>NC_134138.1:157731297-159088797 GCF_033958435.1 Carettochelys insculpta | reverse complement strand
ACCCAAGTTATATAAACGTTTCTTTATTATTCACCACTCCGTGCTGTGCTCCTCGGTGGCTGGTGAATGTGCGGGTGCGGTGCTGGTGGGGGTGGCAGGAATGGGGGGTGACAGATGTGCGTGGGATGTGGGTGTGCATGTGGGTCAGAGATGGCTATCGGCAAAGGCCTGCCTGAGGGCCTCTCGAATGTGGTGGGCGTCCCGGTGGGCCTAGTGGATGCGGGCGGCGCCCGGCTGCTCATAGACAGTGCCAGCCAGAGGGGCCCCCTCCCCGGGGCCATAGGCGCCCCCCTTTCCCTCCACAATGTCGTGGAGGATGCAACAGGTGCCCACCACCTGGGGCACGTTGGGGACCCCAACCTCCAGCCGTGTGAGAAGACACCTCCACCACCCCTTTAGATGCCCGAAGGCTCGCTCCACCACGTTGCGGGTGTGGTTGAGACGCTCATTGAAAGACTCCCGCGTGGGGTCGAGGGGTCCCGGACGGCCCAACCCACGTAGAGGTCAGTGAACCTCATGAGCCATGGCTGCAGGAGATACGCCACATCTGCCACCATGCAGAGCGGCATGGTGACATCCTCCCCTCACAGGTATCTCCCTCTGGGGGACCAAGGTGCCGGCCCCCATGCGACAGCAGAGGCCAGAGTTCCAGAAGACCCGGGCATCGTGGGTGCGGACGGCCCGACCCACGTAGAGGTCAGTGAACCAGCCCCTCACGTCCACCAGGGTCTGCAGCACCACCGAATGGTAGCCCTTCCTGTTCACGTACTGGCTGGCGCTGTGTGGCGGGGCATGGCTGGGGATGTGCGTGCCATCCAAAGCACCGAAGCAGTCTGGGAAGCTCAGGTCCTGGAAGCCGGAGATAGTGTTGTCCACATCCCCCAGGCGGATGAGCCTATGGAGCAGCATTGCGTTGATGGCCCTGACAACCTGCAGGGGGGGCAGGGGGACACATGCTCTAGTGTGGATGTAGTGGCCGTTGCCCCCCACCTCGGGCCCATTCTGCCCCTCTCCTGTCCAGCCCCTGGCCCATGCAGGCCCCGCCCCCTCCCATCCAGCCTCTGCCCCATCCGGCCCCTTGCAGTGGAGGGTTTCCCTTGCCCCAGCCCCCCCGGCCACCTGGCCCCACCTTACCTCCATAAGTACAGCCCCAACATTGCCTTGCCCACCCCGAACCGCTGTCCTACAGAATGACAGGAGTCCGGAGTGGCCAGCTTCCAGATGGCAATCATGACCCATTTCTCCAGGGTGAGGGCTGGCCGCATGCAGGTGTCGTGGTGCCAGAGTGCAGGGGCGAGCCAGTGGCAGATCTTGTCGAAGGTCTGTCTCGACATGCGGAAGTTCCGCAGCCACCTTTCCTTGCCCCACTCCCCTAGCGCTCCCACCAGTCGGTGCCTCTGGGGTGGGTCCAGAGGCGTCGGGGCTGGGACAGGCTGGGCAGCACTCGACTCGTGTGGAGGGGAGGGCGGAGGGAGGGGCCCTTTAAAGGAGGCAGCTGGCTGCAGCCCCAAAAGGGCTTGTCAGCCATGGGACCCCAACCGCGGCGTTTCCTGCTTCCCTTCTTTCGAAACAGAGCTTGGAGCCATGTGAACGCTCTCTTTCGAAAGACCTCGACGGCACTTAGAAAGAGCAGATCAGAACACCGATCTGAAAAATGGCGGGGGGTGCTCTCTTTCAATGGCTGCTTTTTCGAAAGCCAAACTACAATTTTCAACCTTTCAAAGGGCGCTTACGTGTAGACACAGCTCTTCTGATAACCCTCCAGTAAGACAAAGTTTGCTACTAACCCCTCTGGCTGCACAACATTCAAATAACTGAACTCAAACTTAAAACTCTTCACCCCTATTCAGATTCATTTTATCACAGACTCTTGACCTCTTCCTGCACTTTGCAGGTCTCTTCTCCCACCCTGGTGCAGGGCGATTCCTCCCAGGATGTCCTCTCTAAAGGCCCTGCTCCAAAATAAGTAGTGCTTCACCTTCTCGTTTCAAGATATTTCTTCAAGTACTTTTCCAGGGGACCACAAAAGGAACCTAGAGCCTTCCTCTCCCTTGGGTTCCAGTTCCAGACCCCCTATAGGTAGAAGCTAGAAGGTTTACAAATCAGAAAAATTGTTATCAAAGTTGGCAAATCAGACAATTTTTCTGATTTGTCAACCTTGATAACAAATGTTGGACCTCTGTGCTTTATATATAAAGTCTTCTCTGATACGGCTACTGTCTGAAGAAGTGCGTCTGTCCCACGAAAGCTCATCACCTAATAAATTATTTTGTTAGTCTTTAAAGTGCTACATGACTCTTTTTTTGTTTTGATAGAATACAGACTAACACGGCTCGCTCTCTGTCAGTATTCAACATGTATAGGACCACATACACCTTTGTACCTGCATTAGTGCAATAGAATGTTGATGTGCCATCATTGTGCATTTACAAAATATGATACAATATTCAGCTAACAATTTAAAACATTTTCAGTAATATTTTTAATTTCAGAATCAAATAGCAGCTTTACTGTTGCCGAATCTTCATAACATAGATGTTAATTGCAGACTTCTGTCCAAGTCCATCTTCTACACACTAGTGACAATTTTTTGTTGTCAAGGAGATGGACTGCAATTTTTCATCCTGAGCTGGACATTACAATTATAGTCAAACAAACTATAATAGCTTAACCCTTTTACAACTATATAAATATGTCCTGTCCACACTATTCACCCAGAAATTTTCAAATGAGGTGGAAGAAATATATGCTGAGCACTACCAGTTCATGGATATATCTAAAAATTTCTAAGGGCAGGCTTCCATTCTCCCATTTAACATTAATTCCCTCCCTGTGTCACATTTTTATCTGGATTGCTTTTCAGACTTAAAAATATTGGTAGATGTCAAGGACCAAGTATGCTATAGAACTATGCTGCTGGAGCTTCTAGGTGCATCAAAGATTAAATGGGAAAAAATAAAGTAGTGCCATACTGCCAGCAGTGTTCCCTGTAAGCTGTGTGCTTGGGCAGCTGTCCAGGAGAGATTCAAATGCCACCCAGCTGTTTGGCATGGCACCCACAGCAAGCAGCATGTGAGTCTGCTGGTGGTGCACATTCACACATGCCTCAGTGCACACAATAAAATTTATTCTGCACATGGATGGGAAAAATATTAGCGGGAACATTGACTGCCGTGCTGTGTTCAGAGAGCCATAAGAATTATTTGCGTCCTAGAAAACACGTCTTTGAGCAGGAGACAAAAGTTTAGTTTACCAAAGAGAAAGTTCTGTGGTCACTTGATCACAGGTCTACAATTAGCTATAGGAAGAGAATATATCAGATCTTTAATCTAGAACATAAACAGAGGATGGAGTGATTAGAAAATGAAGTCAGAAAATTTCAATTGGAAATAGGATCCACATTTTTAACAGTAAGGATAATTATAAAGTTGTTCCAATGACTAAGGTCAGAGGAACATTCTCAATTACTTCAACTCTTTGAATAAAAATTGCATGTCTTTTAGAAAGATACACTGTGATTAGACCAGAAACTGAGGGAAAAGATGCAAAAATAACTGGGTTAAATTCACAGCTCTCTGTTATACAGGAGGTCAGGTTATATTAGCTTAGAGGTTTCCTTCTTTGTCCCTTCTAGTTTTTTCTGTTCCTGCAAGAGTAGCCACTGTGTTTGCGGGATGTACAGGATACACAGGGAAGCTCAGTAGCATTCCATCAGTTTCCCCCTTGTAGCCTCTCCATGTACAAAGTACTTCTGCAATTTAGAGTCACTTCCTCTCTGTCAACCTCTTAACATATGAATCAGAGTGCCCAGTGATAAATGCTTGGGATTATATGATCTTGAAAGCTCTTCTGTACTAAAGCGCTGTTTCCACTGCTGCTGGTGTCATGCCAAAGTTAAGAATAATGGGCAAGTGATGTGTATATATCTTATCAGGCTTTCCATACACTGCCAGTGGAATGACAAAACTTGTTGTTCATAGGTGCTTAATACCCTCCCCCTGAAAGACAAAGTTTTGCAGAGGCAAGTGATAGTGTAACTGGCTCATTGTCAGGAGCACTCTCCCATGAACAGTGAATCCTGCTCATCAGTGGTGGAAGTATTTGGTCCCCAAAGTACTGACAGTGTGGCTAAAAGTTGGGTAGTATAGACAAAGCATCAGTCAACTTGCCTCCAGTCCATGGATCAATTGCTTTAACCTTTACTACAGACTCAGTTTAATACTGGCCATGTAAAAACACAAAGGGCTTCATTCTTATTTACATTAAAGTTCTCTTTCCTGGCTGTGGCAATGTCCACACATAATCTGCATCTGCTTTAAGGATCCTTTACATGGCAGATCTTGGTAAAAGGGTTTCAGAGCAAATGAAAATTAGACCAACTATCTTTTTTCAATATCCTCATAGAAATTCCAAGATAATTTGTATCAATAGAAATCATAGAAATTTGTATCAATAGGTGAAATGTCAAAATGTTTCACTGACATAATTTAATGCCCAAAATTGAAATATTTGGTTTCAGTTTGTTGAAACAAAAGTCTTTATTTTAAGACATTTCAATAAGTAACAGCACCAGAGTTGACACAGAATACCGGAGTTCTGGGGTCTCTCTCTCTCTGTCTCCCTCTCTGCAGAGTTAGTAACAACTGAAGTATATATATATAAATATATATATTAAAACTAAGTGTCCTTTAAGTGACTTGCCACAAGATTTCAGAACACGTTATTGTGAGAAGAGAATACATCTAAAAATTTGTGTATTCTTTATATTGGAATTAGATGCAGAGCTCCTGGTGGCTAATTGCTAAATTATCTCCCAAAAAACTAGTTGCCAAGTGCCTATGGAGCCCCTGGAATCTGAAATCGCATCCCTGCTACAGAGCTGCTGCTTAGTAGAGTCTTTCTTCTCCCATCTGAACAATAAATAGTAATTTCTTTGATAATTTTTAAGTAAAAATTGAAAATGCATGTGAATTTCAGAACACTGCTAAATATCAGCTCTTAAAACTAACATGCATAGCACACATGCTCAGAAGGCTGTCAACATCAGGACTTGAATTGCTAGTGCCTGTGTGCCACCCAGGTTCAGTGACGACAGTATTTCATTTTGACCCTCCCATATATTCAGATAGCAGGTTATCTGCCAACACAGAGCACCGTTTTTGCCAGGTTGGTACTTTCTTTGGCCTGTCACCTTGGTTTGATTTATATTGTACATCCCAGTTTTCTCCTGAATAACTTCTAAATACCACTTTCCCAAATGTCAGGGGATGCTGGATATTAGCCAAGACCAAACCTGATAGTTTGGGAGGATCACTTAAGCTTTAAGTGTTTACCAACAAAGTTATGAGAATCATAAAATTTATACCACTGGGTTTTATGTTCTGATAGTATCCTGCTAGGGACTTGCTGGGCACTGTCAAGACACAGAAGAGACACAATCCCTGCCTGCAAGGGACTTGCATCCTAAGGCAGAGAGGAAGTGTAAAGCATGGGGGCCCAGCAAATTACAATAGCCAAGCCTTGTTACAGGATTATATTTTTTAATTAAGAGATTAGAGATAAGGAGAAATGGGAGCAGGAAAAGGAAAGAAACAGAAGAGGAACAGCTTGTTACCTGTCTAGCCATGATTATCAGGCAGGGTTTTGTGAGACTCACTGCGGAGGTGAATCTTAAGGATGTTTTTGAAGGAGGATAAGGCAATGACTTTGGATTTTCTCAGGGAGCATCTTCAATTTATAAAAAGGTAAAGAAAACATCAAGGTGTTTAAGGGAGAGGCTGACTGGTGGGTATTAAAGGTGGTGAATCTTGGCAGAGTGATGTTGGGGGGCACATGGGTCACAAGGTCAGATAGGGTGGGACTAAGGTATAAAAGGCTTTGATGTAAAGACAATAGTAGCCAACATTATTTTAGAAGCAACATTTTGAACAGACTTGTGAGGATCAAGACTGCAACACTGAAGATCATACAAGATGAGGTTACAGTAGTCAGGCTTGGACAAGCACTTTGCCAGTGCCCAGGGGAGAGGCTGGAATTTGAAGTCATTTGTGTAAGGGAAAAGTACTGAAATCTACAAATGGCCAGAGCATGGGTACAGTAAGGGTACATCTACATTTTGAGCTGGATGTGTACTCCCCAGCTCAAGGAGATGTAACTCTGACTGAGTTAACATGGTAAAAATAGACCACAGCCACATGAGTGCAAGCAGGAGGAGGGACTAGCTGCCCCAAGTACAATCCCATCTGTGGCACTAAGTAGAAGTACCCTCTCCTGTTGCTCATGCCATGGCACCGGTACTCTACTTCAGCACTTTAGGGCTACATCTACACTTGCCCCCTTTTTCAAAGGGGGCATGGTAATCAGGGTGGTGGGAGATTACTAATGAACTGCTGTGATGCATATGCAGCACTTCATGAGGCTAATTCTCCCCCACGGCAAATTCAAAGTGCCAGCATGCCACGTAGCCGCAGACACTTCAAAGTGCCTTTACTCCCTACACTTGGAAGTTGCCGTGGGGGAGAATTACCCTAATGAAGTGCTGCATATTCATCGCAGCACTTCATTAGTAACCTCCCATCACCCTCACTACCATCCCCCCTTCAAAGAAGGGGGCAAGTATAGAGGTAGCCAAGATCAAGGAGAATTAGCACAGGTATATCTGAACTGGGAATCACATCCCCAGCCAAAAGCACACACACATATCCTAAGACAGCCATGTCAAAGACGAAGGTCCACTGATGCAGATGGGGATGGGGGAGGCCTTTAAATTGCTGCTGGAGTGCCAGGCTGTGCTGAAGGGATGGCTTAGGGAGCCTAGCCACACCCCCGCACTCCACCCCTTCCACCCACGCCCCCACTCTGAAAGCCAGACCTCTATGACCTCCTTGCCTAGGGCCTGGCAAAGTCTGTCAGCCACCTGGCAAAGGTGACATCCAGGTAAAAGGACTGAGTAACTGGGATGGTGGTGGTGTTGCCCATATTGATGAAGAAATGGCGGGAGAGAGGAGCTTTTGGGGAGGAACATCAAGAACTCAGTTTTGGTCACAATGAGTTAAAACAACAAATCCTCAAAGAGCTGTCAGAAAGACAAGCTGAGATTCTAGATTGTAGGAAGGCAGATAGGCACCTGGCAGAGAAGCAGATTTGGGAGACAACAGCATAAACCTGATGATAAGAGTGCCTACAGAAAGAGCATGCTGGGAGAAGATCAGGGCCAGCAGGAGCACTTATCTGCTTGTGGAGTGGCTTCTGTGCCTTGAAGCCAGGATGAGAGCCACAGATTGGGAAGGGGGAAAGCAAAGCCGGAGACTATGAACAAACAAGGGCTTCTGGAGAATCTGGAAGTAGTTGAAAATTGGGCAGGCACAGCCTCAGATGTGCTTTTTGTCCCTGTTCTTTACCAAAAGGGAAGGTGAAGATCGTTGCTTGTTGGCATTCACTGTCAACAAAGAAAATAGTTATCACAGATAATGCAAATGGTTTAAAAATGGAATCTTGTGAAGTTTTGAAAAACTGTCCATACAGTGCATTTAATATGCTTTAGTTATCATACAAAACCCGAACTGTCTCCATTTTTATTTACTGGGATCATCCAAGCCATTAAAACCATTCAAGCCAGCTAACACACATACTGAATTCCAAATAGGTGTATTTAAGACATGTTATGTAAGAAAATAAGTAAAAAAATATATATAGAAAATATCCATAGTCTAAGAAGAACAATATGACTCAATTTTGGGCAAAACCTAGTAGTCTAGAAACTTACTAAGAGGGAGTATAGTACTGAACAACACAATATAACCTTAACAAGGAAGCCATGACCTGCACCTCCCTAAAACTGAAGTGACATATCTGAAACACTGGTAACACAGTGTACTTATAAGTAGTCAGCCAAGTTCACACGTTGGCCCCATCTAGACATACGGACTTGGTCTTAAAAGTACAAATCAAGGACAAGCCTGAAGCAGGTGATGTTAATATACTGCAGAAGCTTGGATGGTGGCTGCTGTTGAAAAAATAGCTAAGCAGCCCTAGCACACATGCCAGCATGAGATAATGCACTGACCCACAATCTGGGATTCCACATAATCCATGGTATATAATTCAACAAGTTCAAAAAAGCAGACAGCCTGCACAGGCTGTGGGATGAAAACTGGTGCTGCTGGGGATCAAAATAAGGGGGCTGGGAAAGAAAAAGGATCTGAGGCTGGATAAGTATGAGCTAGAAATAAGGGTTTTGAAAAGGACAAGAACTTTCCAGGCACATTGGTCTTTTTTCTTTGCTATTTGATCTCCTGCACAAAACCAACAGACCTGAATTTTAAAATTAGTTTACCCAAAAGAACCTGTCTATAAATTGTATTAGGTATCAAGGACTCCATTGTTTTGCCAATGCATTTCAGCTGTAGGCTGTAATACCTAAAATCATCTTGCCCTGTAGAGCAAAGCGAGGTTCTGCATTGTTTCCTATCACTTCTTTAGAGTGGAAGCTGAAGAAAAACGCAAGACCTACCTTGGAGTGATGGCAGAATGAAAACATCACGGATACTATTTATTTTAGAAGTTGACAATTCTGCACTAGTGACAAATCACAACAATGTAAATTGCTCCAAGCGTAAGAGCCAGAGGCTTGGATTCATTCAAACAGGACAATGAAGTTTTTGTACCTTATCAGTTGCATTAACTGAAGATAATCTTTCCCAGAATTGGATTGTTTCAACCGTACATTTTCATTTTAGAATTATAGGGCAGGCGATTCATAAGGCTTCCGCTATCAAAAAGCATCTGAAGGGGAGTATCCCACAGGAAAGTATTACTGAGTGGAAAAGGGCTATTCCATTTCATAGAGGATTTCCAAGAGTCTGACATTCAATTTTGTTCCAACATTTTGAAATTCTCTGCAAAAGAAAATTCCCCCAAAATTAAATTTTCAAATTGACGAAATTGAAACATTTTGTTTTGATTTCAACTGTGATTGCTCAGAATGTGGCTCTTCTCTCACAGATCATTAGTGAATCATCCAATCAGACTTCTTCTCCAGCAAGGCAAAGGTGGTCCATTAGAGCACAGAACCTCTCCTCTACACATTCCCTCTCCGAGATCCATGCCCAGGTCAGTCCCCATTACTCCTCCATCACTTTACACACATCCCAAATTTCCCTGTGCTCCCACAGCCACAGATAACCACCATGCCCCAAAAAGCACCACTTCAGCAGGGATGAAAGTAACCTAAATATCTTAATAGAAACACAAGCCGCCAGACCCCTGAGCAAGGGTGGGAGCTGGCTCGGGGCCCCAGCGGGAACAGAGCCTACAACAGAGGCGGTGGGGCTGAGGTCAGCCTCCCTTGACCAGCCCTTCCGCACTGCCTGGCCCACACCATCCAGAGCTCCAGTGGCAATATAAAGGATCTGCTATGCTCCAGCACCTTTTAGATAACCATGCGCTGGAGCAGCTGTCCCTCCCCAACCCCCAGTCAACAGCCCTGCTAGTATGGTCCCTAATGCCAGCTATGTACCTGTACCAGTAGTCACTTTCTTACCAATACACCATCCTGGCTTATTTTCACCTTTGCATCTCTCCCATGGGTTTCCACAACTCCATGCTGTCAGGGGTCCTTCCCCAGTCTAGGGCTCCGAGTGCAGAATGTGGGGTCCCACAAAATCTTTAAAGCACCTTGCCAATACACAGGCTTTACTTTAAAACTTCCCAGGGTCACAGGCTTTACTTTAAAACTTCCCAGGGTCACAGATCTCCTGGACCCTGGAGGGTATCACTGCTACCACCACAGTCCTTGGAGACCCCTTTAACCCAGGAAGGCACACTGGGGAATGCCCCCTGTGGGTAAAACTCCAGCACGTTCTTATGACATAGTATCAGATCAATTGCTTAAAAACAGTGATTTATTCACAAAACAAGAGAAAAGTAAATCATAGGTTGCATGCAGAAAAACATGTTCCCTGGGACTCAGTTTAAAAGTTACAGGGGGAAAAATCTCAAGTCAAACAACACAAAAGAGAAAAACAGAGAAGTCAGTCTAATCAAATTCAAAATAGCCATAACCTGATCACATCTAACTATACATTTCCCTTTTACTTACACCTTGATGGCTGGTTTTGCAACAATCAGGATATTTCTGATTTTCATTTTAATTGTCTGGGAGATATATTCCGCCCCCCCGGACTACTACTCTGCTGTTCTGCAGAAAAAAAGCCCCCAAAAGCAGCAATTGTTCTCAGTTTAAACAAAGATGCTTCTCTCCCACTGGCTCACCTGTACTCAAGTTACATCAGACGAGGTTAACCCCTTCCCTGCACTCATTCATGTCATGTGCCCTCTCAATCTGCTGTGCTGTTCTCATAACATCCCCATCTTCCTTCACAATGCAACCCCACACATCAAGACTGTCAAAGAATCCTACTACTAATGTGGATGAGGGGGATCATGGTTAGTGGGTATTCTAACACGAGAAGACCTGCCACGAAAACATCTCCATGTGGTGGAAGAAAAGGGCAAAGGAATATGTCCTCATTCCACAGCAGCGTTCACGGAGCTCACCTGCAGGGCGCTGCTGTGAGCAGATCCCTCTGCCAGTGGAGAGGACGTACTCAGCAGCAGCTCAGATTTGTAGAAGTGGGATGTGGGAAACGAAGCATTAACACTGTCCTGCCTTCTCCACCCTCCTAATATTATGTGGTTCACCATTCCCAGTGTGGCAAACTAGAGCATTTTCACTGGCTGGAGAAACAATGGAAACAAACACCAGTGCTTTGCCCCAACACTGAGCTGCTCCTGTGAATTCCTTGCCCAAAGTTGGAGGTAATTCCTGCACTGACATATCTGCTGCTACCAGCCCTCACCCAGTTATCTGGTCTATGTTGGTGACACTTGACACTGTGGGTATCTGGAGCTAAAGAAGGGGAACTGACACTGCAAAGGACACATCACACTAAGGGAGGAGGAACCAATTCAAGAAAAGGACATTGGGTATATCTTTGTGGACACTTCAGTGGGAACCTTGGCTCAGTATGCAACAAGAGTACAAAATGCCAAAAAAGCCTGTAGAGTCTAAAATGAGGAAATAAAGGGAGACACAGCAGAGATGTATATGAAAAAACAGCAGCCTATCAGTGAGTGAAGGAAAAGATCTTTCTCTTCTCCACAAGACAGAAATGTAATAAAATCTTTCTGTTCTGAGTAAATTAGCTAGGACTCCCTTAACATGACTCTTCACTCAGAGCAACCGTTACATATCCTATGTTCATCCACAACTCTCTCATCTTTGGCTGCACTGAGGCATGAAATACTGGAATAAAACTGAAGTAGGATGCCTTTTTGTGGCTGTACAGAGCATTAACTAGCAGGCAATTAGGCAGGCCCCATCTACCCATTTTTTAAAATGTATAATTCATAAAAGAAGAATTGCCAATAATCATAGTAGAGAAAGGTTTTCTGTAATGTTTGCTAAAGAACAGAGCATTTTTCTTTGGTATTTCCAGTTAGACAATTCAAATAATGGGGACAGTGATATGGATGTTTGGGAAGGCTAAAATTAGCATTTGACAAGTACTTTGTGGTTCACAATATAAATGTCTGGCATTATGATTCAGTTCCTCTAAGAGGTAAAGTAGGATATTCTGCTCCTCTGAATTGCTGGAAGGTGTGAACTGACTTACCAAATGCATGGTCTTTCAGTAACTTTCAAAGGGTACTAATTCACATAAGTGCCCAAAAGGGTCTTGTCAAAGCTTTTTTCCACAGTAAAAGGTAATAATACTTCTAAATACACTTAATGTGTTTTGGAGCACAGGCAAGACTTTTTTGTTTTCTGTGGCTTTTCTGGGCAAAGAAAATGTTTCACACACGTTTCAAAAGAAGTCAAATGCAATTTTATTTATGCCAATGAACCTGCAAATTCTATCCTAAACATTGCACATAAACAAATCCAAAACTTCACATATTCTAATTTATTAAATGACACTCAAATAATAATTGCATGATAAAAATCAATACCAATGTATCTAATATTTTGAAGTTGCTTTTAAGCAGGTCCTTGTGCATACGCCCTCCCGAGTGAAAAGGAAGCCAATGTTAAATAATTCAAACAAGCTTGATGTTACAGGTCAGTTTACTGAAGTTTAAGCCTCAAGCAGAAAAGTCGTCTATTGAGGTAGGATAAGAAGAGGACTTTGTAAACGTTCACTGTGGAAATAATTTTATCACTGTCAATTTATGTAACTACTTGTGCCTTCTTAAAAGTATATGCTTACAAACTCATATATTAAACAGGCTCTGGTACATACAGGTACAATTCCTTTAAATTCTTGGTGTCACACTTTTATTAGAAAGCAAATTGATTGTACTAAAAATAGATCTATAAGAAGACCTAATCCAGACCAAGGCATTCTGGTTAGCTTCTCAGGCAGCATGATCAACAGTGTATCCCATACAAGCCATGAATGGTTTAAGGTGAGCTACCTGGCTGCATGTTGTTTCAGGTCTGGCCAAAGAGTCTGTGGGGCCCAAGGCAGCATGCTGACAGTGGGGACTGGCAATTGGAGCACGGAGACCTGAAGGTGCAGGGCCACTGCCTTGCTCGCCTTGTCTAAAGGCTGGGATTGTGGTGTGTTTTGGGTCAGGCGTAACTGAATACAAATCCAGCCAGAGAAGGAGCTGTGTCATTGCAAGGATCACAGAGGAAAATCAGAGTGGAAGAGGAACACAGGCTGGGAGAAAATTTGCAGTCACCCTCTGGAGTGAGAGAGTAGAGAGGCCAGGCAGGTCAAACAGGAAGAATCAAATGGGAACGAAGAAAGAAGAACATCTTGTCCCTGGGAAGCAGCCTGAAAGAAGGGTTAGAAGTGCAGGGCAGGCTATTCCCAGGGTGAGTGGGAAGCCTGATGAGTGATGGTTGCCCCAAGAAGCTGCCTGCCTGAAGCTGTCGTAAAAGGAGGAGCCTGCCAGTTCTTGGACAGTGAGGCTGTGGGTGACACAGGAGCCTGAGATGAAGTGGGGCAGGGGGAAGACTACAGCAGTTTGAGGCATAACTGTGTGGAAAAAGAAACCTACTGAACCTATCTGAAAGTTTGTGTGGTTCTGAGGGATTTTGATAAAGGACTCTGTGGACTTGATGACCTCCTGAAGTCCCTTCAATCCCTAGGATTCCATGACCCAGAAGTGGCTGGACTCTATAATGTGATCTAGTTGGAGGGTCAAGACACTACTACAGCTGGATTAGGCCAAATCATAGTGTGGTGGGGGAGGGGAATCGAGATAAGAATGCTGCCATGCTCCACCCATACAGAAGGTTGTGTGTTAGGGCAGCAACTTGCCACCAGCAGAGTGCTATGCATACACCATCAAGCACTTTTACACAATCAAAGCAAACAGTGGCACACTGGAATGGCACAGAAACTATCCAACAACAACACCCTCCATGTTGTACCACATAAATGACTGTGGGCAACATCTCTCCTGACCAAAACTTAACACAAGAAGTAAGGTGATGAGTTCACTATGTCCAGAGAAAAATAGATTTTAACTCTCAAGACTTCATGGAAGCCTGAATGAAAACACAATAGGAGCTTGGAGGAGCCAAAATATCGTCCCCCATTCACCAGTAGAAGAAAATGTATAGTGATTTGGAACCAGGCATGTAAGAATCTCTCTACCACCAAACTCTGAAGGCTTGGGAGAAGGTTTGTCGGAGAACCTGCAAACACCACTAATGTAGAGGAAAGCTTACATACGCATACACTTGACAGTCTGATTACACCTGCCATCATCTCAGTTAAAATCTCCAGACAGAGTCAGTTTGTCCCCAAAATACCTTTTGGTCTAGAGAAAGATGGGCTGGGCTGGGAACCAGGAAACAATGGGTTGTTGTGGTCTCACCTCTTCTAAGGAGTTCTCTGAATAGCTGTGTGGAACTCACACTGCTAATTTGTGACATCTCCAGACCAGGAGACAGGTAGCTGAGTAACTGAGAGGTTGCACAAGATCACTCCAGGCAGAACTGGGAAAAATGCCCAGGACTCTAATATGACACAGTCAGTTCTCATTCACTCAGTCATACTGTCTCTCAGACTGTACCAAAACCATGTGCCTAGCTATCAGGCAGATAACCACTGCTTTAGCCTTTAACTCAGAGATAGGAGCAAAAACTAGAAATCCTAATGCCTCACATTCCACTGCAGCGTCAAAAATAATCATCAGACAGGTGGCCGTGTTTATAGCTTCGAGCCACTCCGAGTCTGTTTCGTCCATGGAGATTGGACATTCAGTGGCAGATTTAAGGGTGACAGTTCTGAAACCAAAAGCTTTTAAAAATCAAATGGAGAGAGAAATCTCTGAGCTGCAATTTATTTGCAAAGTTGACTCCACTAACCATGGATTAAACAGAGACTGGGAGTGGCTCACAGTTTACAAAAGCAGTTTCTCTGCTTTGGGTGCTAATAGCTCCCCATTAGACTCTGACAAAGGCTCACATCCCCTGTCTGATCTCACTTGTTTTTTCCTCTTTTGATAAGTACTGTTGATACTGGGCCATTTCCACCTTGCTGAACAGACCTTGTCAGCTCTGGCCCTCCCTCTTACTGGGACCCCACTCTTTAAATACCCCTCTGAAACCACCCCCACACTCATGCATCTGATGAAGGGGGTCTTTGCCCACGAAAGCTTATGCTCCAAAATATCTGTTAGTCTACAAGGTGCCACAAGACTTTCTGTTGTTCTCAAAAATAATTATGTAACTCGCTGGCTGTGTCTACACTAGCCCCCATCTTCGAAGGGGTAATGGTAGCAGGGAACAGCAATAAGGTGCTGCAGTCAATATGCAGCATCTCGTTAGGCTAATTCTCGCCACAGCAGCATCGAAGCGCCAGTATGCAGTGAAGCTGGGGGCACTTCAAAGTTGCACATGTCCTTTGACGTGCCTGCAGCTACATGGCATGCCAGCACTTCGAAGTTTGCAATTCTGAAGTTGCCGCAGTGAGAATCAGCCTAATGAGGTGCTGCATATTAAATCACCGCACCTCACTGCTATTCCCCACTCAAGCTAATTACCATGCCCCCTTCGAAGATGGGGGCTAGTGTAGACACAGCCACTGTGTTTTATGTCCCCCTCTGAAGATTAATTCACCTAGAAAACTGCAGCCTCTGTTACCAGTTGTCTGTTCCACTCAAATAGGTTGCTGTTGTGAGTATGAAGTAACCCAATTCAAAGCCTTTAGACCATCTGTGTGAGAAAAAAATAGTATGCATTTGTGAAATTAGACACTTAACATAATGCAAACATACACAAGGAATGAGAATTAAGATTGCTCTACATGAGAAGTGATTGTTGGGTCTCCATTCTGGCTCCAACATCGCAAACTCAAGACCACATTTAGGTAGACTCAGGAAAGAGGCCTGGAACTTCCATGACCATGTGCCTGTTATTCTCAGAGGAAGCACCTCCCCTCCAAATTAGAGCTGAAGCCCTCTGCTGAGGCAATGTAAATGGAAGTTTCCCTCACTGCTATAAATGCACAGAGGACTTCACATACCAGGGCTCTTGTGCCAATGCTTCTCATCAGCACTGAATTCACACATTCAATTCACACAACAGCTTAAAACACAGGCTGTTCTTCTGAAATGTGGGACTCTTGCCAGACCACGAATGTTGCGAGACCTGAGCACCCCAGTGGCTGGGCCAGGGTAGCCACAGCTGGGCAAATATTTCTTTAATTTGATTTCTTTAATTCTCAGAAGATAAACACTACATTGCCCTATGGCAAATATGGGATGCTAGCCTCTGAGGATGGGGGGCTGCAGCCCCATGTCAGCGCTCCTTGGCGATGCAGGCTACTGCCCCTTGGTGAGGGACTTAGGATGGGGGCTCCACAGCCTTTGATGAGAGGGAGTGGAGGATGGGGTCTCCACAAGCTCCCGGAGGAGAGGTGCAGAGGGGGCCAGGGAACGTGACAGCCACCTTGCAGCAGGGATCCCTGGCAACAGAAGCTGCCACACTGGGGAACAGGGTATCTGTCCCATGGAGGTGCTTTCCCATAGCAGAAGCTGCCTCCCAAAGGCACAGGATGCCAGAGAGTGAGGCAGCCACCCTGTGGTGCAGCTCACTGGCAGAGGGGGCTGCTGCCATGGTGTGCCAGAAAATGGGGCAGCTGCCCCATAGAGGAACTCCCCTGCAGCAGGAGCTGCCACTCCAAGGCATGGGGCACCAAGGAACTGGGCAGCTGCCTGCAGTGGAGGCTGCTGTCCAGAGACACTGGATGCCAGGGAACAAGAGACCCGCAAAATATGGGACAATTTGCCCATTTTCTTAAAGAAGTCAGGACGCCTGTGGGACAGCTTAAATAAGGGACTGTCCTGGTAAAAATGGAACAGATATTCACCCTATACACTGTGGGGTAAAAATGTACTTGAACATGTTTCTATTACATTTTCAGCCTATGTTTGATAAAAAAAGAAAATATTAAATCAGTTATGTCACAATTTTGAACATGATTGCATCATAGCAAACTGTTGCACTGCTCTACATTGTTGAACTGGTGTTCAACAGAGACACAGCAATTCACCCCCATGTAGTCATTTTCAGGATAATGGTCTTAGTACTGACTGCAAAAGTTTTCAGCATCTTTCACTGCTAGGTTCTGGCTTGACTGATACGAAGAAATTTTTTTCTGCTGCAATAGTTTCACTATATAAGCTGATCTGTTTGGACAAACAAAAGTTGACAGATGGCAAACATCTGATTAATGAAAAATCTTTGTATTTATATGTAATGTTGTAAACCTTACATAGAATACAAGCTTGACAAACAGACCGAGATCCTCAGATAGAGCCCAGGAGCATGCAACACAAGTCACATGACCTTTGCATTCCCACAGTCCTGGGCTGTGTGTAGATAGTCCTCTGGCTGGAACACTGGCATAAATCAGAGGACCCGAAAAATTACTCAAATGGAGAAGAAGAACAGCACCTCTGAATCAGTAATTCATACCGAAATTGTGTCAACCTCCTTTTTTTCCTATTACTTTCTCCCCCTTTAATGACAGCAGGCCAGGATTGCCAACCCACAGAAATTTCATTTGCGGGCAAAATGGGAAAAAATTTACAGGCAGACAATTTTTTTATGGATATGACTTTTATACTATATGAAGACAACATAAATGGCCAAAAGTGAAAAATAATCCTTGTAATTCATACATCAGAAGAACAATATGCTATTTAACTCACTTTCATTTAGTTAGTCATGTTGCCAATGTGCTGACGCTAACTCTGTGGAATAATGTAGATGATACCATGTGGATCACATGATTCACGTTACGTCACCTCAACCGTCAAGTAAATAAACAAGTAAAATGTCCAATTTCCGTTGCTCCACAGTAAAATGGCTGAAGCACCACAGAAGAAATTTAATTGCTATAGAATAATTGCTGTTTCTTGAAACTGTATTGCACTTTTATGAAATTTACGGACACCTAAATTTTTTACACACTTTATGGACACATCCAATTTTGGCTAATGTTTTACGGACTGTCTGTAAATTTACTGACTATTGGCAACCCTGCAGCAGGCAACAAGGAAAAGAAAAGAGGGTGTAAGAAAGTCTACACTATCTCTATTGCTGCTGAAGTATCTACCTGTGGCTGGCAACACCAGTTGTAGAGCTAGAATCAGTTGGCAGAATGATGCAAAATGACTCTGCAGTATGGCAAAAGATGGGTCATACAGTCAGGTAGGGCTGATCAGATGATGACAATTCTGTTTTGCAACAACATTAGAAATTTGGTTTCCTTCTATGCTGGAATGAAATCAAAACCTTTTAAAATTTTTTGCAAAAGTGGAAATCTGCCAAAATGTTCATTTTCAGATTGGAACTAGAAGGGGATATATGTGGTTAGGGCACTAGTGTGGGAGATTCAATTTCAAGTTCCTGTTTCTCTTTTTTGGGGCAGAGTTTTCCATGCCATATTACTCTGAATCAGGCAATTCAGAGATCTAAATCTGGCCAGTACCCTAAACCACCAAACTACTGCTTGTGAGAACACCTTTCTTCAGTTTAACTAAAACTGCTCTCCCTCTCACCGGCATGCAATATTTAACTTCCATTTGCAGTGTCATGAAGGTGGGAGGGGAGAGATTCCCTCCTAGTAGGCAAAAGTAAAATTAAGGCACTGATTTTATGTTGGAAGAGGTGATTCAAATATTTGGATCAATCAAGTTTTGGAGCATCACAATTACAGATATCCCCTCAAATATCTTTATACTGTACCTAAGTTCTCAATCTCCAACTCTGGTACTTCCCTTCACTTTTCATCATTTGGTTTAGCAAACAAGCCCGTACCCAACAAGGCCTGATGCCCTGACTGCCTCCCCTTGTCACACACAGCTCATCTTCCTCTTCTTCCTTCTCTCACAATGATTTTCCCCATGGTAACTTGCAGGCAACAGGGAACTGATCTGTGGAGCTTACTCCAGAGGATGCAGGAAAAAAAGCACAGAAGTACACAGATAGTTTGGAGGGAAAGAACTGCTCAGCAAGGCTGAACTGCTACGGTGAGGGAACACCTCCAGGTACCATGCAGAGTAGGAGAAGTGATGTTACCAAGTTGCCCCCCAGCATGCTGAGTGCAGAGCTGGATATACAACTTCCCCAGCTCACTAATATAATGCCTCAAGCCTCCCTCCAACAGACCACGCTCAGGCAGAGAGCCAAAGGGTAGTGGAGAAAAGAAAAACAAAACACAACAACCACATTTATCAAGGACTGAAGCTGCCTTGCTAGGAGAGAAAAATCCTCAACATGTGGGCATTTGAAAATGCAATGGAGAGCTTAAAACTATGTGATCACAGACTATTTAACATAAAACCCTGTCAGTATTTACCACATCCATTTACCTCAGTATCCTTTAATGTTACGTGGAGTTCATAGTTCTTCAAAATCCATGAATGCCTGTATAAATGTTCCAAGGCTAAATGAATCGCAGGTAACACACCCGCCGTTAGGTTTTTCTGGCCTGTCATGCAACTGACTGGTAAAAGCCCAAGAATAGATAAATGAATACGATCCCGTTCCTCAGAACATCTGATTATTAGCAGCATGTAAATTACCAGAATCTCTCTCCTCCATTTCCAGAAAACCATCTTTCTCAGTTTCTTTCTCTATCTTCCTGTCTTCCCTTGGAGCATTCATCCCTAGGGAGAACAGGCCTCAGCTTCTCTCTCTGCCAGACATTTTGCAGCTTTCTTTTGCCTTGGTCAGTTATGTCCCTCTGAGAAAGGAGCTAATTGTTATTAAAGGATAAAGAGCTCTCCAAGGCTGGCTTTTCCAATTTGGACAGTAATCCTGCTCACAGCAGTGCTGTGAATCAATACTTCACAAGAATAATCTCCAGGCAAATTGTTCTGCCAAGTCTAATTTTATATATGTCATTGAAGACATTTCTTCAGCTGAAATAATCATCCATAGTTGACAAATCTAGAAAAAAACAAGTATAGTCATTTTTCTAAAACCTGATATTCTCTTAATTGATCAAACTTCTAATACATTGAAATATTATCTTCAGTGCCTTTTCATGCTCTCAAGTACACAATATTGCTTCAGTTTGATTTACTTTCTATAATCCAGCTGTCAATTTTTTATTTACATTATATGAACCACAGAATGTGCAGTTGTGCAAATTGATATTTTTTTTATTTCCAGAAAGGAATAAAATAATTCAGCCATAGTTAAATATCTTGGGCCTGATTTTATTCTCCCAGCACACCCAAAACTTCTCCTAAAGTCAATGGGCATTTTTAGTGTACAAGGAAAGATGGTCTCATGATCTCTCCTAGTGCATTCACCTTTAAATTGTGATGACTTCTTTGGATATCTTAGATATCCAAATAATTTTACTTTTGTATTTGCATTAGTCTTAAGGAACACCCATAATTAATATAAAGAAAAACTGAAAAATTTTCAGGGCTGAAAGAGACAAAATTATTCACCGGTTTCACCTCACCCTTATGTAACACATCAGACCTGATTTCAGAAGAACCAGCTCACTGGTACTAAATTCTTCAGAAAACTAACTTTTTCTGCACTGCCCCAGTAGCATTTCAACAGCTACACCACCACTCATATTATGTTTCTGTGTAAGGCAGTAAGAATGTGTAAGAACACAGACTCACAAATACATCTGTATGTAAGCTACTCAGATCTTAAGTAAAGGTATTTTGGAGTAAAAGAGGCCAATTGCTGATCAGGATAACTGCATTGCTATGAAATAGGTAGCACTCTACCACCATTATAAGCCAGTAGTAAAAATTACTACCTCCCATAAGTAAGGGGAATGCAGATGAAGAATTGTGACTAATATGTACACTGACTCACAATGCCTTTCAGGTATACTTCTCATTTGGGGCACTGCATGCACTACACCTTGCTAAGGACTGTATCTAAAATCTTGTCCCAAGGATATGGTATGAATCCTGATAAACAGGAAAGATGATATTGGAATTTAAGCTGCGTGGAGGTCTGTGTCCATGCTCTTAGTTGTTTTCTTTAATATCCTTCTTCTGCTTAAGAAAAAAAATATACAATGACTTGCAGGCACCTTGCTTCCAATCAGTTAGGGCTGTTTTGATTTCATCATGTGAACACTTGAAATTTGTGGCAAGGTGATATGCCTGTTTAATATGTTAAAACTGGCCCATGGCAATCTTGTATTGTACCTGTGGGTTATAACCTATAGCTTTGTTGAATTGGGAGAGCAAACATGATCCATCACAATGTTTTTTCTCAAACCTTTGTTGATTTTCATTAAAAGACATATCTACACAAATTATCTTTTCAAAAAGTGGTTTATAGCAGAGGGTGCTGGTTCTGAAAACTGTTTCAGCAAGTGTAATTAAGACTTTTGTCAACTAGCACTGTACTTGAAAGAAACCCAATAAAAAATCTGGAAGGTCACCTCCACTTGCCCCTTTTTCCTTAAAGAGAAGTTTTGCTCTGATAAGGGCCTATAAAAAAGGAATTCTAGAATTCCAATATTTATTGTCTCTCAATTACTCTCCATCACATTTGATCATTTTGCCAAAAAGGGCAGAGGTGTATTTCTTTCCCTTTGCCCCCATCATCATGCTTCCCAAGCCCTTCAAACTATGTTCTTTCCATCTCATTCATCACCACCACAAATATTCTACAATTGGGTCTTTCTTAACAGTCTGTTGATGGTGCATTAATCATAAACAGATTAATCTCTGCAGCTGCTTACAGAAGTAAAAAGCTGAATTTTTTTTCATTACTGTAAGCACATGTGACTGAATATAAAGGGGCGGGATGGGATGCAAATCTGGCAGTTCAGAGATATCCTAGTCACTTAGCCACTTTTCTGGTCACAGTTTCACTTTTTTTCCTTCTTTTTCTAGAATTGACAGGTTTTATTTTGACACAGTTATCAACATCCACAAAGTGTGGTTCCTGTCAAGACTAGTTCACCAGCTAACCAGAATTTACTGTCCTGTTTCAGATCTACAAAGATTTTTGCAGTGAAAATTAATACCGTAATCTGTGTATCAAAACAGATGTCTACAACTTTTTCACTTTGGTGAATTAACTAGCTATCCATGCCATCCATGTAGCTCAGGGATTCCCAACCTATGGGTCATGATTAGATTTTCTGAGGATCGCCGGATGGGTGCCTCCAGCCACATGCGGCTCTTACGGAGTCATTTAAAGCTCTGAGCTACCACTTGACTCCTTGTTGGCTCCCAGTCTCTGCCCTGCGATGCAGAAGTGGAACTCAGTTTACTTGGTTTAACAGCAGCAGGGATCCCACCCTGAAACCAATTAAACTGAATCCCATTTAAACCTGGAGGGCAGGGAACTCCCCTGCGGCAGGTGGGGGAAAGGCATAGGAGGATTAGGGGGAATCAGCTAGAGAAAGAGGTTGGCCCAACGAGGAGCAGTGGGGGTCAGCAGAGCAGCGTGGAACTCCCCCGTAAGGTGGGGGGTGGGCTGGGAGGCTGAGGTTTAAGCCTGAGGACAGGAGGCTGGCAGGGGCTGAGACCCAGCTGGGGTCCCATGACTGGTGTGCCATCCAGGCCTCTGTGCCCCACTCAGCTTCAAGCCACTGGGGGGGGGTTCCCCACACACCAGCCAGGGTCCTGCAGATGGCGCTGCCAGCCAGGGCTCCCAGCCACAGCCAGCTTCAAGGTGCAGGAGCTTCCCCTGTCCCACCAGCCAGTGATCCCATGGCTGACACAGCTGGCCCCCAGGCAAGATACTGTCAGGGTCCCTGCCCTCTGCCCAGGTTTTTGGAAATCTTGTGCAGGACAGGCAGCCCTGGCTGCGGAACCTGCAGTTGGGGCTGCCTGTCCCACATCAGTTTTCCAAAAATCTGCCAACCCTACCTGAGAGGGGTTTAAGATGGTGGACTGCGGGGCGGGGGGTGTTCTTCCCAGGGGAGAACCTACTCCCCAATTTTAAATCACCTTGGGTCACAAAGTCTTCCCGAACTGTCAAAATAGGTTCCTGTTTCAAAAAGGTTGGGAACTGCTGACATTGTAGCTGAACACAGATTTGATCACAGGGAGTAATACAACTTGCTCATCATAGATAAAGCACCTGAAAGGCATATATTTTACCTTAGTCACATCTTTCAAAAGAATTTTTTCAACTGAATTTGCTATGCTGCACATTCACTGAAGTTATTTTCACCATAGTCCAGAGCAAATGTCAAATCCTAATCCACCACATGATTCACTATGAACTTGTCTACACTTGCCCCCAGCTTCGAAGGGGGCACGTTAATCAAGGTGATGGGAGATTACTAATGAAGTGCTGAGGTGAATACGCACACACACATACATGTATTCCTCTCCTACTTTAGTCTCAGAACAGTCATTTTCAGAAAGGGGATGGATGTAGCACTTATAGGAAGAGCTTCTGTACAGGCTGGCTTGTTGTTTGTTGGGTTATTTGTTGTAGTATACTA
The DNA here is from genome assembly GCF_033958435.1 of Carettochelys insculpta. Taxonomy (NCBI): domain Eukaryota; kingdom Metazoa; phylum Chordata; order Testudines; family Carettochelyidae; genus Carettochelys; species Carettochelys insculpta. The sequence continues at coordinate 159,065,815 of NC_134138.1, read as the reverse complement.
CATTCCGTAAGCAAAGAGAAATACGTTTACGTCTTGTATTTATAGCATTTTAAATTGAGTTCTGGGCCCCTTCATCTGTATTTCTGAGAGACATCCACTTAAAAAGTTAATACCTCATGTTAAAGTTTTACTATAGACCGTAGACACCTGACTTACAAGGAGGCCCATTCCTGTGCAACTCCACATAAGTCAAACTTCACATTACACTGGGGAGCCAGGAAACTGAGCAGCACAGCAGAGCTGGTCAGTTTCCTGTCTCCCGTGTGCGTTGGCCAGCCCAGAGCCAGCCACCAGCTTCCCACTACCCAGAGTCACATTAAACCAAGATACGCACAGCTTGAGTGCACGTGTCTTGGAGTTCTACAGTACTTAAATTGTAGCTGTGTGTCATTTCATACTTCCCACACAATAGCTTCTCCCTTCTTGGTGACAGTCCATTAACATTCTTCGTGAAGTTCCTATCCCATAGTGATGCACTGTATGCTTTTTCCAAGCAGATTATAACTGAAGCAGAGCAAAATATTTTGGAAAATAAACTATTTGCCAAAAATGGCTGTTTTCAATTAATTCAAACTATTTGGGAATTAGGGTCAAAGTCAGCAAAAAGTTTCAAATGAAAACATAGGGAAAAAATCCACACAAGTCAAAATGTTCCAATTTTTTTTTCTAAATGAAACATTTGCACTTTTCACTTCCAAAAAACTTAGAAATACTCATAAAAGTTTAAATAAAACCAAAATAAAAATGGAACTTTCCATTTTGGAGCAAATTAAATGCCTTTTTCAAAAGGCTTTTTTTTTATATTACAGGAAAAAAAAACTGTTCTTTTGAGTTGACCGGAAATGACTTATGTTTTCCAGTTTGGCCATTAAACCAAAAAAATCAGTTAATTACTCTGTTCTGATTAAAATAACTAATTTAACACAGGGTGAATGATAATCAGTGTAGAGCATATTCACAGATCCTTTTAAACTCTCTTTTATCGATAGGACTCTAATATGATTTGACAGTAACTCAGATTGCCACAAGAAGGCACATCTTCCTCCCATGCCAGGAATAGAGCTACTACCCAGATTAAGCCACTACTGCACAGTTCTGCTCTGTGTGTGCCTTAGCTTTTCAGGAGACAGCTGCTCCACTGAGAAGCAGCTCACAGCTGGTGCAATACCTCCTCTAAGGATTTTCTTGCCACGCTACTACCCATGGCAGTTGTGCCTGTTTGTAGGCCATAACACTTCATTTAAACAAAGCAGAAGAATCTGCTTTTGCTGCACACAAAGCTTCTGTTGCCTCTTAACAGGTGGCGCAAGGGTATACTGTCCTCTACTCCCTGCTGAACAACAAGCCTGAAGTAGAAAGGCGATGCAACCATTATAAACGTAATCAGTGAAACCACTACTGACAGAGTAGTAGTACTGGCTACGTCTACATGGGAAGCCTCTGTTGACAGAAGTGACCATTGGAAGGGATTTCCTGGCAAAACTTCTGTCAACAGATTGCATCTACATATAAAAGCAGATCGAAAGAACAAGCCACTCTGTTGACAGAGAGCAGCCAGACCAGACTGCCCTGCCCTTTCTCAACAGAATGGCTGACCAGAAGCTGTGCAAACAGGGCTCTCCAGTGAACCGGAAGCCCTGTCTGTTAACAGAAGGGCCCTGGAGCATCTACACAGCTATTTTATTTACAGAACACTGTTGAGAGAGGCGTTATACCTGAACAGGGAGAGGCACAACGCTGCCAGCTGATGTGCCAGATTTTGTGGACAACAGGCATTTGCTGTGTAGACGCTCCAGAGTTTTTCCCTTCCAAAGCCTAGTTTTGCCAGGAAAAGCCTCTCATGTAGATGTAGCCAGTGTGTCCAGTTCTGGTATCCTCCCTTTGAACAGGATGTTGAACAAATTGGAAAGGGTTCTGAAAAGGTCTACAAGGATGATTCAAGATCTGGAAAACCTGCCGTAGAACAAGAGAGTAAGGAAATGCAATCTATTTCATTTATCTTTTGCATGCAGGAGGTTAGAGTTGATGTCCCGTCTGAGTCTAAAAATCTATGAATAATTGGCCAGTCTCCCATCCGGGGTGAACAAACTTTTTACACTGGGCCCCACTTTTCATCCCTGCAATTAGCAGCATCCCTCAACCTGTCTAATGTAATCCAAACTGGTGGAAATTTCAGTTATGTTCATACTTAAAAAAAAAACAAAAAAAAACAAAAAAACCTTTCGAAATGTATAAGAAAACAAAGTATGTAGAACGTATACAAACGTGAATACATATACATAAAAACAGTAACATAGTTCAAAGTTTTTAATGAGATGGATGAGCCTGAGACCCAGCAGCCAATCACGCTGCACCCCCCCTTACAAAATTTCACCTGCCCCTTACTTTGCTCACCCCTGCTCTAGGCTAAAATCAGTGGAACAGAGCAGGATCAGCCCTGAAAGCTTCAGAAAACATGATTTCAAACAACCAGTGGTCTATGATTGATATATAGTAATAAGGCTCTAGGGACATTAGACTCTTACGAAACAATATTTTTCCTAAAGTCATAAAAGTCACTTCTATCAGCATAACCTATGGAAATAATTGCCTAATGATTCTATGCCTAAAAAGTGTATGTTAATTATGAAATTACCCTATACCTGAGCTATAAAAATACCTGCATCTGGTAGCTGGGGACAAAAGTATAGCACACAACAGTTTCAAATGACTTCTTATTTGCAATTCTTTGTTTTAAATATGTATTATACTGATTTAGTTAAGAAATTAAATTTAAGCATTTAAGGTAAGAAACTGAGTGCATCTGTTCTTAATTAAAAGTGGCACGTTTATGTCTCCTGCTCATATTTACTTCTTTCTCCTAAATAAATTTACTGATTTTTCCACTTGTCAATTACCCCTCAGTTCCCAGTGATGTTGAGAGGAGCAGCATATTACTTAGCCTTTTGAAAATCAGACAATTTATTTAGTGGCCTCAGGTCTTGCCTACACAAGAAAGATAATCTGGAGTAAAACAGGATGTCAGTGCACAGCGCAACAGCCATTCTGGAATAATTCTCTGTGAGGATACTCTTACTGCAGAATAAGCGTGCCTTTTCTTGGTATGTTTTCAGAAATTTCCAAAGCACATTAAACTAAATCAGAAAAAAACAGAATAAGAATGTCCACAAGGAAGCTTTTGGTTCATTCTGCTGTATTCTGGGGGTAGTCATGTTAGTCCGCATCTGCAAAAACAACAGGGAGTCCACCTTAAAGACTAACATTATTGGGGCATAAGCTTTCATTGGTAAAAGCCACTTTGTCAGATGTATGGAGTGGAAAATCACAAGGTTAGGGATATAGATATCCCTATATTAGCATACCAAAAGAAGGGAGTTACCTATCAAGCATAGGACCAGTGTTAACAAAACCTATACAGTCAAGGCAGATGTGGCTTGCTCCCAGTAGTTGACAGGAAGGTACAACTACCAAGAAAGGGAAAGTTGCCTTTGTCATGAGATAAACAGTCCAAGCCCTTATTCAGTCCTACTTTGATCGTGTTAAACTTGCACATGAACTGCAGCTCTGCTGTTTCTCTTTGTAGTCTGGTTTTGAAGATTTTGTAGAAGGATAGCTACTTTTAAATCTGTTACTAAGTTTCCAGGGAGGTTAAAGTGTTCCCTTACTGGGGTTTTTTGTTTCTTTTTTTTTTTCCAAAAACCTTTCTTGATGTCTGATTTGTCCATTTATCCTTTGGCACACAGACTGTACGATTTGGCCAATACAGATGTCAGAGAGGCATTGTTGGCACACAATGGCATATGTTAAGTAAATGTGCAGGTGTATGAGCCCTGATGGTGTGGCTGGTGTGGTTAGGTCCTGTGATGGTGTCACTTGTAGAGCTATGTAGACAGAGTTGGCAACAGAGTTTGTTGCAGAGATTGGTTCCTGGGTTAGTGTCTCTGTGGTGTGGTGTGTGTGGTTGCTAATGAGTATTTGTTACAGGTTGGAGGGGAGCTATCTGGAGGAGATGACCACCGCCCAACCAGAACCTGCACTTGGCACTCCAACCCTGTCCCTCCCCCAGGTCACAACCTCCCCTTCACTTAAACTCCCTCTCAGACTCCACAACACCTTCTGCATCCCAGTCCCCTACCACAAGCTCTCTTCTGCACCCAACCTCCATCCCAGACCCTGCACCTCCCCCATTAATATCATGGAAGAGTGTCCCCCCTGACTATTTATCAACCTGTTGGAGTGTCCCCCCCCCACCAAAACTCACTGCCCACCACTGACCTAAATGGTGGGGAAGGAATGCACTTGGTTGTTAAAGCATAGGCCTGGGAGTCAGGCAATTTGGATATTATCCATGCATGTGCTATTGACTTGCTGTGTGATTTTTGGGTAAGTACTTAACACCTCTGGGTCAGCCTAGGCCCTCTCTCTCTCCCTCCTCTGGACAATGCAACTGATTTGCATTTAAAATTGTCTGGATGGGGAAAGAGAGAGAGAGAGTTGGACACACTGCCTCAGTAAATCCTTCTGTAATACAGAGATTGTGACACTGAAATCATTAATGTTTCTAAAGCATTGTATTATCCTATGATGAAAGGCCCTGCAGGAGTGCAGAGTATTAATTTTATATATGGGCATATTTAATACATTTCCCACTGGTAACATTGAAAGTACATGAGTAAATGTACCTGAAACTGACAATGGTTGAAAAATAAACACATTTACTTCCATGTTGTGCAACTTGAGTTTTGATCTGTCAAAAATTAAAGATTTTACGTGGAGTGGAAATTGTAAAGCAAAAATATCTATGGAGTATCTCTTTACTAGGCAAACACTAAATTATCTGCTAGGGCACAGGTACAGTAAACAGTGGAAAGGAAGTTAATTAACATCCCAAAAGGAGCCTTCCACAATAGTTCCTCCAGGGAGAAGGATGCAACATGTTTACAAAGAGGCTTATTGTGTATGCACTCCTTTGCAGAAATTTTGAAAACCAGCGAAGCTGACAGAAAACTGAAATCTGCACTTTGTAACCAGCATAACAAGGAATGATTTGGGAGAAAACAGAAAAGATCAAGATGAATACTCCCTCGCTAAAGATACTGGAAGGATCTTATTCTGTGAGGGAAATGATATGATACTAAAAAGATATTGCAGGGCAATGATGAATTAGCTTCATGGTGGTTGGTGCTTCAGCCAACCTGTTAAAAATGCAGGAGACTGACATGAGTCTTAATTAATAACAATTTACATAGTTTTGTGAAAAATATGTTTTTTTTAAATGAACCTGATATCACAAGTCTGGCTAACTACACTGATGTAATATACTTAGACTTTTGTAAAACACTTTCTCTCATAGCATGCAGCATTCTGATGGAAAAGCTGTCACTGTTCAAGATCAATATGGCACATTGATACATTGACAATGTTAATAGTGACTCTACAGTGAGTGGGAGTGTTTCTAGTGAAGTCCTTGTTTTTGTCCCAACACTATTCAATATTTTTATCAATAATCTTCAAGGAAAAAATACAAAATTGTTGCTGATAAAATCATCAGTGAAAGTTTGGTGAAGTGGTAAATAAAGACATGGATAGGTCACTAACACAGGGTGATATGGATTGCTTGTCAACTGAGGGCAATCAACTATGTTTTAATGCAACCAAATGCAAGATCATTCATCTCAGAACAAAGAATGTAGGTCAAACTTACATGATAGACTGTATTTTGGCAAGCAGAATGATGCATGGACTTGTGACTTGGCCATGTGATTTCAAATGCCATGTTCTCACCTGTAATTTTCCACAGTAAGAACAGTGGATTTCCCTCCTCATGACAGAAGTTATAAAAGGGCTGAAAACAGCTCCATCTTGCCCCTCTCCTGCTCCAAACTCTGGATTATGGACTTATACTAATACAGGTTGGACTTCTGTACTCCAGACTTCCAACGTCCAGAAACATCTACGGTCTGACATCTGTGAGGCACTCCCAGGCTGGTGCGTTTCCTTAGGGCTGCACTCCTGGTCCCCAGGCTCTGTAGCCACCCTGCTTCTACCCTTGAGCACCTCCTTCTTAGTTCCCACTTGATCAATGCCAGACCCTCTGCTGCTGCTAGCTGATGGGCTCAGTTACAGCAGCTGCAGAGGGCCTAAACTGCCTGTGCAAAAACTGAGGTGGGATGCTTGGAGGAAGAGGCAGGATGATTGCAGAGCCACACAGCTGGAGGCCAGGAGCACAGCCCAGTCAGAGTCAATTGAGCACTGCAGCTACCAGACTACATTTCTGGCCCTCAGTTGCAGGGCTCCACAACCACCATTCCTCATCCCTCAAGTGTCTCCCCTCCCTTCTCCACCTCCCATCCTCAGTCAATGTTGGCCCCTATGTTGCCACAGGCACAAAGCCCTAAGCCAGTAGCAGCAAAGGGGCAAGCCTTGACCTCCCCTGAGATCCAGCACATTCACTAGCTTGGGACCAGTCAGGTTCCAGGGATGGCCAGATCAGGGAGGTACAAAATGTTAGGAGAATTTTAACCAAGTTATTGAGGATCTTCCAACGACTTGTAAGCAACCAAAGACTTGACTTAAGCCAGAAGCTTATTTCATCACTGCTACAAACCTGAACTAAGAACTTTGCAATTATTGTATGTATTTGATAACCAATTTTAACTCTCTCACTTTTCTCTCTCTTTCTATAATCTTGTAGATTTTAAGGGCTGGCAACAGCATAATATTTGGGTAGGATCTGAATTATATACTGACCTGGGTGTGTGTGGCTGGTCCTCTGGGTTCAGAAGAAACTTTTACTTGAAGAAATTGATTTTAAACAACCTCTCATACCTAAGTCTATGTTTTTTGGTGGTGATACAAGGACTGGTATGCCTAAGGAAACTGATTTTATGACTTCTTAGCCACTGTGGTGAAACCGTTTGCTTTTGTTGATGGTTTGGTATACCTCGTGGGAGAATATCCTTTAGCTTTGAGGTGTACCCGCCATATATTTCAGCAATTTGTCCTGAATTTAGTATTCTCGGTTGTTACCCACAAAGGCTCAGTTACATGGGATAACTACAATCTCAATATGGGAAAATGGAGATCTACCACAAAGTCATTATAAGATCCAATCATTTTAAGTTTAAGCCAAAAAGTTCAAAATGAACATAAGATACAACCCCGTAAGAGTGGTGATAATTAATTACTGGTAAACCTTACCAAAGTGCAGTGAATTCTCCATAATTTGGAATCTTTAAATTAAGACTGGAGCTCTGTCTTAAAGATATGGTGCAGTTCATACAGGGCTAGGTGCAGGAATTTATGAGTACAATTTATGCTGTGTTTTGTGCAGGAGAGCTGTTTCAAAAATCAGAATGGTAGAATGGTAAAAGGTCTTTGCAGAATAATCTAAATTTTAGCTCCTTTGTGCTCAACTTTTTTAAAAAAATACACTATAATCTGGGACTTCCCGTGTCCAGGAGTCCCCTAACAACAATTTGGAAGCCCTCTGATCTAGCCTTGACATCATAAACTTTATGTTAAACTTTGGTTGGGGAGGGAGTGGGGTGCGTCACCCCCAACTTTTGTTAGATTTCATTTGTAGCATTTGGTAATACACGATACTTCTTTACCAAGTGCTATTAATGAAACCTGTCAGACAGCCTGAAAGCCTAAAAATAGTCCAAAATTAATTTCTCAAAGTCAGAATGACAGATGTTCACCTTCCCCAAAAAACTTCTTATTGACTCCAGATTTGGGATTGTGAATTCTTGCTTAACAGCACACATGAAGGTGGAGTGTCATGTGTCTCACATGGCCCAATGCTTCATTCCACTGTGGTCTTTCTGCATTGCTCCAAAGGTGCAAAGGGGCTGCCAGCCTAGCAGATCTTATCCAGCTGTAAATTCCCTGTGCACAGAGGGAATCTCTGGGTGGGAAAGAGGCTCTGTAATATCCTCTTTGCAGACAACCTAGAGGAAACAGCAAGGAGCCCTGAAATATGACTGAAGTTCTACTCCAGCCATTCCAGATTGCTAGAACCCCCCTCTCTCGGACACAGGCAGCTGGGCAATCCGTAGCTGCTCTAACTCACTGCAAAGGCTAATCTAGTGTTCTGCCATCCCCAGGCTGATGGCATATGTGTTTTCTTAGATTTTCAGAATCTTTTACTGTTTTGTAGGATTACTAGTGCACAAAAGGTATGCATTGCATATAACAGTAAGCTCCAAAAACTCAAAAAAATTTAATTCTGGTACTCTGGCACTGCAGGAATAAGGTAAGCTTGATACACAACTCACAGAATGCAGTCTTCCACACCCTGAAGTTCGGGAGCCACTGCTGGTCATTCTAGTTCTCAAAGGTACAGTCTCATCATGAAGTGCTTGTTGGCTGGCCCCAAATGTGCCACTCTGTTGAGTGCAGCTCCTCCAAAAAATAAATCCAAGAAGAATGGCCAAGTGGTATCAAAGGATGGGTTCTCCTCTGGCAACACCCTCAATCTGCAGATTCCTCTAATCAGCACCTCAGAAGCAGTACTGGCAGCCTCTCCACAGTACTGAAAAGGAGTTTTACAGTTGAGAAATTGCATGAGCACCAACTAAATTTCAATAAACGATGGATGCTTGATGGCTGCCCTCAGATTCTCCTCAAAAGCAAATAGGAATTCAGTGACATGCCACAAAAAAAAGCCTACCATCTGGTCTGCGATGGGGCGGGGGGAAATAGGGGTGACTGCCCTAGGACCCAGTGATTCAAAGGAGCCTGGGGTTCTGGCTGCCATTGCTGCTAGCGGTGTTGGTGACCAGAGCTCCAGGTCCTTTAAATTGTCATCAGAGCACTGGGACACAGTTCCATGCTGCATGCGCCAGGCAGTGCTAAGGGCTGTGGAGGGAAGCACACTGCACTCTGGGCAGCACTGAGGGCTGTCTGCCTTTGACGTTACCCCTTCCACTCTCAGCCCTGTCCCTTCCAGGACATACAGAGCTGCTCCCCTAGCCCCCAAAAGGGTGCCCTAGTGCCTTTGGAGAATGCCACCTCTGCTGCCCACAAAGCAGTGATCCTGGAAGTAACATAAGTGATGCTGGAATGCATTCCCACACTTTCCATCATGCTTAAATCATTGGTGTTGCTGTGTGGTTACAAAGTATTGAAATATGATGCTACTTGTGCCTATTCAGCTAAATCAAAATAAGCTTCATCAGTGCACCTTGTACACGCAAACAAGCCCGAGGAGGTTTAAGAAAATATTTCCATTGCAAACCCCCATCCTTTTTATACCTAATATTTTAACAATACTTATGTTATCTCCAGAATTTCATCCCACCTCAGCCTTTTTATTTTTAAGGAAATCTGCTTTTCTTTATCTCAAGCCCAGAAACAGCACATTTTCCCCATTTTCGCCATTATTTCAAGCTTCCTTCCTGATGTATCCATGAGAAGGAATAACTTTACACTACAAAATAAGTCAATTTACTGTTTGGAGCAGAATCTTCTGCAAAAGCTCATGAGGCCCATCTGAAATCTAATAGGCATCTGCCAGCGAATGTTATGCTAGACGTGGGAATGTTGCCAGAGGAACTTAGGGATGCACTTTCTCCAAGTCAAGGATCTACATCTGGGAAGGAATGCTGATCATTTCTCTCCTTTCCTCTCCTTCACTTGAACACCAGTAAAACAGCAAGCAGAAAATTAGAGCAGCAATCTTGTGTTTGGAAAATCCTGAGGGAGAAAGGTAAGAGAGAAACGTCCCAGATGTAGTGGTAGCTAGGAGAAGCCTAGTTAGAATTACATCTCTATTGGAGTGACATTGAAAGACAGCCCAAGAGGCCACAGACTTTTCAAAATCAGAGTATGTTAATTATTTGTGCTAAGCACCACAAACGTGTTCTAGTTATTGTGAAGATACCACTGCAATGCACAATCATTCATGCACATTGTAACTCGTGTAACTATAGCACTCTGTAGTAAATGCCTACATCAAAAAGTATATACTGTTATTTAATGATTACAGAACAATGGGTGTGCTCTCGTAGATGGGATGTGTACCCAATAACACCCCATATTTAGTTCCAAGAGTAATCTATGTTCATATCAAGTGCCTCTGAGGATATAGGAAAAAATGCTTGTCACTTTCATCTTCAGCTCACATCTCCTCTCTTGTCCTTAGGCTTTTCCCTTGCATCCTACAGATCACAATTTTGTTAGTCTTTAAAGTGCTATTTGACTGCTTTCTTTTTTCTTTTTTTCTTTGTCTTTCCCCTTTTCATTGATGCTCATGAATGGGATAAGGACTTCTCTTTTGATGTTAAAAGGATTACTCTGTTTGGGATGACCATTGAAAAGTTACCAAAACCAACCTATGACTCAGACAGGCTTTTTAAAATGAAATAATTTACTGAACAAACAGACAAAAGTTTAATAAAACAAAGATATTTGCAGAAATTATCCAGCTTTTTAATTGTTCATAAAATAGACTAGACAGAAGAAATACACCTTGGTTATTGGTCCAATACTGAGAGATATCAAGTTTCCTGAATTCTTAAAACCAGGTCCACAACCTTAAAGTCACACAGAGGAAGCCGCGCTAGTCTATACACTATCAAAACAAAAAGCAGTCAAGTAGCACTTTAAAGACTAGCAAAATAGTCAATGGACTTTGGATTTGTAAAACAACATAAATAGTAAAATCTAGCTTCGGCAAAAATGGTCTTATTCAAAGCCTAATGAAACTCAATGGAAGTTTGGTTGCTGACTTAATCTTCAATCCTACTGACACACTAGTACTTATTACTCAATAAGAGCAATTGTAGTTGTATTCATGTGCATAAAGTTCAATACATGCGTAGTGTCTGTGGATTGGAGAAGGATTTCCTTTTAAACAACATTTGCACTGTCATAAGTTTGCTTGACCACATTTTGCTGGGAAAACACAGTACAACCCCATCTGGCTTGTGCCTTAATTCAGCAAAGCAATTAACCATGTGCTTAACTTGAACGTGTTTAAGTGCTTATTTTAAGAGGAGTGGGTTACTCATACGCATGAAGTTAAATGTTCATTCAGCTGCTTTTTGCTGAATTGTAGACTAATTGAAAAGTGCGTGGCAATGACCTGAATATAAATCATGGTGTTTACAGTAACTGCACTCTTACATATTCTAGAAATTACAAAAACTAAATTAGCAATACTCATTTAACTTCATCATCAACAACCATGGGCTCAGCACTAGTTGGTGTCTGATGCCTCTCTCACCATTTCCTTCCGTTCATTTAACTTGCCAGAAATTTACCTGAACACATTAGAGCTTTAAAATGCATCTGACGAAGTGGATCTTTGCTCATGAAAGCTTATGCTCCAATAAATCTGACAGGTTGTGGCCATACTAGACCCTCCTTTTGGAGAGGCTATGGTAATGTGATACTTCAGAATATGTTAATAAGGCACTGCCATGACGATGCAGCACCTCATTAGCATAATAGCAGACAAGTGCACTTCAAAACTTCTCAAGGGAGACTCTGAAAAGTTTAAGATTCCACAGCACTACCATATATAGACTTAAGTATTATGAATGCACTTACAGTATGTCTCAATGTACTCAGCAAGCAGATTCTTTTACTTGCTATTGAGTCTGAATTCAATATTCCATGTGTATCCTTTAATAGATGATGATGACTCTGTATATGTAAGGTCCTAAAAAAAGATGCACACTCGCTGGTCAGTGATTATGTCATGAACAGAATGTAGGTCGTCTGCCCTTACCAAGAGACCACACATTTTTGTCAGCCTCAGCAGTTGGCCTAGGACAGAGAGGACTTCTTAATTTATGTATTCTAACATTCACATTTTGTCCACATTAGAATTGAGACACCAGCTGAATACAGTAGTATCAAGAAGCCTGCACTGACGTAACTAATAGAAGACACACAGAGAATTATTTTTTCAGGTGCCTTTCATACAAGATAAATTATTTAATTGGTACTATTAAGCACAGAGTATTGATCAAAATATATTATTCATTTTCTAAACACAGAGAAAGAATTTATTTTAATAAAATAAAATTATGTTAACCTATTCACATGATATATACATACCAATTTATGTCACTATTAATTTTACAGTTAATCTCATTATATTTTTACTTGTTGAAGGACCTAAGAAAAGTGTATTGATTAAAGCAAGTATATCCATTCTCAAAATCAAATCTGCACTTTTTTCCACTACACTCATTAGAGGATTATAAATGAATACCCGATAAATTAAGATCCTTAACATCCTATGATCATCAAGGGCTAGCTGATATCCAGTATTTCCCTGGGTCATACGTATTACCCATCAACAGGAATTGAGAGCTACATAGCAGGTTTATCACATGACCCTGATTCTTAATTTCCCTGGAGCACTAAATAGTGAACATAGAGGATTGTTTTGTTTGTTTTGTTTAAAAAAAAAAACAAGGCTGTTATTCAAGCCAGGGAGAAACAGAACTTTTTTTCACAATACTTTTACTGTTAGTTTTCTAGTGCAGAAAACCAATTCTATTCTAATAAATAACATACACATACTAGACAAATTTTGAAGTTTAAATATAAAGTATAGCAGCTTAGTAAATATTATTGGATCCCAATATGTAAATGTCAAATCTTGTCAAACTTAGCCTATTTTCTTTGCTTTACAAATTTTTAATAATAATCCCATCTTTAGGAGTCACCAGTTTAAACAGGATAATGTACAGAAGAAAAAATTAGTAAACTTCTGAGTATTTCTGACACATATCGTGCTTATATACAATCAGGTACTGTCATTCAAAAAAAAACATAAGCCTTTTCATTATCATTTCACAGTTCACTGGCATTAATTTTCTAAGGATAACTAATGACTATTTTAGGCTCAGCGTGTCTGTATTTTCTTTCAACATATCATTTGCATTAACACACAAAATGTTCCCTTAGAATGTTCGCTTAGCATCTGTATCTTCAGTGATATGCATTTCCCCTTAAAGAGGTCAGAAAAATTACTATGCCAAACACAATGCCCCTACAAAATAAGAGATTCCCAAAATAATTCCTGGGTTAGACAATTACTCTGAAAGCAGCTTCTCCCTGATCATATCAGTTTATTTCCATCAGATTCTGGGGACAGAGTGGGAGAAGACGGGGTTGTTGTTTTAAGGAAAAAAAAGACAAATTAGGACAGAGAAGATGTTCAGCAGTCAATTGCTTTACCCGGTTTGTCTTGGAAAGGGTATCAGACACTAGTATTACACAAGAAATGACTGCCACCTTCAGGAAACGTTCAATACTGAATCAGCATTTATTCGCTGCAGACACACGTTTATTAAAGTTGTGATCAAAATCGAGTGTAATTCTGCAAAAATACTGTTCCAAACCCCTACATCCCTCTATACAATCAAAGAGAAGGAGAAACTCCGTAAGGCACCTGACATCGTTTCCTCCAGTCTCTAAGAAACAGCTCTGCAACACAGGGTTTTACAGGAAGTGTGTGTGGCACATACACCACCCAGAGAAAACTGCAAATTTAACTCTTTGCGGAAACCCGCGGCTCTGATTTCACAACACGGCATGCACGCTGGCACCACTGAAATTCGCCCGCATTCCTTAAGTGTCCTCTCTATGCGTGTGTGTGTGCGCGCCCGCCGCGCACCACAGCGACTGATACGACTACAGAACCGCTTCATTCTAACAAATGGGGTAGCGAGGACAAGGAGACGTAGGTCGCTACATCAAACAGGGTAATGCGTAAGCTCGCTACATCTGCTACACCTAGGAGACGGGTTCGCATCTTCACTTAGCACTCACCCTCCGAGCACACCCCTGGGAGGACGCCGCTCCCTCCCTTCCCTGCTCCGGCTCAAATGTGACCAAACCCACGAGTGCTTTTTTTTTTTCCCCCACCTCCTCACCGAGCCTCAGCTACCTCCGTTGCCGCGCAAACCAAACCGCTGCGTTTCATAAATGCGGGTCGCAGTGCCAGCTCGCGGGGGGGAAGGTCACTGCCCTGCATCTGTTGCTTAATCTACGGAACCGGCCCTGGCACACAAAGGCAGCCTGAGAATTTCTTAGCCTGGAGATCGGCATTAGCCGCCCCCCCCCCCCCCCCGCAGCCCCCTTAGCCCGTCAGGAAGCGGGGGAGCAAAACCAAGCGCTCGGGCACCCTGGCATCCCCGCCCCCGCAGTGCCTGCGTGCCCCCCGCAGAGATCACAAGCACCCTGCGCTCCACCGCCCCCGAGATCCCAATCCCCCCTGCCCGCCCGGCCGCTGCAGCCAGCGCTCAGCAGCTGGCGGCGGCGACGGCCCCCCGTGACGCCCCGCAGGGTGACGCGGGTCCGGCCGAGCGGAGAGGGCGGGGGGTGGGACACCAGCACGCCGGTGTGCTGGGCTAGGGCAGCGGGGGGCACCTGCCGCGTCTCCCAGCCGCAACCTCCCCATCCCCCGCGCAGGCCGGGCCGGGCCGGGCCGGCGGGGAGCCGCGGGCTCCCTACCTCGGTGTCGTAGAGCCGGAGGTCCAGCGAGTAGGGGTTGAGCAGCGACTCGTTGCGGATCTGGTCCATGGCCAGCTGCACGGCGGGCAGCACGCCCCGGCCGATCTTGCTCTTCTGGTCCTCCTCCGACTGGCTGAGCGGCATCAGGCCCATGATGGAGATCGGCGTGGTGGCGTTGGGGGGCAGCCCGGCCGCCCCCCGCGCGTGGCCCCGCGCCCAGCCCAGGCGCAGCAGCAGCAGCAGCAGCACCAGGGCCGGGCCGGCGGCGGCGGCGGCGGCCGCGCGGGCTCTCCTCGGGCAGGGCGGCATGCTGCGGGCTGCCTCACGCCGGGCGCATGCCGCTTCCCGGCGACGACGGGGAGACCCCCCCCGGCCCGCGGCGGCCGGAGGGGAGCGGCTACCTCGCCGGGCGCTCAGCGCCGTAGCCGGCCGGCGCAGCCCCGCTCCGGCGCGCGGGGGGCGGCAGTCACCATCGCGGGCTGGAGGCTGAGGCGAGGAGCCCCCTACAGCGGCGGCGGAGGGACGCTGCTAGTGCCGCATTCTCCCGGAGCCTGCAGCCCGCGCCGCGCCGCGCCGCTCCCCCGCCCGCGGCTCTCCCCGGACGGGCGAGGCCAGCAGGGCCCCGCGCCCCTCCCGTAAGCCCAGGCGGGCCTGGTCCCCGGGCTGCTTCCCGCCGCACGCACTGGCGGCAGCGGCGGCGGAGTCGGGAGACGCGGACTCGGGCACCTCCACCAGCCTAGCGCGGCGCGGGGCGGGCGGGGTAGAGGGAAGGGGCGGGCGGGCGCGCGCTGGGGGGGGGAGGAGGAGGAGGAGGAGGGGGCGGGGGGAGAGGGCGCCCTGCGGGCAGCCGCGTTCGGCGCGATCCGAGCTCGCTCCGGGGCTCGGCTGCACGCGCGGGGGTGCCGGGTGGGGGCGGGCCCACTGCGGAGTGAGGAGCGGGGGGGGGGGGGGGGGGCGCGCACGGCCCGCTCAGGCCAGCGCCGGGCTGTTGTCTGCTGAGGGAGCAACGCGGCTCTCTGCCCCCCCGCCCGGTGGTACTACGCTGTAAGGCACCAGCTGGGAGAGCTGCTCTGCCCCTCTCCCCCTTGTACGACGGGGTTGCCCCCCGCTACAGTCGCTCCCAAGCCCCGCGCAGGCCACCTTGCCGAGTTCCCCCCAGCCCACACACACCCCAGCGGCCCCCTGCTTAAAGACACCGCCCGCGCAGTGCTCTGGGCCCCGTGTCTCCTGCTGCTGGAGAAGTTGGCGTTTGACAAGAGGCTGTGGCATTGCCCGTTTCCTGTAGCGAGCTGGTCTCCCTGCTTGCGGCTGCCACTAGTAAATTAACCTTGCAGCAAAACTGGGCGTTGTGGAGATTCGAGCTTGTTGCCATAGAATTTGGTTTTGTTGTGCCTCAGAGAGCAGGGGCTCTCTATGTTTTGTCGGCATTCATTCACATCCCTGCCCACACTCACGTCTACATCGCTCCCACATGCGTGTACACTGCACAGCATGATCACACCTGTACACATCAGCCCATACCACTCTCACCTGTCCATTTTCCCTTGTGGAACAGAGAGACACTGTAGTCCCACCCCTAACTTTATACTGCAAAGCTCCTCAGGAAGGAGGCTTTAACTCAAAACACAGCCAGAGTCCAGGCAGCTGGGTAGGTCACAGTTTTTGCTGTTTTAGCACCATTAAAAGCTTCAGACTCCTCCCTTTTTCCAAATACTACTTTTTTTTCTAAAATCACCAGGGGTCTCATTAAAGCTTCCACAATTTTTTTTCTTTTAAACAAAATGTTACTACTGTCAAATAAATCCTGCTTATATCAGATGTGCTGATGTTCTCAATGTGATAAATTAGAATACCAGTAAATTGCACTGATAGAGTGATGATTTTAAAGCCAGAAGGGACTTTTATGATCATCTAGTCTGACCTCCTGTATAACACAGGCCATTAAATTTTGCCCAGTAATTCCAGCATTAAGTCCATAAACTTCTGGTGGTGAAACAGTGTATCTTTTCAAAAGATACCATTTCTGATCTTAATTTGAAAACTTCAAGTAACAGAGAATCCACCCCATCTCTTGGAAAGCTTTTTCCAGTGGTTAATTAGTCTGGTAAAAATATGCCTCTTATTTTCATTTAGAATGTGAGTAGCTCAGTTTCCAGAAGTTGGGTCCTGTTATGCCTTTGTTAAATTAAGGAACTCTTGCTGTCAGAAATCTTTCTTGATCCAGATACCTGATAAAATCATTATGTACCTTGTAACCTGATTGATAGACAAAAGAACTTATTGAGAATGTCACTGTAATGTGGGTTTTCCAAACTTTTAATCATTTCGAGGGCCTTTTCTGAACCCGCTTATGACACTGTGTAGGGGTACCTGCTAGCCTGGCTTGTGAGGTACTTAGCTATTACCCACCTTAACACAAGGACACCTTTTCAGTGCCTGCTGTGGGTGAGTTTCCCAATTGTAACAGCCACAGGGAATACAAATACTGCTCTCTAGGCCTAACAGGCCCAGCTGTCATTGTAGAGGTCAGCAAGAATGCACTCCAAACCTCAACCCTTCTGAGGGCCTCCCTCAGTCCTGCTCTTGGCCCTGTGGACATCTCAATATTGGCCACTCTGCTGCTGCCAACAGGGCTGCTCGCAGGTGGAGATGGTGTAAATGGGATAGCTGCCCCAGGGCCCATCAATTTAAAAGGGATAGAAGGCCTGGGCCACCACTGTTGCTGCCACAGTAACAGCAGCTGGAGCACCACCAGAGCCCTGCGTGGCATGGTCCAGGTGGTCTTAGCTCTCTTAGCCATTAGCCACAGCATTTCCCTGTGGGCTAAGTGACAGCAAGTGGCTCCCAGCTCAGCCCCTTCTGCTGGCTCACCCACCTTGCCAAGGGCCTGCAACAGTCTTTCACCAGCCCTGTCTGCCGAAGAAACAAAATAGCTTGGTTTACCAATTTCACCTCATATCACTATTCCACTTAACTCACAGCACTTAGACTTGTTTATAGTAAAATCAAATGAAAGTTTATTTAACAAAACATAAAGATCCAAAGTAGCAAGAAGCAAATAAGAAACCCAAGTGATTAGATACAAAATACGATTATAACATGTATTCCAGAGCCTGGATGTAATTAATAAAACAGTCTCATATCCCTTAGAGCAGGGGTGGGGAAGCTAGATCCAAGCCTTTTAATCCAGCCTGCAGCCCACCCTGTGTCATGGAGCAGCACCACTCAAAGTGGCTGGCTGCTCCCTGTGGTTTTCTGTGCTGTGGGGCAAGGGCAGGGGAGCAAAATCCAGAGGAACTGATAGATTTTGCTGGGGGTGGGGCAGTGCAGTAAAATTCTCAGCTCTCAGGGGCTGGGTTCCAGCCAATAGGAGCTGAGAGATTTTACTGGAGACAGAAGCAGCCCCCATGGCACAGGGAGACACCTGCCAGTCAGTCTGGGGCTGCTGGCAGGCGGAAAAGCCTGCCTGAGGGTGCTGCTGGTCAGGAGCTGCTTAGGTAAGTGCCTCCCAGCTGCAGCCTGTCTCTGGCTCCTTACCCTCTCCTGAACTACAATTCCCCCCCTACGCCCAGCACCACCTCCTACACTCCTCCCTCAGGCCAGAATCCTCTCCTGCACCCATACCCCCTCCAAGACCCTGTGCCCTAATCATCTGTGCCAGGTCACAATCCCCTCCTCCACTCTCTCCTGCACACCCGTTCCCTACCCCAAGCTCCCTTCAGCACCCAACCTCCATCCCAGACCCAACACTCTCCCCATAGAAAAGTGCAGCCTTTGAGCACTTACAAAAACCGCAGCATCAAATATCATTGCCCATCCTTGCCTTAGAGTTTTGTTCACTCCAACTCCTCATCGTGCTTTATGGTCAGGCTGTCTATGACCCCTCTTGCAGAGGCAAGTATGCTGTCAATTTGCCTCCAAAGGGAAAGATTTGGGGGGAGGTGTGATACCCCAGACCTATCTTTCTCTTTTTTCATATGGAGGACACCCTCCTGCTGTTTGTTCCCCTCTGTAGATTTCCTCTTTCAGATTTCACAATCTCTGGATTTTTACACCTGGCTCAGTATGTAAATAGGCATGCTTTATGAGGCATACATTATACACATGACCAGACTGGGAGATACCTGCTGTCATTTTCCGCTTGAGAGGGCTGTTTCCAAGGTACAATACCTCCTGCTGACCTGCCTCAAATGCAAGACCTTGGGAACATAATTTTCAGTTTATTTAACAGTGGATTACTGGCTCTCAGTAAAGACCTCACATGCTATTATGCAGATATGGCTGATCCAGATGATACTTAATGGGCCTCTGAGTTAAGCCTTTCTTGTTTGCCGACATCCTTTTAGAAGTGTTGAAGCCAGAACTACATGCAGTATTCCAGTAATGGTCTCACCAGTGCCTAAAATTAGCCAATGGGAGATATTCACCAGAGGCAAGTTTGCAAAACCTGCCCATCTGGCTGACCCAGGCAATAAATCCAGGATATGGGGGAGGCATCGCTCTCTGGGTGGGTTTCCCAGCTGCAAACAGTCCTCTGGAGTTAGGCACCTATGCCATTTTAGCAACTTAAGTGTGACACAGAGGTGATGTACAACAGATAAATTTTGTTATGTGCACTAATATGATGGTTATGTGGCAGAAGTGGGGCCAGAGAGTTCTGAGTGTAGGAAAGAGCTCAGGGCTGAAGCATGGGATTGGGGTGCAAAGGCTCTGGATGGGGTGGAGGTGCAGGCTCTAGGATGGGGCTTTGGATGGAACGCTTGGGGTGTAGGAGGGAGCTCCAGGTTTGGGGAGGGGCTCAGGGCTGAGGGTTGGTGTGTAGGAGGTGGAATAGGCTCTGAACAGGGGGTTGGTGTATAAGAGGGGTACAGGATGTGGGCTGGGGGGTATAGGCTTTGGAGCCAGAGGTGAGGACTTTGGGGTGAAAGAAGGTGTTCAGGGGGGCAGGGTTTGAAGCTAAGGCTTACCTGTGTGGCTTCCTGCTAGGGACAGCAAGGAGGGGCCCCTTTCCCCCCAGCCATGGTAGCTCTGTGCGGGGGCTAGTAGACATAGGTGACTACCATCTCTGGCAGCTCCATGCTGGGGCTGCTGGTGTGGTGTGTCTGTCCACAGCTGCTGTATGTTGTGGCTGGTGGGTGGGGGCCTCCCACTATCCACAGCAACTCAGTTCTGGGACTGGCAGCCAGGGGCACCCCGCTACCATCCCCAGTGGTCTGTGAACAGTCTTGCTTTCCCTGTGAGCCTGTACTATGGATGGGCCTGCCAAGACATGTGGCCAGGTCACCTGATGTTAGAACTCATTTTGAAGGTAGTGCTTTTCCACAGGAATGTGAAAGGGTTGGAACTAAATGCAAGTATTCTCAACTTGGGTAAAATTTATATATAGGGCTGCAGTTGCCAACAATTGAGATGCTCCTTGCTTACTATCCAGATGACTACTAGAAACATCTAAGACTGAACAGGGGAACAAAACAAGCCCAAGTTGTGAGGCTTTCCAGTTTCTGATAAAGATTATCAGAACTACTGTTAGGGTAAGAAACTGCATGTAAGAAGTTTCTTAGAGAAGTGTTGCTTTAACTGTGTTCTTCAAAACACTGGTATTCTGTGACCAACTCGCAGGTATGCCTTGAGCATTTGGAAAAATACACAGCTGGTCTGTGTTTTCTGTTATTAAAATCAGATACAATGTTACTTCTTCATTGCTATGATACCTAAGTAATGATTAAACATTTCATTTTGTTTTCTCTATATAAGATGCTGGGGTTTTTTTCTTTCTTTTTTTTTTTGGTGTGACAACAATTTTTTGAAGAAAATTTTCACAGGTGTTCCACATAAAAATATTGTTGTTTGGTGTTCTGTGCTCTCAAACAGTTTAAGAAACATCTTAGTGCACATAAAAATTATTCCACACATGGATGGAAAAGGTTAGAGGGAACATTGCGTGGTTAGGGGAGACAACAGCTGCATATATCTCCATTGACAAACGGAAAAAATAATTTAGGAGCTTTCTCTGCACAAAAGCTTTTACGCACAGTAAGACAGATTTATCCAATGTTCTCGTCTCATTGGGCCTGTGCACCTGAGTGCCGCATCAAGTTCTTTTGACAGAGCCTTCCCAGAGCTGAACTGTGTTCTGTGTCTGTCGTGCTCTCCTGTCGACCGTGACTCCAATTCCGTGCCTTTGCTGGGGGTGACTAATGACAGAGGTAGTGGGGTGTAGCTGAGGGCGGATAGTTGGGCTCAATGGTATGATGAGCACATCAAGGGACCGTCTCAAGGGGATCTTTGTGACTGAACCCATCAAAATGTTCTGTCTGTGTAATGAGTGTGCATAATTACAGGTGGGAGAAAATTTTCAGCCAAAACTTTTTTCAATCAAAAATTCAGATTCGAGTCAACCAAAACATTTCATGAATTTGTGTTTGTTGTGGTCAGTTTTGGGCGAGGAAATATTGGGATAGGCTTACAATAACGCAGAGGAAGTGAAGATGCTGCTGCCCCCTTATACCTAATAGCCTTGCACCAAGAGCATTCACCTGGGGTGTGGGAGACCAGATTCATATTCCCACTTGAATCCAGGGGATTTAAATCCAGGTATCCCACCTCCTAGACAAATTCCATAATCTCTGGGTATACTAGAGTTGGTGGGTTTCAGACTCTTACTGAGCTGTTCCATTTAGCATATAGTCCTAAATAATCAGTGGGCCACACAGTGAGAATGGACCTAAAACCTGGTGAGAAGCACATTTACTTAGATCAGGGGATTCCATTGTCCAATTCCTTCTCTAGTGAGCAGTTAGCCAGCTTCATAAAGTGGAACAACTTCAACAGGAGAGACTGAGAAAGACCTACCTGGTAGTCAGGGCACTCATCTGGCATGTGGAAAGCAGGAGTTCAGTTGTCTGTTATATAGCTGATTTCAGTTCTCTTCTTAACCAGGATATTTTTTTAACCAAAGTAACTTTCTTTTATGAGTGTAGAATTGTGTCTTTGGACATCTGATAAAATAGTCTGATACATTTTTGTTTGTTTTTCCTCCCAGTCAGTTGGGATCATAATTGTTTTAGCTTTGGGAAAATGCTCTGGTACCTAATTCCTAGTTCAGTGATCACTTCATATTTAGCTATGAAAAATTAAATTCAATATAGCCTTAGTTGAAATTGAATTAATAGGTTATTTTATGTTAGAAAATTATCTATTATTTTACTTGCATCTGCAATAATACTTTACTAGTGGCAGGATGAAAGTTGCAGCATTACATCCCCCAAAGTGAAATTCCCCAAAATAACATAGGTCTTCTTTTTACATGTTATGAGTGGATGCTTAAGGAGGTGCATAGGTCCATATATTGTCTTATTTGGTGGTCTACAATGGATCCCTACCAGCACCCCTTCTTATGCTTTATCAGTTAGCTGATTGATTCATAAGCACTGCTGATCCCATGCTTCTGAGTTGCCAGTAAGTCTAAAATAGGCAATGGCATCTTTGATGTAGAATACCACCCCCATCCCCTGCTGTTTCCTTCATAAAGAGGGTTTATCCAGTGATTTTAACATTCCAGTCATGTGAATCCTTCCACCAGGTTTCAGTTATAACAGTTTTGCCAAATAACTTCTCATAAATTATTTCCAGTTTCTCTCATTTGTTGCCTAATCTTCTGGGACTGGTATACAGGCAGTTAAAGAATTTACTCCCTTGACATCTTTATTATATTCATGATACCATGAGCATGAGTTATGTCTGAGCATGCCATTGGAGATGGCCCAATATTCTGCAAAACCAAATAGCCCTACGTTAGACCACTTACTGAGCCAATGATTCACCTCCAGTGCCTACTGCTGTCTGCTCTTCCTTTATGAAACATGAAGGTTCTCAGAAAATGACCTGTCCTTTTTTCTCCTTCAGTTCCCTTTCAAAATCTCTGAGGTGTATGATAATCTGTGAAGTGTCACTGAAGCCATGTAATTCATGCCAGTATGTACCATCAGTATTGTACGCATACAATTGTACACTATCCACTTTATTTCTTTACACCCTTCCAAGCACTGCATATTACAACAAAATAAATCACATGAAATGACAAAAACCTCCAACTTAAAGTTTTAGAGACTCTAAATATAATAAAATAATATTAAAAGGCATATACTTCCATTTGCTTTACCAAGTTAATAGCATCATTTGTTTTTAAGCATGATTGGACAAAACAATAAACTAATAAATACATACTCAATGTAAAGGAACACAATTCCATCAGTCTTTGTTAGGAAATGAACATAAATTCCCGTCTTCAGAAATATTTACGCATTTTATAGAAAAACAATAATAAAAACACAGTTTCCACAGTTTTTGTGTTAGTACATCAAATAGGAGACTTTGCTTCCAATTCATTTGCTGACCTGTATGGGTACAACAAGCCCTGTGGTAGTTCCATGCTCTCATATCAACTTCAACAATCTTCCATCGTGGAGGGTCACTCATGAGTGCCTGTATGGAGATTGTAGTCTCTTCTCATGTTTTGTTTTCAGTGATGGAATTATTTCCCATTTTCAATGTACAGAGTCTAACCAGTCCCTTCTCTCGGGTATCCAAGGCCCACAATTCTATCACGGGTTAGCTTCTGTTTAGGGAAAACAGAGGAGAGAGAACAAAGAAAGATGGAAATTGGCCAACGAATTCAAGAATGTAGGATAGCAGACTCGGGATCCATAGGTATATCCTGGTATTCAGTAACTAACACTGACCTAATTTTAAATAGTTTCTAATTAGTAGTCTCCACAAAGGGAACCCACCTGCTTGGCATTTGGGTAGTCCCTGGCTTCATTGCCATAAGTGGTAGTAGCAAGCATAGGTATTGTCTTTGGTCTCCTTTTAAATGGCACTCCTCCATTAGAAGCTTTTAATTATCTATGCCAGTTAATTTTCAACCTGTGATTTGCAGTCCTCTGAGGGTCCACAGGTTATGGCTAAGGAGCCTGTGAAAGGTTGTCGTTACCACAGAACAATGGTTTTCAGCCTGGGGTCAGCAAACTTCTCCATGCCCGCCAACAGGGGTGAGGGGAGAGAAAAGGGGGCACTTGTTCCTGGGCCTGGAGCTCCAGCTGCTGCCACTGCTACTTTGAAATGTCTCAGCTGCACTGCTTTGCCGCTCCACGTGGCTCTGAGGGCTGGGGGCCCAGTGCCACAGTCTGAGCAGCGCTAAGGGTTAACTGTCCTTGGCTCCACACCTTCTGGGAGCATATAGCCGAGCCACCCTCCCACCTTGCCCTGAGGCTTACCGTGGCTGTTGGCTCCACTGACTCTATTTAAGATATTCAAAAGCGTCTGCACCTTCATTCAAAACTTCTTAGGAATCCAAAAATGAAAGGTTAAAAACCACTGATTGTAGTGAACAAGTCCTTTGAAAGTATATTTCTCTATGCACATATTAAAGCAACCACAAAAAAATTCAGGGTTTTCTGGGGCTTGCATGTGTGTTAAGCATATAGCTCCACTGAAGAGACTGTTTTCTTCAGTATGTTTATAAAGAGAACAGAGGCTGTAATTAAAGCAGTGGCTGAGCTATCCATTCTAAACCTGTTTTCACAGGGTTCTAAGTGTTCTTCAAAACACACTGTTTGAGCTGAAAATTCTCATGCCTTGTCTCAGTCCAAGGGATTTTTCCCTGAAAACATGAGGAAAATCTGTTCTGCCATTTCTGAGTTCAGGCAGGTGGAAGGAAATATTTTTTTTCTACCTTAGAAAAGTGTTCTGTCTTTTTCACTGAATTCAGGGTTGGATGAATCTTAAAACCATAATAAAGCTGAGCATCTTGAAAATGTGTGTTCAGCAGCAAGCTGTATGGATATGAGACCTGGGTGACAATGAAAGATTCGAAGACAAGGATATTGGCGTTCAAAAGGAGTTGTTATAGAAAGATCCTGAGACTAGGATGTATGCAGAAGGTCACCAAAGAGGACATACAGGAAGATACACCTGAAAGAGAACTTACTGCAAAAGGTTATACAACACAAGTTACAGCTATAGGGGCATATTTGCAGAATGAATGACAAACGAAAAGTCAAGACAGGGTTATCTGGCATAATGGAGAGTTCGAATAGGAGAGGCAGACCCCACAGAGAATGGGTGGAGGATATAGTAGACTGGTGTGGAGCTAGTCTACAGAAACTAATCCACTCCACACTGGACAGGGAATGATGGAAGGAAACAGTCAGAGAGGCATTGGACACCAACAGGCACTGAGCCCATGGTTGTTGTTGATGATGATAAAACTATAAAGGGAAAACATACTTGAAAACCAACTATCTTCAAGTTTTAACATTATTAATATTTGAAAGTAACATTCTGAGCATACATATTTCTAAATTATAATTTAAAATATGTCTGAATAGGTACTAATAATTAATCTATTGTCCATAATTATAGCAATACCAGTCTCTCCTTTTCCACATCCGATTATGTTTTACTTTCCACATTAGGCTCAGTCCTGAAATATTTTGTTGGTAATATGTTGCTATCTTGCACAGTCTCATTTGGGCAGCTCATGTTTGTAAACATTATATCCACTAGTAATGACTTATGAGATCAGTCTTCTCAAGACAATCAGTTAGTAGACACTAGTTTGTTACAATTGAGTATTGTTGGTCTGGGGATTCTGACCACATTCCCGCTATTGCTACTCAAAGTTAACTTGGAGACATACTGAAAGTATACTGATGGAAAGTTCAGATTTTCATACTGAAATTAATTTGTCAACATTGCCAATAAATAGGACTTTATAGGATTTTATTGGTTCTTCACCTGTGCAAATTTATGGACTATACACACATGCAATATCATGATATTAACATGCTATGGCAACCTTAATTTTAATTGACGTATTTCTGGGCTTCACTTTTCAACCTTAATGTAACAGTAATGTATTTTTTCATTAACTCTCCTGCAGTCATCCTGCACCTGGGAACCCTCCTTTAAGAGTTCTGGAGCAACTATGAAATCAAAAGTAACGCTGAAGGAACACTGCTTCCTAAGTCATTAGGGTTATGGGGTCCCGGAGGCAAAATGCAGACAGAGAACCTCCACATGATGGGGCTAGGTTTGTGTAAATTCCTTTGATCTTTGGGTGAGAGCCAGTCCTATTGCAGTCTTGGGATCAAAAGGTGTCCTCAGTTTAGTGGGTCGTCTTAAAATGGCTGCTACCTCCCATTGTACTCAATGGAGTTGATATCACAGGTTGTCCCTAGCAAATATAGCTCCCAAAGTGAGTGAAACTCAGCAGCTTTTAGGAAAGTTGCTGGCTCTTATGCTGTCATCAGTCAGAGGAGAATGCTAGGAGAGATGAGGAATTGTGATGGTAGTTGTCTTTGCTAAGGCAACCTGAAACCTAAGTAGCGGTGACAACAGTGTGAGATGGTGGCCGTTTTGAAAGAGGGCAACTCTTTGTAAGCATATCTGAAGAACAGCATTTTTGTGTGGAAAGCTGAACTTTGAGTGCCAAAGAATAAGAAAAAAATCTGTAGTTTTGTGCTCCACTCCCAACATATTCTATGTACCAGATTTGCACTTTGGATTAAATAATGGAAGAATCATTGAGCCAGGAAGAAAGCTTCATAGTGACTCAGGCTCCAACTATAGCTTTGGCCCTGGGTCCAAGCAAGTCTACAGGTCTGGCAATCCCGCTAAAATGGGGTCATGACCAACTTTGGGGTTCTGACCTGTAGTTTGAGAGCCACTGGATTAAACATATGTAGCTCAGTTTACTGAGGGTCTGTCTGGTGAGGTAAGGCCTTAACTAAGGGTTAGCTACGTCTGTTTAAGGCATCATTCAGACTTCTGTTGTGGATGTGTTGAGCCCCAAAAGGAAACAGTGGTAAGGCAAATCAGGAAAAACTGTGTGCATAGCTCAGCTTTTAGAAATTCTCTTCCTGGTCTGGCCTGTGCAACTCTAGCGCATGCTTGCTCATGTAGAGGCTAGAGCAAGACTTCAGGAGCAGAAGACCTAGCAGACCAAAGTGCCACTCCGGTTGTGTTATGATAATCCCTGAAAGACAGGCTCTCATTTTGTTATCCACTATGTCTTTTAGGGTAGTGGTAATCATGGTCCTGTTGACGCAGTAGAGGTAATTACAATCCACTTTTTCTTAAGACTTTTTACAGATTAACATAGGCCTGTGAGTACATTCATTCTTCCACTGAGCCATGTGCAGTCACTGCCTCATGTAAAAAGATTAAACAGCAGGAAAGAGTATCCTGCTTGCTTTGTGTGTTCTTAAGGGAAACAGAAGAGGAAAAACACAAATTTCCCTTCTTGAACTGCCTGCACCCTGTTTGCTTTCAGGATAATCTTATCAATATATTCAGAGTTGCAAGTTCTAAGTCCTTTATGGCAAAGGAGGGAAAGAGATCACTGCCTGCTCAGGAGAGAAACAGGACACCTCATTGAAGGTACTGGGGTTGCCTTCACCTTTATGAATTTAAAGGAATCCCTTCAATGGTTAACCTTCTGACTGTGACATGGTCTTGTCCTGTAAGTTCTCCAGCATGCCAGGCAGATCTGAGACAGCAATCTCCTTCCAAGTATTCACCTGAGTTTAGAAGGAATAGTCCTTCAGAGACTGTACTCTGACTATGTGAGTAGCCTGTCATGGAAACATGAGTCACCAGGGGTACTAGGACTCTCTGATGAGGAGGCCAGGCAGACACACATGTTATCAGCAGCTTGTGTGGCATAGCTAGATTCAGGATGACTGGAACTAAAGCCAGGAATGGACAGTACTGAGGCCAAATAAGCAATATTTTATTCAGGCTCATAAAGGTCTCAGGATTAACAATCACCCCCTGAAAGAAGGTTCCCTGTGGCTGGAGTCATCTGTGGCATGACCTCAGTATGCATCCATATGTGAGAGGATAAGGGCACAGCGTTAAACAGCCCCACCACAATACACATGCAGGCTGTGGTGTTCTTTTCAATACACGGAGAGCTTCTATTTAAACAATTATATGTATTTATTTATATATTACAAAGCACAGCAATGAAGTTGCAATAAGCTTCAGCAAACCAAAACTTGGTCTCAACCCAGCTATCCAGAACTCTCTGTTTCAAGATAACCTCTGGTTTCGGTAGGCATACCTTAGTTCCTTCTGTGACAGCCAATGCACATGCAGGGTGGATCCCCTTCAGCCACAACCTAGCCACAGGTTCCACTTTGCTTCATGGCTGGTGTTAGCACTGTCAGTAGGACTCAACTCCACCCTCCTTGGGACACATCAGTTCCTTTTCCACCAGTGAGGTGAAGCCAAGCATTCTCAACCCCTCCCACTTCTGGAAACTGAAGAACAGACTCTCAGTAAGACATAATGGCTGTGCCCACACTAGCAGGTCATTTGGAAAGTGAACTCGAAATGAGGGGTGATTTCCAAACGAGCAGCAGGGTGACTACACACAAATCGCTTGTTTCAAAATCAACTTTGAAGTAAAAAGGTGTTCATTTTGAAAGTGTTATTCCACTCGTGTGTTGGTGTAGCCAACCAGGCTCGGGTTCCCCAGAAGCGAGGCTGCACCCAGAAGGCGAGTGCTATATTTGGTTTATTGAAAGCGCGTGACACCTGCGATGGGAGCCCCGGAGACGCCACAGTCACCAGCGGGGGAAAACCTGATGCGTCGGAGCTTCGCTCGGGGAGAGGCTCTGTAACAGGCCTCCTAACACTAGCTGATAAAGCTCAACTCATTAACATAAGATTGCCTAAAATTGCCTATGCATTCCTATCACTATCTCTTGTGGCCTACTGCCAGTGTAGCCTTGAAGTCTTGGCAAGTGCGCCTTGTTCTGCAGTAGTTCCCATGGCAGTTATTTTGCAGCTTTTCACCTTGCACAGACTGGTCTGTTTAGATTCTCCTGAGGATTCACAGAGGGGTCGGACTGCACTTGCGACCGTTACAATGTCTTCTCACACCCTACAGTTGGGAATAACACCTCGTTTCGATATCGATTTCAAAATGGAATGTGCGTAGTCGCTGCACCAGCCGACATTTTGAAATGAGAAGTCCTTCCCAGAGCTGGCCCCTCCCCTGAGCACGGAGACACCCCAGCCAGCAGCAAGAGCTCTATGGCAGTCAGCTCCGGGTGCCTTATGGCTCCAAGGATACAGACATCCCACGCAGGAAGCTGAGAGTGTGCTGGCAGCCATTGGAGCACGTGCTTGCAGCTGCACACTCGCCAGTACTCCCCAGCACAGCAGAAAGGGATCCAGCTGGAGCCATGACCTCCGTGAGACCCAGGGATCCCAAGGTTCTGGGCGGCAGGGCCCCCAGGACCCCAGGCAGCTGCCAAAGGGGGCACCCTGGGGCTAGGAGGACGAGGACATTCTGCTGTAAATGGAGGGATGCAAGCAAAATGTGGCCGCCTTCTCCCACCTCACTCACAACCTGGCCACAAAGGGCCACCCCCTCCAGACCCCCGACCAGGTCCAGTCAAAAGTAAAAGGGCTGCACAGGGCTACGTGAAGGTGAGGGACACAGCCCGGCAATCGGGGGCAGCGTCTGCAACCTGCCCCTACCTCAATACCTCCACCAGCGCCTTGGCCCCAGGGAGGCCGCCCCGCTGGAGGAGACGCTGGACGCTGGAGGTCAGAGGTGCAGGGCAAGGAGCCACACCCAGGACCCCTTGACTGTACCTCCAATCCTGGGCCCTGAGCCGCCAGCTGACAATGGAGACAGCGATGGCGAGGGCGGGAGTTAGGGACCGCTATACCCCGTCCTCAAGATACCCACCCTGGGACCCCCTCCCAGGCCCCCTCCTCGAGACACCCGCCCTGGGCCCCGCTGTGGGTGCATGGCCTCAGCTGACTTACCTCATGAAGGACAACCCGAATGGTGGCCTTCCCCACCCCGAATTGGTAGCTGACCAAGAAGTTGCTGTCTGGGGTGGCCAGCTTCCACACAGCGATGGCCATCCTTTTCTCCAGGGGGAGTGCAGGCCACAGGCAGGTATCCTGGTGGTGAAGTGCTGGTGCCAGCCACTGGCACGGCTCCATGAAGGTGTCCCGGGTCTTCCGGAAGTTGTGGAGCCACTGCTTGTAATCCCATTCCTCAAGGATGACGTTGTCCCACCATTCCTCTCAGGTGGGGTACCGCCAGAGACAAGGGTGGGCACGGGGAAGGGGGTGCTCCTGATGCACTGTGGGCCGGGGGGAGAGTCTGCAGGAGGGCAGGAACGTGGCTGGCAGCACAAACCCTGAAGTGGCATGCTGCCAGGATGGCCATCAGGCTGGAAATGATGTCCAGGACATCCCTGTCTGTAAAGTGCTGCGGGTCCATGGCAGGCTGTGGGGCTGGGGCTAAGCAAGGCTCTGGGGGTGCTGGGCTGGAGGTCATGTGCTGCAAGCAGCCTGGGTCCTCAGAATGTGTACGGGGTTGGGAGGGGGGGGTGTTTGGGAGGGGCCCATTAAGGGGGTGGCTGGCCAGTGCTCCAGGAAGGGATTATCGGGCATTTGACCCCACCCTCACCATTTCCTGCCCCGTTGTTTCAGAAGGAGGCTCTGGGCTGTTCAGCTGCTCCATTTTGAAATGACGGGGCAGGGGGAAGTCTCTTTGATGTTGCAGATCAAAACGATGAGCCACGTTTTGTACGTAGTCGCTTCATTTCGAAGCGACTCACTTTGAAGTGATGGATCGGGATTACCCCTTTCAACCTCACTTGCTAGTGTGACCACAGCCAATTGCTTTCAAAGGGAAGAGAATCTTTTTTAATTTGGTTAAAGGCATGCTCTGTCCAGGCAGATGTTGGACTGTGCCCTAATCCTATATAGCCAGATGCATTGCTCGACTACTGGAGTGACAAAGGGAGAAGAGAAGCAACGGGGGCCTGGCACACAAACACCCTAGGGGCACTAGCTAAAATCTCTATTAGAGATCAGGCTGCGTGCCATAACTATAGAAACAGCCAAGTGGTTCTGTGACAATGCCCCAACTTCCAAGTGAAGTGCTTGGAGTGCATCACATTTTTATCCCACAGCTACTTCTGTGGTGAATGTGTGTATACAAATACCTGCTCGTTTCCTCAAGCCAGAGGATTTGTTGTGTGAGAAAACAGGAGCTTTATGCAATTTTATGTTACTGTACACCTCAGCCACAAAGCTTTTTCTTAAAAGATGGCTCACACTAGGCAGCAGGATTTCTCTCTACACAATTGTTGTAAAGTCTGTTTTTTCTTCATCTTATTTGCATACCACAAGTGCAATCTTCAAGTCCTGCCTCCATGAAAACTCACAGATTTCGATGGGAGATCTGCCCATGTATTGACTAATATATCACTCTTTAACCAATTGATATAATAGAATTTTTAAAATTACTGGGGGAAACAGAAGTGATGCGATCATCTTGCTTTAATTTTAACCTCTCCCATGCAAACATCTGGTTTTGATCTGTAACTCCAATAGAATAGCTTTTTTAAAGAAACTGTACACAGGTACTACTAGCCAGTGAACAAAAGCGCTAGTGAGTTTGAGCTACTATCTACTCCCTTCACAACTATTATACTACTACCCGAAGTTTGTTATTGTCTCTTCCTTCATTCACATTTACACACAAAGTTCTTTCATTTGTTCCCTTGCTGTATGTACTGGACTGAAGCCACTACCCTATTTCTTTGTAGATTTTTAGGTATCAATGGCCAGATTTGATAGCAATGTAAATGGGTAAGGAAGACAGCTGTAAATGGTTAGTGGTAGGGTAACATACTTTATCTAATTTGGGATCCATAAGGTGAGTAAAACTAGTGCAATCTGTATACAAACAGGGAGAGCAAGCTGAGAGGTTATAAGAGAAAGGAACTAACAAGAGTATAAAATAAAGCAGTTGTCTTTTCCTATGTGCTTAAATGCTGGAAGGATCAGGGCCAAAGATCAGAGACATTTCAAGAGAAAAGTATTGAGACCGCAAGAAAGATAGACCAAACAAAAAGGGTTTCTAAGCTATTAATTACAAATTATTTTATAAGAGCTAATACCAGTTTCATCAACCAAACCCACAGAGACTACTGTAAAGCTGCTTATAAAACATTAGTTTTGCAACAATCTTGGCAGAATCTAAATACAATCCCCTAAAGGCACAGAGTCCCCAACAATCATAAACAAGTATGGAAAGATGACATGAGTTCACCAGGATTCAGAAAAGCTATGAATGTTTATATGGATAACAACAAAAATCTATATTTACAAAATTAAGGGTAAAAGAATAAATATTTTGGAAGAGATATAAACACTCATGCTTTAGCACGTAAGTGAACCTGACAGAGATAAGGAAGAAATGTGTCTTATAGGCTGAAGCATCTGTTGCTGACCACTGTCAAAGACAAATGACTTGTTTGATTTAGTATGGCAATTCCTATACTTTAAGCAGACATCTTGTATAGATGCTAATTGAATATGTAGGCTTTCAGCAGGAATGTACATGAAGAACTGATCAGGTTGTTATTCACAATGGAAATTCCTAGAAAACAGTTACAATCATGAAGACAGAAGCTTAGATTAGCAACAATTACAAAACTTACCATTTAACTTCATTATAAAACAATTTTTGTTTCAATCATTTGTGTAGAAAAGGAGTGTATTAATAGTATCAATGAAAGTGAAAGGCATCAGTTTTTATTTATCCATTCATTTGCTTAAAACTGAATTAAAGCTTCAAAGTCAGTAATTATAGCTGTAAGTCTTTTCTTGCACAATTTGTGCATGCTGAACTTCCATTTAAAGTTACATAGTACACACTGCTAAGGTGGGGCCCCACATGAATTTAATTTTTCCCACAAAGTCATTTTTAATATCGGCGCTTTATTTCTTAGATTAATGAAAGGTCAGTAAATAATCATTAATTTTACTCCAAAGAGACCCTGAAACAGCTTTATTTAGAATCTGTCAAGTACCACGAACATTTAAAATGTTATGCCATTCAGTCAAATATGTGCAATGTGGAATGTTATTTCTGCAAAATTATTAGGGTCTGGTTTGAGATGCTGATGTGCAAACTCCACAGTGCACGTTCTGTGCAAATTCTGCTTCACTTTCACATCTCAGGGCAGAATCTGACCTAAATTTACGTGTTTGGAATTTAAAAGAACCTTTAGCTAATATCTGTTAAAAAGGCACCACTCTAGAACATTTTAGAAAAATAAGCATTTTAAAGTTACTGGCAGATAGCATTAGTGCAATTACTTTCACTTCCTTACATGCACACAGTAGGTTAAAAATAGTTACATGAAAAACCGTAAGACATGGTACAAACATAGCTGCCAAATAAAGAGAACAGTGGAAGAAGAGATTTCTGCAGCACAGTATAGTCACAGCGTCTGTTCAACACTTAGCCTTTTAATGTTCCAGAAAACAAAGTTTACAACTTGTAAACAAGTTACAACTCTTTTCATACAAAAATAGATCATCTATGTCATTTTTGAGAGGTTTCCTAGCTGCTAACTAGAAAGTTAACATTTTCATATTCAGCTGTACAGTTGATGACATGTGGATCAACTTCTTTCTTTGAAGAACCATTTTTGGTATTCTGAATTGCTACATGGTCGCAATAATGGTGCTGGATTGCCATTGTAAGAGTTAGATTCGGCTTGTAGACATTTCTGGGTTTGTACATGGAACAAAGTACCATCCTACAAAAGATAGAGGAAAATTATTATTTACAACATCGTCTTAGAATTATAGTTACTCATTAAATTTTATGACTGTACCAGGAAACATCTATATCTAAACTTATACTTCTCCTCAGGGGAGCATTACACTGAATCCAAGAAGCATGATGCCAAGGTCAAAAAGTGTGTTGTTTGTGTTTATATGATGATTATCCACACACAAGATCACTAAATTGTCCAATAGCTAAGGTTTCTAATGATGGACGCCCGACATCACGAACATAAATACCTAGGGAAAAAACATTTAAGTTCTGCAGAAAAAGCAATATAGCTACTTTACAGCAGTTTATAAAATAGATCCTCTTCAGCAAAATACATAACATGAGAAACAAAAATGCAACAAAAAATCCTAACTCCGCTCCTGTAGCAACTGCAGCCCTATCTCTTCTTCATTGTGTTCCTTTCATTTTTCTACAGAATGCTTCTTCAAACTCTGATTCACATCATTAAGGGTTCCCATAATTATGCTTCTATGTGGCAAAATGCATTTTTCCTAAATGCTTTTTTAATGACAGACCATGACCTCTGTCATCAGTCTCTGCCATGATCAGTGCAATGTTAGAGTTTCATGTCAATTCTATCCTCCAATTTTACCTCTGTCCTACTTTTTCCCTAAAGGAGTATAAGAACTTTCCATAATGACAACTGGTGGTTCTAGTTTTGGATGCTCAAAATATCATGTGAGGGCATCTGACAAATGGCAGTGTTCTAATTTCTCCCCTAACCTGTAGAAAAAGGTTTATGCATACTGCGTGATAGAATGGAAAGAACAATGTAAACCAATTTTGCCATCAGCTAACTCCAGACCCCCAACCAAAAGAGGCCCCTCTTTTAAACCTTAATTATAGCATCATTGCTGTCCTGTCACACTTCATTGTTCTGCTGGATAATATTTTTAATGACTATCCCCAGTACGGATGTACTATCATCAGTGTTTGTGGTACAAGGCCATCTGAATTCAACAAAGGAGGTTAGATAGGGAGGGACAGATTTATAGAAAGCCTTGAAAGTGGTGAGTGGGACCTTAAAGCTAATACAACAGAAAATAGGGGGTTAGTGTAGGGATTCAATGAACGGGTGATACGATCAAGTCAACAGCCACAGTAGAGGATTTTTGTGGCTCAAAATCAATACGTTCGTTTTAAAAATGAATGCTGCTCCTCACTGCCTTGAACGTTGAAGTATTTCAAATCACGCTTTTTTTTAAATCCTGTTTTTTTGAAGCGTCTGGGATCCATTCAATACATGTCACTGCACACTCCTTATGAAGGCACAGAGAGTACACATACTATACACATCTCTAGCATGGGTAAGGCACTGTAAGACAGTAAGGCACTGATTAGGTGAGTAAATGCACACCTGAACCCTGTGTGTATGTACCCCACACAGCTGTCCACAAGCCCAAGCAGTGCCTCTCCCAGATACATTGCAATTTTTAACAATATAATATCTCCCTGCTACTGCAGCCTTTTCCCACTGCAGGGACATGCTCTGGCAGGGGAGAGAGCAGCATCTCAATAGGTGCCCTTCTCTGGGCTGAAAGTGAAAAGTGGGGTGACGGTACTATTTTGATGGACTGCCAATACCTTTCGAAATATATATATACATTACACTGCCAGAGCTTGAGGGTGAACAGGCATATTTTGATGTGATGTGATGTGCTGGGAATGGTAGCTGGGACTGTATGGGGAGGGTGGGGATGGCTTTGGGGAAGAAGGAGGTTATGGAGCACTGTACATGGGGGATATCAAGGGATCGTGAGCTATGGGGTATGTGTGATGCTGTTGTAGCGGGTATGGTACCCAGAAAGTGGGATGTAGGAGGTACAGATTGGTGGATAAAAGGATTGCTGGGACAACAAGGACCATAAGGTTGCAGGACAGCCTTGGGATACACAGAGGTTGGATGAAGCAGATATGGCAGCAGGAGAAGCTGTGCATATGGACAAGGGGAGGGTAATAGGAGAGATAGGGGGATGAGACTATGTGTTTGAACGTAAGGGGAAAGGGACTTTGGACAAGGGAGGGCAGAGACAATGGCAGCAGGACTGGAGATTGGGGATTTGAATGAATGAAGCATAAGGTTTGTGGAGGCAGCAGGGAGATGGGAATTGGCAAGGAATCCTCGAGACACAGAAAGATGCGGGTGCACAGAAGGGCAGGGACAGCTACAGGCAGTGGAGGTAGAGAGATTGCTGTGGTGGGTGAAGGTGTTAGGAGATAGGGACCTGGTTAAAGGAAGGCATGGAGACCACAAATGGGAGTAGAAGGTCTGCTGTATGTGTGTGGCAATAGGGGCAAAGAGACTGGGGCAAAGGGGGAAATGAATGAGAGTCAGGAGGGACAAACACCTGAAAGATTCCCCCAGTGCTGGTGCCTCACATTTCCAATATAATACAGCTGGAGGTACCAAGACAGGAGTGCCAGAGGTGCAGTGACACCCTGCAATCAGGCACCATCAGCAATGAGGGACTGCATTAGTTCCACAGCCTGTTTTCCCATGTCTCCCTCTCCCAGCCTTCCCACACATGTATTCCCACTAACCCTGCCTCCCTCAGCCATACCATCACTCTTCAGTCAAAGATGGACCCATTAAGAATTCTTTTTCTGAGTCGCATCTGTTTAGTATTCATATAACAAGAAAATTATGGATTTTTGATATTTGGAAATGGGCTTGTTTGAAGATGTTAGCACCATATAAGAGGCAGGCTATTTTTGCAAAAGACAGCATAATTTTGGATTGTTAAGACAATTCATTGTAATGTTTTCCATCTAAATCCAATTGTTAGTAACTAAATTAACATATCTGAAACCTAATGGATGTGTCAAGATCTTAGCTTTCATTTAAAAATACAGTCATGTTTAGCTCTGGTAGTTGTGAAGGAAATCCTGAAACTGTGAAGTAAATATACCTGATGCAGCATTATCATCTCTTGTGCTTTTTTCTGCTTCATGGCCAAAACCTCCCACAATAATAACTGTAATATTGTTACTTCCCTTGGGACACACCACACGTTTTGTCACCTGTCTTGGCTACCCTGCATGCAGATATTAACATCCTGGAAGGAGTAGGCAGCCATACATAGGACAGGTAGACAGAGTTTGTCTTTAGCTTCTAGAAGACCCTGTGGCCAAAGAGACAAGTACCCCATGGCTACACAGATGGGAATACGACCATGAGGACAGTACTACGCAACCCACAAGTGATCTCAGTCCCTGCCTTGTATAAAGAGTGTGAACAGTATCCACATACTTTTCGTTGTTGAGGCCTAAGAAAGGGTGTTGTCAGCCCCTGTGTGTTTCCTCTCCTCTTTTTGCCTTTCAAGACAGGAAAAGGGAGGAGGATTCTCATACGCTGCTGTCACCTCTACTGTTCTACAGGTAAACAGGCTACTATTCAAATTCAAGACTCTGAATACCTCACCAAAATCTAAGACCCCTCCATTTATTAACCCCTATCCAAATACTGGGTTTCTGCAGCTTGCACAATGACCAGAAACAATAAAGTGAAAAAACTGACAGACTTACCTCTCTGAAAACAAATTTCTGATTTTCTGGAACATTCTGAGCATTGTCCTGACACAAGTACATTGTCAAATATTCAGTGCCAGAATCAACTGCTGCACAGGCTTCAGGCTGCCGGGTGTTGTAACGTATTTCATTATGGGAGGTATATTCGAAAAACTGCCAGTCCCAAAGAGAAAACAAAGGACAATAGATTTATATGTGCAGTGTGCAAACAAAAAAGATCCGATCAGAAAAAGAATCACAGTAAAGGTTAAAAAAAAAAAAATCCATCTCAGGATGTGGCCACACCTGGCCAAAATTTCGAAATGGCTATCCTAATGGCCAAATCAGAGAATACTAATGAGGTGCTGAAATGAATGTAGGATAGGAGTAAGGGAATTTCGATGTTTGTGGAGTCCTTTTGAAAAGAACCCCCATGTAGCCAAGCCGTGTGTGAGCGAAACGCAGTACTTTCGAAGTGCCATGGCCGGCAGCATGCTAATGAGGTGCTGAATATTCATTTCAGCACCTCATTAGTATTCTCTGATTTGGCCATTAGTATGACCATTTTGAAATTTTGGCCAAGTGTGGCCACAGCCTTAATGTGCTAATTGATTCACTTAGAGTTGTCAGTTTACTTAGAGTTCAGGAGAAATTCTGGTAAAAGTTTTGTTT
The DNA here is from genome assembly GCF_033958435.1 of Carettochelys insculpta. Taxonomy (NCBI): domain Eukaryota; kingdom Metazoa; phylum Chordata; order Testudines; family Carettochelyidae; genus Carettochelys; species Carettochelys insculpta. Next base: position 159,028,464 of record NC_134138.1, on the reverse strand, counting down.
CCATGAATCTGGACACTGACCAATGTATGTGGCAGTGCTATTATATTACATATAATAATATATAATATTATATTATATTACAGTGTGTGTAATTACAGACATTCACTGGTATTATGCTTTAAAGTCTGTGACTAAAAGCTAAAAAGGAAACCAGGCATATCAGGGACTAGGGGAGTTGATAAACAGGCTGTCTCCAGACAACAGGAAGAGGCCAACACCTTACACGAGATGTGGTTGAATCCAATTGGCTATTCATTTGTATCACAGGATTGCAGGAAGAAAACATTTACATTGTAAAATTGCAGCAGGAAGAATCACATGGAATGCACGCCAGACAACCCAAGGTGGAGTAGCCCCCCGGAAGATGCAGGACACTGAATCCTGTAAACAAAAATCCCGTGGAAAATTTGATCCTGTAAACAAAAGCAGAATCTGAAATATCAGGCAACACAGAAAGACTCTGGATTATCCTTCTCCTGAGGAGACAAGGAAAAATAGCATCTTGGAATCTGTGGGGATCCTGCCTAACAGTGAGTTATTGCTGGGAAAAGAAGACTGGTGAGGAAACTACCTTGAACAGAGACTGTAGCATGTGTAGTTAAGTCTTAGCCATTAAAAAGTATACTTTTACTTTTGTTTGTAACCAGTTCATCATTTATTCCTTCTACCTGGTACCACTTTTCTTAAGAAACTTTTTGAATTTTTTTACTGTAAACCAATGCAGTGCTGTGTTTGAAGGGAAGGGTATGCTTATCCCAGTTAAATCAGTAAACTGTAATAAAAAGACTTCATAAGAGCAAGGAAATTATTATCGTCTATGAATGGTGAGAATCAGAGGCAGTGCATTGCAGAGAGACATCTCTGAGGAGTTCAGGGGCTGACTGCTCAGACTGCCAGAGCCTTGGGGACTTTTCTGGTGAGGAAGACGGATGTATGGGGAAAGGTGTTGTCAGACATTCTAATCTTAAGCAAAGTTCACTCTTGCTGAGGCACAGGTTTAATGACAGCCCTCGGCTCTGGATGCTCCCGGCAGCCCATTGTAGGGAAGAAAGAAGGTTATCCAAGTTAGGAGATCAGGCCAGGCAAGTACATGAGTTAATTTAGTCTGAGTGATGACAGCAAAGGAGTGAAAGGAGGCTTTTTCTAGGATGTGGTCCCCCGCTACTTCACACTCAACCGGTTATATATCCACCTCTGGCAGGCACATTCTTTGGATCTGTGTGGAAAAACCCTTAGTCTATGAGCAAGTCCTGTCTGATTTCCCATTCACTCAAAGGGAAGGAGACCCTGAATTGTTACAGTCGCAGATGAACAGGCTGGATCTGCAGCTTGTGTAGAAGGGTGCACCCTCTGCGAACCTTCCATCTGTGCCTTCATATATCTTTGACTTCCTCTAATGTGCCTCTGACCCCTTTCCATGCCCCCATTTTCTTCTGCTCCCCAAATCATCCATTCTGTCACCTGGCCCCTAGACTCCAGCTTCCTGTCTTGGGTTAAGAGCTTTGCATATGCGGCCTCATCATGGTCTTCCCTTCCCCTTCTAGATTCAGAGGGCAGAAGACTCCACCCATTTACAGGGTGGGGAGCATAGCTCTGCTAATGCCAAAGAGACTGTGCACTCAGATCTTAGAGGGAGGCCATGACCTGTCCCATAACTAAGAGTGTACCCAACTGGCAGATGAGCTCTGCCAGCTCCAGTACCGCTGGTGGAAAGTAGGTCAACCCACAGAGGAGGTGTTTGCTGGTGACAGGAAATTTCCCCATCAAACAGACGCAGAAACCCCACCCCCTTGAGCATTTAGGTACCCTATGCCAGAGGGGCTGGAGCTGGCAGAGCTAGATTCCGTTTCCTGACACTAGGTCCTGTTACATCTTCATCAGCTAGGTCAGTGCCTGCTACTTGCCTTGAAGGTACTTGGAGACCATGACTTCGAGTCAACTCTTAACTTATTTGGGTAAACGAAATGGACCGAGCATTTAGTTTGTCATTGTGAGGCCTGTCGTTCAAACCCTGAATAATTGTTGCAGCTCTTCTGTGAGCTGCTTCCAATTTTTCAACAACTTTAAGCATTGACACAAGAACTAGATAGAGAGGGATAACATCACTCGCATTCCATTTTTCCACTCAGTAATTCCTCACTTGGCATTCAAGGACAGCATTTGCTTTCTCAGCCACCATACTGAGCTAGTAGCACATATTCAGTTGGTATCAATACCTCTTTGAGTCACAGCTTTCCAAAATACAGTAGCCCAGACTGTGGGTATTACTACACTTACTGCAAGTTCGGTGGGCTGTGATTGATCTGCCAGACTTCAATTTTGCTGCGTCAGTGAAGACGTGGCAAAATTGATCTCTCTAGGCTCGGCTGTTGACCCTGGTACACCACACTGCTGCATTGAGTAAGGGATGTCACTGCAAATGTGAAGAGCCCTGGGTACAAAGTCGATCTTGATACGTTGCTTCTAGCTATGCTAATGGCATAGCTAGAACTGCATATTTAGGATCGACTTTGGTCCCTAGTGTAGACCAGGCCTGCATGACCATGTATTTAGCTATATTAAAGACAAGCCATTTAAGTGTGCTCAGCTTTCCAAACAATCCACTTTACTCTGTAGAACTGATCTGTCCGTATTATTTACTACTCCATCAATTTGTGTCATCTACAAATTTTGTCAGCAGTGGTTTCATGCTCATTCCTGATCATTGATAAACATGTAGAATGGTATTTGCCTAAGAATAGGCCCCTGTGGTGCCCCATTAGGAACACTTTCAACTGAGTGGTGAGTCTCCATTTACAATTTTTTTAAACAGTTTTAATTCACTCATGCTAAACTGATTTTGTACAGTGCTACTTTTTAAAATCTGTATCCTGTGATCCTAGTCTGTCTTACAGAAGTCTAAATAGATGTGAACTCAGTTATGGTTTGTCAACCCAACTTGTGAGTGGATCAAAAATATCAAGTTAATTTGACAAGAATTATATTGTATAAAAAACATTGTGATTGGCATCTATTAAGCTGCCACCCTTTAATACTCTGCATCCCATATTAGGCTCTCCTAGTTTTTGCCTAAGATCGATGTCAGGAAAACTAACTATAGTACCTATTTATCCTTTCTAAATATTGGTACAACATTAACTTTTCCGCGGTCTTCTTGAACTTTTCCAGAATTTCAAGATTCATACAATATCGGCATCAGTGGCTTGCAGCACGCAGGAGTAATTCTTTTAAAACTCTTGGGTACAAGTCATTCAGTCTTGTATGTTTTTTCCCCCGCATTTTAGCAGCAGCTGTTGCATAGCCTCCTACTTACTATTGTGATAGAAAACATTTCATTATCACTACAATATGTGCATACACCATCCAGCTGCTTTTCAAATACAAAACAAATATTTATTGGCTGTTTTAGCATTATAATTGACAATTTACCATCCCATCTAGTAAAGGATCCAGACCATTGTGCTAGGATTTCCTTTGTTCCCGATCTATTACAATAATTCTTTCTTATTGCCTTTTTAACCATACTGGCCATAGATTTTTTCATCAAGAGCTTTAGCTGTTTTAGGTAATTTCATTGTTTATGTTTATTTTTCCCAGGAATGCTTCTCACTCCTTTCTCCCTCTCTCTCACACTGCCCGTCCCCCTGCTTCTGGATGCCAATGCAACTGGTTCTCTGGCACACCTGTCTGTGGACATGAATCCTTTACTAACCTGATGTGCAACCTCAGTGCAGTAGTCAGGCGGTAGACAGTATGAGCTATCATACTGCCACTGCATCCACACACCCAGGCACGAAATTATGAGTCCTACGAACAATTCAGTGATTCTACCCTTTCCCTCTTTTGGAGTCAACCTATAAACTTGCAGTGCTAGGACAACCCTGTTATAAACAAAGTTGGTAGCCCTTGGCGTATTGGCTTGTTGTTCACTGAGACTAAATCTAAACCTGTTGAACCATATACATCAGCAGTCCTCTCAAGAGACTCTAGAGGGAGCTGACATATCAATGGTATGGGATGGTCTCTCTGAATTAAGTTTATTGTGGTTGACTATAGATCAGCTACATTTTCTATTAAGGCAAAGACCTGATACAGGAAGTATGCTAACATTCTCTATCTTGAGCACCTGCTCCAAGAGCATGTTGATTATGGAATACCTGTTGATAAAAGGAACTTTCAGAACATGAAGACAAGGTCTCAGCTGGTCAATAGAGTTCTAAGACTACCTGGTCACAGTCCCTAAGAAACAATTTGAAATGGCTGTGCCCCAGATCAAATGTCAGGAGATCTATGAGGTTCTCAGGGCTCATAGGGAATTGCATAGCTGAAGTGTGATGAGTCTTTCCACAGGGAAGCAGTGGATGGCCCATATTCAGCTTGGGGAAAGATTAACTGTGGCTTATGACAATCATTGATGCTACTGAAGAGGACCATCCAGTATATTCCCTGTAAGCTAAGCGCTTGGGTGGCTGCCAAGAAAAGATTCAGGTGCCACCCAGCTGATTACCAGAGCAGCCCCAGCTGGCAGCATGGTGCGCACCCCCATATGCCTTGGTGCATATAACACAATGTATTCTACCCATGGATGGGGAAAAAAATAGAGGGAGTCCTGGGACCATTCATTCTGAATGGCCAGCCAGCAGAGTAGGACCTAGAAGGCAAGTGTCCACCTTTCAGGAGGATACTTGTATTAATTATAACTCATGTGAGAAATTAAAGACTGTAGTGGGCATGGCTGTTAGTATGAAACTCAGTGTTGCTGAAAAGCAGGATGGATAAAAATTTATTTTAAAATGCAAATTAGAGTTTTTATTTATATGTTGCTAGTTCTTTGTTTTCTCTCTGTTTTATAGTCTTAAATTGCTAAAGTGACTGTTTTGTACATGTTTCTTCAAAATAGCACAATAATGTTAATAGTAGAAAAAAAATTCTATGTAAAATTCGAAATGCTAAGAAGGGTCACCTTTAAAATGGTCACAAATGTTGAAAAGGCAAGTTCTGAGCCTCATTAACCACCTCACTGTTAGAACACCGGAAGCTCAGACACACGACTGATAAGCGTCTAGACAGTGCTACATTTGCAACCAACACCAGCTTCTGATACACTGAACAACCACAAGTCAAGAACACTGACGAGGATGATGTACTTCTCCATCAGGAGATTTGGTCAGTGAGATGTATGCTACGTCTCTGGTGCGCGTCCCACCTCCACTCCTGCGCCAGATGTTGAAATGTAATTACCAGGGTGGCACAATGTGGATGCAGGCCATGGCCAATTGCACGTCCAGGCCCGGGCAGCAGCTGAGAGAGCATGAAGGAAGTACTCATTGGTCCTTGGGGAGGGACAGGAGCACAGCTCAGCTGTGCCCCAGCTGCAATGAGCTGCTCTTCCTCTCTTTGAGTGTTGTGGGTTCCCAGTGCACTCTCCCCACAGATGTCCCGTTAGAGACCCATGTATTTTAAATCTTTTGGAATCCACAGAAGCAAGAGCCTCTGGACAAGGAGGGAGGGAAGAGATTTGGGGCTGGAGTCAGCCAGGTCCTGCTACCATCTGCTCACCTCTGTGAGCCAATTTCTGCCTTGGACAGATGGGAGTTTTGGAGTAAGTCCTGTTGAGGGGATGTCACAAGGATAAAAAGTTTGGGAACCTCTGAGCTAAGTCCAGTAGGTGCTTTTGAAAACTCCTCTCTTAGGACTCTAACACTGAACTCATGTTAAAAAAAAGTTCAGCACATGTTTGTTAATGATATAGTTTTTCACTGTTACCATTGAATTAATTTTGTTTTCACTTGACAGATATTATTCCCGTTAAAATTTAAATAAAAATACAATTTTAGCCTCTGATGCTACAAACACTTATGCTGATGCTTAACATTACAGCACAAGCCTAGTCCCTTTGTGCCCAATGGAGTTGCTCATGTGAGCAGCTACACACGTTTGAGTGTCAGCATGGCCAGATCCTTAAATTCAATAAGTATATATATTTTTGCTCTACTGCAGATTTGTAAATTTCAGTTAAATATCCTAAATTGTGGTAGTTTTACAAAGCGCTTAAAAACTAAAAAGCATAGAAGTTTTAATCTACAGTTGCCATAACACACATTTTCAAATTAGGGCTTCAAAGCCTCCAACTAATTTAAAAAACATTAAAAATTATTTAAAATCATGTTTTACTTCTTGATTTAAACTGCTCCAACTTGCTGGAAAGTAAAAAGGGTGTTGCATCTGAGAGATAAAAGGGGACCTGGGTTTCTTTTAGGGAAAGAAGCTGGGCTCCATGTAGGAGGGTGGGTCCCCATTTCTATTAAATTGTGTATGCACTGTATGACCACAAGACCATCCTTCTGTATCAGTGGCTGTGAAATGGATACTGGATAAACTGTGATGATATTCGTGTTATAGAAGCTATAACTCAAATCGCTATGCTTCCTTTACCAAGAGCCATGACTGAAAATAAACAGAGTACTAGCTACATCATGAGTCCTCGCCCATTTCTCTTTTGAGGATAAGGCCTAAGGAGTGGCCACATGAATACTGTTTACTGTACCATCTATCATGAGGTATATTTTTCTGGTGCCTCATGTGCCAAGAGAGGGATGGAGCAGGGGGTAGGTTAAGGACTCACTATAGATATTACCTTTTTAGAATTCATTCTTATTTGGGAAACACTTTGTTCACAAGAGAGAGAGGAGCAAATGGAATAAAGTGATGACTTTTTGAATTGATAACCAGGCCATGATTTATCCTGTTAATTTCCAAGATGCTGGGTTCCTTTTGGTGAAGGCTATGATGACCTTTGAAGGTTAGAACCCAAAATCTTTAGCTCTTGTTCTTTCTAGACTGGGCCAGCTGCGATGCTCCCCATCTTGTCTCTCTTTCAGAGAGATGCTGGATTCCTGGGCCAATAGTTTACTCACCCTCAGCACGTGGAACTTTGGGGAGCTCACACCATAGAGGCCATATATGGTATCCAGCTGCTCTATCATTTGGTGCCAATTCATTAAATACCCTGTGTCAGGATTTCATGGTGTGAAGGATGGAGGAAGATTAGGCCAATTCTCAAGGCCCTGTGAAAGTTGAAAGGCCAATCCTATCATTCTTTCTGTGTATGGCGATAGCATCCTTATATAGAATAGCCAGTATGGAGCTGGAGATTCTGCTGCTCAGGGCTCCCTTTTCAGGCACATTCTACGTGAGTTAGCTGATACCAGGGACTAGGGTAAAGCCTGAGCTAGCAGCCCTTCTCAGGGACCTGCTCACGAAACCAGAAGTCCTTACATCTCCCTTTGACAAAAAAATTGTGATTTGTGAAAAGAAACGGTAACATCTCTGTCATGAGTGCTCTGTGAACCACCCTGCAGTGGCCACAATGTCATCTTAGCTCCCATTGTGACCCCTAGAAATTTTATTCCATCAAAAGGAAACCACAATCACTGAATACTAGAATCCTGAAAGAGACCTTGAGAGTTCTCCTAGTCCCATCTCCTACACTCATGGCAGAACCAAGCACCATTTAAATAATTGCTCACAGGCGTTTGTATAACCTGTTCTTAAAAATCTCCTATGATGGAGATTTCATAACTTCCTTTGGCAATTTATTTCAGTGCTTAACTACCCTGACATTTAGGAAGTTTTTTCTCATGTCCAATCTAAGCTGCTCTTGGTACAATTTAAGCTCTTTACCTCTAGTCTTATCCTTAAAAGTTAAAAAGAACAATTTTTCTCCTTCCTCTTTGTAACAACCTGAGTCTTCTCTTCTCCCGACTAACCAAATTAATTTTTTCACTTCCCTCATGTCCTGTTTTCTAGATCTTTAATAAAATTTGTTGCTCTTCTCCAGGCTTACTCCAATTAGTCCACATTTTCCTGAAATCTGGTGTCCAGAATTAGGCTATGTCTACACTATGAGATAAATTCGAATTTGTTAAAATTGATTTTGTAACACTAGGTTTTATAAATTCAAATTTGAGTATCCTTGCCTCCCCACAAACTTGACTTATTGCAGCCATGCTCAATTGCCAAACATTAACTCTTAAAGCAATGCACTGTGGTAACCTATCCCACAGTTCCCTCAGCCCTACAGCAGTCTGAGTATTTTTGCTGGTGCAGTGTGGGAAAAAAATTCCTCAGAAGTGATTGTGGGTATGTGATGTCATCTTCCCACACCACATTGCCCTCATTTCCCTCCCCTGGAAAGCAAATGGTCATTTTTCCAGAAGGAGAGCAGGAAAAGTAGGGAATCACAATGTGCATGTGCTCTGGTATCACCCAGATGATTATGCCATGTCAACTGGTCCCTCAGCTACTTTTCCTCCCTTGGTATGGTATGACCTGTCTTACAGAAGCCATTTGATAAGGAATTTGCCAAAAACCCAAAGATTGGAAAGAAAGCATCAACAAAGATCACTAATGTGTCATTGTGACAAGACTTCTGAGGTGGTGTTCAGAACACTTTTAGATATGCATTCGAGAAGAGTTGGCTCCTACGACTCGAGACAATAATGGACCAGCTATTATAGCCAACACTAGCCTCAACACCTTTCCCCAGTGAGTCCAAATATCTTCCTTCTATACCTCACTTAGATGGATGTCACCCTCCTTACACCTTTTAGCCCAGTGTTTATGGTAATTACCTGGGATGTGGAAGATCTGGGTTCAGTTTTCCCCTCTGCCTGCTGTGGGCAAGAGATCTGAACTTGGAACTCCCATATTGCAGAAGAGTGTCCTAGCTACAGGTCTACGGGATAGTCTAGAGAAGTCTCCTAGGCTTCTCTGTTGATATTATTCCATATTTGTAAATAATTGAATAGTCATGAGAGCAAGGACTTGAACTTGGGCATCCCAGACCCACACACAATGATGATAAATTCTGGTGACCTCTTTAAGTGCCCCCCATGTTTTGGAGCAGAGAGCTGAAATATGGCAGGGAGTGGCCTATCTGTCAGGGATGTGCACTTTCCTGTTTCTGTTGACTGCATAGGAAGACTGGGAGCCAGTGGGGGCGTCATATTGTGATACTTTCACAATAGAATTAATTTTCTTTTATTTCTAATCAAGAACAAGAATAATTGCAAAATGTCATCTTGTCACAATAACCTTTTAGAAACATGAAAGTAATAGGTCTCATTGTTTTTGCCCTTTTACCATGGTACTATTTTTTTCTATTAGAAAAAAGCTGAAATTAACATGATTTTTGTTGAAAATCTTTCATTAGAATACTAAAATATCCTAAAAAAGAATTCAGCACCCCCCATAATATAAAATTATTGGAATGAATATCCTTTGGAATTCAACCATTCCTATGGACATGATTAGCTCTCATGTCAAGCCTTGGAAGCAGTCACTTCTTCCTAACAAGGAAGTGGCTGAATAAATTATCTGTTTATCTATTTCATTAATCATCTCACCAAACTACTCATTTGAGACAGGATGTTGGGGCAGAAAGACTGAATTGTTGAACAAGGAAAGAGATGACAGTGTGCTCAAAATCTGAAATGTGCCTAGCCTTACCCAAAACCATTGGCTTTTTGACGTTATGACCACATACCCACCCGTTGTCTGTCTTTGTCTTCAGGGCAGGGCTGTTTCCCGTATTTAGAAAGTACTCATTTTGGCCTCTGTTGCAATCTAAACAACAAATACTATTAAACACTAAGGCCACATCTACCCTACCAAGTAAGAAGGGGCTCTTTAGAAATCCAGTGGAGTCTCTACACACAAAAAGTGTTCTTTTGAAATTAAATCAAAAGAATGCAGCACTTTTTTGAAAGCGCTCTTCCATTCCCATTTCTTTCAAAAGAAAATGTGTGTAGATGCTCCACTGGCCCTTTTTTTCAAAAGAGCAGTCCTCATGGCACCTGATTTTTCAATCCCTGGCCCATTCTCTCAAAAGAGTGGGGGCTGTGTGCATGCTCTCTTTCAAAAGAGCAGATCACTCTTTTGATCCTCTTTTTTGTGTGTGGACGCACTCTTTCAAAAGATCTCTTCTGAACGAACTTCTTTTGAAAGGACTTCTTTCAAAAGATTGCTGTAGTGTACATGTAGTCTAACACTGATAATGCTACTAGAAGTAATATATCTTACTGCCACATGATGAATCATAGCATCATAGCAGGAACAATTCTGTTCTCAATTAAATTCAATGGAAGCTTGGGATGAATTCCCCCCCCCCCCCCCACCGCTCCCAGTAAAGAAGGTACAATTAATTCTCCATGGAAAATTTCCCCTTGAATATAGATTTGCTCACAGCCATTTATATTTTAGTTTTCTTCGTAGTCAGATCATTTCCAGAAGTTTAAAATGGTGACTGGTAAACTGTATGACGCTCCTCAACTCTGTTGCTCCTATGAAACCATTTGTCCTTCTCTGAATATCTTATCCCTGTTCAGCTCCCAAAACCGAGTCACCCACCCATCTTTCAAATCCCTCTTGCCCCATACATGTACACTCTTCTGCTGCCTCTCAGCCACACATGTGGACATATCACCTCTCCTCCCATTATGGGCATGCCAAACCTCCTCAGTTCCAGAAGGAACCAGAAAATATACCACAGTGGGTGATGTACCAGTACATTAGGAGTGTGGGCATGTGGAGGTACCAATCAGTCCTCATTAGTTATATGAAAACCCAGAATTAAAAGACGGGTTACTGAAATATCTTAAGTCCTGGAGCCCTGCAACACTTTCAGAAAGCTACGCTTTCATGACGATATGTAGATATGCCAAAACTATACCCAGAACTAAAGCAAATTTTGTACTTAGTATTTCAAACCATTAGAAATATCGTGAGGCTAACAGGCCTCAAACCAAGAAAGCGAAAACCAAAGCTGAGAAAGGACCAGCTTCTAAGTGAATTTAGAAGAAATATCTTTATCTAGGAAGGCCATTGATGTGTGGAACAGATGCCAAGAGAATCTGCAACTCTGAGTGTGTGCGCGTGCGTCTCTATGAAATAAATAAAAGACAGACAAGTATTCAGATGAGAACATATTTTAACAGGTGCAAGGTGCTCGAAAGATGTGGGGAGACTACAATGGGTCAACAGGGCCTAGTTATGTTCCAAATGTGACTTAGAATTGTAAACAGCTGATTTCAGTTTGCAGTTGGACACAAGAAAGCAAAACAAACATCATGGAATGAAATGGCACTGGCTAAGATCACACTGCAGTGGCCACATGACCCCTCAGGAATATTGTGGATCATTCTGACTTTGGATGACGCATCCTAAGACAGTTAATCACAACATTTGTCAAGTCAAGCACAAATCTTACCTGATTTTGTCCCATGCCATGGCATGGATACAATATGATTCTGTGCCCTGTTACTTCATGTTCATTGGGAGGGTTGTAATCAAAGCAGTAATTTGCCATTCCTCTATTTTTCAGCTAAATGAGACAAAAGAACATATTAAAGCATCTGCCTGAAGTAGACACATTTGTGTCACTTTGTACCCCTACACTGTGTTATAGACTTCTCACTTTCAGTTCTAAACCAGACAGAGTTGCTTTCACTAAATCAGGGACTGGCAACAATAAAATGTGGTAGAGGTGAATTCGTAAAACTAAACCTGGTAAGAGTGGACCAGAGTGGTCCTTGTGCAGCTGGCTTTGCTGAACCAGAACCTCACAATAATTAACTACTGAGTCTGGGAAGTCTGCCAGACTTCCACAGGTTTTTTTTTGTTTGTTTGTTTTTTTATAATTTTTGTTCATTTAACTTTTTATTTTTTAAATAGAAATGTATTACAGTTTTGAAAACAAAAGGACTCTCAGGTGCTTTCAGAGTGGAGGAAAAAACCTGTGGAGGCAACTACAGTTTAGAATTTAAGCTCCTAAAACCTGCATGTGAATACAATTTTAATGGTGGCTTGAACCAAATGTTTTATATATATATTAAAAGGATAACTAGGTCAGCAAGTTGAACCCATCCTTTCTTACTTCTATTGACAACGTGCAGCACAGTTACATTGTGTTTTTTTTAATTAAGAATATTCCACAGGCAAATCAATAAGGATTTCCAATTAATAAAAATATCCAAGATAAAGAAAAGTTACCTGAAAATGAGATGAACTAGGGTATAGTCTCTTATTAACAACTTAAACAAATGTTAATGTACTCAAAACAAAACAAGTTTTGTAAATAACCATTAAAGCTAATAGCCTATTTTACCTGAATCCTACTATCTCACATATAAAAGGACAAAAAGGCAGGGTTAGTGTCTCTATCACTAGTGAAGGTGTAATTTTGTTTCTTCCCAAGAACTAGGTGATAATTATATATGCAGTTTCCATTGAGGTGAATAAACAGACATGAAGAAATTAGGACAAATCAAGGTAAAACAAGCGAAAGGGTATTCTACAAATATTTTTCTTTACTGTTTTTGTCCTCTGCTTTTATTACCCAATCTCCTCCTTTCACTTTTATGTATCTGCAATACTTTCAGATTCAAGAACTTTCCTCATATTCCTCATTCTCCAGATTTTTCTCACCATTCTGCTGAGTGCATCAACACCATGAATCGACATGGTGACTAAACAACTTGCATTCTGATAGGTCTCTATCTGAGCAACTGTCTGTACCTTGCAGTTTAGTGGTGACTCCCAGGGCTAAAGTCTCTCTAGTTTCCTTTTTATTGTAAAGTGGTTTGATTTGAAGGCAGCTGCATTAGAAATTATTCTTTCCTCTTTGTAAATTATTATAGTTTTACCCAGAAAAATTTTCATTTTAAATTTAACACTAGTAAAGGGCTACATGCAAAAATAGAAAACTAAAATTGAGCAAAGCTTGAAACAACTATTACACCCACCACTAATATAAAGGAATATCACATTACACTTACACTTAATTATAAAATTATGATTTTTCTTGTGCAACTAAAATCAGGGTGGATAAAAATCAATGTTTTTTTAAAAACAAAAATTTCTCATTTAAAAATAAGTCACAAGTCTCATCACCAACATGCTACACCTATATTTACAGTCTCATAAACATGAATTAATGGCTCTAGTCTGTCCAGCCTAACTACGAGCTCTTGCTTCCTGAAACTACTGGGCTTGCAATTTCTGTTACTCAGCAGACTAGAATGGGAAGGCATTATTCAGCACACACACAGCTTGCTATATTCCCCCTCATTTTTGTCACAGAAAAATGGTCACAGATTCTGGGCACATTCCCTCACTGGGAATATTTTGAACAAATTCGTTATGTGGCTCAAAAAGAAAAATTTGTCAAGTGTAAGCAGTGCAAGAAGATGATGCAAGGCCTAGCTGCAAGAGTGCAAAGGAAAACATCTTATTGGGAGAAAATTATGTGGCTTTGGCTAAGTGGACCAACTGGTTAGAAACTTCAAGAATTCACTTTGCAGTGCATCATTCTTTGGGACACTCTCTCTGTCTTTTAGTATAAGTGTGATCTGATAAGTAAATTCCAAAGCTATCTGCTGTGTTGGATGTTGCTAGAAAAAAAAATTAGTTTAGCTAATTCTTAGGGCTTGTTTAACTAGGTTTAGAATCGATCACTCTAGTGTACAATACAGAAAGCTGTAGTGGGAGAAATCTAGAGATACCAGTTGCACTGTCATTTTCTTATTTTATATTACATAATACACCCCCCATATTTTGGAAGATCCTGGCGATAGACCACAATGGTGGTGCCATGAGTCTATTTCCCATTTTACTTCAGCGTAACTCATCTTTCCCAAGTGACCCCATTCAATACATGTTTTCTCAAAAAAAAAAGGCCAGTGAGTTCAATGGGGCTTAATCCAAAATTAAGTGCTCTCTAAGCACTTAAGTCTTAGCTTTTCTGGTAACTTGATTTAAATCAATGATTTTTTGTGTGTGTGTGATTTAAATCAGTATATCCTAAATAAATGGGTTTCTCTTGACTCTCTCTGACTTCAGGTTTGGAGGTACTAGTCATCAATATGCTCAGAAATCTATTGTATTGCCACACTGGCTATTTATTGCAATGGGAAGATCAACTAAGTCAAATATTCACCCTAGCTGTCACTCCCACACTGACTGCTCCAAGCAAAAAGGTCACCAAGATTGCTCCGCAAGCATCTGACCAGCATAACATCCTTCTGTCTATACTGCATTAAATGTCACTATGATTGTGCCCCAATTTAAGTCAGCCATGCGCATTCCACAATGTTAGTGACTTTTAGGGACAACATTGTTTTTTATCTGCGTGCATACAATTAAACTGCAAAGAAAATTACTGCTCACACATACAACTTTTTCTTTGTATGCTGTACAATATTAACCAAGTAGACATAAAGGAGAGGAAAAATTAAACAGGGTTCTAAAAGCGCACACTCAGAAGAAAAAAATCCCACTGCATTAAAGATGACTAATTACTTCAAATTTCAGCATAGAGCAACTTTTTATATAGTGTTTGTGCTCCACCATTGTGTCATCTAATCTTTATATCCCCTGCACACAAATAGGTTGAATCTCTTTAATTCAGCACTTTCTCATCCAGCAATATCTGTATTCTGGCATCATTTTAGTTAGCCAGATATCCACTTATCATGGATGTGGCCAAGTTTCCCATGCTCCCATAAAGTTTATTTGCAGCCACCAGCCATGACTCTCAGTGTTCTGTGTTGTTATTTAGCTTTAATTTACTCCGAAAAGTCTCCTGAGAGCCCAGTATGCAGTAGAATATTGTGGTAATGCTGCTTCATAATATTGACCTCCTGTGATATGGCAAATTCTCTCGTTCAGTACTGGTCAGGTCCCGAGGGTGCCAGGTTAGAGAGGGTCAACCTATACTTTTATTGTGCAATTAGCCCTTTAACATGTAGGGCTGGTATTTCAGCCTGACTATAACTGGATCTATTTTTTTGTGAACTCAGGTATTTTTAATACAGCCATAAATTAGGCTGTTTTGAGATCTAAAAACCTGATATATGGGTACAACCAGGTACTAGCCACCTCAGTGATATAAGGTGCACCTAAGCAGTTTCTATCCATGAACTGCAGATACAAAACCAAAAGTTTGAAAATCTGGCTTTGTAACCACTTCTGCCTGAGTTCACCAGTCTCTTGTTCTAAGTCTGGAAGAGATGAGAGAGTTTGTGAAAACACTGTCTTCTCCTATTAACTGACACAAGACAGTTTGCTTTGTGCTGACAAAAATGGTGCCATAATAGTATTCATTCATGCATGTAATCTCTCTTAATATTTTTTTCCAACACACATCAAACAAGACTAAATCAGGCAAGAGCTAAACTAAGAGTTTTACCCAGAAATTTTGTATGGAATTTTAAATCTGTCTGACTTACCTTAATATTTTAGCAGAATGCTGCATTAAAGAAAATAAAAACAAGAAAATATTTGTTCTCCTTAAGAAGTGTTATGTTCACCTCATAAAAGTTGTCAATAATTCTATCCATACAGGATTTCCAATAGTTCCTTTACCTACATATAGTTTTGTTTTCCATGCTAAGTATTTTATAACCACAGTAAGCCACCATTCTCTCTGGAAGTTGGGGACAGGTAATAAACTGTAATTGTAAAATATCTTGAAATTGTAGGGACTGTGTCTGACAGGAAGACAGGATGGAATTTTCAAATAGGGCACAACGTTGGCTCACCGTCACCTGGAGCAGAGTTAGATTTCCAACACTGCCTGCTTTTGACAATCCCCCTCTTAATATCATCAGCTAACTGTGTGTTCTTCCACTTCCTCAAAGCCTAACAGATATGAAAGAATTGGGGAGGGTATATGGGGTCTCTTCTCTCGATCTGTATTAATAACCTGTTCAAGAGCTCCATTTATAGATGATTAATCTTTCTGTTGTCTTTGGATATTATCACTACAGAACTCTGCATCTGGGAAAATGAAAAGTGGTGCTAAACGCCAAGGAAGTAGGACAGAGCAGGTCTCTTACCTAAAGAATGACTGGGACTGAACTGGACATCAGACCCCAAGATGAGATTAAGAGTAATGCTGGCGAAAGGTATGGACTAAGTGCCAAACATAAGCTCTGCAAATCATTATGAAATAGGGATTTTCTGAAGGCACACATGTGACAGAGACCTCTTTGCAAACATCTCTCACCTCTGGCCTGAGGAACTAATTATACTAAATACATATTACAGGATATTTAGCCACAAAAGGTAACATGTAAGAATGTTTATAACTTGTGAAGATTCATTTTTGTTGAGAGAGTTATGTACGGGCAGTGTTTAAGACTGACTGGTCTAGAACAAGGCAGCTTACTGGACCAGGGGAGGTCAATCCCAGCCCCCCTTTGCCATCGCACCCTGACCACTCAACCAGCTCTGATTCCAGCCCTAGCAGGGTTCCCAGCTGCCGGCCTCCTGCTACCACATTCCTGGCCACTGAGGCTCTTTTTTCCAGAAACATCCTTGGTGGTGGCCCACCCAAACAAGAGGAAGTTGTGAGGTGTGGGATCCACAAGGCAGTTTGGGCGCAGAAGGGGACTCTGGACTGGGACAGGGGGTTGGAGTGTTGGGGGAGAGGGCCCCAGTTGCTGGTGTCATCTTTGGGGTGGGGCCAGGGATGAGGATTTTGGGATGCAGCCAGGGGCTCCAGATGAGGAGCCAGGAAACTGGGATGTTGGAGAGAGTGTGTGTGAGCCAGGGGACTCTAGGCTGGAGCAGGGGATTGAGGTGCAAAATCCTGGTAGGGCTTCCTACTACTCCCTGAAAGCAGCTGCCAGGTCTCTGAGACTCCTAGGTTCAGTCAGGAAAAGCTCTTCACACTGCCCTCAGGCCTGCACATGCCACTTCCACAGCTCTCACTGTTTGCAGTTCCCAGCCAATGGGAGAGGTGGAGTGGAGACTTGGGTGGGGGCAGCATGTGGAACCTCCTAGGCTGCCCTTATGCTCAGGGGCCACAGGGACCTGGTGGCTGCTTCCAGGAAATATGTGGAACAGGAAGGGAGCCTGCCTTACCCCTGGAAGGGGGAGGAATTGATCAGTGAGGCACACAAATCCCCTGGAGTTCCTTTATGGTCTCCCAGTGGTCCACAAGCCTCAGCTTGAGAAGCTCTGCTCTAGAGGATATACCCTACTGGAACACTCTGGAAGAACTGCTACATACTCTATCCACAAACTTTCCATGAATTACAGTATAAAACCCAGATTAACCTGGAAAAAGACAAACTAGTGCTTTTCTTCATTTCTGTCAGGTTTCTTTTATTTGGTATTCTTTGATTTCTCTTTTTTTTAATTTGCCATTCATTCCAAGATAAAAAGACTAATGGTATCTTGGTTTTCAATCAGGGACCCTAGCCAGTCACAGGTTTGGTTCTACTTGCTCATCTGATGTCTTTTATTCAAGTTACTGTCATTGATGAATGGAGGGGAAGAAACTTACTCTACTAACAGGATGTAGCCTCCTGTAATGGGGTCCACCTGCTTGTGATTGCCCCTCTGTGGCAAAAGGTGTTCCATAAGATCTTTTCTCGCTGTTTTCAGGGTTCTGAGAATTGGATCTGACTAGCCCTGCCCATAGTGCTGTTAGTTCTTACACAATTGTGGCCAGGGCCTGGGTCTTGCCCAGGGATAAGTTCAGCTTGCACTTAGAGCTGTCCGTAGTACTGCTGGTCTTCCAGGGCAGTATATAGACCTGCCTAGGTCCAGCTCCTTTAAAGAACTGTCTGACCCTATCCCAGCAGCTTCTTTTATATCGGCCTACTGAGTCCTGATTGGTTGCTGTAGAGACAGCCACTCTGTCCTGCTGGGAAGACCTCTCTTCTGCTCCTTTCGCTGGAATGGGGTGTGGCAAGGCCTCTGGTCTCCTGCAGGGGCATCGGGGCTTGGTGCACCCCATCACACCTCCATTTCAATCTTTCTGATCTGACCTCAGGTGGACCAGAAGCTAGGCTTACTACAGAAAGAAGCATGACTTTGGCCTCAAACTGAAAAGAACTACCACCAATCTCTCATTAAAAGAATACTCCTTTTCTTTCCCCCACCCCATTTCCTTTTCCTCTCTTCTATTTTATGTGTGCACACACATTTGGTAGAGAACTTCCTTCTTTGTAAGCTCAGTTTTGACAGTAAATTGAGAAAACTTTGGTTATAAGATCACTAGCATTTACCTCATATAAGAAAGTGATTTACATCATTATTGATTTCATCAATACATCATTTTTGTAACTTGCAATTTTTTTCTTGCATGCTGAGTTTATTGGGGGCTGAGGAAAAGTTACCATCACATACAATTACTGAGAAATTATGTCTGAGATCATTAAAAAGAACCCCAAGACACAGCATTTGCTCCAGTAACTTTGTAATAATACCATTTTTGTAAGTATCCAAATTTCTTCCTATATTAATTCTACCAGAATTTTATATAATGCAATTGGAGTATAACCTTCTATGTTTCATCAAATTGTCCATTTTGATTTTGCTTTCACTTTTTTCTCTGATTTTGTTTCACCTTTACCTGTTAATTGGACAGAATGGTGTATCTTCTGTCATGGAGACCAGTGCAAACAAATGTTTTGGTTTTTTTGCAAGCTCTGTATCCTTTGACTAATCCTTTCAATTATTTCTAATTTACCAGAACAAGATTTAATTATTCTTAAATATTTAAAGAATGTATTATTTTTGTATATTGGTCTATTTATTCTTTAACATTTTTATTACCCGCCTATGGTCTTGATCCTGCAGCCATTAAATTAATGGGAGTTTGGTATAAAACAGCATAGTAGAAAGAGAGGAAGTAAGGACTCTTAAAGAGAGGTTCTGTTTTGACTGGAGATGCAGGTTTTAAGAGTTACTGTCTCAAAGATTTTGGTATCAACTGTACTCATTTTACTTAGAAAAGCTATTTTTTTTCCAATTCTGAAACTCAAACGCACACTCCTCAACAGTTTTGCCTGAGTCTGGTTGTAATGGATGAGGTTGCTTTGGCTTGGCTGCATTCTTTCCTTGCTCAAAAGTCCTACAGGACTGCATTGGACAATTACTGAGCAACTGCAAGTTTACTTTCATCTGGGGTACTACAGTAACAGGCATGTTATCCAGCACTCGGATAACTGGGAAGTTCTGTTAAGTGGATGCCTGTCCAGGGCTGGCTGCCCTGCTGGTGGCAGTGGGGCCAGCTACCATGACAGGGCCAGTGGCAGCAGGGCTGGTAGCCCAACCGGTGCCAGTGGTGCTGCTTGATTAACCAGAAAATTTGATTACTGGGTAACCCACGTTCCCCAGGGATGCTGGATAATCAAGCGTTGACATCTCCTCTTTTATCCAACATGTAATAGGTCTATTAAGGGAATGACTGAGGAAGCTTGGGCTATTGTGTCTGCACTATACTGAAAACACACAGTTTTGTTTCCCCACTGAGAAAAACCTGCAGAGGCAGTTAGGTGACTAATCAAACCCTTGGCAGTAGTGGGACAAGGATTAAAGCTTGCAGGGTCAGTCTGGCCAAGACTGAGGTGATATTGGTTCCCTGAGATCAAAAACCATAAGTGTTAGAACTTGACTAGGAAGGGTCTGAGATTATAAACTTGGGGTAACCACAGCTGGATTTAGAAGGCCAGGTGACATTTAGGATCATTTATTTATGCATGCTTGGCCAAAAGTAAACTGCCTTATCTTTCAGCTGTTACTTTTATTACAAACATCCACACCTTTGCCCTCTCAGAATAAGATGGGCACAATGCTTAAATCTCTTTGTAAGATGCAAATGGTGCAAATGTGGCTGTCCAACTATTAAGTGAGAGCACATTTTCACCACCAAAACCAAAAACAGGAAAGTAAAAGTGGCTCAGAATAACACTGCAGACATTCCTGCTTGGGTTGCAGCCTGGACTCTATGACCCACCCCTTTTTTTGGGATGGGTGGGATTGTCTACACTACTTTTTATTTAGCTTGCAGCATGAGTGCTAATAGATTGAGTCAGTTGATTTGGGTTCTAAGACTTGCACCTGCAGGATTGTTGTTGTTTTTTGCAGTGTAAATGCATCCTGAGTGTGTCAGACAGCACATGACACTTGCGCTCAGGGATCTGCACTGGTCAACAATTACCTTTCAAGTGTTACTTTTGACACATAAAGTCCCCAAAGGTCTGGGACTAGAATATCTGAAAGATGACTACTGCCCACCGCTCCCCATGACAGAGCACCAGAGCTGAGATCACTGGAGCTGCTCATGCTTGACATAACAGGGAGGGGACAGCTGCCTGAGCATTCTCCCTAAGGCCCCCAGGGGTCTTCAATAGGTCAGATTTGTCAGTTGTGATGGTATGCTTTGGAGCCCTTTAGAGGGAAGTTCAGAACCAAGGTGCTATGGGTGTACTGAACTATTAGCATTTTTTATACTAAAAACTGCCAATTGGTAGAAGGTGTAAGGCTGAAATTTGTATTACTAATAACCACCGCCATGCTCAGCTGATTGCTGTGCATGTTTTGTAGTGCTGCAAATATAAATGAAATTCTAAAAAAAAAAAAATTAAAAGAAAAAGCATAGTTTTATTTTCTATTAGTCCAATTTTAGTATTTTTATATGTTTAAAAGTGATTGTTAGTCTAATCTTAGTGTTTTTATACATTTAACAGCATTTTGTTCTTGTTTTCAAATTTAAACCAGAAACATACCCTAAAACCCCAGCAGCTGCTTTTTTCCCCTCATCTGTAATGTTTTAAAAAATTCTGAAAGCTAGACTCACTAACCCCATTACCACCATTTAAGGCTTAATTTTGAACTGCAATTTATGGCAGCTTTTGGTCTTGACCGTGCTATTTTACGTCATATTAAATTTCTTGTACTTACCAAATTTTAAGGTCTAGATTCTAGTTAAATTCTACCTTATCAACATTTTCTGGAATAAACATATCAGGTACATCTTTCTCTTCCATGTTTAATTAACAAAGGGGAAGAGACAACTACTTAGGAAGACACTTCCTGGACATCAATACAGCATGTTGCTTACCATTCCAAAGAAACCAGGTCTGTCTTCAGGTACATGAAGTTCAGGGTAAATATTCTCCAAGAACCACTTGAAGTCTTTACATTTGAGCTTCTCTCGAAGCAGTCTCCTTTCTGTCACATCTCCATAGGGCTCCTACAATTAAAAAAAAATAAAAGAATAGGAACGGGTATTTTTTCTGTTATATTAGCAACATACACTATCAGCAGCACCGAAAGGTCCTGTGGCACCTTATAGACTAACAGAAAAGTTTAGAGCATGAGCTTTCGTGAGTTAACTCACTTCTTCAGATGCTGGTCTATAAGGTACCACAGGACCCTTCGGTGCTGCTACAGATCCAGACTAACACGGCTACCCCTCTGATACACTATTAGTAACCCGATCCTGAAGTAGTTTCCCAAGGGAAAAAACTGCCACTGCTGGGCCCTGGATTTGATTTAATTATTATTAAATATTCTAATATTTTAACAACAATTCTTTCAAACAGTGCAAATTGATATTATTTTTTAAAAAATCACTTTAAATTGAGACGATAGTAGCAAATTCACAGTTATGGCTCTTTGACTGTATATTTGGAAGTCTCAACAACAGTGCATGAATTTAAGATAGGAGTGCTAAATTATTCTCACCATCCATTTGCAAAATCTTCTCTAAAGACATCATTAAACTTAAATGTGCTAAAAAGTTTGGAAATTCTCAGTAAGATTGCCCTTAAACATTATATCTTGTTAAGTACTAATTCAATAAAAGGAAGCTAAGTTTAGTTATTGAACCTTAAATTTGATAAGAAAGCTACCACTTAAACTTCTGACTTGCTACAGAACTCAAACAGATCTTACATTATTTCTTCAAACCCATCTTCAAAATCCACTTCCTTCCATAGCCCAAGGGTTCTAAACCAGAGGGCGACGATTTCAATTTCAATCCCCAGGTTTTCCAGAGGTTATGGCCATCTTCCTTTTCCTCTGCCCCGTTCTTATCTTTTCATTAAAACACCAGTAAGTTTCTAGACTTCCTTTCCATCCTTTCCTTTCCTTGATCCCTGGGAATACTTCTGTATCTGTCACTTCAGATTGCCATGCAATGTAGGGAGGCTTTCAAACTACCAAGGGCCAGCACAGCATCAGGACTCAGGAGGTATGTGTTGCATCACATTGTCATAGGAACAACAATTCAGTGGATACAATGTTTGGGAAAACAAAGATCAAAATCCCCAGCCAAAACACACTGAGTTACAGCAACTCAACTGAAAAAAACAAACAAACAAAAACAAAAACAACCACCACAACCCTACAATACGGATGGAAGTAGAGCCCTGGGTTGGACTAGGGTAAAGCCCTACAGCAGGATGGGGTCCTGCAGATCCTGCAGCACCCACTGACATAAAAGTGGGAGCAGCACAGAGGCAGGATTTAAATAGTCCTGCACAGGGCTTTAGATGGAAGATTTGGATTCTAGTTCTAGCTCTGCTACAAGAGCGTACTTTCAATATTATAATTTTAGGCAGCACAGGATATACTGATTTAAATCACACACACAAAAAAAATCATTGATTTAAATCAAGTTACCAGAAAAGCTAAGACTTAAGTAAATATATAAAATGGGAAATAGACTCATGGCACCACCATTGTGGTCTATCGCCAGGATCTTCCAAAATATGGAATATTTTGAAGATATATATATTACTTCAGCGTAACTCATCTTTCCCAAGGGACCCCATTCAATACATGTTTTCTCAAAAAAAAAGGCCAGTGAGTTCAATGGGGCTTAATCCAAAATTAAGTGCCCTGAATAAATGGGTTTCTCTTGACTCTCTCTGACTTCAGGTTTGGAGGTACTAGTCATCAATATGCTCATAAGGGCAGCACAGAAGTATAAACCACTGAAGGCATTGCTCCCTATGGTTAAGGAGTCCCTATTATAAGACCCTGGCTTTAATGATTTATAACTTTGCCAAATGTTAATCATCCAGGCTGTAATTGTCCATGGCAGGTATCTTTTTTATGTTGAAAATTTTGGGAAAAATTCAGCGAAAAGTGATAAGGAGATAAGAGGAAATTGTTGTTTTCCCATATTAAAAATCTTACAGCCATTTTCATTGAAATGCTCTTGTCTAGAGACTTGTGGCTGACCTAAGCATCTTGTTTAGAAAGGCATCTAAATTAATCCCCTTCACTCTTTGTTTGCAATATTAGATATCTTCAGTTTATGTAGATACTTACAGTGGTAACAGAACTTTCTCTTTGACAAGCAAAATAAATGAGCTTTTTTAATCTTTCATTGTAAAAAATGCTTTCCAGGCCCCAAATAATTTATCAGTTCTCTCATCCCTCTCCAATTTTTCATCACCTTTTTTAAAAACATGTGCAGACATCAGAAATGGACAAAATATTCAAGCAACTATCTTATGACTGCTGTTTGTAGATGTGATATAATCTCTCTACTCTCACTTTACATTCTCATTTATCCATTGAAGAACCATGGTAATTCTTTTTGCCACAGCATCACTTAAAAGCTCACTACAATGATCCTTCAGAGTCAGTGCTTTCCAGGATGTCTAGATCAAAATACATATTGGTTATCTGTGCCCAGCCTATCAAGTCATCAGATTATTATATACAAGGGGTCAGCAACCAAAATAGCAAGAGGAGCCATTTTTTTCTAATTTGGTAAAAACTCAATAACTCCAGAGCCACAATGCATGTGAATATGAGATGGTCCTTCATAAGTAAGGCCAAATCACACTTTTTGTAACCCTTATTTCAAGAACAGTGTGCACACAATGATTTATGATGAGATACATATTTACTGCAGGACAGTCACAAACTTTTCACATGTTCTATTTCCTCACACTTTACAGGTGTGTATTTGTAGCACTGTCTTCCTGACTTTCACTTCCAAACCCACTTTAATTATGCCAATTTTACTTTACATTTAATTTCAGTTTTCCTGCTTGAAATGTGTGTTGTCCTTCACAGTAGGAATGTTGCAAGCTTCCTTTTCCTTTTCAAAATTAAGACTTTATTAGGAACGTGATCAAAACACAGATACAGTATCATAACCCACAATGCACTGTGCATATTAAAGGGGGAGTTATCCAACATTTTGAGATCAGATAGTGTTTGTTATTTAGATATGTGTTGTTCATTGTTGGGCTGTTAGACGTTCACCATTTATTGAAAATGATCAGGAGGTTTTTTGTTTTTTTTTTACTTTGCAGTTATAGCTTTGGGAGCCACAGAGAAGTCCTTAAAGAGCCGCGTGTACTTCCAGAGCTGCAGGTTGCAGACCCCTGTTATATATCAATGACCTGTCCACATTATTAACCTTCCTTCCAATCTTTATGTTACCTGCTAACTTTTAATGCTAAGGATTTATACTTTCTTCTATATAATTCCTAAAAAATAATTAGTTTGGGGGGAAAAAAAATCACTGGAAGATTCTTTTAGTGACATTCTCTCGTGTTTATGATTCCTCATTAACTATTACTGTTTAAGATATTTTCAGCCAAATTAATGTGTGTCACATTATTTTTGTATCCTGTTAATATTTTAAAAATCAGAAATTAAACCAAACTAACAAAAAATTATGATGTGAACAGTTACTTTTAAAGAGACAAGATGGGTGAGAAAAATCTTTTACTGGATCAGCTTCTTTTGGAGAGAGACAGGTCTGTTAGCTCAAAAACCTGTTTCTCTCACCACCAGAAGATGGTCCGATAGGATAGAACCTCAGTCACCTTATCTAAATATCCTGGGAACAATGTGCTGACAGCAGCATGGCATAGAAGAGTTACCTTTATCAACCAGAAGTGTAATCTTGTTGAAGACCATTGCCAAGCTGGTTAGATAATACTATTATCCATGAAAACTGTAGTAGCATTAATTAAATTTTTATCCAGCAGGAATACAGCCCTGTATCAGCTGTTGTATTACTCCAAGATGCATCAGTGCCAAGTTGTTGTTGTTACCTGGGTAATGCAGCTTATCCTTTTTAAATACGGGCACAATTATTGCTTTCTTCTAGTCCTTTGGTGTTTCTCCCCTTTTCCAAAAGATATTAGAAATTAACTCTGTGGATAACGTTTATTTTGTGGCAGTGCAAGACACTAATTTGAAAGACACCTAAATTTTTCTACTAAAAGTAAAATAAAAAAACCCAAACCATAATACTTTTCTCATCAAAGTGAAAAGGAATGCAAGTTCAGTTTTAAGCACAACAGATACTCACCATATGTGCATGTGGATTTCGGTGGTAATAAAGCTCTTTGTATTCATCCATCCAAACTTCTGCAGCACGTACACTGTTAGCCAAGGCCTTAGCTCGCGAGTAGGGAGCTTGTTTGGGGAAAACGTGACCTACATGAGAACAGGGGTGGATCTCAAGACTTCCTCCACACTGCCAGATCTAAACAAAGAATTTACATTATACATTAGCAATCTAGAACTGAGTTAAACAATAGGATGTGCAGAATAACAACACTTTACAATATTTTGTATTTATAGCACATTTTCCAAAATCTCTAAGCACCTCATAAACAGTAAATATCCTAATCTTGAGAAGGAGGCAAATATGATTCTCCATTTATAGATAAAGAAGGTGCCAGAGCACATCAATGGGAGACTCAGAAAGATAACGATGGAGTCAGGAATTCAGAGGCGTTTTCACTGGATTTCTGATTAGCAAAGATATTAGGACATCCTCTGGGAATTTTGTGTGGAAAACCACCTTCCTCTTACAAGCTGACTTCCAAACTACCTTACCAGAAGCACTAAATATTATTTAGGAAGTTTAAACAGGTTTACAAATCACCCTCATGTAAATAGCAGAGACAAAATGACAAGCATTCTGAGCTTTTGATTACAGAAATATTTTACACTAATACAATAACCAGATCTCTCCATCACAAAGGGTTACAACAATACTCCAGAGTGAGTCTGTTTATACTACCCAGAACATGTTGCTTCTGATGATTTTATCAAATCAGGTGAAATGTCTTATTGCACAAATCTATCAAAAATTAATATACAAATATTTGATAGGTATGTGTCTTTGGTTTGTTTGTTCCTTTGTTTGCTTTTGCAAGCGAATATATTTTCTCCAGCAGGGATGACAGCCACAGTGGGCCAAAGGCAGAAAGGGTGGCGCCTAGGGCAGTGAGCACTGGGTTCCCCCCCTGCCTCCTCCTCACTGCTGCACTGACTGATGAACTAGTGCTGCCATGGCACTGCAAAGGGCCCAAAGCTCTCAAAGTAGCAGCAGAGGTGGCTGGAGATCTGGGCTCCTTTGAAATACCAGGCTTGGAGACAACTGATTCCCTTTACTCCCCCTTTAGGCCCAACTTTCTCTCCTGAACAAATAGTAACCAAATGTCTTAAGTATTCGTCTATTCTCTGACTATTTTGTCTGATATATTACTGGCTACAGAAGACCCGTTCACAATAAATTCCCAATTTTTGAATTATTTTTTCTGGTTTTGGGCTCTTTTTCTGATATGTTGTTTTTCCTAAAGTTAGAAAAGACCCTCCCTTATGCAGCAGTCACCGGTCCATAGTATTACTGAATAATGACATATTTTAGACGAAACACTAGCCCATTAACTGGACATTATTGTCTCCATTTATATAAACCCAAATTATATTGCATTCATTAAGGAGAGACAAATGGCAGACAATATTTGGAGAGTACCAAGAATCAGCCATAATTCCAGATTCAGAAAATAGCTATTTCATTTATCACTCTACAGACAGACAAAGCTGTTGCAATAAAAATTCTTCACAAATTTACTGTCCAATTTCACTCCAAGGTCTTTCAGTCTAACTGTTTAAGTTTCATCTTCTCCCCCATGAAATAAACGTTTTAAAATATTTTTCTCTGTATGTTACTTATCCCTGACAGAATTCTGTGCAGAAAGGCAGCAAAAATGGTGGGATTCAGGAGGTGATATTCAGCTGCAACCTTCAGCTGGGCAGCTTTGTGCTTGCAGAAACGGGTGCTGGGGGTGGGGGACGGGTAGTGGCAAGTAACATCATCTGCCCCTGCCCCCCGGAAGTCTTACCTCTGTTTGGGGGGACAATTCCCCCCTTCCTCCAAGAAAACTATGTCCACGTTCAAACCCTGCCCTCATGTGACTTCCCCTCATTTCTTTGACATTTTCTGCAGGGAAAACAGAAATTCTGCAGGGGTTGGGGATATTTTACAGGCACACAGACTCCTTCCAGAAGCAGTTACTGCATCTACTGTGCTCTCTGTCCAAAATTATTTGTTTGACTTTTTGTCTGTTGGTCAGTAAATATATTTATATTAGTATCTGAAAATTTTCTGTATGTTTGTTCCACTATTTCAGTACTTTAGTATTTACTAACATTTGTGTTTTAAGCAAACATTTTAACAGGTAATTGGGGACCTGTTAGATACATGTTTAACTGTGCAAAGTGGCCTCTAAAGCCTCAGCTCTACAACTATCTACATCAGTGTGTACCAGTAAAATAGCATATTGTATGTTTTTAAGGAAGGAGCCCTAAACACTATTGAACCAACCAAAATACACAGGCGAGTAGAACGCTCAGTAAGTTTCATTCCCTTGGATCAAAACAATTCCCAAAAGCTTGAAATTTTACTCCACACAATTACTGGAAGAAGTATTCCTTAGGAACAGCTCTTAAAAATAGAGAAATCCAGTCTATAGCTGTAATTTTAAATGGCCATAAAAGAAACCCTAAAGTTATAAAGTAGTACCATTAAATTTTATTTTCTTCATTAAGGCATAATTATACAAAATCTGTTACTATTCTACAGAAATTTCACTTGCATTACATTGCCAGATTATTATTTTTTAAATAGTGAAAATATATTTTGATCTCCATATCAAGTGAGATACAAATTGAATAGCTGTAAAAATCATTTAGTTGTTCTGGCATCAGATTTCATATGTATTATTGTTTCAGACTCCGTGCATTGTCACTCATCTGATCGACCCTCCTCTTTTATCCAGGCTTGGGAATGGCATGGAAACAACTAACACATGTTATCAATTGGAACATGGAATGTCAGAATACTGTGGGCAACTGGAAAGTTAGAGCTCCTTCAGAAGGAGACGAAGGGATACTGATGCAGCATACTTGGACTGGCAGAGATGCATTGGACAGCATTGGGAGAGATGTGCAGTTGCAAAGTCATTTGGTCAGGGAAGAAAACAAAGCACAAGGCAGGAGTCAGATTCCTTCTTACCAAAAGAGCTAGAGGAGCATTATTAGGATACAAACTGGTGAGTGCAAGAATGATGGTAGCAAGATTCGAAGCAAAACCATTCAACATATTTGTCATTCAGGTGTATGCACCCATGTCGAACATTTCGGAGGAAGAGATTGAGCTATTTTATAAAAAGTCTTGACAAAGAAGGTGGAGGAGATACCAAACAGAGAGGCGTTGATCATTGGAAGAGATTAGAACATTAAGGTTGGAACAGATAATGAAGGTTGGGAGACAGTTATGGGGAGGTTTGGATATGGAGAAATAAATGAATGAGGCGAGAAACTATTAAGAATTTGCTACGGAGCATGAGATGGTGATCTGCAACATGAGATTCCTGCAAAAGGATTGTAGGAAGTGTACATGGCAACCAAATGATGGGAAGTCCAAGAACATGATATATATGATTTTGATAAGAAGAAGATGGATGACATCAGCACAGCAGTGCCGAACTTTCCAAGGACCAGATATAGACTTGGACCACGATCTAGTGACCACAAACATCACAATACAACTCAAGAGAAAGTGTAAGACCCAGTTTAAGATAAGAGAAGAGACGTGGCGAAGCTAGCTGAGGAAGAAATTGGGGATGCATACAGAGCAGTGCTCAAAGTGCAGATTAGGAATGCTGCCACAGAGAAAGACCTAGATAAGAGAGTCAAAGAGATAGCCATGGTGATAGAAGAGACAATTAAGCAGACCGTTCTGGAAAAAGAGAAGATCAATAAGAAGTGAATTACGCAGGAGAATTACACTGGTCCAAGACAAGAGAGCATTGAAGATCAGAAGGAATGTTTCTGAGAGGGCGGAACATCAATAGAGGGTGAAATGCAATGAGGTAAGGAAAACGGCCAGAAAGGATGAGCAAAATGGTTAGAGGAGCAGTGTGAAGATACAGAGAGGTATTATGGTGAGTGTAAGACCAGGGAGGTATATAAGATGATTAGGAATGTTAATAGGAAGAGGCAGCCGAAGCAGATGGTGATCAAAGATGAGAATGAAGAGTTGCTCATGAGACATTGCACCGATCTGTACAAAGCACAGTTGGACCCAAGTGTCTCAGAGAGAATGACTGAAGAACTGAAAGAGATATCTCCACTGAGCATTGAGAGCAAGACCAATATTTCAAAGGAGGGAGTAGAAAAAGCAGTGAAATGACTATAGAACAAGAACCCTAGAAATGATAAGATCACAGGAGAGATGATCAAATACAGAGGAGAAAGTATGATTCAGGAAATAAAATGACTACGGAATATAGCATGGAAGGAAGGGAAGGCACCTAAGGAATGGAAAAGATACATGCTAGTGACAATACACAAGAAAGGAAGTACACTGGAGTGCGAGAACTACAGAACGATTGCCCTAATGAGTCATCTAGGCAAGGTGCTGATGATGATACTGACGAAGAGACTAAGATTGCAGATAGAAAAACATCTAGTGGATGAGAAAGCAGGGTTCAGGAAAGATAGAAGTACCATACAGTAGATACTGGCACAAAGATTGATAGTGGAGAAAGCTCGATGAAAGAATAAGAACATCTACACTTGCTTCATCGATTTTCAGAAGGCATTTGACAGTATAGATCAGAAAGTGACTTGGGCAGTGTTGGAGTCATACCGAGTGGATAGCAGAATGATATGGTTGTAGAAGGATATCAACGACAATGCGGAGGCAGTGGTGAGAATGTGCAGGGAGTTGGGAAGTTGGTTTGGAATGAGTAGAGGCATGAGACAAGGAGATCTGATATCGTCAAGTATCTTCATCACATATCTAGAGAGAGCAATGGACAAGGTTAAGGAAGAGGTAGAGGGGATATCTGTGCATGGGAAAAGAATTAACAACTTGAGGTTCATGGATGATATAGTTATCATTGAGGAACATGAGGAGAAACTAGCGAAAATGGTGCAGATGCTAAATGAGGAAGGGAAGCAGTACGGACTGATTATGAACATTGATAAAACTAAGACAATGGAATTTGGAGATAAGGAAATAAGAAGTGAGATCGGTGTAGATGGGATTGAACTAGAGAACGTAGAGAAGTTCGCATATCTGGGGAGCAACATAACGTATGATCTAGACTGTAAGAAGGAAATAGCGACGAGAATAGCGAAAGCAAGAGTGAGTTTGAAGGCAATGGATAAGAACTGGAAAAGCAAAGCGGTTAGCTTAGGAACAAAGCTGATCATCTTGAAAACGTGCATTCAGCAGCATGTTGTACGGATGAGAGACATGGGTGATAACGAAAGATTCAAATAGAAGAATATTGGCATTCGAGAAGTGTTGTCATAGAAAGATCCTGAGAATAGGATGGATGCAGAAGGTCACCAATGAGGAATTATGTAAGAAAATACAGCCAAAAGAGAACCTCCTGCAGAAGGTTATACAAAGCAAGTTACAGCTGTTCAGGAATATTTGCAGAATGAATGATGAACAAAAATCAAGACCGTGTTATTTGGTGTAAGGGAGGGTTCGAATAGGAGAAACAGTCCCCACAGAGAATGGATAGATGATGTAACAAATTGGTGTGGAGCTAGTCTACAAAAACCAAGCTACTCCGCACTGTGCAGGGAAAGATGGAAGAGAGGAATCAGACACCAAAGGGCGCTGAGCCCATGGTTGTTGATGTTGATGATGAGGATGTAAAAATCAACTAAACAACATAAAAAACTCAATGAGCTACTCAATGCTAAAAGTGGTATTAATGGGTGGAGTATGAGAAAGTTCTCCCTTCCCACTAAATCACATCCATCCAGTGGAACAGAAGAGTACGTAATACATGATGTGCACGTAATGCAGAGCTCTGCATCTCGATTTTTCCACTTGCAGGCATTTTTGAACATTTTTAAAAGACATATTTTGATTAAACAAAATGCTTCATTTGACCTGAACCACAACATTATATTGAGGGTAGAATGTACCCGCCCCCACATCACCACTTTTATGATTTCCTTTTGACACGAACAATTCTGTGAAACTGACGTGAATTTGAGAAATATTTTGGTATTGACAAATGTGATTTTTTTTGCCAAAAAATGTTTCAGCTCAAAAATTTCACTACTATATGGTATGCACTTGTGTGCGTGTGTTTATAAATGTGTCTGTTCTAGTTCTGGTTAGTACAATGGTTTCAATTAGAAAGCACAGGAACTTTTCCACTGAAAAGACCACAGAAAGACTTATCTTGTTTCCTTCATTTTCATATTGTCTGGGAAACCATCAAATGTAGCCAACGAGGGAGATAACAAACACTTTAGCCAGAAAGTGATTTTTCTATCATTTCTAGTCCCATTTTTCGTAAGCAGATTAAGGGACAAGCAATGTAATGATGCCACCTACTGGGAAGCAGAGAGGCAGCACATTCCAAACCCTTGCCCTCGAGAATAAAAGCCTCAGCCAGACTCTTCCCTTCAGTGGAAGAAACAGTATGCTAGATAAATAATAAAAAAAGCATAAAATGGCATACTACACAGCAGGGTGGAGAGTGGAATTTAGAAGACAAAATGAGACTATGGTAAGCAGAATTACCTGTAAGTAATTTTACCCTGTCCTTTCTCTTTTCTCCCACCTCATGACAGTGCATTAAGGGTCAGAAAGCAGATCTAAAAAATACACGCACCAGGAGATGAAATTATCTTTTAGTGCCACTAGCAGGACATGTAGCCACAGGAGTTTTCCAGAGAGCAGAGAGGTCCCATTGAAAAATGACATTTAAAAGGAGTCATGTGCCTTATACACCTTGGAAAATAAAGCCTCAGTTCTCACTGCCCAGGAAGTAAAGATTTCTCAAATGGCATCTGTCAAGCTTAGCACAAGACTTACCAGCATGATTCTACACTCAGAACACAGACTCAGTCCTGCCCTAGCAATGTTGTCCTTAGCTGGAACCTTGTCCTGGATGCAGCTCTCAAAACCAAAGAAATACTTTCTTCAGTTTAGAAAAATCAAAGCATGAGACAGACCGTCACAGACTTTACAAGTCTTAACATCCAGCACAGGCAGATTTCCTTGACCTGGGATGTATAGTCGGTTTGGACAGAGATGAGAACAACAGTGGGTTTGTTCAGGTGGAATTCAATATTCCCCATGGGAAGGAATTCTAGAGAACATGGAAAAAATCTTTCCCAAACTAGCTGAAGGGAGAGAGGAGAGATGAAGAGCATTAAGTTCATTTGGCTGAAGGTACTGCAATAGGAACAGTCCTCTGAAAGGAAATAAATCAAAGGAATTTTCTCTAAGGCTTGACTGGGTGACCCATAAGGACATGGAAAACGAGGGTCAAAGCCTCCTGATGAATCACTTGATGAAAAGCTTTTCTGTTCTTTGAGTTCTTTTTTGTATCCAACAGAAAAACCTCCACTCCAGAACATTCTGCCATGAGCAAGACAGGTAGCAATGCTCAGGATTCCACATCCTGCCAGAAGTAACTTTCACATACAAAGTACAAAGGGCAGAAAATTTTCTGCTGCTCACCAGTCGATCAACTCAGTGGAGAAGCTTTATTTAAGGAAACTGATCTCCTGATAGGACTGTCAACTGTCCAATCACACAAACCCAAACCCCTGTGCCCTGCCCTGTGCCTGGCCTGAAGCCCCACTCCTGTTCTGCCCCTTTCCATGAGGCTCTGCCTCTGATTAATCCATTACCTCACCCTCTTGGCTTGCTCTTCTCCACTCTTACTCACTTTCACTTTTGGGGCAGAGGGTTGCAGTGTGGGGTGGGGTGCAGTCTCAGGGCTGCGGATGAGGGGGTTGGAGTTTGCAGGAGAGGAGGGAGGAAGTTTGGTTGCAGCAGGATGGGGCGCAGCCAGAGGTGCAGGCTGTGGGAGTGGGGTTAGTGATGGGGCAAGGATTTTGAGGGGACTTTGAGGGGATGGAAAGTGCGGTCTCTGGGAGGGGACTCGGAGCTGGCAGTGGGGGTATAGCAGGGGGTGAGGAGTACAGCCTCTAGCTGGGTGGCACTTACCTCAGATGGCTCCTAGACAGAGGTGCTGCAGGACTAAGGCAGGCTCCGCACTGCCACCAGAAGCAGCCAGCTCATCCCCAGTGCCCCTGAGGTCAGCACACCTCTCCCTTCAGGCACCACTTCTGTGTACCCCATTGGCTTAAGTTGCCTGCTCCTGGCCCATGGGAGCTGCACAGACTTCACTTAGGGTTAGGGTCATACAAGGAAACCCTCTGTCTCTCCCAAGGGGCTGCAGGGAGCCTTACCCTTCCCGTGCTGCTGTACTTTTAGTAGTTAAAAATCTCCCGGATAGGCTGCAGTAGCCTTCAAGAGATCACGCCTGTTTCTGGGAGACTCCTGCTGAAACTGGGAGGGCTGATCCAATGTAAAATACTAGTCCCTGTGATGATCTTGGGGGGCAGCCATGGGAAGATTCATTTCAAAGTTTTCAGACCTGAAAACCTAGGAGCAGCCAGAGAGACAGCAAGATCACAATTGCTTCATTCTGTTTAGACCTTCCAAAATACCTTGAGCAGCCTCCCTGATCTCTGGCACCAACTCCATGTGAAGTATCACAAAAGAGGGCGTAGGAGCTGGGGGTCCAAGCTTGCAGCCCTACTCCACATCTTACCTAACTCTGCTGCAGCTCCTTCTGCCTCTACAGGGCCATGAGTTCCAGAAATGAAAGGCTGCTGGTCCACTTCTCTGTGGGGTATTTCTTCTGTTCCCTGCTGCCTCCTGTGCCCCACCCTGAGAGATCTGCCTTCTGTTCCTGCTCCTTCAGCTCCTGCAGGAAATTCTGCTGCTGCAGATTCAGCCTCTGGGGGACTGGGGTGAAAGATGCTGAAGACATCCTCTGAACACAATCAGCATCAACCTTGTGCATTTGAGAGGCCGACTGCCCCTGGAGAGTGGAAGATTCTTAAAAGGGAGGGTGCAAGTCCAGTCCAGGGCTGTACTCTGAGGTGAGCAGAACTAGAACACAGAGCAGCCAGTCCCCACAGGGCAGGAGTCCAAGCCTCCTTCACAGACACTACTTATCTTTTGCCTTGCAGGAAAACACAGGATGCACCTGGATTATTCCATGAGTTTCTGGGCTATTATTTTTTTTCAGGAAGAAGGGTACTTCCAAAAGAGGGTGGGGGAGTTCCTTTTGAAGGAAACCCATCCACATGGCTGCTTCAGCTTCTGGAAACAGCTCTTGCAGAAGCCAGATCATGTGGGAATATGCAAACTAAGTGTGAGATATTTAAATCCATGCCTCATTTGCATTTCCAATTGGTTGCATTTGTATGCCCTTTCTGAAAGGGAGGGGCTGTGTAGATGCAGCTTCTATGTCTAAGCCTCTCTGTAGAGAGAAATTTCAATTTATATTTTGGTCATTTACTAGATTATCAGGTTCAGCTGAATTCTGAAAGAAGGTGCCCAAATAAAATAAAATAAAAAAATAAAATAAAATGATCAGGTATGAAGATTCTCATTCTGCTGCACAGCTTCTGCTTTCATTCATTATTCATAGGATGTAGCAATTGGCAAATACAAGATGTAGAGAGTGAAAGGATAAGCAGAGTTCAGTGGTGACAGTAGGGTAATAAAGTAAGACCATTACAAACTGAGGAATTATGTGGGAAACAGCCCAACCTCCCCACCTTCAGAGGAATGAAAACTTATTTTAAAATTTTCTACAGATGAAACTTCTGCACTTTTCCTTCAGAGCCTTGAGGGACAGCTGTGAATAGTTTCCAAGGGGCCTAGCATGCCCACTGCTGCAGCATTTTACATCTTGCCTGCTGCAACCTGGAGGCCCTCAGCCTTGGCATTTTGGATACAATGAGGTGAACAGCATGCAACTGGCATATGTAGTCCATACGCTTGAAATATATCTTTAAAACTCCAAGCCATTTATGACATGACTCTCTAGGTTTAGAACACAGTGATGGGAGAACTATTTCCTGGGAACTGCAAAAAAGAGGAAGTTATTTGAAGAGAAAGGTTTCTCGAGCTATAATAATAGACTTTTCCTCAAGGCAGTGTGGTTCTTGTAGGGATACGGGAACAAATTCTAAAACTTGCCTTTCAGTCACTGGGCACTTGTAAGGCCATGAACAAGCTTTTCTAATTTGTCACTGTGATTAAACTTGGCCCCTGATACTCAAATGAAAGATATGATGTGCCTGGCTACAAAATGCCATAAAAGTTGGTACTCACATTTCTTCAGTGCCTGTTTACAGGACAAGTATTCCTGTAGACCTTAAAGACTAACACATTTATTTATTAGGTAATGTGCACCATGAGTAGAAATGGAAAAAACTAGCTGTGGGTACTCTGAAAACCTGAAGACATAGGTCTTACCCATGAAAGTGCATTACCTAAAAAATAAATTTGTAAGTCTTTAAGGCACTACAGGAATGCTTGTTTCTTGTGAAGCTACAGACTAACACAGCCACCCCTCTGTGACAAAGGAGTAAACCAAATTTCCTGGAAAAAACACTTGTGTCGCTGAGATCACCAGAGCTTTCATATTTTTTGCAATATTTGTATTACAATGAGCTATGAGATGTTAGGGTTCCATTACAGTGGGTGTTGAACAATGACGGAAGCAGTTGCTGCCCTCAAAGAGCTTTCTTTCCTTTTCCCCTCACACCAGAAATGCATTTTTGACCAGATCAATGAGTGAAATATCCTAGCTGAGTTCTGTTAGGATACCAGAATTATATCTATCTAGGGCTGTGTCTACACTAGCCCCAAACTTCGAAATGGCCATTTTGAAGTTTACTAATGAAGTGCTGAAATACATATTCAGAGCTTCATTAGCATGCGGGCGGCCGCGGCACTTTGAAATTGACGCGGCTCGCTGCCGCACAGCTCATCCCAACGGGGCTCCTTTTTGAAAGGACCCTGCCTACTTCGAAGTCCCCTTATTCCCATCTGCTCATAGGAATAAGGGGACTTCAAAGTAGCCGGGGTCCTTTCAAAAAGGAGTCCCATCTGGACGAGCCGCGTGGCTGCGAGCCGCATCAATTTCGAAGTACCGCGGCCGCCCGCATGCTAATGAGGAGCTGAATATGTATTTCAGCGCTTCATTAGTAAACTTCAAAATGGGCATTTGCATGGCCATTTCGAAGTTTTTGGCTAGTGTAGACATAGCCTTAGAGGAAACATGGTCGTGGTTTTCAAATTCCTTACAGAGCATACCTTAAATACCTTAAAGAGCTGCGGTGAGCAGCATCAATTTTGAAGTGCCACGGCCGCCTGCATGCTAATGAGGCACTGAATATGTATTTCAGCACTTCATTAGTAAACTTCAAAATGGCCATTTGCATGGCCATTTCGAAGTTTTTGGCTAGTGTAGACACAGCCTAAGAGACATAAAGGATAACAAGAAGACTTTCTATAAATGTATTAGAAGCAAGAGGAAGACCAAGGATAGGGCAGGCCCACTGCTCAGTGAGGAAGGAGAAACAATATCAAAAAACTTGGAAATGGCAGAGTTGCTTAATGACTTCTTTGTTTCAGTCTTCACCAAGAAATCTGATGAAGAAATGCCTAACATAGTGAATGCTAGTGGGAAAGGGATAGGTTTAGAAGATAAAACTAAAACAAAAAGACACACACACACACAAAAAGTTAAAAATTACTCAGAAAAGTTAGATGTCTGCAAGCCACCAGGGCCTGATGAAATGCATCCTAGAATACTCAAGCAGCTGACAGAGGAGGTTTCTGAGCCTTTAGTGGTCATCTTTGAAAAGTCCTGGAAGTCTGGGGAGATTCCAGAAGACTGGAAAAGGACAAATATAAAGCCCATCTATAAAAAGGGGAATAAGAGCAATCTAGGGAATTACACACCAGTAGTTTAATTTTTGTGCCAGGAAAGATAACAGAGCAAGTAATTAAGGAATTCAGCAAACATCTGGAAGAAAATAAGGTGATAGGTAACAGCCAGCCTGGATTTGTAAAGAACAATCTGATAGCTTTCTTTGATAGGATAACAAGCCCTGTGGACCAGGGAGAAGCAGTGGATGTGGAATACCTAGACCAGGGGTCTGCAATCAAAATAGCAAGAAGAGCCATTTTTTTCTAATTCAATTAAAAAATAAATACTTCAAGAGTCACAATGCCTGTGAATATGACATAGTCCTTAATAAACAATGTCAAACCTTGTTTTTTTATCAGTCCTATTTTAAGAACAGTGCACACACAATTATTTGTACCAGGTATAAAGTTACCTTACCCCATCTCCAGGCTTTACCCTCCTCAGCCCCCAAATCTGCCACCTATCCCCCCCATGCCCAGGATTTACCGCCCCCCAAGCCCCAACCTCCCCCCACCCCCAGTCTTAACTACTCTCAGCCCCAACCTCCCTCCCCCGATCCCAGGCTTAACCTGTCTGAGCCTGACCCACCCCCCCCCGGCCCCGCCTGCAGGCTTAACTTGCCTCAGCACGTGCAGTTCTGCAGCAGCCACTGCTGCCTCCCCCTTCACCTCCTTCTTCTCAGCACAGTTGTGCAGCTCTGATGGGGCAGGCTTGGTCACCCTCCTCCCCAGTTCTCCTGCTGGCTTAGACTTCCAGCCAGGGGGTGTGGCTCTCTGCCCTGCAGGCTCTCTCTTCTGGGCTCCTTGCTCCAGCTTACTGCTGAGCAGCTCTGTTTGCTGCCACTCAAGCAAAAAAAAAAACAACTTAAATTCAGCTGGCCCAATGGCAGGCAACTGAATTTAGATTTCTGTTTAAGCGGTGGCAGCCTCTGGAGCCACAAGAGGAGTCAGTGGTGGCAGCTCTCAGAGCTGCAACTGGCTCCTTAAAGAGCCACATGAGCCTCCTGAGCTGCAGGATGCTGACCTGTGACCTAGACTTTAGTAAGGCATTTAATACAGTCTTGCATGATCTTCGTATCAGTAAGCTGGGCAAATATAACTTAGATGGGGCTAATATAAGGTGGGATGCATAACTATCTGGATCACTGTTTTCAGAGGGTAGTTATTCTTAGCCTCTGAGGATAGGACACAAAGCAATGAGCTTAAACTGCAGCAAGGGAAATTTAGGCTGGGCATTAGGAAAAACTTCCTAACTATCAGGGT
This sequence comes from Carettochelys insculpta, assembly GCF_033958435.1. Lineage (NCBI taxonomy): Eukaryota > Metazoa > Chordata > Testudines > Carettochelyidae > Carettochelys > Carettochelys insculpta. Next base: position 158,990,282 of record NC_134138.1, on the reverse strand, counting down.
AGTTAAACCCTGGAATAAATTGCCTAGGGAGGCTGGGAAATCTCCATCAGTGGAGATATTTAAGAGCAGATTAAACAGACATCTATCAGGGATGGTCTAGATGGTACCTGGTCCTGCCATAAGAGCAGGGAACTGGACTCGATGACCTATCAAGGTCCCTTCCAGTTCTAGTGTTCTATGATCCTATCAGAGGTTAGTCACAGAATCACAGAAATGTATGAGTGGAACGAACTCGAGAGATCTCTAAATCCAGCCCCCTGTAAACTTAGACCATCCCCATCAGGTGTTTGTCCAACCTGTTCATAAAAGCTTTCAACATTGGGGAATCCAAAGCCTCCCTGGGAACTGTATTCCAGAATTTGCAAGAGAGAATGAAGGATCCATGTTGAATTACACTTCTCTTTTGATTCCCAGGCTATTAGCTCAAGCTGTTTGCAGCCACAATGAAGGAATCTGTTTCAACTGCTCTGGTGTCTTCTGCAGGTATAATGTGGGGTTTTTGACTTTCCAGAAAATCCCACATACCTTCTGGGCCACTGGAGGACTGAGAGGAGGACTACAACTCTCTCTGTTCCTCTTTTCTGTATCCTTTATCCAAACTGTCTTGGGGGAAAAAAAAAAAGCAGATTCTTCTTTACCCAGGAATTATTTCCATTGGCATGGAAAAGCCTTGATCTTTGTTAACTTCCTTGTTCCAGAAGGGATATCAAAGCTCATGCCTGAATCATGAGACAATCACAACCAGGAAGCAGGAGGAAACTGCCTCAGCAACTACTGTGATTGCTCACTACATGGTTTCTTGCACCTTGTACTGATGCAGTGGCTACTAGTCAGTCACAGATAAGACCTGATCCATTAGGGCCATGTCTATGTTTTATTGTGTTGAAATGAACTAAAAGGACACATGAGACTTTGCAAACCTGTCTTCCAAATGTGCTTGCTGCCATAGAGAGTATGTAAGGCTTTAGAGCAGCTGTTCCCAACCTTTTTCAGATGGGGACCCACTTTGACAATTCAGGAAAGACTTGGTGACACAAGGCAATTCAAAGACTGGAGGGGAGAGGGGAAGCAGTGTCATAACTTGCTAATTTTGCCCCTGGGGCAAGAATATAAAATTGCCCTCCCCATGTTTCTATATTCATAGTAGTTATTTCATAGAAAAAGGGAAAATACATTAATAATAATAAAATAATAACACTAAGTTTATTATATAGTTTACCATTATTTTATTATTATAGTTGATCTGAGTTGTGGTGGGGGAAGGACCTTCACTCCCAAACCACTCCCCCTGCTCCTCCAGCTTAAATCTCACACTCAGAGGCTGGAGGGGAGTCACACTTAGGGACTTGGAGGGCTGTGGAAGTCAGACTCAGGCTGGAGGAAGTCACACGCAGGGGCTCATTGGGTCACACTCAGGCTGGTGGTTGAGGGCTAGGGGAGTCCTACTCAGAGGCTGGGGAGCCTGGGGGGGGTCACACTCGGGACGGGGGGGGGACACATTCAGGAGCTGGGGGAGATGCAAACAAAAAATGAAAACTGACAAATTAACTATATAGAACTGAAGGGGGGACAAAATTATAGAGGGTGGGCAAAAATACTTACTGCAAGAGTCTATTAAGTGGCTTTCATGGGATGGCTGTGAATGTCAAAGATGGAGAAGCTGTCCTAGTAATGTGTAATTGCTTCTCTATTGATAGAGATAGCTGCTGGATGTGGCAGCCCTAAGGAGCTGCAAATGGCTTCTTTAAGAGCCACATACAGCCCTGAGTTGCTGGTGACTCTTAACAGATCTAATCATGACCCATGTTTGACTCCCAACCCATAGGTTGGGAATCACTGGTTTAGAGTGAAAGTTGGGCTGGCTTTGAGTGTGTTACATGTACTTACCTTACCTCTCTACAAAGAGGTATTTTGCTGTGATCTGAGAGTGAAACCTAATTTCGTGTTGCATGGAGTACGTGATTCTACATACTTAGAAATCATTTTTGCACGTGCATTTTGGGAACTCCACTCAGCAGTAGAAGCTGATGCACAGCACTAGGAATTCTATCCACTAGCAATAATTGGCTACCTATACTCCATCAGGAAATGTATGATGCAACGAAATTTTGAAGCTTTGCAAATCTTTATCATTGTGGTAAACTACAGACTGAACCATGTTTGTTTTTACCTCTGGATGTGCAATTCTCTGCATTGGGATCAAAACCCCCTTTGGATTTTGAGGAACTGGTAGCTATGAATCCTTTCCAGCTGCTGTTTGCTTCTGAATGGGTCTGTTTCTGTGAACAGAGCAGTGATTGGCATGTTGTTTGTGCTGGGATACAGGTGCGTAACATGCAACCTGTGCCTTTTTATAACTACTAACAGCCACTTGAGACTCTACATTCAGAAAACAGATTGGAATGAAGAGCCTTGTACAAGACCTGAGAGCTCTTATACACAAATGCTTTTTTTTTGTCTTTCCATAAAGAGGAGTTTGGTGGTTTGGGAGACAGTTTTTCTGTTTCATTGGAAACTTCTGCTCTGGATTTTTCTCTATGGAAGGATAACAGCCCCTTCTTGAATACCATTGGTGTTAGTGGCTAACGATTGCTATGCCGGCTTTGACAAGGGGGACTAAGGCCTCTCTGCAAGATCAGCTACTAATTTTTCTGATTGTCCCCCAATACCTCCTCATCTGCAAGTTTGCACAAGATATTCACTTAGGATGAACAACAGCTATTTGTGGGTACAACATGACTTCCTTGCAACTGCCAAATAAAAACCATTGCTTGTCACAAATCACACCAAGTGTTTGCCCAAGACAAAAGCCAAGATGTCTCAATCCGAGCAAGGCTAATGGGCACTTATTTGCTGCACAGTAGGTTTTCCTTACAAAATATTTGAAAATCCTTTGGTTTGGATGTAGGGATATAAATACCAGTTAAAACAGATAACCCATTAAATGATTAAAATTATACCATTTAACGGGTTAACTGTTGGTGGGCCGGCAGAGGACAGCTGGGTTTGGGGTCCCATCAGGTTTGGGGGAGGGGTCCTGCCCCTCAGGTGTGGAGGGGAGTGCTCCAGGCAAGCTTGCCTGACACAGATGGGGCTGTGGTTGCTTTGACATGGCTGTGGCTGGTGTCTCACCCAAGTTTATAACTATACAGACCCATACCTGGAAAGTCTCTAGTGGCTGGAGTGAGACAGAGGGTGGGAGAAGAGAAAGAGGCAACAGCTACTGATGAAGCAAAGCCCAGGCGGTGCTTCAGAAGCACCTAGTACTGCTCAGGGCTTTCCTTAGTCAGTCAGAATCATCTGGTCATAGAATGGGAATTCTTGCTTACCTCTCTAGAATCCCCTGAAGTGTAGCTTTGTAGGGCATATAATTCATAAATGCCTCAGTCCCAGGCACAGACTGCCTGCTGCTCCTAAGGCCTGAATGTAGAGCTATCCTTGGAGGGGAGAGGTGTGGAGAGAGGGAAACCCCTTTCCTTGGCAGAGCAAGGGCTGGCTGATGATCACAAGGCACAAATACCATTTTACTGCTGCCTGACTCGTAGCCACTGTCTCTGGCAGAGTGAGGGCCCTTAGGCTGAGAGCCAGGCAGGCACAAATCCCAGAAGGCCGCAGCCTGAGGCAGGGATTCACAGGTGGGAGGGGCTTCTCCATGTGTTTTGACCTGCTTTAAGGAGATAGGGGGCAGTAATCATGGTACAGAGCCTTGTGAGGCAGCCTCTGTGTAGGAGAAAAGACCCAGCAAACAGTTCCTCAGGGGAGAAAGCACAGAAGAAAGGGTTAATGCCCAATTGTCACCCCACTTGTTCATTAATATTATTTATTACAACCTTGTGAAGGACACCTGTGGTTTTGTCTTCAAGGTTTGCAGCACTTACCCAGAGTATCATGAAACTCCCCCCAGTTATTAACATGAGGAAGGGGTGCTGGGTATAACCCTGTTACTTTCCCAAAGGGGCAGACAACCGCATCAGTATCTGGATCCTTTCAGGGTTTTCTCCACCTCCAGCCCAGTTCTTTTATGAGACCTGCCCAGTGAGATGGCCAGATAACTTCCTCCTTGGCCTTAGGGTCTCTTCCTCAAAGCTTCGATACTTGAAATTCACATTTGTGGCTTCACAGGGCAGGGTAGGGATCTGACATGCCCAGTTGTCTCTGAGACTTTGCCTGGGGAACAGGCAAGACATAATTCATGCTCTGTAGGATAGAACCTGAAAGTGCTGCCCCGCATTACATATAACCCAGGTGTTTGGAGGCTAGCTCAGTCATGCCTGAATGGAGACGAAGAGTCTGGCAGGAGGGCACTACAGGGACACATCCATGTGCTTGAAATCTAAACCAGATGAGAAGGAAGACGAAGAGGAAGACTAAGTCACCATTGCACAAAAATGAATAAAAATACAGATTTTAAACCAAAATAGGAGAAACTGAACCACCAAGTTGTTTCTCTGTCAGAAGCAGACTCCTGAAGATTCCAGCAACAATAATGGACCACTTCCAGATTCCAGGGGTGGGAGACATTAACCTACGAGTAATCAGTTCTGAGACATGTTGTGCAACCAGAAAGAGCGATACACCGCAAAGATACCCATTTTGCCAAAAGTCTTTTCTAGAGATGAGTAAAAACAATAAAATCTGAAATACCCAGTTCTGAAGCCCACATAAGCTGATACTGTGACCTTAAGTTGGGCTACAGCTTAACACTGATCCCCTTCAGGGAGTTCTTTAAGCCAGCCCTCTTGGTAGTGGCCCCAACTACTTAGGGTGGAGAGATACAAATGACTCCTCCTCACTGTCTTCACAAAGGGGTTTGCTGTTGATGCCCCCAGTCTATTCTTAACATTAAAACAGAGAAAGCCTTGCAGGAACAGTCTGACCACTGCTCCATCAGTAGCTGCTGCACCTCTCTTCTCTTTGGTTTCCTCACTCCAACTACTATAGAAGTTCCAGGTGTGGATAAACAGCAGTGTTCCCTTTAAGCTAAGTGCTTGGGTGACTGCCCAGGAGAAATTCAAGTTCCATCTAGCTCATTAGCAGAGTGCCCACAGCTGGCAGCATATGTTCCTACTGTTGATGCACATCCCTTGAAGCCTTGGTGCACATAAGAAAATTTATTCCTCCCACGGTTGGAAAAAAAGAGAGGGAACACTGGTCAACGTAGCTATAAATGTCTCTCTTTCCTCCCATCCTCTCTGACTTCACGGTAAAGAAAAGGCAAACTTCCAACAGGGTCATCATCTTGCTTCTCAAAATTCTACACCTAAATTCTGAATAAAAGCACATTTCTGCACATTTTGCTTCCAAAATGACCACTGTAGGGGTAAATATAATTTCAGGAGCACAAGAAAGACGCAAACTAACTCTTGGAAATCTCTGTGCAAACACTGCCATTGTGTTAAAGCTAGCCCCCTGTGCAGAAGACATAAAGAAACAAGTGAAAGATAAAGCCAGTTTTTACCCTCAGACAAAATTACTGCTTGCATCACTTACCCTAAATGAGAATTCAAGATTTTCTCCTCCCCATACTTCCATTCCTGTGTCATAAGAACCAAGGTAGTCAAAATATTTTTTGCTGACAGCAAACAATCCACCAGCCATGGTTGGAGACCTATGAAAAAGAAAAATAATTCTGGATTGGATGGGGAGGAGCAGGAGGGAGAAATCTACACACACCTCTACTATTTTCTTAACTGTTCTCTAGTTACAAAACAACAATTCACAACACATCAAATAAGCATCCAAGTGATATAATATTTAAGCTTAATTTGTTAAAAATAAAGTCATATTGGAAAAGAGTTCCTGAAATTCATTAAGAATGCACATAAAAAAACCCAACATTCCGGGGAAGTAAACATAACATTAAGATAAACCAAGATATATTTTAGTGTCATCACAGTACCCAGTTGCTTTGTAATGAATTAAAAGCTATTCTACTCACCCTCAACAAAACAGGGGTTTAATTTTGCCCCCCCTCAAAGCCAATGACAAACCTCTCAGATGTCAATGGATTAAGCCCTTAAAATGGGATACTCTCTTTGGAGGTGATCTCTCAACTCATGAGCTGCGTCTACACGTGCACGCTATTTCGAAGTTAACTTCGACGTTAGGCGGCGAGACGTCGAAGTCGCTAACCTCATGAGGAGATAGGAATAGCGCCCTACTTCGACGTTGAACGTCGAAGTAGGGACCGTGTAGACGATCCGCGTCCCGCAACGTCGAAATTGCTGGGTCCTCCATGGCGGCCATCAGCTGGGGGGTTGAGAGATGCTCTCTCTCCAGCCCCTGCGGGGCTCTATGGTCACCGTGGGCAGCAGCCCTTAGCCCAGGGCTTCTGGCTGCTTCTGCGGCAGCTGGGGATCTATGCTGCAGGCACAGGGTCTGCAACCAGTTGTCAGCTCTGTGTATCTTGTGTTGTTTAGTGCAACTGTGTCTGGGAGGGGCCCTTTAAGGGAGCGGCTGGCTGTTGAGTCCGCCCTGTGACCCTGTCTGCAGCTGTGCCTGGCATCCCTATTTCGATGTGTGCTACTTTGACGTGTAGACGTTCCCTTGCTGCGCCTATTTCGATGTTGGGCTGAGCAACGTCGAAGTTGAACATCGATGTTGCCGGCCCTGGAGGACGTGTAGACGTTATTCATCGAAATAGACTATTTCGATGTCGCAACATCGAAATAAGCTATTTCGATGTTGGCTGCACGTGTAGACGTAGCCATGGGGTTTTTTCTTTTTTTTCTTTTTTTTAATTTGTTCATAGTGCCGAAGTAATGTAATTGGAGAGGACAAAACTTGACATAAATAGCCATTTTGACAGATTCTGAGTCAAAAAGTCTGCCAAAGAAGCCAAAGTCTGTCATTTCGAATGGGGCAATGCCATCTGCACAAAAGTGAATATATATGGCTTTGTCTGTGAATTATTTTCAGCTGTGGGAAGAGCTGGTCAGTTTAAAGCGGCAAATACAGATATCTTTTTTGCACATGAATTTAAATAGGTTGCGATTACAACACCTAGACAACTATGAAGTTTTATCCCTAGTGATCAGCTCACCTTAAGAGGTCAAAATGGAAGCCTAACAGGAAAACCGCTGAAGCAGGATTTTCTCTCTCACTAACTGCATGCTATTCTGGAAGACCAAGGTGAGGCAGAAAAGAAAAGAAAGAAGAAGCTCCATCAGCAGCTAACTTGTCCCACTACATTCAGAAGCTAGTTCCCCCACCCAACACTACTGCTCTATTCACTAACTCTACCCTTATCCAAGATATGTAATTCCCAGAGTCCTGTATTATCTCTTAGCAGCAGTGCCATGACTCCAAACATTTCCTACCCTGCACCTCAAAACTATCCTCTTTTTTACCATGATAAAAAAATAATCCTATGAACTTCTGTGGCCAAAAGATCTTGTGACTCGGTGAGCTGTGGAATACATACGTTTAAACACAGAGAGGTAGCCATGTTAGTCTGTATCTTCACAAAACAAAAAAGCGCTACATGACTGCTCTTTTGTTATATGTTTAAACTATTATTTTGGGTTGTGAACCAAAATAGGTTGAGAAGTACTGCACAACTATCTGAGTTTTCCCATCTTTAAAAATAATGCTCTCTTACGTCTCAGAGGAGAGAAATTCATTAATGGTTGTAGGCACTTGGAAATTATGGTTAGAAGAGCCCTAAAAAGGCTGGGAAGAAATGAATCATTTCTATATCTGATGCAGGATTTGGATGATGGGTTGAAAGTAAAGACAGCAGCCCTTAACTAAATGATGAGGTTACAAATACTGAAGAGGTGCCTTGTTCCTGTAGCACATAATCCGTTCCTGAGCTATAGCAGCTCCAACGTGGAGGGCAGCAGTCACCAAGCAATACACAGGATGTTATACAATCACAGAGAGCTGTAGACATTTAATACAAATACACTGTGTGATGGTCTCAAGTTGCAGTGGAGGTGGTCAAGGTTGGATATAAGGAAAATCTGTTTCACCAAGAGAATGGCGAAGCTCTGGAATGGGTTACCTAGGGCAGTGGTGGGATGTCCTTCCCTAGAGATCTTCAAGTCCCAGTTTGACAAAGCCCTGGCTGGGATGATTTAGTTGGGAATTGGTCCTGCTTGCAGCAGGGGTTTGGACTTAGTGACCTCCTGAGGTCTCTTCCAATCCTATGATTCTAAATCCTATCTCTTCCCAAAATGTACCACAAGTTCAAACTGAAGCTTGGCTTAGTGTGTGTGATGTTTGTTTAAAGTATCATTTGAAAATTTCATACATAATTTAATGGGCCAGATCTGGTGCAAGAGAGTGTAGGTAACCGAGGGCTTGTCTACACTAGCTCCCTACTTTGAAGGGAGCATGGTAGGTAGGGTGTTGAGAGTTTATTAATGAAGTGGTGTGGTGCAAAATTTTGAGGAGTACAGGGACTTCAAAGTACCCCAGGCACTTCGAAGTACTGGTGGATGAGCCGTGGCTAGACGCGAGCCGGCACTTCGAAGGTTAACACTTCAAAGTTGCCACGGGGGGAATATGCTTAATGAAGTGCTGTATATGCACCGCAACACTTCATTAATAAACTCCCATCACCCTACTTACCATGCTCCCATCAATGTAGGGAGCTAGTGTAGACAAGCCCCGAGTGTTGCATCTGACAAAGTGGGTCTTTGCCCACAAAAGCTTATGCTCCAATAAATCTGTTAGTCTATAAGGTGCCACAGGATTTCTCCTTCTTTTGCTGATACGGACTAATACGGCTACCCGTCTGATACTAGCTAACTGAAGTAAGTGGACCTACTCCAGCTTACATCAGCTGAAGAGCTGGTCATGTTTAGCTTGAGAATAAAGGGAGAACCCTCATTGTTTAGGTTCATATCTGTAGATAGAACCTGATCTTGAAGAATTACTTTTTTCATACAAACTAATGTAGCCTTCCTCAAGAAAAGCATTCTCCAGTAGCTTAATGTCTGGAGGCCTACACTAACCACATACAATGGATCATTTATTTCTGCTAACACTCCCCAGCTTTGCCTAATAGATCATGAAAACCTCTTCATCTAATATTTTCTGTTGCCTGTGATACATTTTGGATATAGAGGCATGACTACTCATCACTTTCATTGTCTTCTCCTAATGACAGCATTCTTCCATTTTAGCTTCTCATTTACGACCCATTATTGCAACCCTTATGCATATCTTCATGAGTATGTCCATTTACTGAAATGAGAATACTTGATGGTATAAGGACTCTCAAAGAAAAGATGATGCACATTTGCCCATATGTCCTGATTCTGCCACCCTTACTCATGCTGAGTCATTCCTATTCTGACTAAACCCATTGTTGTTAATAGGCAAGGCTTAAAAATGTAAATAAAACCTATGAACACAGAGGCCCAGACTACCTGGCAAGCCATAATATACCAGTGCTCTGAGCATCATGCACCTGCCTGCTCTCTCTTCTCTGGAGTTGTTCCCTTCAAAGCATAGAAAGACATCACTATGTTGTTTACACTTTTCATATTTGGGATTTTAATTTTTTAAGTTATTATTGAAGGCTGCAATTTTGAACAAACTGAAGACACTCACCTAACAATAATTCCTACTCACTCTAGATGAATGGATTTTGTCAGCTGTCCTAATAGGACAACTAAGCCACTAATACATGAGATAAAGTTATCTGTTTCAGCACTATCAAATCATATTATTCAATTTAATTACTGCCTCTTGCTTGTTTGCCAAGTTTCTTATTTGCGTGCTTAAATCACCACTTGTTAGTCTTTCCAAATCTTTTATCCTTATCTTTTTCAAGTGTTTTTTTTTTCATTCCTTTAGATTTAGAAGTAAACTTCTTTTCTATGGCAAGAAAGACTTCATGAGTAATTGCACTCATGACAATTTACAAAGCAAAAGCCACGCAGATTTCTTTTTTTAAAAGCAAAAGTTTGCCAAAAGCACGGTGACCTGGAGGTAGTTTAGAAACCAGAAAAAAGCAAAATTAAAAAAAATACCTAGCTAAGTCCTCAATTATACAACTTTTTAATCTTCAGCTGAAATTAAAATCATGTATAAAATTTGACATTTAAAATGAAGATGCAGCAAATAACTTATTCACCTGATTACATCAGTTTTGGACCTTCTTTGTTTTTGCTCCCTCTCTGGGATAACATGCCAAGTGAACACTAATCTCCAGTCGAACCCTCCAATCTGTGGCTCCCCAGCATTTCCCAAGTACTCAAACGTATTCCAGTCAATCACATCAATCACAGGACACACAACTGCTGATTCCTCTTCCCCAATTCTAAATTATTTTAGAAACAAAAGAAAAAATATATATATTATTTGTATTGATGTTAGCAGAAACCAGAAATGGCACAATTAAAGAAAGTGCTTATTAATATAAAGTAACATTTTACACCCCTTTTACAAATATTGAGATACAAGTAAGGAACAGTTACTTGTAGTAGTTGTGGTTTTTCCAGATACTGTTAGTGTAGATCCCACTGTAAGTGTATATGTACCTCGGGCACAGAAGACAAGACTTTTCACTCATTGCCCATGGCTGCACTTGGGCTCTGTCTCTCCTGGTGCTTCTACACATAGGGCTCTACCAAAATCACAGTCCAGTACAGTCAACGGCCACAGGATTTGAAAGCTGCTAATTTCCAGGTGTTGGAACTATAGGGGTCCCACCCCAAAAGGGGATGGTGGGACAGCAGCAAAACTACTATAGATGGGTTGTGGGATTGCCACCCTCTCTGGACTCTGAAGGCAGCAAATGGGGAGCTTCCTGCAGATGTGGGAGGTCCTCAGAGGTGAAGGTGGGCCTGAGCTCCACTCAGAGTATGGCTGTGCAGGGGATGGACAAATCCTGTCCTGCCACAGCCCAGGCAGAGCTATGAAGAGTCTATTTCATGGTCCATGATGTGTTTTCATGCCTGTGAAATTGGTAAGGCCTATCTATATGACAGAATAAATAAAGGGAAGGATGGTTGCAACTCTCCCTCAATTCCCTCACAATCCAAAGCTCATGTTGCCAAAGATTCCTAAAAGCAGGGATGGCAGGTGTGCTGTGTGACCCACTCACAGCACAGCATCATCAAGAAATATAGTTACTCTAGTGCCCCATACCTTCTGTGAATAGATGTCAGAGTGGACATTCCCTCTGTAGGTGACAGACAAGCTGTATTCTCCATTAACAGTGGAATGAAGTGTTTCAAATGCATCTGTCTACAATCAACTGAAGCAGTGCTCTCCTGAATTTGGCATCCAACCTGGCTCCCGTGTCAAAAAAAGCGAGTTGCTTCACTTAGCCGTCATGCAGATCTCAGGCCTGGACACCGCACGTGGCTTTATGGGTTCCTCTCTGCAGAGTTAGCAGTGTTTGTCCTTATGGGAGGACACTGCACTCTTATTTTGAGCTTCTGCCCCCATGTTTGGAGTGGCCCCTGCTACAGGGCCCACAATGAACTTGTTGCTGGATCTTTCCTCAGCACCATTGTCTCCACGCTAGTCTTGGGCATCCCCTGTGTGCTCAGCGTGATGCTGGCTCACCTACAAGTAGTACTACAGAGCTCCTTTCCTGAGGGTGTGAGGAGACCTTTGTGGACCGTTCCTTTAGATGGCAATTAAACCTTGCATTTCTCCACTTATATTTTCCAGGAGAGGAAGAGAACCATACCAAACATCTTCTCAGAATGTGCAACAGTGCCCATCCTTTGGAGGGATTAATCCATCCCTAGATGCACAAGGCTTGAAGCCTGCAGGTTTGGAGTCTGCCACAATTAGGAATTCTATACAAAGATGCGTGTGTTTGTGAGGCAGTGTCTGAATAACAGACTTCAGTCCTGATGCACTGCATCAGTTCATGGTGGTCAAGTACAGTCGAACAGAAGTGGCTACAAAAACTTCAGAAGGCACAAGAACTAGCAGGCACAACAAAAAAAAGGGATGAAGACACCCAGCCCTTTATGTGCTCATATGGGAGTAAGCACAGGAGGCATGTACCACCCTGACGGACACAGCTATTCAAAACAGGTCTGTTCTCAGGCGCATGATGAGGTGCATGTTCACTTACAGTAGGATCCACACACAACTTAAAGAAACCAACTTTTTCCATCCAATCCGAGAAACTTTTTGCTGTATGTTAAAATAAAATGGTCATTGCCACACAGGTGTGATTACAAAAGAAAGCAGGTAAGCAAACACAAAAAGTGTACTTTTTCCACAAATGAAGACTGGATTAGATTACAAAAAGGATATTCACTACACAAGCAAGAAACAGTTAATTTACGTTGCCTCCTCAATGAAAGGGATTCAGATTCTGAGATCACTTGATAAGACTGACTTGTATACAGTTGTATGGAAAGCAATTCACTACAATTTTCAGTAAAGAAAATAAGACTTTTTATCCAAACTCCTTCCTAAGACTGCCATCTTCTGGCTTCCCTATACTACTTATAGACCGCCTCTTCATATGTAAGGTTGTTTCTTCAATTGCTTGATGTTAACATCCTGATTCTTTTAATCACTTTTCCCTGCTGTTTTCCACTTAATCTGGTACAATTAATCTAATATGTCCAGAATTTACCACACATGGTCTTGTCCCATAGGCAAAAATTAGGGGAAAACAAACCAGACACATTGTTTGTAACAGGTCAATTTAAAAAAAAAAAACCCATTTACTTTGAGGGAAGCTGTCATACATGCGTAAAGAATTTAGTAATATATTTCCACTGCATGCCACTGTGATGCATGCTTCCACACCCCTTAGGACAAGACAATTTTGGAAATCTCATTTATGTTTTTTTGTAAAGTTGTTCTTTTTGGCCATTTCTTCAAAGTCCACTATACTCACTGGGAGTCTCCACTGATTTTCAATGGGTTTGAATCATGTCCTTTAGTCTCAGCAAGAGCTGGTGCTTTTGGGCAGGATGGAGGACAGTCTCCCTATCTGTAATACACTCATCATGAAGTCTGTTGTTGGCATTGTAAATATTTGCAAGTGTTGCTCTGGCATTGGAACGGATCAGGATGTGGTGCTGAGCAGCTGAAAGAAGCAAAAAAGTATGGCATTGTTTACAGAGCCTGTGAGAAGCTAAACTCTGCTATGGGAATATGTATGGCTCCATTCAAACTTGGAAAACTATACAAGTGTATTTAGTAGACATGTAGTATGTGTGTGCAGTTGCAAAAGCATTACAAATAGTTTAATGTAATGTGCAGGGGTTTAATATAATGCCATAATTTGTTCTGCTAAATGAAGACTTGTATTCTGCATCTTTTTTGTGATCGGGGTAGTACATGTGTTAAATGACAACTGTAACTCAACACATCAGAAATTATATGCAGGATTCAAATTACAGTCTGCGTACTCCGTGTCTTAATTCTTCCCCTTTCAGAACTTTCTGCATAGTGCCTCACCCAGCCCTTGTTATTTTATAGCACAGGTGGGCAAAATCATGCCTGGGAGCTGGATCCCAGCATTTCTCTTCAGCCTGCCCAGCTGATTAGCAGAATATGCCTATTTACAGCCAGCAGGGGGTGTTCAGCTGCCCTGCCCCCTACTTGCTCTATCTGTAGCTGAGCTATTCCTAGGATTCTCCTGATAGCTGTGCAGAGGGAAGGGGGCGGGGAGAGGATAGCGTTGAAGTCAGGGTGTTCCCCTGCCCCTGGACACCATTTCTGCAGATCAGGAGAGGGTGTCACACAGCAGAGCTGCTCCAGTATGAAGCCTGGATGGTGAGTCAGCCAGGCAGAGCAGGGGAGTGGGAGACACCAGAGCAGGACAGATTTCCCTTAAAGAGGCAGAGGGTGGCTTCTCTGAGAAACTTACCCAGCAGTAGCCAGCACGCACACTGTGAGACTGTCAAACATACTCAATCTGTGCACAGTGTGTGCTGCCGTGTAGATGTGACAAACTGTATTACAGTCTGTCTCTCACAGAAAGTGTCTCTCTTTCATACACTAATTCTTTTTGCCTCTCTCTGTAGTACCCCCAGCCCCACCCGTTCCCAGGGGCCAAGAGTCAGCCTGCAATTTAGGGAGCGGCTCCTCTGTGAAAATTTTTGCCCAACCCTGTTCTCTACATACATATTGGAAAAGATAGATTGCTTGAAAAATAGGACGCCAAGTTCTTCTTTGCCCTAATTTCCAACTTGTGCATGTGTATCTTGCACTGAGATAGACAGCTTCTGTCTTGAACTACATCTCTCTAAAACTGTTCCTGGGACACTTATCCATCTGACCATGTAGCCACCAAGAGAACAGTGCAAATAATGGATTTGTTTTGGTTCACGGGCAGTTCCAAACAACTGAAAAAAATCATTTCAATTTGGGCACTTGAAGCTTTTTCTATTAACAGCAAAGGACTAAATTCACATCAGTGCCCATTCACAAAATGGCCAAGAAGAAGCCACAGTGGTGCTCCTCCTTATATTTTATTGCTCAGTGGTTAGAACACTCACATGGGATGTGGAAAGTCCAGATTTGAATCCCTGCTCTGGAGAAGAGACTTGAGGTCAATCTGTCTGGTCTATAGTGTGCACGGAGCAATACCATAGCCAGCACCTCTGATTCATGAATTCAAGTACCCTTGTGAACGTAGCCTGAAAGACTGAAACTGTTCACTGTGGAAATGTTGAAACTCACCATTTTGACATTTCTGAATTTATTCTCCTCCTCCTCCCACCCAATGGAAATAATTTGCGAAAATCAACACAAATTCTCATTGAATATGAAAAAAGAGTTCTGGCCAAAAAACATTACCCAGTTTCAATCACAGCCACCAAATTAGGTGAAAAGTTTGGGCGTTACACATAAAACATTGCCTCCTATTCCTGATAACCTTTTGTTTCTAGGAAGACAGAAATTGGATCTTCAGACTTCTAATTCCCCTACATTATTAACCTGTTCAATAAAGAAACAAAATTTGCTGTTAAATAATTACCTGAATATTCACCATTCTGTTGTACTTCAAATCACAATGCTTGCATTGTCTTGAAAATCACACTGTAACTATAGATAATGATAATATTTTCACTATTTCTACAAATGCAAACAATTAAAGGTGATCTTTTCCCTCAAGTTATAATAATAAAAAATAAACACTTGGTATAACTTTACCTTTCCAGTAGTGGTTCAAGCCACCCTTCATGACACTCACAGTGGCAATCAAGAAATGTCAAAACATCCCCTTTCGCCAGAGAAGCTCCAAGAAGACGAGCTCGAACCAGTCCTTCTCTTTTATTTGCGCGAACAAGACGCACCTTGCGCAAACTGGACACATAGTTTTCCAAGGGTTTCTTTAAATGCTCTGGTATAAGAAGTTGAACAGATTACTGTAAAAATTACTGTATACAGTAGGGTATGAAAACAGTATTTAACACACTGTTGTAATACACTGGTAAAGATAAAAGTAACGTATGATCTGGCCTGTAGTCCTTCTCCCAACCCTGGCATGCTCCCTGTATCTGGATAAGACAAGGGAAAAGGAAGTGTAAAATTGGTGGGGAGGGGCGGGAACAGATGGGAGGAGAGGGACAAAAATAATTATTTTTATTTTTAAATATATTTTACTTAAATTGATTTTTAAAATTTAAAAACAGACTTTTTGTTTACATGTTGATCCCTCTTTGCTTCCCCCCCCCCTTTTTTTTTTTACAGCCTTTAATTGCTGAAGTGGATGCTTTAACTCGTTTCTTTAAATTAGTTTCCTAATGGTTAGTAGCATTTCAAACTTTACATTGATTTTTTTTTTAAACTAAGACATTTCAAACTTAAAACAATCACTGGTGCTATAGAAGACAAGTGATGGGCCCAATAACATTCTTACTGTAAAAGCACCAAAAACTCAAATATAGATTGGACTTCCCCTATCTGGCAGTCTCAGGACATGATTGGCTCCCATCCAATTTGCTGGACCAGGGGAGGTCAGTGCTGGCCACTCACTTGCTGCCAGCTGAGGGGCTTTGCTCTGGTGGCAACAAAGGAGCTGTCATTGACCAAGCAGGGACAGAGGGAAAGGTGGCTTTCAGTAGAAGAGGGAAAGTGGCTGTGGAGCCCCATGGCAATGCACTGAGCCTCACAGCTACTGGGCTGAACCCTCAGCACCCAGCCCCACAGCCACCCTATCTCTCCCCTGAGCATCTCCTGTCCCTGCTCCTCCATATCCTGCCCTGAGCTTGAGTGCCACAGGACCTGGCTGCCCTTTTTTTTTTTTTTTTCCTCCAGAGAGTGCTCCAGCCCAAGACGACCCACTGGGACATTGGACTATAGGTGTTGCTGGACAACTGAAGTCCAGACCACGGAGGCTGAGCCTGTACAAAACTGATAAACAAATAGCCTGTGCTACAATCGCAACCAACACCTTCCAATAGATTGAACTTCTACAAGTAAAACAACTGAAATGCATTGTCCATGTTGCTCTCCGTTAGTGCTGGCACTCTGAAGTTAACAAGACATATACTCTTAAATCATAATGATGCTTTTGAAAATCCCTCCTTTCATGTGGAACGTTTGGAACATTTTGCCCTGTGTGTACAAAAAATGAACAATAACTTTGTTCATGTATCGAAAGCTTACACAGCTTTTCTTTATTAACACTGAAACAATTTTGTTTTGAAACAACAAAGATTTTATGCCACGAATAGAAAAGGTGGTTGTTTTTGTTTTTTTACTACAAATACAAATTTAGATCCTGATGTTATGCACTTGCTTAACTTAAGGACAAGCTGTCCCACTGAAATCAAGAGAGAATATCCACATGAGAAACTACATACCCATTCAAGGTTTTGGATGGTGAGGGACTTAATTTTCAATGTTTTTGGTTTCACAAGCTTCAACTTGATGTAAAAACATGCTTTAAAACCATTTCAACAAATAAAACCACTACATGATTTAAAACATTATCTAAAATTGCTCCATGTTGTGTTAAAGCGGTTGTATCAGTTTTACACCAGTCAATTATTTCGCCGTATCTGAGAAAAGGCTCAGGTACAAGCATGTAGGATTTTAAAATGCTAGTTTCAAGGCTGCCATGGTGCAAAGAGTACAAAACCAAGAATCTGACCACTTGTTTCCAGCTGAAGGGTATATGCAGGTAGTTAGTATAAGACATTTTTTGAAAAACTGTACTCTTTCAAGTGTAGTTCTACTCTGAAGTGTGACTATTAACAAAAGGTACCTAACATATCTATTCCAGGCCACACTGAGTTCTTCAGATCAAGGGCTATGCCTTTGTATGGAGTTCAAATAACAAGAAGTCCTGTGGCACCTTACAGACTAACAGATATTTGGGAGCATAAGGTTTCACAGGCAAAGACCTGCTTTGTCAGATACTCCAAAATATCTGTTAGTCTATAAGGTGCCACCGGTTGTTGTTTTTGAGGATACAGACTAACTCGGCTACCTCTTTCTCTGGAGTATTTATCATGCTTACCACGACAGGGTCCCAGTAGTTTTTGGGACTTCCAGGCATCAGTGTAAAGATATGCCCAGAGAATGTGCATCTTATTTTCAGCTAAAAGTTTATGATGAGAAAATTCTGAGGCAATGTAAATTCATTTTAAGAAGCATTACATGAGCAAGGAGAAAATATTTATTTGGAGAGGGAAGAAGGGGGGTATTATTTTAGAAAAAAGGGGAGATGTGCCCCCAAAATATCTTCTCTCTCTAATGGTGAGGGTTGGAAATGGCTATATAACTATAATATTGAGGTGTCAATTAATGGTGCCCAGGAGCTGCTGTTTTTTCAGTGTACAAGAGGAGTTAGGTGTATAACACCAAAGTAGCCACACCAGAATTCAGTGTGCAAAACACTCTCAGAATTAGCCTGGGAATGCTTCTGAGCACTTTAAGTGATTTGCTTCTGACAGCAGGCTTTGAACTGGAACTAAATATTTGTATATAGTGGAGATCTCCAGTTGTTCATGGGCTTGTGCGGGGAGTTCTTGAACAAGAGGCTGAAGGGTATTTCAAGCAGACTAATAATGCGGAAATATCCAGGCTCCCTCCCTGATGTTCACTTGGAATGAGTAGGAGTTGAAAGCAGTAATTCACTGCAAAAGTAGGATTATCAACTGAAACTGTAAAAATGTGACTACACTTTTATTCCAATGTTTGTGGGCAAGGTCCCTGACTAGCTAAAATGCCTATGTGCCCTACTGCTCCATCCATGCTCAAAGCGGACTTTCAGGGATTTTCAGAGAGATGAAAAACAAAATCAGAACAGGCATTCTGGAAAACACTCTGAGGAGAATATAATTCCCCCCATGCCCTCAGCAATCCCTTACATGAGTTCAGCTTCTGAAAATCCAATCTGGAATTGACTGGACTTGGAGATACATTTTTCATTTTTTTTAAAAACTATGATACCAGAAGTCATGACATTACATAAACAATAAATAGTACAACATTTCTGTGCTCAGTCTTCTATCAGTAAATGTTTGGTGGAAGCTTAGAAAGAGGCTGAAAAAATAGACAAATTTATCTGTGGCTAGGAGGCTTTCCTAAACAAGGCATATTTAGGTTTATAGTGGTGAATAGTGAACTAGGCTAATTTTAAATCCCTAGCTCTTGGCCCCCATCTCTTCCCTCTCTGCCCCTGTTGCCATCCCCTGTCCCTCTCACACAGTTCCTGTCCGTGTGCCTGTCCCACTCTTTGCTGCTCCTTTAGATTTGGATCAGTTAGCTTCCCTCTCCTCTCCCCCTTTCCCTAGCTGCTGGCAGAGGGCATGAAAAAGTCCAGGAAAGAATCTGCACACCTCCACATTAGCGGCTGGAAGTGGGCCACATACACCCCAACTGAATTGACCTTGTCAGCGCTGGTCTTCCTCCTGATTGGGACTCCCTGCTTTTCATGAGCCTGTATAATTAGACCTGCCTCTGGAATCTCCACTACATTACATCTGACAAAGTGGGTCTTTGCCCATGAAAGCTTATGCTCCAAAATATCTGTTTGTCTAAAAGGTGCCACAGGACTTCACGTTTTTTTGGAAAGCATCTGCTGGCTCTCACTTTTGCTTCCTGGCAACATGGCTGCTAGCAGGATCAATTTCAGGAGAAGTGCTGCCCAGGCTCTGCATCCCTGCGATGGAGCACACTCCCCTACTCCATGAGACTCCACCACCACAGCCAGTTCAACAATTAGGACAAAGGGTGCTGGAATAATTATTATATTGGAGGTGCTCAGAGGCATGAAACCAAACTATATATAAAAGGAAAGCCAGAGGGGTACAGCAGTGTCCCCAGCACCCCCCGTTCCAGCACTTATGCTTAGGAGCTGGGCAGTGCCTGATCATGAGGCAGGGAACCACTCCCTGAAGTACACAGAGTAATTGTTTTATCCAATATTTATGTAGCATTAGTGTGGGCATTTAATATATCAATAATATTTTAATTACACATTAAAATAAGTATTAATATGTTTAATATAGGTTGTGGACAATAGCTCACTATATTGGATGTGTTGAAACACAAAATACAGATGTTAGGGAGATTTTTAAAATATGCCTTAAGATAAACCGACTGTAATAGATACCCTTTTTAATTAAGTAAATTCCAATTTAAAAAAAAATTGTTGAGTAACACTTCTGAATCTAGATGAGTTAGTGTAATAGAAAAAATATTCAGAAATAAGTTTTGGCTTAAAAAAGGTAGAACTTTGCACAACCTGAAAGGTCCAGTGGCTTAAATTTATTACTCATTTGTGTATAACATTTTACATCTGTTTTACAATCCTTCACTATAGGCCAAACCAATTGACAGTGCAGGAAAATCAAGTAGAGGTTTTAAAAAATGGAAAAGTGAGAATTTCAAACAAATTATATTACTATCAGAATGCTCTTGGTAATTAATTATTTCAGAATTTTTACTACTTTCCCATTCGTGTGAACTTTGGACAACAGCACACTGCCATCCACTATCTTCCTTGTAGTCTACAAATAGAGCTCTTACTTTTAACGAACTATTCCATATGGATATCAAAATTATACCTAATTCTTCCACACAGCTTCAAAGTGATATTTTAGAATGAACAAAATGTAAACATGCATTATATATATATTAGCAGTATCTCTCAAAATCCTGAAAGCTTTTAAAGATAAGTAGCAATTAAGATAGCTCAGGCCAGTAAGCCATTTCTCAGATACAACAATTTCTGTAAATAGAATCATAATCATATTAGATTATGAGTATTAGACAAAACTACACCTAATATTTTTCCAATACATTTTTATAGCTGCTATCTATCTTCCATGGCTGCCCTCTACAGTAGCAGATGAGCGCCTCGCACTCATCAATGTCTGATCCTCACAACACCTTTGTGAGATAGGGTATAAATGGGGAACTGAGGCCTAGACAGATTAAAATTGCCCAGGGCAAGACAGATAGCCTGCAGTAGACCAGGGAATTGAGTCTAGGTCTCTGAAGTCTCAAGTGAGCACTATAACCATCAGACCGTTCCTCCTCTCAACTTGCTAAACAAGACACTGAATCTGACAGTTCCACCAGCATGACAAATCAAAAGTGACTTCAAGCTATGGTATGGCTAGATAAGACAATTAGAAAACATTAGTGACCTGTCACTGTACCAGTATACTTTCTACTCCTGCAGACTTTCAGCTCACCCACCTTGTCTGTCTGACAAGTATACAGTTATTCATACAATAAAAAACCTACCTTTGTCACTGTAATCATCCACAAGAATAACTTCTTCCAGCAGAATATCTGGGGATGTCTCAAGAACACTGTGAACCGTTCTCAGAAGTGTTGACCAAGCCTCATTATAAAAAGCTATTACAACTGAGGTTTTTGGCAGGTTAAGGTAATTGTATTTCTCTTCTTTGCACCTGTGAATAAGGGGATTCAAATTAGTAAAAAGCAGTAAATGCCCCTGTAACTTTTCAGAAAAGAGTGTCAGATGAAGAATTCCTATAGTGTTTACTTTTTTTTAAAGCAGGAACTTATCAAAGATTTAAAGGAACAATGTGAGAGATCATGCAATGTGTTTCATGAGATAGCTATTACTGCATTGCAGTCAGAGGGTAAGATCAGGGAAACTGGGTAAAGAAATTATATTTTTCAGTATTTTTACTTACACTATGGAAATAGAGGGAAGAATACAGCATGCCGCTGCCTGGCAACAATCCCATGTCAAACAGATCGAATTCTGTTTTGGCTTATGGATCCACACATGTGATTTATTACAAAAAAGCCTCAAGAGACTTCCAAATCTACCAGGTGACTAGACTGCAAATTTAAGAGCTCCCTGGCCCTTTAGAATGGAAAAGTATAAAAAAAGTATAAAAGCTGTTGTTTGTGGCTTCTAATATTTAACCCTCCTCACATGATCCTCACAACACCTGCATATACAAAAGCATAGGGTTAGAAGGGATCACAAGGGACAATGTCATCTAAGTAGGGAATCTTGAGGCTTACTAGTTACAGATAATTGCTAGGGGCTAGACCTGCTCCCACTCATCATGGACAAAGCCAGGTGGGGGGGCACTTTAGCTTAGCTGGAGCTGCACTCATCTGTGGCTGGGGGGCCTAGTCCAGTCCACCTCTTCCCAGTTCATTGGTTAACCTGTTAAACTTGCCATTTAACTTGGTAACTAATTAAGCAGGATTTTACATCCCGAAGTCTAACCTGCGTAGCACTTCCTAATTTAAAGCTAACAATCTTATCTCAACCTTTTCCATTTCCTGACTTGTGTATTTAAAAAAAACTGCTTAACATTACACTCACCCCTCCGCCCCTCTTTTTATGTATTTAATGCGATATCAAACTACCATGTG
This sequence comes from Carettochelys insculpta, assembly GCF_033958435.1. Taxonomy (NCBI): domain Eukaryota; kingdom Metazoa; phylum Chordata; order Testudines; family Carettochelyidae; genus Carettochelys; species Carettochelys insculpta. The sequence continues at coordinate 158,968,514 of NC_134138.1, read as the reverse complement.
GGTAAGGATACAACATGGGAAAGAGAAACTTTATCCACTTTAAAGCTGTGAAGAGAAACTTTATCTGAGCTATAAAAACAAGTGATAGGAACCTCAAGTGATGAACAACTAAATCAGCTGATTGTACGGTATGTATTATGAGTGAGATATTTTACGAAATCCTAAAAAACTGATAATTAATATAATTGTGAATTGTATGAATTAAAGCTACATAAGGAATTATGGGTACTCATTAATATTGTGCTTTTCAGTTTGTGATCAAACAAAGGTTGAGATAGGTCTCTCCCAAAAAGAAGAGAACATCACAGTTCTCTACCTGTCTTCAGTGAAATTGAGTGTAGGTAGTCCATTGTGTCCGACGATGATGTCTTGAGCTTCCACAGGCTCATCGGTTGTGGACTCACAGGTGGCTGAGGAGTGCAAGCTTTGAAGGGCATGGGCGTTCACAGTGGGGGCAAGGGAACTGTCCTGGCTCTGTTGGTGCAGCTGCTGCTGTTGCTTGCTGCCTCTCACAAACATCAATGAGGCGTACATGTCGCTGCTCTTCAAAGTTGTCATATGCGTGTCGTATGAGAGCACGCCAGACTGTTCGGTCTTTTGCGTGCTGCTCTAGCTGATCTGGTTTTAAGCCAGCATGAGCAATGATGGCCTTTACACAGTCTTTATACCTCTTGCGAGGCCCACCTTGATTCCTTTTGCTCTGGCAGAATTCACAGTAGAAGAGTTGCTTAGGGATTCTTGACTCCTCCATTCGTATGATGTGCCCTGTCCAGCGAAGCTGGGCTTTCAGAATCATGGCTTCGTTGCTCATGGTTCCTGCTCTGTCCAGGATTTCCAGGTTCGTAACTCTGTCCTGCCATCGAATGTGCCGTATTGACCTCAGGCTGCGTGTGTAAGAAGTGCTCCAGCAGTTTTCTATGTTTTCTGTACAAGGTCCAGGTTTCACATCCATACAGGAGACTGGTCAGGACTACAGCCTTGTACACTTTCAGTTTAGTGGACTGTTGGATATCGTACGGATTCAACACTCATGTTCTCAGACATCCCAATGCTCGGCTGGCCGGGCAGATTCTGGCATTGATTTCTCTGTCAAGGGAGCCACCATTGGCTATCACACTGCCAAGGTACTTACTCTGTTCCTTCAATAAAGATTGAAGCGGGGAGAGCAGCAGATCCTGGAGCAGGCTGAAACAGCACCTCCGTCTTTCCTAGGCTGATGGTCGAACCAAAGAGGCGAGTGGCATCAGCAAACTTGTTTACAGTGAGCTGGAGATCAGATTCCTTGTGTGCCATAAGTGCACAGTTGTCAGCAAAAAGGGCTTCAAGGGTGAGCCTCTCAAGTGTCTTGGTTTTACCATTCAGACGATGAAGGTCAAAAAGTGACTTATCAAGTCTGTATTTTATGTGGACTCCATGGTCCAGGTCCCTAACTGTGTGGTTGAGGACACACACAAAAAAGAGGTTGAATAACACTGGGGCCAGCACGCACCCTTGCTTCACAGCTTTGGATATCTCAAATTGATCCTGATTACTTGCCATTTGAAAGAACAAATCCAGTCATGTCATCATGGAACAGGAGTATCAGGTTAACGCATCTTCTCGGGCAGCCAAGTTTTGACAGGATAATCCACAGGGCTTCTCTGTTGACGGTGTCAAATGCCTTGGTCGGGTCTATAAAGACAGCGTACAGATCCAAGTTCCACTCTATGCACTTTTCCTGGACCTGATGAACAGTAAAGATCATGTCAATGGTGCTGCGGCCTGGACGAAAACCACACTGTGCCTCTGATAGGTTCTCCTCTGAGATGCTGGTGATCAGATGGTTGAGGATTACTTGAGCCAAGATCTTCCCAGCAGTACAGAGAAAGGAGATGCCCTGGTAATTTCCACAGTCAGCTTTGTTGCCCTTGTTCTTGAAGAGCGAGATGATTGTGGCATCCCTAAAGTCTTTGGGCGTGTCGTCTTCTTCCCAGATGCTGATCAAGATGTTGTGAAAGGCTTCAAGTGACACTGGTCCTGCTGCTTTGAAAATTTCAGCAGGGATACCGTCCATCCCAGGGGCTTTGCCAGAGCTGGTCTGGCTGATTGCCTTTTTGACCTCATCCATTGTCGGGGTCAGGTCAAGACTGTCTATGTGGGTTTCTGAGGGATCTGGTCTAGGGCCACATAGTCAACAATGGAGCATCTGTTGAGAAGGTTGCTGAAGTGCTCTCTCCATCTATAGTTGATGCTGTTCTTCTCCCTCAGAAGGGTCATGCCATCTGCAGACAGGACAGGTGTAGTACTTGGCTTTGAAGGTCCATATATAGCTTTGATAGCACTGAAGAACATCTTGGAATTCTTGGTGTCAGCGTAGTATTGGAGATCATCAGCTTAAGTCTCCCACCACTCATTTTGCATTTTACGACATGCCATTTGCGTCTGGCTCTGAAGGTGTTTGAAATGATCACATTTGGAGATTGAGGACTGATTGTTTTGCCACAGCAGAAATGTGTTCTGTTCTTCCTGTAAGATCTTCATGATGGCCTCGTCATTTTCATCAAACCAGTCTTGGTGAACTCTCTTTTTCAGTGCTAGTGTTGACTTGGCTGACTCCATCACCAGGGTTTTGAACAGGTCCCACTTCTGTGTTGGGTCTCCAGTCAGAGGTCCATGGGACATCAACACTTTGGCAAGGCAGGCTGCGAATTTCTTGCGATGACCGGTATGTTGCAGCTTCCTGATGTTGAAGGAGGGTCTGACAACCTTGAGCTTCTTGCGGTTCAGTGGTGTGATGTGCAGCATAAGGATTGATCTGACGAGTCTATGACCGGTCCAGCACTCAGCTCCCTGGATGGCACTCGTGATCTTAACATCTCAAATGTCCCACCTGCGACTGATGACATAGTCAGTCAGGTGCCACTGTTTTGATCATGGGTGCATCCATGTGGTCTTGTATTCATCGGCCTGCCTGAAGAGAGTGTTGGTAACCATCAGGTCGTTTTCTGCACACAAGCTCAGCAGAAGGTGGCCATTGGCATTCATGTTACCAACACCATGATGCCCCAGCTCCCCTTTCCAGGTCTTACAGTCCTTGATGACCCTGGCACTGAAGTCACCCAACAGGAGAAGCTTGTCACTGGGAGGAGTTGCTTTCAGAAGATGGTCAAGGTCCTCATAGAAACTTTCTTTTGCTTCGTTGCTGCTAGTCAGCGTGGTGGCGTAAGCGCTGATGACTGTAACATGGCGAGAGGTATTGAGGGACAAGTGGACTTGATCAGAGGCTCACTGATGCAAGTTGATAGGTCAGGAAGCTGGTGCAGAAGTGATGTTTTGATGGCAAGTCCCACTCCGTGGATTCTGTCTTTATTTTCTGGCCTGCCTTTCCAGAAGAAGGTGTAACCTCCTTTTGGTTCGCAGATTGATCCTTCCTCTGCCAGCCTGGTCTCACTCAGGGTGGCTATGTCAATGTTATAGCATGCCAGTTCTCTTGATACGAGGGCCATTCTTCTCTCAGGCCTCATAGCGTTCTCCCTGTCCAAGAGGGTGCAAATGTTCCATGCTGCAAATATCATCTTCCTTTTCACTGTTTTTCAATCGCTATGAGGGTAAAACTGCCAGCTGCGGTGTGCTGGCCATTTTGGTTTGGACAAGCAATTTTTGGGACACCTTTTCTAGTCCCCTCCCTCATTTTGACAGTGAGCAGTGCTGGTCCTATAAAGGCCTGCTCAGTCGCCTGGGGTGCTGCTGAACTCTGTCGTCCCGGGGTCAGAGTTGAGCAACCAAAGTCCACAGGCTGCCTACGTGCAGGTTTGGAGCTACGACTCCCAATAGTCACCTCCACCTGTCGCTTCACTCCTCCGCCATTGCCATAGGACTCTGAGGTAGACAGAAGTGATGAGAATATGCAAAGAACCTGTGCAGGACAATGTTTAAAAGTGGAAAAGCCGTTGCACTGGAACAGTTCCACTCTCTTGATCTCAGAAGCCTGGTTCCAGTGGTATGAAAAATCGTCATGGCTGGGACTTCGTAGGCTGCAGTGGATGGCCATGCCACCTTTGGTGCCTTGACATGCCCTTCACTCTCCACAGAGCGTTGCAGAACTGCCTTCCTGGTCGTTGGATTTTGCTGTTGATCTCATTCGCCCAGTCCGCTGGGGCCGACTTTGCATGCTGGGATGGGCAATTCCAGGTGTGGTCAAAAACACTAGATTTACATTCTCATTCAACAGGGAACTGGAAAGACCACAGGAAGAAAACAACAACATGATGTCATCCTGCCTCTTGAAACCAGGTAATTGAACTTTAAGATATAACAAGCAGAGGCAGAAAGCCATTTTGGCATTCATCACTAGACAGACCCAATGGGTCAGAGCTCCTGCCAACTGAAATAAGACAGCTCCTTCAACCAGTTCAGGGACAGAGATAGAAATCTCTGCGAACTGAGGTAAAAAACCTCCTTAGACAAAGATCTTTCATTTAAGTCAAAGGAAGGCAGAATATTGTATTCCTGTAGAACGTCCTAACCAAGGGAAAGTCCTCTGTGGCAGGAAGAACAATAACTGGAGACAGAAACCATTGTCAACAAAGTCTGCACAGTATCCTGTTAGATGAAGGTATAGACTTTTAAAAGCGTGCTTGAGTTTTTATTGGTTTGCAACCCTTTCTTGTAGTGTGCAGAGGATCATCCTGAACACAAGAATGGCCATAGTGGGTCAGACCAAATTCCATCTACCCCAGTATTCTGTCTTCTGACAGAGGCCAATCCCTGATGCCCCAAAGGGAGCAAATTGAACTGGTAATCACAAAAGCAATCCCTCTCCTGGAAGTAGTAACCAAGGCTGATGGAAGCCAGGGTGGGGCTCCTGTGTTGTCGGCATGCTGCTGGAGTCAGACTTGTTGATCCAGGGCTGTACAGTGCAAAAACATGTAGGGCATGACTTGAACATCTGTCTGCTGGCATCCTGTAGTGTAAGCCACAGCAACAAGGCATCTGAGACACCTACCGTCACAAGGGCACATGGTGACAGAATCCCTCACTGGTCTCAGTTGCACCCCCAGAATGTGACATATATTCTGGTATTTTTGCACTCCTCCCATTAAAAAATTCTCTCCATTTTTAGATACTTGGCATACAATTAGTTCAGAGCTTTGGCTATCCTCTGCAGTACGTACACCATGCAGTTTAACATCACACTTCCTGTAAAACCAACTTTCCCTTCCCCCACTCCACCACTGATCCTTCTCACATGACAATACTTTAGGAGGAATGAGACCTTCTTCAGAAGAGCCAGATTTCTCAAGAAACGAAGGTGATACAGGCAAAGGCCTGTTATACACGGTCCTAACATGGCTTTGAGAAGGTGCCCTAGACTCACCATAGCTTTTTTGTTCAGGTTTCTGACCATAGGAATCTTCATAATTCTTTCTCTGTTTTAAAGAGATTGGTTCATGACTGCCAATCCCAAAGATGTCTACTTCCTCATAGTCAGCAGAAACACATTACAGATATCTGAGGTTGTGACTGGGAAAGAAGCATTGGCTATGTCTACACTACCACCTTCCTTTGAAGGAAGGATGGTAATTAGGGTGTTGGGAGTTTACTAATGATGTGCTGCCGTGCGCAGGCAGCACTTCCGTAAGCAAATTCCGCACCCCCCTCCCCCCCCCACGGCAACTCCGAAGTTTTAAACTTCCAAGTACTGGCACGTGTCTGGCTGTGGTGCACCCAGACTTCGAAGTACCAGCGGATGAGCTGCGGCTAGATGTGTGCCGGTACTTGGAAGATTAAAACTTCGGAGTTGCCGCGGGGGCGGAATTTGCTTACGGAAGTGCTGCCTATGCACGGCCGCACTTCATTAGTAAACTCCCAACACCCAAATTGCCATCCTTCCTTCGAAGGAAGGTGGTAGTGTAGACAAGCCCTGTGGAGTGCTCCTTGTCATTCTGTCTCGGGTGTTGAAGGGATACAACAAGTTAAGAAGCTAAGAATGGCTATATCAGCTCAGACCTATGGTCCATCTGCCCGAATATCCTTCCTTCCAACAACTGCTGGTTACAGATGCTTCAGAAGAAATGAAAAGAACAGCACAATTATCCAGCAATCTGCCTCAGGCCATCTAATTCCGGTTTTTGGTGGTCAGAGGCTTAGGGCCACCCAGAGCATCTCTTGACACATCTTCCATTAGCTATCGATGGATCTATCCTCCAATAACTTATCTAATTCTTTTCTGCACCCAACTATACTTTTGGCCTTCATAACATCTGGCAATGAGCTTGACTATGCATTGAGTGAAGAAGTACTTCCTCATGTTTATTTTAAACCTTCTGCCTAATCCTTTCATTGGGTTATCCCTGGTTCTTGTGTCGGGTGAAGAGGTAAATAACGCTGCTTTATTCATTTCCTCCACACCATTCCAATTTTATAGACCTCCACCTTATCCCTTTTTAACTGTCTCTTTTCTAAGCTGAAGTCCCAATCCCTTTAATCTCTCTTTACCTGGAATCTGTTACATACCTCCAATTGTGGTGTTGTCCTTATCTGTAATTTTCCAGTTCTAATACATCTTTTGGGAGCAAACAGAACCGTTGCAGTGTTCAAGGTGTGGGTGAACCATGGATTTATATAGTGGCATTATAATATTGTCTATCTTATTATCTATGCCTTGCCTAATTGTTTTCTAACATCCTGTTATCTTATTTTTGATTGATGATACACATTCAGCAGATATTTTCAGACAAATAGGCATGATGGCTTACAATAATCTCTTTCTTTCGGACTAACAGCTAATTAAGACCTGGGCTGTATCTACACTAGCACCCCCCTTTCAAATAGGTATAACGGGATTTTGTAGTGTGCAGGGTCCATTTGAAAAGGACCCCATGTAGATGAGCCGTGCGCAATCAAAAGTGGCACTTCTGAAGTGCCACGGCTGCCATTATGCTAATTGGGCACTACATATTCATTACAGCACCTCATTAGCATATCCTGAAGTGTCTCATTAGCATCCCCCTTTCAAAAGGGGTGTTCTAGTGTAGCCATAGCCCTGGTCATTTTGTGCCTGTAATTGGGATTATGTTTTTCTACGTGCATTATTTTGCATTTATCAACACTGAATTTCATCTGCCACTTTGATGTCCAGTTACCAAATTTCCTGAGATCTATTTCTAATTCTTTGCAGTCCACATTGGACTTAACTATTTTGAATAATGTATCATCTGCAAACTTTGCCACCTCACTATTCACCCTTTTCTGAGATCCTTTATGAACACTTTGAACAGCATAGGTCCCAGTACAGATTCCTGGGGGGCCCCACTGTGTAGCCCTCCACTGTGAAAACTAATAATTTATTCTGACCCTTTGCTTCTTGTCTTTTAACCATCTACCAAGCCCATGAGAGGACTTTCCCTCATATCCCATGACAGCTCATTTTGCTTAGCAGTCTTTGGTGAGGGACCTTCTCAAAGCCTTTCTGAAAGACCAAGTACAGTATATACCCATTGGGTAACTCTTGTACACACTGAGCCCCTAAAAGAATTTTAATAGATTAATGAAGTATGTTATCCCTTTACTAGAACAATGTTGACTCTTCCCCAACATACTGCGTTCATTTAGGAGTCTGATAATTCTGTTCTTTACTATACTTTCAACAAATAGGTCTGGTACTAAACTTAAGCTCACTGGCCTGTAATTGCCAGGATCACCTATGGAAACATTAAGAATACATTGATGTTACATTAACTATCATCCAGTCATCAGGTACTGAAGCTATACACCACAGATAGTAGTTCTGCATTTCATATTTGAGTTCCTTCAGAACTCTTGGATGAATACCAACTGAGCCTAATGACTTATTACTGTTTAATTTACTAATTTGTTCCAAAACCACCTCTACTAACACCACTGTGGGGCAGTTCTTCAAATCTGTTACCTAAAAAGAATGGTTCAAATGTGGGATTCTCCCTCACTTCCTCTGCAGTGAACAGTAATGCACAGAATTTATGTAGCTTCTTTTCAACAGCATCCTTTCCCTGAATGCTTCTTTAGCATCTCAATCAATCAGTGTCTCCACTGATTGTCTGGTGGGTTTCTTGCTTCCGACATACTTCAGAAAAACTTCCGCTAGATTTTGTAGATTTTTTGCTGTTTACTCTTTAAATGCTATTTTGGCCTGCCTAAATGTCCTGTTACATTTAATGAGAGTTCTGTTTGTTGCAGATGTACAGCTGAGACATCAGAAGACTCAGCTACCACCTCCTACCTGGACCATTGGCTCATGTGCAGAAGACCTAGGGAGGCACTAACAGAAAGACATGGAGTTTCAGACTCTAGTCTACAACTAAAGTAGGGAAAATCCATCCTTTTCCCTGTTAAAAGGATATGCTGCATAGGGCCTGTTCTGGATTCAATGTTAGGAAGAATCTTTCTACTAGCAATTTTCTCTCACACTGATGGGACTTCTGTCACATGCATAACATCATATACTCAATTACACATGTGGTCTGTACAACTCTGAGCATCCAAGAATTATACCCTACTATGTGCACAGTTTGGATTTTCTTCCCTTTAATCAACAAAAACCCTAGCACAGCTCAGTTAGTGCAAATTTAGGGACTGCTTGCTTAAAAGTATTTACTGCACTCCACTAATCTCCTTTGCCATGGTTTTCACTCTTCCATCTGGAATGGGAAACAGAACTAAAAGACCACGGTAAGAAGATATATACATATATTCAGGATCTTAGAGCCATTCACTGGGCCATGAAGTAATTTCAACTATTTCTTCAGGCTAGGTTGTTCAGACACTGAAGGACACCACAACATCAATGAACTAATTAAACAATCAGAGCAGACCTCATTGTTGACCATTTTGCAATAAAGCTGTGCGTCTTTGGAACTGGTACGAGGTTCACCATGTACCCAGAGGCTCTGCACCTGAGAAACATGCAGGCAGCTTGTCTCAACCCAAGAATGTTTCTTGAAGCTGTCATTGGTGAACTCTCATCAAGGAGACAGGCAGCTCCAAACATAGACCTCTTTGCCTCTGATAAAATGCGAAGGGCCCCCTTAAAATTCTCAGGTGAGTAAGGAAAAAATCTTTTCTCTGGTTCCCCTCATCCCTCTGATACAGTAATTCAAAATATTTCATTGCGACAGAAAAAAACCCCCATCACTTTCATTGCTCCAGCATGACTAGAGCAGCATTGATACCCACATTCTAGAGATATCTTAGGAGTCTCCATATTATCTGCCTATGGATCTCTAGTTTCAGAAGGATATCTCAATCCAAAGTCTCTGGATCCAGAAAGCACAGATTTTAGGCATTTGACTTTCATAGACCTGAACTGTTTCTTTCAAGTTCAAGCAATTCTGCTACCAAATTGGAAACCTTCAACCCTGAAATTCTACACTTGAAAGTGGAAGAGATTTTCAATTTGGGCCAGGAGAAAAGCCTACTGTGTAATTAGGTGTCAGTCTCCTCTATCTTAAACTGTTACATTTGAAAAAATTAGGGCCGTCTCTATTGTCTATCTGGGTACCTTTCATTTCCTTATTACAACCTAATACAGAGAGCTAGTATATACTCCTATTCCATAGTCTCAAGATTCCTGAAGGACTTCACTAACATCCTTCTATCTCTGAACACCTTTTCTCTGTAGCATACGATGCTGTCAGAGACAGGATATTAAATTGAGTACAGCATAGTTTGATCCACTATGCCACCCCTACCCTCCTTTATGTGGGGCTCCACTGGGCTACTGCCCCCTCCATCCCAAGCACCCACTTGCCCCATGCCACCCTCCCCAGAGCACCCATAGCTCACACCAGGCCACCCCACCTACCAAAATTTAGTCAAGGTTATAAAGTACAAGTCCTGAATAGGTTATGGGCTGTGAATTTGTGAAAACTGCCCATGACTTGTCCAAGACTTACTTAAAATACTTGTGACTAAAACATAGTCTTATTCCTGATTGATAAAGACATTTAAATAACACAAGAAATTGGTTCCTTATATCATGTAAAGAGTCATATTACTGCTCTGTACTATTGAGGAAGGATGTAAGGCAGCGGAAGAACCTCAGGCCTACGTTATTACTATGCCACTTTATAAACTGTGTGAACATCTCATCTTAACTTGGCAGTCTCTACATGCCGAAAAGCACCTACACCCACAGTAAGCTGGATGCCACCCAGGCAAGTCATGCAGAGTCCCTCTCAATACACTGAAGGTGGCTTTGAAAAGGGTGAGGTAACGTGCTTTGTTGACATATCAGCAACATGCAACAATGCATCACCAAAGGCTCCTCACTAAAATATACAACATGATGAAAGATCATCACTCATACGACTGATACAATCTTTTTTGGATAACTGGTGTCTTCATGCTAGAGCAAATGGCACCGACAGAAAAATGGCCTCCTACAAGGATGCATACTCATGCTAGTACTTTTCTGTGTCTATATCACTATATCTTGGCGCAAGATGTTTTATCTAAGCTCATAACCTGCATGTCAGTGCCCAAGCTAAGGGTTTTGCTTAGACTGAAGCTATATTAACATTGGCACTGTCTAGGCTTTTCAGTTTATTACACTGCGAACCAACTATGTGCCATTCAGGCCAAAACACAAGTGAGTTTCCTCCATCTTCATAACAGTGAGAACAATGGACACCTCAACATCGTGTGTAATGGGGTATTGCTTGCCCCCTGCTGGAATCCTGTCTAGCTTAGTGCTCTCTCCTTCAAAGTATACAGGGAGAAGACAAAAGACAAGCACGGGCGGCAGTTGTAAGAGGCAAAGGGTGGCAATACCGTTCCTCGGTATAAATGCTCAGCCTGTCCCCTCTTGCTATGCCTATTCTGACCATTCTTGAAGGCTTCCACAGCAGGCTGTTGCAGCTTGCAGACTGGTGACTCGTCTTTTGAAGTGGATCTGGTAACTTAAAAATGAAAAGCCTTCCAGTTTGCCAGACCTCTGGACATAACATTAAACCTCTCCAAAGCCATTAAGTAGCAATTAAACCATTTAATGGGCATGTGTCAACCTCAATTTACTGACGAAAACCAATTGTGCATTGCTATGTCTACAGGACCTTAGCTTACAATTTGCTTTAAATATTCCATTAGTTTGTTGGTGAAGATTATGGAACCATAGCTCTAAAAACTCCTTGCATAGATATTTAGATGCACCACGTGAGCATTCAGCTTTAGCCTTAAATATTTGAATCTTCAGACAAACAGGTTTTTAAAATAAATTCTTCAAAAGACCACCCTTGTCCAAAATACACGTTTTAATTTTAATTACTGTATCACAAAAACTTGCTTCCAAAGTCTCTGGTCCTTTCTGTTCCCCCTTACTCTCCTTTCACCATCACCAACACACCTGCTAAAGTCTTCCTTTGTGTAAGGCTAACCCCAAAAGTAGCTACAAGAGGGACAGCACTGGGGCATTTTTTTTTTATGTGCACACAAGGGCCATAACTCACGCCCAGGATAGAAGCTAATACTAAGCAGCACCAATTGGACCAGCATCCCCTGTAAGCTGAGCACTTGCGTGGCCATCCAGAAGAGAGTCAAATGATCTGCTGGGTGACTCTGACGATTAGCAGAACACCTGCAACTGGCAGCATTTGTTTCTACTTGTGGTGCACATGACCAAAGGACTTGGTGCACATAACATAGACAGGACATAGGTTCAGACTTGAGAATATTTGTTCTTGGGAATATTTGCTCATATAGGCTCCACTAATGAATATTTGATTAAGGTGGATATTACATTGCTGGTGCAGTCCAAGGAAACTGACCCTCATCTGCCTCGACAGCCGCACTGCCAATATGCTATTTCCAGGTCTTTAAAACAAGCCTGCAAAATACAATAATATGTCCAACATCTTAGGGCTTAAGGGGGTGGGTCGTTCATTGTTAAACACTTTGAAAAATCATATCCAAAGTGCTTACAATACAAACAGTCTGTGTGTCACCAGTGTGGGACTGGTTACTGACCAGACTGCCCTCATCTAGTACCCATGTCCTAGTACAAGGCCTTCCTGCCTAAAATAATATCTAAGGATTAGTTCCATGCACAGCACCAAGAGGCAAAAACAAGTGTGAAATACTGATGTACTGGCCGCACACCTTTTAACCCACCAACAGGCGAAAGCGGTAACTAAACGCTGTGCCGGGCCAAGATCTCTGGCAGGCCCCGGAGCTCAGTCGCCCTGCAGAGGGCTCTCGGGCCGGGCTTGAGCCCGGCTGCCTACAGGGGGCGGGAGCCTGCGTGATAGGGCAGGACCACGCCCCGGGGAGAGGAATCCGCCCCGGGAGGGCGGCGGGGCAGGAGGTGGCCGGCCGGGCAGGGCGCAGAGCGGTGCCCGTACTCACAGCGGGTGCCAGCGCTCGGGCAGGCGGCGGTGCAGGGAGATGCGGTCGCTCAGGTAGATGTTGATCTGGTGCTGCCGGATACTCTCCTCCTGGCGGCTCTTCTCGTCCGGGCTCAGCTCCAGCCGCACCGCCCGGCCCAGCTCGCCCAGCGCCCCGGGCTCCAGCGGCGGCTTCTCGTACACGGGTCTCCGCAGGCGCTCGGGATCGGCGGGCAGCGGCGGCTGGGGGGCTCCGCGGGCGGGACGCGCGGCGCCGTTCTCTGGCGGGACGCTCAGCCACACTAGGAAGCCCAGCAGCCCCAGGGCCAGCAGCGCCGCTCCTCCCCGAGGGAGCCGGCCCCGCCTGCCCCACCACTTGCCGCGGCCGCTCAGCCCCGCCATCACCGCGCGGGGGGCGCTGCCGCCCGCGGGCCGGGAACTTCGCAAAGTTTCCTGCAGCTGCCGGAGCGACACAACTCCCCGAGAGCGGGCGCCAAAGCTCCCCCTCCAGGAAACCCGGCCGGATCCTCCGCCAGCGGCTCCTCCCTTCTCCCCGCCCCACTGCCAGCAAGATCTGGGGGGCAGAGCCGGCCGGAGCAGCCTAGGGAAGCCTCAGCCCAGCCGCCGCCTACCTGTAGTTCCTAGGCACAGACTTTGTGTTGAATTCTTGCAAAGGCTGGGGTTGAGCGCTGCTGCTGGATTTAGCTGGTAGGGACTGGCTGCTCCAACCAGGTCCTCCTGGCCCTGGTCTCACACCTCGGGCTGAAGGAGCCAGCCCTCCCCCGTGACAAAGGGATCCCTGCTCCTGGATGGGAAGGTCTCCTGGGCTTGTAAATGTCAGGCAGGGAGGAGCTCAGTCCCTGGAGCATCTAACCTTGTTAGAGCTGCAGAGCTCTTAATAATACCTGTAGTCAGAGCCCCCTTGCACTCAGTGTGTGGCTATGCATGCTCTTGTGGCCAGGAGAGTGGCCTGTCTAAACCCTGCACCGGCCACCCCTTCAAATGCTCACATTTATCAGAGAAGTAGGGTGAAGTAGAGAGGGATGTGGGTGAATGGAGCTGCCAATCTCTTGCTGGCCTGGAGTGGAGAGCAGGAAGGATTCCAACGGGATGGCGGAGGGGGGGAAGCACAGCAGAGTTCTCAGCCTGACTACTGGGACTAGTAACACTGAGAGGCCTATCTTGTCCTTACTAGAAGAAGGGGACTGGCTGTCCCTGACTCCCTGGGAATAAAAAAGAACACTCACCATCATTCCAAGTGAGGCAGAGTATGGCATAGAAGTGGATACACAGGAGTTCTCCCCTCTACCACCCTGTTGCTCCCAGTGTGTCTCTAGAGTGCGTTAACACTCTGCTGTCCCCAAGCACACAAACTGGCCTGTTAGGTGAAAACAACATTTGACATAACATTTTCCATTCAGCAATGCTATTTTGGACTGTAGGCCTTCTTTGTAGGTTCTTTTGCATCTGTAGGCCTGGCTCAGAATCTCACTGCCAAATAAAGGGAAGGAGAGAACTTGCAGCCAGCTCAGCAGCTAATTGTAGGTTCCCCTGACTTCAACTCCTGCACTGTACTTTATCCAGCCCACCTTACCAACCTGAACTTCTGGTTATTCTTGATCCCTCCTTGCAGCTAGATGCCAGTTCTGGATTCCCTGCCCCTCTGCTTCTTCTGCTTGCAGAGAGCTGCATTTTCCTTGGCAGTGTTAAGACAGAATAATTTTACAAACACATGAAATGGGCAGCAGTCAGATATGCTGATCTGTTAATAACGATTAATAAAAGAATGTGAGATCATTTTAATGGTTTTGCAAGTGCAAGTTTGATGAACTTATCATACATATTGTATTGGTATACGTTGGAGATAGAAGTGAAAACCTCCTGGTGTGTTGAGGTGAGCATTGTAGTGCTCTATAGTGTTGTAGGCAGCATGAAGGGCGAAAAGAATCCCACAAATTTCCTCTTGTATTTTAAGATTTTGTGTGACTGGGGTGGTACAGCCTTCCTACTTTCAAAACATTAGTAAACAAATTATAACAAAATCACAGTTTCACTGGAAAACAGTGTCTGGGGTAACAGCAGTTAAGAGATCATCAAAGCCCTGTTGTAATGAAAAAGCAGCTTTGATTTACACAGCCTTCGGGGAGATATGGGTGACTTGCATACTAAATTCAGAGTAACAATTTGACAAACTTGTCCAGGACTTCAACTCTGAGTTCAAAGTTAGACAATTTCAGATCTCATAGGGTTCAAGTCGCTGACAAATAGCCCAAACACTTTAATACATTCTGTGAGCCAAGAATGGGATAAGACGTTAAATGATGGAACCAATGAAGAAGTGCAAGAAAGGGTAACAGATGCCAAAAAGTAGATTGAGAAACTGGTCTAATTTTTTCCAATCTGAGGGCACCAACTCAGAAGGGCATCTGGGAGAATGGCAGCTGCTGGTCGGCTGCCCAGCTCTGAAGGCAGTATGGAGATCAGCAGTACTGCAGAAGTAGGGGTGGCAATACTACACCATGCCACCCATTCTGCTGCTGGCAGCAGCTCTGCCTTCAGATCTAGGTAAACTGCTGTCTGCTCTACTTCAAAGCAGAGTGGCTGGCCAGTAGCAACAGGTGGCCAGGCACATCACTGTGACATCAGCACTGTCTCCAGCAGCTATGAGAAGTAAGGGTGGCATGGTGGGGGGTCATCATAACCTGAAATATTTTCAAAGGGAGTCCCAGCAAAAAAAAGTTGAGGACCTGTGAAATTGTGCATATATAAGTAAATACACTTGTGGGTATAGAACAGCTCTACCATGTACCCAATAATAGTATTCTTCAGGCCACATAAGGCTCAAATGATTTCACAAAACTATATGCTGGAAAAGTTTTCTGGGAAATAGTCTCAGCTGAATCCATTCAGCTCTCAGGAATGTTTTGTCTTTGCTAGGCCAGCCAGAACACCTGGAAGGACTCTGCAAAGCTCACATCCTCCAGCAGGCTGTTATTGAAATGCCAGTAGGCCAGTCCCAGCCACTCAGGTGTCAGAGAGGCTATCCTGGCCATGAGGTGGTGATCTGAAAAGGGGCCCAGCAGGTTGTTAGATCAAGAGATATAAATGCAGTCCAACTGTGAATGGGACGACAGAGTTCCTCCACCAGATATAAGTACTTTTCACTGTAGTGTGTAGCTAAATGTACAATATGTGCTACTGCCAATAGTGTGTAGTGCAGATGGAAACTGACTGGATGGTTCTGATGAAATGGTGACATGAAATTGTATATCAGCAATTTAGAGAGAATGCTGCAGTCCAGATCGTCTTACTAACCCTCCCAAGAGCCTCCTTTTATAAACATGGATGAAGAGAGGTAATAAGACAAAACAAGTAACTTTACAAGCAAGCCCCCTTAACAGAACAGGAACAATTTCTTGCTACTGCTTTTTGAAAATGCTCTGCATGGAAGAAATGAAGCTCTTCTAGGACCCATCAGTTCCACAGTTGAGTCAACATCTCATAATCAATAGGCAATTCATAGATTTAATATCAGCATGGACACGTGATCATCATCCATTGTCAAAAATAGATCAGCTGCCAATGCAACCCACAGAGTGCATTGCACTTGTGTTAGTTCCCATATTTTACAATGGCCTAGGTTTCTCACAGGGTGTTGTGAGAGTTGGCATGCTTGCCACAATATCTGCAATAATCATAATGAAATTGGAAGATGGGATAATTGGCTAGAATGTCAGTGTCAGATAAAGATCTCTGGAGCCTGACATGCAGATGCTTCTTTAAGAGATGCTAACCATCTGTTCTCCTGAAGGAGGCATTTACCATCTCCACTAACAGTGGGCTCAGCACTTCCCCATGAGCCAGCCAGGATGGATGTGCATCCAAAGAACAAGTTACTAGAGAAGGTTCTCCCAGTACCTCCAGAGAGATTGGCCATAACTTAAGCAGAGAAGATTGGCATTTGTCTCCTTGGGAATTTGCTTTCCTCTCATGGAGGCATATAGCCCTGATTAACTAAATCTTTGCAGCCCTTTTCATCTGTTTACTGCAGAAACACAGCAAAAGACATTAAAATCTTTACAAAGAGATTGCCCAATTTAGGTATGAGACCTTTTTTATGGATATTTTGTCTTTCACTTAATTTGTTACAATTAATCTGAAATCCCATGTGACCTATGAAATGAAACCAGAAAAATAGCATTTAGAGCCTGTCAGAGAGGTGACCTTCTATCTTAAATAGAAAGAAGCAAAAATGAAGCCATTGCAAGTGTTTAATTTACAACTTTATCACCTTCAAATCTAACCCCAAAACAAAATCCAAAGTGTGCGGGACTGAGATAGTCCCCTGGTTACTGCAGAGACAGACAGTGAAATCCTGGGCTGCTTCAGAAGTCATGCTCAATCTGAGCATTGAAGGCACTTCACTGTCACTATGAATAGAAACAAGTATCTTGGTTTGCTGGGACTGTATGTGACTGTGCTGAGACAGACCTGGCTGAACTTGTAAAGAGGTTGTATTAAGGATTTAGTGAGTAGGCAGGGTTTTCGGGGTGTGGCACTGGGATGAAATTGATCAGGTTGGAATATCTGGACTGAAGAAGCTGAGTTGAGGAGCTTACTGTTTGTGGGTGAGGATGGAGGGAAGAGTCCTGGGTGGAGGTAGTTGTACCGGACAAAAACGAGACTTAATTGGGCAGTAGTTGTATTGGGTTCACTTACTGCTATTGGAAAAGGAACTGGATTCTTTACCCAGTCTTCCTTGCTCCTTAGCTCTGTTGTGAATGGTGCAATGAATCTTAGCTATATATAAGAACTATCATTGCCCACTCATGCACCAGTGCAGATTTGTTATGAACCCAAAGAATTTACTCCACTGACATGAGTGAGTGGCATCGGGAGCTGGCACATGGGGTTGAAGTGCTGCTCAAATTTGCTCTGGCTGCTCCTCCATCATAATGGAAGGACAGCCGGGCTGGTCAAGTTTTGAGTGATGTTGCAACCTGGTTTATGGGGTTACACTCACAATGCCACTCAAATTTGGTCCCACTCTCCCTAAGTTGTAATGAGAGGTAGCAAGAGCAAATTTGAGCAGTAGTCTGACCCAACTGTAAAGTTGCAATTCTGCTCTTTCAAGTGAATTACATTACTTGAGTTTGCATACAAGTCTGCATCAATAAAAGACAAAACCCCACAGCCTGGGGCCTAGGCATGTGCCTAGTTTGCCTATGCATTAATCTAGCCCTGACTCTGTAGAATCATGGAATACTATAACTGAGAGGGACCTCGAGAGGGCATCAAGTCTAGCCTTCTGCACTCATAGCAGAACAAAACACTACCTGGATCATCCATTACAGGTTTTTATCTAACCTGCTCTTAAATAATGGACATTCCACAACCTCCTAGGCAATTTATTCCAGTGTTTAACCACCCTGTGAGCTGGGAAGTTTTTCCTAGTGGCCAACCTAAACCTCTCAGTGCAATTTAAACCCATTGCTTCTTGTCCTATCAGAGCTTAAGAACAATTTTCTCCCTCCTCCTTGCACCAACTTTTTAGGTACCTTGAAGGGCACAAGAGAAACAAACCTATAAGACAGGAATTACTGGTATGGGGCCCACCCACAAGCCGAATTCCCAGGTGATCTCCCTGTTAGCTGCTCCTGTTCCTTGCTCACAGTGTTTGTTGTGGCTGCCTTCTTATAAGGCTGCTGGGCTGTCTAGGCCTGGCTCAAATCCTCGCCTCCAATCTAATCAGCCCCTGAAGGCCCACCTGGAACAAAGCACTCCCAAGTCACACTTCACAAACTTATCAAGTGCTCTTCCTGAAACAGGAAAGAAAGAACTTATCAAACTGCCAAACGCTTTCAAACTGCCCCGCTTGCAAAACAAATTCTGAGACACACAGGCAGATACTCAACCCACCCACTCACAATGCAGCCCCCCAAAAGCCACACACACTTGAGCTCCTCTTGGATGCTTTCCCAGGCAAACTCCCTCTTAGCTGCTCCTGTTTGCTGTTGGGTCAATAAGTTGGCTACCAAAAGAAAATTAGAACTAACATGTTATCAATTGGAACATGGAACATCTGAACAGAGTAGGTGACTGGAAAATTAGAGTTGCTTCGGAAGGAGATGGAGAGATACCGATGTGATATACTTGGACTGGGGGAGATATGTTGGACAGCATCGAGGGGAGATGTGTGGTTGCGAAGTCATTTGGTCAGGGAATGAAATGAAGCATGAGACAGGACTCGGATTCCTTCTTAGCAAAAGAGCTAGAGGAGCATTATTAGCATACAAACTGGTGAGTGAAGGAATGATGGTAGTGAGATTTGAAGCAAAACCATTCAACATCTCGGTCATTCAGATGTATGCACCAATGTCAAACATTGTGGAAGAAGAGATTGAGCTATTCTATAAAGAGTTGACAAAGATGCTGAAGGAGATACCAAAGAGAAATGTGTTGATCATTGGAGGAGATTAGAATGTGAAGGATGGAACAGATAATGAAGGTTGGGAGAGAGTCATGGGGAGGTTTGGATAGGGAGAAGGAAACGAACGAGGTGAGAAACTACTAGAGTTTGCTACAGAGCATGAGATGGTGATCTGCTACACAAGATTCCACGAAAGGCCTGTAGGAAGTGAACATGGTGATGGAATGACAGGAAGTCCAACAACATGATAGATATGATTTTGATAAGAAGAAGATGGGTAACATCGGTACACCAG
Source organism: Carettochelys insculpta (assembly GCF_033958435.1). NCBI lineage: Eukaryota > Metazoa > Chordata > Testudines > Carettochelyidae > Carettochelys > Carettochelys insculpta. The sequence goes on along the minus strand of NC_134138.1, from coordinate 158,949,454 downwards.
TGCCAGACTTTCCAAGGAGTGTGTATAGACTCAGACCACAGTCTAGTGATCACCACCATCAAGATAAAACCCAAGATAAAGTGTAAGAAAAGAAGAGACATGGCAGGGCTAGATGAGGAAGAAATAGGGAATGCATGCAGAGCAGCACTTGAATGAAGGTTAGGAATGAGGGCACAGAGAATGACCTAGATAAGAGAGTCAAAGAGATAGCCATGGCAGTAGAAGAGGCAATTGAGCAGATTGTTCTGGAAGAAGAGAAGATCAATAAGAAGTGGGTTACGCAGGAGACACTGAAGTTGGTGCAAGAGAAGAGAGCATTGAGGATCAGAAGGGATGTTTCCGAGAGTGCAGAACATCAATATAGAGTGAAATGCAATGAGGTAAGGAAAGCGGCCAGACAGGATCAGACAAAATGGTTAGAGGAGCAGTGTGAAGATATAGAGAGGTATTACGACAAATGTAAGACCAGGAATGTGTATGAGATGATTAGGAATATTAATAGGAGGTGGCAGCTGAGGCAGATGGTGATCAAAGATAAGAATGAAGAGATGCTCATCAACAAGGAGATTGTGCACTGATGGATGAGATATTGCACCGATTTGTACAAAGCACAGTTGGACCTGAGTGTCTCAGAGAGACTGATCAAAGAACTGAAAGAGAGTTCTCCACTGAGCATTGAGAGTAAGACCAAAATTATGAAAGAAGAAGTAGAAGGAGCAGTGAAACAACTAAAGAACAACAAGAGCCCTGACAACGATAAGATCACGGGAGAGATCATGAAATACGGCAGAGAAAGTATGATTCAGGAAATATACCAACTGTGGAATATAGCATGGAAGGAAGGGAAGGCACCTAAGGAATGGACAAAAAGCAGTCAAGTAGCACTTTAAGGACTAGCAAAATGGTTTATTAGGTGAGCTTTCGTGGGACAGACCCACTTCTTCAGACCATAGCCAGACCAGAACAGACTCAATATTTAAGGCACAGAGAACCAAAAACAGTAAGCAAGGAGGACAAATCAGAAAAAGATAATCAAGGTGAGCAAATCAGAGAGTGGAGGGGTGGGGGGGAAGGTCAAGAATTAGATTGAGCCAAGTATGCAGACAATATACCACTATCCACCCCACCCCTCCACTCTCTGATTTGCTCACCTTGATTATCTTTTTCTGATTTGTCCTCCTTGCTTACTGTTTTTGGTTCTCTGTGCCTTAAATATTGAGTCTGTTCTGGTCTGGCTATGGTCTGAAGAAGTGGGTCTGTCCCACGAAAGCTCACCTAATAAACCATTTTGCTAGTCCTTAAAGTGCTACTTGACTGCTTTTTGTTTTGATAGTGTATAGACTAGCACAGCTTCCTCTTTGTTACTAAGGAATGGACAAGTTACTTGCTAGTGACAATACACAAGAAAGGAAGTACATTGAAGTGCAAGAACTACAGAGCGATTGCCCCAATGAGTCATGTAGGCAAGGTGTTGATGCTGATGGACAGACTAAGATCACAGATAGAAGAACATCTAGCAGACAAGCAAGCAGGGTTCAGGAAAGGTAAAAGAACCATACAGCAGATATTGGCACTAAGCTTGATAGCAGAGAAAGCTCAAATAAAGAACAAGAACATCTACATCTGGTTCATCGACATTCACAAGGCATCTGACAGTATAGATCAGAAAGTGACTTGGGTGGTGTTGGAGTCATATGGGGTGGATAGCACCCCGATATGGTTGTTGAAGGATATCAATGATGGAAAGGCAGCGGTGAGAACGTGGGGAATTGGGAAGTTGGTTTAGAATGAGTAGAGGTAAGAGACAAGGAGGTCTGATATCACTGAATATCTCCATCACGTATCTAGAGAGAGTGATGGCCAGGATGAAGGAAGAGGTAGGAAGGCTATCTGTGCACGGGAAAAGAATTAACAACTTAAGGTTTGCAGATGATATAGTTTTCACTGAGGAAGAGGAGAAGCTAGTGAAAATGGTGCAGGTAGGTGCTTAATGAGGAAGGGAAGCGGTATAAAATGATTATGAACATTGATAAAACAGTCTTATTTGGAGATAAGGAAATTGGAAGCAAGATCAGTGTAGATGGGATTGAACTAGAGAACATAGAGAAGTTCACATAGTTGGGGAGCAACATAACATGGGCTAGATTGTAAGACAGAAATAGCAACTAGAATAGTGAAAGTGAGAGTTACTTCAAAGGGGATGGATAAGATCTGAAAAAGCAAAGTGGTTAGCTTAGGAAAGCAGCTGATCATCTTGAAAATGTGCGTATTCAGCAGTATGTTGTATAGATGTGAAACATGGATGATAACAAAATATTCGAAGAGAAGAATATTGGCATTTGAGAGGAGTTGTCATAGAAAGATCCTGAGAATAGGATGGATGCCGAAGGTCACCAGTGAGGAATTACGTAGGAAGATACAGCCAAAAGAGAATCTCCTGCAGAAGTGAAAAAACAGATCAACAGAGCCAGATGTGTGCCACGAAGCCTCTTACTACAGGACAAGCCCAAGAGAGAAACCAACAGAACACCAGTAGCCATCACCTACAGTCCTCAGCTAAAACCTCTACAGCGCATCATCAGGGATTTACAACCCATCCTGGACAATGATCCCCCACTTTCACAGGCCTTGGGAGGCAGACCAGTCCTTGCCCACAGACAACCTGAAGCAAATCCTAACCAGCAACTATACACCACACCACAGTCACTCTAACTCAGGGACCCATCCATGCAACAAACCTTCTTGCCAGCTCTACCCACATATCTATACCAGCAACACCATTGCAGGACCTAACCAGATCAGCCACACCATCGTGGGTTCATTCAGCTGCACTTCTACCAATATAATTTATGCCACCAAGTGCCAGCAATGCCCCTCTGCTATATACATCGGACAAACTGGACAGTCTCTACGTAAAAGAATAAACGCACACAAATCAGATATTAGAAACGGCAATATACAAAAACCTGTAGGAGAGCACTTCAATCTCCCAGGCCACACAGTAGCAGACTTAAAAGTAGCTATCCTACAGCAAATAAATGTCAGGACCAGACTCCAAAGAGAAATTTCTGAGCTACGATTCATCTGCAAATTCGACGCCCTCAGCTGAGGCTTAAACAAAGACTGTGAATGACTGGCTAAATACAAAAGCAGCTTCCCCTCCCTTGGTGTTCACACCTCCAGATCAACTGCTGGTAGTAAGCCTCACCCTTGCTGACTGAGCTAACCTTGTCATCCCCACCCTTGCTCTGGCTTATTTATACCTGGCCCTGCAGATTTCCAAGACCAGAATCTGATGAAGTGAGTCTGTGCTCACGAAAGCTCATGCTCAAAACTTTTCTGCTAGTCTATAAGGTGCCACAGGACCCTTCGTTGCTGTTACAGATCCAGACTAACACGGCTACCCCTCCGATACTCCTGCTGAAGGCTATACAACAGAAATTACAGCTATTTGGGCATATTTGCAGAATGAATGACAAACAAAAAATCAAGACCCTGGTGTTTGGCAAAATGGATGGTTCGAATAGGAGAGGCAGACCCCACAGAGAATAGGAAGATGATATAGTAGATTGGTGTGGAGCTAGTCTACAGAATCTAAGCCACTCTGCATTGGATAGGGAAAGATGGAAGAAAATAGTGAGAGAGGCATCAGATACCAAAGAGTGCTGAACCCATGGTTGATGATGATGATGACGACGAAGGTGCTACAGGATGTTTTTTTTGGTTTGAACATGGACAGCAAAGTTCTTCGGATGTGGATTGACACCTATTAAAGGCCCTTTCTTGGCTAAGTAATTATATACCCCCACAAGCCATACTCACAATAGGGTACCTTCACCTCCTGTTCAGGTCTTCACAGAGACAAACATTTGGAACACAAATATGTAAACAATATTTATGACTTCAAATAAAAAGATATACAAAAGTAGGATTTACAGACCCAGCAAATAACATTGAAAATGATAGGTTACAGTGACATCTTGTCTAAAGCATCTCTTAATTATGCATATTTGTATTCATAACCTCTTTTCCATAATGCATAAAGCAAGGGGAGGTCCATCACAATCCTATTTACCTCAGACCTTGTATCCTGTTTGTCCAGATAGGTTTGAATTATTATCCTATCCTTCAGAGGACTTGCAACCTCTCCCAGCTTGATATCATTGCAAACTATGTAAGTTTTCTGTCTATACTAAAGCCCTGGTACTCTGGGTGAAGCACATCTACAAGTGTCCTTCACTTCACTCTGCTTTGGGAAAAAACTTCTCACTGATTTCAGGAGTACCCCAATTGTCCTTCAGTCACAGTAGATCCTTGTCCATGTTGCCTGAGGTCTTCCTCTTTTGTGTTTTCCTCGTGGGTTTCATTTGAACAGAAAACAAAGAAGGTTATCTTGATTTTGATTGGCAACTTCAGTGTGAAAATTGGAAACATCCATACAGGCAGAGAACAGACCATGGGAAAAAGAGGCCTAGGCAACATGAATGAAAATGGAGAGCACTTCGATGACTTTTGTACTGTCTATGCCATTATCTAAATCACTGATGGAGATATTCAGTGGTGTCCTCGCTGTGAGAGTTGATGGGAGAAATTCACTCATGGACTCCCCTTGTTGTGCGGCTGGACTAATGGAGTCAATGCAAATGCAATCAGTGGTTGATTTAGTGGGTTCTTGCTAGACTTGCTAACTCGACCCTCCACCCCTCGGATATCAATCTCCACAGCTTCAATCTCCAGGTAAGTGGAGACAAGGCCTCAATGTTGCAATGCCTAGGTCACCTTGGTGAATCTAGCTATTTGGTCTTTTCCTTACTGCTAAAAAAGGTGATATTTGTTTGGGCTGGTGTAATTTGAGGGTAACTACAATGTGGGAGACAAAAACACAGTGAGGACAAAAAAGCAGTCAAGTAGCACTTTAAAGACTAACAAAATAATTTATTTGGCAAGCTTATTTGGTGAGAACAAAGCAATTCAGATTGAACCCTTGAGGAGAAGGCCCGAGAAAATGCCACTCAGATCTGGGGCAATATGCTCCTATATTTTGCAAAGTAAATCAGGCTGAAAATGTGATCTGTGTGTGTAACTAGGATTACCATAGTTGAACTTTCAAAAAAGTGAGACCTGAGAGGGAGTGTATCTGTATCAGTATCTAAAAACTCATGTTGTATGAATGTGTTATTGTAAACTAATAAACTATTTTGCTAGTCTTTAAAGTGCTACTTGACTGCTTTTTGTTTTGTTATTGTAGATATAGTACAGTAAACCCTCGCTTTAACAGACTAAAGGGGAGAAGGGGTGTCCACTAATGCTGGAAGTATGTGAAATCCAGATCTGCAGGCCTGGAAGCACCTTGCAAGGCACACTAGGGAGTACTCTGTCTGAGATCCGGGAAGAATGCAGCAGGCTCCGGGGAGAGAGCTTGGCAGTAAGCTCTTTGCACTGTTTACAGAGCAGAACCTCTAACCTCAACTGCCACAAGCTGCTCATCCCCAGCCTAGGGTGAGCACTCCCACAGAAACTGTTTCCTTCTTCCAGCCCTGGCAGCCTGAGCTGCCACGGTGGTGGCTCTTCCAGTGGTGATGGTGCTGGCTCCAGTGTGTCCCTGGCATTTACAGGGGATGGGGAAGCTGGCAGACAGCATCCAATATTTCTGAAGACCATCAAATCAAGGGCCATTAAAATCGATGGTTTACTGTACATTAATACAATGTGAGTTGGAAGATGGTGATACAGATACACCGTGTTCTCTTCTTTGAAAGTTAATCTAGGGTAAGCCAAGTAACAGAGGGGTAGCCCTGTTAGTCTGAATGCTAACAAAACAAAACAGCATAAATGTAGCACTTTAAAGACTAACAAAATTGTTTATTCAGTGATGAACTTTCGTGGGACAGACCCACTTCATCAGATCAATCTCATTTCCAGTGCAGACTGGCATCTGCAAGTACAGAGACATAAAGAAAATTCCAATAAAAACTGACAAATGAAGTACATAGGACTGAAGGAGGTGGGTGAGGGAAGGCGAATGTTGTTTGTCCTGCCTGAGCTCCTGAGCAGCATCAAAGGAAGGCAGTCCCTGCAATGCATGAAGTAGCTGTTGCCTCTGTTCATACCACAAGTGTTAATGTGTCGAATTTGCATATGAATTCCAACTCACAACTTTCTCTGTGTAACAGAGAGAAAGCCATGCTAGTCTATATACTATCAAAACAAAAAAGTCAAGTAGCACTTTACTTGACTACCAAAACAAAAAGCAGTCAAGTAGCACTTTAAAGACTAGCAAAATAATTTATTAGGTGAGCTTTTGTGGGACAGACCCACTTCTTCAGACCATAGCCAGACCAGAACAGACTCAATATTTAAGGCACAGAGAACCAAAAACAGTAGTCAAGGAGGACAAATCAGAAATAAAAAAAGATCAAGGTGAGTAAATCAGAGAGTGGGGGGAGAAGGTCGAGAATTAGATTAAGCCAAGTATGCAGAGGAACGCCAAAAGTGACATATAGTTACTTCACTACTTTTTTCTTTCTCTGTGTAATGTTTTTAAAATCTCTTTGTTCTAAGACACAAATTCTACAATGCCCACGTGGGGGGAAAGGAATGGAAAAGACTCTCCCTAATTAAAGTGTGTTTCACACCCCGTTCCCAAAGGCTGCAAACAATTTGAGGGTGTTTTTAATTGTAGACCCTGATCTCGCAGGGAAAGCGATTATCTCAGCTGCGAACTGTGACAGGATATGGGCCCGCCCGCTCCCCAGCAGCTGGGGAGAAGGGAGCTCGGCCCAGCGGGCACAGTCAGGCCTCCCCACCCAGGCGCAGCAACTCCCTTCGCGTGGCGCCGAGGCCGGGGCAGGCAGCAAAGCGCCCCAGGCGCTCCCGGCAGGCGGGAAGTGCTACCGGAGCAGAGGGGCTGGCAGCAGCGTGTAACACGAGCCCGGCCGCGCTTCCGCGGGCGGAGCGCCGAGCTCTCCTTCCAGGGCAGCGAGGCGCAGGCCGGGCTGGGCGCCGCGGATGGGGGAATGCGGGGTGCCCACCCAGGTGCAGCTCTTCCTCCGTGCCTGCGAGCAGGGCGACTACGAGAGCGCCCGCCGCTTGCTGGGGCTGCCCGGGGGCGGCGCGGACCCGGCGGGCGGCTCCGCTTGTGGGGTCGAAGAGGCGGCGGAGCCCGGGGCTGGCGAGGCGGCGGCGGCGGCGCCTCCCCCCTCGGTGCCGGTAGACTGCACGGACGAGGCGGGCAACACGGGGCTGCAGTTCGCCTCGGCCGGGGGCCACGAGCAGCTGGTGCGGTTCCTGCTGCGCAAAGGGGCCTCGGTGCAGAGCCGCAACCACTACGGCTGGAGCCCGCTCATGCAGGCCGCCAGGTAGGGCCGGGCGCCGCCCTTCTCTGCTGCCGGGCCGCCGCCGCGCGTGCTCCGGCCGGGGACCCGGCGCTCGGCGGGCGGGGCCTGCCCAATGGCTCTTCTTCCTACGGAACGGCTGCTCCCTCCCCTCCGCGCCCGGTCAGACTCGGCTTTGGTGTTGGGCGGGGGGAGTCCGTGACAGACCCAAACACCCACGTGCCCTGCTGAGGAGCCGGGGAACCTTGGGGCACGACAGTGGAATCTGTCCACACGCTAGAGGAAGCTTGGGGCAGGCCACTTCTAGCTCAGCGGTTCCCAACCTTTTCTGTAGTCTGGATGGCTCGGTTAACTCCCCCACCCACATCAACGCCAATTCTAGCTGCTTCTTCCACTGCCTTAAAGAGAAAAGTAAACGTAAATAATCAACATTTAGACCAGGCATGTCCAGCCAGCGGCCCATGGGCTGCATGCAGCCCTAGACAGCTAGTACTGCTGCCTCACAAGATCATAAACTTTTAACGTTATTATGTGATTTATATACATTAACTATATTATATATTTTATATGCGGCCCAAGACAATTCCTCTTCACTTAATGAGGCCCAGGCAAGCCAAAAGGTTGGACACCCATGATTTAGACCTTCCACTTGCCTCTCGCTTACCAAGAGAGGTGGTGGAATCTCCATCCCTAGAGGTTTTTAAATCCCACTGTAGTGTCCAGAGGCACTGAGACCTCATACTAGGGTACCAGCTTGACAAAGTCCTGGCTGGGATGATTTAGATGGGGCTGATCCTGCTTTAGGCAGGGGCCGGACTTGACCTTCTGAGGTCCCTTCCAGGCCTAAGATTCTGTGATCCTTGTGGATGCTTTGCTCTGTGTCCTTTCTCTTCAGAGAGCCTGATTGTTGCCCCAGATCTGTGTTGAATGTATGGCCAATGTTTGTATACTTATAACCGCTGTGATTGTATTGTCACGCAGAGACACCGCAATATAGATTTTCGAGCAGCTCTTCATAAAATTGTTGAAAGATATTTAATTTGAAAATAATAGATTATAACTTTGGTTTTAAAACTTATTTTCCACTTCCTTGCCACAGGGCAGGCAGAGGCTGTGGTTCCTAGCCCCATGGAGGCTCTTGCAAAATCCTCTACTCTCTCCTTTGGTAACATTCATGATCATGCTGGATCAAAGATGGTGCCAAATGAGAAATAGTGGATTTCAGAGGTGCAACTTGCATTATTTGTTACTGTTTCTTTAGTGAGGAAATCTTGATTTAGAGAGCTCTAATCCACAGTCCACTGAAGTCACTTGAAAAAAGTCCCATTTCAGTTGGCTTTCTTTAATTTTTTTTGAAAAGTCTCAAGGGCCAAAACAGAAAACAGTTTATAACAGCCAATAAATAGAACCAGATTTCATATTCTATTTCAAGCATAGAATTTACTATAACATTAATCACTATACTCTCTTAAGGCCCCAATCCTGCAGTGCTTGCATGTGTTATCTTTGCAAATGTGCATATTTCATAGGTCTGAAGTCTTTTTTGCAAGTTTTGATTATTAAAATAATCAAGCTCTTGATTGTGAGGGAAAACTATTTTTGGTTGATCATTAATACAGTTGACATTCTTTTTCCCAAGAGTCATCAGCCTCACGTCAGTTAAAAACCATAGCAAGCTCCCAATGTGCAAGTCTTTCAACTAGTTCTCAAGTAAGAACAGGGAGGACAAGGTTTAACAGTCCTGGTATTTCTGAAATGAACAACAAAAAGAAACCTTTGTTGCTTTTTCCTTTAAAAATCATATACATTTTATTTAAAAATAGTAAAACTGCAAAAAGGGGCACAAGACTTTCTTGGGTCACTTTTTTAGAAACTGCCATTTTAAAAAATACTGAACAGGTATTTCTGCTTCCTTAAAACACGAGGGCTACGTCTACCCTAGAAGCATCTCTCTACAGAAGTTACTGGCAACGACATGTTCAGATGAAACTTCTGTCAACAGATGCTGTCTACACATAAAAGTAGATAGATCTTTTGATCCATTCTGTTAACAAAAGGGCCCCCTGGAGTGTCTAAGCAGCTTTTTTGCTGACAGTTTCTGTCAGCAAAATGCATTTTGTGTGTAGATGCTCTGAGAGTTTTGCCTGCAAAACCCCACTTTTTCTACAAAACTCTCTTGTGTAGGCATGCCCTGGTCTTTAATAAATTATGTCACTATCTAGAAAAAAATAATAAGGGAGTTGATTGCTTGCATATACAGTAGACCCCTGAGTTACATGGGGGTTGCATTCTTTGCAATCCCTGCATAACTCAAATTTTGCACAGGTTGGGGGAGATGGGAACCAGGTAGCAGCCTGGTTCCCCTGGGCTTTCAGGAGCCGGGAAACTGACCAGGGCTGATCAGTTTCCTGGCTCACAGTGTGGCTTTGAGTTGTGCTTAAGTTGCATTAATGCGAGTTAAGCGTAACTTGAAATCGTGCATTTTGAGGGTTTATTGTAGTGAAATTTCACTGAATAATGCTTTCTACAGTCATTGCAAAGATAGACTCCCAGATTACCAAAGTGCACACATTTAATTGGATGTGCATAATCCAATTGAAATCAGTGGGGCTACATATGCATGGCAGTCAATTGTATGCGCAGGTGTTTGCAGGATCAGGACCACATTTGGGTGGTTTATTGCTTGAAGTCTGTTTTCTCTGGTGCATTTCTTTCACAACTATTTCATATGTACAGGTATCAGAGAAATATGGATGTTCACTCCCACCTGTTGATAGCATAATTAGTTCTGATCTCTTCTTTAATCTAATAATATGGTGATTTCTCAAGTATATTATTGTAGTACACAAAGGCCACTTTTAGGTACAAAGGTCCACTGTAATATGCATTGTTGTAGGCATCCTTCAGTCTGCATAGACTATGGATCGCGCCCTTTAAAGTTTCAGTTGAGGACTTCATTTACAGCGTCTGTTGTGACTATGAAGACCCACACGAGAGTGACAGTCCTTGCTGCATCTCTTGCAGATGTGGTGGGTGTCTGGCAAGTCCTTATTGTGCTTTCTGTGCGCTCGCTTCTCCTCTGCTAGCTGTCTGATCTTCATCTCGACCTTCTGAAGGCCCTTGTGTAACCCCTGCCTCCATCTGCTGCGGTTGTCTGCTAGTTCTTCCCAGTTGTCCAGCTCGATGTCTACCTCTCTGAGGTCTCTCTTGCAGACATCTTTGTAGCGCAACTGGGGGTGTCTAGGACGTCTTTTGCCAGGGGCTAGCTCACCATACAGGATGTCTTTTGGAATCCTTCCATCATTCATCCTGTGGACATGGCCAAGCCAGCGGAGTCGATGCTGCCTGAGGAGGGTGTGCATGGTTGGGATTCCAGCTTGCTCGAGGACGGCGGTGTTGATCACTCTGTCCTTCCATGATATTCCAAGGATGCTCCTGAGGCAGCGCAAGTGGAAGACGTTCATCCTCTTTTCCTGACGGGCATACAGGGTCCAAGTCTCGCTGCCATAAAGGAGGGTGCTGAGGATGCAGGCTCTGTAGACTTGCCTTTTGGTGTGAGTGTACAGCTTGTTGTTATTCCACACTCTCTTGCTGAGTCTGGACAGAGTTGTGGCTGCTTTTCTGATCCTCCTATATAGCTCAGTGTCCAACGACAGGCTGTCAGTGATGGTGGATCCGAGGTAAACGAACTCGTGGATGACCTCTAACATATAGTTGTCCATGCTGATTGATGGGGATTCAGCAAACATCCTGACGGAGTACGTTTATCTTCTTTAGGCTGATGGTAAGCCCAAAGTCCTTGCATGCTTTGGAGAACCGATCCAGCAGTTTTTGAAGCTGGTCTTCTGTGTGAGACACTACAGCAGCATCGTCTGCGAGCAGCATGTCTCTGATGAGGACTTCTCGCACCTTAGACTTCGCTTTCAGCCTTGCAAGGTTAAGCAGTTTCCCGTCAGATCTTGTGTGCAGCAAGATGCCCTCTGTTGAAGATCCAAAGGCATGCTTCAGGAGGAGTGCGAAGAAAATCCCGAACAAAGTCGGAGCAAGCACACATCCTTGTTTGACGCGGCTCCTGATTCTGAAAGCATCCGATAATAGGCCGTCATATTGGATGGTTCCTCTCATGTCTTCGTGGAACGACTGGATCATCTTGAGTAACCGTGGAGGACAGCCTATCTTGTGGAGCAGTTTGAACAGACCATCCCTGCTGACCAAGTCAAAGGCCTTGGTCAGGTTGATGAAGGCTATGTAGAGTGGCTTCCTCTGCTCCCTGCACTTCTCCTTCAGCTGCCTTAGAGAGAAGACCATGACTTGCTGAATATGCATTGTATAAACAGCTATAGGTGGACACTCCAGCCAGGTCAAGCAACTTAAAATAGGTATTGTTTACTTGTTGGTTTATTTAAAAAAAAAAAAAAATATGGTCTTCATATCTGTAGCTCAGTGGAGATAGGGTAGTTCTAATTCACCTTTCCATTTTCACATCATGGAGCATAAATTCCCACACACTAAGAGGAACAGTCCTTTGAGGGGCATGGACAGGCAAAAATAACTATAGCACAGTGGTGCCCTGGTCAGGACATACCCCTAGAACACTGTCTGGTTTACCACTCTTTTATTGTGTCCTCTTTTAATAGAATTTTTGCTAGGTCCCTGATTAAGAATGGTACTTAGCTAACTTTAAGTATATGAGTCATGCCATAAGCATTAGCTTAAGTAGCTTGCTGACTTTGTGCCTGGGGGATATTGGGTTCTATACAAATGAAGAATCAGTTTGTTACAGAACAGCATGTCTTATCACTGTCTGTGATCCAAAATAAATACTTTCCTTAAAGCTGTACTCTCAGAGAATAACTGTAACACCAAATTCTCTTTGGAACAGGATCATTTTTATGCTAATTGATGACACACATTGCTCTCAAATGCAAGTTCAAACGTCTAATTAAATTTACCATAAATCAACAAAATCAAACATTTCTGTTTAATTTGTGTGTGTGGCTGTATATAAAGTAATAAATATTATAAGTAATCAGTAATACATGAATTACCAAAAAAATCTGGTTGACAAATATTAAGTGGTGATAATTTGTTTGGAAACAAAGAGCAGCATTTGTTATGTGGCAGCTGGAATTTAGGAGCTTGCAGAAGGGGAAGAATGTGAGAGTAGAGAAGGTGAGGAAAGAATGAGGGAAATACAGTAAAGCCCCCAAAATGTGCGATTTCAAGTTGCGCTTAACTTGTATTAACATAAATTAAGTGCAACTCGAAGCCACTCTGTGGCTGTCTGCCTGCCTAGCCCCCCAGCTGGGGGAAGCAGGGCAGACAGACAACCACACCACTGCAGCTTCTCCCTGGCTTCCGCCAGCCGGGGGAAGCCAGGGAGAAGCCACATCAGGCTCCCAGAGTGACAGGGAGCCAGGCTGCTGCCTGGTTCCCAGCTTCCTGCCTCATTGTGGGAGCTAGGAAACTGATCAGCAATGGTGCTGGTCAGTTTCCCTGCTCCCACAAGAGGAGGGGAGCCAGGAGCCAGGTTGATGCCTGGTCGCTGGCTCCCATTCGCTGGCTGGAGCCAGCAAACTGACCAATGCTGGTATCCTCATTAGTTTTCTGGATCCCCTGAGTTGTGCTGGAAAGTAAGTTGGAGGTCTACTGTATCCAGAGTCTTATGAAAATGTCCTGGTAGTTTTTAAACAAACACAGAAAGAATCAAAACAAAATATCTCTCCCCATAAACTCTTTTCCTATTTCCAGTCTCCTGAAAGATAGTGAGACCAAGATATTTATTAAAAGCCTCAAGCATCTGAAACTGACATTACTCTGCTCTCTGAACCTTTCACTCTTTCTTTTAGTTTGTTCACCAGCTGCTGGCTTTCCCTGTTTCTAGCATCCTTTCACCACATTCGAGCTTTGGTGTTTCTGGCTCATCCCCCAATTATAAATATTCTGTAGTTGGAACTTTTTTGGCCTACAGAATCGTTAAGAATCTTACTCTTTCAGAGCTATATTGACTATGCAGAGCTTGCAACAGTCGAAGCTTATTTGTAGGACAGAAAATTGAATTAGAAGTTGTGAATGGTTAGGCCGGTTGTTAATTCGGTTAGTAATTTAAAACAAACAAAATTTTCATTGTAAAATTTCAAAAGTTTGGGTGTGGGGAGAAGTTTACAGTAAAGAAAGCTTTCTATTGGAAAAATAAGCTAATCTCCCTAAAAGTGACTAAATGTAAGGATTTATAATGGAAAGACCAGTGCACAGTGACAGTAATTGTATTAAAAACTACTACTGTGTTTTTAGGCTCTGATGCAAGAACTCCCTTAAGTAGGTGCATAATTTGGCATGTGACATCATGTTTAAAGATACACATATCCTTTAAATACCTTCTTGATCTGGTACAGTGGTTCCCAATCTTGTCACTAGTGCATGCCTCCAACCACCTCCCCAAACCGTTCATGGATCCCCATCAAAGCCAATTCTAGAGACTCTTTATTTTATTTATTTATTTATTTTTATTTATTTCACAGACACCCCAGTCAGCAGACCCCAGGTTGGGAACCACTGATCTAGGACATTTGTGGTTTATCCAGATTTTTATAGTTCTGTGGAGTCTTCTAAATCCTAATATCAAAGGATGGGGTTTGGGTAGCAGTGGTAGTATGTATATGTTTTTCAACGACGTAGGTGCGGTAGGAGAGTTTAGTATACTGAATAATTGCTATAGCAAAAGTTTCTCATGTGCTGTCTCTAAAAGGATACTTGTTACAGTAGAACTAGTATGTTTTCAGTTCTTTTGCCTTCTCTTAAGGTTTGGACATCTGACTGTGGCTCACATCTTGTTGGAGAATGGTGCTGATCTCAATGCGCAGAATAAGCTGGGAGCTAGTGTACTTACAATGGCTTCTAGAGGCGGCCATGTCAGTGTTGTGAAACTGTTGCTGGAGTCTGGAGCTTTTGTTGATAATTATGACCATTTTAATACCAGCTTGGTTGACAGCAGCAAAGAGGAACTGCCGGATATAACACCACTAATAGCAGCTGTCCAGCATGGATATGAAGCAGTGGTTCATTTGCTACTAGACTGGGGAGCTGACTGTAATTACACTTTGAAGACTGTGGGCTGGAGTCCACTAATGCTGGCAGCTCTTAATGGAAAGCTGAGCTTGGCACAACAACTCATGGACAAGGGAGCCAATCCTAACCATCTAAATGTGCTGCATAAAACACCTTTTGAAATCTCCATTGGCTTTAAACATAAAGACATGAACGATTATCTGGAGTCAGTAACAACAATCAGACCCCAGACAGGTATGGGCTAATATTCTTTTGGTTTCCTAGCTGCAGGATTTACGTTGGATGTTTGAGACATAACCAAAAAAGGTAGCTATCAATGTACATTTTATACTGGGAGGGCCATGGCTAAGAACATAAGAATGGCCATATGGGGTCAGACCAAAGATCCCTTTAGCCCAGGGTTGGGCAGTAAGCTGGAGGCAGTCGCCGAGGTTAGTCCCTGGCAGGCTGCTTGTGCTTTATTTATTTACCTGTGCATCTCACAGGTACAGCGATTTGCAGATCCCATTGACTGAGGATTGCCATTCCTGACCAATGGGAGCTGATGTTCTGGTTCATACCACTTCCCGGGATGGATGCCATGCCATTTCCATAGTTTTATGGGAACAAGACTGTGAATTTGACCTGTAATATTAAAACAAACAAACAAAAATCAGGATTCCAGAGTAGGATCCTATATGTGCTCTTTTAGGGGGGAAAGAAAAAAGATTTTATCCAAACAAGCAAAGATGTTGAAAAATCCTGAGGCAGTTCAGTGAATGAAGAGCTATGAGAATGATTCAAGTCTAGAAATCCTGCCTTACAGTGAGTGACTTAAGGAGCTCAGTTTTCTTAATTCAACTAAGAGACGGTAAAGGGGTGACTTGCAAAATCTAAATACATCTACTTATGGACAAAAAATGTTACATGAGAGAGCTCTTCAGTTTATCTTGCAAAGCCATAGTAATGTTGGAATGGAATCTAAAAGGAAATACAATTTTTTTAACAGAATAATTAATTTTGGAACAGAGCAACAAAGAAAGTAAATTCTTCTTCATTAGTTGAAGTCTTTAAGATTTTGAATGGGTTTCTAAAATATATACTGTAGTTCATCAACAAATTGAGTGTGATGCAGGAATACCGGGCAAAAGAGTTTAGTATGGCTAAATTTATGTTTGTTGGGGAGGTTACGTAAGTGCTAGTGTCAACATGGCTTGGATTTCTGCCATACACTGGGATCTAGATATAGACTCAGATATAAAAGGCACTTGTCTAAAGAGGGGCTTGGCAGCAGATACGGAGACTCACATTAGCTCTGCAGCCGTTAGATGGGTATTTGTTAATATCCTGGAAACTGTCTGGCTGATGTGCTAGGCGAGGGAAGGAGAATCTATCCTATACACAACAGCACACTCCAGCTTTTCTCGTCAGTTTCTTTTTTTCAATCCAGAAAATTAAAATAGAAACAAAACAGCTCAACAGTCAGACTGTTCCACAGGGTGTACTCTTAATCCTTGTTTACAGGGCTTGATGGTCCTTGTAGCCCATGGTGCCAAGATTCTGGCAGAGGTTTGCTCCCAGCCCGCTGCCATTTCCTACAGATGTTTTCCCATAGAGACTTTCACTTGAGAGGTGCAAAGAGAGCCCTTTTGGCTACGAGTTAGGAAGCATCCTATAGTATTTCCTCAAGTGCATGTGGCTAGGACCAGGTTTGACCTACAACTACTGCTTCCAGTTTTAAAGAGCACAATGATTTCTTATTCTTTTTTTGGTTTCTTTTCTTGGCATTTGATTCTGTGCAGTATTTTGGAATTACTCCATGTGAAGTCCAGTTATGGACAGAAAACAATCTGTAAAAATGGCAACTTTTAACTTGGTCGTTCGGTCTACCTTTTCTATGTTTAGTTTCAAATATGTCACAACTTTTTACTCTAGTTTGCACTGAAATGCCAATAATGCCTTGGAAGATGGAGCTGGATTTATCTTCTGACTTATATACGTAAAACAGAATATATCACTTTTGCTTCCTTATAATTAAAAAAAAAAAAAGGGTTTCTGGAAACTTCAGAGATATATCAAGTCAAACTACATGCCCTAAAAATGTGAACATTGGAATAATTTCCTTTGCACAGTCATTATCCTCTGACTGCCAAATGCTGGGACTGGACATCAGGGAATGGATAACTTGATAGTTGCACAGTTCATTCTCTTTGAAGCATCTGGCATTAACCACTGTCAGAAGAAAGGATACTGCCCTAGGTGGATTGTAGGTCTGACCCAGTATGGCTGGTGTTTTGTTTTTGTTTTTTGTTTCTAAATCACTGATAAGGGATGAAGGCCTTGGAGAGGTGCGGTTAGAAATACTTTTTTAATGCGAACGGAGGAAATTTGGTTTGGAAATCTGAGTGGAAATAAAAATGGAACCCCACAAACCCATTTTTAAGTTATGTTTCAGAGTAGATATGCACTTTGGGGAATATTTGCCCCAGTTCAGAAGCTCACATTACTGAAAGTCACACTAATGCTTTGACAATAAGGCCTATGGCACCTTACAGACTAACAGAGTTATTGGAGCATAAGCTTTTGTGGGCAAAGAGGAACTTTGTCAGGCGCATCCAGAAGTGGGTCTCTGCTGACGAAAGTTTGCGCTCTGATAAATTTGTTAGTATATAAGATGCCAAAGGAATTCTCATTGTTTTTTCTGGTACAGACTAACACGGCTGCCCCTCTGATACTAATGCTTTCAACCTTATCGTAGGCCGTCTGCAAATGTCATTTTTCAACAAATACTCTTCCAGACATATTACTGTATACATTTAAAGATTTCTTTTCCCTAGACAGAACAGATGTTGGGTGGCCAACAGCTCTGCTGATACTTTATGCAGTCTGTGGTCTTGCTCTGCAGATGGATCTCTATTTTTACATGCCTGTATTAGTTTCTTTGTGATGTCATCTTTACTGATCAAAGAGAAGCTCAAATGTACATCTTGGAATAAGATAATTATATATACAGTATATTTTTACTTTTTTTTCCTGAACCAGTTGTATTACAATTTTTTTGCCTACATGACTCCAGTTTTAATATATTTGTTTTTTCTCAGATAATGACAAGAGACAACCTGATGTCTTTCATGCTTTGAAAATGGGTAAGCATTAAAAAGAACTCTCCACCACATCTGTGTTTTGAGCTTGTAGGCCAGGTTTACTTGCTAAGATGGGAAATTGAGACTCTGTGTATTGTAGTTATAGGCTGTTGGCAGATGTTTGGCTGTGTGTGTTCTTTCAGTGTGCTGACGCAGCTCTGTGCAGAGAGCAGAGACAGCAGATTTTGATTGAACTGCTCAAGAAATCTACAGAGTCGGTATTCATTGAAGGCGCTTGGACAGGTATATTGCAGACAAAGCATGTTGCTCATGCCCTGCCTCTGTGGTTGCAGGTACACTAACATGTACGTCTGTGACAGTGTACCAGCTCAGAGAATGGCGGAATTTTCCATTCTTCTCTCAGCTAGACAAAGACACTGTCTCTGAGGTACATTTTTATACACCAATATGAACAAGTTGTGTATCGCCCCCAATGTATCAGGGTGCTACCTGCAACCCATTGCCTTGTATCTGTCAGTTCAATCAAAAAATTTCTGTCCATCATGTTGTCATCCTGACCTTATCTTTAAGATCAGTTAGCATGCCTCATTATCTTTGGGGAGTGTCTTGGTATTGAAGTGTTCTGCTGCCATCCTGCTGGAATGCATTTGTGTGTATATTCTTGTGCCGAGTGCTGCTTTTGAATGTGTGTTTCTGCAATATCGGCCTTATTCTTCCCAGAAATGTGAACTGGGACTGCTTGTTGCTTACAACTTAATTTTCCTTTATAACGGCCATGTTTTGACTGTTTTAGCTCTGGCCTCAGACCTCATGTCAGGCCTCTGAATATATGGGCTTATGTTTCAGGCCCTCTTCTTACTATGTAGGTTACTTTGACCTTGCCTTACTGTTTAGAAAAAGATAGGAACAAAAGTTACATCAATGCTTAGAAAATCAAAGGACTCAAAATGAGAGGTTCTGACAAGCTACCAGAGACGTTTATTACCTATGTTTCCTTTGACACGCTGGGAGGATACCAAAGTGAAAAATCCACTCTGACATTTTCAGGACTCAGTCATAAGCAAATACCAGGGTGGATGGGGTGACAGTCATCAAGAATTCTTCTTGCAGTGTTACAGGGGGATGGCACTATAACAAGGTCTGTGCCATCCTGATTCTGTTAGTCTCTCAAAGTTTGTATATAGTTTCTCAGTTCTAGTCAGTAGACTAGATGAAGTGTAACTTGATTAATCTACCTTCGTCTTTGCTGAGATTGATGACAATTCTGTCAGGAGGTGATGGGGTGGGTGCCGATGTCACAATTGGTATTGGCAATCAACTTCTCCAGATGATAACTCTGGAGTATCTTCTGTATCTCCATGAGACCACAGCAATTCCAGGACATGACTGTGAACATGGGTGAGGCTTTGAAACTGGAGACTCAATCAGTACAGGAAGAGACCCAGAATGTTTAGGACAGATCATCTATATGCACCCTACTCTGGTACAAGTTATCAAGAAGTAGTGTACAGAGGAAGCATCCAAGAGTGACTGGAAAGATAAGCAGGCAAGAAGTTAAAATAGAGCGTACACAGCAAATGGGCTACCCAAAGTCAAAACAGATACATTACAATATTTCAGCTTTGTGCTGATCAGTCGAAGTCAGCGGTCACCTATTCATGCAGAATGAGTCTCCTACTGTACATCATAGCAAAATGGCTACCTGACACCATTTTCCCTGTCCTAGCTCACTTGGACACACCAACCCAGTTCATAGAGTGCTAATGAGTCAGTGATATAGCCATACTTCTTACTTCCAGGTTCAAGTGCAGGAAAAAAAATACTTGGGGAAAAAAAAAACTTGGCAGTTAATCTATCTGACATATAAAACCAGGGACAAATCCAGACTAGATAGTCCATTAATTCACAAATCTTTGGAGACCAGTGACTTTAGAAGAGCCGCTCGAGATGCTATCTGACATAGTAATGAAGATCTGAAGATCCCTTGTCTTAAAACACCAACATGCAAATGGATGATGTCACAGATGCAGCAGCACAAAATCTCTTGTCCTGATATCAGGTGGGTTCTTTACCTTTCTTCTGCAAACCTGAGGTGGTATGTTTAGGTCATTCTGGACAACAAATCTTTAATGTGCTGCTCCTTCAATCAAAGAGGAGTAGCAGTAGGAAAATATTTTGACACTCAACAGTCTATACATTCTTGAAGGGTCTAGTTAGTGTTTTTCTACCAAGGAGCCAGTTATCATCTGAGATCTGTTGTTCACTAAACTGTCTATAAAAGGAGGCTTCCTGATGACAGTGACTGTATGTATATTCTTAAGTCTTGTACCTGGCCCTCCATTTTCTTTGTTTCACAAGGTCATTGTTGTTATACATACCCACTCGCAGACCTTAACAAGATAATTAACTGTGTGTGTGTTTCCCATAAGCTTCAGGCACATGATGAGCTTGTTAGGTTTTAACTGTGGATTTTAAGGGAGCTTTGCGTTATTACACAGATGTAATTACACAAATCTAGGATGTTTAGAAAATTATCTAGATTTCTCTTAGGGTTACCATATTGAAAGGAGAACAACCCTGAGGGGGACTATTTCAGCACCTACCAACTCATGTTGTATTAATGTGTTGTAATACAGATAGTATGTTAATACAACATGAGCTGGTATGTGCTGATACAGACGCACTTCCTCTCAGGGGTGTCCTCTTTTTTGAAAGGTCAAATACCTTTTTCTTACATGTAAGAAATGTCATGGCTTCTCGACATCTGTCCAGATGGATTAAATTGTGCATGGAGATGTGTTTGCATTTTAGCTAGTGTTCCCAAATTAAAGGGGCTTTGGCGTACTTCAACAGGAAGTACTTTCTGTTTTAATCACATTCAAACTTAAAACCATAGGATTACATTTACACAATGCTTATACCTTGACTTACCTTCAGATTTGATGCTGGGTGTAGAAGAGTGCTTTTGCAGTTGATGTTCAATCAAAAACTCTTTATCCCACCATTTCTGGAGTTTGTATTGCTTGTCAGACTAACAGCACTGGAATCAGGCAGAGACTACTCTGACAAAGAAGGAGATGGTACTTGCGAATAACTGCAGTTCTCCAAAGCTGTTGCTTCCTTACATTTATACTATCCACCCATCTTCCCTTTTTTTCCCCCCAAAGTCCTCTTAAAATCTGTCCAGGTGCTAGAGCACAGCAGAAGTAATAAAACTCCAGTGCAATCAAAATAGCAAGAAGAGCTATTTTTTTTTCTAATTTGGTAAAAAGCTCAATAATTCAAGAGCCACAATGCATGTGAATAGGAGACGGTCCTTAATAAATATCGTCAAACCATACTTTTTGTGAGCTTTATTTTAAAAACAGCACGCACACAACGATTTGTAATGCGATACATGTTTACTGCAGGATGTTGGCAAACTTTTTACATGTTGTATTTCCTCACACTATGGCCGTGTCTACATGTGTCCCAAACTATGAACTGGCCACGCAAATGGCCGTTTTGAAGTTTACTAATGAAGCGCTAAAATGCATATTCAGTGCTTCATTAGCATGCGGGCGGCCGCGGCACTTCGAAATTGACGTGCCTCGCCGCCACGCGGCTCGTCCAGACGGGGCTCCTTTTCGAAAGGACCCCGCCTACTTCGAAGTCCCCTTATTCCCATCGGCTCATGGGAATAAGGGGACTTCGAAGTAGGCGGGGTCCTTTCGAAAAGGAGCCCCGTCTGGACGAGCTGCGCGGCGGCGAGGCACATCAATTTCCAAGTGCCGTGGCCGCCGGCATGCTAATGAAGCGCTGAATATGCATTTCAGCGCTTCATTAATAAACTTCGAAATGGCCATTTGCGTGGCCATTTCGAAGTTTGGGACACGTGTAGACGTAGCCTACGTGTGTATTTGTGCCACTGTCTTCCTGAATTTCAGTCCCGAATCTATTTTAACTATGCCAATTTTACTTCGTGTTTTAATTTCAGTTTTCTTTCTTAAAATGAGTGTTGCCCTTCCCAGCAGGAATGCTGCAAGCTTCCTTTGCCTTTTCAAAAATCAGAACATTGTTAGCAACATGATCAAAATACTGATACAGTATCCTATCTCTAATGCACTGCACATATTAAAGGAGTTATCCAACGTTTCAAGATCACATATTGTTGATATTTAGGTATGAGTTGTTCATTGTTAGGCTTTTAGACAGTCACCATTTATCAAAAATTTATCAGGAGAGTGTTTGTGGTTTTTTTTTTTTTTTTTTTTTTTACTTTGCAGTGATAGAATTGGGAGCCACAAAGACATCCTTAAAGAGCCACATCTGGCTTCAGAGCTGCAGGTTACAGACCTCTGCCCCAATGGCTAACAGACTCCTTTGTGATAAAGTTTCAGTACCACATTTAATTTTGAAAGTGAAACAGGATTTTAGTCCTGTTTTTAAGAGCAAATCATAATGCAACCTTAACTACTAAGTCAGCACAAAAGTATTTATAATAGTTAATATGCGCATTTTATAACCTGCTATAAGGATTCATACTTACAATTATGGAACAGTGCCACGGTGAATAATTATAGAATAATGTTGTTGTGCGTTCCAGGAAAAGACTGGATGAAGTACTTTGCGTGGATACATCGAGCAGTTTGTGCAAGATAGGAGAGATACAATGAGCAGTTGAAGGAACAAACAGCATTACAATTTCTTAGGTGTAACATTTAAACTTGAAATTGTGCAGTTCTCTAATGTAGATGGAGTTATAGTGGATATGAAGTAATTATATATGGTTGATGTTGCTGCTTCATTTAAATTTCATAGTATAATATAACATTTTAAAGGTAACACATTCTGATTATTTTTCTTTGTAAGGAAGGATATTTTTGTTGTCAGTGTTAACACAGCAAAATATATATTTAGAGGCTAAGAAATTTATTCCTAATATACAATGTTATGTTTTGTGACTTACTTCATAGGAAATTTTCAACTAGTTAAAGAGATTGCAGATGAAGACCCAAATCAGGTTAATATTATTAACAGCGATGGTGCTTCTCCACTGATGATTGCAGCTGTAACTGGACAGTTGGCTCTTGTACAGCTGCTTGTTGAGAGAAATGCTGACATTGACAAACAAGATAATGTTCATGGCTGGACAGCCCTAATGCAGGCCACGTACCATGGGTAAGTGATTTTTTTCCCCCGGGTTAATGGTAGGAGAGGGTTTATTTCACATCCTAGATTTGGGTACAAAAGTAATCAATTAGCTGTTGACTCAGAAAAGCAGAGACAAGCTAACTAAAAATTCTGGATACAGATGCCAAGGAACAAGTACTGGGAAACAGGCCTCACTTGGGTGCTGAAAATTGTGGTGCTGATGATATGATTTTTTCCTCAGTTGTAGCTTGAAAATAAACATCAGTTTTGTTAATGAGACCCTCAGGCTTCTTTGGTAATTGGCATGGAGACCAGGTTACCAGCTGGTACCAAGGGGAACCCTGTCAGTGCAGAACAGCACAAATTCAGAAGCCTGACTCTCTAGTCCCAGCAGCCACTTCACATCCCCAGGAGAGTAAGAGGAGGAAAGTACTAAGGGAGCCCCAGCTGTTGAACCAGAACTGTCTTACAAAGAAACAGCAGAAGAAGAGACATTATTGTGACTATAGCTCCAAGATTTGAATGTCTGGGGACATGAGCGTTGGAGACCCTCCATGTCAAACTGGTTCTGCAGATACTCCGGGGCATTCTAATTTTTCTCAAAGATTTTAATTTGAGTGCTCTACTGTTCCTCCCCATCAGAAATGATGCCTCACTTTCTGTGTCAGAGGTTTCTTACAGGGGCTAGTCCCCCAGAATTGTTTGGCCTCTTAGGTTGTCTTTGGTGCTGTCTGGGAAAGACTAAATGTTCCACACATGGGATTCTCAGAAGTGTAGCCATAGGTTCCTTGCTGACACCCGTTCATTCACTAATTTCTGTTACATTTTTATCTCCAGATGGAGCCATGGTCTATCATCTGCCTTTATACCATGGCAGCCACATGTAGATATTTGTTGCTGATCTAGTCCCTGCGGAGAGAAAGCTAGGGAAGCAGTGGTGGGAGTTACAGCACACAAACTATTGTGGGGAACGGAATTTTGGAAAAGACCATATACCTGTCTTGTCTAGTCTTGTTTTGTTTTCCTTCTGCATACATATGCTGGAATAGCCTCTGATTATGAAGAAGGTGCTCTGCCTTGAGCAGAGGACCTGCATAAGAACTATGAATATCTTAGATCCCTGAAATATCTATAAATGTAGATATAAATATAGGTAGCCATCTGTCCCTAGTTTGTTTTCATCCATAGAGAGAAAACAATGGTTTTCATGAAGGTTTCTGGGAGTCTTTGGGGAATATCACTATAAATTCTAATTCAGGAAAAAGAGTGTGGCATATGAGGAAAGAGATGGAACATAAGCACATTTTCACGTATGTGAGCAGCTTTTTTTTTTCCTTAAAGAAATAAAGAAGTTGTTAAGTATTTGTTGAATCAAGGAGCTGATGTCAATCTACGTGCAAAAAATGGGTACACAGCCTTCGACCTGATAATGCTACTGAATGATCCAGGTATGTTACGTTATGTGTTAGAGCCCAAAGAAAATGCTTCGGTGACCATAAGTGTAAGAAGAAAACCATTCTTTCAAATCTAGAAAATAGTTTTAAGACATAGAAAATAAACTCCCATGAGTTTCAAGTGATAGATATTATTTTCTGGTAACAGTATGTTTATTGGATTAATTGGTCAGATGAAAGTATACAGAAATATATGGGTTAAAGTTTGTCCTTTTAGTATGTACTTATTCCTGCCCCCTGATTTTTTCAGATGTGGCAGGGGGTCTAAAGGTAATATTTGTGTCTCCAGTGTCATTGAATTGCGATGGCCAAAGATGCTCCTGTGACGCTGATTTAAAAAAAAAATAGAATAATTATGCACAAGTGTCTTAGCAGCCAATGGTAAAGGGACAGGAAAGAGTGTGTGCCATCATGGGGAAAGTGGTCAGCTCTGGTTAAATCTCTTTTTTTTTTTTTTTTTTTTTTTAAAAGCTCTGTAAGGTTGAGTAAAAGTCACATTTCAGGAGCTCAACATTGTTTTCTTGGGGAAAAAAACACCATAGAAGGAAGAAAACACCTTAAATGAGGCCTTGATAAGGTTGCTTAATTTACGTTAATTTATGTGGTAAGCTATCGAGGAAACAACTTCAGCTTACATTATTTGGCACTTCCTTATTTTTTTCACTTGGATCTGAAGTGGCTTTTCTGAAGTGAAAGAATGCTATTTCTGATGGAATTAACCTTTGCTATCTCTGTATTTCCTTCACTCCATGAGGGGGAGGGAGAAGGGCAGAGGACTTCTACAAAAAAACAAAAAGGGAAAGTGAAGAACGCTAAAGGGTTCGTTCTAGTATCCCCAGGTGACTGTCTAATGTTGAATGGCAATTATTAGAGCTGTACTGATATCTTGACTGGACAGTGTTCGAAGCTGAAATGTGGTTTATTGACAGTACATATCGGCCTGTGATATGTTGCAGTGGCCCAGGCAAAAATGTAGGTAAAGAAAACTAATTCAGACACCTGACTGCATTGACAGGGCCTTGGCACTAGTGCTGTTGCAGTGCTGGCAGGGAGCAGAGAGGAGGATTGCAGCAGAAGGCTGCTGATCTGCAGGCAGTTAAGCCCTCGAGCTCACAGATCCCAGTCAGCTAGGCCAGCAACCTTTTGTCACCACCTGGCACACTTCAGCACTCCCAATATATGTAACCCAATCCCAATCCCCCTCCCTCAAAACCCCCAACCCAGTGCCCCTCCCCTTCTCCAGAACCAGACATACCTAGCTCCCTGCTATAACCCAGTCCGCCAGGCATCCGCAGCTCTGCCCTCCCTCCCCCCACTCTAGCGCAATGCCAGCACCCCTCCTGGCCCAGTGCCACTGCCGCCACCACCGCTATTGTCACACAATTCTCCAACCAAGTGGTGGGGCACATGCACAGAGTGGCAGATGGCACTCGTGGAGCATGGCTCTGAAGCAAACTTAAGCACTGCTTTGTGGCACACCAGTTGCAGCCTACTGAGCTAAGCACCTTTTTTCTGTCCATAATCTTGTCCAGTCAGGGCATCACAACAGAGACTGTTTGTCAGTTGTGTTCTTTAAAGTTTCCCACTTTTGCAGTATCACTAATAGGAGGTCTGGTGTGTACAAGGTTCTGAAGGCTGTCAGTTCTTTAATCATCCTCACAGATAGCAGCACCTAATCTGGACCAATACGCACGCTAGCTATTAGGGGAAGAATCTACTGAGGTGTGGTGTGTGGGTTTTTTTTTTTTTTTTTTTTTTTTTTTTCCCCTAGTGGTTAACATGAACTTTCAGAGTTGATGGAGGTGTCCAGTTTTCTACCTAATGAGGCTAGTGTGTAGGCCAGTTCTTTCCTTATGAAGGTCTCATCTGGTTCTTTATCTACCAAAGTCTTACAGATTTTTTTTTTTCTAGCAACAACACGAAAAAGACACAAATATTTAGTTTGAAATACAAAATGTCCTTGTTCCCCTAATGATATCCCACCCCTTGCACTTATTAACTCTGGACACTCAGGTGGTACTCCTAGCTACGGTCAAGTCTTCCACTGGTCTATCTCCCCTTAGACCATCCAGTCCCCTTTCATTGTAGCATAAACAATAATCTGGTTTGATGTTTTCAAAGGGGAGTTAGAAAAACCTGTCCCATTGAAATTCCAGCTCCCTTAGGTGTTCCTTATGCCCTTGGGCCTTGTCTTTTGGAACTGTTCCTGCTTGGGAACCCAGAGTGTGACTCTAAATTGCACAAGCAGCTGTGCAGTAATGTCCAATATGGACATTGCTACAGTTCACAAAAGGTCCTCTCCATGGATCACCATCTTGTAGTAGTGGAGCAGCGTGGCTGTTACAGTGACCCCTGCTGCCTGGAGTCATGTACTCCCTTAGGTTCACCCATGGCAGACCTGTCAAGGGGGAGGCTCCAGACAAAGTGTGATTCAAGAAGTCCTCAGAGGCAAAGCAGACAGAGGCTTACTGCACGAAGGGGGTGAAATTGTTGTGTAATGTTGCAACTGCTGCAGCTATCTGAGGATGGAGAAGTACTGGAGAATGTCAACCATATCCTCTATCTTAGAAGTCATCTCTCATCCAAGGCAAATATTGGTGCAGAAATCCAACACTCTGAGCAGTGCCAGTGCAGCCTTTACTCATTCACAGACATTCAAACAGACACCAAGCTTCTTGTTTATCACACAGTTATTCTCCCAAAACTGTTGTGTGCATCTGAAACCTGGACATTGCAGACATCACTTGAAAGTTCTTGAGAGGCATCACCAACGCTCCCCTTTACAAGATCTTGAATATCAAAGGGGAAGGTGGATACACAGACAGCAGTTTGCTGGAAGAGGCAAAGACTGCAGTTATCGAGGCAATGATTGTCTCTCAGCAACTCCATTGGACTGGTCTTGTTGTGTGGATCTGAGACCATTGCTTCTCAGAACAGGTTCTGTTCTCTCAGATGAAAGAAGGGTACCTTATTGTAGGAGGATAATGGAAGCCTTATAAGGACTTGCTGAATGATAACTTAAAGAAGTGCAATGTTCACATTGACACTTGGGAGACACTTGCCCAGGATCGCTGAAAATGGAGATAAGTAATACACAATAAAAATCTCTGCATTGTGAACTTGCCCACCAACAAGCTAAGGAGGACAAGGGGTACAGGATGAAGGAGAGGCTGGCTTTCAATCATGCTCAACAGCCTCCTGCTGTACTTGGAAACTTTTGTCCTCACTGTAATCAAACTTGTTGTTGTTCAAGGGTAGGCTTTATCAGCTTCCTGAGGATCCACAACTCCCATGGAAGATGATTATACTCAGTAATGAGTGATTGCCATCACTCAGTTTCATGAAAGGTCTACAGTGCACTTTGCCATATTGCTGTTTGAAACAGCTGACCACAAAGTAACATAGACAAACCCTCAGACGTTTTTGCAAATCCCATCTTTAACCTTTCTGAATGTTATTAAAGCCTTGTGAAGGTCATACTAAGACACCTGTTGTCTTCAGTACTGTCTTTGTTTTTAGAACTTTTATTGCCAGTACAAAATATTACTTTACTAATGTTTGTCTTGCTTGCGGTTTGTTTTCCTTTGTCTTTCAACGTTCATTTATTCAGCCTTGGTTTTTTTTTCTGATTTGTACTTTGCTGCATTTGCCATCATTTTCACTACATTTCCCATAGTTTAATTTTTGCATAGTGTTTAATGACTTTTAAGATGTGGTTCATTATTGTCATTTGTTTGTCTCTCTCAACACATTTTTTTTGATTCTGTATCACTCTTCAACATTTT
Source organism: Carettochelys insculpta (assembly GCF_033958435.1). Classification (NCBI taxonomy): domain Eukaryota; kingdom Metazoa; phylum Chordata; order Testudines; family Carettochelyidae; genus Carettochelys; species Carettochelys insculpta. The sequence goes on along the minus strand of NC_134138.1, from coordinate 158,921,597 downwards.
TTCTTGTCAGGATGCTCTCTTTCTTTCCTTCACTTAGCCGTCTGATACTTACCCTTCATTCTTCCTTTTCCTGCTCTCTTTTTTTCTGGTGGTTTTTTTTTTTTTTTTTCTGTCTTTCATGTCTTTTCAGTCTCCTTTTTGTTTAACCTGAGTATTGCTGTTCCCTCTGGAATTTGTCTATACACTTCCTCCCTCCAGCCTATGCTCAAGGAAGGGGAAAAGAACATACTGTCTCTGTTCTCTCTCCTCTCCTGTCACAGGTGAGAAAAGGAAGCTTCTTCATGTTGCTCTTAGTTCCAACAAACTGTTGTCAAGTTAACTTTTTCAAGTACTCATGACTGACTAAACTGAGCTCTCTTCTTGCTGTTAGTATTTATCAATCTAGTTCTAGACTAGATTGTCAAGCTCTGATAGCACCCCTATAGAGCTTGTGGTACAAGCACCACTAACTTAGCAGCTCACTGAGCGCAGAGCCAACATTCAGATTTTGTGATTGATCCACCTTTGTGTCTGAATGCTATGGAATCTTTACTAGAAGAAGAAAAGAGTTGGAGGGAAAAACAGGGAGCTCATGGAATCAAAATTTTAGATGTAAGTGTTTGGTGCTGTTGCCTTACACTCTCATAGGAAGCATAGGAGAAGCATAAGCATGTTTATCCAGCTTATATATTTGAGATAAAGAGACATTTACAAGTACAACAAAAACAAAACAACACAAAAAAACCTACATTTGTTTTCTTCAGACACAGAACTTGTACGGCAACTAGCATCAGCCTGCATGCAAGTAGACAGAGGCAAGGGTAAGCAGAACAGCAAACCGTCTTTGCCCTCTTCTAGAAGTAGACAGTCTTTAAATACCCTGATGTTTCCAGATGACAAGGGAGGATTAAAGGTAAACACATTTCGTATGCACTCGCTCTTTGATGTTATCAGAAAGAAGAACAAACATACAATTTACTCCAATGTATGAAGCGGGAATGATACTACCTGAAAGTGTTTGGGACGCAGTCCATAACCAACATGTTTGCTTTGTACAAGCCAATTATACCTTGAACCACTTTGATTTTTGAAGATGTGGATTATAGTAGACTTTTTGGCTGATGAAGTGTTGGTAAGGAGAAGGATGGAACTGTTTTATTTTTAGAGGAAAGTTGACACAAGCACCCTTACAAATAATTTTATTCCAGAGTGGGAAATGTCATTGTGTAGGTAAGGTTGTAACAGAGTTTCCATTTTAATCCTGCTTTTTCTCTCTCCTTCTGAAAATAGTTGTATTTGCCTAAAATTAATTCAGTGATGTCTGCTGCCAGGTTAGACTTTATCTACCACATTCAAAGAGAATGGGATATGGGGTTTAATTAGTATGGTGGGCAGAATAGGGGGTAGTATGCTGCTTTTATGATGACAATAAGATCAGTTCTCTTCACTGCAGAGTTCATAGCTCCAGCTCTACCCTGTTGCCTCCCTGCCATAGAAGGAGGCTGGGATGTGGCAGAGGTGGAGGATTAGGTAGCACCAGAACACAGCTCCATGCTCTGCAGTAGGCAGAGTTGTTGTAAGTGTAAGCACAGAGCCGGGGCATTAGTAGAGCTCATCTGTGAGGGCGATGTCAGGTCCATATTTTGTCCTCTTTCCCCTCTGCTGCATCATGGATACGATGAAAGGAGAATTCAGATCACCCCACCCATTGTGTCCATCTCCTTGGGTAGTGTTATATTCCCTGTGCCTAGAACTTCAATTGGCTCACCAGCTGGAGGACCGTATTTGAGGAGCTGGGCTGGCACAACAGGTAGTTTTAGGGGCACATTGTCTGTGTGACAGACAGCTGAAGCTGCCACGGAAGGAATATTGCTATCAGCACCACGTATTTACTGCCAGGCAGAACAGGGCTGAACACCGCACTCCTTACAGACTCCCACCTCCTAGCTCCTACCTATCTCTGGCATCAAAATTTTAGATGTACGTGTTTGGTGCTGTTGCCTTACACTCTCATAGGAAGCATAGGAGAAGCATCAGCATGTCCATCCAGCTTAAATATTTGAGATAGAGACATTTACAAGTAAAACAAAAACAAAACAAACAAACAAAGCCTACATTTGTTTTCTCCAGACACAGAACTTGTACGGCAACTAGCATCAGCCTGCATGCAAGTAGACAGAGTTGGCTCAAAGTGGGCAGGGAGAGGAAGAAAGCAGGTGGCATCAGGTCTCAGCTCTATCATATAATCTTTGCATTCTGTGCGGGGATCAGAGCAGACACTCGAGGATGAAGAGCATAACCAGGATCTCTTTGGGCTTGTCTACACTACCACCCTCCTTCAAAGGAAGGAGGGTAAGTAGGGTGTTAGTAGTTTACTAACAAAGTGGTATGCTGCATGTGCAGCACTTCATTAAGCAAATCCACCCCTCTCCCCCACAGCAACTTTGAAGTGTTAAACTTCAAAGTACTGGCACGCGTCTTGCCGCAGCTCACCTGCAGGTACCTTGAAGTGCCGGGGCAGCTTTGAAGTCCCTTTACTCCTCAAAATTTTCAAAGCTCAATTTGGGAACCCGGATTTAGGGCAGTGATTTTTAAACTATGTTCAAATGTGGTCCACATAAAAATTATTATTGTTTGGTGTTCCATGGTCTCAGAAAGTATAATAAACACCATTAACCTCTCTAATATCAACTCTTGTAGTTTATCACTAACACTCCTTGACAGAACGATGGGCTTTGTGTGAAGCTGAATTAATGTAACTTTTCTTTTACTTATATGTTAGAACAAAGTTGTCCTGTTTTCTCATCCCCCTAGTCATGGTGGAATAGGATGTCCAATAGATTCCGCAAGCTGAAGCTGACTCATACATTGCGTCATGGATTTTCCACCAGTCAGTCAGCGCCTTTTATTGGCGAGCCTGAATCATCATTGGATTCCACAATAAAAGCCACTTCACAATCTGATGTGAACAGTGCCGGAAACTGTGATGCTGCAGCAGCTTGGACCACAAATATCACAGCTAGTGGTAAAGTCAGACTTGCTTATATAATATGTGAGAAGTGTTCTGATAGTTTTGGGAGTACCATATTTAATGTAATTTTAATGTAGTTGGATGGAAGCCTGTAATATGAATGTAGTATACAGAAAGAGACGGACAGAGAGGTTTTATCAGACTTGTATGTTCTTGTTAGTAATTTCCACAGAACAATTAAAATCAGCATCACCTAGGATGGAAGCAAAATAATATTTCATGCCGCTAGTGTATGCTAGTAAATCCCCTTGAAATGGACAGTAGAGTATCATATTAAAGAGACAAGGTGAGTATAGCAGTATCTTTCACTGGACTAATTTCTGTTGGTGAGAGAGAGACAAGCTTCTGAACTATAGTTTGTCTTCAGGTTTGGGAAAAGTACTACAAGTGTCACAACAAACTACAAGATCAAATAGATGATTTAGCATAACAGCTGTCAGTTGGGTATGTGGACTCCTGGAGGTATGCAGGGGTCTTCCAAGGGGTTTATTAACTCATAGATATTTGCCTAAGTTTAAAAAAGCTGCATTAAAAAGCACTAGTGAAATCATTACAGACTAAGATTTCATACAGACAATAACTTCTTTATACTAGATACACTAGACACTCAGAGGGGTAGCCGTGTTAGTCTGTAGCTTCACAAAAAATAAACAGTCCTGTAGTGCCTTTAAGACTACTTGTTTATTAGGTAATGAGCTTTGGTGTGTAAGAAATCTAAAGAAGTGGGCCTTGCACACCAAAGCTCATTACCTTATAAATAAATTGTTAGTATTTAAAGTGCTAGAGGACTGCTTTTTTACGGTAAAAATACAATTAGCAAGCAATTTTCCAGTAATAATGTGCTGTGACACTTTGGTAATTTTTATGTCTGATTTTGTAAGCAAATAATTTTTAAGTGAGGTGAAACAGACAAATCACACTTCCAAAAGGGATACAGTTCTCTGTTAAGGTTGAGAGCTACTCGTACTCTAAGGCAATATTCAAGATGAAGTGACCTATTAACAACCCTATAGCCATAGAACAGAAAGTGGGTTAGTGGATTTGAAACCTGTGCTTTATGGTGAAAAATATAAAACCAACATGGCCCAAATTGTTGTTGCCAGGGAAGTCAGTGAAGTTGCATGAAAGATAAACTAATTTTATAGTATTTAGTGAAGGGCACTGTTGGGGTATTTATCTGGAAATAGGCAGTTGGAGTTATGAAATACCGTTTTTGTGTGGTTTGTTTTTGTTTCAGGTGTATGTGCAAGAGCAGTAAAGGATGATGAATTATTGACAACCATGGTAAGTTACGGTGCTGGCAACATGAATGGCACTGAAAAAGAATATCATGCTACTCCCACTCCATAGAATTTACAAATCCAAATTAAATATACAATAAGGTTCACTCTTATCATCACATACATGACAGCATGGTCACCGTTAGTAAAATAAAAAACATTTGTTGATGATCACTAGATTGTTGTATCCAAGCTGCTGTAATTTTTCTTTTTAGTTATGACAGGAAATAACTCCAGAAGAACAGATAGTACAGACTGGTAACTCTTGGTAAATACTGACTTCCTTCAGCAAGTAAACAGTGACTTTTTTTATAGTAAATACTATCCATTGGTTGATAAACTTCTTATGATCAATAATGACTTAAAAGAGATCATTTGAATAGTTAGTTCCGTGCTCAAAAGCCACATAAAATACTATGTTGGAAGGAGGAATTGGAGTGCGGTAAGAGAGGTGTCTTGGCAAAGAAATGTAATGGATGTAATTCAGACTTATTACAGGACTGAATATGCTCTGCTAGATGAAAGGGCAAGATATAGTAAAATTCCCAATGAACAAAAAGCAACTCTTGGTGCTAACATTTTCAGCAGTTTTTGAACTCTCTCTCAACCTCCAATTTTTGGAGAATGTTTCGAAGAAGGTGGTGGTGAACTTTCTTCAGCAGCATATAGATTTCTCCTCTCCTTTGTTCTAGTCTGGCTTCAGATTCCGTTACAATCTACAGGCTGTATTATCTTCAGCTAATAACTTCTTCTTGGCAGTTGTAAAAGGTCAAAATACCCATACTGATTTCATTAGATCTTAGACAATTGTTTATCGGATATGAAAGACAATGTGGTTTTGAGTGAGAATACTGGGGCAGGAGAGGACTTCAATTTTTTTTTCTTGTGCTTTTCCAGGATAAACCAAAGAGACAATTAAATAATTATTCATTCTTTCCCAGGGTCTCATGGGAATCCACAGAGTTTTATCTTGTCACTCCATCTGTTTATCATCTATTTAGAAGTCACTTAGGGCAGGCCTACACTTAGGGAGAAAGTCGATCTAAGATACTCAACTTCAGCTCTGCGAAATAGTGTAGCTGGAGTTGACATACCTTATGCCAGATTTCTACAGTGTTGCTACAGCGGGAGGTTGACAGGAGCAACTCTCCCGTTGACTTCTCTTACTCTTTGCAGCTCCATGGAGTATTGGGGTTGATGAGTGTGTGAGGAGTGGCCGATTTTAGTGTGTCCCTGCTAGACCCTCCAAATCGACCCAGGGAGATCGAGCTCTGGTTAAGTGTAAACAAGCCCTAAATTAACATTCCCTTTAACTTCATTGGAAGCCAGGATTAGGTCCAAAGGACGGAATGAAATAGATTTATACTTGAGGGCAACTTTCACCATTTAAGAGAGCCAAAGTCAGCAGATTACATACCCTAGGCTTATGATTGCAGTGTTAATGACTATTTGTAATGCTTTTGCTTACTATTCTGTATTGTACATCTCCTAAGAGGTTTATGTCTTGATTAAATTATTTTTGCCTGTTTAAAAATCCCCTTACTCCCCAACTATCGTTTTATTCTGATGATGCATATTGAATGTCTTCCATTCTCTGTATAGCTTCATTTCCTATTTTAAATTAATATAATTAGAGCCAAATAAACTTTTCTAAAAAGAGATTTTCTTTTTCTTTTCAGTTAAGAAGTGGCGCTCCATATACTAGGCTACCTAGTGATAAACTGAAAGCGGTTATTCCTCCTTTCTTACCTCCTTCAAGTTTTGAACTTTGGAATTCTGACAGAACGCGAATGAACAAAGACGGTAAGACTGAACAGATGAGGACAGCCTTGCCACAGCGAGGGATCAAACATGATTTTAACAGCAGTGCAAACTCTGAACTTGTAAGTGAATTAATTGTATAACAAAATATTGTCTGCTGTTACCTCCATGAAATTTTGGTTGATAAGGCACAGTAGTTTGATAGCTGTCCCTCAGATCTATGATCCTCTTGGATTTTTGCAACATGTAGCCACGAGAATATCTTGCAGAATCATGTATTTTCCACGGTATGTTTTTTACAATTTCCATATCTTTAGAATGGGATGTCCTTCTAAACTCAGCTACTTAGGAAGAACATACAGGTTGAACCTCTCTCATCCAGAGCGCGCTCATGTGGCAACATCCATAATCCAGCATAATTTTAGTTAGCCAGACGACCGCTTATCATGGATATGGCCAAGTTTCCTGTGGTCTCATAAAGCTTATTTACAGCCACCAGTCCTGTCTGTCGGTGTTCTGCACTATTATTTAGCTGTAATTTACCCCTGAATGTCTTCTAAGAACGCAGTAAGCAGTGGAAGTATTGGTAATGATGCTAGACAAGACTGGCTTAACCTGGTTGGGCAAATTCTCTCGTTTGGCCCTGGTCAGATCCCTAGGGTGCTGGGTAAGAGAGATTCAACCTGTACTTCCCTAAGCAGAGAAGCACAAGAAGAGAGCACCTGCATGCCACAGTTTTTCCTTGAATGCAATAAGCTCTAACACTAAGATGGATTTCTTACAAACTTCTGAGGAAATTATAGGTTCCAAATGATATGGTTGGTCCCCAAATTAAGCCCATGGGTGTTCCATAGCCGAGACTATTTTGAGTTGTGAGCTAAAGAAGGAAGGTGGGGAAGAAAAAGCAACTAAACTGAAAGAAGCAAATCAGTTGCTTATGAGCATGACGTTTTGGAAAACTAACTGTAAGATGTAAGTTGTGGCTGGTGGAGATCCAGTGAGCCAGGAAAGAGAGGATTTAATTGTATTTCTTAATCAACTAAGGCCTAAGGCTTTCAAGAAAAGTACTGAATAAGTCATAATTCCTAGAGAAAGATCATACATACTTTCAGGTGTATGCCAGCTGGCACTAAGATGCAAAGGCAATAATCGTATTTCACATGAGACTAATTGATGAGCTGTGGATCCTTCATATATTTTAGTTTCCTGGTTAAAATAAGTAGTAAAAGGAATGGATGTATTTCTCCTCAGACTTCAGATCAAATACCCAAGGAAAAAGGAGGGCTTTCTTATTTTCAGAACAATTGCCATGTTGTAGCAAACCTATATGATGGGCAGAAGAGAGAAATCAAAATTTCAGTTTAGTTACATTACATATAAGTTGGTTTAAGCTGACAGCTGGACGTCCACAAGAGGAGAAGTCGGATGGGAAAAGAGGCAGGATTTGGTAGAAAGTGATATATTTATCTTTCTACTGATTCACCTGTGGGCCGGTTATTTAAAAGATGACAGGAGCAGGGATGGATAGTGTGTGGAGAGGGCAAAGCAGAAGGGTGCCATGTGTATGGAGCTGGGGAGACAGTCACTTAAGAGTTAGATGGGCCGAGAATAACCCATCAAACCAGAGGCAGAAGGCACAATCAACAGAACTACTATGAGAGACATACCTGAGAAAAACCATTGGAAAATGGCATTTCAAGGAGTAGAAAGTGGGAGAAATGATATAGAAGGGTTCTATGAAGATGTGGATGGAGTTGAAGGCTTAGATTTGGCCAGAAGATCATTGGAGCCTTAAGTGAGAACACTTGCTGTGGAAAGAAAAAGGCTGAAGTGGGATGAGAGGGCTGAGAGTAGAGTCATAATAGAGGAACTTTTTAGTTGTAGTTGTAGTTTAGTTAGTGTGGCAGGGAGCAGTGGGGGTCAAAAGAATGGTAGTTAGTCTGGTAGTGAGCTCAATGGTGTTTTGGGAAGATGTGGGAGGGACTTTGTATTACATAAATTTTACGTATGATTTTGTGTACAGGGGTCCCTGGTATACATCATGATCATATTCTTGAAAAGGGCAACAGATACAGAAATGGGGGATACCATGGTTTTTTTTCCCCCATAAAAATAATGGCTTGCCTTGTCTGTTCACATCCCCTTACAGCTCCGCCCTGCCTCTACTCACCACCTTCCACTGCTGCCCAACTCTTCCCACCACCTCCTCCCTTTCCCTCCCAGCATCTCCTGCATACAGCTGAACAGGTGGTCCCTGACATGCAGGAGATCCTAGGAGGCAGGGGGAGAAGTTGATCGGGCTGTTGATGAATGGGACAGCCTAGGTGGTGGGGCACTGGCTGTGGGTGGGTGCTAAAGCATCCACAGGTAAGCAACATTGATGCAGCCCAGAACTGTAAGTTGCCAACAATGGATACATGGACAGGGATGTGAATCTGAATATTTCCCTATCGATCAGTGATGTAAACAACTGATTGGGGCAGGCATATATGGAGACACCCTGTACTGATCTTGATACTTTGTGTTGCTTGTATTATACTGATAACATTTTTAGGCAAGAATCAAAGGAAGAGGCCTATTTTAAAGTACTGCTTAATTCCTACTTGAATTCCTACTTTGTCATGTCCAAGCAAATAAGCATGTTCATTTCTGATACCCAATTTGATCCTCAGACAAAGTCACTAACTTTATTGCAAATAAAATTGTATTTAAAGCTTTATTTACCATTTCTTTCTTACTCTTTTAGACATCTGTTACTAAGGGTCCTAGACAAGTCAAACTGCCTAACTTTGCAAGAAGACCTCCTTCTCCCTCAAATTCAAATAACTTCAACCAGTCACCCCATTCTTCTGGTGGATCCAACAACATAGCTGTAATCAGCCGACATGGTGGAGAACTCCATAATAGATCAGGTTTATATTTTTTGTTTCATGGGTAAAAGTCACCAAGACAGATTCAGCAAGGTAATCTAAGTTCATAGGCAAGGTAGAAGTTATGCAAGTGCCGGCAAAACTCTCATTAACTTGGTTTAACAGTAACCATGGACAGTCACAGTAGGGGGCTATGGGCCCTGTCATGCCTTTGGAATCAAAGCTGACCTATATCTGAGCTACCTTTATACACTTTAGTTGGGGTGCATCCACACAGGTGGAATTATAGGTGCTTCCTAAAGGACATGTTTTAACCTAATTTCCTTCTTTTCTTTTATGAATTTTACTTTTTTTTTTGGCTGTATAAAGTTCTGATGTTCTAAATGAAAGAAACAAAAATCAAACTACAAGCATGCATACCATCCTTGTCCAAACAAGACATTCTAGGCATAATATAAGGAGATATGTATATCTTGTAGAGCTGGAAGGGACCTTGAGAGGTCATTGAGTCCAGTCCCCTGCCCTCTTGGCAGGACCAAGCACCATCTGTGATAGATATTTGTTTTAATCTGTTTGCCCCAGACTCCTAAGTGGCCTCCTCAAGGATTGAGCTCATAACCCTGGCCTTACAAGGCCAATGCTAATACCACTGAGCTATCTCTTTCCCCCCCACCTCCAAATTGTAAATCATATTGAAAATCCTTGCGTGCTTTATTCCATTTTTTTGCACGTAGCTTATGGTAGAGAATTTCATAACATTACCACAGAATAGTGGATAATGTAAGATACTGTTTTGAAAAATGTTTATTTGGTAAGTATGGGTTAAGCAGTGGCATCTGGTGAGTGGGGTTCTGTGGGTTCTCCCCCTCCCATCCTCTCCCTGCCCCTGCTCTGCCTCCTATGCTCCTTACTCCTGAAGTGCTGTACTGTTTGAGTACCAGTGAGTGCAGAGGATGTCCCAGCTTGCTCTAGTTCACACTGTGAAAGACCACCCCTCTATCATGGGAAGTGGTGTGGTGCATAAAACAGCAACAAGCAACCTGAGCTAGTGAATGGATTGCAAGAATGACCCTCTTCATCTCAGTGGCCTGCCAGATTATTGTAGCTAAGATGGTTGCCAGGGATAGGGTTGTTTTGCAAAATGCACTTGCATATCTAGAATTTGCAAGGTGAGCTAATGCACCGTAGAAGTGCTCTGATTGGAAGCAGAAGGAGTGCATGGCTCTCGGTCAATGCTATGTGCAGTCAGTACATGACTCACTTTATGTGCATCTGCTTTATATGCCTATCTCTCTGGTAATACCAGTAGGTAAAAATCCACACAGGTGGAACGTGGACTCCTGTGAGTGAACAACAGTAAACAAAATGTCTCATAGACCACACATAGATGTGTTTCACTGGGAACATCTGATTCAGATGAAGTGTGGAGAAAAGAGATGCATCTCAAAATGGTGGCAGAGACACATTGTTAGCTTCAAGTATTTCTTTAAAGCCTCCCGAGGAGCACCGCATCCTGCTCGGGAGGCTTTAAAGAAATACTTGAAGTTAACATTGTGTCTCTGTCACCATCATGACATGCATCTCTTTTCTCCACACTTCATCTGAATCTTTTCAGATGAAAAATTCTTTAGGAGAGAGACAATAGGTACAATTCTGGCTTTAAGCCAGTGATATTCTATGGGCTATAGCAGGTTTTGGGGACCAGTATATTAATAGGTGAACAGCTTCGGGTAGTAATGCTTAATGTTTGTATCGGGCTTCATGCATTCAAAGCAATGGGCAGAGGTTAACAGGTAAAAAAAAGTAGTGAGTAAGTCTTAAATCTTCATTTTACAAATGGGGAAACTGAAACAGAAGGCTGAAGTTAAATGTCTAAGGCCACTTGGTGAATCAGTAGATGTGCCAGGATTATAAATGAGGACTCCCTATACTAATTTCTCAAATCCATACTGCCTTCAAAGTATCTGCTCTTCTCTTTCCGTATCCCCAGCAGCAGAAGGAATTTCTTGTTTGGAGACTGGGGATTTGGTGGATTTTTCTATTCTTGCTGATTTGCCTCTACTTTCTTGCCCAGCCTTTTATCCCTCAGCCAGTCCAGGAAAGACACAAAGCTTTCCTGGGACCCTAACTCTACTCCCCAAAGAAACAGTAGCTCCTACAAGCATCACCAGAACTGCTGTGCAGGTTTTGTCCATGCATTGAGGGTTTTTTTTTTTTTTAAAAGAGGATGTAGGGTGGCAGAGGAGCTGGGTTAGTGGTTAATCTATTTTTAAAAGAATTATATTATTCCATACATTGTTTGCTTGGACCTAACTATTTTAAATCTATTGTTCCCCCTCAGGCGGCAGTGCAGACAGTGTTCTGTCTCAAATTGCAGCTCAGAGGAAAAAAGCAGCAGGTTTACCTGAACAGAAACCTAGCCAGCTGTGTAGCTCGATCCACTCAGCTGCTTCATCCACTCTTCCTGAACTGCAGCAGCACACTCAGATAGCTGACAATGGGCATACAGCAAAGGTATAAGTATATATGAGTTTGTTTTCCTGTTGCTAAAATAGCTAATACTTAAGAAACCAGTTAATGAAACATGCCCCAGACATGAATGCTAGGTAACACAATTACACAACCTATAAGGGGCTAAAATGTGTCAGTGTCTGATGCAATGGTGGAAACATATCAGCTCCCATAAATGAATAGTAACAGAGAGCTAGCTCTTTAGTTTATATTCTATCAAAACAAAAAAGCAGTCCAGTAGCACTTTAACAAAATAATTTATTAGGTGGTAGACTTTAAAGTGCTACTGGACTGTTTTTTTGTTTTGACAGCTCCCATAAATTTTCTTAGTTACAAATCTGTACAAGGGCAGGCACAAATAAAGTGAGAAGTTTTTATTTATTTTCTGCTTGGTTCATTTTAAATAAATGTAAATGCAGCCCAAATGCAAACAGATTTCTTGAAAATAAGCTCTTTCAACCTAATGTGTGCCTGCTTCATGTGCAAAGCCACTTGAATCAGATACCGCTCAGCAACAAAGTCTTTGGAACAAAGCTCTAAAGTTTTCACGATCAGATGTGAATATGCACGAAAGGGGGATAGGAAGCAGCATTTTTGTGGTCATTTAAAAATAAATATATAAATAAAAATGTTGAGGTCCTTTTTCTATGTGTGAGACAGTAACACCAGATGGGCTGTGCATTTCTAGTGAAATGTGCCCTTTCCAAGAATTAAGGCTCCAGTTTGGCAAAATACTTAGGCATATGCTTAACTTCAGTTTTGAAGTCAGTGGGACTTAGGAACATACATGAGTGCTCTCCTGAATTCCAGCCAGAGACACAAAGCTGGTATGATGCACAAGAGAGAATCTAAATGTTTTTATGGGGAAGCAGAATGATGTAACTTTAAGCTTTAGCTTCATAAAGAAATTGATTTGGAAGCACTTAGAAAATGACCTGACAACTGTGTTTGGGGGCCCTGCTGTGACCTCCATCCCCCAAGCACAAATGGCCATTGCCCTATTCCCTGAGCCCAGCCCACCCATGTTGACTTGCCTGGTCTCTGCCCTATGACTTCCTCCACACGACTTGCTGGGGGCCCTGTTCTGTGGTCAGTCCCACCCAACACATGACCAAAGCTCTACTTCATAACCTCCCTCACCAGGGCTCTCCCCTGTGCCCACCTTGGTTCTGCTGTGGGATCCCAACACCTACACAGGGTCCTGTTCTGTGCCCACCCTCGACCCCTACATGCTTTTAAACAGGGCTATGCTCTCTGCCTCCATGCTTGGCTGGGTGTGAGTGTGGCATGAAGGATCACAGGATGAATGTGTATTTCAGGGAATCAGGTGAGTAGCAGAGTCAAAGTGATAGCTTGAAACTCTCTTTTGTGGTAAACTGGTTGTGAGTTAACATTCATCTTTCTAAATATGAAAACTCTTTTATGAAAGAAATTTTGTATGCACTAACGTAAGCATAGTCTTGCTTTGTAAACATGTTCACCCGGTCCCTCCTTCAGTGTAAATTGTTTATTGCTTTGGAGCAGTGCTAAAGTACATTAGCTGAGGATCTGACTTTTGTGTGAAGCCCCTTACACCACTGAAACCACTAAATAATTTCGGCCTTAATAGGGTCAGAATTCCATCCTGAAGGGTGGTGGTTTTTTTTTTCCCCCATCCTGAAATCTTTAAGCAAAATTCCCGTAAGATCAGTGGTTGTTATGACTTAAATGGAAGTCCCTTGTCATAGCAGTCCCAGACATTTTTAGATATTTAAAAAACCCAGATGGAGATTTAAAGCACTGTGCATCTTAATTTGTTACTGAAGCTGCTATAAGTAGGACTATTAGTGATTTTCAAAAGTATCACCAGTACTCAGACTGTGTAGTAGAGGTCAAAAGGTCAAATTTAATCACTCCAGCTTGGAAAAGTTGCTGACCTCTGATCTAGAGCAAGTTTTCTCAACTCCCCCTCTGCTGCCTCCCAAACCGCTTGTTATTTTTTGGTTCTGCAATTGTATAAATGAGAATCTTTTGTGCATTCTCAGCTAAAAAGACCAAAAATGCTGAAATAGGAATAATGGCTGTTAAATTGTCTGGTAACCATATGTCTCAGAGTTCTTAGGGAATTTGTCAGTGAGGATCCCAGTGTGGGTACACATGTGGTTCATGAGCACATCTTCCAAAAAGCAGTGTTTGAAAAGCTGCCACAGCCTTCCCTCAGTTCTCTTGTCAGCAAGCATGGAACCCTGTGAGTGTGAGAGCTACTACCCTGTTCAGAGCTTTATAACCTTCATTTTTCCCTCATATATACTGTATGGAGAGCACTGTTTTCCCATTTGAGCTATACTTGATTTCTCTTGGCCTTAAAAACTTCTAAATTAATCTGATTACCTGATTTCCAGTGGGGTGAGGCATTTTGCAACAACTAGCACCCACCTACTGTACTCTATCTCAAGTCAGACCTGGTTCATCCTATGATGACCTCATCCCCCAGATTAATGGAAACTCTACATGGTTGTGCCTGGAGGAGATACTCAGTCTGATGATTTGTCTCCTGGAGAATTTGTAAATCAAGAAACATTTGTCTTAAGCTATTCCTATTGAAGCAGCCCAGAAGGGTCCTTTTCAATCTGGAGACAGTAACAGCAAAATCAGAACTGAAGAAGCCACGTAGTGCCACCTCAAATGGGCAGCATCTTTCAGGATCCAGTTATGAGTAGAAGACACCCAATAGGGTGCTGAGAACACCGGCACTGGCTCACTGAATGTCAGTGGCCTCTATTCCATCAGCCTTGGCACCAGCAGTCTCAACACTTGGAGCCTTGGCATTGACCCTGGTATCAAGGGATCCAATACCTATTATACCCGACACCTCAGCCTTTTACTACTACGAACCAAGCCAGTATGTTGCACAAAGATTGTCCCAAACATCAGGTGGCGTTTTCCTCCTGGAAGACCCAATAACAAAACTTCTAAAAATATTTTGCCACCCTTAGGGCAGGAGATGCAACCCAGACCACAGGTTTCCATGCAGGAGCGATGGCACTGAAGATGACATCACTACCAAGTGAACAAACCAATCACAGCCTCAAGATTCTTGACACTGAAGGAATCAATGTAACCTCCAGAGGCCTGCTGTGCATCATGATACTGGTGACTTAGGTATCATTGGTCCTGGTCTGCTCTTTCCATAGCACCCACCTTTTGAGGGGGTGTTTTCCTCATCCCCTTTATCAAGCTATTCGTTTTTGCTGGCATCAAATATGACACCCTCTTCTCCATCATCAGGAGGTGACCACAAGAAGGACACCAAAGGCTCAATGTCAAACCAGCTGTGAATGGCAATAGATTGGTCAACTGCAACTGGACCCAGTGTCCAGATGGTATGCCGCCCTGGCCGTTTTGGTCTTACTGAGGACCATTGTCGCATGTGTCCATACATCAGAAAAGTGAAGGCATTCTCACTCACTGATGATATTGTTAATTAGGCCTCCCAGACCAGAGCAAGATGTCAGTCCCTGGGGTCAGTTACAGAGGGACAGCAGGAACCTTAACCAAGGAGTCAGGCAAGCCAGTGACTGGGATGTATGCTGCAGTGACTAATGATTTCAGGATATGCCATGATCTCCTGTCAGTGACCACAGAGACTCTGGGATTGAAATCGCAGTGATATAGTAAAAGGCCCACAAACTCGTTGGTATCTTGAACTCCACTATTGCCCTTCCGACTAACAAAAGTGTACTAAAGCCAGTGAAGGGACTTTGAGAGATTTTTGGCCACATCCAAATGAGTGGAACAGATTATCAAGTACCTCAACAAGGCTTTGAAGTCTTATGTGATCATCCATACTCAGGGTCCCTGTTGGCCATTGCAACATAAGTCCAGATCTAAAAAGACCATCCTGATGGACAAAGACATGAAGTAACTGGACTTCTTCAGACACAAAGCATGCTCCTTCACCACATTACAACTGCCAGGGCTTGTTTGAACAGTATAGCTTTCTCACATGGACAGGAGTGTCTCCCTTCCTATCCAAATTCCCACAGGAGTATAGGAAAAAGCTAAAGGGGATCACAAAACAGCCAGAAGTTCATTAGGGCTAGAGCTCTTCAGCAGCCATGCCAACAAAGCTTGCCATTCGCTCAGGGCTCAAAGGCCTGGCTAAGATCCCTTGAGAGCTGTCCCTCAGTTGCCACCACCAGCTTCAACAAAGGCAGTGAATGCTGACCTACTCTCAAGAGTGACAGCCAAGACTGATAGTGGTAGCATCCCTCAGTCTGTCCCTTAAGGACTCGTTTCTGGCTTTTGACTTACAGGACACACACGTACGTGTATATGTCCATCAAACCCACAGGATGTACCTCAGAGTCACTGCCAGCAGAGTCACTTGATTTTTCAGTAGTGATGAGGTGGTGTTGAAAACTCATTCTACGATCATCTTCCCCCTCTCCTCCCCCAAGGTGCCAACTTTCTATGTTCCCAGGGTTTGCTTGACCACCATTCAGTACCCAATTCAGCCCACGCCACCATCTGCACTCTAGCATGGGAGAACAAAGAGACAGGTGCATGCATGCCTCCAACAGATATTGTTATTCCAATGACTCCGTCTTTGCACACATTAGGTGCATGTACCCCTACCATCAGATTCATGCTACCCATAATGCTTTTAAGGAACCTCCGCTAGTTCAGGTGAGTAACCAGTCTAGAGTCAAAAAAAGTCTGACAGTTTTTCCTGTTTATAAGAATGAAATTTTTGTCTATCTGTCACAGAACCACTAATGGCCCAATCTGAGGGTCACAGCTCCAAACCTGAGATTGACTAGTCTAGGAAGTGTAGTGATTTTTCTGTTGATCAAATCTGCAGGTAGTATCAAACTAGCAGATTTTAGGAAAGCCATGCAGAAAGAAAAGTAATTTGAAGAACAGCCAACAGGACTAAAAGAAAAAATGCACTCATGTCTCCTCCTTTCTCCCAGCACCAGAATTCATGTGTACTCTGTGGTGGTATCCCTGAGGTGGCAGAACTCAGTTCTCCATTTGCTGTATAGATTCCCTTGCACTGAGAGTGTTCTTGAGTGTTTGTCAGTGCCTTATGGCCCCTTAGCATCACTCCAGATAGTGCAGAGGGGCCTGAGGACAGCTGTGACTCTAGGATCCCAGGAGAAAGTCATCTAGACTTCTTGGGCCTATATATAATACAGTAGTGCCTTGATTTACATGAGGGTTGCATTCCCACGCACCCTCGTGCAACTCGAATTTTGCATAAGTTGGGAGGGAGGCTTCTTCCCTGGTGGAATGCACATTCTGCAGTCGGGGAAGCAGCAGGAGCACCTGGAGCTCCTTTTGAAAGGTAAGCCCTGGGGTGGGGGGGGCAATTGGGGAGGGCTAATCCTGGTGGTGGGTTGGGGCCATGGGAGGGTAGCGGGTGGGTTAGGGCTGCAGGGGGTGGAGTGGAGCTGGAGCTGTGCATGGAGGGGTGAGGGGGGTTGAGCTAGAACCAGAGCCACGCACGAGGGTGGTGAGCTGGGCCGCGGGGGGGGTGGTGTTAAACTGGGGCCGGGGAGGTTTGAACTGGGGTGTGTGGGGCTTGAGCCAGAGCTGCGTGGTGGAGTGTGTGAGAACCAGGGCAGGGGAAGTGAGATTTTGAGTAGTTCTTAGTTCTTGTTAATGTGACGTAAGTGCAACTCAGAATCACACATTTCGAGGGTTTATTGTACAAGCTTTAAAGAAGGCAGTAGATGGTAATTTATAAGGTGAAGTGTAAAAGATCTGTTTGGCAGTGTGTGTTCAAAAACATGTATGTTCACATTTATAATCCATGTCGCTTTCCATTTCTGTGCCATCATATATTTAATAAATATGTATGAAATGAATATATACAAAATAATTTGTCAGTTGCCCTTGTGTTATGCAATCATATAATCCTAGGGATGCAAGGAAACCCGTCATACATCCTGGCTTGAATTCTACAAAATTCTGTAAAATTCTGTAGAATACATCTTTAACTTTTAAACTTTTGCTGACATCCTATTGATGGTCTGGTAAAATGAGCGAAAGTGTGTTGTTGAATCAGGGCCTAAATTATGGTTTTAAATCAGTCATGCTTTAATTCAATTTAGTTAGGTGAAAAAGTCGTATTCAGAGTTAGATGATGTCCTTTATGAACAGTTATTGAAGTGAACATTTATATCTTTCTTTGTTTGAGTTGCGGGATTACTTCTTAATTCCAGTCCTGAGTGATTAACAAATACCCTTTCCTGTTGGGGTCAGATTTTCAGCTGGTGTGAAGCTGTGTCATTCAGTTAATGTCAGTGGCACATAAGCACAATTACAGATCTCTCTTAATTGCTTTGGTGAACTGAGGCCTTAATTATAATGATTGTTTGGTAATTTTTGTTAAAAACTTTTCTATGTTTATTGTTAACTGTAGCAGAAACTGGAGATGAGCAAAAGACCTACATCTGGTACCTCATCTACATCTAAAAGCACATCGCCAACTCTCACACCATCCCCATCTCCATCTCCATCCCCCAAGATTCACAGTGCAGAGTCCTCTCTCTCTTCTTCTCACAGGCAAGCCAAGAGCAATGGTGGCTCCAGCAGTGGCACTATTACCGATGAAGGCGAGTAAATCACTGTAGTCAGGAAAACAGAGTTATAATCATGGTGGTTTTGTAGATGAGAGAAAAAATTAGGCTTGTTTCCTTTTTTAGAAATTTTAAAATATTCTCTTCCTAACAGTTCAAGATTGGCAGCTCTGTAACCCTTCAGCTGCTCCAGACCCCCAAAATCTTTGCGTCCTGTTCAGATGGGAGAGTTTCTTCAATATGTGGTGGTCAGATTGGTCACGCAGTAGAGCTGCTCTGCCCCCCATCCTCTGCTATGAACTCTGTATTCTGTACTTTGCACAGTGTAATTGAAGAGTTGCAAATGTCCTTTTGATTACATTCCAAATGGAACCAAAATTAATATGGTTCTTTTTATTCAACAAATTCAATTAAACACTACATTATGTCATGGCAGTTTGGATTGATGATGTCAGCAGGTGTCAACAGTTTTTATTTGCAGGAGTGCATTATTTTTATTTTACTGATTTATTATTTTTAAGAGAGTGAGGGATTTTAAAGAAACATTTAAAATGTTTAGGACTTTCCCAATTTGATGATAACTTTTTAAAGATAAAATTCTGGGCATAAGCTACTCTCCTGAAATAGACCACCCTTTTATGCCATTGAAAATAGAAAATAGTTGATTCTGACATTTCAGGAAATGGGGCTGGTAATAGACAAGTCCTGTTAGAATTTTAGATAACACATCCCTGTTTTATATCATTTATGTTTATGCACTTCATGCATTTTGAGAAGGTCCGGACTGATTCCATCTTCACGTGTTCTGTTTCATGTAACATTGGTGGTTTAGTTCCATTCACTTGAGTGGAGGTACTTCCAGCTTACATTAGTTTAAAAGGCAGCAGACTTTGCCTCACTTACTGTTCTTGTGTGGCAGACTGGCTGTTATATACAGGACTACTAATGGAGTTTTTAGTTCGTGCCATTTTAAAGGGGTGGCTTAGTGGTGTAAGAATTTTGGGTTTCAAATAACCCAGAGAGAAGAGACTTATAGATTCCAAGGTCAGAAGGAACGACCGTGAACACCTAGTCTGACCCTCTGCACATTGTAGACCACAGACCCTCACCTATTCACTCCTGTAATGGACTCCCAGCTGCTTTCAGAAGATGGACTGGCGGGCTAACCACATCCATAAAGGCCTCAGAACCAGCTGAAACTCTTCAAATCTGGCTTTCCAACTGCAGAATCCTGGAACTGTGTCACAATCCTGGACTTAGTGCTTCTGTGCTACAGTTACATATGCTCACAGCAGTTCTGTTCTGAGCTTGAGGATGCAGGCCCTATGGCTACACCACTTGTGCTGTGGCACAGTAAGCTTCCTTGCCTCCATTGGCATAAACAGTCAGAGAGCCTATGGGAGTGCCAGAGCATCAGTGCTGAGGTCATATAGCAGTAGTGGCACAAGCACTTAGAAGCCCCATGGTGAGCAAAAGTAATAAAGTCAAAGGGTTTGTTACTGCGCATGAAAGGACGTTAGGCAACTGATTTGCACATGTTCTTATCGTATAGTTATATTGAGCATAGTGCTTAAAACATTTGTGTATTTCTTCATAGGCAACCAGTTGGGGGACCACCAAAAGCTTGTCCATAGTCTGAGAACCTCAGATATAGAGAATCATGAAAGGAAAAACCATATCAGAGTAAAAGGAATTTGTGAAAACTTGGAGAAAGGTAAGCTTTCTTGTGCAGAATGTCACTGATAGGGGCTTTAAGTCTGAGCACAGTACATGTGTTAGTAGATAGATCCCTCAGAGCCCTCTTACTCCCCAGTGATGTAATTTATACAATTACACATTATTATCAATAAAAAAAAGTCCCGATGAAGAATGTCTAGAGCAGGGGGTGGCCAACCTGTGGCTCTGGAGCCACATGTGGCTCTTCAGAAGTTAATATGTGGCTTCTTTCATAGATGCCAACTCTGGGGCTGGAGCTACAGGCACCAACTTTCCCGTGTGCTAGGGGTGCTTGCTGCTTAATCCCCAGCTCTGTTCCCAGCCCTGCCACTTGTCTACCTCTTATGGTCTAGATCCGTGGTGTCCAACACACTAATCACTAGCCACATGTGGCTGTTTGGCTGGTTGAGTGTGGCTAGTTGGTTTGAACAATAAGTATATTCAGAATAATGTGTCTACTTCTCAATATAAGTAGTCACCATAGTGGTCACTGCTTCAGAGGTAGTGGAACACCACAGAACTAGATGGTGCTTGGTCTTGTCATGAGTGCAGGGGACTGGACTTGATGACATCTTGAAGTTCCTTCCAGTTCTATGATTCTGCAATTCCCCAAGTCCCGCCCCTTCCTGTCCCCACCTCTGAGCCTGCCACATCCTCTCTCCTCCCTCCTTCTCAGGAACCTCCTGCATGCAGTGAAACAGCTGACCCCAGTGGGGAGGAGTCACAGGGAGGGAGAAGGAGGTGCTGATTGACAGGAGGAGGGAGCTGATGGGGGCTGCTGGCATATTACTGTGGCTCTTTGGCAATGTACGTTGGTAAATTCTGGCTCCTTCTCATGCCCAGATTGGCCATCCTTGCCCTAGAGAGCATGATATCGTCTATGAAAACCTCAAAATCTAGATATTTGAGGGTTATCGCCTATTACATTGAGAATGTGCAGTGAAACGAGATCTACTGAAACTGAGGGGGGAAAAAAGGGATACAGCAAACCCTCGAAACATGTGATTTCGAGTTGCGCTTCACTTGCATTAATGTGAATTAAGTGCAACCCAGAATCCTGCTACCCCTAGCCATGGCTCAACCCATCCGGCCCCACGTGGCCGTGTTTCAAACTGTCCCGCAGCCCTGCTCACCACCCACGCATGGCTCCGGCTCACCATGTGGCCACCTGCCCGCCTCCAGCTCAGGCCCGCCTCTGTGCGTGGCTCCAGCTCACCACTCCTGCCCTGGTTCAAATGCCCCGTGCATGGTTCTCATCCAACCTCTCCACCACGGTTCAACCCTCCCCACAGCCTTTTTTCAACCCCCCGTCGGCTTTAACCCAATCCCCCGTGCCACGGTTCAACTGCCTCCCTGTGCACAGCTCCAGCTCAACTCCACCCTCCGTGCCTCCACAGCCCTAACTCACCTCAGGCTTAGCTCCCTTGCCCCCCTCCTGTGGGCCCAACCCACCGCCAGGCTTAACCCTCCCAAACTGCCCCCACCCCCAACCCCAGGACTTACCTTCCAAAAGGAGCTCCAGGTGCTCCTGCTGCAGAACATGTGTTCTGCCAGGGAAAAAAGCCACTCCCTGACTTACACAAAATTCCAGTGACGCTAGGGTGCGTGGGAACACAACCCTTGTGTAAATTGAGGCACTGCTGTATAAGATACAAATTTGGTTTCATAATTAACTTTATTTCCTACTTTCAGCATAAAACCTTTAGATTTTACTGATGACCAGTGTGAGTAATGAATCACAACGCAATCCTTTGCTTTTAAAGGTCTAAGGATGTCTAAACTAAACTTTACACTGGGGATCAACCTAAGATGTAGAACAAACACTTGTAGCCTGGATCAAATGTGTGGGCAGTGTCCTCAGCAGCTTTTAGAAATCTGTCAAGTCAATTAACTTGACATGAACATATCTAATGAAGACAAGTATTAAGACGAGAACTGCTGCCTGAGTACTCCATGACTTTAAAGCACCCCTCACTCAAGGGGGACTTAAAGGAGGAATTAGTCTTGCAAGGTGTATTTTATTTTGCATTTTTGTAAAACTGAGAGGGATTTCAGAGTTACCAAGACCCAAAGAGACCACTGTGGTTATCTGGTCTGATCTACTGTGTAACACAGGCCATAGACCTCCCCCAAAATAATTCATAGAGCATAGAAAAACATTCATCCTAGATTGAAAAATGGTCAGTGATGGTGAATCCACTGTGACCCTCAATAAAATAGTGGTTAATTACAGTCAATATCAAAAATATATACTTTATTTCTAGTCTGAATTTCTCTAGATTTCAGCCATTGGCTCATGTTACAGCTTTGTCTGCTAGGTTGAAGAACCCATTATTAAGAATTTATTCCACATGAAAGTACTTGGAGTCTGTAACTAAATCACTCCTTAGCCTTGCTTTTATAGAGATTGAGCTGTTTGTGATGTAGCTGTAAGGCAGATTTCTAACCCTTTCATCATTCCTATGACTCTTCTCTGAACATTCCAATGTATTAACATCCTTCTTGTGAGAACCAGAACTGGACACATTCCAGCAGTTGTTGTACCATTCATAAGTACAAAAGTAAAATAACATCTTTGGTCATACTTAAGATGTCCATTTATTCTGCTCAGGACCTCATTAACTCTTTTGGCCATGATGTCATATTAGGAGCTCATGCTCAGCTGATTTTCTTCTGTGACTTCTAAATCTTTTTCAGAACCACTGCTTTCAGTATAGAGTCCCTCATTCCTCTTAGTATGGTCTACATTCAGAGATTAATACATTTTTACATTTGGCCATATTAAAATGCATATTGTTCCCTTGTGTTCGGTTTACCCAGTGGTCCAGGTTGCTGTTTATAAGTGATATGTCATCTTAATTATTTACCACTCCCTTAATTTTTTGTCATATGCAAACTTTATCATTGGTGATCTTATGATTTCTTCCAGGTCACTAGTAAAACTTTTAAACAGTTTGGGTGTGTCTACAGGGGCACAAATATTTGAAATAGCCATGCTAATGGCCATTTTGAAGACTACTAATGAGGCGCTGAATTGAATATTCAGCTCCTCATTAGCATTAGGACGCTTCCAGCTGTGGCGCTTCGAAAGCGTGCGGCTCAGCGCAGCTACACGGGGGTCCTTTTTGAAAGGACCCTGCTCCTTTTGAAATCCCCTTATCCTGCTCACTGATCGGGATAAGAGGATTTCGAAAGGAGTGGGGTCCTTTTGAAAAGGACCTCCATGTAGCCGCGCCGAGCCACGCGCTTTCGAAGTGCCGTGGCTGGAAGCGTCCGAATGCTAATGAGGCACTGAATATTCAATTCAGCGCCCCATTAGTAATCTTCGAAATATGGCTATTTTGAAGATACATGTCCGTGTAGACACAGCCTTTGATGCCAAAAATCCATCTGTGCAGGACCCCAGTTGATTATTTTTCTGTTTTACAGTTATATTTTGAAATCAATCAATTTGCCAGTTTTTAAACCATTTAATGTGTTTCTTGTTAAGTTGATATCATTCCATATTTTTTCTGTCAAAATGTTTTGTCAAAATGCTAATGCCATATGAAGGTCTAAGTATTTTATGTCAACAATGTTACTTTTATCACCCATACTTATAAGCTCATCACAAAAAGTGATCAAGTTACTGTAACAGGAATTATTTTCTGTAAAGCCGTTTGGATTTAATGACATTATCCTCTTTTAATTCGTTATTAATCAAGTCCCATATCAGTTTCTCCATTATTTTGCTTGGGATTAATATCAGGTTTACAAGTTTATATTTACCCAGGAAATCCCATTTACCTATTTTAAAAATTTGTACTTTAGTTTTTATCCAGTCTTCTGGATATTCCACAGTGCTCCAAAACGTATGGAAATCAATGCTAATTGTCCAGCAAGCTCCTCAGTCCAACCTTTTAAAATTCTTAGATGCAAGTTATCTGGACCTGCTTATTTTAAAAATGCTCAACTTGATTGTGATAAAATTTCCAAGTGTGTTTGGAAAAGATTTTTAATTGTCAAGGCCTCCAAATTTTAATTTTTTCCAGTTCTTGCAAGGGAAATCCAAGCCCATGGGTTAAGATGCAATAATCAGATTCTGTACTAAAGCCTTTGTCATTCAGGAAAAAGGAGAAGGCTGTTAAGAGGTCAGATATGGCTTTGGTATTAATCTGCTCCAGCCCTTGACTAATGGGCCAGGATGCAAGCTGTGATTGACACAAAATGTACACAGGAGCTCAGGCACTGCAGAGAGATCAAAATTTGCACAGGGAATCTGGCCCAAAATATTTAAAGCAGATCTTCATAAGATTAGTATATAGTAAGCAGCATTTTATGTAACAAAGCTGCATCTTATGAGAATAAGGAATATGTTTATCTTGCCTTTGAAGCTTCATATTTTTAGTTTTCAAAGCTCCCTAAAACAATTTCAACAGAGGGGCCGTCGTTTGGAATTACTGCTGATTGTTTTATCCAAAAATAGATATTTGCATTTGTTCTCAGAAGAACAAACCCTTAAGCAATCAAGTTATTGGCACTTTGAAATTTATTCTTGATATATGGAAAATTAAAACAGCACTGTTGTAGTTATGCAACATATCTCACTGGCAGCACCACGAGAGAGATTTATTTATTTTTCTCCTGTCCAGCTTCTCTCCTTTCTAGGATAACCCACAAGGCAGTGGGGTGTGGAGAATGTGGTTAAGAGAGAGGCTAAGGGAGTAAACCATGACAGAAAATCCGGAGTGGAGTCCGAAGGCGGTTTGGTTTCAACTTCTGGCACTGTCCCGGCAACTCCTGCAGCTGAGCTGGTATCAGATGTGGAGGTTATCCTCTCCTTTGGACTATATCAGTAAAGCCGAGGGGGGGACACTGGTGTCTGGGCAGCCCAGAGTCTCCATAATACGTGCCCAGGCTCGCACCCGGAGAGGTACTCTGGCATCGTTGAACAGTGTTGCATCAACACGGGAGGCAACAGATACCACTTATAAGCTCTTGCTCGATTGGTGTAGAGAACGAGCGCCAGGGGTTGCCTTCGATGGTGGGAGAGATCCTTGCATCTCACTGGATAGTCACCGCCTGCTTCAAGCTGGGCAGCCCCCAGCCAATAGGGTAGTGTCCCGCCACAGTTCACCTGCCTCGCTGGGTGCGTGAGGCTTAAGGTTCCTGAACCTGACAAGTGACTGAAATTTGGGCACCAGGCAAACCAATAAGAAAATCAACAAGAAATGAGAAACATCAACATTTTAAGCTTGCTTGCTGGAATGTGCGGACCATGCTGACCGGCTTGACCGAAGATCTTCAGGCCATCAGTGACACCCGCAAGACCGCTGTCATCAACGAGGAACTGAAGAGGCTCAGAGTTGATATCGCTGCACTGCAAGAGACGCGACTCGCAGATTTGGGATCCCTAAAGGAAAAGGACTACACCTTTTTCTGGCAGGGTAAAACCCAAGAAGAACCCAGAGAGCATGGTGTTGGCTTTGCTGTCAGAAACACCCTTCTACAAATGGTGGATTTAGTCATGGGCATATCAGAGAGACTTCTTCGGATCACGCTTCAAACTTGTGCCTGTCCTGTCCACCTGATCAGCGCTTATGCTCCAACCCTGTACGCCACACCAGAAGTAAAAGACAAGTTCTATGATGTGCTTAGTGCTGCAGTAGCGCAAATACCTGCTCATGAACAACTGTACATCTTGGGTGACTTCAATGCAAGAGTTGGAGCTGATTGGGCCTCATGGCCTTCCTGCTTAGGACACTTCGGTGTGGGAAAAATGAATGACAATGGACAGCGTCTCCTTGAACTGTGCACGTACCGCAATCTGTGCATCACAAACACATTCTTCCGAACGAAGCCACAGCACAGAGCGTCGTGGAGACACCCACGCTTGAAGCACTGGCATCAACTAGATGTGGTCCTCACTAGGCGTAATAACCTCAAAAACGTCCTTCTGACACACAGCTATCGTAGTGCTGACTGTGATACAGATCACTCGCTAGTTTGCTCCAAGCTCAAGCTGAGACCCAAGAAGCTGTACCGCTGTAAACCTGCTGGAAGGCCCCGCATTGATGCCAGAAAGAAGACAAACTCAGAGAAAGCTGAAAAGTTCAGAGAGACCCTCCAGGAAAATCTGCGCAGCGGCCCTGGGGGGGTCGATGCGACATCCAAATGGCAACATCTGAGGGATACAGTTTACAACACGGCCTTGTCGGTGTTTGGAAGAAGAGCTAGAAACACGAACAACTGGTTCGAAGCTAACTCTGATGAGATGATTCCAGTCATTGAAAAGAAGCGCGCTGCACTCCTGGAGTACAAACGCTCACCGAGCCAGAGTACCCAGCAAGCGCTTAGAGAGGCCAGAAGAACAGTACAGCAGACAGCCAGGCGCTGTGCCAACAACCACTGGCTCCAGCTATGCAGCAGCATCCAGACCTGTGCCGACTTTGGTAATCTCAGAGGAACGTACGAGGGTATGAGGAAGTCATTAGGACCCACCCAGAACAAGATGGCACCTCTGAAATCCAAATCTGGTGAAGTCATTGCTGACAAAGCCAAACAGATGGAGCGCTGGGTTGAGCACTGCTCCGAGCTGTACTCATGTGAGAATGTTGTGGTTGACGCAGCCCTCGATGCCGTCGAGCTCCTACCAGTAATGGACGACCTGGATCAAGAACCGACTGTGGATGAACTGAAGAGAGCCATCGACAGCATTGCAGCAGGAAAGGCCCCTGGTCAGGATGGTATACCACCAGAGGTAATCAAATGTGCCGCGGACACACTCCTGGAACCCCTACATGAGCTACTGTGCCTGTGCTGGAAAGAGGGTGAAGTTCCACAGGATATGCGCGACGCTAAAATTGTAACGTTGTATAAGAACAAAGGAGACAGAAGCGACTGCAACAACTACCATGGAATCTCCCTCCTAAGCGTCACTGGTAAACTGATCGCTCGCGTCATCCTTGGCAGACTCCAGAAGATTGCTGAGAGGGTGTACCCCGAATCGCAGTGCGGATTCTGCACAGAGAGGTCTACCATTGACATGGTCTTCTCTCTAAAGCAGCTGCAGGAGAAGTGCAGGGAGCAGAGGAAGCCACTCTACGTAGCCTTCATCGACCTGACCAAGGCCTTTGACTTGGTCAGCAGGAATGGTCTGTTCAAACTGCTCCACAAGATAGGCTGTCCTCCACAGTTACTCAAGATGATCCAGTCGTTCCACGAAGACATGAGAGGAACCATCCAATATGACGGCGCATTATCAGATGCTTTCAGAACCGGGAGCCGCGTCAAACAAGGATGCGTGCTTGCTCCGACATTGTTCGGGATCTTCTTCTCACTCCTCCTGAAGCATGCCTGTGGATCTTCAACAGAGGGCATCTTGCTGCACACAAGATCTGATGGGAAACTCTTTAACCTTGCAAGGCCTGAAAGCTAAGTCTAAGGTGCGAGAAGTCCTCATCAGAGACATGCTGTTCGCAGACGATGCTGCTGTAGTGTCTCTCACAGAAGACCAGCTTCAAAAACTGCTGGATCAGTTCTCCAAAGCGTGCAAGGACTTTGGGCTTACCATCAGCCTAAAGAAGACAAACGTACTCGGTCAGGATGTTGCTGAATCCCCATCAATCAGCATTGACAACTATACGTTAGAGGTCATCCACGAGTTCGTTTTCCTCGGGTCCACCATCACTGACACCCTGTCGTTGGACACTGAGCTAAATAGGAGGATCGGAAAAGCGGCCACAACTCTGTCCAGACTCAGCAAGAGAGTGTGGAATAACAACAAGCTGTACACTCACACCAAAAGGCAAGTCTACAGAGCCTGCATCCTCAGCACCCTCCTTTATGGTAGCGAGACTTGGACCCGTATGCCCGCCAGGAAAAGAGGCTTGAACGTCTTCCACTTGTGCTGCCTTAGGCGCATCCTTGGAATATCATGGAAGGATAGGGTGACCAACACTGCCGTCCTCGAGCAAGCTGGAATCCTAACCATGCACACCCTCCTCAGGCAGCATCTGCTCCACTGGCTTGGCCACGTCCGCAGGACGAATGATGGAAGGATTCCAAAAGACATCCTGTATGGTGAGCTAGCCTCTGGCAAAAGACCTCCCGGACGCCCCCAGCTGCGCTACAAAGATGTCTGCAAGAGAGACCTCAGAGAGGTAGACATCGAGCTGGACAACTGGGAAGAACTAGCAGACGACCGCAGCAGATGGAGGCAGGGGTTACACAAGGGCCTTCAGAAGGATGAGATGAAAACCGGACAGCTAGCAGAGGAGAAGTGAGTACACAGAAAGCACAGTAAGGACTTGCCAGACACCCACCACATCTGCAAGAGATGCAGCAAGGACTGTCACTCTCGTGTGGGTCTTCATAGTCACAATAGACGCTGTAAATGAAGTCCTCAATTGAAACTTTAAAGGGCGCGATCCATAGTCTATGCAGACTGAAGGATGCCTACAAAAAAAAAGCCTGTCCAGCTAAAATATAATCCTTCTTTTTTTTTGAGGCTGCTGTTATATTTTCTTCCTGAATTTTTGGCTATAATAGGTGAGGCTATTTCCTGTGTGATCTTTTAAAACTGAGACATAAATAGGGGATGAAAGATATAAGAAGGAAGGAAAGCTCTTTGATGCTGAGGTATACTTGAGAATACTGTATAGCAAGAGTGGGCAGTAAGTGGCCCACAGGCCGGATATGGCTCACCTTGAGATGCTGCTGGATGTTTTACTTGCCTGAGCATTCACAGGTACAGCTGCTCACAGCTCCTGTTGATTCCGGGTTACTATTCCCAGCCAATGGGAGTTACAGGAAGTTGTGGCCTGGTTAGTGGCACTTCTTGCAGCTCCCATAGGCTGGTGTTTGCTGTTCTTTGAAAACTCATGGAGATTGGGAGATGATTAGAAAAATGCAAATGTAGTGTCGATCGCTTAAAAAATGAAAGAAAGACAATCCAGGTAACTATAGACCAGTCAGCCTCACCTCAGTCCACAGAAAAATCATGGAGGAGATCCTCAAAGAATCATTTTGAAGCTCTTGGTAGAGGGGAAAAAGATCAAGAGCAGTCAACATGGATTCACTAAGGGCAAGTCATGTCTGACCAATCTGATGAGCTTCTATAATGAGGTAACTAGCTCTGTGGACATAGGGAAGTCAATGGATATGATATACCTTGACTTTAGCAAAGCTTTTGATACAGTCTCCAACAGTATTCTTGCCCATTAGTTAAGGAAATATGGATTGGATACATGGACTGTAAGATGGATAGAAAGCTGGCTAGATGGTCGGGTGCAAACAGTAGTGATGAGTGGCTCTCTGGTTGGTGGTCGGTTTCAAGTGGAGTGCCCCAGGGATCAGTTGTGAAGCTGGTATTGTTCAACATCTTTATCAGTGACCTGAATGAGGGGATGAATTGCACCCTCAGCAAATTTTCAGATGACAGTAAGCTGGGGGGACACATAGATACATTGGAGGGTAGGGATAGGATCCAGAGTGACCTAAATAAACTGGAGGATTGGGCCAAAAGTAATATGATAAGGTTCAACAAGGACAAGTTCAGAGTCCTGCACTTGGGATGGAAGAATTCTAAGCATTTTTACAGGCTGGGGACAAACTTGATACGAGTCAACAGTGTGCCCTTGTAGTCAAGAAGGCTAATGGCATGTTGGAGTGCCTTAGGAGGAGCATTTGCAGTAGATCTGGGGAGGTTAGTATTTCCCTCTATTTGGCACTGGTCAGGCCACATCTAGAGTATTGTGGCCACTTCTGGGCCCCCCAGTGCAGAAGGGATGTGGATTCATTGGGGCGGGTCCAGCGGTGGGCAACAAAATGATTAGGGGGCTAGAGCACATGACCTATGAGGAGCGGCTGAGGGATCTGGGCTTATTTAGTTTGAAGGAGAGGTGAGTGAGGGGTGATTTGACAGCAGCCTTCAACTTTCTAATGGAGGGCTCTAAAGAGGATGGAGAGAGGCTTTTCTCAGTAGTGATGGATGACAGAACAAGGAGTAATGGTCTGAAGTTACAGAGGGGGAGGTGTAGGTTGGATATTAGGAAAAACTATTTCAGCAGGAGGATGGTGAAGCACTGGAATGTGTTACCTAGAGAGGTGGTGGAATCTCCATCCTTAGAGGTTTTTAAGTCGCAGCTTGACCAGGCCGGGGTGATTTAGATGGGGTTGATTCTGCTTTAGGCAGGGAGCTGGACTCAATGACCTCCTGAGGTCCCTTCCAGCCCTAGGATTCTGATTTCTGATGGGAGCTGCAAGCAACCATCCCTGTGGACATTCAGGTAAATAAACTGTCTGGTGACCCTCCAGGGTCTCACCCTGGCAAACCAAGTCCAACTCGTAGGCAAGTTATTGCCCACCCTTGCTGTATAGCCTAGTGAGTCTCACACCTGAGAGGCAGGATACATGGAATCAAATTGCTCATTGAGTCAGGCACAGAGAAGATTTGAATCACATTTCCGAGGCCTTACAGGACAGTGACTAAATTTATCATTCTGTAGAATCACTGAGTCTCTGACCCAGTGAATAATTGTCTTTATGCAAAGTGGAGACTGGAGTTTTCAGAGCTCCCTAAAACAAAAGCCCTCCTACTGCAGAAGGAGAGATTGAGCGATCCACCCCGGGATAGTTTATAACCTGGTGGTTAAATCACTCATCAGGGAGGAGGGAGATCTAAGTTCAAACGGCTTGTTCTGTGGAGTTGGAATTCGAATGTGGGTTTTCCACATCCCAGGCAACTACGTTAGCCATGGTGCCAATGCTTACTATGGATGGTCAGTCTCACAAGTAGACGGTTTTCTCAAGCTGACCAAACCTTTTTTGATATGACAAATACCAAAAACACTTTTGAATAATCCTGAACATTAAAGTACATAAGCATTATTCTAGTCCAGACCAGTGGTGGTTCTTGTTCACTGTCTTTCTGACAGTGATTAGTACCAGACCTCCAGGGGAGTGTATAGAACAGGGGAGTGGGAATTATCCAACCCTGTGTTAGTCTCCTGGCTTTAGGTAATCAGAGGTTTAGGGTTGCCTGCTGATGGATGGCATCTCTAACCATCTTGTATAATAGCCGTTGAAGTTCCTATCCTCTGTGAAATTATTTAGTTCTTTATTGAACCCAGTTATATTTTTGGCCATCACAGTGCCCCATGGCAATGAATTTTACAGGTTAGTCGTGTGTCATGTGAAAAAGTATTTCCTCTTGTTTGTATTAGACCTGCTGCTTATTAATTTCATTGGGTGATCTTTGATGTTTTTATATTGTGGAAAAGAGTAAATAACACTTCTTGCTTCACTTTCCCAGTACTATTCATGATGTTATAGGCTGGGGTGGCCAACTTTTTTTCATCAGGGCCACATGGCAACTTTTTACATGTTTCAGGAGCCAAACTCAAAATAGCCCCAAACCTAACCTCTCACATCCCCAAACCACCCCCAGGCTTAAGCCCTTGAAGCCTCAAACTGCTCCCCACCCCCAGGCTTAACCCCTCCCCAAGCCCCAGATTAACATACCTTACACAGGAGCTCCATGTGCTGCCACACCCCCCCAACCCATGGTGCTCCTTTGCTGTGCCGCTGTCTCCTCCTCACTACAGCTCCATGGTTTCCTCCCAGCTCTGCTACTCCCTTCCCCCACATACAGCACAGCAGGGGCAGCTCCCTACCCTGCCACGCTGAAATAATGGGAATCAATTGAATTGGCTTAATGGTTGGATCCCTCCTGCTAGCCATTAAACCAATTAAATTGAGTTCTACTCTTTCAGCATGGCAGGGCAGGGAACCGGAGGAGTGAGTGGTGGCAGTGTCAGGAGCTGCAAATGTCTCCTTAAAGAGCCACATGCGGCTTCAGACCTACAGGTTGCCAACCACTCAACCCACTGGCCAACAGGTTGCCAAGCACTCACCGCACTGGCTTTCAAAATGGTGCCACTGCCAGCTCTGCGGTCTGGATTAAAAGTCTCCACGAGCCACATGTTGTCCACCTCCATTACAGACTTTGATCATATCTCTTTTTAGCCACCTCTTGCCTAAGCTAAACAGCCCTAGTATTTTTAGTCTTTCCTCATATGAAAGTCATTTCATACCCTTTATCATATTTGTTGTCCTTTTCTGAACCTTTTCCAGTCCTATTATACCCTTTTTGAGATGGGGCAGCTCGAACCAAACCAGTGATTTAGATCCACCATAGATTTATGTAGTGATATTACAATATATTTTTGTCTTGCTTTCTGACCCTTTCCTAATAGTTCCTAGTATTTCATTAGTCTTTCTGGTTACTGCTGGGCATTAAGCTGAAGTTTTCAGAGAGCTATCCACTGTGACTCCAAGATACTTTTCTGCAGTGATAACATTTAATGAGAACCCATCATTGTGCATGTACAATTCAGATTACCCGCTAATCTGTTTTTTTTTTTTTATTTTTTTCTGTCCAAACGAAGAAATCTATTTGCTTACGCCTAGGTGGACGTACTAAAATTTCTCATATTCAGGAGCACTCAACAGCTATTCCTCTGATATATTAGTATTACATAGACTTTTTTTTAACTAGTAATCATTGTCTTTAAGATGATTGTTACATGGGAAATATTTTTTCTGTAATAAGGTAATTTGAATGATTATGCAGTCACTGTTCAGCTCAGTGGTTGATTGATTGATTAAATTATTAGCCATATATCATCAGAAGTTGGATACTATTCACTTGAGTGCCTTATTTGTGTATTAAAATTAACAGTAACAGTCTTGCTAATGTAGTAAAACAATGAAAAACAATAACTTAAATTAAGAAAATGTAACTTCATATTACCCTTATACAAACATTGCACTTTAAATTGGAATAAGGAGATTCTTTAGAGGCAGCATCATCTTGGTATACATAGTTTGTAGCAGTTCCTATAAAACTGTTTGGGTTTTTTTTTTTCCCTTCATGGAAGCAAACTACAATACCTGGAAGGTAGCTAATATTATGTCAGGAGTTACTGAGTTGTGCTGTTAACATATCTCACAAATTCTTTTTTTTAGCATGTGAACAGTGTACAGTCTTTGAAGAACATTTGTATTGTTGTCAGTTTTCTGATGGAGTTCTTGGAGGATAGTTGTTGCAAGCAGCAAGTGTGATCTGCTCTCTGGCCGAATCTCTCTTACTAGAGAGACTTGCTTGGAGCAGAGTGGCTTCCTGGGAACGAATTAGGGCTGAGATTCTTGAGAGAGGGAATTGCATGTATGTTCTTTGTAACCCATTGCAATTCAAAAGCAGGTGTACCAAATAAAAATAAATACCTTGAAATAAAGACAGTATCCTGACTTGGCATCCTTGATTTCCCCTCTAAAGGGAAATCAGCCTTCCAGACCCCAAAGTGTGCTTCCGCTTAGCATAGAGGCAACTGTCTGTTTTCTGAAAGGAATTTTAGTAAAAAGATGATGATTCCGAAAGGATGCATGTGTGCTGCTAAATTAAGGTCTGTCAGCATTCAATGCCTCTGTTAAGATTCTAGACATGTTAAGAGGAAGGGAGCTTCTTGTAGGTAAGAAGGAACGCTATATAGGCAGGTTGCACTATAGAGTCAGAGCTTGATAGGGCTGTGACCATGCCTGAATGGGACATACTGAGGGTACTACACTCAAGACAGACTACAGGGAGTAGGGTTGACAGTCTCCAAAACTGGTAGTCTACTCTATCGTTAGGTTCACCCAGCCACTAACAACACAGGTTTTGCAACACAACATTCATTTGTACAAAGCTATATTTGTACAACATTAATTTGTACAAAGCTCTTGGTTCCCATCTAGACAGCCAAGTCTAATGCAGTGAAAGGTTACTGAAAGTTGGATTCACCATGTGAGGTTCACCAATCCCAAAGGACTGTACACTTTTCCTCAGGTCGTAATAAGCTTCAGATCTTATCCAGTAATCATGTTGATACCAGTCCTTTAGTCAGTCAAGGTTTAATATAATACAAGGAAAAAGAAGGATGAGAGAGTTGCAGAAGTTAAAATTATCAATATGCTTATAAATTTGCTTGAAGTCCTTAGGTCACTTTCATAGCAGAGATGGTGAAGCTGGTAATGTGTGAAAGTCTTTCTAGAATCAATCTAAAAAGTTGTAGGCAGTCCAGGTATAGGATCAACTCAGGTCTTTCCAGGCCTTTTACAGGTTATTCCAAAACATTATTTGGAAGATCTCTGATTTCCAGCATAGACTATCCCTATTCTAACTTTAAGCAGACTAGGGATGGCAGGATCAATCCCATGGCTTCCTTCTATAGGTCCCTAGCAAGTTGTCAAGCCTTTTGTCACAGCACCCACCCAGGAAACTTGTTGCTTTGTCTTCTGTTTCCTATGTATATACATGTAAACGAGTAACATTCGTTCACATAAGGCTGTTAGTTGGTGTCTAATTAGAGCATAGGTAATTAAGTTGAAGACAATATAGATACTAATACTGCATGAAATTATGTTACATCTTTGATTTTCAGGTTAACTGAACCATCCTCATGCATATTATAAAGCAGTTAAGCCACAAAAAGGCTTTAGTATCTATAGAGTAATCTGGTTATATTGTTAAACTTCTAACAAGATATAGATAAACATAGACAAATACAAAACAAAAAAAGCACCTGTAGCTGTTTAAAGATTAACAGTATTATTTATGAGGTGATGAGCTTTTGTGGGACAGACTCATGAAAGTCTACAGACAGCCACGCAAATTCAGGAAAACCCTGTTGCCAACTCTGCCCACATATTTACACTGGAGACACCATCACTGGACCTAACCATGTCAGTTACATGAACAGGGGTTCATATTCCTGTACTTCCACTTAAGTGATATGCCATCATGTGCCAGCAATGCCCCTCTGCCATGCATTTTGGACAGATGGGACGATCCCTTCACCAAAGAATGAATGGACACAAATCAGACATTAGGAATCTCCATACACATAAACTGTAAATGAGCATTTCAGTTTAGCAGGACACAGCATTCAACACTTAATGGTGTGCATTTTAAAAGAGAGATTTTTACACCAGATTACAGAGGGAGACATCTGAATTTGAATTTATTTTCAAATTTGATACCTCTCACCTTGGACTGAACAAAGATATCAATTATCTCATGCATTACAAGGACAGTTTCCCCACCTTTGATATTCACAGTGATTGCAGCTATCCCACTTAATTTAATAGGAACTTGCAGGGGATTTTTTTCTTCTCCCTTTCTCCCTCCTTTCCTTCTGCCCTATCTAGCTGATTCGTCAGGCTTTTTTTTATCTCCTTTCTTCCTTTCCTATCTTTTTTCTTTAAATTCTCTCCCTTTCAGTTATCAGGATTCTCCAGATCTGAAGAAGTGGGTCTGTCCCACAAAAGGTCATCACCTTATGAATAATAATGGTAGTCATTACATGCTACAGGACTGCTTTTGTATTTTGTGAAGATACGGACTAATACAGTTACCTCTCTGAGATTATAGACACATACACTTAACATCTATCCTTGATTTCTATTACTACAAATAAATTGATTAATAATTGCTGGTCTAGAGCATCTCTGTGAAATTTGCATATTAGTAGTTTGTCTTGGTAACATTTCAGAATCTCTTGTTAAATTGGCTTGGGTCATACCTAGGTTGATCAGTCTGTCAGTGTCACAAGGGTGCTTTGCAAAATTCCCCCAGGATGAAGAAATAAACACTATTTAAACTAAGCTCAAACATGGCTGCAGAAGTGCAAAAAATGAAATATAAAGATTACATTTATTTCTCCTGTCTTACAAAATATGCAAGCAGGGCCATACAGTTTTTATCACATTCTCCCTTACAGTTAAAAATTAAGAACACAGATTATAACCGAGGTTAAAATTGTACCCTAATCTCATTCTATGCAGAAACCTGCTTTGTGAACTGTTATTAATTGAGGATGATTACATTGTTTAGACAGTTTTCAGTGTGTTGAACTTAGAAATAAATATATCATTAAAAGTGGCCTCATGGGGCAGGATGCAGTGAGAGGAAGAAAAACAAGATGGTTGTGGGATATCATAAAGGCTTCTTTTGTATGCTTCTTTGCTGTGCCACCTCTAGCCAGTATGAGCTTTTCTGTATTTTGTGCTTTGAATGACCCATTACTTCCTGTTCTGTGACCAGAGTGGGAGGGAAATGAGTGATAGGAAAAATAAATAAACTTCCATAAAGGTTATTGGAACTTTAGTGAAAAGAGAGAGAGAAATCCTTGTCATCCAGGTCTTGGGGCTTAATTCCAATTGCTATCATAAAATAATTACATATAAAATGTAATTAAAGGTAAGACTAGGCATCTAACATGTACAATTGTGTATAGCAGGTCATGGGAGTGAGAGACATTTCCCCTCACAGTTTGTCTATAGTAAAGACAATTTTGTTTTGCAATTTTGTTTGAGTGGGTTTCTGGAATTTTTGTTGTAATTATCTGTATGTTGTCATCAGTTAAAGTTCAGTACGTTTTTCCTACAGGCTACCAAAATTGAATTGTATTAAACATTGTTTCTTTTTCTTTTCTGTTATTATAGACGAGCTGACTAGTATCCTTAAGAAATTATCACTTGAGAAATATCAGCCTATTTTTGAAGAACAGGAGGTAAGGGGGCTTTTCTGGTTTTGTTTTTTAGCTTTTAAATATTTCAGTATTTTATTTCAGCATTTTAGCATTTATAATCTATTTATCTGTTAGAAATCTATACATTATTATCCAAGTAAAATCAGAGCTCTGGATGTATCTACACAACCCCTCCCTTCTGGAATGGGTATTTAAATGACATGGATCAGAACTGGTTAATGAGGTGCTGATATTAATATTCAGCATTTCATTAGCATAATGGCAGCCAGTCGTGCTTTGAAAATACCGCTTGCAAAATGCAAACTGGCTGTGTAAATGTGGGCGCTTCGAAATAAACCCCAGACTTTGAAATTCCCTTATTCCCAGTTTGTTTTGGGGAAAAAAGGAATTTTGCAGTCTGGGGTTTATTTCAAAGAGGCCGTGTCTACACAGCCAGTTTGCATTTCAAAAGCAGCACTTTTGGAGCACGAAAGGCTGCCATTATGCTACTGAGGCAATGAATATTCATATCAGTGCCTCATTAACCAGTTCTGATCCATGTCATCAAAATACCCATTCCAAAAGGGGTAGACACAGCCTCTGTGTTGATTACAACTGTGCTATTTCCAGCATAATTTACCCTTTGCTGCAGAATTATCTAAAATCTCAGTTTTCTTTCTTTCTAATATATCTGAATGCAGCAATAACAGGGAAAATGTGAACTATATGTTAACAGACACAGCGATGAGTCTGTATAATCAGGAAAAGAGACTAAGGCTGCATCTACACTACAAGATAAATTTGAATTTATTAATATTGATTTTATAATTCTGGAATTTATAAGTTTTGAATTTGACCATCTGTACTTCCCACGTGCTCCTCACAAAGTCGACTAATAGCTGCCACGATCAAATTGGCAAACATCGACTGTTGCAGTAGTGCATTGTGGGAACCTGTCCCACAGTTGTCTCTCCTGTAGCATTCTGGGTATGCTCGCTGGTCTTTGACATCATCTTCCCACATTGCATTTTCTTCATTCCCCTCCCATGCTAAGCAAGCGTCCATTTTTCCTGTTGAAAGGAAGGAAAATTAGGGCATCCACATAACAGCAAAAAAGTTTACACAAATGTCTTTCTTCTGTAGCTGAATTCTCAACTGGACATCCCATGATAGCATCTGATCCCTGAAAATATGCCAATCCCTGAAAATAATACAGGAACCCTGACTGTATTCTCAAAGTTAGAAGAAAGAGGATTGAAAAGTCTAGGATAAAAGATTTTTGACTTTATTGAAAGTAATAAAGGGACGCTGAAAAGCATGAAGAAAGAGAAGATTGGAAAGTTTTTTTCGGAAAACAGAGCTGCTGATGTGGGGAGTCTTTGGCTTTCCAGTCAACTATAGTACTTCTGTGCAACGACTGTGTTCTCAACTGGCTATCCACTGAGAGTGTCCCTCCTCCCATCACTGCACGTGATCTCTGAAAATAATGCAGGGGCCTGGATTGTATTATAAAGTTAGAAAAGTCTAGGGGAAAGAATTTTTGACTTTCCCCTACTTCTTGGTAGTCCATTGTGTCCGACGATGATGTCTAGAGCTTGCATAGGCTCATCAGTTGTGGACACGCATGTGGCTGAGGAGTCCAACCCTTGAACGGCATGAGCGTTCATGGTAGGGCCAAGGGAATTGTCCTGGCTCTGTCGGTGCAGCTGCTGCTGTTGCATTCCTCCTTTCATGAGCATCAATCAGGTGTACGCATTGCTGCTATTCGACATGTCATATGCATGTTGTACAAGAGGAAGCCAGCCTGTTTGGTCTTCTGCATGCTGCTCTAGCTGCTTAGCTTTAATCCAACATGAGCAATGTTGGCCTTCACGCAGTCTTTTTACCTTTTGCAAGGCCTACCTCAATTCCTTTTGCCCTGGGATAGTTCACCCTAGAGGAGTTGCTGAGGGATTCTTGACTCCTCCATTCATATGATGTGCCCTGTCCAGCAAAGCTGAGCTTTCAGAATCATGGCTTCAATGCTTGTGGTTCTGCTCTGTTAAGGACTTCCAGGTTTGTGACTCTGTCCTGCCATCGAATGTGCAGTATTGACCTCAGGCTGCGTGTGTAAGAAGTGCTCCAGCAGTTTCATATGTTTTTTTTTGTACAAGGTCCAGGTTTCACATCCATACAGGAGACTGGGTAGGACTATGGCCTTGTGCACTTTGTTTAGGGGACTGTTGGATATTGTGCTGATTCAACATTTGTGTTCTCAGACATCGTAGTGCCTGGTTGGCCTGGCAGATCCTGGCATTAATTTCTTGGCTATCATGCTGCTGAGGTAGTTGAACTCATCTACCTTTTTTAACTCTGTTCCTTCAGTAGAGATTGAAGCGGGGAGAGCAGCAGATCCTGGAGCAGGCTGAGACAGCACCTCCGTCTTTCCTAGGCTGATGGTCAAACCAAAGAGGCGAGTGGCTTCAGCAAACTTGTTGACGATAAGCTGGAGATCAGATTCCTTGTGTGCCATAAGTGCACAGTCGTCAGCAAAAAGGGCTTCAAGGATGAGCCTCTGAAGCATCTTGGTTTTAGCACTTAAATGGGAAGGTCAAAAAGTGACCCATCAAGCCTGTGCTTTATGTAGACTCCATGGTCCAGGTCCCTAACTGTGTGGCTGAGGACGTGTGTGAAAAAGAGGTTGAATAGCACTGGGGCCAGCACGCACCCTTGCTTCACATCATTGGATCTCTCCAATGGATCTGAGGACTCGCCATTCAAAAGAACAAAGCCAGTCATGTCGTCATGGAACAGGCGTATGAGGTTAAAAAATCTTCTTGGGCAGCTGAATTTTGACAGGATGATCTACCGGGCTTCTCTGTTGACGGTGTCAAATGCCTTGGTCGGGTCTATAAAGGTGGTGTACAGATCCAAGTTCTGCTCTATGCACTTTTCTTGGACCTGACGAACAGCAAAGATCATGTCAATGGTGCTGCAGCCTGGGCGGAAACCACACTGTGCCTCCGGTAGGTTCTCCTCTGAGATGCTGGTGATCGGATGGTTGAGGATGACTTGAGCCAAGATCTTCCCAGCAGTACAGAGAAGGGAGATGCCCCGGTAATTTCCACAGTCAGCTTTGTTGCCCTTGTTCTTGAAGAGCGAGACAACTGTGGCATCCCTAAAGTCTTTGGGAGTGTGTTCCTCCCAGATGCTGGTCAGAATGCTGTGAAAGGCTTCAAGTGACACTGCCTTGAATATTTCAGCAGGGATACCTTCCATCCCAGGGGTCTGCTGGTCTGGCTGATTGCCTTTTTGAAGCCACCCGTTGTTGGGATCAGGTCAAGATTGTCTATTGTGGGTTTCTGAGGGATCTGGTCTACGGCTGCAGGGTCTACAATGGAGGGCCTGCTGAGAAGGTTGCTGAAGTGCTCCCTCCACCTATCACTGATGCTGCTCTTCTCCCTCAGGAGGGTCATGCCACCTGCAGACTTTCCCCTGCACTACACAGGCATTGCCAACACGGGTGATTCCAGTGAAATATCATACATTGAACTTTGAACGCAAACAGAAATCTCAGCTGGACTCACCCCCGGTGTTTCTGAGGGGGTCAAAGCATGAAGACAGATAGCAGCAGATATTAGCAAAAAGATTTTATAACTGAAATATCAAACCAGCAGGTGTCTGCAATGGACAGCAAGCTCCCGAAAATATTGTTGGCAGGGTGTATTGGGGGGATGGGGGTGTTTGTGTTCTGCGGCTGCTGAAGTGGTCCCCCAGCTATCTTAGCCACTGGGGAAACTTCCTCCTGTCGGCAGCAAACCACACTATAGGCGTCTAGGGGTTCAGTGGAAGGCCAGTTGAAGTGGTCCTCCCTGAGTATCTTAGTTGCCATGGGAGACTTCTCCATGGCTGCAGCAAACCCTCAAATGTCTTAGTTGCTGTGGGAGACTTCCCCCTGTGGCAACAAACCTCCCACTATTTGAGCCGCTGGGGAAGACTTGCCCTTAGCAGCTGCAAGCCCCTGAATATCTCTCCTGCCCTTGGGGCCCTAAACGTGTGCAGTCTATGACATGGTGGTGTCCAACGGCGGGCACATCCTTTTATTGGGTTGGGGGCTACCCACGTGATGTGGCAGAGCGTGGGAAGGAGCCAGACTGCGTGGCGCCTGTGGGGGAGGGAAGGGAGTTGTACACAAATGTAAACTGCTGAGAAGTTTCTCAGTGTCTTATGCAAGCATGAGCTCCCGCCCGAGCCTTGTTGCCATGCGATGCAGCAGCTGGCAGCAGGTAGCACAGAAAAAAATAACAAATGTAGAGACAGAGCTGCAAACTCCCTGCAGGGGCTATTTGCAATGAGTAGATGCGCTCACAGCACTAATAGTAAAGAAAGATGGACATTTTTTAAGCTCTCATACAAACAAAGGCTTGCTGCTCCCGCTTTGAAAGTCACAGTCTTCCTGTTACTGGAGAGCAGCAGCCAGAGCAAAGCAGTGAGGGGCATTGTGGGTTATATATGGAGCACCTTTGGAGGCTAATAAATTCAATTTTAACACAGGGCGCTTCCATAGTGGCCTTTAATCGGACTTCTGAATTCAAGCTTGATGCTATACCTTCCAGGTAACTACAATATTGTAATCTTGATATTAGTGCTCCCTAAATTGAGCTAACAGTATTTTCAGTGAAAACAGTCACAGGGTAATATTGAGCTAACTGCCTTAAATATGAATTTATCTCATAGTGTAGATGCAGCCTGTAACAACAAATCTGAGTGGTATGAGCCATTGTCTTTGTCTCGGTCAGGTTTTTCTGGTTTTTCATTCTGTGGCTGTGGAATGTGACACTTTTTTTTTCTAAAATTCCATAAAATTCGACACATTTGCCACTGAATTTGCCACAGTGCCATGGAAGAGATGTCTAACTTGTTTTCTTTCTCTCTCTGCATGGCTGGTACCTGCAAGTAGTTCTCTCTTCTTTATATATTTTTGCACACAATAGCATTAATTGGATTATAGTCTGTATTCCTCTACACTGCTGCATGGAGAATGCCAGGAGAAAAACCATTGTTGAAAATAATCACCAGGTTTTTTTTTTTTGTTTTTTTTTGTTTTTTTTTTTTTTTTTATTAACGAGCTTTTGCCACTGACCCAAAATCATGTGCCTGATAGTTTGTGGATAGAGGATGAGGCTAAAGACTTTTTCAGGGACATACAATAAATTAAAGTTGCCACAGTATGTACAGGCACATTTAGAAGACTTTCATCTCGTTGCACCATTGAGTGTTCAGGGGCATGCGTACAGGTTATTCAGCTCAGACAAAATACTGGATTTGAATAGTATACACCTAATTTGGGCCTAATTTGCAGAAAATGCTGAGCACCCAGCTTGTGAAAATTAGGTCCTGCAAATGATTCTGTCCGGGAGAGTTTGAAAACCTTGTGTTTATTCCATTCAGACATGATAGAACAGCTCTGTGTAAGCTCAAAATCTTGCCTTTCTCCCCCGAAAGAAGCTGGTCCAACAAAATATATTACCTCTGCCACCTTGTCTCTCTCATATCCTGGGGGGACACATGGTTTCAGCACAACTGCAAACAAAGGATTACTGTACCAGATATGAGCTGTGTGCACCCTAAAAAGCAGTTATTTTGAGATGTGCAAAAACACACTGTATATAATGTCAAGAAGGCCCCTTTACATTTCTTTCCACAGCCCCAATTCTATAAACACTTAAACACTTACATTTAAGTTTGCACACATGAATTGGCCCACTGAATGAGACTATTCATGTGCATAAATGCAATTATGTATTTTCAGGGTCAGTGCCCAAAAATGTTAGTAAATTTTTTGAGCATTATGCTTTGCTGTCAGACTCTAAAGTTAAAGAAAGAAAAGAGAGCTATGGGAAAACTATGTGGCATTTGGGTTTTTGTAGAGCATAATTTTCTATAATTTAAACCCGTTTTTTCTCCTAGGGAAACTATTTTTTTTTCCAATTGTCTAAAGAAAAGGAAAGCTGTGCTGAGAATAAAATGATAAATAGAAAAAACAGTGCTAGTGTTTCAAAAATTCATAGAAAAAGAATATTAATTATAAAATGTGCATATGCTATGTCTGTGGAGGTGATGTCAGTGTGAAAAATGGAAAACACTCATTTTATCACATACTTATGAATGCATCACTTATCTGTATTCCATTTCCCTGAAGCTTTTGTTAACATTCCATACTCCAACAGTTTTTACAAGCTTTTTTTCTTAAGCCTCCTCCACGAGAAATATTTCCTTCTCTCCCACTCTCTCAAAATGTGTAACTGTCCACAAAATAACCTACTCCAAAACCTAGGATTGGCAAGATTTAATCATGGGCCAGTAGCAACTTTTCTAGATATATGAAAATGGCATAGCTTTGAAATCAAGCATTTCTCCAACAAGCAGGACTAGAAATGGGAGTTTTGCCAGTGGGACTCATAGCACTTGCTTCTAGCTTTGTGAGGTCCTGAGGCAATGGATTTTAAAGCCAAGGTGGGTTTAAGTTTTGTCTGTTCCAATTCATTTTAGGATGTATTAAGAATTTGTTAATTTTAATGTGTCCCTCTTTATGAGTCTTACACAGTTTGTTATATGATTACCAAGGTACCTGTCTTTATGGCTAGAAGTCAGCATGACACAGTCACAATTAAAAGACTGTAAAAAATTCCTAAAATATGTTTTGCTGTAATATGCCTATTTAGACAGCATGACCATATCATATAGTGTGAAATTTAGTCACATCTTACTGTTTGATCAAAATGAGATTAATAGGTAAGGTGACTGCCTGTACAGGACACAGTGTGGTATTTGATGCGATGTTATGTCTTAAACCATTCCTCTAATCTGGGGTCTAACCTGTTCCCTTCTGCCACTCGGCGCTTAATTGGAAGGCCTGCCATAGCAAGGGAATAAAACTATGAGGCCTTGGGTTTATAGCCCACACTTGATGAATCAATCATTCATTAGTGGTGCCACCTCAAGAAATGATGAGAAAAAAATAGGTAAAAAGAAGAAGGTAACTAAACTGTAAAAAGAGAGGGGTTTTAAGATACTTACTTACAAAAAGACTGGTTAAGGAAAAATGGACGTTTTAAATATAAATGTTAAATTCAAAACCCTGACTGTGTTTTCCCACATAAATAATTGGAAAGTTGTAAAAACAACATATTTATAATGATACTATATAATAATTTGTGATACAAATTGTCTTTTAATTGTGTTTATTTTGGAAGGTTTTTTTATTTAAAAATAAACAATTTTTCATAATGTGGAACTCAGGAACTGAAGTTACGTTAATTGTGGGGAAACAGCTGTCCAAGGAAGGGTTTGGATTCATGCCTTTAGGAAACTGAAGGCAGTTATAACTAGACTTTATAAAGCACAGTACAGCTTCAAAGTATGGTACAAGCTATAAGAATGACTGACTGTAACATCCTCATGAGACTGGTAGGACACGTGTTCTGCATATCCTAGCCATAAAAACTGATGTTTGGTGCAGCCTATTCAAGGGCACTGTGAGGTTCTGGATACCAGACCTCTGTTCAGGACTGTAAAT
This sequence comes from Carettochelys insculpta, assembly GCF_033958435.1. Classification (NCBI taxonomy): domain Eukaryota; kingdom Metazoa; phylum Chordata; order Testudines; family Carettochelyidae; genus Carettochelys; species Carettochelys insculpta. The sequence continues at coordinate 158,877,775 of NC_134138.1, read as the reverse complement.
CATCTGGCTCGTTTACGCAGACCTACCTAGAGATTAATGTTGTTATGGTGCCATAGAACTGAGGAAAAGAAGACTGATAAACAGAGTTAGCAGGGAGGAATTTTGCTGTGACACATCCTTTAGCTGCTTTACTTTTTTGTTCTGGCAATTTAACGTAGAGTATAAGGGGTGCTAATAGACTAAGGAAATCTTGATGATCAAATTCTGTACAGAGAAGCACATGGTTACAGTCTATTGAGGAGTCCTGTGGCACCTTAAAGACTAACAGAATTATATGGGCTTAAGCTTTTGTGGGCAAAGACCTGCTTTGTCAGATATACACATATACATAATTACAGGGGGAATAAATATTTGGCAATGGTCTCTTCGGTCTCTCCGAGAGAGGTGTAACGTGATCCAGTTCCTGGAAGTTGAAGGTAGATAATTTCAAAATGGAAATAAGTGTAAATTTTTAATGGTGAGAATATTTTATCATTGGAATAATTTACCCAGGTTTTGGTGCACACTTTTGACAATTTTAAAATCAAGATGGATGTATTTTCTAAAAGGTATGCTCTAGGAACTATTTTGGTGATGTTCCATTACCTGTGCTCTATATCACACTAGATTGGGATGGGCTAATTACATCCCGAAAGACACATCCAGTCAGTCAGGGCCTTTAATCCATCCTTTACAATTATCCAGCTGGTGGTACGATGGGGAGAAGGCAGACTTCCTCCTTGCCCAAGGCCCCCGTGCCATTTGTGGAAGCATCCCATGGGTGGTGGGCAAACGGCTCCATGTCCTGCAGACACCATCCCTGCAGCTCCCATTGGCTGGGAACTGGGAACTAGGATGCCTTGGGGCAGTGTCTGCAGGCAAGGGAAGAATGCGAAGCTGCTTCCCCACCCCTACGTCCAGTATCTGCTGCTGGATGTGCCTGCAGCAACTACTGGCAGCAGTACAGGCTAAGGTGCATCAGGGAGTCTACTTTTGTCCTGTGACAAGTATCAGAGAGGTAGTTGTGTTAGTCTGTATCTTGGAGAACAAGAAGTCCTGTGGCACCTTATAGACTAACGGATATTTTGGAGCATAAGCTTTCGTGGGCAAAAACCTGCTTCATCAGATGCATCTGATGAAGCAGGTCTTTGCCCACAAAAGTTTATACTCCAAAATATCTGTTAGTCTGTAAGGTGCTACAGGGCCACTTGTTGTTCTCTGCTTTAGTCTTGCTACTCTGGTGGATGGGAGCCACCCAAGCTAAGCAGCACCTGGCTCGAACCCCCATCCCAAACTCTTCCCTCACCCCAAGATCAGCCCTGAACCACATCCCCTCTTCCACCCCATCCCTCTGCCCCAAGCTCATACCCTAAGTCCCCTCCTGTGCTCTGCACTCCAACCTGTGCCCTAAGGCCTGTCTCACATCCCAGCACATCCTCTCCCACCCACTTCCTGCATCCCTTACAGCACCCCGTGTCCCAACCCTACATTTATAACCTACTATACAGTTTCACTACCCAGATGTGGCTCTTAGGCCAAAAAGTTTGCCCACTTCTGGACTGTGTGGTCACAATGATTCCTTCTGACCTAGTATCTGTGATCTTGTGTGTCCCTCGGCAGCCTGAACTGTCTGAAGAGCTCTTTTTGTCCAGAACATCACCAGATTCAATCGTCGCTGGGATTTGCAATGTATTACCAGTCAGTTTTTAAGTTCTTAGCCATTTTGACTTTCTGAATTGCACGCATGTGACAGCAAGGTGCACATCCATGCCTGGGGTGACCATGTCTCCCTATCCCAAATATGGGACAGGGAGGTCTGGGGGGAGCGATGGCTCCTTCTGGAACCACCAAGGCATGGGGAGCCAGAAACCCAGCCGTCGCCATGGGTTGGCTCCCAGCTCCCCAAGCCTTGAGGAGCTGGAAAGTAGACAGCAGCCACAGGTGCTGCTCCTGGCTTCCCCAGGCCTCGGGGAGCCGGGAAGTGGGCAGCAGCAACCCCTGGGGCCCCATCCTACCCTTCTCTTTGCAGGGCCTGCTGCTGGCTCCCTCTTCCTGTGCCCAGAGAGCTTGTGAGTATGTGCTGTGCACACCAGTGAGGGGAAAAAAAGGAAAAGGCCAGCAGGGGGGCAAATATGGAGCAATTAGCCGCTTTTTAAAAAAAGGTTGGGACACCTTTGTGGTGCCTGAATTGTGGGGCTGTCCCACCCAAATACGTGACAGATTGTCACCCTATCCATGCCAAAAGTTGTAGTGCATTTTGATATCACTGTCCCTGCCCCCCAGCTAATTTGAATGCAACAGTTTCTTTGATTGCAGGAAGACTGCATGGATGTTTTTTGACACAATTGCCATGCCTGTTTAGCAGCATGAGGTGTCGGGGGTGTGTGTGTGTGTGTGTGTGTAAAATCAGTTCGATATATATGAGCAAGGACTAATCTAAACAGTAAATGTATATGTGTGTATTTTTTTTTTTTCTTTTTTCCAAAGGTGGATATGGAGGCCTTCCTCACCCTTACAGATGGTGATTTGAAAGAGCTGGGTATTAAAACTGATGGATCTCGGCAGCAAATTCTGGCAGCTATTTCTGAACTGAATGCAGGAAAGGTATGGTCTGAAATAAGAAAAGCGATTAAACTAGTTTTTCAGGTTTGCTTGTATTTCAAATCCAAGCAATGTATGTTTAAAAAAACTTAGTTTTATAAACAAGATAAAAAATTGTTAGTGATCAACAATATATTTGATAATTTTGTATGTCCATTAATTCCTTCCATATTCATTAAATGGACTGTTATTTACTATGTTTACTCATTCACTTATTGTAATAAAAATTAACTTGTGATGGTGAAAGCATTGTTCATATTACAGATTTGTCCTTCAACCTTCATGATATAACAAAAAATCTAATTTATCCTTTTGTAGAATAAAGGTATGCCTATTAGCTTTTTGATCCGCTTTCAACTCGCATTTTTCTCTGGCAGCAATGTTGTTGTCTTCTGGTTTGGTATTTACAGTAAGAAGGAAGTAAAGAGAGAGGCAGAAAAATGAGAATACCTTATAATGGGTTTCTTTAGCCACAGACTGTTGGCTGATGTGTCTCTGTAGCTAACTTTTCGGGTCTTCTCAAATCGTTTAATTCTATTTTCCATTCTATCCTTAATCTTTTATACCAGGCATATAGGACACTAAGGCTTTTGAGCATGTCTAACCCACATTGTGAAAGCACCATTTGTGCTTCTGTTAAGAGTGATCTTTAGCTGTGCACATCTTACATAAACAAATAGGGTGCCAGTAAACAGTTCTCCACAATATGTAGTGTAGTTTGTAGGTTTTTCATGATGATAAAATTTGTTGTTATGCACTGTAAATGACTTTGTGTGTAGGTCTTCACATCAGGTCTTACTAGTTCCATCGTTAAGATTGAATTATGTTTTGCCCTTTAACATCGGACTATTACTTCATTGTTATATATTAAGAATATAGCATGTCTTTCCTAAAGTTACAATACTTACTTTTTGAATACAGAATGGATTGTCTGAGAGTTAAGAAGTAAATCTTAATACAGTTGCTAGAACATCCAAATAACGGACCTTGATAAGAAATGTGTTGCTGATATTTTGAGTCCATGGCATTAAGTCTACAGGAACATGTTTGCACTCTATACCCTAGTTGTTCCCAATAGGGTTCATGGCCATGAGACTGGGCTCACAACTCTACAGCAGATTCCCAACCTTTTTGGTAACATGGCACACTTCAATGAGACAAACAATTCCCCAGCACACCCACTTTTTTCAGCTGAATTGATTGCTCATGCACATCATATTTATTTACTACGGTTACAGTCTTACTAGAGAGGTTTGCAACACAGTAATGTGTACAACAAGCTAAACAAGGATGAAATGCGTTAATGTTTCAAATCCACCACAGAATACAGCATCTTAGATACACCAGCTCAGACAGATTTTCAAAATCTGCTCTGTGCCATACTAGGGATATTGAGTCAATAAGTAACTACTGAAAGCAGGCTCAGCTCCCCTCCCCGTCAGCCCATCGGGGCCAGGGTGTGGTATTTAAACCACTTCCCAGCCCTGACAGGCTCCTGCCCTACTTCCCCACCTTGCCACAGCAGGGCATGGGGGTGGGCTCCCCACCAGCTTATTTGGGCTGGGAATCAACATTTCAGCTGTCTCCTGGCATGAATGAGGTTGTGCCGGGTCAGCATTTCCAATGGTGGCTTTATAAAGAGGCACCGTGGTGCGCACACACACACACGTGTGTGTGTGTGTGTGTGTGCGCGTGCATGTGCAGGCAGGTGGGCTGGAGGGAATCGATTTAACCCTGCACCAGCTAAGACTTAGGCATCCTGGCTGCTTGAGCACCGGCTGGCTTGGGGTCATCTGTTTTTCCCCACTGCAGTGGCTCTACAAAGCCTCAACACGCTGGATGAAAACCACTGGTCTGCAGCATGGCACTGTAAAGGCAAAGCTGGGAAATAGGTTGTTTTTTTAAAAAAAAAAAAAAAAAAACCAAAAAAAAACAAAACTCTGAATTCTATAATTTCCAAAGTTAAGAAAATAAAATAAGAAAAATTAAATATATGTTTGCTGTGCACATTTTTGTTGTGTCCAATTCATTAGACTTTCAATATGACAAATGTTTTCCAGGATGGACACATGACTTTTCATATTTGTGTATAACCCGTAGAAAAAGAATTACTGAATGAGAAATTTAAGAATGCTTTCTTTTACAGGGACGAGAGAGACAGATTTTACAGGAAACCATACACAATTTCCATTCTTCCTTTGAGAGCAGTGTTAGTAATACCAGATCTCCTGGCAATTCCCAATGTAAGTGTTGTTCAAATGTCACATCAACTTTATCCAATTATTCTTAAACTGGGGTAAAGTACAGCATATACAAACATGGTAGTTCATAATGTGTTGGTTTAAAGGTTGCTGCATTTCTGTCTCTCTGAGACTGTGGTGAAGATTTCAAAGTTTAAAAAAAAAAAAAAAGAAAAAAAAGAGGGAGTTTGATTTTTATGTAGGGATAATATTTATGGGCTTTAAACATGTTAGTGTATATTTGGTTAATTGAAAACTTTTTTAAATGTTCTATGTATTACATGTTGCAGTGAAAGCCAACAGGGTGTATTTTACCTGTGAGGTAGGTCTCAATCAGCTTAATGAGATTGCTGGGGTTGCTTCTTGTCTGTCCTTAGCAGCAGACCAATTCTTGCCTCTTACGGTCACGTAAGAGGCTATTTAATGGCGTAGAGGCAACTGTATATGTTGTGCTGTAGTTTTGCAGTACATGAACATCAGTGCTGAGCTCTACTTGTTACATTCTGGGTGGAAAGGAGGGAATGATTTGGACGTTGGTAGTGTCTTGGGACCCACATGGAGAGACCCTGCTTTCTGTACATTGAATTCGTGGTTACAGAAACTTTTGGCAAACAGTTACACTCATCCCTCTTTAAATGAGTACTTTATGAGTACTTGCTTAAACGAGGGACCCATATACCTCCCTTAGTTCACTCGACAAGTGAACTCTCCCGCTAATAGAAGCATAACTCCCTCCCCGCAGCTCCAATCCCCCCACCCCTGTAGTCTGACACCCTCCTGCCAGCCCCGCAGCCCCAACCTGCTGCAGCCAGACCCCCTCGCCAGCCCCGTGGCCCCAAACCGCAGCAGCCTGAAAGCTCTGCGGCCCCGCAGCCTGACCCTCCCCGTACCCCCCTGCGGTCCCGCAGTCAGATCTGCCAGCCCTGTGGCCCCAAACCATGGCAGCCAGACCCCTTTGCCAGCCCCACAACCAGAATTCCCCCGCCCCCTGTGTGCCCCTGGACCCACAGCCTGATCCCCCCCCACCAGCCCCATAGCTCCAAACTGCAGCAGCCAGACCCCTTTACCAGCCCCACAGCCAGACCCCCCTGCCACCTGTACCTTCACCGCCCCTGCAGCCTGACACACACCCCCCGCCGGCCCCACGGCTCCAATCTGCGGCAGCATGAACATACCCCAGAGACCGAGCTCCCCACCAGATTTTAACCCTCCCCAACCCAAGGTTCACTTACCTTTCAAAAGCAGTCCCAGCTGCTGCCACTCCTTCCCCGAGTTAGGAGCCCTAGGAACTAATTAGAGACTTTGATATGTATTTTATTAGGACTTAAGTGTCCCTCTTATGAGTTTTGACCTCTGAGGAGAAAGTTGGGAACCAATTGTGCTTGTATAGTGAGTGTACTTTATCTGCACCCAAGGCTAACTGGCCTTGTTCACTTACTCCTGCTGGGGGTCTATATGAAGGTAAAGCAGCTCTTTCATCTTTCTGTGGCTACAGAGTACGAAAATGCCAGCAATCCCATAGCAAATAATAGGTAGAACTCTGTCCCAAGCAGTAGAATCACCAAATGTAGGAAATAATCAATTCCATTGTTTTTTCCATGCCTCAGACTCCTGTGTACTGCCCCCGAGCAACTTATGTCACTTGAATGACAACTGGACTGTTTGTACAGGTACCTCTGGCTCCACTACCTGGGGGCAGTTGAGACTCCCAACTTAGCAAGTTAGCAAGCTGACTCAACTAGCTCTCTGTAGAGATGTTACAGTTTTTTGGAGGATTTCTTTTAATTGGTATAGCCTCCGGGTTACTGTTTTAGTTACTCCCGAAGAGTGTTGAGTAAAATTAAAGCAGCAGTTAAAAGGACAAAGATTGTCTGTAGCAGAGAGTTTCCATAAAGCTTCTAACATCAGATTGTACAGTCAGAGTCTCTGAAGAAGGGAAAACTACACTCTAGATAGAATTCTAAAGCTCTAACATGCGAGAAGTCTCTGGTAGCAATTATTGAAGATCTGGGGAAAAACCAATGGCAAACATTGAAACTGAAGTAAAGGGGAAAGCAGAGGAGAGGAGGCCCTTCTCTAGTAGAAGTGGAGCCAAGGGACTTAGATACTTGCAAAGTAATTGAAGATTAAGTAGAAGGGATTTAAATGAACAGTTGAACATTTAACTATGATTATGGTGAAAGGGAAAGATTGTGCAGTTTCTTTTAAAGATGGTAATTAGTTAGCATTAACTGTTTCCCTGGCCTCCACTAAATTAAAGTTATTAAGAGAGGATATAGTGAAATGTAATTTGTATGGGGGAGGCAGGGAAAGAAGGACCCCTTAGGGATGGCAAAGATAGGGGAAAATAGTGGATATGGAGGGACCTATTGGAAGTTTGTATAATTCATTATGTAATTCAAAATATCAGATGATAGGCTGTTCTGAGGGTGAGTAATGAGGTTTGGCTGGTGGAGAATTTGCTTCAGTTGGACTTCCAGGGACAAGCAGAAAGAGTATGGGCGTGGCGGGTGCTGGCATTCAGCAAAGTGTATCATTCCTTGGGGACTGAGGTTATTTTGACTTCATGTTAGGTTTCAAGGTTAGAAATGTATATGGATTTTATCCAGTGGAGAGACCGGGGAGAAAGTTAGGGGCTTGATTTTAAAAAAAAAAAAAAAAAAAAAAAAAAAAGGGGGGGGGGGGAAGCAGCTCTGAAAGCCTACTGACAGACATCATGCCATATTCGAGCAAAACATGACATTTGTGGGAGCAACATACTTAATAATGAGAAGGGTATTACAGAAGGGTTTGTATCAGTAAATAGTCTCTTCGTAGCCAAGTTTAGAGCACGGGTGTCTCAATTCAACGAGGTACTTAAGCATGTACCTAGTAGCATAGGTCTGGGCCTCCTCCAGGCCTGGGGTGGGGGCAGGGGAAGTTGCTCAGCTTCCCTACTCTATACCACGTTCTGCTCCCACCTGACTATTCCCCCACTCCCAAGTCTCCATGCTGCCTTGCTTCCTTCCTGCCTCCATTTCCCCTTAGACCCCACCCCCACCTAAATCCAACTCCCTGGTCTCCACCCCACCCTGCTTCTCCCCTCCCCACCTTTTTCCTTTCTTTTCCCTCCCCTGAGCATCCTCCATCCCTGCTCTTCCCCCTTCCTCTCAGTCTCCTACACACCATGAGACAGCTGACTGCAGCAAGCAGTAGGCATTGAGAGGGAGGGAGAGGAGTTAATGGGTCAGGATACCGATGGGTAGGAGGTTCTGGAGGGCCTTTCTGTCTTCCAGCGGGTGCAAGGTTCCGTCTAATTTTTTACCATGGATGCTGCAGCTTTGGAGCACCCATGGAGTCAGCACCAGTGCATATTAGTAAATATCTCCAGTTGCTGATGATGGGACACAAGATAGGGAGGGTTGAGGGTTACTTCAGAGAATTCTTTCCCAGGTGTCTGTCTGCTGGGTCTTACCAGATGCCTAGCTCAGCGGCTAACCGATCAGCGTATTTGGAGTTGGGAAGGAGCTGGGATTTTGGAGTTGGGTCAGATTGGCAGAGACCCTCTGGGATTTTGGCCTTCCCCTCCAGCATGTGGTGCAGGTCACTTGCTGATTTAAACTAGTAAAAATGGTGGATTCTTTGTAACTTTAAGTTTATAAACCATTATTTGAGGGCTTTAGTAATGCAGAGGTTAGGGGTTTATTACAGAAGTGGGTGGATGAGGTTCTGTGTGTGCAGAAGGTCAGATTATATAATCATGATGGTCCTCCGTCTTTAAGTCAATGAGTTGATGCGCCAAATGTTAAGCATCTGAATAACCCCCCTGAAATCAGTGGGCTGCTCATGTAACTAAGTACCTGGCCAAATCTGGGCCCTGGTTTAGAGGAAAAGACTATGTGGGCTGGACTCCATAGTCAGGGTCTTTTTTCCTTCCCGTTGTTGTTGAGCCATGGGATCAAACTGACTACTCACTGGTGGAATCAGATGCAACTACACTGAAGTCAGGAGCTTTGTGCCTGTTCGCATAAATGTTGCATGTGGTCAATTTCCTTTAAAATATTGCTTTGGTTGTTAGTTGAGCATGTTGTGGGCACTCTCAGAAACAAATAATAAATCATATCGATCTTTCTCTCTCTTTGTAGCACCTGCTTACTGGATAAAACCACAAGAATCTATGCCTACAAGGAAGTAACTGCTTGATAAAGATGTTTTTTAAGCCTGAGACATGGCAGATTGATTTTAAATTTACAGAAGAAAATTTGTAAAACTGTGTGCCAACCAAAGTGTTTCAGTATACTTTTGTGCAGAAGATTGCTGCTGTAACATCTTTATGGCTCCAGTCCAGCAAAACGTTCCTTTAACTCTGAGAGTGAATAGCTTTACTGACCTTAAAGGGACTACTCAAAGACTATGTCTAAACTAGGCATAAAAGTTGACTGCTGTTATGCAATTATATCTACGCCAATTGCGTAGCTAAAATAGACTTATAAGTGGTTAAATACAATGGCTGTCTATGTGGAAGAACGTCAACGGGAGCATTTCTCCCATTGACCTTCCTTAATCCTTGCCACTTGTGAGGAGTTCTGGGGCCAGCCTTGAACCTGGCAATTGCCTTTTCGTTCGTGTGTGAAACAAAACCACAGAAGATCAACCCTGAGCAAGTCTTCCACAGTAGTGTGGCTTTAGCCATAGAGTTACAGTTAAACACATGTTTAGGTGCTTTGCTGGTTCAGGGCCTGTAGGAACAAGGCAAGATTGAATAATGGGATAGGAAGATGTGTAGGTCCCCCACCAGAACCACCAATTTGAACAGCTCACAGAAGACGTATGAAGGCACAGCCAAGCACCACAGGAAGCAAAGACATTGTTATAAATTCCGAGAACTTACAAACGTGGGAATTGCTAAATGGAACATGCTACTACAGAATGTTATGTCTCTGTAAAGGATGGAGGCCAAGTTACAAGAGTGAATAGTTTTGTGGAAGGGAATAGAAAGGAAGAATATTGATACATACATTAACTGACTAAAGCATATATAATTTAATCAGTGCTAAGAGTGTAGAATAACAGTAAATACAAGCATGCCGATGAAGTATCTATTTATGTGAATATAAAAATATCGCTCACAAAATTCATAACCTGTCACCAGTATATATGCAGAAATAATGTACTTTTGTAGTATCTATTTTTGATTAACAGACATTCCAACGGTTACAAAAACATTTCCATATGGGTATTACAATTTGTTTTTTTTTTTTTAATATCAATGAATGCTGAAATGATTAGCACTAGAATTATGGATGGAGCTCTGTTAAATGTTGTGCATAAATTTTTTTAAGCAATTAAAATATAAGCCGTCATAAATTTCTAATGTTAGATTTTGCCTTTCTCAATCTGCAAGTGCCCAATGTTCAAAATTGTGCCATTGGCTGGGTTCAGTGTGAGCCTGTGGGTGCAAATATAAATAAGGTCAAGCAGAGCTTGCTGAAAGCATTGGTGCATTGGTACAGAAGACAGAGGTTTCACTAGTTGTTGTTTGCTTACCTAAAGAGGCCATAGAATCCTGGTGGGCTTGCTGAAAACTAGTGCCTTAATACAACTTCATGTGCTGTGTAAGTGCCACCTAGTAACACACCTAGATACTTAGGTTACTGACTCCTGGCTCTGGAATTGCATCGGGGATCCTTTTCAAGTGTTCTGCCTCTGTATGAGGTCTGGGTATAGCGTACGAAGGGCACTGACGTTGTTGATGGTGAGAAACATGTTTGAGCATAGTTTGCAGGAAGGCGGGTACAAAGATGGCTCTGTCATGAGCAGGGAGGGTGGAGGCATAGCACCCGTAGCTGAGACTGATCTTCTCTGCTGCCCATCTATTTCACTTCCATCAAACTCTGGCAAATTTGATCGCCCTCTTGGTAAGCGCCCTTTGTATTTGGCTGCGTGACCTAATGTTCCAAGTAAAGGCAGAAGTGCCCAGCAAACTGAGCTGTTCCATGTAGGTGGACTCAACATGGCAGCTAAGTGGAGTAGGATTTTTTTTAAATCAAACACTGAAATACAAAAGATATTGAAGCAAGAAGATTTTGAAGAACTGAATCTTTGTTTTAAAAAAAAAAAAAAAATCCTTTTAATAGGATAACCAGCCTAAGAAGGGAAGGGAGAACAAATGGCTGGTGAGAGAAGCATTAAAATAAAATTGTCCAGTAATAACCACTGATGTGTTTCTGTTAGAGGAACACAGAGATGGGTATAATGAAAAATGTGTAGTGGAGAAGGATTCTCTGTGGGGACTTGAATAGCCATTATGATTGACTGCTAGTCATTTGGTCAGGAAAAAGAGTGAAGATGATTATAACCTAGAGCTTAGGTGACTCACTGAGTGTGTGGGAGACTTAAATTTCCAGTGACTATTTTATAAAAATTGGGACATTTTCAGAAGCCCGTAGTGGAATATTCAATAGCCCAATGGCTATGGCATACCGGCGCAATGTGGGAAAATCAAATTTAAATCCATTTTCTACATCAGGTGGATAGGACAGGTGGACCTGGATCTCCTACAGCTCAGCTTAATGCCCCACCCACTGAGCTGAAACTTACAAGGGAGGTGGTAGCAATTGCCTGCCTCTTCCAGTTGTTTTATGAATCCTTTCTTTTGCTTTTGCCAAATACCTGGAAGAATTAAAACAATTCAGTGACCATGCCATGAATTTGCAAAGGGTTTTGGTTGAAACTTCATTTTGATGAACAAATTGTTCATCCAAAAAATTTACCCAGCTCTATATCTGAGAGAGAAGGAGCAAGTAGCATTTCACCGTTGAGAGAGTGCTGTGTACAAACAACTTTTAACTAAGACAAGGGCTAGGACAAAGTCCTTGAACCTGGACAGAGATACGAACTAGATGGCCTTTCATCATTGTTTTATACTCCATGACCATTCAGCTCTTGGTTACAACATTGTTCATGTAGTCAGTTATCCTCTGGGAATTTTACAAGGACTACCACCTCATTTCACATACATCACCAAACTGCCAGTGTCAAAGACAGTTGTCATTATTGATCTGTCCTGGATTTGACCAATCATCCAGAGGTGAAAGGCTCTGTGTATCATTGTCTTCCGTGACTCTGGTCCTTTTTTATGTCCTGTTTTAGAGGAAAGATTTTGTAAATGTGGCTTTTGTTTCACCCCTGTAAAAAATAAAGCCATTAGAGCTTCGTAAATAAAATTATCTTTTGTTCTAGAACAATGGATTTAGCTGAGCTTTAGCTTCTGACTCTTGACAGTGCTGTCACCCCTAGTAACAGAAATATAGTGTTATTTTATAGTAATGTTTTATAAAAGTAGTTGAAATTTTGTTTTCTTTTTTCTTTATTTCTAGCATTAATCAAGGTCAAATTTTAAACAGAGATGCATCATTACTTGGAAGTGCTTCAGAAAGTTTGTAGTTCTTTGTGTCAGCAAATGCCTCCGACATAATGTAGCTTCTCAAGGGAGCAACTCTCATTTCCTGAGTGGAGAGAGAACAGAAAGGCTTTTAAAAATTGAGATATTTTTTATCGGGATTCTCCCCTTCCCCTGGTTTAGAATCTGTCTCGCTGAATTTGGCTCAAACTAATATCCCAAAACTTACCACTTTTAGATTTTTCTTTGATTTCAAAGTCCTCTTGACAGAACACTGTACATTTACAGGAAACAGGTTTTGTCCATTAAACCAGCAACCTTTGGAAATGTTTAAAGCTAATTTGAAATAGTTAACTTCTATACTTTTTCAGAAGCTTTTACCATTGCAAAAAGCTGTTAAAGCAGTTTCCTTCTTAATGGACTAGAGCAACAGCTTCCATGTACTTTTCACTGCTTGTTATTTGTAGCATCTAAACATGACTGGTAACACAGTCAGCCCTGAAAATACAGTAGTGGCTTTGGAGTAGGAGTGCTATATCCCTGATGTGTTTGTTGCATTTCCAACTTCCCATATACCTGACAGCCTTGTGTGAACCCTTTTTCCTCAAGCCGTGAAAGTAGCATGCTCATCCCTTTTGGTTGATAGAGATATTCCAGACGTGAAACACTAACTCTAGAGTGAACCACTTTTGACAGAAAGGTTGCAATGACATGGGGCTTTGAAAATGTTGAATAGATAAAAGTGATCTTGGAAAAACAAAGCAACTGAAGAAAGTCTTATCAAAAATGGCTTCAGAAATATTCTGTTCCCCACCCCCCGCAAAGGACTTCCAGTGTGGCTGTGATCTCTTAGCCTCCTGCTAAGCATTTGTTCTTCTACACACACCGCTGGAGTGGTGGCCTACAATTGGCCCCAGCAGGAGTGTGCTGGATCTAAGTAATTTTCAATGAGGATTTGGAAGTGAAGTGAAACTGAGCAATCTCGTATTGATCTAGGTCTCTACAGCCCACTTTGCATGTAAGCTGAGCCTGCATGATCATGTCCTGCCAGTCTGATCTTAGGAAAGGACAAGAGGGAAGATAATAATGAAGATGACAGAAAAAATGGGAGATAGAAATGGGGAAGAGATCCAGAGAAAGCATTGGTTAACATGCCACTGGTTTTTCCACATTTGTGGGGTTTGTTAGTGATGAAAGTCTAATAAAAATCAAATGTCCCTTTGTAATCTGCTATAACCATGTGACAAAACAAGGAGCCAAATACATACTACTATGAATCTGGCATAACTAATGAAGTCAATAAGGATCCTCACTATGGATATATGTAGGTTTAACTGATGTTAGAATTTGGCCCCAGTTAATTGTAATGCTTCCTGGGAGTACTCAGGGCTGTGACACAGCTTACCACCTGCCCTTAACCTAAGGAAGCCTTGTCTATGCCTGTGGTGGGTCAGTTCTCAAGGCTGTGTCTACACTGCCCCCCTTCTTCAAAGGGGGCCTGGTAATCAGCGTGAACTGGAAATAATAATGCAGTGCTGTGATGAACGTGCAGTACCTCATTAGGCTAATTCTCACCGTGGCGACTTCAAAATTGCAAACTTCGAAGCACTGGCCTGCTGTGTAGCCAAGGTCACTTCAATGTACCCACACAACTTCGAGTAAGGGCACTTCGAAGTTGCGTAGGTACTTTGAAGTGCCTGCAGATACATTGCATGCTGGCACTTCGAAGTTTGCAACTTTGAAGTTGCCACAGCAACAATTAGCCTAACGAAGTGCTGCATATTCATCACAGCACTGCATTATTATTTCCCGCTCGTGCTAATTACCGTTCCCCCTTTCAAAAAAGGGGGCTAGTGTAGACACAGCACAATGGCCCTAGCAAGCCAAGCACTCTTCTCCTAGCCTTGCTGACCTTGCTGTTACTTACAGCTTAGCGATAGGCACGCCCAAATCCATCAGTCCTCTGAGCCGTACCTGAGTTGTTCAGGTCTTGGTCCACTGTGCATTCACAGGTTTGCTGCTTCCAAAGATGTCTAGACATTGCCCCTCAATCGCCACTCCATTTAACTCACAGCACTGGATTTGTTAATAACGAAATGAAATACAAGTTTATTTAACAAGGAATAGAGCAGCCAGTAGAAGTATTGGTGATAAATGATTACATATAAAATCAGAACCTGCATTCCAGAGCCTAGACAAAGGTCCTCTTGTAGAGTATTGCTCACCCAAAGTCCTTGCAGCATTTCACAGCCAGGCTGGCATTGGCTTTCCTTTTGTGAGAGAAACAGAAGTTAACTCAATTGTTAAATGCCAATTTTATAACATTTACTAATGACAAAGAAACATCATAGCTTAATTTCTACTAAACAACATAGGTACTTCATATTTCATCTCTCTAGGTGTGGGTGGAAGAATATGCTTTTGGTTGCAGGTACTGCCTGTGCATCTGGGGTAAACGGGATGAAAATGGGATAGGAGTGTAATAGGTCCTGAGTTCCATTCCTGTCACTGCCATTGACCTGTGTTGAGGCTGGAGCTAGTTTCTTTAATCTCTCTGCATACATTTTTCCTGCCTGTAATATGTGTTTTGTAGTAAAGTGGTCATGATAGGGTTAAGTTGGTTACCCAGAGCTTGATGGGATGGAGCCATTCTCAAGCCCTCCCTTCCATTTGAGCTAAGTAGGAATGCCTCTCCACCCATCCACCCACCCATTCTGTTGCACTGCAGTTGAAAAAACCAACACGTTCCCAGCCTGCAGTCCTCTGAGGAGATTTATATTTGTAGCACTGACAGGTCTCCTTACAAAAAGGTTAATAACACTTAACCCAGTCTCCCTTCCATGGCTGGTTGTACAACATTCATAATGTTCCACAAAAGGCTCCACATTGGGTTAGTACTGGCCTAGTTAATAAATTGCTGCTGTGTGCTGAAATCCCCTCTTCCCTCCTTAATCTTTTTAATCTGCAGATCTGAAAGTAGAGGAACCAATATCTTGACTCCAGAAGTCAGATCTGATGTGACATTCGCAACCATGCTGGTAACCAGGTAAGAAGCCCGCAACGGTCTGCCTCCTTTTCTGTGACAGCCAACAGATTCTATGTTTAGTTAGTTGCCTTCATGTGAAGACAGCACTGAAAAGCATTGCCATGGAAAATGGTTCAACTCTTTTGTATCAGTCCCCAAAAGCATCGGTCTGACTGCTGGTGGGAACTGGGACCTGAGCCAATACACTGTCATCTTCACATGCATAGCTATAGGCAGTGATCCCTGTAAACTGAGTACTTGTGTGACCATTCAGGAGAGGTTCAAGTGCCCGCCCAGCTGATCAGGAGAGCACCCACAGCCGGTAAGGTGTTTCTCTTGGTGGTGTACATCTGCACATGCCTCACTGCCCATAACAAAACTTATTCCACACAAGGATGGAAAAAAATAGAAGGAACATTGGTTTTAGGCCACCAAAAACCACAACTACCTCAGATCCATCGGATGCCCTGTCTAGTCTAACGGGTCAAGGTAGGTAACATAAGGATCAGCTGTTCCACCAGCACACTGCTTCTGCATTAATCTAGGAGTGGGAAGGTAAACCTTCTCTTAGGCCAGGTGGAGCGGGGCATTACACTGTGCTGCCTGGGGCTCTTAAGCAGTCAGTTTTTTTCAGCCAAGATGTGGCTACTTTTCAGCAAAGGGCAAAGTAAATTGCAAGCCACTCTTAGTTTGTGAAGTATTTTAGAATTGTCTGGATGCAAGGTGCTATGAAGAAACCGTTATCATAATTTTGAATGGCGCATTAAAGAAATAGTTCAATGGTTTGGATTGAGTTTCCAAAGGTCTGAGTCTTGTTTGATTTTGGATACCCTTATCTTGGGTCCCTCATTCTTTGTGACAACAGCATGAATTATTCATGCTTATTGACAATCAGAGGAATTAACATTTTCTCAGCAAAAGCAAGAAGATACTCTGTGCAGTCCATGATAATAATGATCAAAGATGAAGTGAGATTACTACTGATATTTTAAGTTCTTATAGGAGCTTAAAGATTCAAACCCATGCTTTCCCTCTCCCTTAAACACACATTTTACCAATTATTAGCAATGTTTTTTACAGAATGAGATCACCCACCAGGGGGCACTCTGAACTAACCTTTGGAACTGTGGGACTCTAGTATGCTAATCGTTCTTCCATCGAGTCTTCAACTCAATCAGAAAGCAGCCTAAATAATAAATAAAAATTGTATCCAGTTTGTTGGTTTTCTTAGAAGGAAAGGTTGTCAATCTCCAGCATAAGTATGACATTAACTAGCAGCAGCAGCTGCCGTCTCCTTTGTTTATTGTAAGAATATTTTAAAGGATTGCTTTTTTGCAGTTTGACCCGTTGACAAGTTGTCTTACTCATTCACTCGCTTGCACACTGCATTACTGGAAGGAATTTATAATCACATAGGCCCAATCAAGCAAAGCACTTACCTATATACTTATCTTTAGACATGTGAATAGTGCCACTGATTTTAATGAGACCACTCATGTGCCTAAAGTTAAGCACATTGATTTTTGCAGGACTGCACTCATAGTACATATGGCAGGATTTCTAGAGGCTCTTTTAACTAGTTACCCCAGAATGGAGGGCAATGCACACTTTAATTATGTTACAGCTTGTTACATCTGGGTGTACCGTGCAGAATGCATGTATTTGTTGCCCATTGTCATGCCTGCAAGCCAACAATATTGTCTCACTGCAGTGAATGGGGGAATTAGAATAAGAGAAGTAATATTTTGTTTTACTATTTTTGAGTACCTTAAATACAGTAGAGAGAGAATTTTAATTTAAAAGGGAAGATCATGAAAATCAACATAATCTAAAACTCACTCAGTCTGTTAGTCATTTTCAGAACGTGGCTGATAAGCATATCTACGTTGATATAACTACTTCAGCTACACTCTTGTGTGGATATTTTGCCCATAGCACTCTTATTTAGCTCGGTTAATGTATAGGAAATAGCTAGCTGACAGCTTTCTGAGAAACTAGACAAGCTTATCTAACATTTTTAAATGTCTGAATCTAAACTTTCCTCTGTATGGGTGCAGGAGAATAATACTCATATAATACTGGGGAAGTAACTAATAAATCTAATGTTAACTACATTTTAAACTCTGTGAATTTTCTACTCTGCTCTTTCTACTGGATAGTTACTCTAGCACAAAAGGACAATTAAGGTGAATTTGTATAGTCCTTAGACTTGATCCATCTGGATTCTTGGAATCAAAGGTTGAATCCCTGCAGGGTCAACTCATATCTTCATTTTTCTGGGGTAGATCAGTTAAATCCCTTGCAAACTAGTCTTCCCTCTATTTTTTTTCCGTTCCCAGGGTGGAATAAATTTTATTATGTTCACCAAGGCTTGTATGGATGTGCACCAACAGAAACACATGCTGCCCACGGTGGGCGACTGTGGATGCTCTGCTAGCCAGTTGAGAAGCACCAGAATCTCTCATGGGTGGCCTTTCAAGCTAACAACTACTGTGGGTAAGTGTTTTGAATGAAGGGTTAAAAACAGAGGACGACTTTGTCCTGTGTAGACACTGATAATCTCCTGGTTTATTTTTGTAAGAGTATAGGCACATCCTGGGCCAAAAGTTCCCTTCACATTGTTTTACAAGAACATAAGAACGGACATACTGGGTCAGACCAAATGTCCGTCTAACTCAATATCCTGTCCTCTGACAGTGGCCAATGGAAGGGGCCCCAGAAGGAATGAACAGAACAGGAAGTTATCAAGTGATCCACCCCCTGTTGCCCATTCCCAGCTCCTGGCAAACAGAGGCTAGAGATGCCATCCCTGCCCATCCTAGCTAATAGCCACTGAGGACGTACAGGTTGCATCTCCTAATACCAGCAGTCTCTAGTACAACAGTGTCCCCTCATCCAGCAGGACCAGGGATGTTCCTGGACCAGAGAGCCAGAGCTGGAGGGCAAGCCCAGTCGGCCTCCAGACAACCCTGCAGGGGGCAGTGGGTCTGGGTCCAGAGGCAGCATCCACCAGAAGCCCCATGGGGGCCCGAGCTATAGAGCTGGCATCCCTGGGCAGCCGTGCAGGACCAGGCCTAGGGAGCCAGCGCTCCCTGGCAGCTGCATGGGAGCGAGGGCCCACTGCAGCCAAACTGCCTATGCTGGGCTAGGGATCTGCAGCCAGCCAGTGGGGGGTGACCAGGGACCGGGGAGGGCATTAAAATCTCCTGCTCCAGCAAAATCCATTGTTTGGGACCACTGAGGTCCAAAGGGTGCCAGGCCAGGGAGGTGCAACCTGTATTTGCCATGAAAGTATCTCATTCTTTTTTGAACCCAGTTATAGATTTGTTCTTTACTACAGCCTTTGGCAAGTAGTTGCACAGGTTGACTGTGTATTGTGTGAAAAAATCCTTCCTTTTGTCTGTTCTAAATGTGCTGCCTATTAATTTCATTTGGTGACCGCACATTCTTGTGTTACGAGGTGCAAATAACATTTCCTTATTTACTTTCTCCACAACCAGTCATGATTTTATAGATCTCTGTCATACCTGTCCCTTTGGCATATCCTTTACAATCTGGAAAGCCCTAGACATACTTCTGTCTCCTCATATGGAAGCCACTCGATATCCCTAATAATTTTTGTTGCTCTCTTCTGAACCTTTTCCAATTCCGATGTATCTGTTTTGGAGATGAGGCAATCACATCTGCACACAATATTCAAAATGTGGGTGTGCCCTGGATTTAGACAGAAAATAGGATATTTTCTTTCTTATCTCTCCCTTTCTTAATGATCCCTAACATTCTGTTAGCCTTTTTTTGACTGCTGCTGAATACTAAGTGGATGTTTTCAGAGAACTATCCACTGTGAAAACAAAAACTCTCTCTTCTGAGTGATAACCACTAGTATGGACCTCCTCGTATAATATGTACAGCTGGGATTATGTTTTTCAATGTACATTATTTTACATTTATCAACATTTAATTTCGTCTGCCCTTTTCTTGCGCAGTGCCCTAATTTTGTGAAATCTTTTTGTAGCTATTTGCAGTCTGCTCAGGACTTAACTATTATAGAGTAGCTTTGTGTCATCTGCATATTTTGCCACCTCACTCATTTTAGCCTTTTTCCAGATCATTTATGAATATATTGAACAGGACTGGTGCAGGTATGGACGCTTTGGAGACACCACTCTCCCTTCTGAGATCTGACCATTTATTTCTGCTCTTTGTTTCCTACCTTTTAACCTGTTATTGATCCATGAGAGGACTTTCCCACTTACCCCATGAGAGCTTATTTTGCATAATAGCCTTTGGTGCAGTGCCTTGTTAAAGGGTTTCTGAAAGTCTAAGTACACTATAACCTGTGGATTACCCTTGTCCACATTCTTGTTGGCATCCTCCAAGAGTTGTAGTAGATTGGTGAGGCATAATTGCCCTTTACAAAAACCATGTTGACTCTTCCCTAACAAATCACGTTCCTCTATATTTGGCTGACAATTTTGTTGACTACAATTTCAATCACTTTGCCAGGTACTGAAGTCAGGCTTACAGGCCTGTAATTTCCAAAATCAACCCTGGGGCCCTTTTTAAAATTTGGCATCACATTAGCTGTTGTCCAATCATTTGGTGTACTCATTCCCAATTCTCATCCACTTATTATCTGAGAGGCAGCGTCCCTCAGGGTTTCAAAGAATACTATTGTTTCACATGGGTTTCAAAGTATACTAATGTGAACTTGCATTGCATTCAGCATGAGAAAAACCTCAAAAGTGAACTCTTCAGAGCTTTTTAATATATGTGTGTGTATGTTAAGTTATATAAAATATACATAGCACTGTGATGGCACAAGTCTGCTTAGATCCACTCAGATTTGTCTTTGAAATCAATTCATCATGTGGCCCGATCTCCTGTCAATTTTTTCATGGGATCACCTGGTATAATGGGATGTAACTCACCTGAACACATTGGCTATGGTTACACTACAGAGATCTGTCAACAGAACTCACTGTCAGAAGAGTTCTCCTGACAAAACTTTTGTCACCAGACTGTGTCCACACACAAGAGCCAATTGGAACAGGGTGGGCTACCCGGCTGCTCTCTTGACAAAACAGGCACCCAGAAGCTGAGCAGGCAGGGCTGCCTATTGTTCTGAATGCCCTGTCTGTTGAGAGAAGCCCCCCCTGCACCAGAGCCCCCACACAGCTTTTTTGTCAATAGAATCTGCCGACAGTAGCGTTATGCCTCATGGCTGAGAGGCCGAACAGAGGGGGAAGAAAACCTAAGTGGTTTCAGGACTGAGTTTGGTAAGTTTATGGCTGGAATGGTATGATGGGACTGCCTGCAATGACATGTAGCTGGCCTAGGGTGGCTTGTAGCAAAGGTCTCAAAAGGCTGGAAATGAGACACTAGGGCTACGTCTACAGTAGTACGCTATGGCAAAGTAGTGTATTTCAAAGTTGCAACGTCAAAATACGTTACGTCAATGCGTAGCATCTACCCGTCCTCCAGGCCTGGCACTGTCGACATTGAACGTTGAAGTAGCACTATGCTATGTCAAAAGGGGCTGCCCCGGACATTGAAAGGGACTGTCCACACAAACAAGTGTCCCCCTTTGAAATAGGGGGCCAAGAAATCCTGTGGACGAGGTCACAGGGCAGACTAGCCCTTCCGGGGCAACAGCATGTGCTCCTGTAAAGGGCCCCTCCCCCATACACACTCGGTCTGCACTGCACGAGCCCTGTGTTGGTGACAGCAGCCTCGCAGACCTCAAGCCCGCAGACATGGATGTCCAG
Organism: Carettochelys insculpta; assembly: GCF_033958435.1. Lineage (NCBI taxonomy): Eukaryota > Metazoa > Chordata > Testudines > Carettochelyidae > Carettochelys > Carettochelys insculpta. Next base: position 158,856,781 of record NC_134138.1, on the reverse strand, counting down.
CAGCAGCTGGAAGCCCTTCAAGCTGCCTCCTGTGGGGCAGGTGCCCTGCTAGATGCTGCACAGGCAGCCACCCAGCAGCTTCTGGCAGGTGACCCCTCCCCAGGGGCACAAGGGCACACACTGCATACCCTCATGGGCGCCCAAGTCCCCTCCCCGCAGGTGCTGCTTGCGCCCAATGCCCTGCTGCTGTAGAGGGTCATCCGAGTCAGGGACCTAGACAAGGCCATCATGGGATTCACTGCCATGGGGTTCCCTCACTGCTTCGGCGCCCTCGATGGGACCCACATCCCCATCTGTGCCCTGGACCATAGTGGCAGGTGCTATATCAACAGGAAGGGCCATCACTCTGTGGTCCTGAAGGCCATGGTAGGCAGCTGTGGCCACCTCCAAGATGCATATGTGGGCTGGCCTGGCTGTACCCATGATGCTCGTGTGTTCCGCAATTTGGGACTGTGTCACTGGTTGGAGGTGGGGACCTACATTCCACAGAGGGAGATCCCGTTGGGGGACACCACCGTACCCCTCTGCCTTGTGGCGGATGGGGCCTACCCCCTCCAGCGCTGGCTTATGCGCCCCTACATAGGCCACCTCAATGCCAGCCAGGAGCGCTAGAACGCCCGACTGAACCACGCTCGCTAAGTGGCAAGCGGGCCTTCAGGTGCCTGAAGGGCTGGTGGTGCTGATTCCTGGCCTACCTGGGTGTGGGCCTCCCAAACATCCCCCAGGTTGTGGGTGCCTGCTGCATACTCCATAACCTGGTGGAAAGCAAGGAGGAGGCCTTTGTGCAGGGCTGGGCTCTGGAGGCCTGAACAGGCTACCCTCACCTGGCCGCTGCCCCTAGCTGCCAGGCCTACCAGGATGAGGCCCAGGTCTGAGAGGCCCTGTGGGAGTACTTTGACCAGGGTGCCTAGTGAGCGCCACCTGGGGCCATTCCTGGTGGGTCCCCTGCACACTACCCCTACCATGTGCACACTGCTCCCACCGAAAGCACACGGAACATATTGAAAAATAAAGCTGCTTCCTCGTTAAATAACCAGAAACTCACCTCTGCACATAACATTAATAACAAATAGCATCATAAATAACTATGTACACGGAGGGGGACAACTATGTAAGGGGGGAGGCGTGGCCAGGCCAGCCATTGGCCCATCACTCTGGGGTGGGGGTGGGCGGGTGCAACCCCTGCTGTGTCCAGGTAGCCGATCCCCGCCACTGGGCCAAGGTCCCCGGCAAGGCTGGCTGGGGGCCGGGAGGATAGGAAGGTACGGCTGGGGTGAGTCCTCAGCCCTGCCGTCAGCCCCAGTGGGCTCCTGCCCTGCAGAGCTGGCAGGGGCAGCAGCAGGCAGGACATCAGGTGGGGTGGCAAGTGGGACATCAGGCTGGGCGGCAGGGAGGGCGGCATGGAGGGCTATGGGGCGGGGGCAACCAGGCCACCAGCTCCTCAAAGGTGGCCGCCACCCAGTTGAAGGTGGCCATAAAGTCCTGCCAGGCCTCCTGGTGCCAGGCAGCCTCCCGCTCCTTGAAGTGGAGCGTCTGCTTTATGATGTCTGCCTATTGCTAGAGGGCAGTGGCCACCTCGGGGTCATGGGTGGGTGCACCTCTGGCCCTGGTGGGGGTGGGTCCGTCCCGGTGCCAGTGGTGCCCCCTGGCAATGATGGTCCAGGGATCTTGGGGGCTGTCCGGGACCACGGATAATGCCATGCTGTCCTGGCCCTCTGATGGTGTGGCTGCAGAAATGGTGGGGAGGGGAAAGGGAGGCTGTGAGTACTGAGTCCTGCCCCGTGGCCCACGCCCCCATCCCCCCATGGGCATCTGGTTCCCATCCCCCGTCCCCTATCAGTGTACACGGTGGCCCCTTCCTGTGGTCTGCCCCCTCCCTCCCTCCTCCCACCAGGGGCAGGGCATGGCGCTGTCCATGGGTGAGGGTGCTGGCAGTCACTGGTGGCTGTGGCACCATCCCTGGGCTGTGGTCTGCCCAGGCCCTGGTGGGCTGGGGGATGCTGGGGATGTGGGGGACCCCTGGTCACATGTGATGCCCCCCATCCCATGCCCTGGTGGTGTGTGCCCTGTGGGGTACGTACTCAACAGTCCACTACCATGGTTGGGGGAGGCCTGTTGGGTGGATGCCTGGCTGGAGCTGTGGGAGGGGATGTCCAGCACCAGCTCCCCCTTCCTCACTGGACCACTCTGTGGCCAGGGTGGATGGTCCCGGCTCTGGTCCTGAGGGTGCAGGGCTGTGCTCCAGACCCGACTCCGGCTCTGAGGCCTGCTGAGGCTCCTCAGCTGTGGTGTCAAGGATGGCTGGGTGGGGGGAGGTGTCCTGGGAGCTCAGCATGGCCCTGAGCTCCTGGTAATAGGGGCTAGTGGTGGGGGCAGCCCCAGACCAGCTGGCTGAGTCCCACACCCGGGCGTAACCCTGCCACAACTCCTTGACCTTGCTCCTGACATGGTCAGGAGTGTGGGCAGGGTGACCCCAGGCGATCAGGCCCTCGGTCAGCCAGGCAAATGCTTCTGCGTTCTGCTGCTTGCTCCCCATTACGTGGAGCACCTCCTCCTTGCCCCAGAGCCCCAGCAGGTCACGGAGCTCAGAGTTGGTCCAGGAGGGGCCCCACTTCCTGTCCCGCTGGCAGGAGGCCTGGGAGCCCTGGGATGGCCCTGGAGGGGGGAGTCCTGGGGGTGCTCGGGGGTCTGGCTGGCTGCCATCAGCTGTCTCTGGGCCATGCAGGGGCGCTTTGTGGCACGGCTGCTGCCTGCGTAGTCTCAGCTTCCTGCTCCGGGGTTTCTGGGTCCATGCAGCTTTAAGAACCACTGGGCGCAGAGATCATAGAGCCCCACAGGGGCTGGACAGCATGTATCCGCCTAACAGCTGATTGCCACCATGGCGGACACCGCTATTTCGAAGTAGTGGGATGTGGAACGTCTACATGCTGCCTACGTCGATGTTAGACGTCGATGTAGGGTGCTAGTCCCATCTTCTGATAGGGAATAGAGATTTCGACATCTCGCCCTCTAACTTCGAAGTAGAATGTGCCGTGTGTAGATGCGCCGTGCGTTATTTCAAAGTTGGGCTTGCTACTTCGACGTTGCATTCTAGTGTTGAAGCACCTTAGATGGAGAAAGTTCTGAGTTACCATAAAGAATTCTTTCCCAAGTGTCTGGCTGATGGGACTTGCTTATGTGCTCACAGCACAGCCCAGGTGAGGGGAAAGTGACTTGGATGCAAAGAGTTCTGACTTCACTCCTTGTTTCTCCCCTCACAGCCTCTTAGAGGTGCAGGGAGCAGCAGCAGCAATGCTGGTTACTCTGTGCATCCGGGCCAGTTTCCCCATGTGGACGCAGGAGAGGGGTGCAGAGGTTAGAGATGAGGGGAGGGGTGAAGGGGCTGGAGCAAAGGGAGCACAATACAGGGATTGTGGCCAGGCAGGAATGTGGGGATTAGGGCAACAGGAGAACTGTGCAGAAGTTAGGGCAGAAGTGGGGAGCATGGGGTCGTGATGCAGTAGGGGAACAGGGGTTAGGATTGCAGGAATTGGGATGAAGTGTGTGGGGGTAAGGGACGAGTACCCCACCAGGGCCAGAGGCAATGGGGGCTGCTGTACCCACTGGGGCAGGGCCACCAAAATACAAATGCATCCAGGGTGCCATTTTCCATAGGGCCAACCCTGCTCAGAACAAAACCTAGCAGAGATGCATTATGTCAGTCATCTAGTATGTACGCAGCAGAATCAGAAATGGCATTTTTTTCTCTATCCCTCAGCATAAAAGTGGCTTTTCATGGATACCTGAATGTGGGAGGGAGAAGACTGTGGACTGCCATCGCTAACCCCCTGCTTTCAGGTGTTCCCTACATTTTGGGTGGTATTTTCCTGCCAGCTGACGAGAAAAAACAACAAAGCAAATCTGCTATTTTCTTTTAGTGCCCATGGATATTTATGTGTACCCTAGTTGTGTCCTGACACTGAGATTTCTCTTGGTAACGATCACAGAAATTGGCTTTCCATAGTAGAGCGCCACTCTATAGAATGCTCCTGAATGTTACGCCATATTTGGCATCAGTGGTACAAACCAACTCTTTCCTCTTCAGAGCTATGTGAGTGCATGGTTCCAGTGGCAGGAATTCTCTAAGTGCACGTTTCCTTCCTGTTATTTGCTTAGTATAGGTTGAACTTCTCTCATCTGGAACTCTCTCATCTGGCATCATCCATAATCCAGCATGAATTTAGTTAGCTGGATGTCCGCTTAGCAGGGGTGCGGCCAAGTTTCCCAGGATCCCATAACATTTGCTTACAGTCATCAGTCCTGGCTCTCAGTGTTCTGTGCAGTAAGCAGTGGCAGTGTCGATACAGCTTAGCAAATATATACCCACAATTTATTTTAAATTAGAGCTACTGAATGATCCAGGCATGAGATAAGAAGCACGTATATTAGGTCAACAAGGCCACATAGGCTGCTGAATCAAATGCAAGCCACATGAGTAGAGCCTGGGAGTGATTACAATCTGATGCTGCTTTTGTGAAATTGGTTAGTAGCCTCAAATCAACTCTTAAATTATTGCCTCCTTTGATACATCTTGGTGACAGTTTCACTAGAGAGACCAAGGATCACAACAGGCAACGAAATGGAACTATCGTCTCCAAACTAGAGAAGATTCTTCCATTAAAGAGTTGACACCCACTAACAGGACACACGTGAGAAGATTTAAGTGTGTGAGTGTGTGTCCAAATGGTGCTGTTTTGATGGAAAAATAAGACTTTCGTTTCTAGCACTCCCAGTCTGACTCCTCCATAAGCATTATGGTAGAAATTTATGAAACAGCCTAATGGAATCAGCTGTCCAAAATCCAATGAAATTCAACAAGGTTGAACATAACCTATAATTCACACAAAAATAATTAAAAGTAAACAATAGGTATAGGACTTAAGTTATTCTATAATGGTTCCTTTAAACTGCTGCATTGAACCTTTCATCCTATTGTTAACTTATTCTTCTCTTTCCTAAATTGAACTTTTCCACCTATTTAATCCAAAGAGACATGGGGGGTGGGGTATATAAAATTTACCTTACTTTCTGAAGTTATTAATATCTTGTATGCATGGGTTTAATGAGCTAAAATGAGAAGCCTTGTAAACTAATTTGAACAAACTACAGTTTACTACCCACAGCAGGAGATCTCAAACATCAATCAACTCATGAAAGTTTGGTTGCAAGATATTTCTGTAAAAATCTTTCATCCTCAAAATGATACTGAGAACTCTGCAATCGATCTTTACAAGATTCTAGTGAGAGAATGCCCAAGAGATAAATGATGCATTGTTATACTGTGTAAGGTGATATAAATATTCCACTTCTAAGGCTATGTCTAAACAAAGCCAACCTGCTCATTAAAACATAACACAAACTGACTGTTTTACATACTGTTTTGTAAATTAGGTTTCACAAACCAGACCTTTATTTTCAAGTTTTCCCTGAAAACCCCCAGAGGAAGACAAGTTTGCTAAACAGAAGATTTCATACAACCCTAACCACTAGAATGCCTTCTTCAGAAGTGTGATATGTAGGAAGATTCAATGCCACCATCAATGAACTAGACTCTTTTTTAAACTCCAGCTTCAAGTTAAGACCTGCCTGAAGCCACTAATGAGGTCTCATCTCAGTGCTTTGTGAATGCAAATACAATCAAAATTGGCACTTTCCTCCAAAGGACACATTGAAGATTAGCTGTCCACTTCGAATGAATGAAGCACTTTCAAATGTAAGAGTATTCTAGTGCTATGTGGCCTTCAAAGTTTGGAATACCCTCAAGCATTTCAGAGGAAGGGTATTCGACAGTACTAAACACTAGCAGTTCAGAGCCTCCAAAATCTGGGACAAATTAAACTACAGGAAAAGATAAGGAAAGAGCTTGGAGCAAAATGGTTGTTTTTTTGGCAAGCAGAAGTCTTCACATATCTGAATGGAGTTATTTTAAGAGGGCTCACATTTTAAAAGTGTGTGTCATCTCAATTCAAATTTATGCCATTCATACTACATCTGCTTGACCTCTAAATGTGTGGGAATAAAGGCCCTATCTAATATCAGCTTTTCATTCGTTTGTAAGGGGTTACACCAATCAAAAGAGTTGCAAAACAAAAGTAAACCTTTTACCTATCACTGCTACTATCCATGCACTGATGCGATCCTCAGCCACTCAAGGACATTTTCTTAAAGGTATTTAGGTGCCTAAATATGCAGCTGGAAGGCAAGTTGGATTTTCAAAAGCACCTGGGTAACTCCCATTGGTTTCAGTGGGTAACTCAGGAAGTGATGCCTCACTCTTGCCCACACCATTGTCTCTAAATATGTGTAGCCATGGCTGAAATAACCCAATGAACACCCATAAGCTCTCGTGTGCCTCTTCCTTTTTGCTGTGTCCCAGTCCTAGAGCCCCTCAAGCACCTCTAAAACAAGGCTTGGGAACAGCGTGGAGGTCAAAGGATGTGAGAAGTCAAATCAGTCAATAATCTTTTCTTTTGACTGGGGTGTAACCCTGTAGCTCCTGCGCGTGGCCTTCACCATCAGTGTGCTTCTGGATGCTGCAGCCTGGCATGCAGCTGCAGCTGCTCCCTAAGTGGACCTGGAGTGCTGCAGTTACTAAGGCTGGATCATTGTTAGGGTATTCAGGTAACTTTGGGACGCAGGCACGTGCTTAGCTGGGTTTTCGAAAGTCTCATGGGTTACAGCCATAGTGAGAGGTAGGTGCCTGACTGCTGCTTTACTGTCTGCCTGCCTGCGGTGGTGCCCAAGGATCTGCAGGTTGGCATGCATGAAACTGCCTCAGTCTTGTCACTGCTGAGCTTCTTTATAATCTTGCCGACACAGAAGCCCCAGCACAGCGCAGGCATTAGGGGCAGGGGCATAGTGCAGGGATTGCGGGGGAGGGGAGCATGGGGAGTCTATGGGGGACAAGGAGCTATTGGATGCACCATGACCCCAAGGGCACCAAAATACAAATTTATCTAGGGTGCCATTTTCCCATGAGCCAGGCCTTGAGGCTCCAGAAGGCAGCCGCAGACAGGCCCAGGGTCAGTAGGGTGGCTAGGACCTCAAGGGCATTGGCTGGGGTGGGGGAAGGGAGCAGTGGGGGGGCAGGGACAGATGGGTGGGCAGGGGTTTCAGGAGGTGGGAGCAGCAGGGGGGTGGGGGCCTCTTGGAGGGTGACTGGGGTGACAGGGTGACTGGGGGTGGCAGGGGTGGCTGCGGCCTGGTTGGCCAGGGCCCCACACTTGGTACAGAGCATACCCATTCACCTCTCGCCACGTCCTGCCGCCAGCTCAGTTCAGCCTCATCCAGGGCCAGCCGCCTCTCCACCAGTGCATTCTCGTGCCAGAGGGCAGCTGTGTAGGCTGCAGCCTCATGATCGCGGCCCCAGCATTGAGCCCTCCGGACATATGGCCACCATGCTGTGGGAGCTGGGGCTGGTCTTAGCCTGGCTGCTGGACTTCTGGGCTCTCTGGCCTGGGCAGAGCTGGTGGGCCTTGGGCTCCTCATCTGGCTGTCCCGCCCCTCGGATGGAGCTGTTGTAAGACAGAGAGTAGAGGGGGTTCAGAGTCACATCTGGCCACTGGGTACCATGCCCCCAGGCCCCTTGGGTGGGTACCCTCACCCCAGACCCACAGGATAGGTCTGTCCTGGGGAAGGACCCCATGCAGTCTCCCATGTTCCTGGCATGATGGCCCATGAGGCATGGTGGTGGCACTGCCAATGGTGGGCCCCACCTCAGGAACGGGCTGGTGAGAGGTGGGAGGGGGCTTGGACATGGGGAAGTCTCTGCCCCCTCACTGCTCCTGCACCCCCCAGATGCTCCTGCCCTCCCCCCACCCGCCACCCCTGCTGATGCCTCTGAGGCCCTAGTCACCCTACTTTCGTAAGAATGTGTTTTGTGTGTAGACACTCCGCTGGGTATTTCAAAAGAGGCCCGTCTTTCAAAAAACATTTTTGAAAGAACTTGCTAGTGCAGGTGCAGCCTAAGTGAAATGCATCAAGCTTTTTGCATGTTGTTGAGGCAGAAGCACTGTATGTTTACAGCAAATTTAAAAGAATTTATTTTTTTAACATACAGGCAAAAAGCTGATGAGCCAATGAGAAGTATGCTGCAGAGTTAAAGAAACTCAGTAGAGCCTTTCACTTTGGTCAGCTGACAGGTTCTCTGACCTGAAGTAGAATCATTTGTGGCATTAAAGACAGTGTGTTATGAAAGACTGACCTATGAAGGAGACAACTTTAGAAAAAAAGAGAACAAGAAGTCATGTGGCATGTTCCAGGCTAGCAGATATTTTGGAGCATAAGTTTTCGTGGACAAAGAACCACTTTATCAGATGCATGAGTGGGGAGGGGGTGGTTTCAGAGGGGTATTTAAAGAGTGGGGTCCCAGTAAAAGGGAGGGCCAGAGCTGACAAGGTCTGGTCAGCAAGGTGGAAATGGCCCATTATCAGTAGTACGTATCAAAAGAGGATAAAACAAGTCAGATCAGACGGGGGGTATGAGCCATTGTCAGAGTCTAATGGGGAGATATTGACACCTAGGGCAGAGAAGCTGTTTTTGTAAGCTGCGAGCCACTCCCAGTCTCTGTTTAATCCTTGGTTAATGGAGTCAAGTTTGCAAATAAATTGCAGCTCAGATATTTCTCTCTCCATTTGATTTTTGAAATTTCTTTGTTTCAGGACTGCCACCCTTAAATCTGCCACTGAGTGTCCAGGGAGATTGAAGTGTTCACCCACAGGCTTCTGTACATTACCGTTCCTGATGTCTGATTTATGTCCATTTATTCTTTTATGGAGAGACTGTCCAGTTGGGCCAATGTAAATTGCAGTGGGGCATTGCTGGCACATGATGGCATATATTATATTAGTAGATGTGCAGGTAAAGGAGCCCCTGATGGTATGGCTGATGGGAATGGCTCGCAGCTTACAAAAACAGCTTCTCTGCCCTGGGTGTCAATATCTCCCCATTAGACTCTGACAATGGCTCATATCCCCCTGTCTGATCTGACTTGTTTTATCCTCTTTTGATACGTACTACTGATAATGGACCATTTCCACCTTGCTGAATAGATGTTGTCAGCTCTGGCCCTCCCTTTTACTGGGATCCCACTCTTTAAATACCCCTCTGAAACCACCCCGCCACTCATGAATCCGATGAAGCGGGTCTTTGCCAACGAAAGCTTATGCTCCAAAATATCTATTAGTCTATAAGGTGCCACAAGACTTCTTGTTGTTCTTGAAGCTACAGACTAACATGGCTACCTCTCTGATACTTAAGAAAAAAAGTTCTCTAAATATGCAGGGCATCATAAACTGTGAAAGCAAAAGTCAAAGACTTAAATTCACCAGAAGGGGTTATCCATGTACTGCATACAAAAGAATATAGCCAGAACAGGTCAAATCAAAGAGTGGAATAACTTACTATGAAAAACCACTGCTAGAGGGAAGAGTAGGTACAGATGGTGCTATGGAAGATGTGGCTCAAAGCATGGTCTGAAATAATGTATCATCTTTGGAAAACTCAGTTATGAACACAGAGAAAATAATCATTTAGCAACATGCTGTAGATTCCCAAATGCAGAAGTCAGGTGGATTCAGCTAAAGACAATCTGGTTGAGGAGTTTTTCTTCGATGTATTGGGGTTTAGCAAGCCTGATAAAAGGGACTGGATACAACCTATATATGGAACAATTATTGCACTGAAATTGGATGCAAGAGTGCTGGCTAAAATTTTCTCTGGACATGATTATGAGAGTCTAAAAATAAGAACAATACTGGGACCAACAAAATAGAAGCTGCTGGTTTTCTGAAACAAATAAACCAGAGAGAGGGAGGTGTATTGTTAGCATGTATCCTTAAAAACACTGTGTATGGGCTCCCATTCATAGTAGTGTCAGAAGAGGTGACACCAGTCTTAGACTTGGCTGCACGTGAGAAATGCAATTTGGTGAAAAGAGTGCACCCACTACAAGATCATCTGAACTGACTAGTACGCATTCATTCAAGAATTTTATGATCTCTTTCAATGATTGAGTTGCTTGTCGGTGAACTTACAGTCTGGTTAATCAAGCATGTCCCTCCAGTTATCCATCCATATAGACTGGTGCTGTTTCCTCTCCGTGAGAAGCTCAAGGCTGAGCTTGCAAAGATGGAAGCAATGCAATTAATACCAAAAATTGAGGAACCAACAGAATGGATGAGCTTCCTAATAACTGAGAAAAGTACAAGTCATCTACACATATGCTTAGATCCCAGAGACCTCAGCAAAGCTATAACAAGAGAGCATTTCAAACTACCTACCAGAGAAGAGATTATGACTCAATTTGCAAAGGCTCAATATTTCAGTAAATTGAATGCATCGTCAGGTTTTTGGCAGAAGAAGAAAGCTCAGAAGTGTGCACATTTAATATCCCATTTGGAAGATGCAGATTCTTTGCTTGCTCTTTTGCATAGTATTCGCATTAGGAGTGTACTGCAGAACCATTCATATGATCTGCGAACCTATTAATGATGCTGACAAAGAAGGAGAAGCATGATCCTAAATTTACAGAAATCCTGGGTGAAACTACAGCTGCAAACCTCAAGCTAAATAGGAAGAAAGGTGTTTTAGGGATTAAAGAGCTATGTGTTGCTGGGGGCATTATTTTTAAAGAAGGTGCAAATCTGATAAGGGGAAGATTTCAGCCACCGAAAAGATGCCGCATCCGCAGTCAAAGAAAGATGCTTAAGGGCTCCTAGGAATGGTTAATTATTTTGGACAATTCATATGTCATGCTGACGGACCTGGGTTGTTATTGGGTGGGATAGAATATGGGAATCTTAGGGGGTTGAAACAATGAGCCTTTAGCCGTTAGCAAAGGCTGTATGTAGAGCAGACTTTAGCTCCCTAGTGGTCTCAGAACCTGTGTGTTACATCTACCTAATCACTCTACCAGAGAGAAACTTTAAGAAAATCCTGTGGGAATAAAAGTGAATAGTATTAGGGTACAGAACAGGAGGAATCCTGGGCAGGTTTAAACCAACCATTACTGAAGTTTTATGCGTCAGGAAAGCCTATTAAAATCTAAGCATGTATCTCATAATATGGGATAGGTGCACAGTTTTTACAGACGCACAAGTATTCTTGGCAACTGGTGACACATGCATCCAAGATACTGACTGAGGCAAAAACCAGATATGCATATACAGAAGGGGCACAGCTAGGAATATTGTTTGCCTGTGAGAGATTCAAATTGGTATATGTGATTTGGAACACAGGCCCTTGACAGCAGTATTTAGCAAGCTGCTAAACGGATGAACCTGAAGGAATCCAAGGTAAAGCTGCTGCTGCTATGATCTGATGGTGACCTACATGACTGGAAAATTCATGCTCACTGCAGATGCACTGTCCAGTGCAGTATTTCCTGCAGAACTAGGGAAGACTTTAGCGACAGAGATGCAAGCAACAGAGATGTAAGATCCAATTACAAAAGGCAATTCCAGACAGGGAGTTCCAGATGAAGTCTTTTGGGACACTGGGCCACAATTTTCCAGTGAAGATTTTAGGCAACTTGCCGTAGATAGAAAGTTCATTACAAAATACTCCCAGCCAAATGGATTTGTGGAGAGATTTGTATGAATACTAAAAAGCCTTATGACAAAAACTTTTGTTGGTACGAGTGATTTATATGAAGCCTTACCAGTTTACTGAAGTACATCTCTGCAGAACAGCTTTTCATCAGCTCAGCTGTTAATGGGAAGAAGGCTCAGATTTAATTTACTAATTACTGATAACTTGCAATACTCTCATAACAATGAAGGTACACGGAAGACAGAAGAAACTCCGAAGTGGAAGTCAAAATATTATTTTGACAAATGGGCCCATGATTATGCATCACTGCGCCAAGTGGTATACTGTGCCTGGGCCAAAGGGGTACCATCAAAGAACAGCTATGTCCAAGTTCTTATGTAGTTCTGAAAGACAAGGGGAGCATATTTTGACCTACTCAAAAGATATTAGATGGCTGTACACGTGAGCACCCCATCAAAACAGTGAAAATTGATGGGGAGAGGTCAAAATAGTGGCCATCGAAAGGGAGTGACCACACACTAAAAGCAGATCGATGGGTTGATCTGCCCTTTCGAAGTGCTGTTGCAGTCTTTTGAGAGAGAGTGTCCCCACGGCTCCAAGCTCTCCTTTGAAGGATGGGAAGCAGGAAATGCTGCGGACGGGGTCCCATGGCCATCAAGCCCTTCCAGGGCAGCAGCCAGCCTCTCCCTTAACAGGCCTCTCCCTCCACTCCGCATGAACTGAGTGCTGCCCAGCTGTTCCCAGCCTGGCAGAGCTGACTCCAGGATAGAGGCAGAGCAGCAGCTCCTGTAGGAGGACACCCTCATTCTGGAGACCCTGCTGGCAGCGCTCTGCACTGTCGCCAAAGCTGCCCCCACCACATCTAATTGGGTGGCTGAGCATCTCCCCCTGGGGCAGTGGGTCCCCCCACCCACGACCCCACTGGGCTCCCTCCCTAGTTGCCCTGGTGCCTCTGGAGCGCCCCCCCAGCAGCACCGACTGGTGGGAGCACCTGGTGGTGGGAGAGTGGGATGACGAACAGTTGCTGCCGAACTTCTGCATGTCGAGGCAGACCTTCGAGGAGATCTGCCACTGGCTTGCCCCCGCACTCCGGCACCAGGGCACCTGTATGCAGCCTGCTTTCATTCTGGAGAAGCAGGTCATGATCACCATCTGGAAGCTGGCCACTCTGGACTCCTACTGCTCCATGGGACAGCAGTTTGGGGTGTGCAAGACCACCATTGGAGCCATACTTATGGAGGGAAGTCAGGCATGGATTACATGCCCCCCATGGGTGAGTGCGGGGGGTGGGACAAGGGGATCTCCCTGCTGCAGGGGCCAGGTGGGCAGGGGGCAGGTAGTCGGGAAGCAGGCTGGTGGGGGCAGGCAGGGGGCAGGCTGGGAGGGGGCATACAGGAGACAGGCCAGGGCTGGGGGTTGCAGGAGAGGGCCCACCACGTCCTCACAGGAGCATGTGTCCCCCTCCCCCCATGCAGGTCATCAGAGCCAACAATGTGATGCTGCTGCACAGGTTCATCCGCCTGGGGAAGCCAGATGCTGCCTTCACGAGCTTCAAGGAAGTGGTCTTCCTGAACTGCTTCGGCACCCTGGGTGGCATACACATCCCCATCCATGGCCCAGCACACAGCGCTGGCCAGTATGTCAACAGAAAGAGCTACCATTTGGTGGTCCACCAGGCCCTGGTGGATGATAGGGGCTGGTTCACAGACATATTTGTGGGCTGGGCTGGCCACACCCACGACACCCGGTTTTTCCGGAACTCTGGGCTCTGCCGGCACACAGAGGCCGGCACATTCATTCATCCCCCAGTGTGAGATCTCCACATGAGACTGGAGGTTGGCGTCCTCAACCTGCTCCACGTGGTGGGTGCTTGTTGCATCCTCCACAACATTGTGGAGCGCAAGGGGAATGCCTATGTCTGGGGCGGGGGTGGCAATGGGGCTGGTACCAGGTACAAGCAGCTGGGCACCTCCCCATCTGCCAGCTCCACCAGGATGGCACCCGCATTAGGGAGGCCCTCAGGAAGGCCTTTGTGGATGGCCACTCCTATCCCCCATCCACATCCACCACCCGCTGTACCTGCCAGCCCCCCACTACTGTCCCCAACAGCGCCAAACTTGCACATCCACCACCCCCCATCCCCCTGAGGGGCACAGCACACAGGTATGTATGGAAAATAAACATTTTTTGAACAACTGAATTCTATGTGCAACTATGTACGGTGGGAGGGGAAGATGGTGTGGAGGGGACGGGCACCTAACCTGGAGGGGGCAAGGGGGACTCTGAACCTGTAGGGGAGCGGGGAGGGCTCAGTCCAGGGCTGGGGTAGTGGGCTGTGAGCCCTGTCGGCCCCAGGATCCCTTGGCCCCCAGGTGTAGGGTCCCCAGCAGGGTGGGTGGGGGTGGGGAGCACCAGCAGACAAGGCTGGGGGTGATTAGTGGGGGTTGGCAGTAGGCTTGGCGGGGGGGTGGCAGAAGGCTCAGTGGGGGGAGCGGCAGCCAGGGGGTCAGGAGGCAGGCCACATTGGCCACATACTCCTGGAGTGTGGTGGCAATGCCCTCCAGGGTGGTCAGCAGCCTGTCACACACTGCCCTCCACCATTCCAGGTCAGCCTCCATGAGCCACAGGTGCTGCTTGGCCATGTCGGCCTGGTGGCAGCTGGTGGGGTCCTCCTCTGCCCAACAGAGGTCTCTCTGGCTGTGGCCTTGATGGCGTGCTGTGTAGGGTAGGGCCTGGCCACCCTCACCATCCCCTGGGGGAGCTCTCAGGGACCAGGGATGGTGTGGGCCTGTCCTGGCCCCCAGATGGTGCAGCTGTGAAGAGAGATGAACAGCATGTTAGTAACTTCCTATGGCTGGGGGGTTCTGGCCATGGGCTGCTCCCCTCCCAGGGCACCCCCACACCCATGAGCCAGGCATCCCATTCGACAATGTGGTGGCTGTGGGGGGGCTTCTCAGGTGGGTGGGCCTTCCTAGCTCATGGTGCATGGTCCCTGGGTGCTGTCCAGCACTGACTGGCTGCCGCCGGGCATGTGGCTCACAGTACTGTCCACTGGAGGCATGTGCTGGCTGTTGCTAGCAGGCCACCATGGGGTGCCATGTACTACAGTGGGCTGGCATGTGTTCAGCCCAGGACCATTGGTTCTGTGTGGGGCTGGCTGGCCAGTGCGTAACCCCCGCCCCATGGACTGTGTACCTACAGGAGGGTCCCTTGGCAACGTCCAGGGAGGTCTGGCTCCCAGTCGTCCAGCTGGATGAGTGGGAGGGGATGGAGATCGTGAGGTCCCCCTCCTCACTCGACCACTCAGTGGTCATGTTCGCTTCTGGGTCCTTGGTCTGGGCTGCTCCTCCACCTCTGGCTGTGGGTCATCCGTGGATGTATCCAGGACCCCTGGGGGTGGAGAGCTGTTCCGGGACCCCAGGGTACCCTAGAGCTACTAGTAGCAGGGGCATGTATCTGAGGCTGCCCCAAAGCGACCGGCCTGGGCCTGGGCCCGGGCCCAGGCATAGCTCTGGCAGGGTTCTTTTACTTTCGAGTGTACTTGCTCAGCAGTGTGGTCCGGGTGGCCCTTCGTGAGGATGCCCTGGGCTGGGCAGGCAAAAGCTGCGGCATTTCACCACTTAATGACTATTTCGTGGAGGACCTCCTTCTCCTTCCATAACCTGAGGCAGTCCCTCAGCTCCCACTTGGTCCAGGAGGGGGCCCATTTTTTTTTCTTGCCCTGAAGACCTTGGGAGCCCTGTGATGGCTCAGGGGCGGAGGTGGGGGGGCTCCCGCGAGGGCTGGTTGCTGGCCATCATTGCCTGCTGAGGCTCTGGGCTGTGCGGAGGGTGTGCTACTGAAGCTCATTCTGGGGCTGCTCCTAGCATGCTCTCAGCTTCCTGCTACGGGGTTCCTTCCTGCTGCTTTAAGGCAGCTGGATGGAGGGATCATATATCCCCGCTGCTGCTAGTTGGAGCAGCTCTGAGGTCCATCTGACCAGCGCCATGGCAGACCCCTCTTTCAAAAAAATGAGATATGGAGCACGTACACATGAATGCTACCAATTTAGTTTTTCTGTGGGGGACAATCTTCTTGATACAGGATCGGGGTTTGGATTTTGATGTCTGTGCCCCGTTCTTTCATTTTTTTTTCAAAAGTAGGTGTTGCACATGGAGAGGCTCCTTTTGAAAGCGGGCCACACATTTCAACATGTCGTGCACGTGTAGACACAGCCTTTATGAGTGATAAAAGAAAGTTCTAACACAGAGACAGTAGATGTGGACTCTGGCTTTTCCCGTATACCTGATTGTTTATCATCAACACACAAAGGAGAAACTGTCAAGGAAAAAGAGAACAACTCAGGCGCCAATGAAAGACTGATACTGAGATCAGAGTGGGAGATTAAATGTTGCGAAAGGTTCATACACACATGCAAAAACTGCCTGGAGAAGGGATATATACGAGGGAAAAGAGCAGTAAAGACTCACTCAAGAGTGATATGCTGGTAACCTCTCCTCTCTTGATAGCTGGCAAATTAGATTTACGGAAATGTACTACCTGAGTTGAGAATTTAATGCGTGTGTTATTAGACAATTGTTAGCTGCATATACATATGTGTACACACAAGTTAATTGTTTTTTTTTCTTTAAGGTGAAGATGTAGAGATATCTTTGTAGAAGATTATAATTTAGAGATGTTCCCATGTGAAGGACAGTATTATGAGCACAGGAATTTGGAGAAGTGCCCTGGAGGGAAAACTGGAAATACTGTCAGGCTATATGCAGTAGTTATTGAAGTTTTATTCCTTTCTCATTAACTGGTTTGCTATTTAAAGCTCTCCAAGATCCTTACAAATATAAACATCAATAAACATTTGCACAATATGTGTATATTTTTTTCAGTTCCAATGGAACGGAATATTTTTGCAGTGGAAGCAGTTTCATGACTGAAAATAAGAAAAATAGTCAGCACTGGATATTCAAAACGTGGCAAAATCAGCCAGTGTTCATAAACCTTAATATAGATGTATGCTATATTAAGTTCTTGCAGCTAGTTTTGGCATTTACCTTTTTTCAGTGTAATTTTAATTAAAGCCATTGTGACTGTACATTTTTATTTCCATATGCAATAAAAATTTGTTTGCAAAGATACAGCTATTATGCATGTCCTATTAAAATATTCTGTGTTATCAATATATATGAAACAGTCGAGATGGAATTATTACAAATATGCACAAAGACATCAAAGAGTTTTCTATTCTGTTTGACTGACAAGGCAGGTGGCCATAACTGTACTAGATTGCTGCAGCTTCCACTTTGCACCCCATGTTCTTCCAAAGCAATATATGGTTTCTCTTTCTCTAGCACTATGTTGTTGTTATGATTGTATGAGAGAATTCCTGGATTAAAGGAAAAAAAAAGGCAGCTAGTCAAGGCATTAAAATTAAAGGGAGAAAAATCTACACAAACCACTTAAGCACGCTCATTATTATGGCCCTTGCTACCTCGGGCCACTGGAGAACTTATAATTTAGTCAGCATTATGCAGTTTGAAGTGTTTTATGTTCTGCATGGGAGCAGGCTGCAATTCAAATATCAGTGGCCATGAAAAATATGCACATACGTTTAGTATGAAAATCTCCGAGGGCATAAGAGAAGAGATGGGCATATGTTGCTGGGGTGTGATGGAGAATTTCTGTGAATTAATCATTTGGACATAGTTTATCACCATTTTTATATTTTGCCAGCGACACTTCCTCTCCATTTGTTGAGGAAGCTTATTATACATGCACATCTCAGAAAGCTAATAAGGCCAGAGCCTTTGATGCTTAAAGGCAACAGGCTTTGTTAGATTCTGTTATGACACAGACAACTTCTCCACTGACAGAACCATTCAGATAACAAGAGTAATTGCTTATTTTATCGAGTTTAGGGAATTGTGCTTCATTCTCCTGCCTTGCTTATTACACCAGTTATTATGACTCGTCCTCTATCACAATTTAGGGGGAGCCAAGTAAATGCATTTTGAAAGCATTTCTTGAAAGAATAGAGTGCTCTATTTACATGTTTATTTTATATTGTCACAGAGCAAATATTTAATGCATTCCTTATAAAGCAGCATTATGGTGGTTGTGCGTGTACCCTACCTATGCAATGTGTGAAGCAGAAAGGGGTGGGTGATGATAGTGGTGGGGTTTCTCACCTGCTCGTTTCTTTCTACTCTTTTCTGATTGGAGACACTGCCATTGTAACAGTCAGTAGCAAAACTGCAGACAGAGCAATTGCTTTTGACACTTTAAAAGAGCATTATTGACATTCACAAACACATTGGGAATTTTAAAGCAGAACTTTTCCATCTGTAAGCCTTGGCATGATCAAAGATGACATAGCAACTTGAGATTTGTGAAAATGAGGCTGCTGAGCAGAGTTTTCTGCTCCTCCTGGAAAAAAGAGCTTAGCGTTTGAGTCGTGTTAATACTCTACAATCTTTGCGGAAACTACCATGCCATGGAAATATTTTTTACCCTTCATATTTTGTAACCTTCAAAATATTCCCAAAAGTGCAAAACCAGAATTTTGAAATTGGATTTAATATTTAAAATGTTGTCTTCATTTTGCATTTTTATCATAGGGTTAGGGCCCTACCAAATTCACAGCCACGAAAAACACATCATGGACCATGAAATATGGTTTCTCACTGTGAAATCTGGTCTTTTGGGTGCTTTTACCCTATCAGATACAGATTTCACAAGAGAGACCAGTGTTTTTCAAATTGGGATCCTGATCCAAAAAGGAGCTGTAGGAAGGTAAAGGAAGGGGGTGGTTGCAAGGTTATTTTAGGGCCTACAGTATTGTCTCCCTTACTTTTGTGCTGCTTTCAAAGCTCAGTGGCAGAGAATGGGGACTGTGGACAGGCTTCCGGGTCTGAAAGCAGCACCCAACCAGTAATGGCACAGAAGTAAAGGTAGCAATACGGTACCATGCCACGCTTATTTCTGCTTTACCTTCTGAGCATGGTGGTTGTTGGTTGTGCCCCCAGATCTGAAGGCAGCACCTTGCCACCAGCAACGCAGAAATAAAGGTTGCAAAGTATCTGCTTACTTCTCTGCTGCTACTTGTGGGGTGCTGCCTACATTCTTTCTTGCTAGTTGTTACATAATATTTAACCATAATAAAACAGCTACGGGTTGCTCATACCCAGCTTATCAAGTGATCCAGATTGCTCTGTATCAATGACCTGTCTTCATTACTGTTTACTAGTTCCCCCAATATTGTTTCGCCTACAGACTTTATTGGTGTTGAATTTATGTTTTCTTTCAGGTCATTGATAAAAACTTTAAATAGCATGGGGCCAAGAACTGATATCTACGGGATCCTACTAGAAAGACACCAATTCAGTGCTGGTTCCGAATTTACAGTTTAATTCATTTAATATTTGCCATATTAGTTTTATATCTTTCTAGCTGTTTAACCAACCATCATGTGGTACCAAATCAGGTGCCTTATAGACATCTTTTATTACATCTTACACGATGTCAACACTGTTACTTTTATCAACCAAATTTGTAATCTCATCAAAAAGACGTCAAGTTAATTTGACAAGAACTGTATTACATGAAACCATGCTGAGTCACATTAATTATATTATCTTCCTTAATTGCATTATTAATCCAGTACCATATGAGCTGCTCCTTTATGTTGCCTGGGATTTATAGTGGAGTGTCAAGTATGTAATTATATGCATCATCCCATTTACTGTTTTGAAATATTGGCACAACACTAGCTTTCCCACCAGCACCTTGAACTTCATGATGTTCTAAGAAGTAGTTAAAAATCAACATTAACAGTCCAGTAGGTGCCTCAGCTATTTCTTTTAAAACTCTTGAAGGAAAGTTCTGTTTACATGTCGATTTAAAACGTAAACTTAAATAGCTGCTATTTAATTTCCTTCTGCTATGTTGGTAAAATAGAATGAATCTTATGATATGTAGAACAGAAATAATTATTGAATGCTTTTCTGCATTTTAATTTATGGTTCTACATTTCCCATCTAGTAATGGACCAATACCACTTTATGTTTTCTTTTGCTCCTAATATGCTTAAAACACTCATTGTTCTTAATGTTAGCTGACATAGACTTTTCCTTGTGTCCATTTTCTTTTCTCTTCAGATTTTCTATAGTTCCTAGCTTGTGATTTCTATTCATTACTATCAGCTTTCCCATTCATCCCTTTGATTTATATATTATAGTTGTTTTATCTTCCCTCATAAACTGGGTCATTTTTTAAACCAATACAACCTTCTAAATACTGTGGGATTATGACTTTTTGAATAGCTAGTAATTTTTTCTTATACAATTCCCAGTTATCATTAACAGTTTTCTGATTAAATTCTTCCGCTCAGATGATTTGATTCATACATGTTATGTGTGTGTGTGTAATGATCACCTGTACCTCAATTACCATCATTTTTAGTTCTGTGAAGAGGACAACTATAAAATTATTTCATGTTGAACATAACCCTTTCGAATTAAGGATTTATAGTCTATAATTTTTAGTACTGGCAACATGGGGTCTGTCATTCAAATGAAGTCTCCCATGCTTATGCAACTTTTCCCCTACACATTACAAATAGGTGTGTAGATGATTATTATCTTGTTCTCTAGTGTGGTTTGATGGTCTGCAGCTCATATCAACTAATACCCCAGATTGTGCTTTGTGTGTTTGAACAGAGATTCATAAGCATTCAATATAATATTCTTCTGATTTATCAGTGACTTGAATCCAAGCAATGCCATTTTTGACATAGAATTCCACTCTTCCTCCCTGTTTGCCTATCTTTCCTCCCTGAATAGGTTGTAACCATTAATTATAACATTGAAAACTTTAGAATCATTCCATCTGCTTTCAGTAAAACCAGCTAGAACATATATATGCTCAGAAATGAGCAATTACAATTCTTCTTGTTTGTTACCCAGGCTCCTGGTATTAGCACAGAGTCAATTAAAATGTTGATTCTTTTCATGTGCTTTTTGGTTCCTTGATTAATTTTATTCTCAGTATCTCAATTTTGCACTAACTGAATATGAACAGAGGATCCTGTTAATATTATTCATTGTGAATTAAATTTCACAGGAAGAAAGTAGAGGAGACGTCATCCAATGAATACCTGTTAATCAGTATCCATACTCAATATTGCTACAGCATCTGATTTTGTGACATTCTCAAGAAAAAGAAAGGAAAGTTAATGGCCACTTCTACACTAGAGAGTTTTGCAGACAAAACTGGGGTTTTGTCTACAAAATTCACAGAGCATCTACACACAAAATTCATTCTGTTGACAGAAACTGTTGACGAAAAAGCCAAGTAGTCACTCCGTGGACCTATTTTGCTGACAGAGTGGGTTGAAAGATCGATCTGCTTTTAAGCATCGATGTGATCAGTTGACAGAAGTTTTGTCAGAACATCTCTTCCAACAGCAACTCTATAGACCAAAGCTTCTAGTGTAGATGTAGCCACAGTGTTAATTATTTTCAACTGTTTTCATGGACTAGTTTGACTCCCCCCCAAGGAAATCCAGGCACACAATTTAAGCAGCACTGTTACATACAGTAAACCCTTGATTTAACGGACCCTAATATAATGGACTTCAGATATAATGGACGCTGTTTGCCAGCCCCTCCCCCCCGGCAAATAAATGCCGGAGACTCACCAGAGCCACCTCTGGGGCTGAGGAGCTGCCAGAGTGGCTGGGGCTGCTGGGGCTGGAAGGACCACCACAGCAGCTGGGGACACTGGCGGGGGGGGCGGTGCTGCGGTAGGACACAGGAGCTCTCCTTCCCCAGCCCTGTGTGCATGGAGCACGTCAGGGCCTCGCCGCTGCTGCCTTCAATGGCGCTGAGCGGCAGCCACAGTGTCAGAATGCTGCTGCCCACTGGTAGGCTGGGGGGTCGCCACCTTTGTGTGGGTGGCTTGGAGCCGGGGCTGGAGGTGCCACAGTGCTGAGAGCTGGAGGAGGTGGAAGGAGCCAGGCTGGCATTCAATTCCTCTTCCGGTAATTGGGAGAGGGAGATAGAGGTGTGAGGGGCAGATGGGAGAAAGGAGGGGCAGAGAATAGGAGTGGATGATGGGCTGGGAAGGTCAGTGCATCACATACAGTATAACCATTAGGATATAATGGGCTTTCAGCATTAACAGACACCCCTTCTCCTGATTAGCCTGTTAAATCAAGGGTTTACCGTACTTTATAATCAGATTAAAACTAAACTATAAAGCAGGCAGAGCTGATTTCTCCTTCAGGAAGAGATGACGTGTGATAACCTGACATCTGAAAAGCACCCTGCATTTCACAAGACATGCTCTTGTAATAATCTTTGTAAAAATAAGTCTTGTGTGGTACCATTTGAAAGCAACTCACTGATCATTAATCTTCTGTGCGATGCATGTACGTAGTGTGCATTAAATGTTATGAGTATGTAACAGAACCATGCTTAAGATCTGAATAAACCAGGTATGTGAAGTGAGCTGGTTCCATTTTTACATAGAATCGTAGGCCGTGGCCACGCTAGCCTCTCCTTTTGGAAGGGTGATGGTGATGTGGCACTTTGGAATATGCTAATGAGGTGCTGCCATGAATATGCAGCTCCTCATTAGCATAATGGCAGCTGCATATGCTTCGAAATTGCCAGTTTAGAAACGCATGCTGCCCATGTAGCTGGGGGTTGGGGCCTTTCAAAACAGCCCCAGATTTTTGAAAACCCCTTCTTCCCCTCTTGTTTTGGGAAGATGGGGCTTTCAAAATCGGGGAGGTCATTTCAAAAGGCCCCCAGCTACACAGGCGGCATACATTTTGCAACCAGCAGTTTTGAAGCATGCGTGGCTGCCATTATGCTAATGAGGTGCTGCATATTAATGGAAACACCTCATTAGCATATTCTGAAGTGCCACATTACGATAGCCCTCCAAAAGGAGGGGCTAGTGTGGCCATGACCATAGAGTTAGAAGGAACCTCAAAAGGTCCTCAATTCCAATCCCCTGTACTTATGGCAGGACCAAGAATAATCTAGATCTGACCTGACGTTTGTATAATCTGCTCTTAAAAAAATTCATAGATGGAGATTCCACAACCTCCCTAGGCATCTTATTCCTGTGGTTAAACTCTGACAATTAGGAAGCTTTTCCTAATGTCCAACTGAAACCTCCTATACTGAGATCTCAGGGTGACCATATTTCCCTATGCCAAATATGGGACACCTAGGTTTTTTGGTAGAGAGCATCCACACAGCCCTGCTTTTTGAAAAGAACGGGCTGGGGATTGAAAAATCTGGCACCGTGAGGACTACACTTTCAAAATAAGGACCCCCCGGGAGTCTACACAACTTTTTTTCCAAAAAGAATCTTTCGGGAAAAGGTGCTCTTCCTCATCGGGGAGAGGCAGAGGTCTGCTGGAAAAAGTGCTGCCTTCTTTCAATTTCAGATCAAAAGAGTGCACTTTGTGTGCACATGCTCTGTGGGTTCTTTTCTTTTGGAAAAGGCCTGGTTTTTTCTGAAAGAACTTGCCCGTGTAGATGCAGGCCTGGTGAAATTGCTCGGATTTCAGCCAGTACAATGGAAATCAGAGCTATACAGTACAAATGTTCAAAATATCATTGTTTACTGAGCACCCATTAAAAAGACATACTGAATTATTATAACTAATAGGTAAAAAATTAAAAATATTTATTTACAGTAAAGTGGTTACTGTGCTTTAGAAGGGCCTGATTTGTCCTCATCTCGCTGTACTCCAGTGTGTGATGCTTGTTGTAGATGGTATTTGTCACTGGAAGCAATTTTTGAAGGATCCGCATGGTGGCACCAGGCACAGGGACTGCAGCTTCCTAGCAGAGGCAGAGGACTTTGGGGATGGGGACTGCTGCCTGCAGCAGGCATAGAAAGCCCCACGGAAGAAGGCTGCAGCCAGCAGGCCTGCAGGGGGTCCTTCCCAGCTGTGGGGATGGCTGCCCAGCCATGGAGGACCAGGTACACAGGCCTGCAGAGAAGGCAGGGTGGCTCCCCTACGGGGGGGCGGGAGGCCACTATGCAAGGGGGGAAGGGGCTCCCCAACTGCCCCGTCCTACCGGGAACAGGGCTGACTCTCTGCAGGAGGCTCTCCGGCTCTGTGTGTGTGTGTTGGGTGGGGCAGTGTTCTGCACTGCAGGGTGAAGTTCCCTGGCTCCAGGTGCTGTTCCACTGAAAGGGAGAGGGGGTTCCCAGCTGCCCCACACCACGGGACACTGGGAACTGCCCGCTGCACTGTAGGGGAGTTCCTCCGCTGCCCTGTGCTGCTGGTAGCTGGGGCTCCCACCCTGCAGGCTACTGACTTGGCAGGTGGGGGGAAGGAAGGGCCCTTCAGCTGCAAAGGCCGGCTGCCCCATGGGCGTGGCTCCCTGGCTGCTCCATGACTTGGGGTGCTGGGAACAAGGCTGCCATCTTCAGGGGAGCTCCCCATTTTCCCCAGCTGCAGGGGCACACACCATGCCGGTGGACTCCATGGCTGCCCGGCACCCCTGCTGCCCTAACAGAATACCCCCCACTGCTCAACATAACCTGCCTTTCCCCTACGGCAGGGGCCCTGGTTCCCTTTCCTGCTGCTGCCTGTGTTCCTGGCACATGTTGTATGTGCAGTCTGGCCAGACGTGATCGATTTTATCTACACCTGCAGCTGTGTTGATCTGGGGGAAGGGCAGCTCAGCAGGAGACTGAATATATGGGACAATTAGCCCCTTTTTAAAAAAAAGTTGGGATGCCTGCCTAAAATACGTCACCGGGATGGATGGTTATCTTATGCAATGCTGGCCCGTCGCTTCTTGCCCTATCCTCAGAGGTTAAGAACAATTTTACTTCCTCCGTCTTGTAACATTTTAGGTACTTGAAACCTGTTATCATGGCCCCTCTCAGGCTTCTCTTTTCCAAACTAAACAGACCCAATTCTTTCAATCTTCCCTCATAGGTCCCTTTTCTAGACCTTTAATTGTTTTTGTTGCTCTTCTCTGGACCATCTCTAATTTTTCCACATCTTTCCCGAAATGGTGGGGCCTAATTGGCACAGAGGAGAGTGGAAGAATTACTTGTAATTTCCTGAGTCTGACACTCTTGTTCATACATCCCAGAATTATATTTGCTTGCTTTTTCCCTGCAGGTTTACACTGCTGATTCATGTTTAGCTTATGGTGCACTTCAATTCCTATTGCAGTTTCTAGAGTACTCCTTCCTAAGCAGTCGCTTCCCATTTTGTATGTGTGAAACTAATTGCGTCTTCCTAATTGGAGTCCTTTGCATTTGTCCTTATTGAACTTCATGCTGTTTATAGGGTAACCACATTGCCCTATAGCAAATATGGGACACCGATCTCTGGGGATGGGGGATTGCTGTCCCACGTTAGGGCTCCTTGGCGATGGGGCTGCTGCCTTTGGTGAGGCACTAGGGACTGGGGGTCTCAGCAGCCTCCTGATGAGGAGGAGTGGAGGATGGGCACTTTGCAATTTCCTGGCAGGAGTGTGTGAAGAAAATAGGGGTTTTACAGGCTCCCAGCAAGGAGGGGCCAGGAAATGCAGCACCTACCCCATGCCAGGGGTCCCTGGTAGCAGGGTCTGACATACTGGGGAACAGGCTGTGGAGGAGATTCCTCACAGTAGGAGTTGTCTCTCCCAGGTGCGGGATACAGGTGAATCAGGAAGCCACCCCTTGGAGGGGCTCCCTGGTAATGACAGCCACCTCCCCTAGGTGTGGGGCACAAGGGAACGAGGCAGCTACCCGATGGCAGAGCTCGCCAGCAGCAGGGGCTCCACTTTGGGAAGCTGGAGGATGGGGCAGCTGCCCCAAGGAGGAGCTCCCTGCCACCTCAGGACACTGTGGAACAGGAGCCCCACAAAATATGGGACAGTTTGCCTATTTTCTGAAGAGTCGGGTCGCCTGTGAGACAGCTTAGATAAGGGACTGTCCTGGTAAAAATGGGATGGATGGTCACCGTACCTGTTTACCTCAAACCTTTTCTCCTGTTTGTCGAGATCATTTTCAAGGGAAAAAAAGCATGATGTCCTGAGGTCTCTTGAAGTGAAGGAACTGAAGTTTGGAAAATACAACGAAAGACAGAAGCCATCTTTGGCATCCCTCATGAGACAGACACGAAGGGAGAGAGCTCTTGCAAGCTGAAAAAGATGGGTTTTTCAGCAAGGAGGAGGTTGATGTCTCAGAAAACTAAATATAGGTAAAACTCTTTCTTGAGCAGTGTCTGTATCTTGCTAGATTATGTTTTAGATTTCTAGTTTTTTTCAGTTTGATTTGGTCGTAACCATTTCTAACATTATTTCTTTTACCTGGTATTGCTTAACCTGTGTCTTATGATCACTTTATTTCATTTTCACTTTAAACAAGGTTAGGCTGTGTTTAAATGGAAGGTGTATTTACCCCAGGTAAATTAATAAACGGTGATGAACTTTTGTCTTTAGAGGAACAAACAAATGATATTATTTCTCTGGGTTATCCAGGAGGAAGGGTATGGACATTGTAGCACACAGGAAAGTTAAAGAGCAGGAGTGTGTGTAGGTCATCCTGCAAGTAGTAGCCTAGGTTTGTAGCAGCCCAGATGGAATTGTTGAGCTATAGACAGGCTGTGGGGGTTAGGGCTGGTGAAGCAGGGCTGTCTAGCACACAGATACTCAAGCATGATGGTAGTCTGATAGTGAGCATCCCAGGCTTGAGTGATGGCAGCAAAGCATTATAAGCCGTTCAATGTTTCAGTGGTGACACAACTCCTTATGGGTCTGCATTGCAGCCCAAGCCCCATAACACCGCTGATATATGTGAACTATAAATGCATTGCCTCCACCGCATCCTTTCCATTGCTCACATGTTAACATATATTTTCACCCTTCAGTCCCACATTCAAATGCTCACATGGGAAGTTATTAGTCAGTTTAGTCTAGATTTGCAATTGAATAACACTTTTGTAGTTTGCTAGTGTTTAAGCCCTCTCCATAAATTACAACAGTTTTGCTGCACGTACAGATGTGAAGGCCACTTTGAGAGCAAGTGTGCTCTGCTACCACCAAAGTCACAGCTGCTCATGGAGGCTAGAAGTATTTTGGTGGAAAAAGGACTGACAAACAGTATTTTCATGCACCGACTTTTAGTGATATGTCCGTGCAGTGTAGACATAGCCTGAGACTTGATAAAGCCCCTTTCTAAAATAGAGATATCTTGAGTAAATATAGAAATCTCTGAAGCTCACATTAATTGGCTTATCCATTACCTATCAAATTAGATGGCTGTTGATTAGCATTTAGACCCAATGGAATTGCTTCAAATGTAGGAAGTGGAAGAAAGGACATCTTCAAGGACTTTCTGTCTTTGCTTAATGGGCTCTGTCTCTTTCCTTATCATCCCTCAAACCATTGTCCTTTCAGATTTCTCTTCTGCAGACAATGCTTCCGCATGCTCAGAAAAGAGGAGACATACATGCCTGATTGCAGATATTGCCCCTACTAAGTACTCCTTTCACTTCACTTCCCCACTGAGAGTTTCTCCTGCGGAAACCAAAAATGACAGTCATAGCTATTGTTTTTTGAAGCTAAAACTAAGGGCCACAGTATAGATCGTAAGCCACTACCCACAGAGAAAGGATACAGCAGTAGGGGGGCCCTGCACCTGCTGTATCTGTAAGAACCACTGTGACTGAGGGAAGCAGCCTCTCTCCAAAAGGAATTGGAGAGCACATACCATAATGAACAGTGCCATACTCTTTTAAAGGCTGTAGGAAATGCTCTGTCAGAAAAGGCATATGCAGCTATGCTGGTGGACAAGGGAGGCTGCAGCCATAATCCCACCTCACCTGTCCTGAGACTTCTTGCCCATCTCGTCTGCTCCAAAAGAACCAGCCACCATTTGGTCCCAAATCTCTGCCTGTCCAGTCTGGAATATTATTTCAGATAGGGTTATGAGTGTTGGACTGTTCACAGTTTTTTTTCTCATGAATACATTACCGGGATGGCTTTATAGGGCAGCTTAGGCCCAAAGGAACCTTATTGCTGGCCTCAGAGTCCTGCCACATCCTGTTGCAGAAAGGAGCAGAAGAGAAGTCTTCAAAGTGGCATAGAGACCTTGCAGGGGAAGCAGCCAACTGAACTGGCTGCAGGAGCAATCAAAGGCCCAGAGGGATACAGAAGTAGAAGCAGCAGTGACAGAGTCAGTTAGTGGCCGCCTGGAGCTGAAAGAAAGAGGGATGTGTTCCTCCTGCCGGCCTGCCTGCAAGAGCACCAGGACTCCAGATAGCTCTGCGTGGGACCTAAAAAGGAGCACCTGGCTGGTTGCTCAGACTGTGTAAAGCCACTATGGGCAACCAAGGCTAGTGAGTGGGCTGCATGAGTGGCCCTCCTTCATCTCATTGGGCTGCAAAATTGATATTAGTCACGTCCACTAATCATGTCCCCAAGAATGAGATTAAATACGCACGTACTGGGCATGCTGAGTATTTTAAAACTAGTAAGAAAGTTTTAAGCATCCGTAGATTAATAGAACTGTCCTCAACTTAAAGTAGTAAAGAAGACACATGTATACTTCCTTCACAATATCCAGTCCCTGCCCGGTCTCTTCCCCATCTCCTCTCCTAAGCGTGTCCCATCCCTGCTCCTCCCTCTTGCTCCCAGTCCTTCTGGAGCATCGTGAATCAGCCCATTCACATGCAGTCCCCACTCACACTGTCCCTCCCAGATCTTGAATGCTGTGACTCCGCTGGGAGGGAGGGGGAGAGGGAGCAGGAGTAGATAAGTGCAGGGCCACCAGTGTACAAGACATGCAGGGGAAGAGGGCAGAGAGGGGTGGCGTGGAACCCTGCACATGGAACCACAGATGACTTTCCTGACTCCTAATCCTACACCATTCCTACTGAACCCGGATTCCTGATAGAGCCATTGCAAATGCTGGAAAAGTAGATCTGTCCCACTTTAACTGGGTAGGGTCAGCTAAGACTGATTTTTCTCACAGTTCCGTCCATGGAGCTCGACGGAAAGGATACCAAATGCCCTCTAAGATTCATATCTTTTTTTTAAAAAAAGCCCCGTGTAATCTAGTCCTCTCCACAAGCACCTGGTTAAAAAAATAGGGACAAGGACCCAGCTTATACGGCAGCCAAGTGACTTCACAAATTGAATGGCTCAGGAGTCTGTACTGTCCCTACACTTTGGATGTAAACCACCTAGCTTGGGTCTAAGGCAAGAGACTTAATTCCACTGCTCTGACCGACTTGTGTTGCACTGTCATAAAGAAAGTAATTCCACAGGGCTTCCAATCAGTCGTCTTTCCTAAGAGCTAAATTCATACTGTTTTTTAAAAAAGAGTGAAAAAGGGAGTTTGCTCACAGTCAATAGCTTTGTGCTTTGGCAACATGAAAAAAAAAAGAAAAAAAAAGAAAAAAAAAAGAAATAAGAGTCAGCGCATGCGAGGGAGACTGCCAAAAGTTCTCCTGTATTTCATGAAGCTCTGTGAATTCCCACCTCATTGGGGAAGGTATATGAGTAAAAGTGATTAATGGAACCTGGGCTTAAAATACATCCCACTGAATTCCTGAGTGGAGACCTGTCCCCATAAAATATGTTTTCCTTTTTGTGAATATTTCAGAATCTCTTTTTGAATTTTTGTGTGTGGGGGGGACCCTGTTACACTTTTTACCATTTGCTTTGAAAAGGGTTTTCTACTTGCTCATTTCCAGAAGGTCATCTTTGAGATGTACAAGCTAGCCCTTCATTTAGGTCTCCTCTTACATTCATATTTAACTTTCTTTCATACTGTGGCCTTTATTAGCTGAGCTCAAGGAGCTTGTAGCACATTTTAAACAGCAACACTGGGAGGATGTAAATGCAGAATAATGTATCAGGACTCAAATTTGCATGGTCAAATGTCAAAAAAATTAGGCCTTCCCCAGAACCATGTCAAGAGAAATAACGTAAGTGGCCAGCTCAACAGCAGGCATGCCATTATCAGTTAGTTCAACCTGTCATCACTGACTGGGAGTGGAAGCAGTGGTCATTAGCTTTAACTCTGCCGGGGGAGGTTGCACTTCTTTTTATTTTATTATATATATATTTTACACCATCTGACAGTATTTCACAGAGCACCACAATGTTATGGTGCCTTCTTGACAGGGGAGGGAAAGGGGGTGGAGGGAGAGAAGAAGAAGGAAGAGCATTCATAATCATCTATTGTCAGCTGGAGGGTGCAGGAACTGCATTGCCTATCGGATAAATACTCATTTAGAATAATCACTTTATTTCAGCCTTGTAATGACATTAACAAGCTTGGAATACAGGGAATTACATGAGTCAGAACAAATAATTGAATATTCCACTGCTGGGGAATGCAGCACAAGTCTGACTTAATGTCATGCCATTTCTGAAGGCAGCACAAGCATGCAATTAGATAATAAGCTTAAACAGCATAAAATTGGTGCTTCTTGTACAAAAATGAACCAATTGTTAAATTCTCACCTGCTTGCAACATCCACAAAGCACAACTACCCCACTGGCTTTTATTTTTATTTTAAAAAGAGCTAGCATAAATGTTTCATAAGTTTTTAAGAAACTAAAGTCTAAAGAAAAGTGAGTGATTAATCATTAGAATTCATCAACTACCAGAAAAGAAGTTTGGCAGGGGACAAGCTGTGAATTCTAAATAATTCAGATTACTTTCCAATGCTACCACATTTTCATCTCCAAAGGGAAATGTCCATATTTGTCCAGTCTTGGTTTTTTTTTTTCGTTTTTTGTTTTTTTGTAATTCCTGCTGGTGTGTATCTCAGCCAGTAATATGCACAATCAGGAGACAATAGACTTGGATTCCCACAATACTGAGTCTTTTCGAACAAATTTTTCCTCTTGAGACAAGATTAATAAGGCAAGAGGCTTTGTATATAGATAAGACGAACTCACCAAAATGCTCTAGCAAACAACGAGGATTTTGAAGCTGATGAGTTCAGCACAGATCTCTTCAACTTTCTAGTTTATTACCAAACAACAGCACAGCAGGTCATGGTGGTAAAGGTTTAATTTTTGATCCATTGTCACAACATCACAAGACAGTGTCATTTGGCAGGTTATATCATTTTAAGCATGAGTCAACATGACGTGATGAATCAAATTATGTGAGTTGTTAGGGAATGTCATGATGCACCCAGAACCCTTACGCAATTTGGTAGTCTGGTAGCAATTTCCCCAGGCAACACAGTCCCTCAAAAAAAGTCCAGAGCGACTTGCAGCTGGAGAGACAGAATGCAAACACAAATGAGATCCACCATCTTACTGTATTTTTTCTGAATAAAGTAGTTCTGTTAGACAAGTGCATCAGACCTGCAGCACTTGCATGATTAAGAACCTTCATTTGGTTTGCTATTGAGGATAATTTAAGAGTTGCCTTAAATGTAAGAACAAGCCTGGAGTTTTCCTGATCTCTTTAAACAAAACAAAAAAGCAGTCAAGTAGCACTTTAAAGACTAACAAAATAATTTATTAGGTGAGCTTTTGTGGGACAGACTCACTTCTTCAGACCATAGCCATACCAGAACAGACTCAATATTTAAGGCACAGAGAACCAAAAACAGTAATCAAGGTGGACAAATCAGAAAAAAAATGATCAAGGTGAGCAAATCAGAGAGTAGAGGGGTAGAAGGGGGAGGGGAGGTCAAGAATTAGATTAAGCCAAGTATGCAAAAGCGCCCCTGTAGTGACTCAGAAAATTACCATCCTGGTTCAAACCACGTGTTAATGTGCCGAATTTGAATATAAAAGACAGTTCGGCTATCTCTCTTTCAAGACTGGTGTGAAAATTTTTCTTCAGTAACATGCAAACTCTTAAGCCATTAACAGAATGGCCCACTCCATTAAAATGTTAATTAACTGCTTTGTGGATCTGGAGTGTTTTTATGTCTGTTTTGTGCCCATTAGCTCTTTGTCTAAGAGAGTTTGAAGTCTGTCAATGTACAAAGCATCTGGGCATTGTTGGCACATGATGGCATATATGATGGCAGTTGAGGAACATGAGAACGTGCCCGTGATTTGTGAATAACCTGGTTAAGTGCAGTGATGGTATTTCCAGAAAAGATATGTGGACAAAGCTGGCAGCGGGCTTTGTTGCAAGGAAAGGTTCCAGGACTGGTAATTCCTGGGGTACAGAGTGTGGCTGTTGGTGAGGATCCTGATAAGGTTGGGAGGTTGTCTGTAGGAGAGAACAGGCCTGTCACCTAGGGCCTTCTGGAGTGTGGCATCCTGATTAAGGGCAGGTTGTAGGTCTTTAATAATTCGTTGCAGTGGTTTGAGTTGGGGGCTGTAGGTGATGACCAGTGGTGTTCTGTTCTTGGCTTTATTGGGCCTATCTTGGAGTAGCTGGTCTCTGAGTATTCGTCTGGCCCTGTCGATTTGTTTTTTTATTTCTCCTGGTGGGTAATTCAAGTTTATGAATATTTGGTAAAGATCTTGTAGTTTTTGGTCTCTGTCAGTTGGATCAGAGCAAATGCGATTGTACCTAAGGGCTTGACTGTAAACAATGGATCTAGTTATGTGTGCAGGATGGAAGCTGGAAGGGTGTAGGTAAGTATAGAGATCAGTGGGTTTCCAGTACAGTGTGGTACTGATCAGGCCATCCTTGATTTGTCCTGGGAAATCTACTTATGACAGTGAGGGAACGAGAGGCTGGTTGGGCAGAATAGTTTCAGGAAGTTCTAAACAGGGCACCGCCAGAAGAAGAAGCCAACATTCTAGAAGCAGAAATAGACCATGACCAAAAATGGAAGAAATCATCATGGCAATAAGATCCTTAAAGAATGGATCCAGGACACAACCACCTCAATGCTGAACTGTTCAAGGAAGACCCAGGACTTGCAGCCACTATTCTCTAACTGCTCTTTACAGCAGTATGGGAAGGGAAGCAGGTGCCAGAGGAATGGATGAATGGAATTGTTAAGATACCCAAGAAAGGAGCATTCAAGGCTCGTAACAACTGGCCTGGCTTTACTGTCCTCTCAGTGCCAAGCTAGATCCTCGCTAAGGTCATTATTCAGTGGATCTCAGACACTGTTGACAAATCACTGAGAAAAGAACAAGCTGGGTTTGGCAGAGGAAGATGGCGCTTAGATTAAATTTTTGTACTGTGTAACATCATTGAGCAATGTATTAAATGGCAGAGGCAGTGGTTCATCAACTTTATTGATTTTGAACAGCCTTTGACATCGTTCATAAGGATAGCCTTTGGCATATTTTGAGATCATATGGAGTATCACAAGTAGTACAGCTTATCAAGAGTTTTTATAACAATTTTGCACACACTGTGGGCAAAAATGATCTGCACTTCAACATTAAGACTGGAATAAGGCAAGGATGCATCATGCCTCTGATGCTCTTTAACTTAGCCATAGACTGGTTATTCAGCGTACAACAGAAGAAGAACAAAGAGGCATCTGATGGACCATCTTTTCCTCACTAGAGGACCATGATTTTGCTGATGACCTTGTGTTGCTCTCCCATATGCAAATCGACTCTGTGCCTTTGGAAAACAGAGTTAGCTAGAAGAAGACAGAAGTCATGACCCTAAACATTGAGGCATCAGCATCAGTCAAGATCGATGACCATGACCTACCTGCCACAGAGAACTTTACATACTTGGGTAGTATTGTCAGACAAGATGGAGGCATCAGAAACAATATTCAGAACAGACTCAATAAAGCCAGAAATGTCTTCATGATTCTGATTGCTGTATAGAAGACATCACAGTTCAGCATTCACACCAAACTGAAGTTTTATCAGAGCTGTGTCTTATCAACCTTTCACACCAGGAGCTTTCGGAGGATCCTCCTTCTTTTTTGGCCATGAGTAATTTCAAATCAGGACCTACTTGCACAATGCAAGCAAGATGACATGGTCACTTCCATTATGAAAAGACACTGGAGATGGATTGGGCACATGCTGAGAAAAGATGGAAGCTCCATCACAAAGACTGCAGTACACTGGACTTCTGAAGGGAAGAGGAAACGAGGCACCCAGGGGTGTGTGAATTTCCCAGGCTACGAGGTTGGGGCTCAAGCCAGTTCTGTGTGAGATGGATGAAAAGGAACCCCTAGATATTGAACCCAGCCCTGGCTGCTGCTGACTGCTACCCGCAGAAGGGTTATATTTATATTAATAAAGGTAGTGGACTGAATTCTTCCCCTCCTGAAAAGCTATCCAGTGCTCACCAGAGTCCAAGTACTTTGCTCCAAATGGTACTTGAACAAGTCAGGAGGGCTATTTTCTGTAGAGAGGGAGGGAACTGGGTCTGACCTAGTTGGAATCATTTAAATCCCTAATGAAATCTTAGAATTCTCTGTGCTTTCTAATGTTCAGTCCATGGTTTTGTTTTGTTTTTTTCCCTCCTCTTTTTCAGAATAACCCCACCATTTGCATTTGGAAAGGTAAGTCGTTCTGGAAAATTATACTTCAGATTATCACTGGCATTTGGAGAACATGACCCTTGTGTTTGACAGGTAGGCTAGCAGAAAAGCTAACTGCAGAATAGTAAGCAGGACCTTCAGATTAGAAGGTCAGGCAAAATGTCTACTAGAGAGTAGTTGATCCTTGGGGAGAAGTTGGGAATGTGACTTCTGTGATGGTGTAACATTTGCAATATGTTAGACACATTGTCATAAAAGATTTGGTGCATTTATATCAGATTTATAATGCAATTTTTCAACAGAAATTATGACATTTAACTTATTTTGTTTACAACATCCTATAAATTATTGTAATTTTAAAAGTTGAAAATGTATTTTAAAATGACTAATTTTAATATTTAGCGGGCTGAAGAACATGCTCACTTTAAAACACTGAACCTTAGTGTCAGTAACAAATAGATTCATATTAATTTGCCATAATTTTGTAATCGGTTTGCAGAAGTAAAGTACCAATAGTACAACATTTTACTTCAGTCCTTACAATTATCAGGGCTTGACTGTCAGTCAGTTTTGCATGGTCACACTGAGGTTAGTCATGTCATAAGGAAACTTCATCAGCATCTCAGATGATTAAATTAAAAACTGCATATGTACCAAGAGGGACTTTACTTGACTGTAATGTTTATAAATGACACAAAAGCAGTGAAAGATTCTCGCTGAAAATGGGGAGTGAATACAATATAGATGACTGTGTCTAGTTCCTAACATCACCAAAAGCTTTACATAGGAGATTCTAATTTGGGCCATCTTATGCCTAATTTTCTCACACTGAGTAGAATCTTATTCCACAAATAGGTCCACTGACTTCCTCAGGGACACTTGTGGAGTTTGGCTAGGTCTACACTGCAGAGTTAATTTGATGTAAGGCACATCACGTCAGCCTAACTATATAAATGTTTACCACTTTGCTCCTGTCAGTGTAATTACCCTACTACACTGACCTAACTGATGGTGTGTGTAGTGCTTATTGGTGTAGTGAGGGTGGTGTAGTGTCTGCATGGACACTTGGTTACTTATATTACCTGCCAGCGCTGTGCTGCCTTACACTGAAAGCCCAAGCTTCCAGCTCTATTCAGCACTCTCAGCTGGGAACCTGGCTGCCTGGAGCTGGGGTCTCTCTCCATGCAGGTCTGACAGACATGAACCACTGTAGTAATTATTGAGATGGCTCTAAATTGACCTAACATAGGTCAACTTAATTGTGTAGTGTAAACAAAGCTTAAATTACTGTTCATCATGTGAAGAGAGTCAGAATTTAGGCCTTAAAGAGAGGAGGCAGGATTTAAGAACAAAAAGTAAAGGATGAAGATTGTTGAGAGACACAGGACTTGACTGATGCAGCACAGACATGATCAGCCCAATCTCTGGAAATTGAGGGGATGGACAATATTCATAGAATAATAACGCTGGAAGGAACCTCAAGATGTCATCTAGTTCAGTCCCCTGCTCTTAAGGCAGGATCAAGTGCTATCTAGATCATCCCTGACAGGTGTTTGTGCACTGTGCTGTTAAAAATCTCCAACGACGGAGGTTCTGCAACCTTTCTTGGAAATTCATCAGTATTAACCACCCTGACAGTTAGGAAGTTTTTCCTAATATCCAACCCATTACTTCTTGTCCTATAATCCAAGTTTAAGGATAATAATTTTTCTATCTCCTTCTTGTAACAACCTTTTAGGTACTTGAAAGCTGTTAACCATGTCCCCTTTTAGTCTTCTCTTTTCCAGACTAAACAAACCCAGTACTTTCAATCTTCCCTTGTATATAATATTTTCTAGATCTTTAATCATTTTGGTTGCTCTTCTCTGGACCTTCTCTAATTTCTCCACGTCTTTCCTGAAATGTGGCACCCAAAATTAGACTCTGTACTCCAACTGATGCCTAATCAGCTCAGAGTAGGGTGGAAGATTTACCTCAGGTCATTTCTCAAGTTTGTTTAGATCATAAACTTATCTTCTAATTGTAAACGTATCTTCCAATTCACTTGCCACTCTTCCTAGCTTGATATCATCTGCTAACTTTATAAGCATACTCTTGGTTTCGTATAAATCATTGGTGAGAGTATTGTACAGAATAAGTCCTGAAACTGATCCTGAGGAACCCCACTTTTTATGCTCTTCCAGCATGATCATGAACCATCTATAACTACTCCTTGGGAATGGTTATCCTACCGGTTATGCCTCCCACCTGATAATAGCAACATCAAGGTTGCATTTCCCTAGTTTGTTAATGAGAAGATCATGTGGAATTACATCAAAGGCCTTACTAAAGTCTAGATATTAAACTGATAAGAACAGGTTGACAAGTTTATTAGTGAATGTTTGCGAACTACATCTACCACTTAAACCTTATCCACTAAGTTTGTTAATTTATCAAAGAAAGCTATCAGGTTGGTTTGATATGATTTATTCTTTACAAATCCATGCTGATTATTACTTACCACTTTATTACCTTTTAGGTGTTTGCAAATGCATTCATTACATATCTGCTCTATTATCTTCCCTGACCCAGAATTTAAGCTGTCTGATCTGTGATTGCCCAGGATTGTCCTTATAGATTGGCACTACACTTGCCCTTTTTATGTCTTCTGGAATCTCTCTTCTGTTTCATGACTTTTCCATAATAGCTAATGGCTCAAATATTTCCTTAGTCAGCTCATTGAGGATGCTAGGATGTATTTCATCAAGTCTCAGTGGCTTGAAGGCACCTGAGTTGTCTAAGCAATTTTTAACTTGTTCTTTTGCTGCTTTTGGTTCTGAACCTACCCCATTTTCACTGCCATTCACTATGTTAATCATGCAGACACCACCAACCTTCTTAGTAAAAACCTAAACAAAGAAGTTGTTAAGTATCGTCATAATTTCCACTTTCTCTACTATTTTTTCCCACTTCATTGAGTAACAGACCTATCCTTTCTTGATCATCCTCTTGCTTCTAATATATTTGTAGGCTATTATACCCTTGAGGTTTCTGTCTAGTTTCAGGTCATGCCTTGTCATTTCTATTTTTGCCCTACATATTTGTGTTATTTGTTAGTATTCATCCTTTGTAATTTGACTTTCTGAAGGAATCTTAAGGTCTCTTTTAAAGGCGTAGAGTGAGGACTTGTTGATGAAAGTGGGTGAAAACTCAGAAAAAGAGTGTAGAAGAACTCCAGGGAGAGATTTAAAAATCAGGAGAACTTGGAAGCAGAACAAGACAGAAATAAAACAACTCAGGAGGAGACTGCAGATAGGAAAAAATTGGAGGCTGATGCCTTGCTTGAGGAAAGCTGGACAGATGGTGGGAGAATGTGAAAGTGGAAAGGGGAACTGAAGTCAGCTTGATTAGGGCACAAGGGCTGCTGGTAAGGCAACAATGTTTCAGGATGCTATTCAGTCAGTACAGATTTGTGGAGGCTGATAACGAATGAAAAAATTTAACCCAAAACTTTTTCTAAGTTAATCATAGAGTCATAGAACACTAGGACTGGAAGGGACCTCGAGAGGCCATCAAGTCCAGCCCCGTGCCCCAATGGCAGGACCAAGCACTATCTAAACCATCCCTGATAGACATCTATCTAACCTGTTCTTAAATATCTCCAGCGATGGAGATTCTACAACCTCCCTTGGCAATTTATTCCACGGTTTGACTGCCCTGACAGTTAGGAACTTTTTCCTAATGTCCAACCTAAACCTCCCTTGCTGCAGTTTAAGCCCGTTGCCTCTTGTTCTATCCTCAGAGGCCAAGAAGAACAAGTTTTCTCCTTCCTCCTTATGACTCCCTTTTAGATACCTGAACACCGCTATCACATCTCCCCTCAATCTGCTCTTTTCCAAACTAAACAAGCCCAATTCTTTCAGACTTTTTTCATAGGTCACATTCTCTACACCTTTAATCATTCTTGTCGCTCTTTTCTGGACCCTCTCTAGTTTCTCCACATCTTTTTTGAACTGCGGTGCCCAGAACTGGACACAATACTCCAGCTGAGGCCTAACCAGCGCAGACACTACTGTCATCATCTCCTGAATAGCAGGGATTTCATGAAGTTCTTAGTGAACAGCTTTTGCCTCTAATGTATTTACAGAGGGAATCCTCTGGATGAGGACCTGACCTAGTCTGGGAAGAAGTGTCCCAAGGCATAATTCCCCCCTTCCCTGAGTCCCACAGAAAGCCTTTGGTGTGATTCCAGGCTAGTGCTGGGAAGTAGGACTTAATGGGATCCACAGAGAAAGTATACCCTGAGGCTGCATGAACTCCTT
The DNA here is from genome assembly GCF_033958435.1 of Carettochelys insculpta. Taxonomy (NCBI): domain Eukaryota; kingdom Metazoa; phylum Chordata; order Testudines; family Carettochelyidae; genus Carettochelys; species Carettochelys insculpta. Next base: position 158,818,465 of record NC_134138.1, on the reverse strand, counting down.
GTTGGAGTGCCCTGCAGACAAAGGGATATCCCTATATGAGGGACTTCTAGGGATGGTGCCCAGCAGGGAACACAGTCAGCATAGGTCTAGCACTGGTTGACAAAAAGCCAAGGAACAACCACAAAAAGCCAGGAGATAGCTTGAAGATCATGGTCTTCCACGCTGGTCACTTCAGACTCTGAGATTCTCTGAGATTCATGTGGATGTTGAGGGATCGCGGGGCTTGTTTCTTCATAATTGAGAGGGAAGCAAACCTCTGTCACAGTAGCAAAATTCAGAGAAAGCTCCATTCGATGAAAATTACTTTTCCCTGCTTTTGTGTTGCCCAACGTAGGTTTGATTATAGGAAGGGGCAATCCTGGCTAAAATTGTTTAACATATTCATTGTCTTTCATAGGCTACAAGGAGTGCTTCACTTCTGTTGAAAAATCCTCAACCTGAGGTGCTTGATATGTCCCTGGCCATGGGCTGTGGTGTGTGTGTGTCTTTCCCTGCATCTTAACCAAAAAGCCTTAGGAACTGAGTTTTTTTGAAAAAAACTGCTCTGTTTAATTGGTGACTTTATTCCCTATCAAATTCCATAGAAATCACTTGTTTTGTAAAAAATTTACCTCAAAAATGTCTTTTAAATATTGTACAATGTAAGGTATATTGATGTATATGGAAGTAATGGTTAAAGTTGACAGCTGGTGTTAATATTCATAAGGGATAATTAATATGCATAAGTTTAGGTTCAAAATTCTAACAGCCGATTGGTTGGTTTTTGATACCTCATGAGTATGTAATATAGAACTTTCCTTGGTTGCCAGGGCAACCAAGATGATGAGAGGTTTTCAACCAGGTCCTCACTGGCTCTATAAAGCTAGGGGCGTGAGGCTGCTGGACTCACTGGCACCAGGACCCCAGAAGAGAGAACAAATAACTGCAGCGAAGTCGGCGCTGACTGGAAAGTCAGAGGCTGCCTCTACAGGAAGCCCATGATGAATCTGGTTCAGTCACCGCAGAAGACCATCGTTGGACCTTTGTGTCAGTCATCATATGCTAGCTGTTGTGGGACAGAGAAGACAGAAGGGACGACTCCAGGAGCTCAGACTTAGCTACAATAGTCATCGTGGGACAGAGGAGAGCTCCAGATTAATATCTCTAAAGGCTCCAGTTTTTCCGGAGGGTTTGCCCACCCTAGGCGCCGCCACTAGACGGGCCTGCGCCTTGTGAAGGGGGCAAACCGCAGCAGTGGTCCTGCCCTTCTCCTCGCCGACCATTGCCATGGCCAGCAACGAGGATTAAAGGCCATCCCTTTGCAAAGGGTTTTTTGTTTACCAAGTCAGTTCTTTTTCCCTCTGCTCTCTTTTTTTCTTTCCCTCTTTCCTATCAGGCCTTGCGCGGCACTGTACAAACGCACCTGTGCTGGCCATACCTTCCTAGCATCTGTATCAAGAGATTGCAGGCCCAGCGCCTGGACACAGAGCTAGAGGAAAGAGGTAATTAGAAGTGTACCTTTGAAATTATGAGCTGTTTAATGTGTATTTTCTATACTTTCTGCTGTATTTTTGCTTGTTGTTGTGTGTGTTAAATAATAAGATATAACACAGAGGCCGTGTCTACACGTGCCCCAAACTTTGAAATGGCCACACAAATGGCCATTTCAAAGTTTACTAATGAAGCACTGAAATGCATATTCAGCGCTTCATTAGAATGTGGGTGGCTGCGGCGCTTCGAAATTGACGTGGCTTGCCGCCGCACGTCTCGTCCAGACGGGGCTCCTTTTCGAAAGGACTCCGGCTACTTCGAAGTCCCCTTATTCCTATGAGCTCATGAGAATAAGAGGACTTCGAAGTAGGCGGGGTCCTTTCGAAAAGGAGCCCCATCGGGATGAGCCGCGTGGCGGCGAGGCGCGTCAATTTTGAAGCGCCGCGGCCTCCCGCATTCTAATGAAGCGCTGAATATGCATTTCAGCGCTTCATTAGTAAACTTCGAAATGGCCATTTGCGTGGCCATTTCGAAGTTTGGGGCATGTGTAGACATAGCCAGAGAGTTTTTATATTTAAAGTGATAGTAACGCAATTTTGTCAGCTTAGCTATTTCTATAGAAGTGTATGCTAAAGTCCTATAAATCATAGACAGTAGGCTGGGACTGCCCCAGCTCTACTAATGCGGCTAATATTTTGTGACCCTAGATCACGCTAGTTAATGTAAAGCACAGGGGGCTGTATTTAAAACCAGCCTAAGAGCATATTCAAACCTCACTGTATTATAGGAGTTTAATTTATTCTGCCCAGTAAGAGGCATATTGCCCTGTAAAAGGCACATAACTTACATTTAAGAATTACCATAAAGAGTGATTCTAAATTGAGGCATAGCTTTGGTGCTTAAGCTCCACTATATCTCTGGAACTACCATAAGAGGTGGTTCCACAATCAACATCTGCTCCCCCCGATCGAAAGGGAGGTTGAGCGTTTATATGACGGGTGAGGATCTCGTGGTTCTCCCCACTTGCCTGCTTGGGAGTAGCGCCCCACAGCGGGTAATATATTATTATTAATCCAGTACCTCTGTAATCAGAGGACTGTGAGATTTTATGCACTTAACCATCTTCCCTTTACAGCACTCATCGAAGAAGACATAAAATTCCTCGGATGCACTGTAAATAAAAGGGTTAAGTTGAGGTTGCTGCCGTTGCAGCTTTGCATTGTTCGAGGGCTTTAGTGTTAAATAATAAACCTGTGCTAAAGAACTAGTGGTGAGTGGGAATATATATATATATATATATATATATATATATATATATATATATATATATATATATATTAGACTGTTATCTTTAGGTTAGTGTAGTTTCCTTTTCGTTTTCCCTTGTTTTGTGTGTTCCCTGTTACCCTCAATAAACTTTCCTTGTGTTTCCACCCCAAAAGGGCCTCAGTCATTCTTTCAGGGTTCAAAATGTTTACTGCACCACAATACCACGGTCCCTTACCACACCCTGTACAACCCCATTGCAAGTGGTCACCGTGTACTCCGCACTGGGTTGTGGGGTAAAACCCAGTGGGACACTTTGCCGTCACCTTTTGCGTGATTAGCTAAGTGTCCTGGAGCAAAGAGATTCGGAATATTCGTATTTTTGTGTGTTCCGGTGTCGTGCCTCAGTTTCTCCTGTCGCACACAGACTCTCCAGCGTGCTTCATTGCACTGCCCCTCGTGATAACTTCCTTATCTGCCAATCACCCAGCCACCAGTGGAGCATAGAGTCAGTCTGCAGATGGAAGATGAGGAACTTTGGTCCAGTAATTACGGCATAACCGTGTGTGAGCAAATATTTTGTTCTGGGGTGTGTGTGTGTGTGTGTGTGTGTGTATAGATCAGTGGGGGTTAGTAGGGTTTGTTTGTTCATCCCAGCTGGGCTTCTGTATCTTACATGGCTAAACAATTGTGCTGTCATATCGTGTTTGGATGTTGGAGGGAGTCCTGTGCCAACATCTGGCACAGAGCTATAAGAAAGCACTGATGCCAGAAAGTATTTCAGTGTTCAGAAGCAGCTACAGTTCTGTATGAACCTGAAAAAGTCCCAAAGGGATAAAAGAAACAGATTCTTGTTTTCACCGTGGAATAAATGAAAAAGTGACATAAACACAAGTCCAGTGAATATATATATTTTTTAAAAAAAATAAACCTTAAATAGTCACTGTATTTGCAATGAACCATAACATGCATGTGGGAAGACTGATTATGAATTTCCTTTGGCTTTTCACTTGCTGGTAAGAGGTCATTTCTTAGAGAAAAGAAACCTTTCTTTTTCATGTGTAACTAACACTGCGTGGCTACAACCCACCTCTTCATTGCTAAGGTGTCCATGTCCATGCAGACTCAACAACTTAACTGATCATATGCCACAGTGCATTCAGGGAAAGCACAAAATTTGAGTTCGTACCAAAAGGTAGACTGAACATTGAGCCAGGACTGGAGAAGTCTGTAATAATCACAGGAAAATGTGTTATTCGCTGGATTAGGCCAGCCTATTCAGATCGCTCTTCTTCTTTACCTACCTGCTGCTAAGGACTCTCCCCCTCTTCCTCTGCAGCCGTGACAGGGGGTAGCAGGGGATAGGGAACATTTTTTGGGTCGGGGTCACTGATCTGTAGACTGTAGGGGGGCAGGGCTATGGGGTCTGTGTGGGAGGGAGAATGCAAGAGCAGGCTGGGAATTCGGCCAGGGGGTTGGGAAAGAGGGAGGGTGCAGAAGCAGGCTTGGTGGTAGGTAATCTGTGCCAGAGTGGGGTCTAGGACTGGGCTGCGGGTGGGCTATCTGGGTGGGAGGGGATTGTAGGAGAGAGGTGGGGGTCTGGGTGGAAGGGTTTGTAGGAGCAGGCTGTGGGTGTGGATCGAGGTGGGAAGAAGGATGGGAAGGGTTTGGGGTGCAGGGCCTAGAAGAGAGGGGTCAGGGTGAGATGAGAGGCTTGGGAAGGAGGGGGCAGGAGCAGGGTGTGGATGGGGTGTCTGGGCAGGAGGGGGTGGAGTATTTGGAGTGTGGGGTCTGGGAAGGAGGGTTAGGGTGGGGTGGGTGGGAGGTACAGGGAATGGGGTGAGAGTGGGGGTCTGTATGGGAGGAGGTCATGGGAACAGTCAAGGGGTGTGAGGTCTGGGCACCATGGTGCACTTATCCACTCACCCCTGAATGCACAGAACTCTGTGCCCCCTTCCACCTGCTCCCAGGCACCGCCCTCCACTGCTCTGATTGTCCAGAATTCCAGTTTGAAACCCCCGAGCAGTGCTGCTGAGGCGGCTGCTGCTCCCCACCCTTCTCCCAGCTGGGGGAACAGCAGTGAGTGACAGCAGAGCCTGGAGCCAATTCCTGTCCCCCAGTCCCCTGCAGAGCCCATGGTCTGGATCTGGCCCCAGTTTGTCTGATCCAGCTTGCGAGGCTCCGGGCACTAAACCCTCTACCCCACCACAGGCCAGGTGCTAAGGAGGGGAGCCCCAAACCTTGGGATCCAGGTTCAGACAAGCTATGGTCTGGATCTGGACCAAGGGCTGAGGGGTTTCCCCGCTTCTCTTTGCCTTGTCCAGGTAGCCACAAAAATGTTACCTCTTTGGTGCTCACCAACCAGCCTGCTCCTTCACCACAATGTACGAATTGGAGCTGAATGCACAGACTTACCCTCCTTTACTAGTCTCTGAAGAATTATAAGCAGGAAGCAGTTGGAGACCTATTTCTGTGTTCCCAAATAAGTAGATCTGGGGAAACCGTAATGAACTACTTTTCCCTGTCTGACCCAGAATCCTTTGGATTAGGGGATGTTGCTGTTACAATCTTTCCTCCCCAACTCTCTCTCTCTCTCACATGAACACACTTGTACTTGGCACCAGGAAAAGGAATCTCTGGAATAAGATGAATCTGTACTAATGTGAAGCCATGAGTACTGGGAATGATAAGAGATGAGCTTGTTGGAAGGGAGCAAGGATAGCTATTCTAAAAAAAGCACACCTTAAATGAAGAGATTTAAATTTCAGTTGTTATCTTTTACAGAACAATTTGTCTGATTCCCTAGTTGAAAAGCCAGGTGTTACAGAAATAGTGTTAGAGTTTGTTGGTTTTGCAGTTATAAGAGTCATTCAGTGTCAGGTTCCATTAGTGATAAATGTAAATAATATTCCTAATATAATACTGTTTCCAGGTTGAAGGATGAAGGATATATTTTCACATTCACAGGCTGGCAATCAAGAAGTACATTGGGTTGCATAAAAATGTGGGTTATGTGACACTAACAGTATTCACATAATGCACATTGAACCTTCTATGCTCGCAGGGCCTCCAGAGAAGGTCCCATATTGGGGCTGGCATTTTGTTGGAAATGGCAAGTTTTAAATCAATGTCAGACTGGCTGAGGAGTTGTTAAAATAACAAATCCTCCTGACTGCTTTGCCTGGGACAGGTGTTTCTGAAGCAGATATTTCAAAGGCATCAGCGCCTCTTTGGCATTCTTAGGATATATTGGTTCTTGTTTGTCCTGACTGCTAGTTCAAAGGAGGCTGTCAAAGCAGATCTGCAGAACATTTGGCTTAACCTCTTTCCTGCCTTTCCCTCACTCCACAGTTTATTTTAAATATCCCTCTGATGAGGAGAAGACTCAGGAACTGCGATGTTAAATGTTGCAATCCTCATTCCGTCGGATTGAGTGATCCAGTGAATGCACATGCTGGTGTCTTTGAAACATCTTTTCCCGTAAATGTCAGTATTGAACTATATCTTTCATATTCTGTGTGTAAAACTGGAGGCTGCTGTTATTGCTGCTGTGGATATCTGCAAGAAGATATCCAGCCATTCCTTCGCATTCTTTACTTCCTCACTTCTTAGGAGCTGACAAAAGGTTTTGACATTTATGGTATAACCATGAGGGCAGTTGTTTTAGCAGTAGAAGCTGGGGAGTTAGGATATTTAGCAGTGCCATCCCAAAGTTAAAGATATTTTTATTCCCTCCCCCATCCAACACGTTCTCTCTTTCAGTATAAACAGAACATAAAAAGCCCACGGCTGAGGGCATGTTTGGTTCTGGATCAATCATCCTTGTCCGTTTTGCACTGAGATAGTATTAGCTGGGTTAGCTTAGAATTATTCATGGCAGGGTGGTCTGGGAAATAATGACAACTAGTAGGGCTGACAGCCTTACTCTTTTCCTGGGCAAACTGGTAGCAGTGGTGGGGAGGGATGCTCCATGTTCCTGGAAGGGGTGGTGCCTCTGGAAGAATGGCTGGGGCTTGGGCAGTCAGTCCTCATTGCTGCCTGGACTGTGGTGCCCTGCCCATCCCTCAGCATTTCCCAGAATGCACCACATAGCACTCCAGCAGCGATTCAAAGGGCCCAGGGCTCCAGCAGCCATTGCTGCGGCCATAGTAACAGCAATAGCCAGGAGCTCCATGCCCTTTTGAATCATCAGGTCCCAGGGCAATTGCCCCCTTTGCCCCACCCTGTGGCAGGCTGATGATAACTGTCTCAGTAGCAAAACATGTAGGCTACGTCTACACTGAAACAAAACATCGCCATTTCCAAGATTACTAATGAGGTGCTGAAATGCATATTCAGTGCCTCATAAGCACGCCGCCGACTGTGGCTCTTCGAGATTGTTGCGTTTCACTGACACATGGCTCGTCCACACAGGGGTAGCAGACAGAACAGGAAAAAGGGGATTTTGAAGTTGGCAGGGTCCGTTTGAAAAGGACCCCTGTTTGGATGAGCCGCACGGCAGCGAAATGCGGCAATTTCAAAGAGCCGCAGCTGGCGGCATGCTAATGAGGCTCTGAATATGCATTTCAGTGCCTCATTAGTAATCTTCAAAATAGCCATTTGCATGGCCATTTTGAAGTTTTGTTTCAGTGTAGAGACGGCTGTAGCGAGGAAGGGAGAAGTAAACCAGCAGTCTAAAAAAGCACTTTTGCTTGGCTGTGCCTTTTTCCTAAACCTCTTTCTAGTTCAAATGACACTAACTAAAATGATATGAGAAGGCCAAAGTCTACCTTTGATTATCTGCTCAATCTGAAATAAACCAGTGGCTCGTGCAATGTTTTACGCCGTTTGAAGTCACAATATTTTAATTTGGAAAACTGTCCTGGCAAAGTGCAATCCACTGAGCTTTGTAGGCATGATTACAATGTGGTGATCATAAAGTAACACGCTCTTCGAACAGAATAGATAGGAAGGACAAATTCGGCCCCAACTGTCTTGTTAATGACTGTCTGTTGGCTCTAATTATATAAAAATGAACATGTGGCTTGTACAGGTGCAGAGTTATTCGAACAAAAGTGATAGCGAGTAAAGATGAAAGGATGTTGACTAGTACTGTGGAGACTCCATGTGCTTAGATCCATGGACAAAAGTTGTGGGCAGGAATTAGGTAACAGGTATCCAGCACATTTGAATTTGGCACTAGGAAGGCTGTGGCTGTGGGGTCATTCTTGCATTCTTTCTTTGCTATCAGTGCTGGGAGTACAGCTACCCGTTCAGAATAGCCCCAGCACAGCGTTCATGGTTCCGTCTCTACCTCTGTTAGCTGAGAACTTGGATTTGTGTTCTTCAGAGCTGGCTGCAGCCCTTGCTCCACTGTGCCATGTGGCAGGTGGGCTGTTGCAGCGGCAGGGGAGGCGTGAAAGAGAGGCTGAGAAACTTCCTTTCTGCGTGACAAGTATCAGAGGGGTACCCATGTTAGTCTGTAGCTTCGAGAACAACAAGAAGTCTTGTGGCACCTTACAGACTAACAGATATTTTGGAGCATAAGCTTTCGTGCATCTGATGAAGCGGGTCCTGGCCCACGAAAGCTTATGCTCCAAAATATCTGTTAGTCTATAAGGTGCCACAAGACTTCTTGTTCTTTTTTGCTGTTTACATTTGTACAGGGGCCTCCCCTTCCTTCCCCAGCGGTGCCCCACAGTCGGGGTCTTTCCCACACCCAACCACATCACGTGGCTAGCCCCCGACCCAGTAAAAGGATGCGCTTGCTGTTCTGTGTGGACCATGCTGCCAGGCAGCACCATGTCCTGGCTTGTGCTCAGTGAGGGTCCAAAGGTGGGAAATATTTTCAGAAGCTTGCTCATACTGGGTGGGGGGAATGTTTCAACTGGCCCCCACCCCCACCCCAAATATTCTGGGGGCTTGCAGCCACTGGGGAGGGGAAGTTTCCCTTGTGGCTAATATGTTTGGGAGCTTGCTGCAGCCAGGCGGACCATTTCAACTGGCTCTGCAGCCACAGACCCCACATCCCCCCCTCTTTAAAATATTTTCGTGGGCTTGCAGCCACCATGGGGACCATTTCAACTGGTTCAGCAGACATGGTCCCCACACCTCCCCCCACACATAAAGATTTTCAGGTAACAATTTCAACTGGCCCATCATCCTCTGATCCACCACCCCTCCCCCATGGCATGAGGGGAGTCCAGTACCCCCCATCTGAGCACCACCACTAGTTGAAATTTGGCAAGCCCCATCTCCCACTTTGGACAACTCTGTGTAGTCTAGTGGGAAGCCAAAGATCTTTTTCCTAACCTTTTCTTTCCTCTTCAGGCTTTGGCCCCCTTAACACAGGGAAGAGTGGGTGGAGGGCCAGTTGAGAAGATACAGACACAGACACAGACACAGACACCTTGCTGCACTGTAAGCCCAGTGCAGACACTTGCTGCTTTTTGTGAAATCCTTGCTATTTCAGGTAGCAGAGTAAAAGATTTCAGCCACATCCTGTTTTGGAAGCCCAAAATCTTTTTCCTAACCCCCTTAACACAGGGAAGAGTGGATGGTGGGCCAGCTGAGAAGACACAGACTGCTGTGTGATTCCAGGGAACAGAAGCTGTGTAATGGACTGGGAAGCCAAAAACCCTGCCTCACAAAAATCTCTTTGTTCAAAACCTTTATGATCCTAGTCTTCATGTTTGCATTGTTCCTAGATTATTTTCAGGGATCATAGGAAGGTGTAGCCATTGTAATCAAGGGAGGGTGTCTGTGGCTGGAGGGCCACTTGAGAAGATGTGGACATCTGCTCCTTTTTGTAAAATCTTTGATAATTTAGTTACAGCTACAATTATAAAAACAATTCAGTTGCAGAAGCAAGAGATTTCTGTTAATTTGTCAGTCTTTGTTGATGCCCTACTTTTTCTTCCTTCCTTCTGGAAAAATGGCCATTTGCTTTGCACAGGAGGGGAATGAGGATGACATCACATACCCACAACCACTTGCGGGGTATTTTTACTGAAGCTGGCTATGGGGAAAAAATAGATATGGATAGAAAGTTGGCTTGACAGTTGGGCTCAATGGGTAGTGGTCCATGGCTCAATATCTGGATGGTGGTCGGTTTCAAGTGGAGTGCTGCAAGGCTCAGTTCTGGGGCCGGTGTCGTTCAACATCTTTATTAATGACCTGGAAGAGGGACTGGATTGCACCCTCAGCAAGTTTGAGGATGACACAAAACTAGGGGGAGAGGTAGATACGTTGGAGGGTAAAGAGAGAATCCAGAGTGACCTGGATAAATTAGATGACTGGGCCAAAAGAAATCTGATGTGGCTCAACAAGGAGAAGTGTAGAGTCCTGCACCTGGAGGGGAAGAATCCCAAGCATTGTTATAGGCTGGGCACACTGGCTCAGCAGCAGTACGATGGAAAGGGACCTAGGGGTTCTGGTGGATGAAAGGCTGGATATGAGTAAACAGTGTGCCCTTGTAGCCAAGAAGGCTAATGGCATACTATGGTGCATTAGAAGGAGCATTTCGAGCAGGTCTAGAGAAGTAGTTATTCCCCTCTATTTGGCACTGGTGAGGCCACATCTGGAATATTGTGTCCCGTTTTGGGCCCCCCAGTATAAAAAGGACGTGGATGTGCTGGAGCAGGTTCAGCGGAGGGCAAGAAAAATGATTAAGGGGCTGGAGCACAAGGCCTACGAGGATAGGCTGAGGGATTTGGGCTTGTTTAGTTTACAGAAGAGAAGACTTAGGGGTAATTTAATAGCAGCCTTCAACTTCCTGAAGGGGAGCTCTAAAGAGGAGGGTGAGAAACTGTTCTCAGTGGTGTCAGGAGGCAGAACAAGGAGTAATGGTCTGAAGCTGAAGAGGGAGAGGTGTAGGTTAGATATTAGGAACAACTACTTCACCAGGCGGGTGGTGAAGCATTGGAATGCATTGCCTAGAGAGGTGGTGGATTCTCCATCCCTCGAGGTTTTTAAGTCCCAGCTTGACAAGGTCCTGGCTGGGATGATTTAGTGGGGGTTGATCCTGCTTGAAGCAGGGGGCTGGACTAGATGACCTCCTGAGGTCCCTTCCAGCCCTATGATTCTTTGACTCTGTGATGCTGCACTAGCAAAACTATCCAGAATGCTACAGGGCTGCGGGAACTGTGGGATAGGTTCCCACAATGCAGTGCTGCAGCAGTTGATGTTTGGCGATTGTGTGTGGCAGCAAAGTGGACTTTACGGGGAGCCTGCGTGGAGGTGAGTATACTCAAATTAAAATTTATAAAACCCAGCGTTAGAAAATTGATTTTAATAAATTCATATTTATCTTGTAGAGTAGATGTAGCCTTGAACAATAGCTCTGAGAGGATTAATTGCCCAATGCATCTCAGAGGACTGGGAGCCATAAAACACAGTGCTCAAGAAATCAAGCCCTGACACCCCAAATTTGAAGTATCTGGAGTAGAGGGGTATCAGTGCTGTCACCCACAATGGTTCTGCTGGGTCTGTGTTGGATGACACCTGCACTTATAAAGGGTTGGGGTTGACTGAATCCTTCTCAATCAGCTCATCATGTTGGGGCATTTTTATTCTAAACTGTGACTCACAATCAACATTTTGAATTGTTTTAATGTTTTCCTCTTATGTTGCTCTTAAGGGGCATTGTATGTTCTAGAAATAATTAAATGTGGGTCTCTTTGATATTTAATTTTATTTCAACAAATATAATACTAAACAAGTAACTATTGTTTTGTAGTAGCCCATTTATCTTCCTTTGAATATGGACCCTTAATTGCTTTCAGTACAGAGGCTCACAAATGCTAACTTCCTTTGGCGCAGAATATTTTTCTTTCATTAGACACAAAACTTTTCTGGCCATTTCACCAAAGATGCTCACAAAATTGTTGCCATGAGCAACTTTCAACCTAGGTCCAATTTTCTCACAAACTCACTGCTTATCCACTCTATTAATTATTAATTGTTGCTATTATGAATATTATAGTCTACAGCAGCTGTAGTTCTCAAAGTTATGATAGCAGAAAAATGAGGCTTATACAATCTCCCTATTGTTTCACTCAGTTGATAACTCTAACTGGTTTATCAATAAGCCATCTATTTACGTTAATAATCTTCAACGACCTCAGATAAAATGCTTCACATGTCTGACGACAGGACCAGTAATAGCTACTTCATTAGCCACGGCTCTGTCAGCTTTCAATCTCTTATTTAACGATCAACATATGACATTAATTTAAACTACTAACCAACAACTTTGTTAAAGAGAAATAATATAATAGTAATAGTGAGAATAATACACTCCTGTCCTTACTTAGTATTCAGATAATTTTTTATGATCACATTTGAGCAGCATCACAGAGTTAAAGACATACAAATCACTGCTTGCACTAGCAAATACTGGCCTGATCTAATGCCCTTTACTGATGACTTCCATAGCCAGAGGTACAGGCCAAGTTTGCTAGTGCTTTAACATTTTCGGTGTGTTTCCTCTTTTGCTGTATGTGTATACATCCCTAGGTACGTATTTGGGAAATGATATAATTATTAATAATTAAAAATAAAAGAGGATGAGTCCTTTTTGCTAGCCTGATACAGGGTAAGTCAGGGAATAGACATTGACAGTAGATGACAATGGGGAACTTGGACGTGTACTGAAGAAGGTGACTGTCCAAGCAAACTTTTCTGACATCCTTCCTATTCCATGAGTGAAAGAAAACTGAAAGCAAAAGATTCTGGAAATTAACCACAGAGTGGGTGAGTGGGTTAGAGTGTAGGGGTCTGGTTTTGTGGAAAAGTGGTCCAACTCCTATGGGGGAAAAGGGAATGTATATGGTTTCCACCTCAGTAAAAGTGTGTGTGTGTGGGCAGGAAACCTCCTCTTGGACAACCTGGCCAGAGTAATCTGCAGGGCACTTAACTAGCTGCAAAAAGGGTGAGTAAAAGTGGGAAGATATGAGCACTCAGCACAAGTTTGAGATGTTGAGAATAAATTAAACAAGGAACTGAAGGATAGGAAGAAAAGTTCTTGACTTGCTTATACATCATTGCTAGGAGATTGCACAACAAACAAAAGGAACTAGAATCGCTCAATTATGTCAAAAATTCAGTCTTGCTGGTATTCCTGAAATGGTTATAACCTGTCTGAGGAAATATCAAGTCAGGAAAAGGAGAGAAGGCATGACACTCAATGCCAAAGGTGGCATTCCTTGTTTCCAAGTCACAGATCATGAAGAAGAAAATGCTCTAGCAGACCTATGGCTCAATGTCCTACCAGACAAAGTACAAGCTGGGGCATTTGTTGATGTCTACTACAGATCACCAAATCATGCTAGGAAATGAGATAACCAACACCTGTCTGTAATGTTCAGAAAAAAAAAACTTGGAGTACCGTGGGGAACTTCAATGTGCTGGATGTCTCATGTTGCCAGTGCTGAACCATCCTTGGAATCTCTGAACTTTATCAATGACAATTTCCTAATTAAAAAAGGGTTGTATCCAACATGAGGGAATTTTACGTTGTACCTCATCTTGACAGATAAAGAGGGGATGATCACAAAACTAAAAAATATTAGGCTAAATACAAGTGAGCATGCCTTCAACACACTTCTAACATGCAAACAATAAATTTCAGACCAGGTAATAATGCTAACATAAGACTTAGACTTCTGCAGGTTATTTGACTTCTTGCCACATTAAATTTTAATAAAAATGATATAAAATTAACATAGCATATGTTAAATTAATTAAAAAATAAAAAGGAATTGGAAATGGAAAAATTATTATCATGTGTTTGTTTCCAGTGAGATTTTGTGTGAAAGGTTCCCGACCATCATTATCATCATCAATAACCGTGGGCTCAGCACCCATTTGTGTCTGATGCCTCTCTCATTACTTCCTTCCAACTTTCCCTGTCCAGTGCAGAGTGGCTTAGTGTCAGTAGACTAGCTCTGCACCGATTTACTATATCTTCTATCCTTTCTCTGTGGGGTCTGCCTTTCCTATCTGAGTCATCCATTATGCCGAATACCAGGTTCTCGATTTTTGGTTCGTTGTTCATTCTGTAAATATGCCCAAATAGTTGTAGCTTCTGTTTTATAACCTTTTGCAGCAGGTTCTCTTGGCTGAATCTTTCTATCTAATTCCTCATTGGTGACCTTCTGCATTCATCCTATTCTCAGAATCTTTCTATAACAACTCCTTTCAAATGCCAATATTCTTCTTTTTGAATCTTTCATTATCACCTGTCTTACATCTGTACAACATGCTGCTGAATAGACATATTTTCAAGATGCTAAGCTTCATTCCTAAGCTAATTGTTTTGCTTTTCCAGATCTTTTCCATCGCCTTCCAACTCGCTCTTGCTTTCACTATTCTAGTTTCCGTTTCCTTCTTACAGTCTAGATCATAGGTTCTGTTGCTCCCCAGATATGTGAACTTCTCTACGTTTTCTAGTTCAATACCATTGACACTGATCTTCCTTCCTATTTTTTGTCTCCAAATACCATTGTTTTTGTTTTATCAATTTTAATAATCAGTCGGTACTGCTTCCCTTCTTCATTTAGCGCCTGCACCTTTTTTGCTAGCTTCTCCTCATCTTCCTCAATGATAACTGTATCATCCGTAAACCTCAAGTTGTTAATTCTTTTCCCATGTGTAGATATTCCTTCTGCCTCATCCTTGATCTTGTCCATCGCTCTCTCCAGATGCATGATGAAGATGCTTGGGGATATTGGATCTCCTCATCTCGTACCTCTACTTGTTTTAAACCAACTTCCCAACTCCCCGCATGTTCTCACCACTGCCTCTGCATTGTCATTGATATCCTTCAACAACCATATCAGTCTGCTATCCACTCCATACGACTCCAACAGCACCCAAGTCACTTTCTGTCAATTGCCTTCTGAAAATTGATGAAGCAAGTGTATACTTTCTTGTTGTTTCATCAAACTTTCTCCGCTATCAGTCTTAGCACCAATATCTGCTGTATGGTACCTCTATCTTTTCTGAACCCTGCTTGCTCATCTGCTATATGTTCTTCTATCTGCAGTCTTAGTCTCTCTGTCAGTATCCTCATCGGCACCTTGCCTAGATGACTCATTAGGGCAATTGTTTTTCAATTTTTGCACTCCAGTGTACTTCCTTTCTTGTATATTGTCACTAGCATGGATCTTGTCCTTTCCTTAGGTGCCTTTCCTTCTTTCCATGCTATATTACATAGTCGGTGTGTGTTTCTTTCCAGTGAGATTTTGTGTGAAAGGTTCTTGACCCCACACTAGTACTTTTATCAGAGATCAGGAAGAAAACATAAAATCATCACTTATCAAGTTGGAAGATGACACAAAAATTGGAGGACATGTAATTAATAAAGAGGACAGGTCACTGATTCAGCACAGGCTGGATTGTTTTGTAAACTGGGCCCAGGCAAACAATATGAGATTTAATAAGGCCAAATGTAAGTATATATATCTAGGAAGAAAGATGTGCAGTCTCAGGGGATGGGGGATGTAACTTGATCCTGGGAAGCAGTGATTCTGAAAAAGATTTGGAAACCTGGTGAATAATCAGCAGACCATGAGCTTCCAGGGTGACACCATGACCAAAAGAGCACAAGTGATCATGGGATGCATAATCAGCGTAATCTTGAGAAGGAGTGGACAGGTTATTTTGCCTCTGTACTTGGCCCTAGTGTGAACACTGATGGAATTCTGTCTCCCATTCTGATACCCACAATTCAAGAAGTATGTTTATAAATTAGAGTGTGTTCAGAGAAAAGCCACAAGAATGATTAAATGTCAGAGGGGTAGTCGTGTTAGTCTGTAACCACAAAACTAGCAAGAAGTCCTCTGACATGCATCTGACAAAGTGGGTCTTTCCTCATGAAAGCTTATGCTCTAATAAGAGTAATTAATGGATTAGAAAATGTACATTATATTGGTAGACTCAAGAGCTATGTCTACACTATCCCTTTCCTTTTGAAAGAAGCATGGTAATGATGGAATTTGGAAGATGCTAATGAGGCATTCCCATAAATATTCAGCTCCTCATTAGCATAATGGCCACCATGCATGATTTGAAACTGCTGCTTGTGGAACCCATGCCACATGTGTAGATGGGGGCCTTTCGAAAGGAGCCCTGGACTTCGAAAGCCCCTTCTTCACATGCACTTGTGACTCAGAATTCCAAATGCTTGTTTTGTCTGAACTATCTCAGTAAATCACACTAAACAATACTGGATTAAATAAATTGTCTACATGTGAACATCAGATCATTCCTCTAGAGAAACCATAGTTTTCATCCAAATAAAGATTTTCTATTTTTAAATCAGGAATGCTGTGTGTTAGTTTTTAGCAGTGGTTTGCAGACAAGTTCTGTCCCCAGTTACATCTGTACAACCCCAGTAAATTTCCACATTTGAAATGAAGACAAGAACGTGTCTATACTTTGTGCTAATAATGCATTTTAAAATATCCAAGTACAATTTACGTCTTGTTTTGTAATAACTACGACAAATATGGAAGGAAGATATGTGATTTTGTGCTTGTTACCAAAAGCTTCCTGATCTGTTGCACTTTCCTTATTGATATCTGTTAAATGGCAGTGTGAAAGCAGTTTAATATAAACAAGTGATCATATGCCAGGAAACCTAACCCCATACCAGTTATAGAACTGGATTAATATGTTGTCACCATCTCTCAGTGGATCACAGCCAAGTATGCCAGATTCAAGACAAACTGCTGAGAAATGTGGCAGACACACCTCTAACTGGTAGGCTGAGTCTACAGTTGCCCCAGACTTCAATGGGGGCATATTAATCTGGGCAACGGGAGGTAACTAATGAAGTGCTGCGGTGAACACCCACCACATCATTAGGCTAATTGTCCCCTGTGGCAACTTTGAAATGTCAAACTTCAAAGTGCCGGCATGTGTGTAGCCGCACGCACTTCAAAGTGCCCACACTACTTCCAAGTGCCTTTGCGCCTCAAAATTTTGAGGCGCAAAGGCACTTCAAAGTAGAGCAGGCACTTCCAAGTGCTCGCAGCTACACACATGCTGCCATTTCGAAGTCTGACACTTCAAAGTTGCTGCGGGGGGAGAATTAGCCTAAAGAAGTGGTGGGTGTTCACCGCAGCACTTCATTAGTTATCTCCCGTTGCCCTGATTAACACGCCCCCATTGAAGTTGGGGGCAAGTGTAGACAAGCCTATAGTGTTTCTTCCAAAAGATATGGCAAGCCATTAACAAAAGTAAACTTCTGTCTCACTGCACTGGTTAACAAGAAGTCAGAAATATAGTCGAGACATTATAACAAATGCTTATTTAAAGCTAATTTAATCCACCAGTTTTCTACTAATCCCAAGTGATTAGCCACACAGGTTGGTATATACATAGATCAGTTAGATATCTCAGATCTTATCCAATAATTATGCTGTTGCTAATCTTTTAGGATCTCATATCCAATGGTTCATTTATGAAATTTCTAAGATGAAATAAAGAGTGAGTGAAAATGGTCAAAGCCATCAAATACATACAATCATGGCATAGTATTATACCAGATTTGAAGCAACGATGGACTAAATGGCCATCCTGTAAAATCTATGCTAATTTCAAAAAGATAGGAGGATCCCCTGTCCGTTGGCTGTAGTGCTTCTTTTATTGTGAAGCCATAGTCCAGCGACTGACCAGGAAAGAGGCAAAATGGAGAAGTTTCTAGGGTCTTCTGTACTTTCCCCCGCAAAGGCAATTAAGTGGATTTAAATTATGGTAACTGATAGATACGTGTGCTGAGAAATTCAGATCTCCAAACTTTGATATTTGCTATAAAATTTCAGTGCTGGTGAAGTTTTATGCTTCTGCAAAAGGGAATGGCAAGCCTCCAACCAGGTTGACAATACATGCAGTTAAGCACAT
Organism: Carettochelys insculpta; assembly: GCF_033958435.1. NCBI lineage: Eukaryota > Metazoa > Chordata > Testudines > Carettochelyidae > Carettochelys > Carettochelys insculpta. The sequence goes on along the minus strand of NC_134138.1, from coordinate 158,800,843 downwards.
GCTTAATTATCTAAAAGCCACTTCCAAAGTAAACATTTGAATATTAAGTGATCTTTAAGGATAAAATAGCAAAAGGGCCTTTATTGGGCTCCATATCCACATAGTGATGGGGTGGTCTCCATCTCTCATGGACGGGGAGAGAACTTTATCCATCTTTGGTGGGAGAACCCAGATACGTGCAGCCACCCCACCATGAGCAGAGGGTTGGGACAGGAACTGGGGCTATAAAAGGCCAGCCCTTGAGCTCATGTGGGTCAGAACTATCAGAGGAGAAAGACTGGGGGCTGCTAAGCTCCTAGAAACCAGAGGACATCAAGGAGGTATGGGGTTGCCACTAGCTGTTTACCCTTACAAGATGAAGGACAATCTCATAACCTAGGTACTCCTTGACTGAGGCTGCTTCTACACTCTCTCGTTCCTGTCAGAGGGGGCAGGCTGATGGGGGGATGACATGCATATTCAGCACCTCATTAGCATAATGACAACTGGGTGAATTTCAAAGTGCAGACTTTGAAATGCAGATTGTCAGTGGAAAAGTGGGCAGCTTCGAAGTAAGTGCCCCACTTCGACATTCCCTTACTCCCAATTAGTTTTGTGGGAGTAAAAGAATGTCAAAGTGGGGCTCTTATTTCGAAGCTCCCCGCATATACACTGCCAGTCTGCATTTCAAAATCTGTACTTTGAAATTTGCCTGGCTGCCATTATGCGAATGAGGTCATGCCATCACCACAGCAGCCTGCTTCGAACTGCCTCATTACCATGCCCCCTCCAACAGGAGGGAGCGAGTGTAAAAGCAGCCTGTGGGAAGGATTCCAGGGGAGCTAAAAAGGGTTTGGCTGTTTTACAAACTGCGAGCTAGCCAGTGTGTTGCAACCAGATTTCCCTGGTGAACCACTCCACCACTGTTATGGCCATGTGGGGTCACAGGTCAAGCCTTGCCACATCCAGGATCCAAGGGCTGCCTAACAGGGTCTGGGTTTGGCATCTGGGCTTCCACTTGGCTGCTCTGACTTTCAGCCCCCTGTAGCTGGGTCCAGGCTCAGGGCTGCTGTCCAGCGCTGTACAGCAGAATCTGGGGTCCCCACTGGCCAGCTCCATGCCCAGGACTCCACTCCTGACTCCACTCTGTGGAAAGATCTTTGGGCGGTAGGTGCTGGACATAGAAGTCTGTGGGGTGGGGGTGGCACTCATTGGTTCTCAACCTGCAGCCCAGGTAACACATTGTTGGCTGCCTATACAGCCCACAATGATGAATAGATTGAAAACCAACACATGAGAGTCAAATTTGCTTCAAGTGCTTCAATTAGAAATTGTTTTTATACTTGGGTGCTCTAAATTGTCTTGTTACCCTGACAGGGCAATGCACAATATAATAAAATTACATGAACGGACATAATCCCTCAGGAGCCTATGATATGATGTAAAGCAATACAATTTCTTATGACATTAATATGCCTTCACAAAGTGGGTAGAAATGTATGGGGTGGAGGGAGGGAAACTACACACAATAATTACATGAGCTATGAACTTCTGAACTCCAGGTCATTCTGGGTAATCTTACACATCTGCAATAAGGTAATATATATAGCTGGTTATCTGATTGGACCTATTATCTTTGGACGTATGGCAGCCCGCATGTCATGTCATGACCACCAAACAATTCCAGAGAATGTTATGAGAAGCTTCATCCCATCCAGATACATTAATAATGTTGTAGCTGCAAAGCTTTTCTAGCCTTTCTTAGCCTTGTTCCTGAGATTCATTCCTGAAAGTCAGTGCCCCAGCTAGCAGTGCATGATAACGAACACCACTACAGAAGCAACCTTTCTTGTAAAGCTTGTAAGGTGTCCACCCTTACTCAGTTGTCCCTTGTCCTTCAGAGCTTCATTCACACTCTTTCCTCCTCCTCTCCCTTGCTGTTATCTTTTTCCTTCTTTTATTCACTCATCTTCATGACATTTCTCTCTCCTCCACTTCCAAGACTTCCCTGCTGCAAACTGAACAGAAAATAAACCACAACAAAATGTACCACAAATAATATAAAGATGTAAACAATTGACAAGAACGGTACTATGAAATCAGTGGGGATCCATGCAAGGGCTCACTCACACAAGAAACAACTTACAGCTGCCTTGTAGCAAATGTGAGGTGAAGACCCAGGGACAGAGAAAGTGCAAGAAGGATGGAGTGAAATGCATGCCATGGTTATTCTCCTCATGTAGCTGGTACCCAACTATTCCATAACAAACAAATAGGCACCCTACTGGCATCCACATACTTTCTAAAAGAGCAGTACAATGCGATGGCAAAAATCTACAGAGGTTTTATTGGCTTCCAAAGCAGCCTGGAAATAAAAAACACAACACTGACTGGCTGTGTCTACACTACCCCCCTTCTGCAAAGGGGGCATGGTAATCAGCCTGAGCGGAGAACACTAATGAAGTGCTGTGATGAATATGCAGCACCTCATTAGCCTAATTCTCCCCATGGCGACTTAGAAGTTGCAAACTTCGAAGTGCCCACATGCATGTAGCCATGGGCACTTTGGAGTACTCATGCAACTTCGAAGTACCAATGCAATGTTTTTGGGAGTAAGGGCACTTTGAAGTTGCACGCGTACTTCAAAGTATCTGCAGCTAAATGGCATTCTGGTGCTTTGAAGTTTGCAACTTTGAAGTGCTGTGGGGAAAATTAGCCTTATGAGGTGCTACATATTCATCACAGTACTTCATTAGTATTCTCCACTCAGGTTGATTTCCATGCCATCTTCGAAGAAGGGGGCTAATGTAGACTCAGCCAGAAGGTAAGAATATAATTAAGATGTTAAAGAGTAACCTGTAGTTTACAGCTCATGTCAAGTATACAGCATGGCTCTGATTGACACAGGTATTCCCAATTTGAAGAACGTCTATTTCAATGAGAATTGTGCATGAAATGGTGAATTATGATGTGTATTTGCAATATAGATTGACATCCAGCCTCTCTCAATATATAGGAAGGGAAGAGCAGCTGTAGCACATACATCTATCACCTTTCTTCCTCAAGTGTGCTTCCACAAGCCTTTATCTTGTTCTGTAACAGGTTATGCATTTCATATTCCGGAGAACAATCCAGACTAGTGAGGGGTTATCGCTACTTGTCCCACAACCTTGAGAACTTGAATATTTTGCTTTTGTACCTTGTAACCTGTGTTACTCATGAGCAACCTACCATCATGCAGGCCACACACTGAGTGGCCATGTATAGCTGCAGCTCTGACCCCAGTGGCCTGCCATCAACACTGCAGTCATAATCTGGCTTCCACTAGCCTGAATTTCCCCCAACCCCAGCAGTGCTGGTCAGCCCTCTTTTGGGCAGTTCAGCTATTACACATCCATTTAAGAGTCAGTATTCAACAGGCTGCTACTTAAATTGGAGTTACTAAACTGTTTAGTTTAAACACAGTACTCACTTGGTTTAGATTAAATAAACAAGTTTTTTAACAAAGAAATGTAGGGTTTTAAGTGAATTCAGGTATCAGGTATTAAAGTCAGAAATGGTTATAAGAGAAATAAAGGTAAAACTCTTTCTAGTAATTAAAACTCAACAATCCAGAATTCATTCTAGATAAAATCCTTACCACTTTTTTCCAGCAACAGCACTTGACCAAATTCTCAAGTCAGAATCTTCCCTGAAGTCAAAGGCCAGTTCTTTTTTTCTTTTTTTTTAGGTGGATGAGAAATGATTAAGAGTGCTTTTGCCCCTCACTTTTATAGTCCAGTTACCCACTGAAGTGGATTCTTCTGAGGATAACTCCTCAAAGGAAAGTTTATTCAAACCAGAAGGAAGGAATCTAGAGTCTGATCATGGAGGCTCCATGCTCTTGCTTCTCATCAGTGTTTGCTAAAATTCAGATTTGCCTTGTTGTCTAACATTTCCCCCTCTTGTTGCCTCATGGATCCTGCTTACTACATATATAAAATTAAAGCAAACACACATTCCTTTCTTTAGGATAGATGTGTCTAACCGTTCTTTTGCCAGTTTGCATATAACTCAGTGTCTGTCCTTCAGATGGCTCTCCCTGAAGCAGCTTCAGCCTTAGCTTATTTCTAAACTGTGGACAAATGGGCTGACATGAATTCTATCTGCCAAGTCAGCAGTCATGTAATGACATATTAGCTATGTCTACACGAGAAGCATCTGTTGACAGAAGTGACTGTTGGAAGGGATTTCCCGGCAAAAGTTCTGTTGACAGATTGCACCAACACATAAAAGCAAATTGAAAGAGAAATCCACTCTGTTGACAGAGAGCAGCCAGACTGCCTGATTCTCTCTCGACAGAATGGCTGACTGGAAACTTTCCAAACAGGGCTGCCCAGTGAACTGGTATCCCTGTCTGTCAATGAAAGGGCCATGGAGCATTTACATGGTTGTTTTGTTGACAGAACACTGTCAAGAGAGGTGTTATACTTGAATGGTAAAAAGTATAATGCTGCTAGCGGATGTGCCGGATTTTGTAGACAAATTGTTAACAAAGCATATTTTGCATGTAGACGTTCCGCAGTTTTTCCTGACAAAAGCCCAGTTTTGCCAGCAAAAGCCTCTCATGTAGACATAGCCTTTGAGTTTTATTTGTCCTTTGTCCTGGTGCATTTCTCCTGAAATAGGGATCTCCACCAGCTTCAACTTGGTTTCTCACCTTCAGGTTTTCCTCACTCTATCTTATATTGAGGGCGTTGTCAGGTTCTGAAGTCTACCAGCAACACCCTATCTCTCTGCTTCCTTTTTGTGACCAGCAAGTGACCTGGGATTGGCCTTTGCTTGTTCTATAGGTTGTGACTTCTCTTCAGGTTCAGCCACTGCAACACAAGCACCTGCCCTGGAGCTTGTGGGGCTCAATTCCTGAGTGGAGCCTGGAGTTCTGAGGTCTCAAATCATGATAGCCCCCCAACAGGTGAGTCTCAAGAGAGTAAAGAACAAGGTAAATGCCAATGAACCGTATTCTGTAAGACAACTGATACTACAAATTAAACTGAGTGTTCCTTTCTGGATTAAAGTGACGGCAGGAGATTGTAGGATCAGGATATTGTTCTGTGCCGTCTTTAGGAGCAGAAGCTAGCCTGTAACATGTCTGAATGTTTAAGTGGTCCCTGTCTATTTTGGGCTTGAACATCCCTACCTGAATGTTAGGCAGTATAGTGTCCTCTGTAAGGCTGCCACTCCTTAGATATGAAGATTAGAGTTGATGGGACTAGTTTATACCTTGTAACTTATTCCTGAGTTTTAGCGATTTTGCTGTTGGCAGAATATTGTGAACATGCTGATTTACAAATACATTTTATTAGATGAACACTTTATGCAAACAGACCTCACCATGGATTGTTGTTGAACTGTTGGTTTCAGCTCTTTGTTCTGCGCTATTCATTCTTCATGTAGAGTGAGTGATTACCTAAGTTGTATAGGATTGTTTCTGTTCCTTGACTGGATGATTGAAATTTAATATGGAATAATAAATGGATAATGAATGACAAATGCTCTTTTTCATACATGAATAGACTGGCTTGCCTGAAAAAACTGGTATTTATATTTGTCGCTGCAAGCTGGAGTATTTTCAAATACCTCTGGAAGCAATGAAAGCAAAAAGTCTCGGGATGGATTATTTTAAGCATTACTATTGCAGCACCATTAACTTTCCCTGTACATTTTAACGGTTTCCTCTTTTGCCATTTCTCCAAACCATTTCATCAAATTGCCTTTAGTTTTGATTCACATTAGACAATGGTAGCACTGCTCTCTTGCTATTGTTACACCACAGTGATAGCCGCACAATATGACCATTGCAATTGGTATGGGATATTTTATATTTTGTTGTGCTTGCAGTGAAGAATCCACATGTAAATAGCAAAACATTTAGGTTGTTTTTACACATGCCACTTTCTCCAAAAGTGGCATGCTAATAAATGGTCCAAAATATGCTAATGAGGCACATATGCAAATTCCCCCTGCCTCATTAGCATAAGGTCACATGATTTGGAGTCCAGAAGATGCTCTTCCAGACTCCAAAACAACAGGTAGAGGTGCGGCCCCCAGAGGTTCTTCCGGAAGGAAGTTCTCCTTCCAGAGGCCCCTTCTTCCTGAAAATTTTTGGGAAGAAGGGGTTTCCGGAAGGAGGACTTCCTTCTGGAAGAGCCCCCGGGGGCCATGCTTCTGCACGCTGTTTTGGAGTCTGGAAGAGCATCTTCTGGACTGCAAATCATGTGACCTTGTGCTAATGAGGCATGGGGAATTTGCATCCACTCCTTATTAGCATATGTCAGGCTGTTTATTAGCATGTGTAGAAGTGGCCTGAGAGATGATCTAAACTTAGAGTGAGTATGACAGATGGTAGGGTGGTATAATGAAACTGTCCAAACTTCAAACATATATTGACTTTTGCTTATGTGTGTAGCATTTCTTCCTGCCCCACTCCCCAATTCCTTTGCACTAGGATTAGTCTGAATGAAAGTCTTTGCATTCTTCTGAGGAAAGGGACTGCCTCTCTTTGTGCCTCCTGGGATGATGGCTATCCCAATGGACTTCTGGGGGATGTTGCACCAGCCAGGTGCACTGAGAAAATCATGCTCTGTCTTTCCAAAGTGTGCGTGGTGTATGTATGCACCCCTTTGGAATGCTGCAGTTCCCAACAGCTGCACCACATGCACATGCATTGAAGATACAATCTGACCCTAAAGAATCAAATTCCTGTTCCAAAGGTGCTCACCTTCCACATTGATTAACATATTTGGCAATAATTTTTACTCTGAAAAAAGCTGCTTTGGGATTAATTTCCTTTTAAAACAGTTAAAGTTTGGGAGAGTGCATGGCTGAGTCTGGCTATGCTTCACCTACCCTCAGTTGCTTAGGAAACTTCAGCCACTACTTCCAAGGTACTCTGACTCACCCTGGGCCAGGCCGGTGCAGAATCTTAGAGTTGCAACTGGCTCCTCCCTCCCCAGCACTGTGTGGTGCAGGACACAAGGTAGGGCAGAGCCCTAATAGCACATGAGGAAGCCAGAGAATGAAAAGTAGTGGCTCTGTCAGCTCTGACATTTCAGTCTAGCTTCCGTTTATGTGAGACACCCAGGTTAAGGGAATGGGAGAAACACGAAAGCAGGAACTTGTGAAAGATAAAGCCGTGAGCTTTGATGGGTGTGTCTATGAGTGTGTGTGTCTGTGTGAGGGAGCGTGTGTTCTGAGTTCAGGTTTAACAATGTACCCATTACTTTCAGAATTATATCTATTGAAATGGCATGGACTTTCTTCAAAGAAGGTTTTACCTCTCAGTTCATTAAGTAACTGCTCTGGCTTGCTCCTTTTTCTGTGGCAAGGAGATATTTTAAGGTGATGAGGTATAAATATATTCATACAGAACATCTGTGTGCCATATGGGATTCCTGTGGCCTTACTACCTTCTTCTACTGAAGACTTGTACATGATGCTTTACATTATACATATTTTTGCATGCATATTGCCAAATAACACCCATAATTACAGGCACCTGTATAGCAATACAGCAGCTATCAAATATCCAAAGTTTTTACCATCATTTGCATTCTATCCCAGCCGTCTGTTGATTTTGTGGCCTGCTTTTCTTCAGTACAGTATATCTATATTCCATATGCAAATTCCTCTGTGAGTGATTTGCCTATTTTGTAAGCTAGACTGCACCTGTAACGTGGGATTGAGTTAAAAATGACAAGCAGAAAAGCCCAAGGCACATTATCTTGACAAACTTGGCTTCCAAAAATTAGCCTGTGCCTGAATTATTAAAATAACAAGGAATATTTCACTCAGCTGTGCAGAAATGCTCCTAATTGTCCACTTTAGCCAACTTCTTTCAGACTTCACGATCGGTCAATTTACAGTAGTGGCTTGCAAATTCGTGAACTCCCATTAGAGAAAAGCGCAACAGCAGCCCGGTACACCCTCATTTATTTTAATAACCTGCCAAGCAGACATGAAAATGTTGAAGTTAGAAGGCTATAACATGACAGGAACCTGACTTGTCATAGCCACATTATAATCTAGTTAAACTACTTTCTGCCTTTCATGTCTTTTCAGGTAAGCGGGGAACTAATTGTCAAATTACTAATTTTGTTGTCATTAATATCAATGCTGAGACTTGAAAAGTACCAACAGATAGGCCTACTGGTTTTTATCATATCTTTTTTTGAGTGCTGGAAAATGTTGTGATATCTTAAAAGAAACAAAATCGGAGCCCAATCCTGTAATCAGCACCGATCTGTTTATTTTATGAGTAATTGAAGCTCTGTCACAAGAGCCAGTTAAGATTTCATGTTTTTATGAACATATCTAGAAAACTTAGTTATTTCACGTCTCTTTCCTTTGTGCACGCCAGTGCACTTGGTTTAATAGAGCCAATAGTTTCTGTTGAAGTGTTAATCCTGCAGCCTAATCCTACAGATGCATAGAAAGGACAGCACCAGTAAGGAAAAAAGGTGTTAATACACAACTGGAGCACGACATTTTTCAAATCATGATTATACATGGTTAGTCTTGTTGTCTTGGGTGCCAAAAATGGGTTATCAGAAGTGGCAGGGATGGATAGCCCACGGCTTGGTGGATGAGAATAGGGAGATGAGGCAGGCTGTTCATAGTGTATGGAAAATTATTGGAACAGAAGGTTTGAATACAGGTAGACAGTCCCTTGTAACCATGTGGAAATTCATTTAAAAAGGACTGGGATCCGTACTTGCATCTTCTGTCTATTTCTTCCAATATTTGTCTGTGTTGCCGTTATAGGTTATAAGCTTTTCAGGGCAAGGCCTTGTGTTCTTATACATCTGCACAGCTTTTAAGCACTACCACAGTACAAATGCTAAATATGGCTAATAATAACCTCTTAACAATGAGTGAGTGAGATACCTCACAAATGAGGGAAAGACCCAAATACTGACACACACTAAATCCACCAACATTAGTTTGATTTTTGGGTAAGTGCCCAAAAGTACGAACATTCAGATCATACAAACTTTTTGGGGAGATTTTGGGAGGTCGCCTCCTCACCCAGATTTTTCAGTACCTGTTGGTATTGGACAGGCTTTAAATAGCATGAGGAAAAATCTTTATCTACACAATTTATAGTTACTGTCTGCTGGGACAGGAACACATGGGAAACAACTTTGTGTTTCTGATGCATTTGATTAATGGAATGTTACATGAGTTCCCTGTGTAGCTTGTATAGCTTCTTTCTCTGGGCAAATGATGAACCTATGCAAACCCCTCAGTAGGTTGAACAAAGCAAGCGGCTGGGCTCTAGTTCTGCAGCAGGAGACCTGAGGGGATCTAAAGATTCCCCTGTTCCTTTTCTCTGCCCCGTTTCCCTGCACACACACGTTTTATATGAAATGAGTCACTTATGTTTGGACTGTAACACAAAGAAGTGTCTTGCTAAACTATCCTCAACCCCACCCTGTGGCTAGTGGTGTGATCATGGGGGACAGTAATTGGACAAGTGGCTCTAAATCAGACAGATTTGGAAGCTAGGGTGGTTAATAGCAGCAGTGAGTATGGGAGAGCTGGAGTGGCAGCCTTTAGATGAGAAGAAAGTTGATGGAGTAGGAAGCAGAAGCTGAATGGTGGGCTGGAAAAGAGGCCAGTGGAAGGCCAGGGTGAAATGGAAAGAGAGGAACTAAAACAGAGACAGCCTCAAAGGTGGGGAGGGAGGTCACTTTGAGCAGCATGGTTTAGGTGCCTGAATGAGTCTGGTTAAGGCTTGAGAGACTATTCATGTGGATAGCTGTTATCTGCCACTGATGTAAGGAGAAGCAAAAGCAGGCTGATGTGCTACCCTGACAACTGGGACTTTTGGGAGCAGCTGGTGGAGTTGCATCACTGGGCTGCAGCCTGAAGTAAGGGGAAGAGATTTAGAAAAGAATATCAAACTACCTACTAACATTTTGGAATCTCAGTCGGGGTGAAGATCTGGGCTGGTTTGCATTTCATACAAACTAGCTTGGCAATCTTTAAGTATCTTAAATAACAAGAGAGTCACATAAGTAAAGTGATTTATATGTCAATGACACAGACTTTGTGTGAGTCTGCGATACATATACTCCTCTATTCAGTTCTTTTTGTCACCAATTTACAAAAATGCTTGTAAATGCACTTGTTACATTCCCATAGCCATTGAAAAGACTGCACTATTTTTAATGTCTCCGTTTTGGGAGACAGGAAGACAGCCGTGAATGCTTAACTTGCCATTAGCATCTATATTTTATGTTTCAAACATATAAAAGCTTCTGTTTTAGATGAAGATAAACATATCCCCAAAGAGCTGTGCAGTGCATGCCACAGAACAATTGAGGAAGCATCAAAGTGCTTAATAGATAAAACAGTGCTGGATGTGGTAAAATAAACAGGACTTAATCCCCTTATAACTTGAGTAAATAAATACAGCTTTAATTCAGATACAGTTTTGCCTTTAGGTTACTCTGTTCGGTTAACACCTATCTGTCAGCACTAATACCATGTAAATGAGCCACTCTGAGCCTTTCCCCTTGCATCTTGTCTAATCCTCTTCCATTCTTCTAATCATCCTACACACAGAGGCCAATATCTATTTTCATCTGGCAAGATAGGATCTTCTAAGGAATTAAAGAGGGTTTCCACTTAGCTCCGCAGTAGGCAAAGGCTCTGCTGTGATCTGGGGCTTTAGGGACTTCTCATTATGCACTGGTGCTTGCTGGATCGAAGAATTGAGTTCAGGCTACTGGATTTTTAATCCTCCTGTGGCCAGTGTTAGGAGCTCCAGTTATTTAAGATCTTTGATTACTCAGAGCTGGCCCTTTGATTGAGTGAACTTCTAAAGACAGTGTGCAACTACGATTTCAAGTTAGTGGTCTTAAGTAACTACTGGAAAAAATAGATAGGAAAAGCCCTGTGATTAAGGTGAACTGCCCCTCTTTTTAATTGACTTTCTGAAGCTATCTGATGCTGAACTCTATATACACAAGAAAAAAACTATGTGGATCAGTATTTGTTCTAATGAAGAACTCAAAAGGCAGAATTTTTCTCTGTACCTGTTTTCAGTGACATGTCTGTTAAGCACCATAGACAAACAAGGTTACATTTTCAAAACATAATGCTTTCCATTTATATTTGAGTTCTTCAAGTAGCTGTGCACATGTTTCATGCACAACTAAGCTAACAAATCTAATTTCAGCTGATTATATATTTTCAGTTAGCACATATTTGCCACAGGAAAAATTGCATGTGTATAAAAGCACAAAGAAGCCAGGGAAAATTACTTGTGTTGGCCACCCCAAGTATTAGAAGCCATAATCATATCTATTTGAATTATAAATCAGTTGCAACCTCTCTGCCAGGAAGTGTTAACAATTAAATTAGCCTTTTAAGAAACAAATGTATAATCTGTGGGAGCAATTTTAGTGCAAATTAACCCATTTTCAATGTATGCTCAGAGAACATGAACCCGTGCTTTGGATAGTCATATCCTGGCTAGATTTATGGCTGATGCTATGTTACACTGAGGGCACATTTATACTTACAGGAAGATCTATGCTCTTGGGGTTTGATCTTCTGGGCTATGATTTAGTGCATTTAGTAGGGATGAGCTAAAACAAGTGTTGAGGGTGCTCCTGTTTACGCTGGTATTCTTCACAGTTACAAGGAGTAGGGGAAGTTGATGGGAAAATTTCTCTGATCAACCTCCCACAGTGGCACTGTGCCAAAAATTCTGCTTAAGATACGTTGCCTCCAGCTACGCAATTCTTGTGGCTGGAGCTGCGTATCTTAAATCAAATTTCTAGTGTAGACTTGGACTGATTATTTTATTCAAAGGGAAAAGTAAAATAGGTATTGGACCACTGGGGGAAAGCGATTTGTTGTCTCTCGTTTGGTAGACCAGAGACATAACTCTAGGAAACAGTAGAGAGAACAAAATCCGATCTGGAAGAGAGAATTCAGTTGTGGGGAGTCAATTCTCTTTGCCTAATGGTGATGCATCCTTTGGATGAGTTGAATTAAAACCGTGTGCATTCCAGGTAAACAATGACCAGCTGGCCAGATCTGTGGCTTGTTTTAATGTAGCAAAAGAACTTGTGAATTTAAAGGGAATAAAAGACAATTCCCAGCCTGTCTTCATATGTACGAATATTAGCTGAGCATTTAGGCCCAAATTCAAACAAGCTTCAAACTTTGAGCACTTGAGGAAACAGCAGTGGAACAGCTTTTCTGGGGGACAGATACAGATATCATAAGTCTAAACAGCTGCATGATCCAGAGAAAATGTGAAGTATACCACTTAATTACTCCAAAGTGGAGTACATTACTTCAATTAGGATTGAATCACCCTGTCTGAGCCAGAAGTAAAAGTTTAGAGGTTACTTGCAGTAAGCATTTTCAAACAATTAATCCGAGATATCCTTCTAGCTAAACCTGGTCTTTACTGATAGGATTTGCTAGGATATTTTGGGTTAAGAGCAGAAACACTTTGGGGCAAACTCAGCATAGCAATTATACGTTTCTCTAATAGAATACAAAGTGTGATATTATGCATATTTCTGTTGGGAAGGAAGTAATAAAAATTCTGAGCAAATGAAAACACTTTGCTTCATTTTTAAACATCTTAATTTTGAACTCAAAATGACTTTTGATTTAAATTTTTAATTCAATTTATTAATTAAAAAGATTTAAAGACCTAAAGAATTGAAAAAAGTTTCCTCCAGGTCGGTGCTGCGGTCAGTGAACCAACAATCAGTAAGTTCCAGTGTTACCTCAGTTTGTTGATTGAAAAAGAATAAATTTCTGCACTTGTTATAGTGAAATAAACTATAAAATTATACCTGGGAACTAAAACCTGAGATATACTAAGTGGCTTCTGCAGAAATGAATGGTTAAAGGTACTTAAACTCATGATTTGTGATATCTTAAAACCAAGGGTTCATGAGAATGCCCAGAATCTCACTGTATTTCTAACATGAGGAAGTGTTTGAGTGTCCCTTTGGGTTGATACATGTCCAGGTTGAACTTCTCTACTCCAGAACTCTCTCACCCGGCAATGTCCATAATCCGGCATGACTTTAGTTAGCCAGGTGACTACTTATCATGGGTGTGGCCAAGTTTCCTGCAGTCCCATAAAGTTTGTTTTTAGCCACCAGTCCTGGCTTTCAGTGTTCTGTGCTGTTATTCAGCTGTAATTTATCTCTAAGGCTACGTCTACACATGCCCCAAACTTCGAAATGGCCATAAAAATGGCCATTTCGAAGTTTACTAATGAAATGCTGAAATGCATATTCAGCGCTTCATTAGCATGCGGGCGGCAGCAGCGCTTCGAAATTGATGCGCCTTGCTGCCGCGCGGCACGTCCAGACGGGGCTCCTTTTCGAAAGGGCCCCACCTACTTCAAAGTCCCCTTATTCCCATGAGCTCATGGGAATAAGGGGACTTCGAAGTAGGCGGCGTCCTTTCGAAAAGGAGCCCCGTCTGGACGCGCCGCGCGGCGGCAAGGCGCATCAATTTCGAAGCGCTGCTGCCGCCCGCATGCTAATGAAGCGCTGAATATGCATTTCAGCACTTCATTAGTAAACTTCGAAATGGCCATTTGCATAGCCATTTCGAAGTTTGGGGCACGTGTAGACACGGCCTAAATGTCTTCTAAGAGCCCAGTAAGTGGTGGACGTGTTGGTAAGGCTGCTAGACAATGGCTCCTGTACTCCTGCAAGTTCTCTTGTCCAGCACTAGTCAGGTCCTGGCAGTGCTGAACTAGAGAGGTTCAACCTGCAGCATCATTTTTCTAATATAGTATGGACAAGTGTTTGAGGGATCTCTCTTACATTTACATACAACCCAGTTTTAGGTGACAATGAGTTGTATGTAGATGCAAGGGTTTTGACTGCATGGAAGATGTAAGGAAAGTGCTTAGGGGATTGTGAAACTGTGGAGTGAAGTTAAAGCCCAGGAAGTAAGATAACTTTACAAGATTAATCGAGGAATCAATCTGGCCCTCAAAAAATGGTTACCATTCAGGCCACGTCTACATTTGGGAAAAACTTCAAAACGGCCATGCTAATGGCAAAATCAGAGCATGCTAATGTGGTGCTGAAATGAATATGCAGCACCTTATTAGCATGCTGTCGGCTGTGGCACTTTGAAAGTGCCACATTTTGCTCGCGCACAGCTCGTCTACTTGGGGGTCTTTTTGGAAAGGACCCTGCAAACATCAAAATCCCCTTATCCCTCTCCGCTGATGTTTGCAGGGTCCTTTTGAAAAGGACCCATGTGTAGACGAGCCACGTGGAAGCAAAATGTGGCACTTTCGAAGCGCTGCAGCTGGCAGCATACTAATGAGGTATTGAATATTCATTTCAGCACCTCATAAGTATTCTCCGATTTGGCCATTAGCATGGCCATTTTGAAGTTTTTCCCAAGTGTAGACGTAGCCTCAATGTTTGATGCAAAAGAAACCAGAAATCATCCAAGACACAAAAAAGTGAATTGAGTTTGTTAAAACATGGTTGTGTTTTCATTAGAGAACAGCAGTGCTGCAATGCAAATCATGAAAGTGGACTGTGGGAACTGGAAAGCGGACCTAGGAAGAAAAAAGGCGTAAGATTGAGTCTCAGGTGAAAATGTGAGGAGATAACTGAGCCTGCAGACAGGACTGGGAGATTTTCCCTTTACTGAATGAATTTCTGGGAAGTCAGAAACTGCTGTCTAAAGAGAGTTTCAGATAAATCAAGGTAGGAAGAAGCTCTGTCCAGGAGGGGAGCTCTCTCCAGGATGGCTAAGCTAAATTCCAGGAGAAATGATTGTGTGCAACCATTTCAATTTTATTGAAATAATATTCTGCTAATTTCCTCAAATGAGTATTCTTGGGGCTGTACATTTCTCCCAGCTCTGCTTCTGTTCAGCGTGCCACGTCGGCATTTTCTGTCTGTTTTACCTTTTGTTGCATGCAATCTACAGTAATTTGCTGTTTCATTTTGTCTCTTCCCTAGTTTTGTGCTTTTCCTTTCTTGTAATGCCTTTTCCCAAGTTGATGTTTGCAATGCTTTTAGATTGGTGCTATGGTAGCTTTGCAAGATGGAGTACTGAAATCTCTGAGACTGGTGTTCTTTTGTTCTTCGTCAACATTTTCTGTAATCTTGAGTGGGGTTTAGAGAGCACACTTCTTGCTTTGACTCACAGAAAAAGTGAAAGTAAACTTGCCACTAAAACTTAAATATGGATTTCAGAATTTCATTTTTATATGCACATCAGAGAGTTTTTCTGCATTTCCGATGCATTCACACCTGGACATGCAGACATGCTTTTTCTGCATACGGTAAACTGGCAAGTCTGCATAAACAAATATTGCACAGCATAATACGCCTCATTAGCTTTATTAAAGATAGGCTAGGAATGGGAAGAAGATTAATTACAGAAAGTCAGAAAGCACAATTAGTAACATGCCTCTCTCACGGCTTTCATTTTCTCTGGATTCTTTTTCTTTGTGCCCTAATTATTTCATATCTTTTTAAATTCACTAATTTCAATTTAACTCTCCCAGGGCATGCAAACTTGACAAATGTTTTTCTGTAAAGATTGATTGACAGGTCTTTCCAAACTGTCACAGTCCTAATTAAAGCCTTGAATATGTATCTTTTTGAAACTCGAGACACTATGCATTGCTGCAAAATCCTGGATCTTGGATTTTGAAGGACATTTGATAACATGAAGATATTATAACCTCCTCGACCAACTTGTCTGTCTTCGGGCTTGATATCCAACTCTCTACATAACAACTCTCAACATATCCAACTCTCTACATAACATTTGAGTTATAAAAGAATGTTGGGTTCATGATGACAAAACTAGAAGGTGAAGCCTTTCCCACTTCCTGGTTAATGTGATTCAGTAACTTCTCAATTGCTCCACTGTGGCTGAGGCCAAAAGTTTTAGCTTCCCACAACATAAATTGCAGGTCTGGCTTCTGCACCTGGCAGATCCTCAGGGATCCAGAGAGGTACTGCAGAGTCCATGATGAGAATCCAGTTCTGGCTGCCACGACTCACCCCAATCCCAACAGCATGCCTCCATTAGAGCTGCATTAGCAGGGACTCTCTCTGTGGTACTCAAGCCCATGGGAGGAATTGGGGGTGAGCTCCAACAAAAAGATTACTTAGCTCCAAACAGTAGCAGTGGCGGAGGTGGTTGGGAATCCTGGTCCCTTTCATATTGCTGGGCCCTGAGGCAACTGCCTCCTTCCCCACTCTCCCCAGTTGGTGGGCCTGGTAGCTGAAGGGGACAATAAAGGGAGTTTTTAGGGTGGGGGGAAGGAAGTTGTTCAAGGAGGCAATGGACTAGAAAAAGTAAAAATTTCTGTGGAGAAGGAGTTGGTGAGGAAGGGAGGAGTCCCTCACTGAAAAGGAGCTATAAGGCAGAACTGCGACCCAACTCTACCCAGGCATGGAAGAATCCAACCTGTAGTCCCTTAAGGCGTGATCTGAAGGGGGAATCTGCAAGTGGCCCAGGGATAGCTGGGTCAGCGTGTTGCGGTTGGGATCCCCGCTGACGCCTGTGGCAGACTGTTCTGCTACTAATAGGACTGTGGATGGGGACACGGTGGAGTGGGCAGATCTGTGCCCTCCCCTGCCATCCCTCACTCATGGATGACAGCCTCCCCCCTTGCTGTTCCAGGCACACGTCTAAATATCAGAACCCCATTGTGCTGGCATGGTACAGATGCACAGCACAAAAGCAGCGTCTGCTGTCATAAGCACAGTCCCAGACCCTTAAAGTTGTTCAGGCACCAACTTCTTGGAAGTTGCAATCTACTTATAGTCTAATTTTATGACAAGTGCAATAGTCTGTGAAACAAACAGATGGGGAGGGAAGGATGAGATAAATGCAAAATGGATTTATTTTGCATAATAAACAGTTATCCAAGCCCAGTCCTAGCCCTGCCAGGTTCCATTCCAGGAAAGGAATAAGCAGAGTTAAATAATAAATAGTACTTTCTTCACACAGCCAGCCTGTGGAACTTGTTGCCAGGGCAGGTGGTAAAGGCCAGAAGTATTACTGGGTTCAAAAAGTTAGGTAATGTCATGGAGGATGGGTCCATCATTGGCTATTAGCTAATGTGATCAGGGATACAGTCCCATGCTCTGGGTATCTCTAATCTTTGACTGCTAGCAGCTGGGTCTGGGCAAGATGGATTACTTGGTGCTTTTTCCCTGTTGTGTTCACTCAGAAGCATCTGGCATTTGCCACTATTGGAAGACAGGCTATTGGGACAGATGGACCATTGGTTTGACCAGTATGTCTGTTTTTATGTTCCTGAAAGACATACACTGATTAAAACATCATATCAAGAGGTGCAAAATAAGATGGTGATTTATTTCTTCAAAGTGGGAATGTCTTATCAGCCTGCAGCCAGTGCTTTCCAACTTCTTTTCATGATGGGTATCAGAGTGCAAAAGGTCAAGCTGATAAATTTCTTTAATGATCAGAAAGCAACTTGGGGCAGTTTAAGTGTATCAGCTACTGGAGGCTGATAGAACTGTAGCTTTCTGTGTAGCAGCAAAGCCTTCTCTTTCCTAGATTTGCAAAACAGTGAGCAAAGTTCGTGACAGCGTAACTATTTTATGAATTGGTAAATCTGGATTTAAACAGGTGGTATGGAATCGAGAGACAGGGGGATGAGACCAACAGGCTGTGTCTAGACTAGCTCCCGCCTTTGAAGGGAGCATGGTAAGTAGGGTGTCGGGAGATTGTTCATGAAGTGCTATGTGCATATGTAGCGCTTCACTAAGCTAATTCTCCTCCGTGGCAACTTCAAAGTCCCTTTACGCAAGCTGCCACTTCGAAGTTTAACACAAGGGGGAAGTTGCCGCAGGGGGGAATTAGCTTAATGAAGTGCTGCATATGCACCACAGTACTTCATTAATAATCTCCCAACACCCTACTTACCATGCCCCCTTCGAAGTTGGGAGCTCATGTAGACACAGCCATAGTGATTCAGTCTTCAAAGGCTTTGCCTATGCTAGGCATATTTTAGCAAAAGTTTCCTTCTATTGTTAGCACTGGTGCAGGAGCACTGTCAGTAGTAACCAAGGGAGCCGGAGAGTCGATAAGGCTCCCATGACTGTTGGTATTTTTATCTTGTCATATTAAAGCTGCTCTAAGCAGGTGTAGTGATCATAGTGCTGAAAATGTCAGCAAACCTGCCTACACTAGGGCTTTCAACATTGTTAATGCTGATAGAACTGCCCCTCTGGTAGATGCAGATAGTGAATGGCCTGCAGCCCTTTCCCCTCCCAATCCCCAACCCCTGCCTCACACCAGATCCCACATCCTGCACTCAAAAGCCCTCCTAGAGCCTGCACCCCTCACCATCTGCCACACCTCAAATCTCTGTCCCAGTCCAGAGCCTGCACCCAGCACCCAAAGTCCCTCCCAGAGCCTGCCACACATTTCTTCCTGCACCCCATCCCCCACCCTAATCAAGGTACCTCTATTTATTTTCATATACTTCCTCTTACTTTTAATATAGGGGTAGGATGCAGAACAAAAAAAATGAAAAATGGAGGGGTGAGATAAGAGAGAATGTTCTTTTTCTTGTCTGGGTCCCAAGCGGTGCAATCCTGAAAATAAAGCTGCAGTCAGGGCTTCACAACTGAATTCTGTGTAAAGAGTCTTAGGCTATGGCTACAGTGTAGCTGTAACTCTAAATAACTTATGCATTTCATTTCAAGTTAACTTATTTCGAACTTGGTGTCGTCCATATGGCACTGAACTTCAAAATAAGGGTCTGTGTCGAAGTTTCTGCCACCCCTCATATGACAAGGGATACCAGAGCCGGAATACTGCATTCAGAATAGTGCTGCTATTTTGAGCATGGTGTTTAGCAGCACAGTTGCTATTCTAGGATACATTTGTATCCTGAAACATCAACTACAGCATAGCCATAGCCTTATTGACTTCAAGGAGCTCTGGATCAGACCCTTGGATCTGTAACATTAATAAATGCTAAGCAGATATTGAAACTAGGTTCATTTGTCTTATGTCTGTGGTATGAACCTTTTTCTATTATTTGAATACTGCTGGGGGAAATATATCTAACAGACCCCTTTTTGGTCTATGCTCTAATCACCTTCAGGTTACATTACTGTACAGCTAGGGCTACATGTGTGATAAGATTTTCTGGCACAACAGCTACGTCTACACGTGAATGCTACATCGAAATAGCTTATTTCGATGTAGTGACATTGAGATAAGCTATTTCAATGAATAGCGTCTACACGTCCTCCAGGGCTGGTGCAGTTGACGTTCAGCGTTGACGTTGGGCAGCACCACGTCGAAGTAGGCACTGCAGGGGAGCGTCTACATGCCAAAGTGGCCCACATCGAAATAAGGGTGCCAGGAACAGCTGCAGACAGGATCACAGGGCGGACTAGCACTTCCGGGGCAACAGCTAGCCGCTCCCTTAAAGGGCCCCTCCCAGACACACTCAGCCTGCACAGCACGTGGTCTGCAGAGCCATAGGCACGCACACCTCGGCGAAGCAGTATGCAACCCCAGCAGCAGCAGCAGCAGCAGCAGCAGCCAGAGGTCCACACAGCTGCCCCTGCAGGAGCAGTGCTCGCCCTGCTCAATGCCATGCAGGAGGCAGCTGATCACCTTCTAGTCACAGAAGAAGAGGAGCTGCCCCCAGGGGAGGAGGAAGCAGCCCCAGACCCTGCTGTCCTAAACTTTGGTTTTGTCAAAAAAAAAAACCCGCTAGTGTAGCTGTAGCCTAATTCTTCACCGAGGCAACATCTATATAGCAGCACTATTTCGGAATAAGCTATTTTAGAAGAGATTTTCTGGAATAGCTTAGTTCAAAACAGAGCATCTACACACAAAATGCTTATCAAAATAGCACTTGGCTATTTCAAAATAGAGCGTACGCAAACAATAAAGCCTGTTTTGGATTAGAGCCCCTGGAAACACAACAGCTTATATCAGCATAACCTCTTATCCTTGTCTATACAGCCTCTCTTTCAAAATATCTACTTCAGAAGAGGTGCTATTTCTCATAGAATGAGATTTGCAAATTCAAAATAAGCCAAATGTAGAATTCAAAATAATTTCAAAATAGTGGTTTGGTTGTGTAAATAATCACTCTTATTTTGGAATAGTGACCATTATACTGAAATAACTTTGCTGTGTAGACACATCCTAAATGTGTTGTCAGAGATAATATTTCTAGCTTCATCATGTTCAAAATGCTGCAGCAAGCTTATGTACCTATTCCTAATGGAGCTTCTGTTCTCTGGCCTCTGCACTAGCTTCCTGTCTGGTTCACATTTATTTTAAAATTTTATCATGAGCTTTAAGGGACTCAAAGGCTGCTATCTTCCTGCATCATTGAGGTACATGATTTTTAAATGTGGTTACAAGCTTTGGCTGGGATTTTCAAAGGGGTTTATGTACCTAAATCCAATTGAATATGAAAGGAAGTTGGATGCCTAAATCTTTTTGAGTGTCTCAAAATCCCAGTCTTTAAAATCTTCATATTCACAGCCCAGATGCTCCTTCAAAAGAACTGCAAAGGAAACTCCAGGGATTGAAAAATCCGGTGCCGTGGAGGACTGCTCTTTTGCCAAAAGGTGCTCTTCCTCATCCGGGAGCAGAAGAGGGCAGCTGGAAAAAGTGCCATGTTTTTCCTTTTTAATATAGAAAGAATGACTTTTGTGTGTAGATGCTCCCTAGGGTTTTCAAAAGAGCCCCGTTTTTTCAGGAAAAACTCACTAGTATAGATGAAGACTGGGAGAGGATGGAGTGGCACTGGACTTCTCTGAAGATCTCAGAGTTCCTGGGATGTTTCTCTGTCTTATCCTCAGTGAACTGGGAACGGAGTGGATACCTGTTCAGTTATGTTTGCAAATTCCTTGAGTACATTTCCTGTCCTAAATTATCCTTAGCAAATGATCCTATAATAAGCATCAGAAACTACCAGATCTTTTGTCCTAAGATCAACATTCACAACACTGACCACCCAAAGTCAGACATATAATTCCCTATTTAGGTACCTAAAAGGTGATCTAATGTTCTTCATTGGGCCCAGCTGAGCCCACTTACCAAATTTCTGAAACTCTGGGTTTTATATATATATATATATATATATATATATATAGACACACACACACATAAACAGGTAGTGTTATTTCATTCAGGCATGTTAATACAAACCTAAAATCACAATGGACATAAACGGATGCCTGAGGTAGATCCTTCACTTAAAATGGCAAGAGTGGGTGACAAATGAGGAGTTTTGGAAGAGAGCAGGAGAAGAACCACTTGGCATTCAAATTAAGAGAAGGAAGTGGGGATGGCTAGGCCACATGCTCAGAAAACCATCATTCAGCATAGTCTGTCAATCTGTCAAATAAAACCCTCAAGGAAAATGCAAAAGAGGAAGACCTTGGACAACGTGAAGAAGATCTACTGAGACTGAAGGACAACAACTGGGGTACTCCTGGAGCCAACTAGAAGTTTTGTCCCAAGACAGAGTGAAATGGAGACTTGTAGATGACCTATGCTCCACCTGGAGCACAAGGGTTCAAGTGACCTGCTAGGCCATTTTCGATCAGTACAGTCAATTTAAACAGTTCTTAGTATGGAAAGGAAATGTTAGTATGGAGAGTTGAAGGATATATTTTCAAGAGGGCATCTTTTCACTTCTTTCACAGAATTAGACATACATTTTAATCATGGTTTCCGTTTCAGGTACAGATTTTTGTCTCCTTAACTGTTTACAATCTGTTCCAAGTTAAGTTATTGAGGTTTTGTATTTATATAAACAAGTGGAAAAAGGTAAGAAAAAAATGGAGTCATTGTACTTTATATAGTATGTAGTGTACTTTATGAAAAACAACTTTGCTTTTTCATCCCTCTCCAAAATATAGTTGACAGGTTATTTATAAAAACACATCTTAGGCGAGTAATTTAAACCTCAAATCTTTATATTCCTTTATGTGTCACTTTCCCCCTAAAGGCTGTTATCAAAATAATCTAAATCACTTTCTTTATATTAATCAAAGAATTACAGCACTTAAATTTGTAGTTGTCACTCACATAGTGTGTGCCTAAAGCATTTTGGAATTGTTTTGTGTGGTCTTTTCAATCATTGTGGGTTTTTTCTTGAGACATTGTCAACATGCACAAAAATAGGATCACAACTGTAATGAATTTTATTCCTCTGGGACTTCTAAGGTAAGGTGTAATCTGATCTCCAAGGGATTTAACAAAAATAGTTGTTGTTTCAGATACTTTCAGTAGAGTCAACATTCAGTAGAGTCAACGACTCTTCAATGTTAGAACAATTTTTCAATAAATTGAAAAATAACAAAAACAAGAAGGAGCCAATTGTTTCAGAAAACCCAAAATGAAATCTGTAACAGGAGCATCTTCACAAGGCAATTCCTGTTATCACATTAAAAATCCAGATGAGTTTTACACAGCACCTCATCCTTCTCTTCTGTATTTTATGTAACACATTAAAACATTAAAACTTAATTTGTACTATTATTCGTCATTATTATTTTGTTGGGAAGACTTGATGACAGTTAAATAGTTATTTTCCATGCTCTTTTTGTAAGAAAACAATGAGCCAGTACTCAGCCAGCTCCCTGCCCATCCCTGCCAGGATTCCTGTGGCTTGGGCTGCCAGCAGGGCTCAGTACCCCAGCTGGCTCCTAACCCCAGTGCTACCAGGAATCCCTGTGCCCTGGCCTCAGTTCCCACAGCTGGGACTGCCAAGGTGCTGGTACTCTGGACTGGCACATAGAAAAGCCCTGGTTAATTCCGAGGCAAGAGCCCAGAGTATAGAGTGTAATTACGCCAAGGCTGTGTCTACATTACACCTTCCTTCGAAGTAAGGATGGTAATGAGGCTGTTTGGAGTTTACTAATGAAGTGCTGCTGTGCACAGGCAGCACTTCATTAAGCAAATGCCCCCCTCCCCCCCGCAGCAACTCCGAAGCTTTAAACTTCGAAGTACTGGCACGCATCTAGCCACAGTGCACCCGCCGGTACTTCGAAGTGCTGGGGCATCTTCGAAGTCCCCTTACTCAGAGTAAAACTTTGGAGTTGCTGCAGTGGGCAATTTTGTCTACTGTTCCACCTTGACTCTGTTTACTCTTTGAATGAAAATTAAGCAAAACACACATTTTCTTGTCTGAGACAGACTTGTTTGCCAATTTCTGCTGTGGTTTGGAACATGCTTTAATAACATTAAGTCATTACATTTTGCAACTTCATATACTCAATTGCCACCCATAGTTCACCAGGACAACACTGACCAGCAAATTATGAGTTTTCAGATGGTACCGCACAAAGGATATTTTCTATAAAGGTTATTGCTACTGTGCCTAGCGTCTGGACACCGGGGTACATTCTGTCACTACACTCACTTAGAAAACCTCAATATCTTTGTGCCTTGTTTCCTGAGCAAAATTTGAGAAAAGGCTTTAGTAATTTGGCTCAAGAAAACAACTACCTTAATGATACAATTGGCAATTGTTTCTATTTAACAGTATTGTTTTTCATTTTTTAATGATATTAATTCTTCTTTTGTTCAAAATGACACTAAATTTAATTATCTATGCATAAAGCAGAATAACTCATTATTTAATATGCTTATTCTTCATAATATGTTATACTTTATTTTTTGTGATGATGTTCACCTTCAATCTTTTTTGCACAAGTGGAAAATTGTAATTTTTTCTTGGCACTGCTAAAAATATTAATTCCTAGTTTTAGGACCCCGTTTACCCATCTCAGGCATGAAACACATCTGATGAGTGATCAGGGGACAGTCGTTTAAAAAAAGTTAAGTAAATTACACACAAAACTCTTTGTTGCCATCAAGGGGGAGGGGATAAAGGACGTGGATGGCTTGCTCACCTTTTAGTAACTGTCTAGAAAACATTAGTGTATCTTTTGAAAAGGAAGACATAGATCCAGGGCCACTGAATTCAATAAGAGTCTGGCCATTGAGTTTGCTGGGTTTTGGATCAGACTGTATCCCCTTCTCAACACTTTCTCCTTCAAGGCACTGTAAAAGCACTATATTTGCCTTACTGAGTTTTAGCCTGCCCCTGTCCACTCTGCTCATGTGGTCCTACAGCTGATTTCTATACTGCAGGATGCATCGGTGTCACAGTGATTTAAGAATCAAAACCTGAAAAAGCAATACCAAATGTTTTTAGGTACATCAGCAGCAGGAAGCCTGCTAAACAACCAGTGCTCCCCTCCCAGAGATACAAAAGGGGCACGTGGAGATGACAAAGGTATTGTGGAGAAACTCAATGAATTCTTTGCTTTGGTCTTCATGATTGAAGGTGTTAGTGAGATTCCCAGACCTGAGGCATCCTTTGTAGTTAAGAGTAACAAGTCACCGTGACCAGATGGCACATACCCAAGAGTTCTCAAAGAACTAAAATGTGAAACTGCGGAACAGTTAACTGTGGTTTGTAACCTATCCTCTAAATCAGCTTCCGTACCCAATGACTGGAAGATAGCTAATGTAATGCCAATATGCCAAGGTCCCTCACCATAGGCTCTTATGTAAATTAAGTTGTCATGGGATAAGAGGAAAGTTCCTTTCATGGTTTGAGAACTGGTTAAAAGGCAGGAAACAGGTAAATTTTCAGAATGGAGAGGGGTAACTAGCGGTGTTCGCCAAGGATCAGTCCTAGGACCAATCCTATTCAACTTATTTATAAATGATCTGGAGAAAGGCGTAAACTGTGAGGAGGCAAAGTTTGCAGAAGACACTAAACTGCGCAAGATAGTTGAGACCGAAGCAGACTGTGAAGAACTTCAAAAGGCTTTCACAATATTGAGTGATTGGGCAACAAAACGGCAAATGAAATTTAATGTGGATAAATGTAAAGTAATGCACATTGGGAAAAAATAACCTCAACTATATATACAGTATGATGGGGGCTAATTTAGCTACAACTCATCAGGAAAGAGATCTTGGAGTCATCGTGGAAAGTTCTCTGAAAACATACATGCAGTGTGCAGCGGCAGTCAAAAAAGCAAACAGGATGTTAGGAATCATTAAAAAAACTGGGATAGAAAATAAGATGGAGAATATCTTATTGCCCTTATATAAAACCGTGGTACTCCCACATCTTGAATACTGTCTACAGATGTGGTCTCCTCATCTCAAAAAATATATATATTGCCATTAGAAAAGGTTCAAAAAAGTTCAGCTAAAATGATTAGGAGTTTGGAACAGGTCCCATATGAAGAGAGATTAAAGAGACTAGGACTCCTCAGCTGAGAAAAGAGGAGACTGAGGAGGGGATATGATAGAGGTATATAAAATTATGAGTGTTTTGGAGGAAGTAAACAAGGAAAAATTATTTACTTGTTCCCATAATATAAGAACTAGAGGACACCAAATGAAATTAATGGGCAGCAGGTTTCAAACAAATAAAAGGAAGTTTTTCTTCACACAGCGCACAGTGACCCTGTGGAACTCCTTGCCAGAGGAAGCTGTGAAGACTAGGACTATAACAGGGTTTAAAAAAGAGCTAGATAAATTCATGGAGGTTAGGTCCATTAATGGCTATTATCCAGGATGAGTAAGAAATGGTGTCCCTGGTCTCTGTTTGTCAGAAGCGGGAGATGGATGGCAGGAGAGAGATTGCTTGTTTGGTCCACTCCCTCTGGGGCACCTGGTATTAGCCACTGTTGGCAGACAGGATACTGGGTTGGATGGACCTTTGGTCTGACCCAGTATGGCCGTTCTTATTTGTAATATGGCTGTCATGGTGAGCAGCAATAGATATATGCTGGAAGTTGTATGCAATGAGATGTACGTCATTTGATGCTCGAGGGTATTCTACTAAATATGAAAGCACCATTTCCATTTGTTCTGTCTTGGAATTGGTCAGGTATCAAAGACAATCAGTAAAAGCTTGGCCCCACTGATTCAGTTGCAAAACTCCAATTGACTTGAACTGGGCCAGGATTTTACCCATGGGTCTTGTTCACTCACTATTTTTTGATTGAATGCAGCTATTTCCCATTGGTTGCATTGCAATAAGACCACCATTCCGGGCCTGAAAGGCATTCACCGCCACAGCAGAGGTAACACTGCATTACTGTGCCGCACTATTAGACAGCGCTGCGTATTTTTTTGGTGTAACTCACTTTTTTGGAGAGAACTGGCTCTTGGGCCTTTTATCAATTTTGTTCCAGGCTTGTTGCTGCTGATACCTACTGCCAACTTTGTGCTATGGCTGAGAGAGAGCTTTCACCTCTGAGCCGGATCTGCTGTGTGCTAGTTCTTACAACCCATATACATATGGGTTCTGTTACTTCTGTCAGTGTCACAATTTTTTTCATATGGAATTTCTAGATCCAGGGATTTTATGGGAGAATAGGGTGCAGTTTATAGCATCCTGTTTTGGTCAGCTTTTGGATTATCTTTTCATCTGATACACATTTTTTTGCTTCGAAGAAGAGACTCTCACCTGTCATGTTGCATAAAAGCGACATGTGTATGTGTTTGTGTCTCTCTTCCGTGTGCTTAACTACTTTCTATACAAGTTTTAAAGTGACATAATAAAGCGTAGTTGTTCTTATAAAGGAGGGCCAAATTTTGTTTTCATTTACATCCCTGTAACTACATTTCAATGATTAGACAAACCATTCTAGGTACCAAGTCTGATAATGATACACAGTAACATGTCTAATACATATGCTCATATATCTCCGCTGATACTGATATTATCTTCAGTTACTCCCATGCAGCCATACTGATATGAATGGGATTCCATTGGTGTACATGAAGGAAGAATTTGACCCAGTGTCCGTTTTGTAAAGATAGCCTGACATATACAGAGTAGTTTATTTCTTAAGTAACATTTTAATTGGAGATTTTGTTTTTAAGATTGTGTCTCGGTTGTTGTTTTAGTGTAAATATTTTATGTTTCTTTTCACAGTGGATGTAAGATTCAGAGTCTTAAACAAACATTCGACATATCCAAGAAAATGGACAAATCTTAATGATTCTAATGCTTAGAAGCATTAGTAGGCTTGTTGTTTGTGTTTTTAGAACTTATGTTGCTCAAATTAAATTCAAAAAAGGCTTTTCTGAGAATAAAAACCTCACCAAGGGGCATTTCCTAGTGTTTAGAGTTAAAGTGGCCTTCAGAAGCTAATATATCAAAGTAAAAGAAAAGCCAAGTTTGCCTTTCAGAGTTCTTTAACAGAAAGACTTATTCTGATTGTAACAAAGGCATCCATAAATCTGTGCACATATATATTGATCTTTGCTTCTGTTTAAAAATGACTCTGTCCCAGTAAGTTGGCATATTTCATAAACAAACCAACAAATTATTGATCCATTGTATACTCTAAAAGTCCTGTGAAGAATCTAGGCTGCTTTTAAGTTCATGCTTTACCTAGGGAATGAGAAACTCTAACATGAAAAATAGATATTTAAAAAAGAGCACAAATAATGGAAGATATATAGCTGCCTCTACTTCTATTTAACTTTCCACTGTAATTCAGTCTCTGTAGATCATATCTGTGTTGTATGTGCTAATAGTATATGTACCACATTAATATGATTCTTGCAACAATGACGAGTAATTAGGTGAGTTATATCTCTGCAGATAATTTCTTTGTGGAAAATGTTGATGTTGCACTTTTTTCTTAAATAGCAAGCTTGCACAATTTAAACCTTTGTTTAGCACACCATATCCCAAATTTATTGTGGCACCAAGCTGAAAATAACAGCATCCTCTCTGCTTTGGATGATGATTTCGGTCAGGTATACCTACACAATAAAACAGTGCGAAGCCAATTAAACTACCATTACTATCAAATACATATTTGATACTAAGAAATGTTAGAGACAGGTAGTCACTCCGTTCTTCAATCCATCTTCCTAACCACATGTCCTGAATATCTAACCTGTTAGCCAACACACAGATATCTGGGGCTGCACCTGAACTTCTTCCTCTGTGAGTCTTCAGAGGTGCACTATATCCCTTGGGGGAAGGAGCAAGGCCATAGTCATGTTCCCATTTCTATACGGAAGGAAGTGTCTTTCAGTTATTTCCTGTTGGGAGGGACAGTGCCATCTCATCCTCTATTTAGAGCTAGTCCATAAAAGCATAATCTAGCCTATTAATTGCAGCTGCAATATATTATAAGTGCAAAAACAGTAGGCTGATTTGAGGTCTCTTGGAAAATTAAGGAAGCGAATTTACAAAGGATACTGTCTTTTAAAAATATTTTTCTGGCTCTCTGACAAAAGCTGCCTTGAATTTATTGCAGGAATGGCAGCAGTGAAAAGGAGTAGAAAATCTTGTGTTCTTGAGAACTCTGTGATTCATTTAATGGATCTTTATTAAAAAAATCCCTTATAATTTTCAGAACGCATTACACACAGTCTCTGGGAATTGTCATTCCTCTTCCTCTGCTCACACACTTACATTGATTTGTCCCGCATTTAAAAGGCCTTCGAATGGGATTCCCCTGAAAGTGCATGAAATATAATGCACATTGTGACCCCCTGCACAGTTAACTAGCACCACAGCGTCCAATACGCTGGCAAACGGGGCAGCGGAGCATGTCGAAATGCAGCTCAGGAGAGCCATACACGTGGGGCACCCCTCTGGCTGCTCAACTCAAGTGCCCCACCACATGGTGGGATGAGCACATGGCAGCAGCAGCAGAGGTGGCTCCTCCGGCCCTGGTGGGCTCCAGATGCAGGACAGATAGCATGGTGGGGCTTCAGCCTGGGGCAGCTTGCGCAGCTCCAGTGCGTAATTTTGTAGGGGGTGGGAGGGGAAATGCCTGGCTTGGGGAGGGCGGCACCTGGCTGGGGCAGGGGGGTGGTGCCTGGCTCGGGGGCGCTTACCTTGGGGGGGAAGTGATGCCTGGTGTGGGGGCGTGCCTGGCTGGATTGGGAAGACTCCTGTGGGCGATCAGTTACATTTCTTTTGGACGTCATTGATTTAGCAGCTCCCACTAAAGATCCATTCATTAGCAATTATTTAATAAAGGACCTATAGTCAGTTTTTAATCACTTCTCACCCGACTCTTCAAAAACCATTCTCTTCCTAATGTTGTTGGTGACACAAGCACACTTGGTAGGTATTGCTGAAAATTTGCCAATGTTCTTTTTCAGTACCCAAGCAGCAATGTTCTTATGAGCAGACTTTCTCATAAGTTATGTCCACACTACGCAGCTTTTAGTGTCAAGGCTGTGTCGACCCAGCCCCATTGCTAAAAGCTGGTGTGTGTGAATGCTGTTTGTCAGTTGTTTTGCAGAGAAAATACTTCTAGCTCCCACGAGCAGCTTTTGCCCTGTCGGCAAAAGTGTGGCATTTATACTTGCACTTGCCTTGACAAGACAAGTACATGTAAATGACATAAGCTTTGT
The DNA here is from genome assembly GCF_033958435.1 of Carettochelys insculpta. Lineage (NCBI taxonomy): Eukaryota > Metazoa > Chordata > Testudines > Carettochelyidae > Carettochelys > Carettochelys insculpta. The sequence continues at coordinate 158,771,404 of NC_134138.1, read as the reverse complement.
CAGTCAATTGCAAGTGTAGACAAAGCCTTAGCTGCTGTAGTTCTTACCTCCTACTTCTCTATTGTTTTACTGAGCATTTTGTGTCTCCCTGGAGCATCCATTTAGAATTTGATCTCCTAGTGGCTAATCTCATTATAGATAATCCCACGTACTGAAAATCCTTCTAACAGGATAATCTTGAGAACGGCTCTCTCTCCCTGTTGCCTTCACCATTCTTTCAATGATGATCCATTTTGTAAATGGATCTCACCTGCATATACATATGTCACTTCTTAGACTAATCAGGTTTCACTAAAAGTACCAGCCTGATCCTGTTGCATCTAATCTACATTTTTCACCGCAGTGTTGAGAGCCAGGCAGACATTTTAAACAAATAAGGCAGGTGTAAAAGGAGAACTTTATGGCTGAAAATTAGATTCAAAGTCACGTATGGGGGCAAAACACAGACTATACTTCTGACTTAGAAACAAATCCCAGAGCTTCAAGGGACCTAAGAGATCTCTGAACTCAAATTGAAAATTACCCCTCCCTATTAAAATCTGAAAGAACACTTCTATCTACTAGTTAGTTCAGTAACAGCTTTCGGCTTCAAAACTGTCCCAAAAGAGTGATTAAGATAACAATTTTACTGGAGGTTAAATATATGCCAAATGTGCCACCTGTAAATGCCACCGACAAATCTATCTGTTAGATATATGTCTTGCATACACAACATTGTTAACTTATCATTAGGCTCAGCAGAATGTGATTTTTTTAAAATTTGAGAGATAATGCCAATGTAAACTTTTTAATTTCTTTCATCTTACATTTTAAGTTGTGTAAAATTATGGCTTTCAAGCATATTGTGTGATTTTTATTAATTTAATTTTTTTTGCAATTTTGGGAAATCATGTGGTGGAAGTCAGCCAATGGGTGGCTCACACAACAATTATTTAATGGTAGTAAGTAATGAGATTAATAATGCTTAGGCTTTGTAACCATTAATATTTTAAATTGAAGATTGACTATTTGTAAATCATTCTGAAAGATACACTTGAGAAAGTATTTTGGGGAAATTGTATGGCCTGTACTATCGAGGAGATCAGACTAGATGACTACTGTGGTCTCTTCTGGCTTTAGAGTTATGAATCAGTTAATCTAAACCACAAATTGTCACCTTTACGTTTCAAAATGTGCAATGTAAATATCCTTAAATCAAACTCTGAGTTCTTGGTAAGTACTTTTTGTCTGACTCTGCCAATCTGTACACTACTACTGATGAAAATATTTTCCTTAGCTTTGTGCATGTACAGTGAAATTGACATTTACTAACATTTAACAATAACATTCTAATCCTCCCAAAGCTGCTCATCATTAAAGTTTCTACCACATATACTAAAACGTATGCAGAAAAACACCCCAAAAACAAACGAAAAAACCCCAAACGATTGGAAAGAACATAGTAGGAAAACATTTTAAGCCTGAAAATTACAGGAAATGACTGGTTAAGGTAATTGACATAACTACTGCTATTTCAGCAAGGTCACAACATTGGTGAGTGCCACATTGGCGAATTCAATTATCTGTGAGTGGCCTCCACTTCTGTGGGGCCAGGAATACTTGTGGCTGCTGCTTACACGGGGCTGGGATCACTGGCAGCTGCTGCTTCCTCAGAGCTCTGGGGCCGGGAGTGCCAGCGGCTGCCACTTCCCTGGGGCTCTGGGTGGGGAGCACCAGCAGCCACCCCTTCTCCATGGCTCTGAGCAGGGAATGCCAGTAGCTGCCACTTCCCTGGGGCTGCAGGCGCCGGTGGCTGCCGCTTCTCCAGCTCCCTATAGCCCCTCACCAGTCTCCGTCTCCCTCCAATGCTGCCCAGAGCTGCCCAGGAGCTCGCCATATTTGCTAAATTCAACATTAGCAAGGGTTCTCCATGCTGAAAACCTCGTGAATGTTGCTACCTTACTGTACTTAAATTTTGTACTCCACATGGAGCATTGGTTATCTACAAGACTCCTCTTCATTCTGTCTTGGGACAAAACTTCTAGCTGACTCCACTAGTACCCCAGTTGTTGTCCTTCAGCCTCAGTAGACCGTTTCCACTTTGTCCAAGGTCTTCTCTTTTGCATTGTCTTTGTGGGTACTGTGTGAGAGCTTGATGGACTATGCTGGATGATGATTTTCTGTGAGTGGGGGCTAGCCGTTCCCACTTTCTTCTATTGATTTCAATGTAAATTGGTTCTTGTCCTGCTCTGTTCCAAATCTCCTCATTTGTGATGGAATCTTGCCATTTGATGTGAAGGATGTACCTCAGGCATCTGTTTATGCATATCTGTAGCTTGCTTGTGATTTGAAGACTTTTTTGTATGCCAGGTCTCACACCCATAGAAGAGCACACTCTTCACTGTTGTGTTGAAGATCTGCAGCTTCGTGTTTGCAGATATTTATTTGTGAACATCATATGAGAAGGAGAGTCTTGAATGCAGCTGCTGCTTTCCCTATTGTGGCATTGATATCCTTGTCTGTTCCTCCATTTATGCCCATAATATTTCCCAGGTAGGTGAACTGCTCTGCATCTTCCATGTCATCCATTGCCAGTGTGATAGTAGTGTTGTTGGACTGCTTGATTCTCATTGTCTTGGTCTTTCCCTTGTTAATGCTCAGTCCAGTCACTGAGGCAGTTTGTTACCCTAATATTTCATAAATTAAATTAATGACCTGAAATTTAACTTATACAGTCCTATGAAAACCTTAACTCTGACTTTCAATACATATGTACTACCTTTTTCAACATAAGTTTTAGTAATGGACATTGGATCACTAATATTTGGTTAACAATGCATATGAAGCTATGAGTTAAGACCTCTGTGGTTCTCTGAGTCCTCTCAGACTTCAGCTACCATCTGTTTACTTGTGCAGACTTTATAAAGCATAGACAACCTTTTCAAAGACTAAGGAGATATTTTATAAGTAACTCTTTAATTAGTTTTAACTGGACTATGTGCTAGATTTTACTGGCATTTAGTAGTGCTGATAAAATACTTGAAAAGATATAGGTTGACCCTCTCTAATCCAGAACTCTCTCATCTGGTAACATCCATAATCTGGTATGATTTTAGTTAATCAGATGATCAGTTGCCATGGGTGTGGCCAAGTTTCCTTTCATCCATAAAATTTGTTTACAGCCAGCAGTCCTGGCTCTCAGTGTTCTGCAGCTGTGATTTAGCTCTAATTTATCCCTAAATGTCTTCTAAAAGCCCAGTAAGCAGTGGAAGTGTTGGTAAAGTGCTAGACAATGTTGACCTCCTATAGTCTGGCAAATTCTTTCGTCTGGTACTGGTGAGGTCCCAAGGGTGCCAGATTAGGGAGGTTTAACCTGTATCTTTCCATGAATTGTTTGTCAAATAATTTATTCAGTTAATAATATTCAGCCACTTTTAGAGGTGGTCACATGATACGAAATAACTATTTTTTGACTAATTATTTTGACAAATAATAGCAGTATTCTTGCCATAATGCAATTAACAAAGAATACTAGACCATCATTTGACCATCATTATTTAACCGGACAAATTGAAATTTGACAAGCAAGCAGTTGAAGAATAGTAGGAAACCCTAACCTGGATTTGCAAAGGGGTTGTAGATGTTTAATTGCCAACTGATAATGTCCCCTGAATACCTGAATTCTTCTGCTGGACATGTGCACAGTCACCTGGACCCTGACACCATCAGACAGCATGACACCTAACTCACAGCAGATGGACTATAGAAACTAGGCATTCCCTAGCCTATCTTGCTTGTGAGTCCTAGTAGTGTATATGCTCAGAGGCTATCTCAGGGCAACCCTGCTGGATTGAGCCAAAACACAGCTGGAAAGGAGGTGTGTGTTCCCCTAGCAATGTTAGTTAGTGCACTTCTCTAGCCTGTGAGAGACTCTGGTTCAAATTACCACTCTGCTTGAAGTAAAACTGAGAGAAGGTCAATGCTGGACCTGAAAGTTGATCCAAGATACACAATTCCAGGTAACAGCAACGAAGGGTCCTGTGGCACCTTATAGACTAACAGAAAAGATTTGAGCATGAGCTTTCGTGAGCACAGACTCACTTCATCAGATGCTGGTCCAGGTGCCACAGGACCCTTCGTTGCTGTTACAAATCCAGACTAACACAGCTACCCCTCCGATACTTAATTCCAGGTGAGACAATTGTGTGGTTACAATTGACTTACCTAGGATTGACTCCTCTGGCCATCCTCACAGAGTGATGGGAGAAACTATCCTGTTGATCTCTCTTACTCTGCGCAATAATGGGGTCAATTGTGGAGCCTTCATAGTTCAATTTTGCACATCCCCATTAGGTGCGCAAAATCAAACTCCGGAAGATCAACCCTGACCTGGTCAATCTCCTGGTAATTGTGGATATACCCTGAGAGTTGAGTGCAGGTCTGCCCCACTAAGATGAGTATCCTAGCCACTGGGCAATAGGGTATTCGAAGTTGGGGTTTTCTCTGTTTTTCCTGTTTAAGTTGCTTTACTTTGTGTGGAATTCTTAAATATTTATTAGGCCAAATAGGAAGGGGGAATGATTCTGTAGAGCAATGGTTAGGGAGCCCACCTGAAAGAGCTCGTGTCCCCCCGGTGAATATTAGATAGTGTACACAAAGCATTATAGCTTCAGCAGGATAGATTGTGAGATGCCCAGTGACTTTGGATGGAAGACTATTAGGTCTTTATGGGATGACTTACTCCACATCCACCCCATCTTCATCTGGCTATCATTTATCTCACATCTGCACTGGCGATAGACTTCATGTGTAAATGCCTAAATTCAGATGTAAGAGTCTAAAAATCATCAGCATCATAGTTCCATTATGTATCTGTCATTTAGAGCAGCAATGAAGCCCTTCCACTGCTTCTAGCAAGTTGTTCAGTGGTTCCCCACCTGTGCCCCAGGTTTTTCAGTTCAGCTTCCACTGCTCTTCTAACCTGAGGGACCTATTTTTGAAAGTCTTTGCCGTAAAGTATTTTAAATGCGTGCTAATGGACTCACTTAGATAAGCTTGGGAAGGTTGGGGTTCACCTGTCAAATTCAGAAATAGTGAAAAATAGGCATCAAAGGAGGAGAGAATCACCCCAGTCCCTGACCTCTAAATTTAAAAGGGTTGAAACTGTGTGAATTAGCTGGGTTAGAGCTGCCCTCTCTAAATAGTAAATGGGCATGACCTGACAGAACCTCTTGGGTAAGCTGAGATTTGCATGATTTAGTCCTTGAGCTCACAGCTTTCAGTGTTTTTCACTAAATTTATTGTATGCAAATTAAGTAAACTGCAATATTCAAAGCAGCAGCAGAGTTAATTAATCTAAGTCGATTCAGATTCTGATTGTTTTCATGATTCAAAAACCCATCTTGTTTGACTCAGAGGTTCAGGCATGTAGTGAGATCCAATACTCCGGCATGTGCCTTTGCCAAAGATGATCTGTATACCCTGCCTCCCCCCCTGGGGGTAGGGGTTCTGATCCTGTGTTTTGCAGCATTTGGGTGCAGCAGTACACCTGTTTGCTACACAAAACATGATGTGGTCCACAGTCAGTGACCCTCATGCGTATTTCGTGACTGACTGTCACTGTCACTCATTACGGTAATACTAAGGGCTACTTATGCCTGGGAACTGGTAGAAGGTGGGTTATGCATAATAGGAGATTTTAAAATTCAGGTTACTGTGGAGTTACCCTTAAGCTCATTTTAATATACATGCTGGTGAGGAAAACAGTTGTGTAAAAATAGCTTCTGCTGGGAGAATCTTCCTGTTTCATATATTAGCCATTTTTGTGAGTAAGCCCATGTAAGGTGACTGCACCGATAAGTGGGACTGGTAGAGCAGTAAGGTTTTAGGCCATAAGAAATATCTTTATTTCTCATATGAATTCTAAATGCCTCTATGCAGAAGTCAAAGTCCCCAGAATTGCTTACCTTGTTGACTATTTTAAGATCAATTATAATGTATTACTTTTGTCATGTCTTGTCAGTCGCAAAGCCCTTTTATTAGCTCAGGTTTCAAAGGCAAAACAAATAAATATATGTTTTTAAAAGTCCACAACTTTTAATCTCTGATGTTAATTATGTGAGAGACAGTCCCCAAAATTGCAAAGCACAAAGCCCATTGAATTTCCTTTCTCCTTGTATTAGACCAGTATAACCACAACTGCAGCCATTACATAGAAACATTATGGTCGTGTCTACACTATCCCAAAATTTTAAAATGGCCATGCAAATTCCTATCAGCAGATAGGAATAAGGGGATTTTGAAGTTGGTGAGGTGCTTTTGAAAAGGACCCCCGTCTGGACGAGCCGTGCGGTGGTGAGCCACGGCAATTTCAAAGTGCCGTGGCTGCTGGCATTGTAAGGAGGAGCTGAATATGTATTTCAGCGCTTCATTAGTAAACTTCAAAATGGCCATTTGCATGGCCCTTTTGAAGTTTTGGGATAGTGTAGATGTAGCCTGTAAAGCAGGCTTACGAGCTTGTTCAATTCTGACCTCATTATCTATATTACGTTCTTGCTTTTGTGAAGACAATAGTTTAAGGCTGGAGGCCAATGAATGCATATTCTGTGTATGCGCCAGCATTTTTCTGTGGCTTCTTTACTCAACTGGTAATGGAAAACGGTATATGTCAATATAATAGCATAATAGTGAGACACTATAGGCTAGTAATCTAATCAAGTGTACTATGTCATACTTACACACTATGAGGTCTGATATGTGGATAATCCATAAGGAGATACATAATATTTGAATTATCATATTGGGTGCAGATATTTGATGACAGGATTACATTTTGATAATCTTTGTACCCTTCTTTTGCTGTGTCTTCAGGCTAATGTTACGCAAAGCAACGTCTGAGCCTTCAAATGAGGAGGAAGTGGGGCAGCCAAGGCGTGGGCCACTGCCCTAGGAGACAAGTTTTGTTCCTTGCTCTGCTGCTGCTCATCCACTTCTCCACTTTGTGCCTCTGTTTCCTTGCCTGTAGCATGGGATTAATGATACCAATCTTCCCGTTTGCAATACTTTCCTACCTGCTAAGGGTGTGGTTTCCCTGCTATGTACATGTACCCATGTTAGGTCTTATCGAGGTAGCATGAGCATCACAGCAGCATCCCTGCAGTGGCATGAGTATTGGCAGCAGAGTCTTGGCGGAGCCATGTGGAGTACGTATCCCCACAGTTGCAGACATGCTTATACTTAGCGTAGCTTCTCCGCCCCACCACTGATGCTATCCATGCTATTGTGGCTACATTGTTAATTGTCCTCACCTTTCCTTAATGAGAGTTAATGTGAGTACTCCTACACGGACTTGGAATCACACCCCACGCTCATGGCTAGGCATAGCCAAAGGGAAGGGAAGTGCAAGTGTGCAGAGTAGATATAGATTGTGTTGACATAGTCACAAAGGGTGCTGTTCAAGAGCTAAGTGGTACTGTTTGCACCCCATCTGCATTACTCTTGTCTCTACTGTGAAGCACAGGTCTCCAGCAGAAGAGACAAGAGTAATGCAGCAAGCAATCTCCGGCAAGCAATTAGCAAAGCATCCTTTTCTATGCTCTGCTGCCCAAATGATCATAGTGAAGTGCTGCTCTGGACAGCACATGTAGCGCATGTGGCGAGAGAGAGCAAGTAAGCTCTGTCCTTTGAAGCATGAAAGAGTTGGAACAGGGAGGGAAAATCGTCATGGTGATGGTGGGGAGGGGATAGAACTGAAGCCATAAGCTGCATTAATGCAAATTGAAAATAGTTAAAGGGAAAAGTAGGAAAGGAGGTACCAGGACAGGTAAGAAATCAGATGAAGAAAAAAATTATGTGGGACTTTGCAAATTCTGCTCACTCTGAGGAGCATCATGGAAATGTTTTTAAAGCTACATCTGTTTTGTATGAAGCATGCCACACTCTGCCCTCTGTCCCAGGTTAGGGTATTCATCTCTCAGTTGCATGTTCTGAGTAATCATGGTGGTGGAACCCGCACACCTGCTGGGCATGGTGTACTCTCCCGTCTACTGGCACTGAGACTATTTAGAGAGAGAATAATGAATCTGCTCTGCAGCCCTAATTAATAGCCAGGTGGCTTTTAGCTAATTATTCGATGCTCATGTACTAAGCTCCGGTAGTCCCAGCTTCAATTCTGCCTGTTGGTGTTACAGTGGCATCACAGTGTTTGCTTGGAATAGTCCAGCTTGCTACAAATGTGCTTGTGTCTGCCAGGACAGTGGCTCACAACATTAATATTATGATGTTCTTTCTGGAGTGGTGGGGCTAGTGTACTTCACACACAGCAGAGACAGGTAACTCCGCATGCAGACTAAGCTTTCATGGGTTGCTTGTTGTTTACTGTCTATTTCATTATGGTTTATTTTCAATGTGGGGATTTTTGTTATGCTAATGAACCTGATAAAACAAAGCAGGTAATGGAAGCTACCAATAAAATGCAACATCTCCCCCCCAAAGAATTATAAAAGCGTTCCCTATTACTCTTTACAAAGTGTGGCAGCACTACTCTTTCTGCCCAGCTTAGCAGTTTGAGACTCATTGTTAGCAGCATGGCTGATGTCCCTGCTGCAGACACTGGGATTGTACAACTAATTGGCAGCATTCCTTTGTTTAGTTTTCATTTTATAAAGCACCCATCTAAAGTCCCTAGGTATCATACAAAGAATAGAAACAATGCAACCAACAATAAAGCCTGATTCCATTGCAAAACAATAACCCCCATGGGAAAAAGAAACTTACCCCTTAAAGCAAAAGCAACAGAAAGGAAATGGGCAGTCAATGGTTTTAAACTTCTCAGAACACCAAGAGGTGAGAAACCCACAGATGTAAGTTGTCCACCAAGAAGACTCTATCCCAGCTCCACATATTCATATGTATTAATAAATCTAGTACGGTACATATTCAGAAAATGGACCTGGTGGCCAACAGTCTAGCCTTTATTCAGTTGTCACACTTGATACAGATCTGTGTTATTGTGAGGTGGGGAATAACTGAAAATTTTGAGAACTTCAAGAGTATTACTGGAAAGGAATTAAAGATGGATAATGTAATACTGAGAAAAGTTCTGGTGTCTATGTTGAAATTTGCCAAGGGTGCATAAAAGCCACATGAATGCCTTGAGGCTGGAGAAAATGCCCTACAGTGACAGACTAAATGAGCTCTGTTCATGTAATTTATCAGAAAGATGACTGAACTGACTTGACTACATTGTTAAAATCTGAGTATTAAACAGTTCTTTAGTGGACAAAGGTATAACGAGAACCAATAAAGGATGAATCTCTCTAATTCAGCATGCTCTCATCCAGCAATATCCATAGTTCATCTGGGTGTCCACTTACCATGGGTGTGACCAAGTTTAACATGATCTCATAAAATTTGTTTACAAGTACTGGTCCTGGCTTTCAGTGTTCTGTGCCGTTATTTAGCTGCATTTTACACCTGTGGGTAGTCCATCGTGTCCGACGATGATGTCTTGAACTTGCACAGGCTCATCAGTTGTGGACTCACATGTGGGTGAGAAGACCAAGCTTTGCACGGCATGGGCATTCACAGTGGGGACAAGGGAATTGTCCTGGCTGTGTTGGTGCAGCTGCTGTTGCTTTCTTCCTCTCACAGGCATCAACGAGGTGTACACATTGCTGCTCTTCAAAGTTGTCATACGCATGTTGTACGAGAGCACACCAGCCTGTTCGGTCTTTTGCATGCTGCTCTAGCTGATCTGGTTTTAAACCAGCATGAGCAATGTTGGCCTTCACACAGTCTTTATATCTCTTGCGAGGCCTACCTTGATTCCTTTTGCCCTGGGAGAGTTCACTGGACAGGAGTTGCTTAGGGATTCTTGAATCCTCCATTCATTTGACGTGCCCTATCCAGCGAAGCTGGGCTTTCAGAATCATGGGTTCAATGCTCGTGGTTCCTGCTCTGTCCAGGACTTCCAGGTTTGTAACTCTGTCCTGCCATCGAATGTGCAGTGTTGACCTCAGGCTGCATCTGTGGAAGCGCTCCAGCAGTTTTCTATGTTTTCTATACAAGGTCCAGGGTTCACAGCCATACAGGAGACTGGTCAGGACTACAGCCTTGTACACTTTCAGTTTAGCGGACTGTTGGATGTTGTGCTGATTCAACACTTGTGCTCTCAGACGTCCTAGTGCCCGGCTGGCCTGGCAGATTCTGGCATTGATTTCTCTGTCAGGGGAGCCATCATTGGCTATCACACTGCCAAGGTACTTGAACGCCTCTACTGTTTTTAACTCTGTTCCTTCAATAAAGGTTGAAGTGGGGAGAACAGCAGATCCTGGAGCAGGTTGTAACAGTACCTCGGTCTTTCCTAGGCTGATGGTCAAACCAAAAGGGTGAGTGGCATCAGCAAACTTGTTGACGATGAGCTGGAGATCAGATCAGAAAAGCTGATCCAAACACTGTATCCATAGTGTTTCTCCTCTCTATGCTGCCATCTGTGTAGGCACAACAATGGAGATTTTTCCCACGCTGCTGATTTGAATTGGTCTGAAGTCAGTGTCTAGTTGCAGATTGACCTCTCTAGTCCAGCACCTCAGGACACGACCGGTGCCAAACAAGAGAATTTGCCAAGCTTTGGGAGGTAGATATTTTCTAGCAGCACATCACTAACACTGCCATTGCTTACTGGGCTTTTCGAAGACATTTAGTTGTAAAATTCCTTCCTTGTTTTTTTTGGAATTTTATGGAAGGAATTTTACACCTAAATGTCTTCGAAAAGCCCAGTAAGCAATGGCAATGTTGGTGATGTGCTGCTAGAAAATATCTAGCCATAGGCTACGTCTACACTACAGAAATCTGTCAACAGAAATTACTGTTTGAAGAGCTCTTCCAGCAAAACTTCTGTCAACAGATCACGTCCACACACAAAAGCAGATTGAAAAAGCAAACTGCCCGTCCACTCTCTCAACAGAATGCTCAACCAGAAGCTCTGCAAACAGGGCAGCCCAGTGAACCGGAAGCCCTCTCTGCGGACAGAGGGCCCCCCGGAGCGTCTACATGATCTTTTTATCGACAGAAACTGACAACGAAGGTGTTATTCCTCTTCATGGTGGGGCAGAACTCTGTCGGCAGAGGTGCTGAGCTTTGTCAACAGACTGTCGACAAAACACGTTTCGTGTGTAGACGCTCCACGAGTTTTGTCGACAACACTTTCTGCGTCCACACTTGTCACTACAGTGTTTTGCTGCACACCACACAGATGGGCAGAGAAAGGTTCCAGCAGCAGGGAGCTATGAAAGAATTTCCTTGTTGCATCCCCACTGCTGGAATCTTTTCTTTGTGCTGGAGCCTCTCTCTGTGGCAGCGAAAATCTCTGGCAGCAGAGAGGCAGCTATTTTTTAGCAGTGTCGTGTGGGAGGCATTGCAGGAGCATGTTGGGAGCTGTAGTAGTTTCTCTGACCTGGGGGTTCTGGTGTGTAGTGCACTCTTCTTTATTCTTCTCACCTCAGCTATGCGATGTCGCTGTCTTCACTGCCACTTATGCCTGGGCGTGCTGTGTCTGTGTACCACATGCTGTTGTAAATGTAGGTGCCCTAACAATAAGGCTATGTCTACATGGAGATGTGCTGCCGGCGGCGTGATGCAAAGGAGGGCTCTCAAAAATGCAAATGGCTGCTGATTTGTGTAGTTACATGGCTGATTTCATACTCCCATGGGATTGCCCTGACAGCAGAGGCTGCTGTCGTCAGAAAATGTGCTATGTAGATGTGGTTATGTCCGCAAAACCCCCATTATCAGGAGTCCCTTATCCCTGCAAAAATGATCAAGGATAAGAGGCTGCCAGCAAAGGGAGTTTTGACTGAGAGAACCATGTCTACGTGCTGCATTTTCTGATGACAGCAGCCTCTGCTGGCAGGGCAATCCCACGGGAGTGTGAGAATGAGCTGTGCGACTGTGCAAATGAGTGGCCATTTGCATTTTTGAGAACCCACCTTTGCATCACTTTGCCAGCAGCATGGCTCCATGTAGATGTAGACTAAAAGGCTATGTCTAGACTAGAGGGTCTTGTTGATAAAACCCGTGGAGCATCCAGAGTCACAAGGCCCTTCTGTCAACAGTAAGTCCTCAGAATGCAGCACTTTCGCCAACAGCTGTACCCTGCTTGCCAAGAAGAAAAACGCAGCTCTCGATAGACATCTGTCAACAAAAAGCTGCTCTGGATGTTCCAGCTGCCCTTCTGTTGACACAAAGGGCTTCTGGGATACCAGGCAACCCTGTCTGTTGTGCTTTCTTTTGGCTGATTTGCCAGTAGAATGGCTGGGCAGTCCATCCACTCTCTGTCAACAGAGCGGATCACTCTGCTTTGGCACTCTGCTTTGGCAGATCTGCTTTGGCAGTCTGGATGTGATCTTTTGACAGAAGTTTTGTTGTTTTGTTGCAAAATATCTTGCGACAAAAATTTCTGTTGATGAATTGCTGTAATCTAGGCAAACCTGGAGTGATTAACCAATGGAACAAACTACCCAGAGAAGTGATGGATTCACCCTTTCTTGGTGTCAAGACTAGATGCCTTTCTAAAAGATATGCATTATTCATATGCAATTTATTGGTCTCAGTACAGGGATAATTGCATGAAATTTAATGGCTTTTTTGTATACAGGTCAGATTAGATGATCTAGTAGTCTCTTCTGACCACAGCATTGTCCAACACATCAGTGAAAGACAGTCAACAGCCATCTGAAGAGAGTGTGGACTAACAAACAAAGAAACTTCAATATGAACGAGAGAGGTGTATAGCGAAAGTCTATACTTTATGAGCTGACCACCACACAAAATTGAAGAAGATTTGGGCAGGTTGTACATCAAGAGAAGATATTGGAAATATAGCAATAGTTCATAGAAGAAGGGCTTTCACAGTCCCTCTTTAACCAGGAAAAGGACAAGAACCAGTTCTTCCCAAGAGATGGTATCTGGACGAACATTCTTGTAACTGTGTATCTATACTGTAAGAGTTCATGGATAATATAGTAATACAGGTTTACACTTGACCATTTCAGAATGGGTGTATAATGGCATGCTTTGTAAAAAATATGACTGTCACAGAAATAAGCAAGCAAATTTGAGTGGATGAACTACAATGTGCTGGCAAGAAAGGAACTGATTTGGAGGAGTTGTCAAAATCAGGAATTTGGAAGATGTTTCCCCTTTTATTACCTTCTGTAACTTTACAGGTTGGGATCTACTGAAAGAGAGAGAGAGAGAGAGAAGTAAAATGCAACCCACAGACATTATTGGACTGATTCTGTTTCATTTGAAGTTTGTTGCAAAAGACTTATCGGTATTAACACGCAAGCAAGATTGGACCTTCTGTGGTAGATTAAACAATTGTGACAGTCAGGTAAGTGAAGTCTATGAAGCATTTATAATATGTCGGTATTAAGTACCATAGTACAGTCATTCCCTGCACATATGTGTAACGGTGGAAGATGCAAAATGTGTCACGGGCAGAGAAGATGCTCCTTGCCAATGCTCTTGGAGGACAATGATCAAGCAGCTCTACAGCGTGAATATCAAGTCAGTGTCCAGGGGAACTAAACAAAGCAGGGAAAATTGAAGATAAATGTCACACATAGAGGGTGCTGGGAATACTAAAATGCAAGAAATTGTTAGCTTGGGCAGGTGACAATTATACCTCATGAAGACCCATTGATAGAGTCTGCTTGCAGCAAGTACATTCAGTCCTTAAATTTCATGACCACTCAGATCCACCAGTTTTGATATTATCTTTGTTAGACTTCAACAGTCTTTGAGGAAGGGAATTCTTTTCAGTACTGTAGCTCTTAGTAGAGGGATAAAGCAGAAATGTTCAAACAGCTTTAAGTACCTGTCTCAAGAGTGCCAAGCTTAAACCAGCACTTAATCTCTTCTCTGCTGAGACTAGAAGTCTGGGAAAGGCTCATGTAAAGCAAAAGACTGCAAAGGCTTGTGTAAAACTCGTGGAAATAGGAAAAAATGGTGAAATTGAGCTTTTGTTCATTTTCTGAAAAGATTAAAGTATTATATTCCTCCAGTGTGGCTGCTCATGGTTCATTCAAATATTTTGGGATTTTTAAAGTATTCAAGTAACTGCAAAATATGAAAAAAGTGAGTTTATGTAATTTAAATGAAATAACAAGAAATGCTGACAGCACCCAAGGGAACAAAGTGTTTAGGGACATGTCCCAGGGTGAAGAGCTCAACCCTTGTCAACAAACAAAACATCAATTGCAACTTCCCTTTCCTCTGTCCTTCCACTGGTGCTTGGGGAAGGGATGCCAGAGTTGCTTGGGTGACAGATGCAGTCTTGGAGTACATAGGAACTTGCACCCAGGAGTCAGACACTTGCTGAATCTCAAATCTGTGCATGTTCCTAGTCTCTTTCTGATTATGAGTACAGTAAAACATACTAACAAAAGCGCTATCTTTGGGGAAAAAAAATTTCCTGATCACAACTGTTCTTGTTCCCCTTCTGCTGAGTCATAGCTTCATAAGAGATCTGACTTGTGGCTCTATTTGTATGTTATGAAAAAAAAATAGCATCAGTACCACTAAGATAAGTACTCCCTGAGTATCACAATGGGAACTGAGATTTCCCCAACTGAATCTGAAGAATCCAGAGTGTTGAAACTTTTAGCATGTTAATGCCGAAAAGAAAAGAGAGCTAGTTGGGTACCGTAGTCCATTTTCACATTTACCCGAAGAAATCATTAGGGATAAACAATACAAAAATAATGTGCTGTCACTGCCCCTCAATAATAACAATTTACAGTTTTGGGGCCAAATTCATCCTTGGTGTAATATCACTGAGAGGGTGTAAATGGCATTCCTCTAGCGACTGGGTAGGAGACTATAAATCTAGAGCTGCTCCTACCATTACGAAAAGAGGTGACCTCTGAGAAATGCTCCTCCCTCTGTTTTGACTTGGGCTGTTTGGGGGAAGGGTAGAGGAGTATCAAAGATCTAGAGGGCAGATTTGAGGGGAAAGAGAAGACTGGCAGGAGTTGGAGAAAGATCGCAATCTGCTACCTTCACGACAGAGAGTTTATACTCCTGCCGGGGAGCAAGCACAGTGGCTGGCAGCTCCTATGAAGACAGACACCCTCACAACTGTCTGCCTGTTGCCCTCGAGCCCTCTTATCCTGTTGTAGCTCCTACAGAAATTGGCCCTTGTTGGTGTATGTGTGAGAAGGCAGCTCTCACAGCAGATGGAGACAGCAGCATTTTTTCCTGACAGCCAAAGTAAGTGGGCAGAGGTAATCTGGGTATAGGTGAGCAGTGTGGTATAGCCTCAGATAAAAGTGTGGAAGGGGGTTGATGAATTGTTTGCAGAGATTGATAAAGACAGAAGCATTCACCAGGGATGGGGGAATGACAGTGTGACAGAGATTAGAAGGGCCATTCTGGATGAATGGCCACATGGTCAGGACGTAAGGAACTGGAATGAGCTCTACTCTGCTGAAGCCACCAGAGTTACAGCAGGGATGACAAATCTGGACCTTCATATTTACATGGGATATGCACATGGGAGTAACCTTCACCAGCCAATAATGTTTTTATAGTGCAAACATTGGAGTTAAGTCGTGGTGAGCAGTCCCAGGAGGCAGCAAGCAATCTGAGTTCCCACTAATTGCAGGGTGAGTATACTACAGCCCTGACTGCATGCTCATTTACTTCCCATGAGAAGTATTTTCCTTCTTTGAAGAATGGGAGTTCAGATGACACGTGGGCTCACTGGAGGAGAAACACCAGAGCTTTCTCCCAAAATGGTGTTCTCCACAAGTGATTGCAGGTACCCAGGGAAGATTTTCTGCTCAGGCCGATAATGTTGGCTCTCACCTTTCTTTCTCTTTGCCATTCTGGGTTAGAGTCTGCACCAGCAATGGGCAACTAAGAATAGTGAGTTGGCCACTCGAGTGGCCCTTCTTCATCTCAGCCTGCAGATCCCCTGCCTGCTTCCCAACTCTCATGTGCCACTCATACAGTAGAGCACTGGATCTGCGCACTTCCTACTCCTGTCTCTCCCAGCACTGTCAGAGCACCAAGAATCAGCTCTTTGTGGCTGTTCCTGCTCTGGGAGGGAAGGGGAGGAGCAGGGACAGAGAGTGAATCAGGTGATTTGTGCTGTTCCAAAGTTCTGGGAGGGAGGGGAAGGAGTAGGAAATGTGGAGCTCTGGAGTGTGTGAGGTGACTGGCGCTGGGAGGTAGGGTGTGGGGGCCACAGATGGCGCCTCAAGGGGTTATGGGTTGTCCACCACTTGTCTACGCATTTGCCCAGACAGAATTGCCTCCCAAAACTCACGAGGCAAGTGAAACTCTTCAATAGAGAGGGATTCTTAAAGCTTTATTCATGCGTATAGATTACAAACAGCAGAACACAGACTACAGTGTCTCCCACCACTTATTCCTCATCCATAAGAATCTGTGTGCAGCTTCCTTGTGAAAGGCAGCAGAACTATTAACCCGTTTGGAAATGAAGAACCAATACAACTCACTTAAGAGCATAAAGGAAATCTTCACAGGGCAAGCAATTAAACCAATGTCTGTGACTAGCCAGTCGGACCACCCTTTCTGTCTTCCAGCTTAATCATCCATGTTCCTTAAAATGTCCTCCCGTTTCTTGGTTTGCAGTCACTCTTCATTGCTTAGTCAGTCCCATGTAAAAGAAATGAAGACCACCAAAAAGTATATCCCCCCGCCTAAAATTCTTGGAAGCAGCAGTAAACAATTTGTACAGTCTGGTGCACGGTATAGTACATATTTGCTTTCATGCTGATGTATTTTACAATGATACTTATGGACACACTAATATATATTACAACCTTCATAAATGATAAAAGGTATGCAAATCTAGTGTTGCTGATATAGATAATAGCATGACAGGAGTCATTTAAATGATTTTTATCTCAAATCTGGCTACGTATGCCCATCACTGCTAAGAGTTGTGGATGAGTATGGCAATTATGATAAAATTCTAATAGTAAGAGTTTATTATATCGGTCCCTTTGTAACTGGAATATTCAAAACATTTTTGTAGATTATTTCAGGAAAATTTTATTTGACTTATCTAAAGCTTAAATATTAATTTCAGAATTTTTTTTGGCTTTTCTAATGCATTCTGTTCTTTGATCTTCCTTTGTAACAGCATATTTCAATAAAGAAACCATAACTGAAATATAATATGAAAAAGTTTGTAACAGCTCTCTTACTGTTTATTTCAACAATCTTAATTAAAGGCAAACGTAATCCTACAACAGACTTGTGATTTGTCTTTTCTTTGAAGCACAATGAGTTTTCATTCACATCCCTTGATGTAGTGAGGGAAAGCTAGTGGCGGGTGCATCACTGCTAAGGAGTTCAATTAATACATCTTTTCTGAAACTTATCTGACAATAAAACCTCACACACAAGACACACATACACACGAAAGTAAGCTCTGCATTCACTTTGTCTGCACAGCCATGTCTAAGTCTCACTTGGATGCTAGCCAAAGTCTCTAAAAACCCATTAAGGCTATTAGAGAAATTATTTCTCTTCCTTTATGAGCTGGGTAAATTTCACAGTTATTGTTGCAGGAGGGAATGAATTGGGAGTATATCTGTCTAGGGAATGCTGGTCTTTCAGTGGGAATTAAGCCAAGTCAGTGTAAAACAGCTTCTGTTTCAGTAAGTACATGTACTTACAAGAGACGGTCAGTGGATGGCAGTGTAATATAACTATTGTGCTAAAAATCCTGGGAAAATTCTCAGTGTTTGTTGTCATTTATGAGTAGAGTCATATCTTCTGGCAATTATGGGCTTCATTGGAAATCAGCTTTTCCTGTAAAATTATAAGTAAACCAATATTTCACATGTGCTAAACTTGCCTAACAGAGGGGAAGCAAGAGATTCATCCTTATTTAGGGGCATCATCATGTTTCCTATTGGGTCAAGTGTATTAAACAAAATAAAAACATTGGGCCAAGCCTTGCATGGGGTTTGTCCCATGAAAGCTCATCACCTAATACATTATTTTGTTAGTCTTTAAAGTGCTACAGGACTGCTGTGAGTTTTAGTGCAATAAAGGTTGCTGGCGTTGACCTGTCTAGTTTGTAAACACTTAGGATGCAACCACACTAATAAGTTCTGTTGAAAGATTTTTTGAAAGAAGGAGGCTCTTTTGAAAGAGCCCCCGGAGCGTCTACACACAAAAAGTTTTCTTTCAAAAGTAAATGGAAAGAATGCGGCGCTCCTTTTGAAATCGCTCTTCCTTTCCTGTTTCAGGAAAAGCACCCCCTTTCGAAAGCTTCTTTCAAAAAAGAAAATGTGTGTAGATGCTCTGCAGGACTCTTCTTTCAATGGAACAGTCTTCATTTTTGATCCCTTGCCCATTCTTTTGAAAGAGAGGGGGCTGTGCGGATGCACTCTTTCAAAAGAAGTTCTTCCAGAAGAGATCTGCCGGAAGGACTTCTTTCGAAAGATCTCTGTAGTGTAGACCTAGCCTAAGGCCTCTTTCGAAAGAGGAATACAAATGAGGGAAAATGCAAATGAAACACTGATTTGCAAATCTCAGGCTTCTTTTGTATAATCTCATCTGATCGCTTTTTCAGAAGAATTTTTTTTTTTAAAAAAGCAGTATAAACAGGGTTCTTTTGAACACCCACCCTTTTTCAAAAGAACCCTTGTTCCTGAAATAAATGTTTACAGGATTCTTTCAAAAAAAGGTTATTTTTTCAAAAGAACCCCATCTACACTGGTTTTTTTTGAAAAAGTCTTGTCCAAAAATGTGATTGCACAAGATTATGTAAATGAAGCACGAGATTTGTAACTCAGTGCTTCATTTACATTTTTGATTTCTCTCATTTGCATTCCCCTTTCAAAAGAGGAATTTCAAGCGAATGCAGCCTGAGTGGTTTAACATTTGCACTCTGAATGAGATGATGGCCATTTTAGGAAGTGCATCTGATTAAATTGGGGCACTGCAAGAAAACACAGAATTTTCTCTTGAGTTATGGGGTTTAGTTCGTTTAATTTATGCAGGCTGTGTGTGCATATTTATGGGAGACCAGAACATTCCTTTATCTAGTTATCAAAGTCCATATTTAGAATTTGCTGTGACTGAGCTTTCGATTGTTTACAGTCAGAAGTCTGATACGTTATTGGGAAAGTACCATTTTTTTTAACTTTGTACCAGAGTGGTGGGAAAAAAATCATACATTTTCAAGTGAAACAGGCAAAGTACAATTTCAGCCCTTCCCCTTTTCTTTAGGGGAGGGCCCATTTTGTTCCCTTTTGTTACAAGCACTGTTTTCTTAAGGTGAACCCAGTCTTAGGACAGTAAGACTCTTTTCTCCTTTGAAGTTCTGGTCTACTCTCCTTCCCCATGATGTGCTCTGTTTATATTGCCATGAGCTAGTGACTAGTGATGTTCTCACTTACAAGCTGGCTCTTGGGTGGTGCAGGAAATGGAAGTGGACAGAGCAATTCAGGCACAGGCACAGGATTCAGGAGAGGTGGAGAGTGGCAAGCAAGGAAACATGACGCCTCTATCATTATTTTTAAACCTTTTCAAGCAATGGATACATTGTTAGCAACTTTACAAAACTGCTGGAGTCACCTGGCTCAAATAGTACTGTATTTATCCTAGTTTGATTACTCTTCCTCAAACCCTCACTCCCCATGCAGTATAAATTAAACTGGTGGGTAGGTTTCAGCAATCGTGGCTGCAGGAAATTAAGTGGAAAGCAGGCAATGGAGATGTAGTAGTTACTACTGCTGCTAAATTTCCTGCAATTGCTGATTTAGTTCTAGCTACTACTGTCCCCCTGCATGTTTATTTTCCTTTCTTTGTCTCCCCCGCCATAGTTTGATGCTATTGTTAACCTCATTCCAACTGTTTTCTGTAAACTCTTCCTTTATCATATTATACCTTTTTAAAGTGCTCATTTTAATTTCCACATGCTAAGTTCTCCCCCTAGAATAATCAAGCAATTGACTGAACTATACGTGCTAATTTTGCAGTTTAAATATAGTTTGGTGCTGTAACAAATTGGTAATCTAAAAAGCAGTGTCACTGCCTCCTAGAGTTCTGAAGGAGCTTAAGATATGAAATTGCTGAACTGCTAGAAAAAGGTTGTCACTTATTAAAAGCAGCTACTATGCCATAGAACTGTATACATATTTTTCAAAGTGTGTTGAGGAGAACTGTGTAATTACAAACTGCACTTGGAAACTGGTTGAAATGATTAAAAACAGAGTGTGACATCAGCTGGAAGATCATGATGTGATAGACTCTAACCAGCATGGTTTCTGCAAGGAAAATTGTGTCTCACAAGTCAATTAGAAAGTTTCAGTAAAAGAGGGGATGAAACAGAACCAGCTATTTCATTCTGGCTTTCAACTCCCAGAGTCTGTCAGGTGCTGTGACAGTGCTTCATTGACAATAAACCCGGCTGGGTGCTTTCATACCTTAATGGATCTTGTGATCATTGAGTGGTTCACTTGAGGTCTGCCGTGCCACCTGACTGCACAGACCTGGGACAACACGCAGGAAAAATACACACCTGCAGCCAACATCTGACTGCGTTGGTGACCCCGACATGACTGAGACATGCTGCCTTTCTACTACAGTAAACTCTTTCATATCCAGCAGCCCTAGGACCAGGAGTTTGCCAGATATTCAAATATTCTGAGTAACAGAGAGGTATACCTAGCAATGCATAATACTAAAGAAAACAGAAGATATTAGGAA
This sequence comes from Carettochelys insculpta, assembly GCF_033958435.1. Classification (NCBI taxonomy): domain Eukaryota; kingdom Metazoa; phylum Chordata; order Testudines; family Carettochelyidae; genus Carettochelys; species Carettochelys insculpta. The sequence continues at coordinate 158,750,665 of NC_134138.1, read as the reverse complement.
ACAAACAAAACTGTATGCAGAGTACTTTATTTACCAACAACAGTAGTATTGTCCAGTGTACTGTATTTGCTGTCTTGATTTGTATTTACTTTCACTATAGTGTGCTTACGGAAAACGTAACTAACATTTACTTATGGTTAAAATGCCACTAATTTGAGAGTTCCAGATGCTAGAATGCCAGATATGAAAGAGTGTACGGTACCTATTCACTTATCCTGCTGAGCATGAACATTGTGTTTTTAACCTAATAATTTATTTCCTTCCTCTGACCCACATACAGCTTAAACAAGCAGTCTAACTTTTGGATCTCCTTCTGTTGCATTTTAGAACCATTTCAGAAAAGGAGCTTCTTGTGGCATACATGACAGATTTTCTACTTCCCCACATTTCATTTAAAAGAGTAGGAGCATCCACATACGTGACTTGTACATGAATAATTTTTTAAAGCCCTCACACCCACTTGCACAAGAGGATTACCATCATCAGAAACCTTCTCATCTTTCCTTCAAATGGCATAGCATGAAATCAATGTCTATTTTTCTTTCCATGATTTCTGGAGAGCATATTTATAGCTAAATTTCTCAAGTTCAGTAGCACAGACTTCTATTGAGACTTCTTGTTTCAGGGTTTTCAGTGTTCATAGAACCATAGATTCCAAGGCCAGAAGGGACCATTGTGATCATCTAGTCTGACTTCCTGCATAGAAGGAGGTCAACCATAGAACTTAACTTCTGCTGACTCAGTCTCACTGATGGTTTACCCCAAGAACAAAATGATGATATACATTTCACACACATTTCAGCTTTATTTTAAAACAAACAAGTCTGTATGTATATCATTGGTATACAAAAGTGAGTAAAATAGGGAGATATACTCAAGTATTCATCTGCAAATTAAACTGCCTGGCCTTGGCAGCAGCTCTTAAGTTTGCAGTTACAAGGTTGTAAGAAAATATTGCAGAGATGGGACCACCCTCCAAAAGCACATTAGATTGTGTTTTGTAGCAGCAAGAAGCAATCAAATTGCAGTTTCTTTTACTATGAAACCTCTTAAGCCTTAGCTGACAAATTCAACTACCATTGGTGCCTCTGGCAAAAATAAGTGCTTGTGAGCTGACCACAGCTTATAACCTGTAAGTTTTACTCCCCTTATTATAATCAAACCAAACAGTGTCTTTCCAAAAGCTGTTGCTGCTAAGTTTTCCAAGTTCTGAAAGTTTCTTCACAACCTTTTTTGGCACGTCTTAATTCTTAAATTGTCGCTTGCTTTGCTGGCAAATACTGGTACCAAACTCTACTAGGCCTGATCTCTTCCTTTCCCAGGTACCACATAGCTCTGATAAGAGCAAACAACATGTTCAGGATAGAGCTATTTGAAAAGATAGAAAAATAAAATTCACCAAAAATTTAGAAATTTTGAAGTAGCCTCTGTTTCACAGGGTATGAAATAAAACAATACATTTTGGGGGGAAAATATTATAAAACGAATAATGCCCTTGGTTTTCTGCCAGGTGTCTTCTTTTTTTCCTTTTCCTACACTGTAACTTTTCAAAGCCTCTTCAACACTGAAAAATTTGCACAGTACAAAAAATGAAAACTAAAGAGGAAAGTGACATAAACAGTCTATTGCAGTCAGTGGCAAAACAGGGAAAAAGGGAGGAGAGGATGAAAAAGGAAAACAAAACCATAAACAAATCCAAATTTTGATTTTTTTCAGCTTTTTAGAAATGAAAAAAGAACATTTCCGTTTGAAATGTTAGTAGAATCGTTCTCAGTTACACTGAAATTTGTCGTAAAAATGATGTGCTGGAAAAAAAAGTTGAAAAAAGTTTCATTGAATTTTTTTTCTGCAGTAACATGTTTGCCAGCTCTTAACTAAAAGTGAAGCTCAGCCTCAGGTGCATTCAGCAGTGTATTCGTCTGGTGGCCCATCCTGTTTGCCTAGGGCATTAGTTATGTTGTGGGTATCAACTAACACATTCCTCCCCACCTCTAAATATTTGTTCATTGCAGGTCTTGTCACTCAGCATCCCCTGGCTTTCCCTGTGCTTTTGTTTGGTGGAAAGGATTTGTCCCAAATAACAGTTCTATTTCTCCTAGGCTCCTGAGGAATACGATTTTTTCCCAGCCTAACCAAAATACCTATATCTTGCCACTGCATACACCATTCTTAAGATCTAATTTTTATTCCCAAGTACACAGCAGAAAATATCCAGATAAAGATGACCACATCCAATTCCAGTTATCTCAAGCAAAACCTGATAAGCTTGTTTTGGATAGGAAAGCAAATGAAGATAAAATCATGTTTTTACTGGTGACAGAATTAGTGTTTAATGACAGTAACATCATCTCCAATGTGTTATAATTGTCCTGCTTTTTAGCTGACTTTTTTATATCTCAAAATAATTGTAAGTGCGGTTTAGGTTTGCAAATGACTATAATTGTGGAAACAGTTTAGCTTATTTAAGGATCTAGGGTGGGATTTTGGAAACTACTTAGGGGCTTTGGATGCCAATTTCCCATTAATTTGCTCCCTAATTTCCTAGGCAGCTTTGAGAAATGTCAGCTTTGTTGACTGTTCTGTGTTCACAGATACGTAGGGTAGATGCTTAAGTGACCTACATTGTGAGCAAAGGTGGAATAGCTAGAGTTTTGAAACTCTGGCCACCATATGTATACCAAAGCTCTGGAAATTCAGAACTGTGCCTCATATGCAGGCATTTATGATATGACACACCAGTAAATTATAGTACAAGAAATGTATAATATATTCTGCTAGGAGCAAAGTTATATCGATCTCCCAATATGGTTCTAAACTCGTTGGTGGATGAGGCCTGTGCATTGTACGTGGGCAATCAAAGCTTGGTCAAATTACAGCCTCTACCAGCAGAAGCAGGTAAGGAGCTCCTACTACGAGTAGTATACCACAAATGTTTCAGACGGCGCAGATGTGCAATATCTAAATTGAAGCTGCGGGGCGGGGGGGGACACCAAAAGGAAAAAAATTAGGCCATCCACCCGTATATCCAAAGATGCTGTCTTTCTAGTAACGGTACTGTTTCTCCCATTACCTTTTCAACACATGCATTGAAGTAAACAAAACAGAACAGAAAGAGGAAAGCTGTATATGTCATTGGATAGCTGTTGCCTTGCAATTCATGTGGGGCATACTTAGAACTTGTAGAATTAGGACTCGAGGTAGTCTCCGTTAGGATGCTCCTCAACATTCTTCTTTATACTATATCCCTACTAATGGCCATACTTTAACTCAGACAGAAGTCCTGTGAGAGCAGGTGCTTGCTCATTTTAATAAAGATGTGCTTCAGCACGTTCCCTGTAGAGTGGGAAGTTCACCCGTCAGTTACTATAGCATGTGCTTCACTAAACACCAGCTTGGAGTTCAATCTGGCAGCCTAGATAAAGCACAGCTATTTGAGATAGTTCAGGCTGCAAATCCCCCTTGAGACAGCAGTATACTACTCTTTGTTTTGGCAGATGCAACACAGCTGTTTTGACTGTAACCTTGTAACATCTCCATGGCCCATGCTTCTGTAGAATCCACATATGAATCCAAAGTCTTTTAAGATCTCCCAAGGGACTCTTCACTGTGTCTACTGCTGCTATTGACACACGTCTCCTCCCTATGCTGCTGCCACTTGCTGAAATCTTAACTATTGACCCATAGTTCAGGATTATCCTCGAGTCTCCTGCGAATGCTGTGCTAGCAGAGCCACATGATCAATCCACCATTGCTTACCGTAACAAAGGAGGTCTTTCCCCTGCAGTGCACCTTCTTCTTGGCTCTAGGGATCATAAGAGGAGTCCATGCTGGCATTATAACCTGCTTCCTTCCTACTCCTTGTGGCTTCTCTACTGCCAGTCATAATGTCATTTCCCACTCCAGCATCTGAGGAGGCTGACATTGGACACAATAAAAAAATCTTCTCTGACATAGCTACCAAAGGGGTAATGGTTCAGTTTTTTGCTATTACTCTTCGATGATACTTCTCAGCTGCCACTCTTCCACATCATAGTCTGCGTTGGTAGCATGTAACTTCATAAAATGATGAGGGTGTTCACTCTGCACCTAGGCTGTTCGGCATCTGTGATGGCAGCTTTGTTCTGTGCTGCAGAGCTGGTGAAGCAAGGAGAAGAGACGTACCTCCCCGCCACGTTTTGTGTTATTGATTTCCTGAGTCTAATATAGCAACGAAGGATCCTGTGGCACCTTATAGACTAACAGAAAAGTTTTGAGCATGAGCTTTCATGAGCACAGACTCACTTCATCAGATGCTGGTCTTGGAAATCTTCAGGGCCAGGTATAAATAAGCCAGAGCAAGGGTGGGGATAACAAGGTTAGCTCAGTCAGCAAGGGTGAGGCTTACTACCAGCAGTTGATCTGGAGGTGTGAACACCAAGGGAGGGGAAGCTGCTTTTGTATTTAGCCAGCCATTCACAGTCTTTGTTCAGGACCCTTCGTTGCTGTTACAGATCCAGACTAACACGGCTACCCCTCCGATACTTGAGTCTAATATGAGTCATTCAAACGGAAAGCAAATGTTCATTCTCTGCCCACATTGGAACACTCCTGCTCCCCTTGTGGCTCACTAGTGGTCATAGGTTCTCTGATGACATCCTTGTCAGTGGGCCAGATTCTGCCATCTGTAGTCAGATGGAATAGTGCCTTATTCCATGTATTTAGGTTCAAGAAGAAACAAAATCAGGTGGGCAATAATGTGAAAGGGGCTTAACTGTTTTCAATTAGACTGTTTTGGAGAGAGATGTGTTTACCGTTTAGGATAACTGCACCCATGTTCCCCTCTCTGATGTTGCAAGGACATTCTTAGGGTTCCAGTTCCCCAACCATCATGTCTCTTAGGTAGAGACATTCTCTCCTGCCTCATGCACAGTTTCATGGCTGTCAATTCCCCAGCAATTCAAGCAAGCCCATTCTGATATTTTCCTCAAAGACAACGAGAAATTCTGTGGTACTGTGCTGGGGTCTCCTGCCCTGCAAAGCTCCCGAGGGCTCTTGCATTGCCCTCAGGGCTCCATAGTCTAATCAGGCCTCAGTGGCCTAGTCAAAGTTCACTGGCCCAGCAGTCAAAGTCAGTGCAAATTGCCCCTGCAGTCAGAGCAGTGCTGCCTAATGGCCAGAGGTGATGGGGTGTACCAACGCAGCACTGACTGGAGAGGGTGGGGGTCAGGCTTGTTAGGTGGAAAAGGTCCCATCCCCGAGGCCCTGCTGGGCATGCTCTCTGACTGTAGCTGCGGTGTGAAGGCCGGGGGGTGCCAGTCAGTTGGAGCTGGCCACCGGTGGGGCAGGAGCTCTTGCCAAAGTGTAGGGGCAACACTCACCGGATGTGAAGCTGCAACTGCCTGAGGAGCAGCAGCTGCCTGCAGAGCAGCAGTCACAGCAGCAGCAGCAGCTGCAGCCTGGGGAGACATACATCAGAGCTGTTTAATGAGGTGCTGATATGACTATTCAGCACCTCATTAGCATAACGGCAGCCAGTTGTGCTTCAAAAGCGTCACTTTTGAAGCACAACTAACTGCCATTATACTAATGACGTGCTGAATATTCATATCAGATTTTCATTAAACAGTTCCGATCCATGTCATTGACATGCCCCTTCTGAAAGGGAAGGACATGTGTAGACACAACTGTTGTGTTGTGTAGATGCTTGCAAAGTTATTTTGAAATCGTGGCTGCTATTTCATAAGAATGTTGCTGAGTCGACATACCCTAATTGACCAAAGATACTGAAGGAATTGTTGTTCTTCAGTGAGTAATGGTTCACAGCTTTTGCCATGTTTCTGTGCAACTGCAGGTGTGAGGTAGGGATGTTTTATTACCCTAATGCTGTTCTGCTGAGCTATTGATGTGCTATTAGGACTTGCTGCTCCACATATCAGCATCAGTGTTGGTCAAGAAGAACTCACTGACCAAGATTAAGCAGACAATGCTGCCTTGCTTGTGGAGAAGCCAAAGAATTTCAGTCCTGCGTTAAGAATTTTCAGGATACCGCCAGCACTATGGGCTTGAACAATTCATGGCAGAAAAGCAGCACCCATGAGCTCTGAGCCACACCACCAGAATCCACAGAGCAGAGGAATTCCAGATCAATGGAAACCACTGATGAAACTGAAAGTGCTCCAACTAATGGGTCTTGTCATCTCCTGCCTAAGGTCCATGTCTCACTATGGACACATTAACTTGAGAGTCTATCAAACTTGTGTACTGTGTGTGCTGATATATGGGTCAGAAACCTGAACCCTCTTAAACGCAAACTTAGAATGGCTAGAGACGTTCCATATATACTATCAGCACCAAGTCAGAGCTATGGTGATTTAATTTTGCATGAAGTACCATAATCTTACTGAGATTTCGCCTTCCTCCCATTGCTCCTATGTCCGAAAGTACTGTTGCCTGCTCTTTGCCCACATCCCCAGAACAGACAAAAGCACCTCAGCACATTGTGCTTTCAGACTTTCCACTGATGCACAAAGGGATGCATGAGCTCGACTTACCTGGCATCACCTGTGGGGCTGTCCCAGTGATTCAGGATTGAGCCAAAGTTGCAAAGTTCACGCCACAATATCTGGTATGATGCTATCAAATATGGTGACTCTGGCTGGTGCAACAGTCCTCAGTAGACTATAGTCCTTTGATGGTGGTGACTGACTGTGAATATGGTTGGAAGAGTCTGGTCTTACATCAGTTACAAATTAATCATTCTGAGACAAATTCTCCCTTCTAAAATCTGAAACTGCAGCTTCAGCCTAATTTTCTTTGTGAATCTCTGACTATTTCATAATTTCTGTTTTCAAGAGGAACCTTCGTTCCAGATTGCCTTTTCCTCCCCATTAAATTGAGCAAACTAGACATCCTGTGTGCCAGTTCTCCAGGCTCATGAAGAATGACCCACTTAAGAAAGAACACTGAGAAAATTGTTCTGTAACTCCTATGCCTGGGCCATCATGACCCAGTAGGTCACCTGGAAAACGATGTCTCTGTCAGTACTTTTGTCTCTTTTCCTTTTTATAAAGACCTCTTCTGCTGCTGGCCCTTTACCACATGTTCAGCTTCACTCTGATTTGTTCGTGACGTGGGAAAAAACTCTCTGAATTTTCATGATGTTTGGTGTTCCAATTATAAAACTATAAACTAAATGAGAGCCTTAATTATAGTAGGAAACAGATTAAAATATTGTAATTTCCCTCACTGTTTAGTGAGGGGGAGATTAAAAAGCCAGTGGCCTAAATTTATATTATTTGTATTTCTAGGAGTCAAACCTCAATCATGTAAAACAGCCACTGGGCCTGTATTAATGGGAGAGGCCAAGAGAACTGAATCTCAAAGGGCTGTTGCCCTTAGGACACAGTACATTATGATAATGTGATGAAGAATAATTACCAAATGTGAAATATATATTGTCAAATATAGGAGCAAGCAATTCCCTGGCTGAAAATCAGGGAGATTAGACAAGGTAGTGAACTCTAGTCAGTCAGTTCCCTCAGGATCATGTGAGTCAGGATTAGACAAGGCAGAAGCCTAAATTTATGTTATTCATATTTCTTTGTGCCAGGTCTCAATTGTATAATAGACTCTATAGGCATTGTTTGGTGGTAAAGGCAAAAATTACCAGAATCCCATGTGATAGTATCTTCTAAGACATGGTGTCCAGTACATTAAAAGCATTTGGTGAAGTATTCTTAAATAATATGCACAAACAGTTCCCAATCACTTCTGATTAAGGTAAAAATGGAAAAAAGAGTAATAGCATATTTACTTATATATATATATACATAACTCAGAAGAGTTTATACATTATTTCTCATAAATGTTATCAAAATGTCTTCTGTTTCATCTTACTTCTGACCACACTATAAGCTCTGCCAGTCATGTAACAAGATCTGGTATCTTGTGACCAGTCCTAACCAATACAGATTGAAATTTGAAAATGCACCGTAAAAAATGCTGCAAAATTGGTGTGAGCATAGATAATGCTATATCAGAATGTGTTCTAAGTTAACTATAAATATTGCCCATACTTATGCTAAATGCCATATTATTTTAAATACTAAATATTAATTTTATTCCTGTGAATGGGTGCAATCAGAATTCATTCTTTCAATTGTATTTTACATGTTAAGTAAGAATGAACTAATTGGGGCTATTTATGTGACAAAAGACCACCGGTGTAAATCAGATTCACTGAATTGGACCAAAACAATTTCCTCTAATAGTTTTCAAAACTTGATAATTTTTTGATATTTTATTGGATTGTGGCACCAAAATACAGTCTTGAGGCTGAAGACAGACTGTAATTAAGAACTAATACTACAATTCTTTAAGCTTAACTACAACAGATACAGATAGGTGCTTTAATGAAACAATTAGGAATGTAGTTGGAAGGATAGTTCAGTGGTTTGAGCATTGGCCTACTAAACTCAGGTTTGTGAGTGCAATCCTTGGGGATGGAATGGGGATGCTGTTTAGGGAGCTGGAGCAAATAGATTAAAAAAAAAAAAAAAAAAAGGATGCTGCTTGGTCCTGCCAACAGGGAAGGGGACTGGATTCAATGATCTCCTGAGGTCCCTTCCAGTTCTATGAGATGTGTATCTCCATAAATGTTTCCTTTTCTTGCTGGTCTCCAGTTTTTAATGTTGTGTCCAGATGCCTGATCACTTTGTTTGTAGCCCTGGCTGACCAGTGAAACTATCTGGGATTCAAACCTGACTTTTAGTTTTGTAAACTTTACACTACCCTCATAACACATCTGTTAAACTCTCACAAACAAATTTGGGTCTGAGCCTGCAAACACTCACACCATTCACACAAGCAGTCCTACTGAAATCAAGCATTTCCTGGATAAGGCCATTTGGCTTCAATACAGAAAGAAAAAAATCCACACAATCACATCTGTAACATCAAGTACATAAATAATTTTACTGATGGCACTGAGATTTCTTATATGTTTAAGTTTATTCATGTATTTATGTACTAAGTTGGATTGAGAAAGGCCCGCTGATGGGGCAGGAAGTATGGGGGCAAAAGGGGACAGTTGGCCCCTGGGCATGGAGTTTCAGTCGCTGCTGCTGCTACTTTGGTAGATGCAAATAAAAGTGTCAGGGATCATGAACCAGTATCCTCAAATCCCTTCATTTGCAGGTGAAAAGTAATAAAGCAACAGCTGCAGTACATGTCCTGCTCTGAAACAATCTCTATCTCAATTTGCCTTTAGGCCAGTGTTAATTGTAAAAAGGCAAATGGTATGAGCAGGTTTTCAGAGTATGGTACTCCTGAAAAATAAATGATTAAGAAAAGAAGATAAATACTCAATGCTAAGAAATGATGATTCTTTAAGTTTCCACAGTCAAGCAATATTTATCAGATGCATTGATTTAACTAGCGGCTATTGGCAGTTACAAATGGATGATGACAGGAAACAAAAAACCACCTTCATTTGCCATAAGGGGGCTTTTCATTTTAATGTAGTGCCTCTTGGAATTACCAGTGTCCCAGCTACATTTCAAAGATTAATGAACATCATCCTGTCAGGTTTAATACATCGCACTTTCATAGTACATTTTGACAAAGTACGGTTATCACAGGTTTCCAGAGTTTTGAACAACACTTAAAGACCTTGCTAGATGTCTTATAAAGAATTACAAGAATCCGGCAGTTAAAATAAGGATTAATTTTGAGATAAACTGAATATTTAGGAGTTTAAAAGAGGGATTGCATTGCAATCTGTGTGCAAAGTTTATGCTACAAAATTAATTTTATGTTGCCACAATATGAAATCCTTTTCAGGTGACCATATGCTACAAAAAGTTGTACTTAGTCGTATTTTCCCCTCCCAGCAGAAACACTACGTGATCTAACTTCAAAGGAATAAAAATCTGACCCAACTTTATCAAGACTCATTTGATTTTTTAAAAAAATTGATGCATTTTAATTGTGACGGTGCATTTATTGAACCCACTGCTCTTATTCATAGCCAACTTCCTGGTTCAAGCCTGTATTTTAGAATGATAGAATATATCACAACAAATTGCAAAGATCTTCTTAAAGTCACATATTACTTGAATGTTAGCATTATGAAATTTTTATACTTTTACTTTCACATTATTTTTAAGTCAGTAAATTTGAAGTACCTCATTTTATAATCCCAAAACACACACTGAAAATGGTATTTTATGTAAAAACTATCTGTCTCTGAAAAAAACAACTGTTTACTATTACAAGAGAGCTGACTATTTTTCTTGCAAAGAATCTCTGTTCCATTCAATTTAATCTCCATTATGCCTAAACATTTCTGAACATTTATTTCTAAATATCAAAGTTTGAAACTAATCGTATTCTTCTTAGTGTCCTTCACAAATACATAAATATTTATATTTTTCTGTATTTTGCTGTATAATCTCAGGGAGCACATTCATTATTTAGACTTGTACAGCATTGTTTAAACTTTTACGTGTCTGACACACTTCATTTACCTTAGTGCATGTAATTCCAATAGTCCATAAACAAAATATTCTATGGAAAACCTGAGATGTAACTGTGATTCGATCAAAGTGTATAAATACCAATACAGGGAGAAGCTATTTGATAATGAAACTAATTTGTCTCAGTTCAAACAATGGCACCTATATTTCCCCCTCATGGTCCACCAGTGGTACCCACTCTAGTTCCTTGGCTCCTTAGCCATCAGCTGTCTTTGATAGAGACCTATATATCACTCACTCCTGACTGGAATGTTTCCAGTATGCACAGTTCCCTACCACACTGAGATATTCCCAGCATGCCAGACTGCGTAAACTGGCCAGTGTCTTCACTTTGCTTTCTCTCCACAGGCTCTAAATATATGGAATTGTTTGTAGTTACAATTTACCTAACAACTTTTTATAAGCAAGCATTTTTATTCTTAAGATGAAAGTATTTCAGAGAAACCATATTAAAATAGTGAAAGAACTTATGAGCTAAAAAAACCTTACCAGAGGTTACCTTAACTTTAACTTTGGATTTTGGAAGGAGTTAGTCCTTCAAAACTCACAACTGGGTTTTCCTGGTACTACAAATTCATAACTATCTCAGATTCAGAACCAGGAGAGTCATGAGAATTTCAGTGGTTCCTTAATACAGCTTGGGACTTCGATCTTGAGACTGTCTGTGGCCAGAAGTCCTCTCATCAAGGTATAGCTTCAAAATGCTGAGTTTCGCACCTTAGGCTGGAGACACTTACTACACCAAACACACACCTTGCATGACGTGCCCACAGAGTAACATGTAAAATATCTGCTGACAGCTCATAATATTATGGAGATATGGAATTTGCATTCATATCCTCCCAGAGATAACGCTGGCAAATCACATGATACTATTTGCCCCAAAAGTCCATTCTTGTCTGGCCTACTGTTCAATATAGTCCTTTGAAGTTCATAACACTTCATAGAATCATAGGGTTGGACAGGACCTCGGGAGGTCATCTAGTTCAGCCCCCTGCTTCCAGCAGGATCAACTCCAACTAAGTCATCCCATCCAGGACCTTGTCAAGCCAGGACTTAAAAACCACTAGGGATGGAGAATCCACCACCTCTCTAGCCAGTGCATTCCAATGCTTCACCACCCTCCCGGTAAAGTAGTTTTTCCTAATATCCAACTTACTTCTTTCCTTCTGTAACTTCAGACCATTGCTCCTTGTTCTGCCATCTGTCACCACTGAGAATGGTTTCTCACCATCCTCTTTAGAGCACCCCTTCAGGAAGTTGAAGGCTGCTATTAAGTCACTTTCTTGTCTTGTCTTCTGTAAACTAAATAAGCCAAAATCCCTTAGCTTCTCCACATAGGCCATGTGCTCCAGCCCCTTAATAATTTTGTTGTCCTCTGCTAAACCTGCTCCAGCACATCCACATCCTTTTTATACTGGGGGGCCCAAAACTGGACACAATATTCCAGATGTGGCTTCACCAGTGCAAAATAGAGGGGAACAACCACTTCTCTAAATCTGCTCACAGTGCTCCTCTTGATGCACCATAATAGGCCATTAGCCTTCTTGGCTACAAGAACACACTGTTTACTCATATCCAGCTTTCATCCACCATAACCCCTTGGTCACTTTGTGATGTACTGCTGCTTAGCCAGTCAGTCCTAAATCTATAACAATGCTTGGGATTCTGCTGTCCCAAGTGCAGGACTCTACACTTCTCCTTGTTGAATCACCATCAGATTTCTTTCGGTCCCATCCTCCAATTTACCCAGGCCACTCTGGATCCTATCTCTACCCTCCAACATATCTACCTCTCTCCCTAGCTTAGTGTTGTCTGCAAACTTGCTGAGGGTGCAATTCAGTGTCTCATCCAGGTCATTAATAAAGATGTTGAACAACACCAGCCCCAGATCTGAGCCTTGGGGCACTCCGCTTGAAACTGACCACCATCCAGATATTGAGCTTTTGACCACTACCCATTGGGCCAGACCAGAAAGCCAGCTTTTTACCCATTTTATAGTCCATGGATCCAATCCATACTTCCTTAACTTATGGGCAAGAATGTTGTGGGATAAGGTATGAAATGCTTTGCTGAAATCAAGGTATATCATATCCACTGACTTCCCCATCTCCATAGAGCCTGTTACCTCATCATAGAAGTTAATCAGATTGGCCAGGCATGACTTGCCCTTGGTGAATCCATGTTGATCACTTTCCTTTCTTCCAAGTGCTCCAAAATGGATTTCTTGAGGATCCCCTCTGTTATTTTCCCAGGGATTGAGGTGAGGCTGACTGGTTTATAGTTCTCTGGATTGTCTTTCTTTCCTTTTTTAAAGATGGACACTACATTTTTCCAGTCATCTGGGATCTCTCCTGTTCTCCAAGAGTCTTCAAAGATAATGGCCAAAGGCTCAGCAATGACATCTGCCAATTCTCTCAGTACCCCTGGGTGCATTAAATCCAGACCCATGGATTTGTGTACCTCTAGTTTTTCTAGGTAGCTCTTAACTCATTCCTTCCCCACCAATGGCTGCCCTCCACCTTCCTATACTGCATTGTCTAGCAGTGTCATATAGGACCTGTCCTTGTCTGTGAAGACTGAGGCAAAAAAACCATTGAGTATTTCAGCTCTTCTTACATCATCTGTCACTGGATTACCTCTTTCATCCAGTAATGGCTCCACACCTTTTCTGATAACCCTCTTATTGTTAACATGACTGTAGAAACCCTTCTTGTTACCCTTCCCAGCCTTTTCCAGCTGCAGGTCCAATTGGGCTTCTGCTTTCCTGATTAGTGCCTGGTATTCTCCAGCCATATATTTATACTCCTCCTTAGTCAACTGTCCACATTTCCGTTTCTTATACGCATCCTTTTTGAGTTTAAGCTAACCAAGGATTTCCCCATTAAGCCAAGCTGGTTGCCTAACATATTTGCATTTCTTACGATGCAGCAGGATGGTTTACTCCTGTATCTTCAGTAGACTTCTTTAAAATACTGCTGATTCTCTTGAACTGTTTTCCCCTTCATCTTCATTTGCCAAGGGAGCCTGCCTATCAGTTCTCTCAGGGAGTCCAAGTCTGCTCTTTTGAAATCAAGGGTCTGTATATTACTGTGCACCTTTCCTCCTTTTGTCTGGATCCTGAAATCTACTATCCCATGGTCACTGCAGCCCGGGTTGCCACCCACTTCTATTTCTCCTACTAGTTCTTCCTGTTTGTGAGCAGCAGGTCAAGTTGTGCATGGCCCCTGTTTGGTTCCTTCAGCACTTGTACCAAGAAGTTATCTCAAACATTCTCCAAAAAATTCCTGGATTGTCTGTGTGCTGCTGTATTGGTCTCCCAACAAATGTCCAGATGATTAAAGTCTCCCAAGAGAACCAGGGCCTGTGATTTGGAAGCTTCTCTTAATTGTCTGAAGAAGTCCTCTTCCACCTCATCTCCCTGATCTGACAGTCTATAGCAGACACAAACTGCAACCTCACCTCTGTTGTTTCTTCCTCTAAGCTTAATCCAAAGACAATCAACTGTTCCATCCTTATATTGGAGCTCTGAGCTAACATACTGCTCCCTCACAAAGAGCACAACTCCTCCTCCTCTTCTCCCCTGACTGTCCTTCCTAAACAGTTAATACCCTTCCATTACATGCTCCAGTTATGCAAATCATCCCACCAAGTCTCTGTTATTCAAACAACCTCATACTTCTTTGACTGTGCCAGGGCCTCTAATTCTTCCTGTTTGTTTCCCAGGTTTCTTGCATTGGTGTACAAGCAACTTAGAGAAGTGACTGATTGGCCCACTTTCTCCTCTTCATCTGGGAAACCTACTTTATTGTTCCCTACTCCTTCCGCAGTTACCTCAGGGCTTGTGTCACCATCCCCCCATGAACCTAGTTTAAAGCCCTTCTCACTAGGTTAGCAAGCCTGCTCGCAAAGATCCTCTTTCCTCTCTTTGTTAGGTGGATCTCATCTCTTCCCAGCAATCCCTGTTTACGAAAGAGAATCCCATGGTCAAAAAAATCAAATCCCTCTCTGCAACACAGCCTACACAACCACACATTTACCTCTGCAATTCAATGAACCCTACCTGGATCCCTTCCTTCCACAGGGAGGATGGACAAGAACACCACTTGTGCTTCACAGGGTTCACATCCCATCTCCCCGCGAAGAGTTACATACAACTCCATCTATAATAACATGAAACCTTTTGAATTTACAAAAAGAAATCCCTAAGATACTTAAATATATATTTTTTCCCCAAATATATTGCAGGAAATTTCCATATCTGCCACCGATCAGTCTACTTATGGTGGGGTTTAATTTTTCAGTTGTGCAAGGGGATTAGACCATTAGATTTGTGCTCTTTGATTATGATTTAGAAAGAAAAAATGAAAGTTCGAGAGGCATAACAAAATGCAAAAGCCAGAAGATGAAGTCGGAAAAATTCAAGCAGGAAATCAGATGCTCATTTTCAATAGCAGTTAATCCTTGGAATGGCTGACAGAAGGAAGTGGTAGATTCACAATATTTTAAAAGCCTTTCTAAGAGATATTCTTAGTTTGGCTAAACCACAAAATAATGGTTCTGATGCAAAACTGACTGGACGAAGTTTGATGGCCTATCTTTTACAGGAGACTTAATGGTCAATGATGCTTCCGTCTAGCTTTAAAATCAGAAGCGGCGCAGCAGAAGCCAGCTGATGGGTGGGGCCTGGCAGCAAGCTGATGGTAGGGCCTGGCTAGTGGGCAGTGGATGCTGTAGTCAATTGGAGTGTGGGGCTCTGAAGACGTGGGGCCCCAGGCAACTGCCTAGCTTGCCTTGCCCTGAAATTTATAAATAAGTCTATTTTCTGCGAACAACATGACTGGCTGAGTGTGAGTGCCTATGTAAATAAATAATCTGTCTGTTTGATACGAGGCAGGGTAATTTCAACCAAAAGAGATAGATGTTTATTTTGTTATGCCATACTCAGTAGTATTTAAATATTTGTAACACACTGTTAAAAGAGAAATATTGTGAATAAATGCATTTATCAATCAATAGCAATTATTGGGCAAAGTAATCACAATTACTGTTTCATAAACTACTATTGCATATGTCATATTATAGGAAAATGTTTTGTGATAAAATTATTTATGTGAATTTGCATTTGCAAATGAACAATCCGTCATAGATGTACAGGTGGTATTTCTTTTTCAGAAAAGGATACTAAGCCAATTGTTTTGTTTTAAAGTTTTGAAATTGCTGATGAAAGAGTAGGGGGCTGTTTGTGGAACAGAGTTAATTTTCTAATGTTGTGGTAAAACAGACATAGAGCTGCCTGGTAGACCAATTAAGTCAAAGAGGAAAAAAGGAAAAGACCAGTAATTCAAAGGAAACAGCTTCATGCATCCAAACACGCAGGCAAGGGCTACACTGTTGCCCTAGCTCTAAATAACTTAGTCTGAGGAAACTTATTTTGAACCTGATGCGAGCTACACTGCACTGGGGTTTGAAAGAAGCTTCTACTTTGAACTTCCTGCTGCGCCTCTTAGGACAAGTGCAATTAGAAACGAAATACTGCTCTTCAAATAGCCCGGCTATAGCCCTGTGGTGCTGTAGTAGCAAATAAACACCCTCTAGCAAAAAAAGGGGAGGGAATGTAAGACTAAGTAGAAGTCAAAAATATGAATGTATCCTGAAATACAAACCATAGTGTAGCCTTAGCCTCACAGTTACTTCTGAAACACTGAAAAATCATCCAACATCCTAGTGAAGATCTAGCTGATCCAGCAAGACAGTAATTTATCAGTATGTAAACTTTAGATGCACTAGAAACAGGGATTCATTCCTAATAAGGAATAATATCTTGATCTTCAGTGCTATCAGTTCCCTACTTTCCCTGTATTACTCTTGTCATTACAGTGAAAAAAATGAAAATTTCTACCACTCCAGAATGGTAAAAACCCATGAGATGATTACGGTTACTAAGTAAACACTTGCCTGCCATTAACTTCCAGCAACCCTCTCTCCTAACAATGCCTTGTCCATATTGGACCACATCTGTTATTAGCTACGTCATCTACTCCTCATATACCATCTTGCCCTTATATTCCATGCTACCTCATCTCATGTTGCTTCTGTGTCATTGAGACCCCCTGGTAAAGGGCCCCCTGTTCTTTGCAAACAACTATCACCTCAGACCAGAGAAACGCACTACACAAAACGCACATCTTGCAGGTTATTTGTCCGTAGAGTAACATTCAAATTATCTGCTGAAAGCTCAGAATTTGTCAGGTTTCATAATTATGGTGAGATGTTTGCATGGGTAATACTTAAAGACTAACGTATTACTGAAATATTGCTTTAAAGAGTTGGAGTGAAAATTATTCACCAGGAGATAATATGTTTTGGTGATGGATCATTCAGGCAGGTGGAAGTTGTCATCCCAGTCTGGTTAGCTAGCGATGCAGTACATGCCCCAATTGCTTAGCCTTGCTCAGTCCCAAGACTTTAATGGGAAACAGTCAAAGACAAGTGCAAACAGTTGAAACCTACCGAAGGTAAAAAAGGAACATTACGAAGAAGGGAGGGGTTTACCAAGCCTAAGAATGGAAAAGACTGAGTACTGCACTGTAACACAGAGCACTCAGTAGCCTTTCTCTGAGGAGACATCTTGGTGAGCAGAGATGTTCTCATGACACTTTGGATATTAGTTCTTGTGAAACCACCCAGTTCTATCACACAATGAACTGGGGGAGAAAAACTTCCTCTATTGGATAACTATTAATGAATGCAGATCCACGTTAGCATTTTATAATTTTGTTTTTATTATAACCATGTGTTTCCTTTGCTCTGTTTTTGTTTTTCTTGGAGAATCACTATTCTTTTTAAAATAAACTTTTCTTTGTTTTATTACAAGGGTTGTGTGTTATGCAGGAAGGGAGGTTTTAAGTAAAACCGGTAAAATGGGGAACACTGCACCTTTGAGGGCAAAGAATACAGAATTGCTGTGAGTAGCCATGTCCGGGGCTGGATATAACAGGAGAATCATTCAAAGCTACTCAGGTGCTCCTACTTATTTATTTAGCCCGTGGTTAGTTATCTAGCAATGCAAATGCATCTTCAGTGGTGTGATGCTATTCTTCTAGACCACTGCTTCTATTGTTAATCTGTAAGGCAAAGGCTGGGCCAGCAGAGCCCAGAGGAGGGTGCTTGACTGTCTGAAAGGCTGCTATCTCACAACAGACAAGATGACTCACAATCCTGAGTGCTGGGAGAACTATTGCAACCCCTCATTCTTGTTTCATGTAACTCTACCAGAATTATAATCTTCATGTATACATGCTTTACTGCATTGGAGCTAGGAATAATTCTGGCTGGGAATTTTTCAACAAAGTATTTTTAATTTGAAAAAAAAATGCCATTTTGTTGAAACAAATATTTAGCTTGGAAACATATCAATGTCAATGAAAATTTCATTGGGAAGGTTTTATAGGTATGGGATAGAACGTCTGGTCAGAGAAAGGAAGAAAGGCCTTCCCAAGAATAGCCATGGGGTTACTGGGTTTTCAAGTCCAGAGAGGTCTTTCTCAAAGGCTCCTGCTGGAGCTGTTTCACTTTGCATAAATGAGAAACACTGACTGCACTGCAGTCAGAGCAGGGACTCATTCCTGATAAAGACTTGAGCCTTTGGACTATTGGCTGTTCTGTATTTTTCTTTTTTTTTTTTGGGTGAAACTTTTTCAAAGGTCCACTTTATTCCATAAGAACATAAGAACATAAGAATGGCCATACTGGGTCAGACCAAATGTCCATCGAGCCCAGCATCCCATCTGCCGACGGTGGCCAATGCCAGGTGCCCCAGAGAAGGAGAACAGAAGACAATGACCAAGTGATTTATCTCCTGCCATCCATCTCCTGCCCTTGTTCTGAAGGCTAGGGCACCATACTTTATCCCTGGCTAATAGCCATTTATGGACCTAACCTGCAAAAATTTATCAAGCTCTTTTTTAAACCCTAATAGAGTCCTGGCCTTCACAGCCTCCTCGGGCAAGGAGTTCCACAGGTTGACTGTGCGCTGTGTGAAGAAAAATTTCCTTTTATTAGTTTTGAACCTACTACCCATCAATTTCATTTGGTGTCCCCTAGTTCTTGTATTATGGGAAAAGGTAAATAATTTTTCTATATTCACTTTCTCCACACCATTCATGATTTTATATACCTCTATCATATCGCCCCTCAATCGCCTCTTTTCCAAACTGAAAAGTCCCAGTCTCTCTAGCCTCTCCCCCTATGGGACCCGTTCCAAGCCCCTAATCATCTTAGTCGCCCTTTTCTGAACCTTTTCTAATGCCAATATATCTTTTTTGAGGTGAGGAGACCACATCTGCACGCAGTACTCAAGATGTGGGCGTACCATAGTTTTATATAGGGGAAGTATGATATCTTTTGTCTATTATCGATCCCTTTTTTAATAATTCCTAACATCCTATTTGCCTTACTAACTGCCGCTGCACACTGCGTGGATGTCTTCAGAGAACTATCCACTATAACTCCAAGATCCCTTTCCTGATCTGTCGTAGCTAAATTTGACCCCATCATGTAGTACGTGTAATTTGGGTTATTTTTTCCAACATGCATTACCTTACACTTACCCACATTAAATTTCATTTGCCATTTTGCTGCCCAATCACTCAGTTTGCTGAGATCTTTTTGTAGTTCTTCACAATCCCTTTTGGTTTTGACTGTCC
The DNA here is from genome assembly GCF_033958435.1 of Carettochelys insculpta. Taxonomy (NCBI): domain Eukaryota; kingdom Metazoa; phylum Chordata; order Testudines; family Carettochelyidae; genus Carettochelys; species Carettochelys insculpta. The sequence continues at coordinate 158,731,443 of NC_134138.1, read as the reverse complement.
TGAACAACTTGGTGTCATCTGCAAACTTTGCCACCTCACTGCTTACCTCATTTTCTAGATCATTGATGAACAAGTTGAACAGGATCGGTCCCAGGACTGACCCCTGGGGAACACCACTAGTTACCCTCCTCCATTGTGAAAATTTACCATTTATTCCCACCCTTTGTTTTCTGTCTTTTAACCAATTCCCGATCCATGAAAGGATCTTTCCTCCTATCCCATGACCACCTAATTTACATAAAAGCCTTTGGTGTGGGACCGTGTCAAAGGCTTTCTGGAAATCTAGGTATATTATGTCCACTGGGTGCCCCTTGTCCGCCTGTTTATTAACCCCTTCAGAGAATTCTAATAGATTAGTTAGACACGACTTCCCTCTGCAGAAACCATGCTGACTTTTGCCCAACAATTCGTGCTCTTCTATGTGCCTTGCAATTTTATTCTTTACTAGTGTTTCTACTAATTTGCCTGGTACTGATGTTAAACTTATCGGTCTATAATTGCCAGGGTCTCCTCTAGAGCCTTTTTTAAATATTGGCGTTATATTGGCCATCTTCCAGTCATTTGGTACCAAAGTGGATTTAAGGATAGGTTACAAACCACTGTTAATAACTCCGCAATTTTACATTTGAGTTCTTTCAGAACCCTTGGGTGAATACCGTCTGGTCCTGGAGACTTGTTACTATTCAGCTTATCAATTAACTCCAAAACCTCCTCTAATGTCACTTCAATCTGAGTGAGTTCCTCAGATTTGTCACCTAAAAAGGCTGGCTCAGATTTAGGAACCTCTGTAACATCCTCAGCCGTGAAGACTGAAGCAAAGAAATCATTTAATCGCTCCGCAATGGCACTGTCTTCATTGATAGCTCCTTTTATATCTTTATCGTCCAAGGGCCCCACTGCTTTTTTAGCGGGCTTCCTGCTTCTAATGTATTTAAAAACATTTTACTATCGTTTTTTGAATTTTTGGCTAGCTCTTCCTCAAAATCTTTTTTGGCTTTTCTTACTACATTATAGCTGCGTCTACATGTGCACGCTACTTCGAAGTAGCGGCACCAACTTCGAAATAGCGCCCGTCGCGTCTACACGTGTCGGGCGCTATTTCGAAGTTAACTTCGACGTTAGGCGGCGAGACGTCGAAGTCGCTAACCTCATGAGGAGATAGGAATAGCGCCCTACTTCGACGTTCAACGTCGAAGTAGGGACCGTGTAGACGATCCGCGTCCCGCAACGTCGAAATTGCTGGGTCCTCCATGGCGGCCATCAGCTGGGGGGTTGAGAGATGCTCTCTCTCCAGCCCCTGCGGGGCTCTATGGTCACCGTGGGCAGCAGCCCTTAGCCCAGGGCTTCTGGCTGCTTCTGCGGCAGCTGGGGATCTATGCTGCAGGCACAGGGTCTGCAACCAGTCGTCAGCTCTGTGTATCTTGTGTTGTTTAGTGCAACTGTGTCTGGGAGGGGCCCTTTAAGGGAGCGGCTGGCAGTTGAGTCCGCCCTGTGACCCTGTCTGCAGCTGTGCCTGGCATCCCTATTTCGATGTGTGCTACTTTGACGTGTAGACGTTCCCTCGCTGCGCCTATTTCGATGTTGGGCTGAGCAACGTCGAAGTTGAACATCGACGTTGCCGGCCCTGGAGGACGTGTAGATGTTATTCATCGAAATAGACTATTTCGATGTCGCAACATCGAAATAAGCTATTTCGATGTTGGCTGCACGTGTAGACGTAGCCTATGACACTTAATTTGGGAGTGTTTATGTTCCTTTCTATTTTCCTCACTAGGATTTGACTTCCACTTTTTAAAAGCTGTCCTTTTCTCTCTCACTGCCTTTTTACCATGGCTGTTTAGCATGGTGGTTCTTTGTTAGGTCTCTTACTGTGTTTTTTTATTTGGGGTATACATTTAAGTTGGGCCTCTAGTATGGTGTCTTTAAACAGTTTCCACGCAGCTTCCAGGGATTTTAGTTTAATTACTCTACCTTTTAGTTTCTGTTTAACTAGCTTCCTCATTTTAGCGTAATTCCCCTTTTTGAAATTAAATGCCAGAGTGTTTGACCGCTGCGGTGTTCTTCCCAACAAAGGAATATTAAAAGTTATTATATTGTGGTCACTATTTCCAAGAGGTCCAGTAACAGTTACTTCTTGGACCAGATCCTGCATTCCAGTCAAGACTAGGTCGAGAATTGACTCTCCCCTTGTGGGTTCCTGTACTAGCTGCTCCAAGAAGCAGTCATTTAAGGCATCAAGAAATTTAATCTCTGAATCCCGTCCTGAGGTGACATGCACCCAATCAATATGGGGATAATTGAAATCTCCTATTATTACTGTGTTTTTTATTTTGATAGCCTCTCTAATCTCCCTTAACATTTCAGCATCACTATCACTGTCCTGGTTAGGTGGTCGGTAATATATTCCTAATGCCATATTCATATTAGAGGAATGAATTGTTATCCATAATGATTCTATGGAACATTTTGATTCCTTTAGGATTTTTGCTTCATTTGATTCTATATTATCCTTCACATATAGTACCACTCCGCCACCCGCACGACCTGTTCTGTCTTTCCGATATAATTTATATCCCGGTATGATAGTGTCCCACTGATTGTCCTCATTCCACCATGTTTCTGAGATGCCTATTATGTCAACTTCCTGCTTTGATATGAGGTACTCCAGTTCACCCATCTTATTAGACAGACTCCTAGCATTTGTGTAAAAGCACGTTAAAAAACTACCACTATTTATATGTCCGCCTTTCACAGACGCGTTGGATTTTTTTATATGTGATTGTTTCACATCTGATCTTGCCCATATATTATTTCCCACGTTCCCTATCTGACTAAATTCTAGGGAATCCCTATCTATGGAGCCTCGTGTAAGAGAAGTCTCCGTCCGATCCAGGTGCTCCCCCGCACCAATCGGCTTTCCCCCACCTCTTAGTTTAAAAACTGCTCTACGACCTTTTTAATGTTTAATGCCAGCAGTCTGGATCCACCTTGATTTAGGTGAAGCCCATCATTCCTGTATAGGCTCCCCCTACCCCAAAAGTGTCCCCAGTTCCTAATAAATCTAAACCCCTCTTCCCTACACCATCGTCTCATCCACGCATTGAGACTCTGAAGTTCTGCCTGTCTATCTGGCCCTGCGCGTGGAACTGGAAGCATTTCAGAGAATGCCACCATAGATGTTCTGGATTTCAGTCTCTTTCCTAGTAACCTAAATTTGGCCTCCAGAACATCTCTTCTACCCTTCCCTATGTCATTGGTACCAACACGTACCACGACGACCGGCTCCTCCCCAGCACTGCCCATAAGTCTGTCTAGATGCCTCGAGAGATCCGCAACCTTCGCACCAGGCAGGCAAGTCACCATATGGTTCTCCCGGTCATCACAAATCCAACTATCTATATTTCTAATGATCGAATCCCCCACTACTAAAACCTGCTTCTTCCTAACAGCTGGTGCTCCCTCCCCCGGAGAAGTATCCTCGGCACGATAGGATACAATAGCACCCTCTGGAAAGAGGGTCCCAACTATGGGATGGTTTCCCTCTGCTCCCATTGACTGCTCTCCTTCCCTGAGCCTTTCATCCTCCGTAACAGCATCAGAACTGTCAGATTGGAGGTGGGACAGCCCTATTATGTCCCGGAAAGTCTCATCAACAAACACCTCTGCCTTCCTTAGCTCCTCCAGTTCAGCCACCCTGGCCTCCAAAGCATGCACTCGGTCTCTGAGGGCCAGGAGCTCCTTGCATCGAGCGCACACATACGCCACCCACCCACAGGGTAGGTAGTCATACATACTGCACTCGACACAATAAACAGGATAGCCCCCACTCTGCTGCTGGGCTTCTGCCTCCATTTCCTACTCTAATTATATATGAGGGGTTAATTAAATGTTTCAGATAGAGGTTGTTATAAAGGATTTAAGTTTAAGGACAATAGAAGTCACTGGCTCCCTCCAAACTCCCCTCTCAAAACTCCCTCCTGTTAGCACGCACCCTGTTCACGAGCACCCGGTCGCAAAGCTCCCTGGTCGCTTACTAGCGGGGTTTAAGTGCTCGGCCTCCCTGATAGCTCCTCCCTCTGCCTACAGCTCAGCCAATCAGCACACGGTGTTTCAATTCAAACCTAATCAAGACTCACAGCTTCCAACTGCCTGCCTGAGCACACGGCCTTTCAAACAAACACTCAGCTCAGCACTCCAAACTCCAAACAAACAAACAGATTTCCAAAACACATGAAAACTCTGTCTTGAATGTCTTTTCTCCTGTACGCAATGTCATATTGCTTCATTCTGACCTATATTTGAATTCGATATCTACCTCACTATCATTCTTCTAGGGTCTGATCTAATGTCCCCTCGGCCACTGGGAGTACTTCCACACGCTTCAGTAGGAATTGGATCAGCCCCCTCATCTTTAAAGTCCCACATTAGCATATCTCTGCCAACCTCCTCGGATGCTCAGTTCCACCATTTCTGGCTTCCACTTAGTCTTACATTCCCTCCTCTTTTTTGCTGGAGGTTGCTTATTTTTTACTGCAGCACCACAACAACCTGTTCATCTCTTTTTCTCTCACTAACTTCACATTCCTTTGCAAAATGTCCTCAGGTTTCCTCACCAAGGAGTTCTCTATTTCCAACCTTTCAACTCTCAGTGATGTCATCCCATTCTGTCTGGCCAGTGACACAGTATAGGCTCATTTGGCTAGTCTTGCTCAGTCCCGAGACTTTAATGGGAAACTCTCAAAGACAACTGCAAACAAACTGAAATGGTGATGGCAATGATGCTCAACCAGGACTGTGATTTCAGGGGGTCTGCAGCCTCCTGGGCAGCAGGTCTTTGCCTTCAGGCCTGTGTGGCATGTCTCAGGCTCAGGCTTCAGCCCCAGAGGCAGGACTTGGACTTCAGTCATGCATAATGGGGCTCAGACTAAGGCTTCAGCCACTGATGGCTGGGGTCAGGGAGTGAGTCTTGCCCACTTCCTCTTGCGGACCGCCCAGCCAGTCTGGGTTTTTCCGGGAAGGGGAATAAACAAAAATTTCAGCATCACTGCAGGAGAGAGATCTCCCACTGCTATCAGAGGGGCTTCCCTCACAGCCATTGATGCCAGGAAGAGGCATTTGCTAGCCAAGGAGACTCACCAGTGTTCTGCCCTGTGACACAGACACAACAGGAAGAAGGGCTATATAGAAGGCCATCATCTGGGAGGGCGTGAAACCCCATGTATGTCCCATATATCACCACTGATTGAGGGTCTATGGGTTTGTCTGTTTAAGTTTAGGGGTAAAACAAGGTTGAGAACAATGTTCCCTCTAATTTTTTCCTTCCATTGGCAGAATAAATTTTGCTATGTGTAGCAAGGCATGTGTGGATTTGCACCACCAATACAAACAGATGCTGCCAGCTGTGGGTGGCCGTGGGCACTCTGCTAATCTGCTGGGCAGCACCTGAATCTCTCCTAGGTGGCTGCCCAGGCACTCAGGTTACAGGGAATGCTGTTTCAGAACCACTTAACTGGGAATACCGTAGCTACTACCTTTGATTTACAGCCTTATCCACTGTCACTGCTGTGTGTTGAGGTATTTGTATACTGGATTTTATCAAATTGCACTGTATTCTAGGGATATTGTGTGATGGTTTTGTCTTGTGATAGTAAAGGCCCGGTTTCATTCACACAGAACTAAGCCACAAGATCAGTATTCTTAATCAGCAGAGTGAACACACGCGTATGTGTTGCTGAACTGGATAGATAACTAATGAGAACTAAAGTATACTAAGGGACCAAATGTTCAAAGGGCATCAGATCAGAATCTTATTTTATAAAAAATATCATAATCAAACAGACCAATTGTCCACCGACTGTTATCTGGTGGTGCCTGGTGGTGGATCTTTTGTGGAAAAATGCCACCTTTTTCTTGTCCTACTGCAATTAATTGTGCATTACTGCACCATGGGGAATGGGTGAAGAAGGGGAATTTATTTCTTCTCTCTAGGTCATGAGTTTATGGACCGAAATGTGAGTACTGGAAGTCCTTTTAATTCTGATAATTTTATCATGCAGTTATGCATGTAAATGTCTAATGCTCTGTCTATTTATTTTTTAAAAGGAAAATAGAAATTGCCTACTGGGTACTGGGATGAACCTCAGGTTCAACTCATCAATGAGGCTGTCCCTGACAGTGACATAGATGCTTCAGAGGAATGTACAAAAACCTGTAAAGTTTTAAACATCTACTAAGCAAATTGACTCAATGTATGTGAATCTCTTTATACACAGTCATACAGAGAGCAGTTTGCTCTGAGAAAATTCCTGTAAAGTAATTTGTTTGTGGTTTTGATCTACATGCATTAAAGCCAAATGTTTGTGAATGCTGCTCAAAAAAGTCAAGTTCAGTATTCTCATGGAAGGTCAGGCATGCTTGGAAGTAACATCTGTCTTTGTATTCGGTAAATGGGTACATATACAAAATACTCCTATCTGTACTGCACACACTGCTGCATGTTTAATATTAACAGCTATTGTAATGTGTACACATGTGTATATGGAAGTTTTCTATAGAGCAGTAATTAATTTGGAATGTCTAGCTGTGTCACTCCAAGAAGGTGACACATTTGGTCGCTCTGTGGTGTCTTAGTAAGCAGTCTCATTTGCTCATGAAAATGACATTACCACATCCTGCTTTCAAATGCATTATCCATCCTGAACAGAACATGAACAACATAAAAACCTAGAAAAAAATTATTCTCCCCTGAAAGATAATGCCACATAATTGAATCTCTGTATACGTTGTTTGGAGACAGTAACAAAGAAATGTAAAACAGAATCCCTGAAACTGGTACAGCTTGTAAAATCTTGTTAAGCCATGTTAAAAAATACACTTATGCCCCCATTAGAAACTGCAGTTTATTTATTGCTTCCCATTCTTTAGCCCTGGTAGGCACAGGCTTTTTTAATCTTCCTTCCTCCTTCCCGCTCCCCCTGTCCCCCTCCCGCTTCTGCTTTCAAAGTGAACTCATTGAACTCTTGGCAATTAGCGTAATTGAAATTTATTGACAATGTGGCTGTCTGCTGAAGCTTCATTGTTCCGAGTGCTTAGTGCACAGCACTATTGAGCAGCACCATGGCAGTGTCAGACAGCTCATACCTTGCTCAATTATATCAATGGCCCAGTGACTGCCAAAGGTTCCTTTGGGGGTACGAATGTTACTTAGTGATAAGAGCCTTTCGAAACAGAATCCCTGGGCCCCATCTCTAGTGGGAGATGGAAATGAAATATGTATTTCTCTGCTGTGGAAAATTAATGTAATTGGCTCCCTTAAAAAGCTTTGACAAGTTGACCTGTTAGAAATCTGAGGAGGGCTTATGCTGCAGTATCATATTATCTCTGACATAAAATCCCTCCTTTTGTGGGGGTGACAGTGGGATAAAATGGAATTTGGATAGTAATATTAAACTTCAGCTCCCTTGAACACAGTGGTGTGTTTTCCATTTATTGCATGAAGCTTACAGAAAGCCTATCTTTTTTACACTACTATCTAATCTTTTTTTTTTCTTTTGGTTTTGCTTTATACTGGGACAGAAGAAAAAAACATTTGGACATAAGACCACTTCATTTAGCTTTTCTTGTAAAATGTATATACAAGTTTAACACATTCAGATTTAAGCCAGGTTCATGTAAAAGGTCAGAGTTAACCTTACACCCAAATTTAGAGATATATTCTCCATATGCACAAAGATTTGTACTTCTGAAATGAGTGCGATCCAGGTGCTGCATTCTGAGAACAAAACTGAGTATGGACACACTTGGGGGCATACATACACACGCTCGTTAGTGAATCTTGCCGGGAGCAAATTACTATGGTAAAACCAATGCCATTGCTTACAAAAATAACATTCTGCTCAGGATTAAACCTCCCTCATTTCCACTGAATTCACTGTGACAGCATGCTTCTAAATAAGGCAGCGTTCAGTCAATGCCTTTTACTTTTATTTCAGATAATGGCCTAAGGGTTGAAGAGTTGGTTTACTTGGGTGTCTGTGATGCTTCTCAGGGATACCCAGGGTTTTGAGACACATGACCAACACCTGCCCTCAGTGTGATGAAACCTTGTGTGTGCCTGGCAAGGCAAGGGTCAGCTCTCCAACTGCACCTACAGTGGGCAACATGAGCACTCCCCTCTCAGGGTATGTCTACACTAGAGGAATAGGTCTAATTTAGCATAACACCTGAAATAACAAAATTGAAGTGCCTGTCCTTACTGGGGCATGAGGCTGACCGAGCACATCCACAGTAGCGTGGCTGTCTTCGATGCTAAAAGTGATGCATAGTGGGTAGCCATCCCACAGTTTCCGCTGCCCCTTTGCATCCTGGGTTATATACTCAGTACCTTATCAGACCAAAACTTTGGAGTGGATGGTTCTGGGTACATATCATCAGCCTCCGGTAAGACCCTCATTTTCTCTCTCCCTCCCTGCCTGAAAGCAACAGCAAAGAAGTTTTGGGCTTGCTTTGCCCCTTACTTATTGGAATAGATGCCAGTCCATGGCAAGCATGGATCCTCCTCAGATGCAAACGACTGTGGCAAGCATTGTGAGCACCTCACAAATCAATGCTGCAGTTTCTGCAGTGTAGCCAGGACTGCGCAGGTCAAAGAAGAATGTGAGGAGGCCATGAACACAGTCATGCAGGAGCCCATTGACTGGATCCTTTGGCATATGCTGGCAGGAGCGGATCCCATTAATACAGTGGAATGCTGATTCTCATCTCGTGAGACAAGCACTGACTGATGGGACTGAACAGTTATGTGAAGATGACCAGTGGCTGAAAAACTTTCATATGCGTAAGGCCACTTTCATGGAACCCTGTGAATTACTATCCCCTGCCCTGAAATGCAGCAACACAGGAATGAGACCATCTCTGAGAGTTGAAAAGCGAGTGACAATAGCTCTGTGAAAGCTTGCAACACCAGGCTGCCACCTCTCTGTTGGGTCAATCTACAGTAGGCGTTGCACTGATCCAAGACTCCAGGGCACTCAATACCCTTCTGCTAGGATGAATAGTGCCTCTGGGAACCATGCAGGAGGAGGTGGATGGCTTTGCTGTGATGGGGTTCCCTATTAGCAGTGGGGTGGTAGATGGAACACATATCCCTATCTTGGCACCAGCCCACCTTACCAATGAGTACATAAACTGCAAGGGTTACTTCTCCGTGGGGTTGCAGGGCACTGGTGGATCACAAAGGCCATTTTACAAACATCAGTGTGGTAGGGTTGGGCACGGTGCATGGACACACACATCTTTGGGAACTCAGGTCTCTGCAGAAAGCTTCAAGATGGAACTTTCTCCCCAGACCACAAAGTTACCATTGGGAATGTTGAAATATCAGTAGTTATCCTTGGAGACCCAGCCTACCCCTTGCTCCCTTGGCTTATGAAGCCATAAAGAGGCAGTCTGCAGTAAGGAACAGTTCAGCCATAGGCTGAGCAAGTGCAGAATGGTGGGAATTTAAAGGCCAGTTACAGACTGTACTGACTCATTGGACCTTGGCTAAAGCAATATTCCTGTGTGCTCTGTGCTCTGTTGTATTTGTGGGAGTAAGGGGAAAAATTTCTCACAGGGTGCAGGGTGGAGGCAGTTAATTCTGAGCATCCACACACCCATGCAATTAGGAGAGCACATTGAGTAGCACTGCGAATCCAAGAGACATCGAAAACCAGTTTCGTGAATGAGCAGACAATGATGTGACCTTCGTGCCTATTGCTGTTAGCAGGTGGCCACTGCAGTACATGTTCTGGCCTGCGTTTTGCTACACTTCCCAGATACATTTGACGCTGTTAATAAAGACCCTGTAGATCGAATGCCTTGCATTTTTATTTGGGAAACTGAAGCAACCGAGACAGTAAAGAAGTTCATGGTGTGAGCTATGGTGTGGGGAGGGGGATGGAGGGTGCAAGGGAAAGTGGCTTACTAAATCCTGCCCCCACCCATCAGCAATCAAAGTTATGAGAATGTCAGTCTTCTGTTGAATGGGAGGTGTCCGTTAATGCTGAAAGTCTGTTATATCTGAATGGTTGTACTGTATGACAATGCACTGACCTTCCCAGCCCATCACTCACTCCCATCCCCTACCTACCATACCCTTCCCGCCTCCTGCCCCATTCTTCCCCTCACACCTCCATCTTCCTCTCCCAATTACCAGGAGAGGAGCTGAATGCCAGCCTGGCTCCTTCCTCCTCCTTCGGCTCTCACCAGTGTGGCTTCTCCAGCCCCTGGCTCCAAGCTGCCTGCACTAAGGCAGAGCATGGCTGCTCCAATCCTGCCAGTGGACAGCAGACTCCAACACCATGGCTGCCGCTCAGTGCCATTGCAGGCAGCGGTGGCTGACTGATGACATGCTCCATACACACAGGGCTGGGGGTAGAGAGCTCCTGTGCCCTGCTACAGCTCTCCCAGCTCCTCTGGCCTCAGTGGCCCCAGCTGCTTCATTGGCCCCTCCAGCCCTAGTCCAGCCACTCTGGGAGTGCCTTTAGCCCTGGTGGCGGCTCTGTTGAGTCTCTGGCATTTATTTAATGGAGGGCAGAGGAGCTGGCAGCCAGCTTCCGTTTTTTCCAAATCTGTTATACTGGGGTCCATTAAATTGAGGGTTTACTGGACATAGTATTGTTGGAATACTGCAGGGCTGTAACTCGTAGTTGAAGGCACACCTCATTTGTAGTCCGAAAGAGTTTCTAAACCCAGAAGAGCCAGTCTGGGATGTTTTGGAAATCTACAGTGGTGTAGGGCTAGGAGGAGAGGGGAGATAAGAGGACAAAGGAGTAGGGTATAGGTAATATTTTATTAGCTAGGAGGACATAGGTGTGGGTGAGAGAGACATATGAAAGACAAGTTAATCTGAATCATGACTCATCTTAAAATTTTAGATAAGATAGAACTGCAAGCTAAAATAGAACTGTGGCTCATGTGTGTGTGTATTTGTGTATGTAGGGACATGTGGATTTTTGTACATTTGAATCTGGAGATCTGAATCTGACCTTACAGCCTTGGTTATAATTATGTCCGAATCCAGAAACAGCCTATTTTCTGATTCCAGTTTATATTCAGCCAAAAATTTCTGGGAACATTTTGAGATTACATCACTGCTACTGGGTTTGGTCTGTAAACGGGGTCCAAATATTACTTTTTCAGTCTATCACTACTTAGAGCTCATAACATCAAGTATTCCAATCCAGAGGCTTCTAAGTGTAAAGGCATCATATGGAATTAGCTGTGCAGCATTAGGAGCTATGCTCTTACATCCATAGGTATATAACTAAATACATGGCCTGGTTTGCAAGGGTGCTGCGAGCCCAGTAACATCCTCCTGTCTTATGGGAGGAGTTGCAAAATGTGTAATGATAGATCTCAAGGACTCATAGAGGCACTGTGAGTTGAAATAATGATGAAGTTAAATTAATCCTTAATTTTGCTTAAGAAATAATTTAAAATAATTATTAATGTTCTCAATCAACTGTATGTGAGAAAAAATCCTGCAAGTATTTCAGCAAATTTTCTAAAAATGGCTGTAGGATCTCTGGGTGGGAATTTTGTAGCATGAGATAAGTATCTCACAGATTTCCAGCTGCTCTAATATTTGGCCCTAATGAGATTAAGGCTACGTCTACACGTGCACGCTACATCGAAATAGCTTATTTCGATGTAGCGACATTGAAATAGTCTATTTCAATGAATAACATCTACACGTCCTCCAGGGCTGGCAACGTCGACGTTCAACTTCGACGTTGGGTAGCACCACATCGAAATAGGCGCCGCGAGGGAACGTCTACACGCCACAGTAGCACACATCGAAATAAGGGAGCCAGGAACAGCTGCAGACAGGGTCACAGGGCGGACTCAACAGCAAGCCGCTCCCTTAAAGGGCCCCTCCCAGACACAGTTGCACTAAACAACACAAGATCCACACAGCCGACAACTGGTTGCAGACCCTGTGCATGCAGCATGGATCCCCAGCTGCTGCAGCAGCAGCCAGAAGCCCTGGGCTAAGGGCTGCTGCCCACGGTGACCATAGAGCCCCGCAGGGGCTGGAGAGAGAGCGTCTCTCAACCCCTCAGCTGATGGCCGCCATGGTGGACCCTGCTATTTCGATGTTGCGGGATGCGGATCATCTACACGTGCCCTACTTCGACGTTCAACTTCGAAGTAGGGCGCTATTCCCATCCCCTCATGGGGTTAGTGACTTCGACGTCTCGCCGCCTAACGTCAATTTCAACTTTGAAATAGCGCCCAACACGTGTAGCCGTGACGGGCGCTATTTAGAAGTTGGCGCCGCTACTTCGAAGTAGCGTGCACATGTAGACGCGGCCTAAATGTGTTTTACTTTCCTTAAGTAGAAAAGCTAGGTAGTAAACAATTCATGCTGGAATGGTCAAAGACAACTTATATTGAAGTCAGGTTTTGCAAACCTTTGTTCCCAAAGATCTGTCAACCTCCATAGCTCATCTTTCTTCTCTTCCCTGTAAGACTACTCTGTTGAGGACCAAAAATGAAATATCTAATATTTTGGAGAATGTTGTATTATTTACACAATACTTTTATTTGCATTAATTTCTGTCGGAGTTCAGCATGTAACGGGCTTGCAAACTTTTGCCCCACCTTTGTAAAAGTTCCTTCAGAGCATCCATATGACAGACATAATTATCTTGAATTGCTACTAACTAGTGTAAGCATGCAATTATTTTAAATGTTCCAGGCTTCTCTTGGTAAAAGTAGCTTAAATTCACATATAAAAAATTAATGCTAACCTGAGTTAGACATGCTCTGAATTCAGGCTGATTGAAGTCATCATACTGAAAATATTATTCAAATATCTTTATTGGAAGCAGGTACTCAGAAGTGCACTTTGTTGCCCTATAAATTGGAATGGGCTGGACTTTTTAATCTTGCAACATAATGACATCTATCTTGACTTTTAAAATTGCAGGCTATCTACTTAGGGATATATTGAATAGCTTTCTGCCCTTCATTTCTACCTATACATGGGTACTAAGGATAGTTAACTTGACTTACTGATAATTGGCACTTGTCAGTAACTACACAGTTGGCTATTCTGAAAGCATCTTCAGGAACTATTTTGTTTAAACACTATTGTTTAGTCACCCTGACTAAATATATACTCAGTCATGGCTTAGCTTGTATGCCTATGGCAGAATATGTGTGTGCAGTGGAACTAGATGTCAGGCTTTATATACGTGCACATCTGGAGGAAGAAAGGGATCCCCATGGCCCTGAACCTGGCTTTATCTGTTCTGAAGCCTCATAAATTTATGCTTAGGAGCCAGTTGGGCAGAATCTTAAAAGAACATCAAATATATACTCATCTTGATAAAGCAATTATGTTGTCAGATCTCTTGATGAGCATGAACTTGACAAAGCATGTTCCAAACTTGTAATTCTAGCCTACAGCTTGCGAAAGCTTGATGAGGATATCTTCAGAGATGAATTATCTAAAGATGTGACTTCATGTTGCTTTTGGGCCAAACCTTGTCCCAGAGTCTTTTGGAAGTAGGGATGCGACATCCCTAAAGGCTTGGGGAAAGAAGAATCATTAGCTGTCGCTGTAACTCACAGGTGACAATTCCATTTAACAATTGCCAGCCATGACATCTATCTTAAGACTGTGGTCCTTTAAAAGTTTTTTGTGTCTGTCATTCAGCCATGGAGACCCCTGGTGAAATTCTGGCCCCAGTGAGCTCAATGACAAAACTCCATTAACTTTGGAACAGCCAGTGTTTGTTGTCTGGCTTCCCTCCTGTGGCGTCAGAGAGACACTACACAAAGCTAACACTTCCCTGATGTCATCAACAAGATCCCGGGAAGTTCCTAAGAACCTATGAACTCCATCCAAAGTGAAGCTACTTTAGCATCTGCATAATGACCGCCTAGTGGAATGAAAAACCTTTACAGATACGAGGCCCCCTCTTTCTGCATGGACCAGGCCATACATCCATAACTACATCACAGAAAGGACAGGTCCAATATTTGGCTTTATGGGGCATAATAAAACCATTTCATGTAATAGAAAAAATAAAACTAGTGATAAGCAGAGAATTTAATTCTATATTAGAATAGGTTAGTTGTAGCGTTAAAAGCCAAGCATGTATGGCACCAAACATGGGAAATTTGTATTTCTGAGACTTTAGTTCAAAATGGTAAAAACTTTGCTAGAGCAAATGGGATGAAGATATTTACTTCATATAGGGATAAAACATGCTGGGAACTGTCATAACATAATATGAATATTATTATTAATTTTGACGGTATCGTTATTAAAATTGAAAAATAAATCTCTTCGGTTCTTGGATATTACATGCAACAAAAATTGAAGGGGTAGATTCAGATCCTGGGAAATTCTCTTAAATTCAAGCCTCTAATTGAAGTTAATGGAAATTCAAGCTTCCAGTTGTGGCCCAGTTCCAGCTAAAAAGCTGTCAGGTTAGAACATATTTTTGAGCTCTTTGGCTGTGTATTTTTCTTTCTTCTTTAGATATTTAAGATTCCATTCTTTTAATAAAATTGAAGATAGCAACCTATCTGGAAGTACAGGTATAGAATCAAAGGCAGAGCAGCTTTGTGTCCTCTCCTAGAAGTTTTACTAGCTCATCTTCATATGTGGTTTAATTCATAGCAAGATATAAATCTGACACATTCAGGCATTGTGTGTTCAAGCGTTAGTTTTCTGATAAGTAAATGCAATCCCTTGACTGTCCAAGTGTATAAGTGGTTTGAAACACCATTATAATCCCTAAGGAAATTGTGTGGATAGATGTTGGAGAGTGGAGACATCCTTAAAAGATAAAAGCATATGCTAGTCATAAAAGGTGTTCTTATGAGATGAATTAACATGAGATACCAGTAGCAGGTCTTTCAAATTAACATATTGCATAGACATTAGTCGTTTCATTTACATTTACTTAATGCATTTCTTAATTCTTTTGCTAGCAAACTTACTTTCTCAGTGGGGATAGCCTTCTGCAGGGAGAATAGAACAAAAATAGAGCAAGCAAGTGGAGCAAGTAATAGTGTTTGAATTTAAATTTGTATTTCCCGAACAATACTAGTATGGATGAAGTAAGCTGACCTGAAAAAACTGGATAAACATAATTTGTAATAAGTTTTAATTTGAAAAAAATATGTCAGACACATTGTAAACACACATTAAAAATATAGCAGAGATGCAGTAGGATTAGCTAAAATGTAGTAGCATTGGCCTAACTCTGCTTCTATTGACATCAACTCCATGCTGAGTGTTTTTGAACTAGGGATGTTAAAATCATTAATGGTTAAGTGATAGCACTCAAGCTTTTGACCATTTTAACTAGGATTTGCCTCTTGGCCCTGCCATAGTGAAAAGGTCCTGCCTCCTGGTTCGCCAGGTCCTCTACAGTCAGGTAGCTTCAGCCTGGTGTGGTTGGCTGCCATTGTTTTCACCTCCCTCTTAGCAGTTTGCTTCATGGTTAACCATTTAACATCCCTATCTTGAATTTCTTACCCAAAATATCAAGGGTCATTTTAATAAAGAGTTATACATGCATGTCTTGGTCTTCCATAAGAAATGATATGCTTGAGTTAATAAAAAATAGTTTTCAGACCAGACTTACACAGTTTTGCTCTCCACACAGATTAGTCCTAAGCTTGCAAGGAAACTTTGCCTACTTTTATGTGTATCCTGTCACCAGAAAGGATATCCGATAATCATTCACTTTCAAACACATTGAAAGAATTGAAATAATCAAAATTCAGCAGTTTTGATTCATAGGGATTTGTAGAAATCATCTTTCTCATTTTGCTTAGTCCTTCTGTGCTATCTGGCCTGGGGTAGCCAGACAGAATCCCCCTGCTGTACTCCATCTTGCCCCTTTTAGGTGCCTCTGAGCACAAAGAAACAGCACGGTCTTAGAATGTTTGAAAGCACAGATGCGCTTATCTCAAGCCCACTCTTCTGATGCTTCAAAACACAGATGTGCTGTGTCAGCATGACCCTGGACTGAAGAAAACAGATAAAGGGGCTAACAGGCTAGCTGTTGACCACAGGGCCTCAAACTGTCCTTGGCTGGTACTGATAATTGATATGCCCACATTTCGTCCCAGAAGAGGAACCTCCCGCTCATATGAAAAGAATGTCCTGTTTTAATGATTTAGTTATCTCTTTCTTACAAGTGTAAATTAAATTGCAACTGCTTTGTAAGAACTGGCATCACAAAGATGGACCAGCACAATTGGTACCTTTAGATAAGGAAAAATGTGCGTGACCCAAGGCATATAAAGGAAGAGTCTGGCAGACCACTCTAAATGAGCTCCAATTACCTATACCTGCTGGTTGGGTAAGGTCTTTGCAACCCGAGGACCCAGGGGACACCCTCCTCGTATTCTTCTTCCCGAGGGATTGAGTGAAAGACACTGGCTACGCCGGAGTCGAAGGACGCAGGGGTGAGAATTATACCTGCAATGTACTTTTGTGCACATTTAATAGTAAGAGCTCTTTAGGCTGTGGTGTCTGGTCCCCAAATGGGTAACTTGTAATCCAATTGACATGTCATATGTATCATCCTACTAGTACTTAAGAAGATAGAGCAATAACCTTGTAACCATTAAGATTCTTGTTTCTGCTTTTAATAAATAGCATCCATGTAAGCTTTCAGCCTGACTCCTTCCAGTCACTGTGACTCGGCTGAACACAAACAAAGAACCCTAGCCATTTGGCTATATCAGCCTGGTCAGTGGTAAGGTGCAGTAAAAGTTGAGCGCTGAGTCGTGTTGCCTCCACAGGACAGACTCTTGGGGCACTCGTCAGCCTCCCTGGCTGCCCACTGAGAAGGGACAGTCCGTCCTAGCAGTTAAAGACTCAGGCGAAATAAGCTCTGTGCACCAACCTTTGGGGCACCCGTCAGCCACACTGGCTGCCCGCTGCGAAGGAACTGTCTGTCCTAGCAGTTAAAGACTCGGGTTGATCTCTGGGGCATCTGTCAGCCACTTTGGCTGCCCGCTGTGAAGGGACTGCCGGTCCTAGCAGTTAAAGACTTGGGTGTGATAAGGCTCACAGACCACTCATTACCTGGCCATCGGCTTACACCTGGTCAAGTTTTAATAAGGTTCCCACAACTCAAACAACAAAAACAACAACAACAAAGTCTCCAACCATTTTTCCCTAGTTTTGTTTTTTTAACTGTACATGGTCCTGATACAAAACTATGGATCAAAATAACTATGGACCTTGGGAAAATTTGTCTCTGGGTTAGAATTTTATGACTGGGGCAACTCCCTTCTCAAACTATTCAAAATATAAGAGTTTAAATGACTGTTGTGAAACAGATAATTAAAATTTGTAGACCTAAATTTGGGTCCTCATCAAATCAAAGCTAGATGATTTTTGCCTAGTTTTGTCTATTATTACTAAAATTTAGCATAGATTTATTCCTCCCCACTTATTCCTCACCTCTATTTAAGAATATTGAAGATGGCTGAAGGAATACAGATGGTCGTATGAAAAATAGGAAGATACTAGTAAGTGAAGTCAGTGGAATACAAATCTGAGGCTGGGCTGTATTCCAGGTTTTGCATCACTGTATCCAATAAACACCTGGGAGATATTTAGGATTTTCCAAAGGAAATGTTGTCCAACCCGCTCTCCCTCTCCTCCAGGAAAGGCTGATAATATCTAGTAGGCCAGATAGTCAGGCTTTGATTTTGCTTTTAAAATGAAATCAGGGCAATATTGTTAGCTCAAAACATTCATCTGCCTGACATGGATTCACTGATTTCACAGCCTTCTACTAGCCAAAGAGAACTTTTTTTTCAGTTGCTTATATTACAAAAACTGTAATCTCTATCCATGAGTGATTCTTTTCACATCCTCTTGATTCAGTAGACAATTAACGAGATTTTTATTAACTTGCAGCCTCAAAACCTTAGTTTCTTTATATGTGACAAAGAAGGATGGATGTATCAGTACATCTATTATTTTGTATAGTCTAAAAGTATTATATATAGGTATTCTGAACTATTTACACTGGGCTTGGAACATTATTCATAGATGTCAACAAAAAGCAAAACCTGGCACTCAGAATAACTGGCAAAAAGGTACACTGCATTTTTCCTTATTGTGATTGTCTGGAAAGAGGCTATAGCTGAGATCTGATTTTTCCACAATCTGTGTTAAAAAGACCAAATAAAAAATAAATGTAAGTGCAAGGTTTTGACATTTTCAATACAGGTTGAACTTCTAGTCCGGAACTGTTTCATCGGTGACCTCTGTAATCTGGCATGAGTTTAGTTAGCTGGATAGCAATTTATAATGGGTTTGACCATATTTCCTGTGGTCCCATAAAATTTATTTACAGCCACCAGCCCTGGCTCTCAATGTTCTATGCTGTTATTTAGCTGCAGGTTACCCCTAAATGTCTTCTAAGAGCCCAGTAAGCAGCGGAAGTGTTGGTAATGCTGATAGATAATATGTCCCCACCCCCTACTGTGGTTCGGCAAATTCTCTTTTCTGGCATAGGTCAGGTCCCAAAGGTGCCAGATTAGAGAGGTTCAGTGTGTATTTATTTATTTTTTATTTTTATCATCTCTCTGATGGATAATGGCTCTATTCTCTTTCCAGTTTTCTGCTGAGTACCAAGCAGCCTTTAGTTTTACCAGATACACCAATCTGGTCAGTTGCTGTACATCCTTCTGGCAAACCCAGATGAAAACATCAGTGAATATTTTTTACTGGCCATACAGAAAAAACACATGGGTTTAATCAGGCTGCAACTTTATTATTAGATGTGTGGGTGTACCTGGTGAATAAAATGTACAGTGCAAATAACTCTCATGTTTATTTCATAATTAGTCCAGGGCTTTTTACCAACCCCTCCTCTTTTCCATCCCTGTCCCTCCAGCAAATCCATTGATGGGACCCTAGCTTACTCGGGATGAGGGCTTTCACCCATTCCCGATCTTTTCCCATCCTCATCCCCCAAGAAAATACATTGACCTTATCATACATGCCTGCCTCATAGGAGGGCTAAGGTGGGCTATAAGAATTGTTGTGGGGGTCGAATCCCTGTTATACCAATAATAGGAGTCCCCAGCTGCCCCTTCATTTGTTGTCCTAATTAACACATATTTCTGAGGCCTTTCCCAAGCCATTTATCTGACCATTGTATATCTTTCCTTTGGAGTACCTGCACCACTCATCAGCCAGAGAGAGGCACCAGCAACTAGTTTTCTGTATAACCTTCTGGTGCAACCCAGGTAAATACTTCCACAAACATTTTTTGTTAAATTCCTAGCACATGTGCTACAAGACAAATGGGCAACAAATGCCATATTATGTGCTCTTAGGGCAACCATTTGGATTCAGTTGGGTAGTAGTAATGTAACTAAAAGCCGAATTTGGTTCCTTTCAGGTAGACATTTACAGTCCATTCATAACATTTTGTTGGGGAAGTCAGAAGAACATGTAAACTATTTTTTCTTCGCTTTTAAATATTTACATTTGAGTTCAGTGGCAAAAGAAAAATTCAAGACCTGCTTCCACTGAAATCAACATGAAAAGTCCCATTGATTTCAAATGGAGCAAAAGCAGGTCCATAATTGGTGTGTTTTTTTCTTTACAAATTCACTAGAGAGAAGCATATATTTTTGAAACAAGCAGGTGTATAAATAAAACAGCAGTATTTATAGCCACGACTTAGTATACAGTACTTTCACAGGAGCTAATAGAAGCGATGCCAGTTTGCTGAGATGCAGATTATTGCAGATTTTATGTCAAGTATGCTCATTCATGTAGGAAAACAATGAGCATCAATATGACTAATCTGCAACTGAAATTTCTCCATGTCATTCTATAGGAGTTATAAATATGAAGCAGAAGGACGTTAACCTGATTTTTTTTATACCAAACAAAGGCATCAAGTGGAAAAAATGTCATAAAATCAGATTTTATATGACTGCTGCAACTTGTCACCTACGTAATTTGTACTGTAAAAATATGAAAACAGCAGGATGCCATAAATGATTTATAAAGCTATAAATAGTAAATATTCCTCACATTTTCATTTGTTATTATTGTTATCTTTTTAAAACCCCTTTATGTAATCTAGAGGACTCAAGACAAAGCAACTCTCTCCGTTCTATATATACTTAACTCTACCTTCAAGTGAGACAGATAAATGCAAAACTGGCAGACATGTTTGACACCAGCTTGATTTCTGAAATCTAACTACCAGGGAAGTACAAAGAATCAGGTTAATGTACATTTCGCATTCATCGTATTATCGGCATTGCTGTTGTCATATTTTAGACCATAAAAAGCTGGATATTGTAGTGTTTTTGAATGCATAGTTGTAGAATTGGTTTTTCCGGCTTTATGACAAGTGAGGATTTGCTCTACCTCAGGGATATCTGCAGTTGCCATATTGGGGCAGTACTTCATTCCTGAGCCTCTGAGATGGGCGTATACAGAGGGGAGAGAGAGAGGACTCTTATTGTCTTGTGGCAAATAAAGTACCTTGTTCTTTCACCTGAGTACCATCTTTCAGTTTCATCAGTGTGATGTGATGTATACTCCCTTCTGCAAACGTTGAAAGAGATTGTAGTACGTATGATGCTAGGTGGTGACTCTAAGGTACTATGCGTAGATTTGGCATTCACGCAAGGAATAGCAGAGTGGAATCACAGTCAAGGGCATGTATGCTATTACAAAAGCTTTGTTGTGGTCTCCATAAGTGTTCCATCCAATTTTTTCTGTCCATGGATGTTATGCACACCAGGGCACGTGCGGATGGGTGCCACCAAATACTTGCTGCTGGCTGTGGGTTGCTGTAGTCACTCTGCCAATCAGCTGGACAGCATCTGAAGCTCACCTGGGTGGCCTCACAAGCGCTCAGCTTACAGGGAACACAGGTCTCCATTATTTTTCCCAACCTTTGTAAGGCTTTGTTAACCACATATTCTGCAAAGACCAGGCCTAGCACTGATCTCTGTGGTATCACACTGGACATTTCCCCCAGTTTGACACACAAATTATTTTTTCTAGTCATGATTCTTGATTTGTGGTAGCAAATGGTTTAAGTCTTGGGAAAGATTTTATTGTCACATTATTTTAATCACTGAGTAATCAGCTGTCTCGTTAAAGGATGCTAATTCCTTTGCAGAAACATGTGTTCTTCTCTCCACCGTAAATCAGGGAAGAGTAGGGCTTGTGTTCTGTGGCAGACTGCTTTTTAGCTTATTCTAATTTAGAATCAGCACTTGTGGTAATGCATGCCTCTAAAATTATTACTTTGTGTTCAAGGATTGCCCATTGCTGTCTATCTTGCTGACTTCAAAGAGGAGAAAGAATAAGTTTAGATGACTACACCTCATTTGTCACAGATTTGGTCTCCAGGCAATCAGAGGCATACTTGCACCCCGCCCCTGCCAGCTACATGTCCTAGAATCCAGCCACAAGATCACTACTAGAGGCCCATCACATATACTCGTCTTTGAATATCTACAGTCTCTCCTCCTCACTCAGGATTAATCTTGGTAGTTCCCTCATGACATTCTCTTCAGTTGTCTCAAACCTCCTGTGGCTTATCCTATTGATTTAGGTGGTCCTGAAACTAGCACCAGAAGATCTGAGGGAATCACCACATCCAGTCTGGTAATAGTGCAAATTTGGGGCATTTTGGTTAACATACAGCTAAATCTGAGTTGGGGGTAGGGTCATAAAATACTATTCACCTTGTTGGGAAAATGAACCTTGACACCAAATATGCCAGGAGTCACTCTGATCCTACTACAGCCAGTTGTGGCTGAAAAGAGAGAGGACAATGAGGATCCTACATTTTCCTGGGAGTGCTTCTCTGGTGATAAGTGCTGTGTTTAGGGGCCTAGGTAACACTGATTGCTCTGTAAAAATAAAGGTAATGAATAGTGCCCAGACGCAACGTCTTTGAGGCATTGGATGACAAAATGCTGCGGCAAGGGGCTTTGAGGCAATGGGTGGTGAAACCAGAGGTAGCTTGGACTGAAGTAACAGAGAAAGCAGCAGATCATTTATGGGACTATGGTGCAGGCCTCCCTATTCATCAATAAAAACATGAATCAACTCAACCGTATTAAATGGAGCCCTGACAGCATTGAGGCTGGAACTAAGGATAAGGCACCAAGCGTGTAAGTCCCATTTTATTAAACTGATAATTTTCCCAAATTTAATCTGTTGTTCCCCTCACTTCTCCTTCTAATAAAGTCTCTTTACTAAAGCCCAAGACTCACTGCTTGTGAGTGAGGAACCATTTTTCATTGGAAGTATGTGGGTAGAATATAAAGGTGCTCATATTCCTAGGTGGGGACCTGAGTTAGTGTTATTTAATCTTTAAACAAAACCCCTATAAAATTGAACCTGACTCTTTTTATCACTGGTAACACCTGGAAGAAATTTTATATTAGTGCTGTTATGGCATTAGAGTATAAACCAATGTATGTATTCTTGGAGTACACAAGTAGCTCAGCATGGCATGAGGTAGACGTTAACTGCCCCCTGAAGCAGGATGCCATGCTCCATCTGTGAGGCCCAGTACTGTTCTGTGGAACTGCTGCAGCCCTAGGACTACTGCTTCATTTTGGGAAGAAGCAGGACTTTATGCAGCTTTATATAGTCTGGGGGCAGGGGTGTGTTCTTCAATTTCATGAGCAGATCTGGTGTTAGGAACAAGGTACTTAAGTGGCTGCTTAGGACACTTACGCGTTCGGAGCACCCCTCCCCCAACATTTACCAACTGAGCTATTGCTGGAGGGTCAGTGGAACTGTGCCTTCTGGACAACTTCCTTTCCACCTTCCTACACCACTGAGGCAGCAGCCGGAGCTAGGAGCCGTTGTCTATAGCACCTCTAGCTGGGATAGCTGTGAGAGGAAGCTGTCCATTTAATGGTGCTCACTCAATCCCTGGCTAACAGCAGAGGCAGTCATGGAGTAGAACTGCTGCACTAGTGTGGTTCTGGTTCATTCTGGCCTCCCAGCTTTCCTCATCACCCGTGTGGGTAGAGTATGCCCCCTTTACAGTGTCCTCGTCCAGTACAACAATGGGTGGAGGAGGCCTAGGGGACAAAGGGTCTCAGACCAACCCTCCTGAGGTACAGTGCCTCACAGACCCACTTGCCATTTTGTAGCTATCAGCGGAGAGATTGTTGTGGGATTTTTGGCCCGTTCAGTCTCCTCAGACATCATTTTGCTGGGGAGAAACCTAAGGCCGCCCAAATAAACACTGCAAAGATAATCCAAAGCACCGTCTCCACTGTGCTGGCACCAGTCCCAGAGAACTTGAGCCTATGGCTCAGAACAGGACTCACTAGTGGTCTCTGACAAGAGCAGCACCTGACAAGCTTTGAGTGGGTGTAACAAAATTATCTCCAGGCTGCAAGTGAAAGTCACCAGAGAGATGCATCCTCTGAGTGAGCTGTCGTGGATACAGATGATTCATCCCCTCAGTAAGGCTGACTCTGTGCATCAGGATTTAGACTGCTGAGTCACAGGCATAGCCATAAATGAGAATGGTGGCAATAGTGCTGTCAGCAGCAGCAGCAGCCATGGACTACCGATGAGAAGAAACCAATGGGATGTCAGGAAGGTATGACCAATGTGGACTTCTGTCCTTTGGATTCAAAGGACATAAATAGCAGTTGAAGAGGGAAAAACAAGGTAAAGTTCTTCAAAATGGGAACTACTTTGCTATTATTTTTTTGTACACTGCCTAACATCGTGGGGTGCTGATCTGTGATTGACTCCCCGGGTCAATGCAAACAATAATTAATAATAAAAATAAGGATAGTTTGCTAGTACAGGCATAGGGATGGGAAGGCAGGCCATTGCTTGTGATCTACAAAATAAATTTGTGGCTAAAGAGCTTAGTCATCCTGGGGCGCAGAGCTACTGAGGGCTCCGTTCTGTGGCTGGACCCAAGGTTCAGCCATGGTTAGCACAGCAGTTTGACTGTACAACATTCCTTGAGATCCTCTCTCAACAAGCTAAGTATGATTTATTGCCATTATAGAACAGATCTGTATATATTCATTTAGAAGAATGGCTGTGCTAACTGCATTATTCTGCCCCATATGAGATTTCTGTTTCACCTGGGATTTAAAATCTTTCGGCAGCTATTGATAATAAGAACCAGAAATGGCAATTTTATAATATTGCCTCATTTTGTAAGCAGCCTGACCAAATGTTTCAAGTTAAAATGAATTCATTTTTACAGATAAAACATGCCATTTGTTTTGTTCCTTGACTTTCTTCTGGAACAGGGCATATGAAAATTATGCAAACAATCAGAGCAGAGATTGCTTCAGGACACAAGTTCCTGAAATTGTAAAAGCATGGTACACCAATACCTGTTTATTCCATTACATCATATATCCAATTAATCAAGATTTGAATGAACATCAAGATGCAACTTTCATTTTGTCTGCTTGTTAACTTTCATTATGAGTAAAGGCAAGGTGTAATTTTTAACAGGATGGATTATGCTGTAAAGATTTTTTTCCCCATAATATCATCCCTTCACAAGTCCCCTTGTTAAAATGTACTCAGGGTGATATATTATGTTAAGAAGGTTTAAAACATAAGGTGACAATGACCTTCCCTTTAATTAACTTGGATGGAAATAACGGTGAGCACAATCATGATGAATCTTTCCTGGAAACCATAAATCATCTCCTGCACTGGTAGACAGCTACAAAAATAACCTTTTAATTCACAGGTTAAATGAGCATTTCAGTGTTCTGTATTCAATACTAATAATACTAATAACACTAATGCTAATAATAATCCACTATTATTAGCTTGTGTTTAAATATACTCATCATTGAATGACCAAATGATAAGTCTGTTATAACTACCTACTTGGCTTTTAAAACATGTGAATTATTTAAACATATGTTTATACAAAGCTGAAATATTTAGCAATTATTTAATAGCCAAGTATCGTAGTTACAGGTGGGAAATGGATATTTCTCATTGGAATCCTTCACAGTGAAGTGTAAAAGACTGAAAGCAATCAAATACCATTCTGGAATGCCTATTTGTTTTAACAAGTGCATACCAGAATATTTGTGACGATACTGTTGATAAATTAGCTTGCATTTTTGAACACCGGATAACACAGGGTTTCAAATCTCTAATTTTGTTCAGATTCAAATACTCTTATTCATGGTAGGTAACATTAATTTTTATGAGATTATTTGGAATATATTACCATTTAACATTTGTAGGAGAATTTGAACTTTAACACTTGACATATTTGCTACATGTGGGAAAACAGCTTAAGTGATTTATGCCGTTACATTTATGGGAAAAACATAAAAGGTGTATTCTGGTTCCTGCCAATGAGCCCCAATACAGAGCCATAAATATCAGAAAAATATATTTTGCACCTTTTTTCTTGGAGGAAGAGGGGTTATGGGTTTCTTTCTTTCTTGTAAAGGCATGGTTTTAATCCCAGATATTAATGTATGGTAACTGCCTTTTAAAGACAAACTCTTTATAATATAGTTATCTACTATATATTTTAGAGAGTTTTTCTGTTTAATCAAGAACTACTCCTAAACAGTAAGATCACTAAATTTGGTATACAGCTTCCTCTTATTATAACTTAGAGCAACATAAAGGTTTGGTTGTGGTAGATAAACTGGACGTGCCTGGAATGGATTGCTTCAAAACAGAAAAGAGACCAAATGGCCAAATCAAGTATAGTCCTCAAAATTGACATAACTAAGCAAAAGTTGAAAGCAGAGCCAGAAAAATAGGATGAACCTGAAATAGGATTGTTTCTCAACAAACCTCACAGAAAAGAGATAATTGGAGAAATTTGGAATAGTGCCCTCTTTTGGCACAATTAAATCAATGCTTAAATTTTGAAAACTGGAAGAAAATATTATTGGAAACCTAATTGATTATAGCCTTTTTTCTGTTAAATATAGCAAATGGTACGAGTTTATAAGGATGAAGAAAAAGTCCAACACCTGATGGAATTCCCATTTAAAAATACCAAAAATATTAAATGGAAATAGTTTAAAAATCCCTTTTTAAAATAAAGGGAATAAAAATTAAATTAATATAAATAACATTTTATTTCTGAAAAACACAATCATTTAACTAAAGCAGTCACATTTTCCTTTTATTTACCAAAAGCATAAACAAGCCCCAAAACCCTTATTTGAGTTAAGGACCCAAGCAATGCCAGGTAAAACTGCTTGTTTGAAATAAAAGACTGAGACATCCTCGGCATAAACATACACACATTGTCAGTAGAGCTTATCAGAGGACAACAATTCCATTTAGTGGCAATTTTTGACATTTCAATATTGGCTTTCATGCCACACTGGAAAGAAAACAAAATGTTTCAAGGATCAAACTGAAACCTGAGCTTTCCCAATCAGCCTTTTGATATGGGAATGTAGATCCCTGATTCAGGTCTTTCTGTGTCTGATTCAGTATGATCTGGGATTAAAATGTCTCTCTCTCTCTTTCTCCAGAAATGAGCACAGAAGACCCAATGAAAATTCTGAAAATCAATAAGTAAATGCAACACACTTTGAGAAATCAAATTTTAGTTGAAAATTTTCCAACCGTTTGTAGCTGCCACAATGTAAATTATTGCTGAGAAAATTTTTCCTCTGTGTAAGTTTCCTTTTTCTCAAAATTGGAGAAGCAGGAGGAGTGGTTTGATTGAGTGTTTTAGATTGAGACAAGTAAAGGATAGGCCACCAATTGACTAGAATTGACTAAAATACAACAGGTTATAACACAAGAAAAAACTTAGCTGCTTTAAAGACTCACCCATGAATGGTTAGCATTCTACCACTGGGAAAGAAAAGCTATACCATGGAATTTTATTTTCTGAATGACCTAATTTGAAAACTGGAAGAAACTAGAAATGCAACTGAACATGTGAAAGTCAAATCAATTTGAACGAATCTTTTAAAAAATGATTTAGTTTAGTTTTTTTACCATTTTAATGCTTTTTTCCATGTGCAGTGTTAATCAGGCATGACAAATAGGCTCACCTTTGAACACACTTTGCACTAATAATGTCATAAAATGCTTCCCTTTAATTGTCACCTCAGGCCACACTCATCAAACAAGCCCATAAAAAGAAACTAGTGACAGGTTTCACTTCTGCTGGATTTATGAAAGAATTCTCACCTATGCCTGGCCAGAGTATGTTTACATTACCCCTTTAGGAATGACCTTTCGATCAAAGAAGCAATATACTGTATTGTGCTTTTCACACCACTGTTCCCAACCACCTCAGCCCAAATGCACATACTTACAGAACATGGTGATTCAACTATAAATATTTTCCACTCAAGAAACAAGCTGCTAGTGTGGGTAGCACTCACCCATGGTACGGTAAATTTTCCTTTGAGCTTGGTTAATAATTTAATTTATTCAGCAAATGCTGCTATTTTTCACTTAAGAAATTGTCTTAGTGCAAATTCATTCTTTCTCTAATATTTTCATTATTCAGAACTACTCATCAGACAAATTCTGTGAATAATTCTTGGTCTGTACCTCCTTTTCAAGACGCTTACTGTGAAAAATTGATCGTAGAAACTTTAGCTCAGTGACTCATTAAGTAAGTATTATGATATGTTTCTGACAGATTGGAAGAGCACAGGCAATTGTTTTTAAATTCATGATTGAGAAAGTGCTGAGAAGCTGTTCTCTGAAAACCTACTCTGCCCACGTATTATGTCTCAGCTTGATTATGCAAAATGTGAGGCACACAAAATCCTTTGTTACTTTTGAAAATCTTGGCCATACTACTTAGAGCCAGGACTCTGGCGAAAATAGTCACAGGAACTAAAAGGCAAAAGATTTTTTAAAATATGATTTTTTGGTTAAAAAAGTCATTTAAATATTGTTGTTTCCATGACTATCCCCACTACTAAATTTGCTTCCTAGAATGATTGTAGAAAGTGAACGCAAAATAGAAGTGAAGATTCAAAACAAATTTGTTTAAAATGTAGAATGAATATGAGCAGAAAAGTTGTATGAGAGTTCA
Source organism: Carettochelys insculpta (assembly GCF_033958435.1). NCBI lineage: Eukaryota > Metazoa > Chordata > Testudines > Carettochelyidae > Carettochelys > Carettochelys insculpta. The sequence goes on along the minus strand of NC_134138.1, from coordinate 158,703,361 downwards.
TATCTGCCTGTTTTAAATATAGACTGTCCAAAACTGTAGTCTGTACTCTCAGCTACTTCAGGTTTGGGGGTGGTTTGGTCTTGAATTTAGGTATACAAATGTAGGTGCAGCTTTGGTTTTAAGGTGGATCCAAAATCAGGAGAATTTTATTCTAATTCCCCTTTAAATATTATTCAAATTCTGCAAAAACAATAATCAATGCAGGATTCCAGCTCAAAATGTGTAAAATCTCAAAAGAATTGATAACTGAATGAAAATTTTACTAGTATATCACAAAAAGCTTGTGAAAATCTGCCCTTGAAGTTGCTTTCAGAACCTTCTTTAATTCTGAACCTTACTTAAATCTAATCACATTTCTTGTTTAACAAAATTTTTACCCTGCTCTTTGTACATAATGTATTAGTATTGGTATCTGGAATTGATTCTGTCTAATTAAATTGATCTAGTTGCCCAGGCTTTTAACTGAGGCAATATGACATATCATTTGGGAAAAAATGTGCAAGGTACACAGTGAAATATAGAGGGCATTTTTTTCACCTAATGGAAAATATAGGCTAGTCATTTAATACAATGTATCGTGTATGAGTATCTTTTTTATGCTTAGGTGTATTATATATCGAGATGGATCTGTTTTTGGATTCTAGACTTTCAGGACTAGATTGAACCTTTTGGTACTGCCCCAGGAAGATTCCATCCCTATTCCTATCATTCTATTGGAGGGCATAAGTAGCATTATCACATTCCATGGAACAGCTTTCTCTCCCCTTTGTCATGGGTGAGAGTACTGAGTGTATACAACATGTTCTCCATTGTGTCTTGCCATCTCTGATGCAGCATCAGAAGAGAATCTTTCTTAACCCTGCTGCTCTGCATAGCTGAGTTAAAGCTAGGGCCAACCTGACCCTTGATTATTTCTATAATAAAGCAGCAAATGTGAACTATTTACAAGCAAATCTGTATTTTTAGCTCTGGGCAGACCTTTAGACTCATCCTGGATTCCAAGAGTTAGCCTTTCTTGCCATCCATGACAAAAACTCTTTCCTTGTCACCAACACTGCAAACCACATCCTATGTGTGTCATATGCCCAGAGTCTCAAAAGACCAATAGCAAGTTGCCAAAACATCTCCTTCATCTTTTCAACTTCCACAGAGCAATAAAATATCGTCAATACAAAATTCTGCAGCGTATTAAATGTTCAAAAGGGGGATCCTCCTAAAATAAATGGAATTTAATAGCAAAATAACACAAGTATTGTCCTGGCTACATTATTACTTAAGTGCATTCAAATCAACAGCAATAATCTAAGTTCTTTAAATTTTAAAGACTAACTATGTAATTATGGCATAAGCTTTTGAGAGTTGCACCCTGAACAGTGAAACAGAAGAAGATCAAGAATGAGCTCTCGAATCTGAAGTCTCTCGTACAAAACCAATCTGTTACCCAAACTTCCATTCCAGATGGCTGGACTTTACCAAAACAAGACAAGCCATTTACAACCAACATTCTGCTTCCCTAGAGAACAGAAAGGACATTAAACTATCTAAACTCCAACATGCCTCAAGGGCTCACACCAGTAGTATGTTTGACTCACCAAACAAGACTGTTAGTCTTTCCAGTTACACACTTGGTCTATCAGAAGAGTCTGTGCTATCTCAGTGACTCTCCTTCTGCCCCATCACCCTGATGCACATGATACTTTGTGCAGAAACCTGGAAGACTCCTTTTACTGAGTCCAACTCAGGGAGTATTCCACCATGCCACTGAACAACACATTAACCATAGAAACTACCCTACCAATGCTACAAAAAGAAAGATTCTACGTGGATTCTGCCTGATGGTTGAAACAACAGACTGGACTTCTAGGTAAAGTGCTCCCACAGACATTCACAGGCTGAAATTGTGGACAAGCAGTATTGCTTGCTCCAAAACTTCCACTGTGCAGAATGCAATGCCATCCACAGTTTCAGGAACCACTCTGACATTATAATCAAAGAGGCTGGCAAAGAAGATGCTGTTGTCATCCTAAATCAGATTACAAACTGGAGGCTGATAGACAACTCTCTGACATTGCATTCTACAGCAGTGGTTTTCAATGGGTGTGTTGTGACACACCTGTGTGCTGTAAGAACTGTCCAAGTGTGCCATGAAATTTTGTCGATTTCCTCTCTGCACTGCTCTTTGCAGAGCCACCGCATGAGTGTGTGAGTGTGTGTGCATGTGTTTGTGTGTTCTCAGGAGGGATTGACAACTGGCAAGCTCAGGAGGCTGCCTGAGTCCCAGCTGGCTCAGGATTTGTCAATTTCCCCTTGCAGTGGTTATTTGAAAAGCCATTGCAGTGGAAAATGCTGACCCCACAGGTGCCCTTTTATACTGGGAAGCAGCTGAAGTGCTGCTTCCTGGCCTGAATGGGCTCTTGAGGAGCCCATCCTTGTTTTCTGGTGTGGCAAGGGGGAGGGAGGGAGGGAGGGTGAGAGCCTGTTGGAGCTGGGACACAATTGAAATGCTCAAGCCTCCTCTCCCCTCCGCATTACAGTGGGTAAAACATGGGTATGCCAGGGAATTGTGTGTCTCATTGGAGTGTGCTGTATTACTGAAAAGGTTGGGAGCCACTGTTCTCTGATCTCACTGAGGAGTACTCAAAGAAACTGCAACATCTACTCAAGAAACTACCTGAAGAACCAGAGAACCAATCTTCACACACACATCCCCAGAACCCCAACCAGGAGTATTCTATCTGCTTTCCAAGTTCCATGAGCCTGGCCCGTCACCTCAGGCACTGTCACTCTTAAAGCAGGGTTGTCTGGCTATATATACTCTCTCCTCAGGCCCTACCCTACCAGCACTCCCACGTACCTTTAAGACACCACCAAATTCCTGAGGAAACTACAATCCACTGGTGATCTTCCAGAAAACACTACCCTAGCCACAATGGAAGTAGAAGATCTCTAGACCAACATTCCACAAAAAGATGGACTGCAAGCTATCAGGAACCGTATCCACAATGATGCCATGGCACAACTGGTTGCTGAGCTTTGTGACTTTGTTCTCACCAGCAATCATTTCCAAATTGGGGATGATTTATTTATTCAAGTCAGCAGAACTGCCATGTGTACACCTATGGCCGCACAGTATGACAACATTTTTATGGTTGACATAGAACAACACTTCCTCAGATTTCCTCCCCAGAGGCCATTACTTACAGCCCTCAGCTAAAACCTGTTCAATCATCATCAGAGATCTACAACCTATTCTAGATGATGACCCCTCGCCCTCATCAACCTTGTGAAGCAGACCAGTCCTAACTCACAGACCGCTCCTCAACCTGAAACGCGTACTCACTACCAACCACACACCCCACACCAGTACCACTAACCCCGGAATTAACAAACTCCATTGCCATTTCTGTCCACATATCTACCCTAGTGACACCATCATAGGACCTAACCACATCAACCCTGCCATCAAAGGCTTGTTCACCTGCACATCTACCAACACGATATATACCATCAAGCACATCTGCCCTTTTGCTCTTTACATTGGACAAAATGGGCTGTCTCTATACAACACAATAAATGGACACAAATCAGACACCAAGAATGGTAACATACAAAAATTGGAGAGAAAACATTTTAACCTGCCTGGATACAGTGACAGACTTGAAAGTTGCCATCCTCAAGGGACGAAATACCAAAAACTGGTTTCAACATGAAATTGTTGAGCTGGAATTCATATGCAAATGTGTCACAATCAGAATGGTTCTGAATTGGGACTTTCTCATTACACTGAGTACCGAGTATTTTCCATGTTAGGTATTCTCACCTTCTTAACCACATCTGCCCTGGTGGAATTAATGCTGATGGTAACACTCCCATTTCTGTATCTACTCCATATGTACTTTCTTTTTCTTTCACTTCCTGCATGTGATTAAATGAAATGCAACTCACAAAAGCTTATGCCATAATAAAATTGTTACTCTTTAGGGTGCTATTGGACACTTTGTTATTTTTGCTGAAACAGACTAACATGGATAAGTTGGAAACCCAAATAGCTCTGTGAGTGTGTGTATGTTTGTATGTGTGTGTATGTGTTTGTTTACCACACATATGTACTGCAGAAATCAAGGGATTTGCCATGGAGATTTTAGGGCTGGTTTCCCACAGAGTGCACATGCCTTTATCAGAAAGCCATACTTGTAAATTAAAATGACCGAGAATTAGCATTTAAAACTAGTTAAATGCTGGGGTATACAGTATTTGTTGCTGAAGATTTTCTTGTACAGTACATATATTTGACTGAATAAATTTTGAAATATCCGGCAGCCCTATTTGAGCACAGAGAATACTATTCAAAGAGTTTGATCTAAACTGGAGATAGTTCTAATTGGATTTTAATATTGTTTGAAGAAAGTGCCATGGCAAATAATTTAAGAAGCTGTAATAAAAAACAGATTGTAAATTACTAGCTAGTCAACATTAATGCAGGTTTCTGTTTCCATAGCACACTCTTCATTAGCTTTTTTCTCAGCTTCATCTGTTCATGTAAAAAAGCTGATAGTCTGATAGATTGCATTTCGTAAGAGCATTGGTCTTAATTAATGTGGCTCCCAAGTGTATGTGTGAGGTGATTTTTTAGGGTGAGCAAACAAAAAGCAGAAGTTTGCTGATATTGAATATGGCATTCTTGTAGACAAATATAAATACAGGAATTTGTCACATTGGTTAAGTATCATTTCTAAGCACCAAAGCTCTTACGTGCAAAGAGGAAGTTACCGGGGTAACAGATTCCCAAAATATGTGAAAAGCAAATATCTGCTATAAATATTTATTTTTCTTTTCAAATAAGAAAATTTCATAGTACGAATTCAAAAGACAGCTGCCAACATTTGCATTTTTGAATTCTGGTGGACAAATTCTTCTCCCAATCGAGTAATTCCCACACAGTACTGGAGCCATTGTTTGCCATGGTTTGATGTCTAAAACAGAGTAGCATTAGGATAACATCATTCAGACCCTTTTGTGTGCTCCATTACCATTTTCAAACAGTTTCTCTTCTCAAAATAGACACTGCCCAATGTTCAAGGAATGTGTACCTCGTGTACAGCATAATACCTTGCACACAGCATTCCACTGTACTTGATAAAACCCTAGAGGTTCATCCACCTTTTCATACATGTCCTCTGTTTGTGACAAGATTTCTTGGAAACATGTATGTGTATGTGCCTGAGCTAACCTCCTTCTAGTTGTATTTATTCAAGTCTGTGAGCATCATAACATTGAAAGCTCATGGTAAACTCATACATTATGATTGTTGTATTGGATGAGTTGTAGAAGTGAGATGAGTACAGCTGTGCAAAAAGTGGCTTTTCAGTGCCCTTGAAATTCCAAAAAACAATAGTAAGAAAAATATAATGTTTTGAAAGGCTGAAAAACCCCCCCCCAAATATATTGTTTGACTCAAACCTAAATTTTGGTTTCAGTTCAAGCATTTAAAACTATGTTTTGTTTTATAAAAGTACAATTAATGGAGTTTTATTTAGAATGTCATGTTCGATCAAAAATCAAAATGTTTAACCCTTTAAACTAGAGAAAGGGGGGCAAAATAATATCTTTCACTGGGACAACCTCTGTTAGTGAGACAGACCAGCTTTTGAGCTCACATAGAGCTCTTTTTCAGGTCTGGGAAAGTATCAGAAGGGTAGCCAAGGTAGTCTGTATCTTCAAAAACAACAAAAATAAGTCCTGTGGCACCTTATAGACTATCAGATATTTTGGAGCATAAACTCCAAAATATCTGTTAGTTTATAAGGTGCCATAGGACTTCTTTTTGTCATTTTTTAGACCTGGGAAAGGTATTCAGAATGTCACAACTAAACAAAGATTGTTTAACATACATAGATAACATATATTTCAAGGTGAAGTGGCCCATTAACAGGCACCCCTGCTGTCGTGGGGAGAAAGGAAGCAAGGGAGAGGGAAGAAAGCTCAGGGATAGCAGATTGCTAATGGTGTATATATTATTGTAATAAGTCATAAATCCAGTGTGAGAAGTTCACAAAAAGTCTCACTGTTACTAGGGGCAGGGACAGCAATTACCCAGCCCATTATAAGGATTCTTTTACATATTTGATGTTTTAGCAAACTCTTAATTCCCATCCCACCTGCCCCCACCATCCCTCTACTTTTCTGATTTGTCAACCTTGATAACAATTTTTGGACCTCTATGCTTTATATGTTGACTCTGTTCAGGTAAGGCTATGATCTGAAGAAGTGGATCTGTCCCATGAAAGCTCATCATCTAATAAATTATTTTATTAATCTTTAAAATACTACATGACCTCTGTTTTGTTTTGGTAGAATACAGACTTACACGGCTAGCTCTCTGTCACTGTTACTAAATCTGCATTTTTCATTCATAAAAAGTTTGGCACAATTTCCACCCCTTTCCCTCCCCAGCCATTAGAAGTAAGACTCCTGAGCAAGCTATACTGTGGAAAGAGGAGGAAAGAGCAGCAAGGAAGGGCTGACTGGGCCAGATCCTCTGCTAATGTAAACTGTCATACTTAATGGAGTGATGAAAATATACAGCTGCTGAAGCCCTTTCTCCATGTCTTCAAGAGTACTCTGAGAAATGTGGATAATACATGAGAATTTTTTGCATGTTCTTGGGTTCTCTGTGTCCTGTTGGAGACTGCATCTGTTTTGGAAAGAAAAATCTCCAGAAGAGAGGCACATTTATGGTGTCAGTTCTGAAATTAGGAATACAGTTTTTTTCAGTTAGATTACAAAATTTCCTGTAAGAATCAATGAACAGTTTGTGAGAACTCTCTGAACAGTTTGTGAGTCTTTGTCTTGAGCTCAGCAATTTCCAATCTTCTGCTGTCATCAATGTCTATGACCCAATACTTGATTTCATTGATGATATTAAGGAACAATTCCATGCAGATCATTCTCCTTGGAAATTTTAATGCTAGAATTGAAAGTAAGTCAGATCTCTGTAATAGCACTATTGGAAAAGGAATAGGAAAAGCTAACTGCTGTGGCACCCTCCTTCTGAGCAAATGCATACAACATGGCCTGTTTATCATGGGCACCCTCTCTAAACAAAGTCAGAATCATAAGACCATGTGGAGATATCCTTGCTCCGGGCACTGGCACCTTCTTGACCTTGTAGCTGTTAGAGCTTGAGTTCAAAAGGACATTCACATCACAAGGGTTATGCATGGACCCTATGTCTGTTGGCCCAACCATCACCTTGGTAGGTCAGTTGTGAATTTCCAGATTTCTTCAAGGCACCTCAAGCAGGCAAAATCATTATGAAAGAAATTCAATGCCATACAAAGTGATGCAGGAGAAACTTCAGCAGTATCTCCAAGAGGAGTTACCACTATGCAAGTAGCTGATGATGATAATGCAAATTTCTGGAAGGTATTAAAGACAACCATACTCTCAGCATGTGCTGAGTCCATTGGCGATGTCATTTATCATTACCAAGATCAGTTTGATGAGAACAATGCTGAAATGCAGGACCTGCTTGACCAGAAAAGAAAATCTCATCATGTGGCAAAACAATGTAACACCAGCAGAAGAAAGGGGCATAGAAATTCTTGCACATGTCCTCTTAAACCAATTACTTGCCCTATTCCCAGAATCTCATCCTGTGGGACAACAGACACAATCTTCATTGCCTGACAAATCCAGGAAAAGGCTGGGGAGCAAAACAAAGAACAGTACACAGCCTGCTTCAGTTTGACAAAAGGTTTTGACTCTGTCAATCAGGAAGCCCTTTGAAAGATATTGGCCACATTTGACTGTCCTGTTTATCCTAAGGTTTCTCCATGATCTGATGACTGCCATGTAATGGCCCTGAGACAGAAACTTTTGTCATCAAAATTGGGGTTAAATAAACTTACGTTATTACCCCAACCTTATTTTCCATCTATATAGCAATCATTTTGGTCATCACTAAAGATTACCTCACCAATGGAGTCAATAGTCACTATGGAATGGATGGGAGGCTCTTTAATGTTAAACATCTCTACTCTAAGTCGAACATCTTCAGGGCATCAGTTACTGATCTTCAGTATGCTGATGACTGTGCCATCCTCTCACACACTGAGAATGACTTTCAGTCCATACTGGATTTACTTGCATGAGCTCACAAAACCCTAGGACTCACTCAATATTGAGAAGACTAAAGTGTTCTGTCAACCTGCTTTAGGCCTTGCACATTACCAACCATCCATGAACCATGTCAGGCTCTGCAAACAGCTGACCACCTCAGAAGCCAAATGTCTTGCAACACAAAAACAGACAGTGAGGTTCAGCACAGGATGCAGTGTGCAAATACTTCCTTTGGGAAATTGCTCCAATGTGTTTTCATGGACTGTGACCTATGGCAGAACATAAAGGTCCAGGTCTACAAGACAATTGTTGTTTCTACACTTCTTTTTGGATATGAAACCTGGAGGACCTTTTGATGGATCCTAAAGAGTTTGAAGGTTACCATCAACAATGGCTCCGGAAGATCCTTCATGTCAAATGGCAAGATCATTGCACTAACATCATCATTCCCACTGAAGCCAGTGTTACCAGCATTGATGCAATGATCCTCATGCACCAACATCTCTGGGCAGTACATTGCGTGAGGATATCCGCAGATTACACTGGATGAGAAGCTGAATGTGAGTCAACAGTGTGCCCTGATTTCCAGGAAGACTACCAGTACATATTATTCTACGCCTCTCTCTTGCCTCCCAAAACAACTCCTTTACTCTGAGCTCACTTATGGTGCGAAATCCTGTGACGGTCAGAGAAAACTCTAAACAGGCAGGCTGGAAGTGCCTTCATCAGGAAGTGGCTTGCCTTGAGAAGCACCTTGCCCTCAAAACTGAAGAAAGAGATGAAACGAAAAAGAGTGAACTTTCTCCCACCAGACAGCTGTCCTGCAACAAAATATCTGTACCTACTGCAGGCAGAATTATGGGTCCCAGACCAGACTCCTGAGCCACATCAGGACCCTTATGTAAATCCATGGTAGAGATCATCCTTAAATTGAGGGATTATCAAAGAATGATATCCCCTTGATGGCTGCAAACTTCTCCCTTTTCAGGGATAATGCAGACAAGTGTTTTAGCACTCTCCGTTTCTACAGTATATTTAATCTTTGCTAGGGTTTTTCCCTACAGGCAAAGCATCAGGCATCTACACTGGAAGTTTCATTTGAGGTGGAAGTGGATACTCTGAAGACTTTATACTAGCCTTGATAACAGTTGGTTGAGCTATTGACTTCTGGAAGGCAAAGAACAGAGCCAAGGTTCCTGTAAGGATGGGGGAAGACTACAATAGACAAAAGTAATTTTAATTTGCCAGGCGTTAGCTGGTTAGGCAGAAATTATCTGTATCAGATTCCCTTCCTCATTGCATAATTTTGGCCTCAGTGTATACTACTATTTTGTGAGCTTTATTTACCTCAGTGGGCATCATAGCAGAAAACAGAAAAGTAACCACTAGCCACAAAGCAGAGTACACTGTTCTCCTGCAAAGAAGCGAAGTATTTTTGCATGAATACATCTATCCTGAATCATCCAGCCAAATTGAATGAAAAAGTACTTTGTAGTCTGACATTTTCTTGTTCTGATTTATTCAGTTGACATTGGAAAATGATAAAGGAACTAGTCAAAGATTCATGACTTTGTAAACAATGTGATAATGAAGTGCCAATAAGGATTTATAACTTGAAGGTAGTAAGCCAGTCCTCTATGCCTGTCCCAACATGCAAACGCAAAACATTCAATCAAATCTGACTTTTTCTATTGCATGTATCATCAGCTAACTTTACCTTACTTTAAATGATTTTTTGACCTGCTCCATGATGGGTGGAAAAGGGATTTTCTAAAAGTTAACACAGTAAAACAACATCTTATATAATACAAAGTGTGTGTGTGTGTGCATATAATTAAAACTGGAGTGGACTGATAAGGAGATGTTTGGCTAAAATCAGATTTAGGCTAGGTTATAGAAAAAGGTTCAAGGCAGAATCAAGGCTATTGTGTTCAAGCTTGAATTCAGTGAGGTTAAAATCACTTTGGCTGTGCTCATGAAGTTTCAGATCACAATGACTGAATCCTCATAAGATCAGTTATTATCAAGAGATTTCACTCATCACCAGCTGAATTCTCACAAGAATGTCCATTCTCATGAGATTTGGCCAGCAACTGAAATGTAACAAGAAATGGGGGATAAGATAGGTCCTTCTCCTACACTTTTGGTTGTTTTGCATTCCTGCTGAATTTCAAAGCAGCTTGAAAATTGAAGTAACTCACTACCTGAGAATTTCCATACTCTGAGGCCGTTTCTGCTAATAAATGGCCTGAAATATGCTAATAAGGTGCAGATGCAAATTCCCTGTGCCTCATTAGCATAATGTCACATGATTTGGAGTCTGGAAGATGCTTTTCCAGACTCCAAAACAACATGTAAAAGCGTGGCCCCCGGGGGGTCTTCTGGAGGCCCCTTCTTCCCAAAAATCATGTGACCTTATGCTAATGAGGCATGGGGAATTTGCATCCATGCCTCATTAGCATATTTCAGGCCGTTTATTAGCATGCCACTTTCTCTGAAAGTGTCATGTGTAGAAACGGCCTTAGGGAGTCCCCAGGTGACAGATCCAGTGTAAGAGGTGACTTAAAACAGAGTACATAATACAAGGGACATGTCAGGGTATGATTGAGAGAAAGGTGGTATATTTGGAACCCAGTTATGTTCCACCAATCCATAAATTCTGATATGCCCACTGTAATTTGGTGGAATGTACACATGTGAATCAGATGTGGCATGAAAAAAGGCATAGATCCACCTTTGGCCACAAAGCTGCACAAGATAAAACACCAGCACAAGAACCTGGCCTTAGGTCTATAAGAAAGAGTTAGTTTAACACCTTGCTTCAAGATTAGAATTGATCAACATTCTTTTTAAATTTCAAAGAAAAAAACTGTGATCTTTTTCCTCTCATTCTCAGACAGCACTCTTGACTCATCCTGGTGTCAGGGTCTAAGAAGCTGCATAAAAAGGCAGAGTATTTTATTAATTCACTCTTGCAGCCAGACCATGTGGCTCCTATTAACTCCAGACCAGGACATAAACAAAAATATTTTAATATTTTCCTGAGGCAGGGAAGATAGAGATGGAGTAAAACAATTCTATACTAAGTATCTTTCAAAATAGCCCAGCTCAGGAGCAAGCACAGGCAGGAAGCTTATGTTTCATAAGTTAACAATAAAGGATGGGAGTTTCTAAATACTCGATAGACAGGGGCTGACTTATGTCAGGGGCTGCATGGGAAATCACCTGCTCACAAGGTTCCTTCTACTCTTGGAATAACACTGAAACAAAACTATAGGCCTGATTTGGGTTCTAGTCTTTCTGACCCTCCTTCCCTAATGTCACCCATGTCTGAAATGGATCGTTTGGCTGGTTTGGGCAATCTCTGTTAAATATAGCATGTTTTTGCTTCATGAAACTTTGTGCTGACTTTCAAAAGTGTAAACTGTGATTATTTTCTCCAGGCCTCCCCCTCCATATAACCCAGTGAGAGACAAATCTTTCCCCCTTCTCTGTGGGAGCACAAGATCCCTTGGAAGCAGAACCAACACAGAACCATTGCACCAAGGGCCAAGCCTTGTGGAGAGTCACTACATGGTTGCACTTCTGATATGGAACTACTCAGGTCCATGGTGCTTCCCTAAGAGCAGCAGTGAAAGATACAGGGCAGGGGTAGAAATATAGCAAGAGCATGACACGGTACTACATGGGCCCTCCCATTCTCCTCCCATTGATGATGGAGCATGCTAGGCTGCAGTGGCTGCTAAAAGCTCCGTTAGTTGCTTTCTTCCCAGGATCCCTGCAGAGCTGTCCAAATGCAGCCTGGTTTTCAGGCTGTGTCCAAGGAAAGACAATTTGACCTTCACGCCATACTTTCAATTACAGAAACATCTTAGAAAACTCAGGGCCTTCAACACTACTTAATTTTCAGAATTCCTGCCTCAGCTGCTTTAAGGACGTGCTGTCTTGGATGCAATTTATGCATTCAGAAAAAAATTAAAAGTATATAGTATAGCACACATATCTATCCTAGAGTTTGTTTAGAAAGTAATTTTTGCATATTTGTGTGAACAGGACTACATATATTCTGTATTTTCTCATTCAAACGCTTTGTAAATGATTTTTAAAATACAATTAAAATCAAATCAAGTTATAAAAAAATTGAAGTGGCCTTAGCCCAGTACCTATTTGTTGGCACACAACTGGGGACACACAAACAGATACACTTTTTTTTTAAAAAAAAAGCGCTATAACTTGCATGTGCAAGTGAATGAATTTACACAAGCAAAACTCATCTCTCGCAGTGACATCTTGTACATATGTATTATTTTCTAAGAAACGATTTCTGATAGCTTTATAGCTTTCTATAATTTATACAATGACATGAAACCCTCACTTCATTTCCTTTATGCATCTCAAGCTCTTATTCTTCATTTCTGTGTTACTGTTCCTTTTCTTTTTTTTATTTCATGGACACTGATAACATGCCAACTGAAAGTAATTTACTTGCACACCAATGAAATGGTAATTTTGTTATGAAAATTTTACTTTTTTCTGTATTTTCTCTTATAATAATAACAACAAATATTTGAATGGTAGAAATTTTAAAAATCAGTTTTACATTTTCTATCTCCCGTTGTTTGCTTATGCTGAGAGGAGTATCTTTGTGCAGACTTTGACCACTCTGCTAGCTTTGTATATTTTATATTGCTGTAGAGTGATGATAAAAATAGATCTAAAAGCAATTAAAAACAGAGTATGCAGAGCACGGCGTGCAATGTTTATGTTTATCTTTCAAAAGTTCCACCATTCAGTCCCAGTGTAAAAAGTAATCAAACACCAGTTTTTGCTCAGTTTAATGTTTCTACCTGAAACTTTTTGAAATTATCATCACCGTCTCTTCAAGCATCAAAACATTAATTTGTGTCAATGAACATATGCTTTCAGTACTTAAAACAAGATTGTGTTTTGTACAATTGCTTTGCCTTGTTAGTTCTTACACTTGAATTGTCCAGAAAGGTTGTCCTTTTCCACTATACACAAAAAAGGGCAGGCATAATTTTACCACTGATTGAATGGATTTAAATAACAGTCATTCCCAGCTGAGAATGCGTAGATCTCCTTCTATTGTTCTCTTGACAAATAGTGAATGTCCTCCATTTACAGTGTCTGACCTTGACTAATTGTGTAGAATTGGCGCAGCTGTTCCTCGCTCATTCAGTGTTGCAACACAAGATCATGTAAGAAACTTTAAGCTGCCATCATAAAACTACAGTTTGAGAACTTTATCACTATACACAATACCTATTTTGTTGTTATTTTTTATTTGGTCCAGTAAACTATCTTTGGTAGTAACAGAGAGGAAGCCGTGCTAGTCTATACACTATCAAAACTAAAAGCAGTCAAGTAGCACTTTAAACACTAGCGAAATAGTTTATTGGGTGAGCTTTCATGGGAAAGACCCACTTCTTCAGACCACAGCCAGACCAGAACAGACTCAATATTTAAGGCACAGAGAACCAGAAACAGTAAGCAAGAAGGACAAATCAGAAAAACATAATCCAGGTGAGCAAATCAGAGAGTGGAGGGGTGGGGGGGAGGTCAAGAATTAGATTAAGCCAAGTATGCAGATGAGCCCCTATAGCGACTCAGAAAGTTCCCATCATATTTTGACAGACAACATATTGTCATAGTGTTTTCTTCCAGGCTTACCCTTCATTTCAAGCTAATACTGTGAGAGCATTTCTAAAATAGCTAGATAAAATCATCTGGAAATAATTGATCCTTATAAACCCCTCACCTAAAAGTCGTGTGAGAAATTAAACTACAACAGAAAGTGAGGAGTGATTATGCAAGAGACTGTTTTTACATTTTTTTCTTTCCTACATGTATGTTTCACTGTTGGGGGTTGCTGATTTCCTCCCTTTCCTTCCTTTAGTCGTACTGCTGGTCTCTCCAAAATAACAGGAAACTCTGCATCCTTGGCCTATATTCTTCCCAGAAGACCAGATTTTCAAGTACTGGAAAAACACAAAAGGAAAACAAAACAACACACCGGCTACGTCTACATTGAAACAAAACTTTGAAATGGCCATACAAATGGTCATTTCGAAGATCACTAATGAGGCGCTGAAATGCATATTCAGCACCTCATTAGCATGCCTCCTGCCGCGGCTCTTCGAAATTGCCACTTCTCGCTGCCATGTGGCTCGTCCAGATGGGGGTCCTTTACGAAAGGACCCCACCAGCTATCAGATCTGCTGATAGCAATAAGGGGATTTCAAAGTTGGTGGGGTCCTTTCGAAAAGGACCCCTGCCTGGACGAGCCGTGCGGCTGTGAAACGCAGCAATTTTGAAGAGCCACGGCCGCCGGCATGCTAATGAGGCGCTAATATGCATTTCAGCACCTCATTAGTAATTTTTGAAATGGCCATTTGCATGGCTAGTTCAAAGATTTGGGCTAGTGTATATGTAGCCTATACAAGGCAGTGACTGTAGGGTCAGATTGTGATTGCCCCATTAAATCACACTAATGAGCAGTGACACCTATGGATACTTCTACTGAAGTCAAGGAGGTATTGGTGTGAGTAACTGCTCACTAATGTGAGTTAGGGGTTCACAATCTGGCCCTTGCTGCTGCCCCCAGTTAATACTGCCCACAAATTTCCACTACAGTTTCAATTCCCTATATCTTTCACAATGTTTTCAGATATGGGCTGAAATGTGGTCAGCTTGTTCTATATTAAAGAGCATTCCTGCCGCCTCCCCAAGCTGCAATAAAAAATAGTTGGGCAATGGCTTTGATAGGTGAAGTATAGATTCCACCACATCCCTTACCACAACTCAGCCACTATTGGATGAGGGAGATGCTGAACCAACACATTATTCAAAGGTGGGGGTGAGTTAGAAGGGGTCAGTTTTGGCTCTGCGTTGCTGGGCTCTTTCTGGTCCCTCCTTCCCTGGCCTTCCTGTGAATAATATGTTACCCTAATGGCTCCCTGCCTCCTCTCTGAAAAATACTGTCACTTTGCAGGGAGCTCCCCATCTTTCCTCTGTGGCCTCTCTCAGACCTCCCCGCCCGCCCCCACCAAGGGGAGATGAGAAGGAGATGGAGAGTAATGGGAGGCCCAGAGCTGGGAGTCCCTGCACATCAGGGGAGTTGTGTTTTGCTGTATGTACCTCATAAAAAGAAGGTTATAATCATTTTTTTCAAGCATAAAGCCATTTATGAGGAAAGCTTTCAAAACTGCATGAACCAAGCAAATTGGTTTAGAAGTGTTCATAATTTTTTCTGTACTATTTGATCATTCTGTGAAGCCCGCTTCACACCTCAGGCAGCAGGAATAGGGTGGAAGTCCTTGTTTAGCAGATCTCCACAAGCCTCTCTAAATTTACTTGGAAACATTCAGAAATAATCTATTGTTGAGTTGCGGTTCACCTTCAGCTGGTGGAATATCCAGCTAGAATGCTGGCTGTCTATGGCACATGGTTGTGAGTGTGGTTTGCTTGAGTGCCAGTTCAACCAGAAAGATGCTTTCAGAGAACAGAACAAAAGCAGAATACTGAAGTATTTAATTTTTCATTTAGGGATAGACAGCTCAGTCACTGACTAATTAATTAAGGTATGCCTAAAATGACAGGATTTTGTGAGCTTGTTGTGCATGTGGGTGCATCTGAATTCTTCAAGGTTTACATAGTTTAGAAGTGAGTTTTGCTTGGAACAATTTTAATAGGAGGTTTTAGTTAAAAAGCTGAAGTAACAGTCAACGGGTAGTAGCTTTTTTTGAACCTTAGCAAAAATGCATATACATTGGCACACCTGTGTATAGGAGACCCCATGCAGAGACATAAACGGGACATATATGACCATGCAGAACAGAGATAACTGACAGAGGATTGTGAAAGATCAAGCTAAATTATTTAATTTTCATAGGTACAAACACCTGATATTACACATGAATTTAGTACAACAATGAATCACTTTTTTTCAAAATCATATTCAACAGCTTTTCTATGGACACACACACACACACCCACACACACCCACACACATACAGACTCCCCACTATCCTAGAAATTGGCATATTATATTTACAGTTTTCAAATACTCCTCAGGAAACGAAATTCATTGTTTTAGAAGTAAACTTCCTGAAGTATCAGGATTACAAATTAGTGCTTCCCAGAAAGAGAAGGCAAATTATTATGTATTTGATTTTACAAATCTGAGTTCACAGGAAGTATAAATGCTCAGCGGTTGGAAGATATTCAAGGGTTAATATGGTTTCCATTCGAGCGAGTTTTGCTTGCCATTATTTTCTTTTTCTTTTCTCCCTTTTAACTGATTCATAGCATAAAATCTTCCTGGACACCTAATTATCAAGCCAGCTCACAGTCACAGCTGTCTGCTTGGAGAACCCATTAGATGCAGCAGTTGAAGCCTCCATAATTCCCCAAACTTCCCGGTTGTGAATATTAAGAAAAGATTTTTACATGTCATATGCAATTCGGAGGTGGTGTGAATGGCGTTGGAAATGACGAGCTATGAATGCTTGTCCATCATTCCATTCACTGGTTACAGGTGGTCTCATTTTCCACTTTCAGATATCGGCTAGCTATGACAGCAGGCACTTAATTTGCATGTTCGACAGACAACAAACGGCCCTGTGCATGTCAAAATAGGTGGTGATGCGTGACAGTTCCTACACAATACTGTCTCCTCTTTGCTTGACCTTTGACCTCCCTGCATGTCTTCTTTCACAATCAGAAAAAAATGCACTTTTCGGCTTCGGAATAAATTTGATACCAAATTGATTATTTTTCTTTCTTCTTTTTCTTCTTTTTCCTCCACCTCTTCCTCCTTTCTTTTAAAGAATGCATGCATCCAGACTTTCATCTTAACAGCTACAAAACTACTAGAAGCCCTCATAAAATTTAAAAATAGGTAAGAGTGAGGGCAGGAAGCTGCCTTGTTAAAATTGATTGTAGGTAAATTCCTTGGAAGTTCCTTGCAGATGCAAATGTAACCTTTACAAGGGAGCTTAAGGCAGGTTAATATTAAAAATAAAATAAAATTAACTTAAAAACTCACTGTGGTGCTTTGTTAATTGTACTACTGTCTACATATCCATCTTAAAATTGGCTAAGTTCAATAGTATAGTATTCATTGCTATGTCTTTTGCCAGTGTTTTGTGTCTGCCATTCACTTGTGCTATTTTTCCTTATAACCCCAGCAAGTATCAGTTTTTTTTCCTTTTAGCATCATTACAAACCTGTAGGAGTTTATGGTTTGAACTAAGTAAAAATGTTGAGGTGTTATTAAATTGCCAAAATGTTTGAATTGCTCCTGTCCTACACATTTGTTATGGTTAATTCAGAGTTTGGGAAGTTTAATTTGATTTCTGGGGTTTGTTGCTTTCTTTATGCTGTGAGTGATCTTACATGGTCATGTCATGTCATAGATAAAACTAAGACAAGCTGGATTTGAGTAGATCTCAGTATTGCTGAGTTCACCCACGCACCTGAATTTTAACTCCAAAGACACATGGAGTGCCTTGTATAACTAAAGAATGACCGTAATCCTCTCACAGATCTTATCTGCATCTGAGCCCTTGTTTTAATTAAGAATTTAAGTATGACAGCAGATAATCACATCTCTGGAGTGTTACAGGATTTGAGATGCAGTTGTATATCTAATGCCCAAGGGTGTGATTATCCCATGATAACTCCACCCCTTCAGAGGTGTCCTATCAAGGGTCTCTGTAATGGGCAAAATGTGCAGTTGTTGGCTTTGAATACTGAGTATTTTTCCTAGTTGCTCAGAAATGCACAGATGGTCAAGAATGTATAAAAACACTTCAAGATGTTTGTTCTATTCCTTCTTCCATGTATGTATTGTTGTTTTCCATAGCTTTTCTGCTCATCAGAATAATTTGTGTTTTGCATTAAGAAAAAAAAGTATAATTTAAAAACCTTATGAAATACTCCTGTCTGTAGTGCCATCTAGGTGACATTTGCGTGATCACATACATTAAATTTTAAGTTAAAATAGGAGAAGACATCTCCCAAGTTTAGTTGCTCACATCTTCAGCTTTACACAAACATTCTAACCCCCATCACCTTTCAGCTGATGAATTTCTATACTGTCAATTGAAGCTGTATTTTCCAATGAGATGAAAGAAATTTCAGCATGTACCTCATAGTTTCAGTGAAGCAGTTATACAGTACTGATCATTAGAGAAAGCTTTCTACCCCTCCCACGAGCACAAACTACACATGAGATATGCTAGTTTCATAGTATGAGCAAGAAAATTGTCTTCTCCTAATCCATTCTTACTGCTCTGTCTGATCACACTCCCTTTGATTCTATCTAACTGCTATCTCCTCATCCTCTGCTGCTAACATCAACCCACTCCGTTGACAGATGAAGTCCTGGACCCACATTCTAGGCATTTATTTACACATCAAAATAACAAAAGAACAGTCTGATTTTTAAGAAGTGAGAATGGCTGCTGCGGAATGGGACACTCCAAAATCCTGTACCAGAGTGTGGAAGTCAAGCTCCTCTGTAAAGATTTATAAATATTGTATGTTGACCTGTGTATTGGGATGTTTAATGTCTGCATGTTTGTTTAACTGAAGCGGGGGCTGTCAGGAGAAACAAGAAAATGGGAAACAGTGTCTCAGGGTAAGGCATCCTTCAGCAAACAGTGAAAAGTTGTTAAGAGATTATTCACAAAGTTCTAGCTTTGGAGATTTTGCCTTCTGACTCCAGACTATTTACAAAATTAATTGGACAAATAGAAAGCAGGCCTGGGAAACAGAGGGTCAAACATGGTTTAAAAAGGGATTCACACACAAAATAGGGGATACTCATTGGTGGAGTAGTCTGAGGAAATCTAACTGAGATGAGGATACCTTGTGGGGCAGCTGAAGAAGCCTGACCTGCCCAGGTCACCATCACTGGAGGGTAGGGGGTTGGTAAGATGGAAGTGCATCAACAATTTGTTGTTCTAAAATTCTTTTTTCTGTAAATGTTTTGTTCCTATTGTTAAAATAAGAATACTTTGGCTTTGAGAAGGTCCTTTGGTCCTGATATGCACGACTGGTCACAGACTCTTTAAGGGAAGAATCACAGGTGCCAGATCTAGCTGGGTTTGCCAGATAATCACAATAGGCACAAGGTTATTGAAACCAGGGGCCAGTCCGAAAGTGGCCGAATAGTGCAATTCCACCTTCAGAGAATTAAAGTACGAGGACTGAAGGGATGCAGTCAAATATGACAAATATGATGCAGGGGCAATGAGCCCTGGTACTGTAACAGCGGCAAACCTTTTATTATTTTTGGGCATCCCACTCACACAACGAGATCAGTTGTGTCAGGGATTAAATTTTAAATATATACATGGTTTCCTGTGCTTTGCCCACTTTCTCTGTTCTCTTCGCTTTTTCCCCAGTCACCCAGGTACACAGACAATCCATCCATCACAATGCTTCCTCACATGTGCATGACGATCTCTTTCTTTTTTAGATGCTCATCACCTAATATATTTTTGTAAGTCTTTAAAGTGCTACATGATTACTTTTTTTGTCTTCTTAATATTTGGTCAGCCAATTTGCATGAAAATAAAATATATGTAAATGAAACAATGAATTCACACTACCATGACTCCTTTGACTAATAATCACTAATTTGATTCTTGAACCACTTGAGGCTGGTTTTTCAAGTCCATAAATCCTTGAGTCCATCAGGAGGGAGCATGAGTATGTTGTTAGCCTAGGTAAATTTATGCTTTTATACCACTTTTATGCAACCAATCAAAGTAAATTAATCTATATGTAGCCACTTTAGATATTTAATTGTAAACTCCATTAGTAAGTGTAATAAATTCTGTGCTACGATTATATCATTTGCAGTGTTCAGGCAATTGCTTAAGGTCCTGCCACCTGCCTCCAAATAAGCTCTTATAGATCCTCATAACTGTGGTCTGGGGTGGAGGGTGAACCTAGAGTTTCTTAGGTCAGACTGGCAAGCTGTTACCCACAATAGTAATCCTACCCATCCCCTGGTCAACATGGGTTACAAATCACTTCAATGCCAGGATAATGAAGTGTTATTATTCTTATTGTATGAGTAGATGGCAGCAGAACTGTACTTAGTCTGTCCTGATTGAGGGAAGCTCCTTCAAATGAGCTGCTCTAATGCCAGATCCCTTTGGAGAGAGACTTGGCCATGTTTTGCTTGTCTGCCTAAGAATCATGAGTATTATTTGACCTGTCTCTCTCCACTGCTCAAAGACAGCTGGTTAGGAGCCCCTCCCCTCATGCATCATGCCCACAAAAGCTTATGCTCCAAAATATCTTTTAGTTTACAAAATGCCACAGGACTTCTTGCTGTTTTTAGGTGCTGTAGAGAGCCTTTTGATTTGTTAAGTGACCACTAGAGCTGCAATCACTGATAATCAGGCCTAAGTGTTTAGACTGGCAGGATGGGCGTGTTTCTGTGGAAGAGACAGCCTAGCCTGCATAGCAGTGACGTTACCTCAACAGAGCTGGAACCTCAAGAGAAAATAACGGTGGTGGATGGCAGCGGAAGAGGATAGGCATTCTGTGCTGACAGGTTCCTCTGCAGCCCAGACCTTCTTTCAAAGCTTCCCTTTCTTGTAACATCTCCCAGAAGAAAACAACAACTAGCGAGCCTGTGCTGTCCACTAATCTGAATGCTCCTTCCATCACAAGCACAGATGGATTCAGCTGACAGCCCCTTCCACTTTCAGTGGAGAAACATGAAGAAATGTGTAGCAATAAGTGAATTAACAACATGTAATTGTCACTTACTTTCCTCAAAAGTTAAACTCTGCCATTTCCTCTGCAGTACTGAGGAGAGTGGTTCATATGCACATGTACTATGTCAAGTTTATAAAATCAGTAAAGCATTTTGAAGGCTCCACCTGGAGAGTACTATGAGTTGTATTGGTTAATTTTTTGTTTTTAAACAAAAAAACCCAGTACATTTAAATACCACAGTAGCAGAGCTGACTTGAACTTCCTTCGGGGTATTTTACTTTTTCTTTGTGACTTGTTTCTGTGACTGTGGCTGTTGATTTTCCAGCTGTCAGCATGCACATGGCATAAACCTATTTTTGTTTTCAAAATGCAAAAAAGTCGACAGACGCCTACCGCAGTTTTTTTTTTCCCTCAAGTGTGATATGTGATGACAACTAGATCATGTAAAAGTCAATCTGTGGTCAGCCGTGTCTAAAATTCAAAACCATATGGCTTCAATTGAAAGAGACCATGCTAATTCACCAGGAATAATCTTTAAAAACATACTATATGTATCTCCTTTGTGGGTATAGCGATGCAGCACGATTTTCTCTTACATATAATCCTAGAACAGAACAGAATGGTGTGTATTAAGAGGTGGGTAACTCTCTTCCACCTTTTCATTGTCTCTTGCATCCTATGGTTAGCATGTCAAAAAAATCCTTGTGCTTTGGGGAGAACTGAGACTGCTGTTACACACTGCAGCTGCATGCGAGGATGATAACGGCATTTGGGGAACTGCTTGGCCTTCTCTTCCTTTGCTCAACAACAGGATAGGTCACAGCTTGACATAAGTAATTGCACATTAATTGTTTTTAACAACAGTACTTTTTCTTCCGTGTTTTTCCTGAATACATGTGAGAGAGACATGGAAACAAACCTGCAGAGTCTATAGATAACTGATTCTGTTTAAAGCTAATATGTATTAGGCCAGATTCTGCCCTGATTTATACTCCATGAAATCCTACTGATTTATACAATATTGCATGTTGTTTTAGGCCAGAGCATGCCTGCAGCTACAGTATGAAAATGCACTAATTTTCTGTTTTGTTCTTTTAATTCAGCAGATGTAATAGAAAGCCCCATGGAATCAAAATCAGAAAAAATAATTAGTAAAAAAGGAAATTATCAGATATTTTAATGAATATTTCTCTACATTTTTGAAGTACCAACAGTATGTTTAACTGTAGGCACTGGAAGAGTACACTTGGAAGTGCTTTTAAGTGACTGTCTGAACTAATTTGGATGTAAAACAAACAAACAAACAAACAAAACCCCACCAGCAGTTTTACCCAAAACTCCATGTGAAACTTTATTGCAAATTTGAAAACACCTTCAACTTCATGTCTCAGCAAGAACCAGGAAGGGCAACATGAGAGGCAGCACAAAAGGCTATTTGCTGCATTTCTGGCCTAATTAGGATGAGGGAGCACTGGAAATCTCAGAAAGAAACCTATGCAGGACTTCCAGGTGGGTCCTGATCAGCTTGGTACCATTTGAGTCTGTTTCCTGGGTGCCTGCCCAAGTGCACAGCTTACAGGGAAGCTCATTGACCTCAGGGGTGCAAGGTGTGCAGAGCACCCATGGCCCCCTCAGCCAGCATTTTGAGCAGCATTCAGGGGTGTGGTGAGGATGGGGCCTGCCCAAGGCTCTTTCTGGGTGGCAGGACAGTGATGGGCTGCATCTTGCAGCTTGGCAGACCAGATGTGGCTCATGGGCTATATTTTGCCCACCTCTGCTCTAACTGCCCCAGATAATGCACCGGGGGTGGTGGGGCAGAGACTCAGGCTGCTGAGGGTGAGAGGGAAGGGAGGTGGTGGGTAGGAATAGGTTTAGCCTATCCCAGACTCTGTCTTCTAGCTGGGCCAGGGGCAGTGCCTCAGGGAGAAGAGTTAGGAGCAACGTGGAGTGGTCCCAGGTTGGGAGAGAGGAGAAACAAGGGGCAGGGCTGTAGTTCTGGTACTCCTACCTATGTGAATCCCAAATTGTCTCCCGTAATCTGCCCTTGTCTCTTTTGGGTTCTTCCACAAACTGTACCTCCACTTCCTCTGAGACTGGCTGATCACCTGTTTTTGTCTGTAGTGATAAAAAAAATATATAGTTGTGTTAGGTCTCAGTGTGCATCCATAACGGAGCCAAATCTACTTATTTCCTAGTCTAGACCCTCAAAATTTTCAAAACAGCCAATTCTCCTTTTCAACTCTAGCAATGAATTCTACATAACAAACTTCATTATACTGACATCTATAGCCTGATGATTCAAAATACCTGTGCATGGTTTTTCAGTGGATCCTATATTTTGGGGACATTGGAACTCCTCCTTACCCCAGATAAATCAGAATTTCTGTTTCTACAGTATTCTAGTTTTCACACGTCTAACTGAGATCAGGTCCTGAGCGTCTGAGAGCTGGATGCACACACAAACTGTCTGTGGCACCATGTCACCTCGGATTTAATTTTCCTCCAGGACATGTCCACTTTTGTACAGCATGGAGTCCTTGACTTTGCTCATAAACTGTTACTGACACAGATGCAATATAAACAAGATTCCAAAATCTATCAAACCTGACCACATGGCTGAGGTGAATCCTTTAATATTGCATGTTAAATTATAGAAAATCCGTTAAAAGAAAGACCATCATTGGCTTAAAAGAGCAAAACAAAATCAGATAAAATCCCATAAAATTTCACTGTGACCTTTTTATAAGATTTTATTATATCCCCCCCAGCTACAAGTATCTTGTCACCCTTGACTCATTGTTTAATTTTTTTTCCACTAATAAATGGATTTTATGTCTGTTTCCATCCTCCCTCTTCATATCAGTTCCAGGGGGGTTTTAATGATCAGTAAAAATCATGAAAGACAATGATCCGTCCTGTTTCCTTTGGAAAAAAATAAAGTTTTCTTTTTTTTTAAATAACCTTCAATCTCATATTTTCTTGCAACATAAACATAAAATATAATGTTTGGAACATGGCAGTAACATGTTTTTCAGACTACTGGCAGCTGTTCCCTGCAAAGCATTTGAATAAGAAGAAAATTCTGCCTAACATTCAGATTCAGGACTGGGGATTTTTTTTTTTTTTAATTTCCAGTATGGGTACTGGATTTCCCAAAAGAAATTTACTGTCTTGTCTAAGTGAAGACAATCAGTAGATTCCTCCTTTTTGATACTCCTCCTCCACATCTTGCCTCCACTGTCTTAAAGGGTATATTTCTTAATGGAAAAATATCAACAGCCCCAAATGCAGATATTAAAGTAATAAAGATAATCTCTTTTGTCCTCTGATGATATTAATGAAATCTCCTGAAGATTAAATAGGACTGCAGTCTTGGGTATTTTTAATATTTAATGACTGTGTGATAACACAGAATCTGAATTGTTCTATGACCTCTGCTGATAACAATTTCTTTTGTAGTAATACCAAGACTTTGCTGTATTGAATTAGTAGAATGACTCTAGAAATCTTCATAGCATGTTAGATACAGAAATAGAAAGATAAATGAGGATTTTAAGGCAGTATAGGTATATAATCTAATGTCTAGTCCTGCATGTTATTCAGTACATTGGTCTAATGTTAGAGCAAATGTAGGTGTTACAGAGCTTAATTAATGACTATTAGTAGATCACAACTTCTATCCCTCACTCAGAGTACTTAATAATTGTGTACATAATAAGGTTTTCAATTGGGCCCAGTGAATCTCAAGAGTCAAATTTCAGTTTTGACCTAAGCAAGCAGCAATCTTCCTTGTCTTTTACTGGTGAAGTTTTCAAGAAAGCCAGGATTTATAAACCAACTTGTTAAGTTTCTTGTAATTTGACTTCTAGACTGTTTGGAAATTGTTCCTAGATTCCTGGTGAAGACAGGTGGTAGAGGGGATGTAACTCATTGTAGGTAGTCAGATGACTGGCTGAAATTTTGAGATATGTTGTTTACTCAAAACTGTTGAGGAAAAGAACCTTCAGCACCTGAGTGTTAAAATGTTGTGACTTTGTCCATCAAAGGCATTTGAGATGCTGGATAGTGACTTTTACTATGTCTACACTAGATCTGGACATACAATTACCAGCTGAGACAGACATACCTCTGCTAGCTCTGACTCATATAGGGCTGTCTACACTACCACCTTCCTTCGAAGGAAGGATGGTAATTAGGGTGTTGGGAATTTACTAATGAAGTGCTGCCGTGCACAGGCAGCACTTCATTGAGCAAACTCCCCCCGGAGGCAACTCTGAAGTTTTAAACTTCAAAGTACCATCATGAGTCTAGCCGCGGCGCACCCGCCGGTACTTTTGAGGAGTAAGGGGACTTTGAAGTTCCCCCGGCTCTTTGAAGTACCGGCGGGAGGGCTGCGGCTAAACACGTGCCAGTACTTCAAAGTTTAAAACTTCAGAGTTGCCACAGTGGGGAGTTTGCTTAATGAAGTGCTGCCTATGCACGGCAGCACTTCATCAGTAAACTCCCAACGCCCAAATTACCTTCCTTCCTTCGAAGGAAGGTGGTAGTTTAGACAAGCCCATAGTGTACTAGAATTTGAGGCATACTGGCATGAAGAGCTGCTCATTCTGAGTTAAATTGTCTTTGAAATCCTAGGTACATTGGGTGGCTATCCCTTCCCACTGCTTTATTCCACTGCAGCTACCCTGCAATGTTTGTTTAATTTTCTTGTTTTTAGCACATTACCTATATCAGAGCTAGCACAAATATGTCAGCCTCAGCTAGAAATTACGCCTCTTGCTCCAATGTGGGCATATCAAAGTTACAGTAAACTCTTTGGATGATGTTGATGGTCTTTTATGTCCTAGAGATAACAGAGATACAGAGACTAGATATTCTGGTGATCTTCTCTGGCTGTAATCTCTATAGCTTTCCCTTTACAGAAAGAAAATGATTTTTTTTCACTTTTACCAAAATAGATATAATTGCCTGTAAAAATTCACACATGGAAATTGGCATTTTCAAAATACCAGCCAAATTATGTTAAGCTGATTGTCATCTCACACAGTCAAATAAATAAGATGATTCACATTAAAATTGTATTTCACTGTAAAACATTCATGAAAACAAAAGCACTACCTACTAACTGCAGATTGTCTAGGTAGAAAAACAATATCAGTTGGCTAGATTTGCAGAGTTGTATGTCTTCTCCTTTCACTGCTCCACAACAACACAAACTACATGGTTCATTCCTGGGAGAATTCCCAATTTTACTATGGCTCTGCATTCAACATTTGCAGAATTCCTCCAGGACTAATGATTTTTGTTTGTGTAACTGACAATTTGTAGGGAATTAACTCCAGGAAATCCAGAATACTAGTCTTAAAATGTTTATCAGACACAATTATCGAACATGTAATGGTAGTCCTTGCTATACATACATACATATATAGCTGTACTATGCTTTACATACTGTTTAAACCAGTAACAATTTTATTCCAGGAAAATGGAATATTAATAGTAGTTGATGATGACACCTTGCTATATTAGTTAGCAAAGCACCTGTGCTATCCAAAGGAAATAGATAATAAGACTAGGATATAGGAGTACGTCCAGATGCAAGCCTGACAACGTTGCTATTAAGTAAATCAAAACATCAGCTTTACTAACTGGCCAGTGAAAGGAACAGTCAATAGGTCAGGCCACAGACATTGCAAAAGGAAAGAAAACATTACCAATGAAGCATAATTATAAAACTGGTCTAATGAGGGAAAGGAATTAGTCAGAAATGGTACGGAGAGTTATTTGTTAGCCTCCTTCTGCATCTCTAGGAATTAAATACCCTTCACTACCCCAAATCGCTCAACCCCTCCCACAGACCCACTTTTCCTTCCTTCTACCCTCTCCTCTATCATTGGGATAGAGGAGAGAGCAGGGGACAATTTTATCCCAGCTTCCATTCTGTTTCTGCAGCACTTGCAATCAACAACCTACACGAGTGATCATGAGCAGTAGGAATCTAGGCTGGATGAGGCTGTGCCTCCCCAAACAACCTGGATGGGGCCTGCCTATGTTTCACCCTCAGGCTCCTTCCTGCAGTTCCCAGCACTCTGTCCAGGCTCAGGCTGGCTGGGTATGGGGCTGGCTTTCCTGCCCTAGGGACTCAAGGCAGCTGGAGCTGGGGCCACAGCGGGGATACTCTCAGCTCCTGCCAGGAAGGGGGCAAAGGGGAAGGGTGGAGTAGGGCCTCAGGCACAAGGGGAGGGAGCTGGGGACTAATATCTCCAAACAACCAGCTCACCACCACTCATGCCTGGGATCATTTCTCTCCACTTTTTTTACCTTTACTGAACTCAGAGAACAGCTGATGGGATTTTGTCCATTCTTTTAAAGTAAATTCACCTTTTATTCTGGGAAGTCACGGAAAATTTTCGCTTAGGAGTTTAGTTTGGAAAATGACGATGGTGTGAAAATAGTGAGTTGCCAAACATTTTGCCACCTTAGCTCCTGCTGATACTTCACAAGTCCTGCTGTAAGCCTCAGGAATTGACTTTGTTTTGTGAACTGCTGGACGGGAAGATGGAATCCTCTTTGGAGCCCAATAATTCCCCTGCAGTAATTCTCATCAATTAACGTGCTGGCAGCCACTGTGTCTCACATGAAAATAGCCCAAGGCATTCATCTATGTGTTGTTGTTATCTGTGCTTTGATTACAGCAAACCAGGGCAAGGTTGAAATCTGAGGTATCACAAGAAACAATGCAGCAGGGTTTTGCCCTTTGGTATATGTCTTTTAGTCAGCGCATGCTTTCTCTTCTAGTCAACTTCTCAGCCACACCCACATTGGCCCTGGATACCTATTGCAGTTTCTCAGTGACATCTACGTTTTTCATCAGTCTTTGTTATCTCTTTCTAAATTACTTGAACTTTATTTATTTGTAGTATTCATCTCTTAATATATTATTTAGTTAATGTGGTTAAAAACCACCTCCCAGAATGGTCGTTGATTAGGCTTATGATTTCGTCTTCACATCAAGTCGATGATATCAAGAATAAATGGAAGAATTGCTTTTCAGATCTCTATTGGACATCCTATTTAGGGTGCTATCAGTTACAATTTCTTTACTATTCTTACCCTTCCATTTCACTTTCTATTGTGTGTGTGTGGGGTGTGTGTGAATGTGCCTCGCCATAAGTCTCAGCCATTATCATTTAGTAATATGCCATTCCTTCCTTTCATATCTACTTAATATATATATATATATATGCAAAACAGGGCCTTCTGTTGCAGAAAGGAGCTGTGTCTACACGTGCATGCTACTTCGAAGTAGCGGCACTAACTTCGAAATAGCGCCCGTCGTGGCTACATGCGTCGGGCGCTATTTCGAAGTTAACTTCGACGTTAGGCGGCGAGAACTCGAAGTCGCTAACCTCATGAGGGGATCGGAATAGCGCCCTACTTCGACGTTCAACGTCGAAGTAGGGACCGTGTAGACGATCCGCGTCCCGCAATGTCGAAATTGTGGGGTCCTCCATGGCAGCCATCAGCTGGGGGCTTGAGAGACGCTGTCTCTCCAGCCCGTGCGGGGCTCTATGGTCACCGTGTGCAGCAGCCCTTAGCCCAGGGCTTCTGGCTGCTGCTGCTGCAGCGGGGGATTCATGCTGCATGCACAGGGTCTGCAACTCGTTGTCGGCTCTGTGGATCTTGTGGTGTTTAGTGCAAGTGTGTCTGGGAGGGGCCCTTTAAGGGAGCAGCTGGCTGTTGAGTCCGCCGTGTGACCCTGTCTGCAGCTGTGCCTGGCACCCTTATTTCGATGTGTGCTACTGTGGCATGTAGACGTTCCCTCGCAGCGCCTATTTCGATGTGGTGCTGCACAACGTCGATGTTGAACATTGACGTTGCCAGCCCTGGAGGACGTGTAGACGTTATTCATCGAAATAGCCTATTTCGATGTCGCCACATCGAAATAGGCTACTTCGATGTAGGCTTCACGTGTAGACGTAGCCAGGAAGGGCTGATTTTTGGTTATGCAAGCCTAATGAAAACCCAGAAACTGACAGCAGATCAGCAGTCTTATTCATAAAATGTCTGTTTTCTGCTTATTGTACCAGTATAACAGACCTCCCTGCTACCTTGATCACTTTAATTGAAAGTTGTAAGGTTCGGCTGACTTTATACAGGTTGAAGCTCTCTAATTCAGCATCCTCAGGACCTGACCAGTGCCAAATGAGAGAATTTGCTGGACCAAAGGAGAACAATATTGTCTAGCAGAATTACCAACACTTAAGCTGCGTCTACACGTGCACGCTACTTCGAAGTAGCGGCACCAACTTCGAAATAGCGCCCGTCGCGTCTACACGCGTCGGGCGCTATTTCGAAGTTAACTTCGACGTTAGGCGGCGAGACGTCGAAGTCGCTAACCTCATGAGGAGATAGGAATAGCGCCCTACTTCGACATTCAACGTCGAAGTAGGGACCGTGTAGACGATCCGCGTCCCGCAACGTCGAAATTGCTGGGTCCTCCATGGCGGCCATCAGCTGGGGGGTTGAGAGATGCTCTCTCTCCAGCCCCTGCGGGGCTCTATGGTCACTGTGGGCAGCAGCCCTTAGCCCAGGGCTTCTGGCTGCTTCTGCGGCAGCTGGGGATCTATGCTGCAGGCACAGGGTCTGCAACCAGTTGTCAGCTCTGTGTATCTTGTGTTGTTTAGTGCAACTGTGTCTGGGAGGGGCCCTTTAAGGGAGCGGCTGGCTGTTGAGTCCGCCCTGTGACCCTGTCTGCAGCTGTGCCTGGCATCCCTATTTTGATGTGTGCTACTTTGACGTGTAGACGTTCCCTCGCTGCGCCTATTTCGATGTTGGGCTGAGCAACGTCGAAGTTGAACATCGACGTTGCTGGCCCTGGAGGACGTGTAGACGTTATTCATCGAAATAGACTATTTCGATGTCGCAACATCGAAATAAGCTATTTCGATGTTGGCTGCACGTGTAGACGTAGCCTTACACTGCTTACTGGCTTTTAGAGGACATTCATGGGTAAATTACAACTAAACAACAGCACAGAATTCTGAGAGCCAGGACTGGTGGCTGTAAACAATCTTTATGGGATCATGGGAAACTTGGCCACACCAATGATAGTGGCCATCTGGTCAACTAAAATCATGACAGAGTATGGAGATTGCTGGATGAGAGAGTCCTAGATTAGAGAGGTTCGACCTGCACCAAAAAGATTCAAATGCAGTAGGAGGGCTTTTTAGAAAAAGAAGAAAGTCCTTTTCCTTTAAAGGTTGGAGTATTTCATATGTGCCTGTATTTTTATTAAGGCACGTTTACTGATTCCAGTGTCTGTGCTAAGCTACTTTTGAAAAGGAGCTCCATGTGGCTTTGAGACAAAAGATCTATTCCTTGCATTCAGCGCTTGTGCCCAATTTGACCTTTACTACCCTCTAACAATGAACGAGGAATATATTAGAATAAGGAAAGCAAAATTATCCCTTAAGATAGTTTACCTATCTGCTTCATGAACCTTTGCCAGCTTCTTCATGATTGGCTTACTTCTATACATTGAACAATCAGCACGTCTTTATAATTCTGAGCAAAGAGTAAGGGCTTGCTATTAAAGCAATGGAACTTAAGTATTATCCTGGCAGTACTACCAAACAAAATAGTATATCTACCACCAGCTATATGTTTGCTCGTTCACTGAAGGTGGATGTCATACTCCACCTGGGCAGCTCAGAAATGCTGGCTTCCACCAACTTGCAGGCCACCACTTCTGCTCTTCCAGATATAATATTCTGCTGGGGCAGCCAGTTAAAGCCATTTCCCCTAACATCCTGTCCCCAGACCCTGTTGTCATCAGCGCCACCACTCTGACACTGCAGCCGTATGTAAAGCTAGAGTCCCAGGGATAACTAAGCTGACTTATGATTTTCTTTTGACTGCATGTACAGCAAAGCTGCATTGAGAGAAGTATATATAAAAAACCATTGCGGAGGCACTACATTCTCTTTCATTGTGTCTTCTGCTGTCAAGCTGGCAGTTTAAGGGCAGAATATTTCATCATATGACAGCTGTTCGGGAAGTGAATTTTAAATCAGTAACCCATAATGATGGTTTCTGTGTGCTACAGAAAATTGAGTTGACTATGTAGGGGAAGAAACTCAAATACTCTAACAGCCTGTGGATAAATATTTCTCATCTAACTAGGTCACACAGAAGGATATGAGATGTAGAAAGGTGGGCACATCATGTACTGTAGTGCCATGTGTATTCAGAATACTACCATTCTGACCTGGTCGTCTTTTACACTCATTTTCCTCTGGTGCAAATGCTTTCAGAAGGTGCTGGACAGAAGAGAATAAGCATGAGGTACTCCAGTAATAGCCATATGGCTCTATTAACACTACCATTCTCATGTTGATCAGGGTATTGCTCCACAGACGCTATATAACACTACATATTACATCCTGTTCTTAAAGTTGATCCTGTAAAGTTGATCCTGTCATATCATACACCAGACATGTATATGTAGTATGTGCAGAAGTCAAAAACAAAAATGGAGAAGGTTCTAAGAAAAGGGAGTGAATATGGGAACTAAAACTGGTAATAAAGGTCTCTAATAAAGTTCAGCTATCAGGCCAGGAAAATAGGTATTTTATGAGAAGAAAGAAGAGTCTTTAGTAAAATATTAATTTAAGGATCTCATCCCTGCTCTCCTTCCAGTAAATCAGAGTTTCTGAAATCAGTTTTAAGTTGCTTAATATATTTGATTCGGAAGGTGGCATGAAGAGTATTTCCCTTATTTGCACAACTCTGCTAACTTGTGTTGCCTCTGGGAAAAGGATTCACACAGATTCCACCACATGTCATCATCATCATCATCATCATTCCTTGCTCATTTTGTATTCAGTGAAAGGGCTTCACAGGCTGCAAGGGATAAGAAGAGCATTGCTCAGGGAATAAAACCAATGAAAACAATAATTTTCGATGCTTTATAAAATGGCAGGAAAAAAGTTTGTTTTCAGAATCAACTTTTGGTTATTAAAATATTTTTGCCTCTGTTTAGTAACAAGTGAAAATGGGGTGAATACTAGATGCATAAACCTAGCATATTGGCTACATCTATGTCTACGCTACAGAGATCTTTTGAAAGAAGCTCTTCCAAAACATCTCTTCCAAAAGAACTTCTTTTGAAAGAGTGCATCCACGCACAAAAAAGCAGATCAAAAGAGTGATCTGCTCTTTCGAAAGAGAGCCTCCATGCAGCCTCCACTCTATTGAAAGAATGAGCCTGGGATCGAAAAATCAGGCACCATGAGGAATGCTTTTTTGAAAGAAAGGCCCAGTGGAGTGTCTACACAGGTTTTCTTTTAAAAGAAGCTTTTGAAAGGGGGTGCCGTTCCTGAAAAAGGGAATGGAAGAGTGATTTCAAAAGGGGCGCCTCATCTTTTTTATTTATTTTTGAAAGAACGCTTTTTGTGTGTCAATACTCCACAGGATCTTTCAAAACAGCCCCCTTCTTTCGAACAATCTTTCAAAAGAACTTGCTAGTATAGATGCGGCCATTTTGTTTGTGGCAGTGCTAAAGAAAAAAAAAGTTAATCCATGTAAATCAAACCAGGAATGTAGGGATATTTTGGTTGATGATATAGGAGCAGAAAATGTTCAACTGTATCTATCAATTATACACAGATGATCTAGTTCTTTTTTATTTTTATAATGCAGATGGAGTCAGACTCTATACTTTTAGGGCTTCATGGAAGAAAAGTGTTTGTGATTCCTTTCGCAAAAGTCATCATTTGCTTTATACTAATAGCTGTGCATATAGCTCTTTAATTTTTATTGGCTTGTTTTATATCATATTTCATACCACGTGTGGTGCGATGTTATAAAAATCATCCCTCATCATCCCATGCACCAAAGGCTGTTCTGTGACTAAATTTTATTTTTTGGAGCATGTTTTCTAATTGTGACAGGGTGCAGTGACAGGAGACCTATTGGGATGACCCCGGCTTTGCTGATCGTGCCACTGACACTCGACTTCTTTCTCTATGGGACTCCCCACCACCCTGTCCTGTTGAGCCAGGACTTCTGGTCTCCCTCAGTCACGGCACAGAGTTGGAGTAACTGCCACCCTGCAGAGCAATGCAGACTCTATAGGGCACAGCACCCAGGGAATCAACCCTCAGAAGGGATCAAACCCCCAGGTAAATCCACCTCTCTCTGTGGAAAAGATTTGCACAGGGAGAGCTCATTAGGTAAGCCCCCTTTATCAGTGAAAGGGAGATATGCACAGTGGTAACCCTCCCCATGTAATAATAATTTAAACTATGTTTGGTTATAAACAAAAGAGTTTTTATTAAGCAATAGAGTAGGATTTAACTGATTATAGATAAGAACAAGCAGTTCAAAATGAGTTACCAAATCAAATAAAAGGGAAAAGGGCTAGCTAATTCTGTTTTTGTGAGTTCTTACCTTAGGTAGCTTTCTTTATATCAAGTGAAATCTTCAGGTCAGAAACGATCTTATCCTGACCTGGGTCTCCAGTAAATTTCTCTGTCTTTCTTAGAGTATGTCAGGCAATTTCCAGGGAAGGCTGAAGACAAAAGATGGAGGAACCCCTGGATCCCTTTATACCTTTCCCCTGTGGAGGTAATTCCATTGTTCTCTTTTTGTAGCAGTATACTCCAAGATGGAGACTGTCACATGAATAGGTCACCTGCCCAAATCCCTTTTAGGTGATCAGCCATTGTCTTTCTGCTGGATCACATGTTCACAGACAAATTTCTTACATGTGGATTGCCACCCATTAAGTTGGCTATGTACGGCTACCACCAGACAAGTCGTACCCTCACAATAGGGTAGCCACACCTCCTGTTGAGGTCTTCACAGAGACCAACATCTGGTGTACAAACATGTGGACACTACTTGTAACTTCAACTACAAAAATGATACATGCACAAAAACAGTTTTGACAGAATCAGAAGGTTATAATATTAAAAATGACAGGTCACAAGCCACATCTTGTCCAAAGCATTTCTGAGTCGTGCATACTTATATTCATAACTCATTTTCCATAAAGCATGGAGGGGCCCGTAATACTAATGATGTAGTTCTTTTTCCAATTATATTTCTTCAAACATAAACTAATAAATGAAACAAGCTGTTGCTTTGGCATCCAGAAGTGTTTAGCTCAACAGGCTATCCAAATAAGCTATCAACAGCATTCATTTAACACAGGTGTTTCCAAACATTTCACAGTAGACTACATGTTAATAGAGAGACTGTTACTTGAGAACTAACTCTTCCTCTCTGTCCAATTGCACAGGCCACCTCCTCGTCCAGCTGTGATTACATAACAGCCCATTGCTAATGACAGCTATTGTTTATGTGGAAAACAACTAATACAAAGGTATGAAATATAATTTTAGCAACTGGAACATGTAGGAAGACAGCATCAGTGACCAGTCAGCAGTTTGTGAACCGTCAGTAAGAGCTTTATGAATAAATTTTGATAATTGCTGTTTTAGGATGGTTTGGGAATTAATCCATTACAAAAATATTCATTCATTCAGTCAGTCAGTGAGTCAGATTACTGTAGTGAATAGGAGCCCTAGCAATGGGCCAGTGTTGTGCTAGGGTGTATGAAACATAGCAGGTCATTTGTTAACAACCTGAGGTCTGATCCTGCAAAGCCCTTAAGCATGCGAGTAATCCCCCAAATTAACTATACCTATTAACCAGATGTCAGGATCATAGGGTTGTCTAGCCTTTATGTTCCCTTATATTAGAGTGCCTTGTATTTCAGGGGCAACTAATTACACATCAATCCCTACACCCACCGCAGATATTTAAATATAATTGTTTGCAAAAAGGGGGTAAATAAACAGATATAGTGCCCAAGGTTCCATGGCAAATTAGGCTTCAAAGTTGAGTATTTAGCTCTTACTCCATGTTGTATTTATGAACTAGGCCATCATTACCTTTCTAACTTGTCAGTTATTTTGTATTGACAGGCCACTTGAAGCATTATGCAGTTGCTTATATTTATATACAGGGATTTATTGATCCTAATAGGTATGTGTCATATGACCTTACATGATTTTAAAGCAATAGTACATACATACTGTATGCACACATACACTACAAAAACATTTCCACATCCAGTGTGTAGATAACTGTACCTCATACACTCTTTAGAGGAATACAGTGCTGATAAAGAAAAGAAGCCATGCAAATGCAAAGCCCTCATGACAACAATAGCCCTACTACTTTTACAGCAAGGTTTACAGTTTTAAACTGCAAGCTAACTTTCAGGTTTCCCAGGAGGTGTAAGTTTTGGCAGTAGTTCTATTGGGCCCTTTACAATATGGAAAGAGGAATCTAGCATCCTCCCTCAGATAATTAGATTGCAAGTCAATGACTTTTGGAAGGAGATGAGTATTTACTTGCTTGCTCAAACTGGATTAACACATTTAAATATGAAAGCATTCTAGTATATTATTCCATTATAGTGCTTTTCTGTAATACCTGCACAGGTGGTAACAAGAGCTATTGTAAAAGTGTATTTCTTAGAAATACAGCAGCTTCACTGAGCATTTATTTTACCAACGTGTTTCTTCTGTAGATCAAGAGCTAATAATATTTAATGGTACTAATATTTTGGGATTCGGCTGACATCTCAAATGAATTGCCAAGGAAATAGCTATTATAACAGACATGGTCTACAGAAGGGCATAGAACCTCACTTCAGTTTGTAATGTCAGAAAAATGTGCTACATTTGATTCTCTCCTTTGTTCCCTACTTTTGGGAATTAAATTCGATGACAAATGGACATTACAATTTGTTTCTCGAACTCAGACTGCGCTGTGTTCCTGGACGCCTCCGGCTTGCCGAAGGCTGCCATTCTGTGACTGCTGCCACAATTGTGAACCGTGAACTGGCTGGTCTTAACTCCTTTTTTTTTAAAACAGGAAAATGCACTCAAGTTCAGATCCCTCCTGGCTAACCCCTTAGCTGTTTAATAAATCCATGGCCATGTCCCCAGGCTAGTTGTCTTGGTACTAACTCCTCTTCAGTCTTGCAAACTCAGCGCAGGGAACACTCCTCCAGCAGAGGGCTGGATTCATTCATGGCCCACACAGGAATTGCCCACAGCTTCCAATCTGTGTAATTCATTCATGGCACTGACACATCCAGCACAGCTACAAAAGTAGCCATAGAGAAGGACTGGCTTATTGCACCCCATCCCTCCCTTCCCAGTAAACTTTGCTGGCCAGTTTCCAATGAACCCCTAACAGATATTTTATTTGCAACTTTTCCTCAGTAGAACCCTTGACATAAAAGGGGTGCTGGGGGTGAATTCAGCATGTGGTTTGCTGTCATATAAGGAAGAAAAACTCTAGAGATTAACATGGGTTGTATTCAGTGCTCTATAAAAATCAGACTACTTCTAGGTGGAATCAAACATGGCAACATAATTTCAAATGAAGCATGAATACAAGTAG
This sequence comes from Carettochelys insculpta, assembly GCF_033958435.1. Lineage (NCBI taxonomy): Eukaryota > Metazoa > Chordata > Testudines > Carettochelyidae > Carettochelys > Carettochelys insculpta. The sequence continues at coordinate 158,666,992 of NC_134138.1, read as the reverse complement.
CAGAGCAGCACAGCTTGTTCAGTATGAACAATCATAGGTTAGAACTTTGTGGCTCAGAGAATCCAGTATCAGTTACCAAAGGAAGTTCCTTCTCTAATCCCCATTTACTACTTAGATTTCATTTAAGTAACTTTCGACTATGTGCAAAATTTTGCAAATGAAGTAGAAATTATATAAATGTGATTTGATTGTTATCAACTGACAAGTTATTACAGACTCTGCATGAGCGGAGACATTTCATAAAGTAAAACACCAACAGCACTTCTTTCCAACAGATCAAGGACTGTCCTTTTCAGACAGGGATCTTCATTCTCTTAAAAAAACAAAACAACAAAAAGAATTCCTTATAACTCATGCTGAAAAGTCATTAAGACTAAGAGTGCTGCAACAATTTTTGTAGCAGGAGTGCCGAGAAGCATTGAATCAACCTGGAAGCTCTATATTTAATGGAAACCACTTCAAGCCAGGGGGTGTTGCAGCACCCCTTGGCACTTCTTGTTCCAGCACTCAAATTAATTTAATAAACTTCCTCAACATGCAAGGGTGAGGACTGTGAATGTTTTTATTACATGTTGTTTTAGAAACTGATTCAGAATCAGGGAACTTTATCCTTCAGGGATTCCCAGAGTTTGCATGTTACTAGATCTAACCCTAGAATCCAGCAGATCCAATCTAAAATTTAGTTGCTTGTATTTTATTCCCAACTGATGATTTTTCTCACTTTCTAATCCGATTTCCTGGAATCACTTTTCATGTGCATCACCTACTACATCACCTACTACTTAAGGCTATGTTAGTGCTACCTTTTTTATTTTTATCCAGTCCTGACTCCATCTTGTCAGTTATTTCCTGGGTACTTTCTGGGCTCCACATCAGTTCCTCAAACGATGACAGCCATGATGGCTTTTACTGAAAGATCTATCGATAAAAAAATTGGCATCTGTTAGCTATAGAAAGGGAAGACCAGATCTGGATGGCTCATTATAGAAAGAGCTCGTGATGATTTGAATGACTGAACTGCTCCATGTATTTTCCTGGTATTCATGAGAGATAATTGCTCATTTTAATGAATATTGGTTTCTGTGTTTTTGTGTGACCCCCCCACTTTGATGTCAGTGGGAGATCTGTTATAGAATGAAGGAAGCATAGGGGCCTATATTTATTCCCTGGCCCAGGGATCAGAAATAAAAATGCAGTTTGGGCCTCTATGGAAATTATGTGAAAAGCCTGTTCTGCAGAACATGTTCGCTTTAAATGCTGAATCTCTGTAATAAATCAATAATTGATTGAACTTAATCTTTATCCTAAACAGACCTAGTTGGAACAGATTTTGCCTGAAGGGTGTTTCTTTTGCAGATCCTTATTGTTCAATATTAGCTTTGTTCTTTTCCTAGCGTCACAGGACTTGGTAGCCCTAATGGCTGTATGTTTTTGAACGTTGACCTTTCTGATTAATATAGCATTTTCCAGTGTGACTGCTCACATCCACTCTTTGATCAGTTTCAGATAACTTTTTCAAAGAGCCTTGCTTGGGTGCACCTCGATCCGAGTGGCTGTAGCTCCAATACTGAATGCATTCATTAGGATATAACTCAATTTGTATTGTTTTGTTACATTATACCATAGTTTTTCACTTTCTTTACCTTCCTCTGATTGATGTTTTGAAGGACACTATGGATTTACATTAATTGAGAGAACTATCCAATAGCTAGGGCAGATTCTAGTTGTAACTGATCACAAGGTAAAAACCTACCAGTTTTTTGATATCAGATATTCAGCATGTCATTACTATCCCTGACCTCCTGCAGGGAATTGCTAAGAGTATTGGGATGTTGTAGCTCATAGGTGTTTGGCAGCTTACCAGATGGGCTGTAGGTGCTTCATCCCTTGGTGGGTTCCCATAAGATTCACTATATTGGAATAATTACTAGGGCTGTGGAAAATAAAGGGAGCAATAACCTTAAGCATGATTGCTTTAATTTACAAGCAAGAGATGATAAACATAACACCAAACAGATCCTAGTCCGTCCCTGAAGAGCAGTGTGGAAGAGGAATGCGGAGGTAGCAGGGCTTCAGGATGCCCAGATGGTTCTCTTTGCAGGATCAGAAATTTAATGTTTAATTCCGGAAAGACCACTGACATGTACCTGGAGTAGTTTCCACAGACCACTCCTCAAGTAGCGGCATTTCTCCTGTTGCACATAATTTCTACCTGGAAAGTACATCAAGGTCCTCAGTTATGATCATGATTTCTGGTAGATTCTTGGATTAATAACTTATTTTCAGTTTCTAACAACTTGCTTTTTCTCTCCAAGATCATTATGGGTTTCCAGGGTTCCCTCATGCAATCTTTTCCCACTGCCGCACAAGTTTTCACTTTCGTCAGACCTTTGAAAAGTTGATCTGCATTTAAAACTGATTTTTCGTTACCCTTATGAATTACCTCATGATGGCTTCTATCTTGTTATTACTACCAGTATTTACCAGAAGACTTATTATCTATGTTCCATATAAGCTGTGCGCTTGTGCGGCTGCTTACGAGAGGTTCACATGCCACCTATCTGATTAGCAGAGTGCCCACAGCTAGGTTTTTTTGTTGCTAATAATGGTGCATGTTTGGACATGCCTTGGTGCACATAGTAAAATTTATTCCGAATGTGGATGAAAAAAATCTGTACGTGGATGCAAAAGACTAGAGGGAATATTGCTTATTATGTCCACTCGGTATCAGAACAGATATCAGAAAACATTCCAGTAAAACTCTGTATCGCTTTCCTCCTGTTAGGTGAAGGGCCCCAGAGTTTTGTTAATTTTCTTTCAAATCTAAAGCACTTTGGTGATTTCATTTCAATTTTCTAAAACTGTTTCTGGTTTATATTTTGTTATAAATCAGTTGTGAATGCCCTCTAAGGCAGATAATTCCAGGATTTCTACTGATAGGTCTGAGAAGCTACTAGCAATTATTTCCACAAACATATTCACCTCATTTCCTAACAAAAGGAGGTGAGGGAAAGTCCTCAGTCAAGGGAAAGGAAAGAAGATGAGATGATATTTTCAGTTATCCAATTTTAAATATTTTGCTTTTGTTCATATATATGTAGCAGAAGCTTATTTATTTGTTTAGTTGTGGAGGACGGAACAGAGCTCATTACAAGACTGCCATTCTGAAATGGACATTTCTCTCTCATCTTTGTAAAGACAGGTTTGCAGCCCTTTGTGACAGGGATGACATAAAAAATGCCATTTACTTGATTTTTAATGAAAGCATCAAGTCTATATTTCATAGCCACTCAAAGGGAAGAGCTGTCTTGACTTCTATTGTCTGTATATCCATGAGGACATACAACTGCATTATTCTGAAGTCTGACTCGGCACTTTTGCCTAATCAGAACAATTTTCCTGCTTGTCATGCATAACATTACTACAGCTTTAAGCAATTAATTGGATAGTTCTGTACTAAGACATCCCAAACTGGAGAGTTGTGGAGCATAGTAGATTAGCTGTCTGCATCAGAACTTTAGCTTTAGAGATGACAGCCTGCACCGTCCAGCAAAATTTCTTTCTTGAGTGGCAGTCCTCATTACTGACACACATTTGGTGTATGCTAAGTATCATCCATTATGTGTCAGTTTATGGGCCTTTAATTCTGCAGACTTTTCAAATTTGTTTTGAAATGCTCAATAAGAGCTCAGGGATGAAACTTCCTAAACTGAGATACTGTCTACTAGGCTTGGAGGTAAAAGATCTCATGATACCTCTTGTAAAAGTACAGCCCAAGTACCTTTAGCCAAATTGCTCTCTCCCTCTTGTGCTTTGTGTAGTGCATCAGTTGCCTAATGTTATCCACCCCAGAGAGGTAACTGAATTTTACTTGTGTTTAGTATAGCCTGAGAACCGTTTTGGGAGAACTAAGGATGAAAAGTAGAATATTAAACATTAATGGAAAAATATAGGGGGAAAAGTCTTATGTAATAATTTTCTCCCATATCTCAGTTATCTGTAAAGTTCAGAACTTGTGCAGAGGGGCAGTTTCTGCAGCTTTCTGCAAACATTGGACAGATGATACTTTCTCACTATGGTACCTGTCTGCATAAGCGTACCGTTCAGCAATGAAAATGAATAAAAGAATGAGTCAGGATTGAGTGACGGTTGCTAAAAATTCTTGGTGTAGTCAGGGCCTTATTTAGCCCACTAAATAAGCTATTGTGAAGCGATAATGTCAAACCTTTCTCTCCATGCCTGGCAGCTTAAGAACAAGATGTTAAATGGTAGCTAGTTTTACATAAAATCAATTTTCTTGAACAACTCATTGGGTGAAATCCTGGCCCCACTGAAGTTAATAAGAAAACTTCCTTTGACTTCAGAGGACTCCAGGATTTACTCAGGGTCTTAGAAATCATATGACATTTTTAATATGTATTCTATTGCTGCCAGCTCCACTCTTTTGGTATCAAAAATTAGATCTTATTTTTTTGTTTGAGACAGATTGCTTATTTCTATCTTTTCCAAAGTATGGCGTTAATACAGAAATAGACCAGCTAAAAAACACCAATCTTCTGGGTGCATTGCAAACAACTTCTATTTTAAGAATTAATTCTCTCTGAAATTTTGCAAGAGTTGGTCAGATTTTTTTTTCTGTGAGAAATTTTGAAGAGAAAGAGAGAAATTTCATTTCTGTCAATATTTTCCATAGACAACCAGGAAACTGGATGAGAACACAACCTGCACCCTGCACTCCATGTCCTTCAGCTACACTTCCAGAGACCTGTAGTCACCGCTGATCTGCCCAGGGTCATGCCTGGCATTGTAATTAGCGTCCACATGAATAAGCAATGTGTAGTAGTGTTCACAGGAAGGGGTGAGCCTTGGCAGCCTTTCTGCAATGTCTTGGACTGGTCTCCAGGCAGGCAGCACTCCTCCTAGGATGTCATGTCAGCTCAGCAGGGACACCTACATCACCTTCTAAAGGGAATCCCAGATCATCATCTCTTGCTCCTCCTTTTGGGCATGGCAGCTGTGGCCCTCCTAGCCTTTTGGGCAGATTGCTCCTCATTCCAAGTTATGAGGTTTGCTTCTGTCCTGCTGTTGCCAGTGCAGTGTACTGGTGTTTGACTGTTGTGAACAGGAGAGATGAGAAGCATAGTCTACTTGCCCATGGTGGCCATCAGCCAGCTCTCTGCAGAGCAGCTGGTTCTCTCCTTCATCCTCTGATGCCACTGTAGTCATCTAAATTCGTCTAGCTTCCTCCATGTCAAACATCTCCATACACATCCTGTTGATGAATTTCTCACAGATGCTGTATAGATTAGCTACCTCTTCCTGCAATTTCTTACCTGTTTCCAGGTGGACTCCTCAGAACAGACACCTCTCACAGTGAGTGGATCCCCCACATGGCTTTTTTAGATAGCAACATGCAGGACATGTTCCCAGTAAATCAAGATTAGGACCTGGGTAGAAGCTTTCAGGGTCAGGATGGTTGCCTGGCCAGAGCCCCCACAGGCACAGGGAGAGAAAGAGCTAGCAATTGGCAGCCTGCTATTTTTCTCCCTTTGTGGGTTCTTCCTTGTGAAGTATCTGCAAGGTAAGGAACTTCTGCTGGCAAACTCAGCTATCTAAATCTCTCAGGTGCCTCCATTTTGTAAGCAATGTTTCTTACCAAACACTGGGAGCCCAAGTATTTTTTTAAAAAAATTTGGGTTCTACAAACTCTCTAGTGGTAATCACTGGAACAGGAGATCCACCTGTATAATTCAGCCAGCAATAATTACTGTTTGGCTGCCTCATGTCCCATTTTCCCCTACTGGCTAGACTCCCTGTCCAGGCTTCATCCTGTCTCCCATAATATTCCCCCCACCCCAATTTTCCCTCTTATTGATCTGTTGTGGTGCACTGTTTGAGACAAATGACTGTACTACATGTTTTTCTTGGAGGAAGATTGGGTTATTAGCTCCTGCTCCATGCTATGGTGCCTGCGCGGGAATCCTTCAGTCTTCCTCCATGGGCCAGGAGCAACAGCAGAATGAGGTGGCTGTGCAGTGCAGCTAAGGCTCATCCATCCCTTCTGTGAGGCTCCATTCATGCAGGATTTTGGTTGGGAGAACCCTAAAGTTGCACAGCCTCTTTCCCAACAGCATGTTGCTCTGGAACAAGACTCTGAGTCCCACAGTCACCCTCTCTGTTTCCTTCATGTGGCCCACTGCTCTTGGCTGTTGCTGCCCTGGAGGGCCAGGGTGTACCCTGGGTTCAGGAAGTAAGCGTCCCACAAGCCATTCAAAAATGTTTTAATTTTGTCTTTTAAATAACATAACGACAGGGATGATGATGATGATGAGGGTAATTCCTGGCCTTGGTCCTCACTTGTTTTCATGGAAAATTTGAGAGCAAACAATCTTTCATGCTTCCCAGGTGAAGGTTTCATTTTGCCTGCCCCATTTGCATTTTAGGAGCAGATCCTGGCTCACCTGGTCCCTGGCACAAAGGAGTAGAGAAGGCAGAAGACTCTACTTACTCCCTTCCCCCTTTGAACTATACCACCGCTCCGTTTGCACAATGGGAATTGGGCTTCACCTTGCAACATGTCCCCACATTGCACAGGTGGGCAGGAGCTGTCAGGAGATGTTTGAAAACCTGTATGACTTATGGCAGCACACGTGGGCTCATACGCCATATCAGGCCTATATCTCTCACTATTTACTGCCTGCTTAAAGCAGCAGGAGAGAGCAACTCCCAGGAAAAAATAATTAATACTGGATGTTAATTATAGAATCAGCTCTGGCAATCAATTATTGTTTTGGGGGAGGGTGATCACCTCCAAGAACAGTGCTCCTATTTCATCCACTTACAGAGCAACAGTGCTGGTTTTTTAAAAAATCCTAAAACAAACAAAAGAAAAAAAAAAAGGATATTCCCAGCAAAGTTGCCCCAGCCCTAGGAACGACAAACAGGTTTGCTGGTTTCTAGTAATTGTCAGAATCATAGAATATTTCATGTTCAGTGGGAGAGCAGGTGAATGAGAATAAAACTTGTGCATTTAGCTATTGAACAATGAATGTGTTGGAGGGAGCAAGCCACTGGTCCCCCTTGCCAATGTAAGAGCTTGTATTAAATAGAAAATCTTTTGTTTCATATATTAGATTTTTCTGTACAAATTGAGGGGGGGAGGGAGAAAGAGTAGAATACCCTATAATGATAGAAAGTCTCTGATGTTATCTCAGTTGCGCTAAACCAATGTGACATGAAGTTAAATGGCACATTTCAAAGGCTTTGTTGTGTGTGTGAAACCCTTAGTTCAAATTATAATCAGAGATTTTCATTTGCATGAAGGGCCTTGTGTATCACAGAAATATATTGAAAACTACTCAAGGAGATGAAAGATGGGCGTGCTCCGTTAATGGATTTGTTCACTCCTCAGAGCAAACAGTTAAAATGAATTATCTGGTATATTAGCAGCTTACCAGATTGTGGAACAGAATGGAGGAAAATCTTCAAGCCTAACACATAATGGCTTTCCCCCCTGCCCCCCAGCAGAAAGGGAGGGTGTCCCTCTTGACTGTTTGAGAGGATTTCCTAAAACACAGATGATGAAAGATAAAAGATTAAGGGTAAAAAAAAAAAAAAAAAACTAGTCAGAAACCACTGCAAAGAAAACCTGTACTTGCAGCTCCTAGTAGTTCACTCCCTTTAGCACAATTCTTGCAAAACTGGGGCCTCCACTTAATTACACTCATTACAAAGTCAGTTGCAACTGTTGGTTTTCTATTTTCCCAAACGTTTCAGTGATGTACACCTGATAGCTATTTCCCTAATCCTCCTTCTTCACACATTGCCTTAACCTACTTTGGCGCCTCTTTGGCAGTAAATATTTGTCAAATATCATCCTATTCAGCTATAACTTTGCAGGAACACCATTTCTCTCAATTTGCTTTTTTTTTTTTGTATGTGTACATTGTTCTTGTCCAGTTGCTTAATAGCATGACACATTTCTCTTACCCTTTCCCCTCCTCTGTGTCTCTTCTGTAAGATATTGAGTTGTGTTTTATCCCTTAATCCTTTCAAAATACTGTGTACCTTTCGAAATGATGGCAACCCTCTGACAAGACAAGGGAGATGAGAAAGCTGGAAACCACATCAGAAGGGCCTGCTAAATCTGTTGTGACAACAGGGAAGGAATGCTCTGACTTGCTTCATTTAGATCTGAAAGCACCTTTGTTATATGCCTGATAGAAAGAAAGAGAGGGTGGGGACCTGGAACTGTTTGACCTGTTCCCTGCTGTCTGTCTGTCAAGTGACCACCATCACACACGATAAATATTACAAAAAGAAAAAATAATTGAACACAGCTCCACATATTCTACAACTTACATGCTATACACCATAACACATTTAGACAAGAATGCATATTATACTCGCTTAACCCCCACTCTACCTGTACAAACTATGTTAATTTGTGTCTCTATGTGTATGTCTATACTTACTGCACAATCGATGCACTGTGATTGATCTTCTGGAGTTTAATTTTCCTGCATGTGTGTAGATGCAGCAAAATTGATCTCTCTAGACTCGGTTGTTGACCCTGGTACTTTACACTATCATGTGGAGTATTGGTGCAAGTCTGAAGAGCTCTGATCTACACTAGGACAGAAAGTTGATTCTAATATGTTGATTCTAGCTATGCTAATGGTGTGTCTAGAATTGTGTATCTGGGATCAACTTTGTTCCCTACTGCAGATTTAGTTTATGTCACATAAATTGAACTCCCAGCTTCCAGCCTTGGCCAACTGTAATTTTATTTTTGAATGCACTTTAAGGAAAAAGCTATATTCATTCTTTTTTTTTTTCTTTTGGCTTAGTAAGATCCTCATTTACATGAAGCTGTCAAGTGTTATGACATTTAATGTTAATAATACCACTTGCATTATTTCATTGTATCTCTGGCTATGCTCTCATAACAACCACAGGCATAAAATATGGAAGGTTTTTGAAGGTATTGTCAAAACTAAAACCATTGCAGGAACCTCAGAAAAGATACATATTACAGGTACCACAGTTAGGGCAGATGTCTTGTCAACGGTGTCATTCTGTTCTTGTGGGGGACAAGGTTTCATGCAATTTATTCCTGCTGTCCAGTAACACTGATTTATTAGCTGTTTAATATCAATGCCAGATCTGCACTACTTTGCAAAGGTGGTTGTTCCAGGAATGATAACACAAGTAAAAAAATATAGCTGTTATAGAGGCACTAGAACTGAGAGCTCAGATTATAGTCTGGATGCAGGATTGGGCCTTTAATGATTCAAAGAAACTTCTGTTTTTCTTGAAAGTCTTTATTATATGTAAGCCATACGTGATTTATAAGCTCTTCGTTTGCTGAGGACTTGATGGGTATGGTTACACCATTGAGTTTTGCTGACAAAACAAAATGCAAAACATTAAAAAATAACAAGACAGCCTGCAGACAAAACTTGGCACATCCGCCGACAGCCTTCTGCTTCTCCCAGATGAGGAAGAGTGCTTTGTCGACTGGGTCTATTGACAAAAAAGCTGTGTGGACCCTCTGGGAGGCCTTTTCTTGACAGACAGGGCACCCAGGACAAAGCCCAGCCCTACCTGCTGTGCTTCTGGGTGTCTGTTTTGTCGAGAGAACATCCAGGCAGTCTGCATGTCACACACTCCAGGGCGTGGGAAGCAGGCACAGATGTGGCAAGTGTTGCATGTCCAGCTCAGACAGGGCCTTGTGCTGTGGTCTTGGCATGTGGAACCACCTGGATACAGCAGACAGCCCTGGGGCAGAGACGCCAGCCTGCTGCCAACTTCATGGGAGGCTGGACAAGTCCCAGGCCCTGGGAAGGTGGGGCCCTGCCAGCACCTGGTATAGCTGGACTTGGGCTTGCCACAAGAAGGATGGCCTGACTCTGGCCTGATCCCAGACACACCCAGGAGTGCAGCACTGGGCATACAGGCATGTCTGCTGGCAAGAGGCAGCACCTGGTCCCATGGACAGTGCAGCAAGCTGCAGGTGTGTGTGGGGGCACCAGGGAGGGCCAGTCTTCTCCCAGCTTACCCACCACCCATGAGAGGACCTCTCTGCGGCCAAACGCCCCCCTGGGCTGCTAGCCCATTGAGTGTGAGGGGTGGTGTACTGCAGGCAGCCCGGTCCTGCAGGCAGCATTGAATCCCTGTGTGGCAGGACCCATTGTGCTGGCCACACATGGCTCTGCTCATGGGATATTCCGGTCCCTTGGCTGAAGGTAGTATTGGGGTCACCCTCTGTGAGCAAGAGGAGGACGGCCCTCAGGAGGTGCATCAGGTGCTGAAGCACCTCTGTTTCAGGCCAGCACAAGTCCAGGGGCTTCTCTGGCACCATGGCTTGCTGGAAAGAGTTGTATCTCCCAAGAAGAGTCAAAGCCCTGCTTCAGCTGTGCTGTCCCTCATAGAGGTAGGTATGGCTCAGCATGGGCATGGCATGGGTGTCTGGGGGATCCCTTTAAGGACATGTCTTGCCAGGGCTCCTGGAAGGAATTGGTGCCCTGTGACCTTGTCTGATGTGGTTCCAGATGGCCATATTTTGATTGCCAAAAGAGCGGCCGGGCAGTCTGGCTTCTCTCTGTCAACAGAGTGGATTGAAAGAGTGATCTGCTTGGCAGTTTGGCCATGATCTATCAATAGAAGTTTTGTCGGAAGGTGCAGCTGTAAGACAAGGAGGAGAGACAGTGAGTCATTCATGCAATGTAACCCCTAAGGCCCTGCCCCCACCGTGAGCAACAACCAACACTCCAACAGCTCGCTCTAATCTAGAAACAGCCTTCAGGATTGACTGACACAATCTCTGAATGGTATTAGCAACTTCAATGTTTTTTGGAACTATACATCTGAAGTGGATTTCCTAGGAAGTATGTGTAAATAAGAGGAATGCAAATAAGTCACTTAAAGTCCCTCCCTTTTGAAACTACACACTATGCACTACAAATGTCTACTAATTACCTGCTTCAGGGAAGGACCCTGAACTGCACACAGGATGGTCTAAACATGTTCTGAGCTGAGACTGTTACAAATGTATAACCGTGGAACAGATCCTTTTATGGTGTTTTGAAGGACTGCTCCTACCAGGTCTACTGTTAGAGTCTGGGTGATGTCTGGTGAGCTTATTAGCACAAAGGCTAATTCTATTATTGTATCTATAATTTTTTCTGTCATGTGTTTATTTTAAGAATAAAATATTTTCAAGCCTTATTCTATTCATATAGTTTGGGTTGTGGAAACCTTATTGCTTCTTGCTGGTTCACATTTGAAAAGCTGATGTGTGTCAATCAGAACATTAATTAAGCTTCACGTGAAGAGCTGAACTGGACCAGTCAAAGTGTGAGTTGCAATTCTTGTGTCACCTTCTCACAGCTGAATCAAAAAGGAAGACATTTCTTTTGTGATTTTTGTAATGGGACAGTGTTACTGTGGGCTTTATTCTTAGAGCTCGGATTCTGTAATATCCCAGTTCCTGGGATAGCCTAGTTTTACTTTAGAAATTTCTACAGTTTAAGCAGCCAATGGAACTTGCTCTGATCACTTTATTTCTGAGTCAAGGGGTGTACTGTGCCTTCTAATTCTTCAGAGATGTTCTTTGCAAGGACATTATGAAGTATTCTAGAACTTATGGCTGTGGCCACATTTGGCCAAAACTTCTAAATGGCCATGCAAATGGACATTTCAAAGATTACTAATGAGGAGCTGAATTGAATATTCAGAGCCTCATTAGCATTAGGATGCTTCCAGCCATGGTGCTTTGAAAGTTCTGCTTTTGAACGTGCGCGGCTCAGCGCAGCTATATGGGGGTCCTGTTGAAAGGACCCCGCACATTTTGAAATTCCCTTATTCCTCTCAGCTGAGGGGAATAAGGGGATTTCGAAATGTGCAGGGTCCTTTTGACAAGGACCCCCATGTAGCTGTGCTGAGCCGAGCTGAGCTGCGTGGGTTCGAAAGCAGTGCTTTCGAAGAGCTGTGTCCGAAAGCATCCTAATGCTAGTAAGGTGCTGAATATTCAATTCAGCGCTTCATTGGTAATCTTTGAAATGGCCACAGCCTATAAGGTATCTGCACTTTCTTTGGTATTGTTATTTATGTAGTTTGATTATTACAGAGAAGTACAGATTGTCTGAGTCATCTCTTGTCTAAATGTCAGAGATTAGTTCAACATTAGGATGATGAAACAGTTATATAAAACTTTAACATTTTTATCATTGCCTGCTTGATATTCACATCGGTTTTCAACATATTAATTAAATAGCCACAGAAAATTTAAACAAAAATTCTTTTTGTTGAAATTTCATAGGGAAAAATTTCAGTAATTTCTAATTCACTTGTGTCATTAGTCTCTGCTAAATAATATTTTGACGAGGGCTAGTGAGAATTTGTTCTTTTCAAGCACAAAATTTAAACTTCTTAGAATTCCCAAAACATTTAGATTTTTGGCCATTTTTTTCATATTTTGGCTGGATATTGAGAAGTTTTCTGGGTTTCAATATAAGCTCAAATTCTCTGGGGGAAAAAAGTTTCAATTACCATTTATAACCAGCTTAAGAGTTTCTTTGGACAGAGGAGCTGATTCCTCTGTGACATACTTCTCTTATCCAACCCACATGGCTCAAGGGTGGGCATGCTGCCGAGATGCTACAGCCCTGGAGGTAGGACATGATTTTGGTCACAGAAAGAGCTGGCAGGGGGTGGTCTTGACTGGGACTAAAGTTTCCTCCTTCCCTCTCAATTCTGCAATATCTTTTGTGTCTGCTCTGCAGTGATGGGGAAAATCTGCTGGTTTCATTATGATCCCCTCCTGATTATTTGGGGTCTTAAATTGACTCCTGATTTGATACCAGAAACAGCAAAAACCTGGCAGACCCTTGCTCACTTCATAACAAACTCAGAGAGCTCCACCAGCTCTCTCTTTCAGTTATCCCTGGACACCTCACAGAACTTTAGGAATCTTCTGTGGGTGGGAATTTGGGAAGGGAAGTCAGCAGTTCTTCACTCCATTCCAATGCTTTCAAAGGTAAACAATCAGCCTCCTCCCTATCTTAGTTTGGAATGAAGCGGGGACTGGACAAAAGGGACTTGATAGGCCTGTTTCATCTGAGTGATGCTTTCGCCAGCCAAATTTCTGCAATCTAACACCTCCACCCACACTGCCTCTCCTAAGGCTGTTTTCTTTGCTCTGTGGACAAAATGCTCCAGTGTGCCCCTTGCCAATAGCTGCTTCAGGATGTTGATCTTTGTTTAGTTTCAGGTTTCATAACTAAAGGTTCTCACATTTGTGAGCCAGCACATGGGTGACCTTTGGTGTTAGACTGCCCTTTGATGAGACACCATTTTATTGTAAACTGATGTGACACTCCTTAGCTACGTCTACACGTGAACGCTACATCGAAGTAACTTATTTCGATGTAGCGACATTGATATAGGCTATTTCGATGAATAACGTCTACACGTCCTCCAGGGCTGGCAACATCGACGTTCAACGTCGACGTTGGGCAGGACCACATCAAAATAGGCGCTGCGAGGGAATGTCTACACGCCAAAGTAGCACACATCGAAATAAGGGTGCCAGGAACAGCTGCAGACAGGGTCACAGGGCGGACTAGCGCTTCCGGGACAACAGCTAGCCGCTCCCTTAAAGGGCCCCTCCCAGACACACACAGCCTGCACAGCATGCAGTCTGCAGAGCCATAGGCACGCACACCTCGAGTGATGCAGTCATGGACCCCCAGCAGCAGCAGCAGCAGCAGCCAGAGGTCCACCCAGCCGCCCCTGCAGGAGCAGTGCTTGCCCTGCTCCATGCCATGCAGGAGGCAGCTGAGCACCTCCTTGCCACAGAGGAGGAGCTGCCCGCAGGGGAGGAGGACGCAACCCCCAACCCTGCAGCACTCTGCTCCCCCCCGCCTCATACGCCGCCGGCTGTGGAGCTACCCCACGAGCACCGACTGGTGGGAGCGGCTGGTGCTCAGAGAGTGGGACGACGACTGCTGGCTCCAGAACTTTCGCATGAGCCGGCAGACATTTCTGGAGCTCTGCCAGTGGCACACCCCCGCACTGAGGCACCAGGACACCTTCATGTGGCGTGCCCTCAGCGTCGAGAAACGGGTTGGCATCGCTATCTGGAAGGTGGCCACTCCAGACAGCTACCGATCCGTGGGCCAGCAGTTTGACGTCAGCAAGGCCACCATCGGGGCTGTCCTCATGGAGGTAAGAGGACCCACGGGGAGGGGGAGGCAGCCCTGGCGGGGGGGGGGAGGGGGGCCCTGGCAGGGAAGGGAAGGGGAGGGAAGGGGAGGGGAGGGGGGCCCTGGCAGGGGAGGGCCACAACACCCTGCACACCCCTCATTGGTGCTTTCCCATGTGCTTCCCCTGCAGGTCGTCCGCGCCATCAATGCCTTGCTCCTCCACAGGCTCGTGAGGCTTGGGGACCCGGATGCCGCCATCGCGGGCTTTGCCACCCTGGGCTTCCCCAGTTGCTTCAGGGCTCTGGATGGGACTCACATCCCCATCCGTGCACCGGAACACAGCGGAGGATGCTACTTAAACAGGAAGGGCTACCACTCAGTAGTCCTCCAGGCCTTGGGGGACAGCTGGGGCCGTTTCCTGGACATTTTATGTGGGCTGGCCTGGCAGCACCCATGAAGCCTGGGTATTCCGGAACTTGGGCCTGTGCCGCCGGCTGGAGGCAGGGACCTACATCCCCCAGCGGGAGATCCCTTTGGGGGACAACACCATGCCCCTCTGCGTCATCGCAGATGCGGCATACCCCCTCCAGCCCTGGCTCATGCACCCGTACACGGGCCATCTGTCTGCCAACCAGGACCGCTTCAACCAGCGCCTGAACCATGTGCGCCAGGTGGTGGAGTGCACATTTGGGTGCCTCAAAGGGCGCTGGAGGTGTCTCCTCACCCGCCTTGATGCGGTCCCCACCAACATCCCCCAGATTGTGGGCGCGTACAGCGCCCTCCACAACCTCGTGGAGAGCACGGGGGAGGCCTTCTTTCAGGGCTGGGCTGTGGAGGCCGGCAGGGCCGATGTGCAGCCACCCACTGTCCCCAGTCGCCAGGTGGACCCCGAAGGGACCCGGGTCCGGGAGGCCCTGCGGGCCCAGTTCAACGAAGCCGCGGGGTGAATGCTGGCAGGCCCCCCTCATCCTCCACAACACTCCCTGCCCCTACGCCTACACCACAGAGCACTCAAGAGCACACCCCCCCGACTTTTCTTGTAAATAAAATCAGACAGCTGTTCGTCAACTCAAATATCTGTAGAACTCTTATTATTATTATCAACAAGACTAACTATTTACAGGCAAAATCTAACTTATATATATATATATGTATTATAAATAGGGATAAGATGAAAGGGGAAGACAAGGAAGGGGAGAACTATTTACATGGGGGGTAAGGATCGGCATAGTAATGGGTCAAATATACAAACTATTTACAAACTCACATAAAACTGGGGGGACTACATACAAAGGGGTGGGCGGGGCCATGTC
This sequence comes from Carettochelys insculpta, assembly GCF_033958435.1. Lineage (NCBI taxonomy): Eukaryota > Metazoa > Chordata > Testudines > Carettochelyidae > Carettochelys > Carettochelys insculpta. Next base: position 158,651,472 of record NC_134138.1, on the reverse strand, counting down.
CTGGGCCCCACACCCCCTAATGTCTAGAGCTGGGGGTGGGTGGCCAGGATCTCCGCCTTGGCCTCAGCCCTGGCTGGGGCTGGCTGGGGGGCCGGGCTGACCGGGAGATACGGCTGGCGGGTGTCAGCTGGCCCCAGGTCCCTCTCGGCGGAAGGGCCCTCGGTGGTGGGTGGCGGTGCGACGGCGGATGGTGCAGCGGCTGGAGCAGCGGGTGGAGCAGCAGGTGGAGCAGGTGGGGCGGGCGCAGCAGCGGCCGGCGTGGCATGGGGGGCCAGGTAGTCCGCGATACGGTTGAAGGTCCACATGAAGGCCCCCATGCCTCCTGGCGCCAGGCCAGAGCCTGCTTCTGCAGCTGGAGGCAGCATTCCTCCACCCACAGCCGCTGCTCGGCGACCTCCAGCTGCCGACGGTGGAGGGCCAGCAGCTGGGGGTCCGTCGCCGTCGGCTGGTGGTGCTCGGTCCACTGTCTTCCCTGCCGTGGGGCTGGTCGGTCCTCCGCTGAGGGGCTGGCCTGGAGTGATGGCCCCGGAGGGCTGTCCGGGACCACTGATGCCTCGCCGGCGCTCTCCGGTCCTTCCGATGGTGCAGCTGCGGAACACAGGAGGGGGGAAGAAGAATGGAGACAGCCGTTAGTGTGGGCCCCGAGCCATGGCCCTTGTCCCCCCACCCCTCTCCTGCAGGTTCCCCATCCCCGTCCCTGGGAGATGCTGCTGTGATGGGGTTCAGGGGTCCCCCTGCACTGCACCCCCTCTGCTGGCAGGAGTGACTCTCACTCAGCAGGTATGACAGGAGAGGTTTATTAGGCAACAGATGCCCAGTTTCTCACAGAAGCGACAGTACGGCAGTCAGAGACAGTCCTTCCAACCCGTCCTGGGGAGAAGACCCTGAGGGGTGCCCCTCTGGGGTGTAGCTTTCCCCCTCCTCAGGCTGGCTGTCTTCTAGCTCTCCCTTCCCCTAGCCTCTAACTGTCGCCCCCGATTCAAACCCAGCTTGGCTCCTCCCTCCTCTTTGTTCAGGGCAGGGGTGTAACCTGCCAGTTGTAGCCCCAGGATCATCCTTAGCCACTGGGAGCTATTCTGCTTGTTTCTCATATGTAGCCTGAGTCTCGCATTTGCACTCCCCCCACCCCATCACATGCTGCTGCTGCTGCTGCTGCTGCTGGGTGTCCCATCCCCTCCCCCCGGGGGACCCTAGAGGTTCCGCTCCCCCCCAGGCCCCAGGGATGGGGCATGGCACTGTCGTGCTGGGGGGGGCGGCAGGGGCTGATGCACTCTTCTGAGGGACATGCCACTGCTGTCCTTGGGGCCATGGTCATCTGGGCATATGGAGGGCCCTGGTCATATCTATTACCCCTGCCCCTCAATCCCAGGGGTGTGCACCATGGGGGGGTACATACCTGACAGTCCACTCCCGCAGTCAGGGGACACCCGGGGGCGGACACCCGGCTGGAGCTCCTGGATGGCAGGACGATCTGGAGGCCGGTGTCGCTGGAGGAGGACTCGCCCTCCCCCTCCTCCTCCTCCGGTGCCCCGGGGGTTGGCTCCTGGGGGGGGCCCGGAGTGCAGGGCTTGCCTCCGGGGCGGACTCCGCCTCCAGGGCCTGCTGGGGCTCGTCGGCCGAGGTATCAAGAGTGGCCGGAGGAGAGGAGGTGTGCTGGGGGCCCAGGATGTCCCTGATCTCCCTGTAAAAGGGGCAAGTGATGGGGGCGGCCCCAGATCGGCCAGCCGCATCCCGGGCCCGGGCGTAACCCTGCCGTAGGTCCTTCACTTTACTCCGGACATGATCCGGAGTACAGGCAGGGTGACCCCGGGTGGTCAGGACAAAGGATGGCTGGGACCCACAGGGGCTGACAAGGGACTTTGTCACAATATTTACAGAATATTGCCCATACAGAAATTAGCCCATTAGCCCATTAGCCCATATCACTTGTATTTATTTATTCTTAGAGACACTTTCATGTGTATTAGCTAAGGTAGTTGTGCACATATCTACACAAAACCACAAAAAAAGATAAAAACAAAAAATTGAGCCACCTAATGGAACACACCCTCTACTCTTGCACCTATAGGCACAATCTGTGTTATGCAGTATACATCACATGCAACAAACGCAACTCTGCCCTCTTAGGGATATCAGCCTTCCAGAACTCTTCTCACCATTTTTTCTGTGTATTTAAATTCTATTAAGGTTTTTTTGATCATGCTTTTCTTTTTTCTTTTTCCCTCTCTCTTTTTTCTTTTTCATGTTTATTCTTTAATTTACATTTAAAGTTTCAGAACATAAGTGACTCCACCAAATCTAAACTCCCCTATATTAAACATTTATTTAGGCTGTGCAGCTAAACTGGAAAGAAAACGTTAAGTGGTACAAAAATTAAGTTTCTCAAAGCAATGTTAACTGAGACATTTTGTGTCGTTTTAGTGTATTTAGTACATCTACTCAAAATATATGAAGGGATAGGTTTCCATTCATCAATGTAGTTTTGACAAAAAGCAAAATATTTTACAGACACATGCCAATTCTGATGAAATGTTTGATGGAAAAAAGTTGAAATTTTGAGTTTCATTTTGATAATACCTATTTCTTTCCAATGCTGCACAATCTTTTCTCACTTTATCATTTTATTTCTTTTAATTTCAATGTTTACCTCATGATACATATTTTAATATATTGTATTTATTATGTTTGCATACATTACATTCAATATTTTATTGTAGATGATAGAGTAGAGTGGTGCAGAGCTAATCTACAGAAACTAACCACTCTGCATTGGAAGGGAAAGATGGAAGGAAATACTGAGAGAGGCACCAGACACCAATGGACGCTGAGCCCATGGCTGTTGATGATGATGATGATGATGATGATGATGATGAATATTTTATTAGTATTCTTCAGCATTATTAAAGTGAAATGTATTTACTTTATTTTAATAAGAGTAGTCATCACTAACAAAATGAAATGGAATTTGTGCTTTCTGACCAAGTATAGCATTTATCCAAAGTCTTAGAAACCCTTGATATATTATTTAACAACAAAAATAAATTAGCAGCAAAACCCTTAGTGGCCAGAAAAACTCAGTCTTCTACAGAACGCCAACAAAAAATTCCATTCCCACGTAAACCTCAGCCTCCATCTTGTCCCTCAGCAAGTAACAACCCAAGTAAATGATATACACTTTGCTGCGTACCCTGGAAATTAGTAGACCTGAACTACTTCAGAGCAAGGTGACAGCAAATGATTCCAAAGTGGAAGGTCTCTTGCAAAGTCTACTAGGCTTCAAGCTTCCTTTCTGTTAAATTGTGGGGGATCCAACTCACATGGCTCTGCTGAGCACAGCTGAGTGTGGTGAGGATAGATGAATGATCTCAAGTAGGGTGGTAGTCAACTGCTTGGAATTCATATGTCAATACTGACACCTGAAATCCAGAAACCAATGATTTTGTTTTTTAATAGGTAACACCCACACAATACTGATAGAAAAATAAGACATACAGGGCATGGCATTTAGCTGAATGGTGCACTGTGGATTTTAGCTCTCTCCAACGCCCACGCAAGGAGTTCTCTACCAGTTCTTTATCTCATAGTGTTGGGTAGATGAGTCTACAAGTTTGTGCCCTTGAGAAAAGACTTTTATTAACACAGACAAACTAATAATTTACAGGGAGCTAGTACAGTGTTGCATGCTATTTTTTAATAGAAAGAAACCACTGAAAATGTAAATGGACTTTGCGTGCCTTACACTTTATATTTGGAGGCATCTTTTGAATAACATTTTATTTGTTGTCATTGGCAGCTGAGTTAACATCCCTTAGAAGTAAGCAAAGCACACAATTACTGACATGAAAAGGAAGCTCTTTGGGAGAAATTCTCAAGTAAACCCACTTCTTGAAGGAAAATAGGAAAGGTAATTGCAAATAGATAAGCTGCACTTCAGACCTGAACAAACACATTTACCAGATAATTAGTAGATACTTTTCTAAGTATTTCTGGCATTGAAATCCAAAAGAAATATTAATGCAGGGAAACTCTTCTGAGTAAAGCCTTGTGGCTTCAACAGATGAGTAGCTAGGAGGTAGAGAAATGTCATGTACTGTAACCCAGCATGTTTTAGAAATACCTTTTATCTTGAGTTAACTAACAGTCTCTACAGGCCTTCCTGTCTATTCTGTTTTTATGGAGATAGGAGATTGTCATGTCTGTGGGAAGAACAGCCACCAATGAATAGTTTACCTCTTGTCATCTGGAAACCTCTCCTTTAAAATTCTGAAGAGGTTGAGCTATTTTGTGTGGAAGGACCTGACTCTGGAAAACAGACTTCAAACAACATTGTCCATAACACCAGCTGATTTTTTTGCCATCCTTTGTCCTTGCTGGAGGGAAGGATTAGAGTGGTACAGCATGTATGGAGGGATTCACTATATCACTGTTTTTGTAGGAGCCTCCCTGTCAGGGAGTTGGGGAGCCATTATTCAGGAGTAAGTCCTCTATATAGATTAACCTAACCTTTGCAGGTCCTCTGAGCTATAGAGCGTGTGAAGGGTGCGAACACACCTCCACCCCATGACCCGTTTCTCTCCCTTCCTCCCTGCTCTGCTGTGCAGAGAGAGCCTGCAGGGCATAATGGGGGAACCCATGGGAATTGTAGTTCCTTGGCCAACTCCCTTCCTAGAGAACTAGCTCAGGATGAGGGAAGGGACTACATTTCCAGCATGCCCTTGGCCCCTACCAACAGGAAACTAATTATAAACGTCTTAATAAGGTGACCATGTGCCCCATTTTTCCCAGGACAGTTTAAGCTATCCCACAGGTGACCCGACATTTTTAAAAACACGAGCAAGTTGTCCCGTATTTTGTGGGGCTCCTGTTCCCCAGCACCCAGTGTCTTCAGGTGGCAGCTCCCACTGCCAGGGAGCTGCTCCCCTGGGAGGCTGCCCCATTTCCTGACATCCCACAGAAGCAGCTTCCATTGATGGTGAGCTCTGTCACGGGATGTCTGCATCATTCCCTGTCTGCCCCCATGAGGTTGCGAAGCCCCTATCCTCCGCTTCCCCTCATAAGGCGGCTGCAGAACCCCCATCCCTGGTGCTTCACTGTGGGGCAGCCGCCCCCCTCACTGTGGAGCCCTGACATGGAACAGCTGCCCCTCCACCATCCCCAGAGGCCAGTGTTCCATATTTACCATACGGCAATGTGGTCCTCATATGTCTTAGACACTACTGTGAACTTACTGTCACGACAAAAAGTTTGCTGTTACCTAAAACGTATTTAATTAGTACTAGCCTATATATAGAGTTAACTGAAAAACTTGGAATACAAAGCCTAAAATATTTTGGACTATTGTTTTTCGCTTATGATATTACAACAAGATCCCAGAAGGTAATTTTATAAAGCCTTTATTACTACATAAGTTTTTAGCATGCTGTAACAAAACCAATTTACCAATCAGTTTCCTCCCACATTGTTCGTTAGCTATTCTGCACACTCTTTGTATGACTATTTTTAAATTCCTTTATATTGAAAAAAACTAACAGTCCATATTTACAAAAAAGTGCCCCATCCCACAGAAATTCCTGTGTTATGAGCCTGCAGAGGATACTCTGGTTTTGGGAGGTCAATCCTCAGCCATCTTTGGGATTGAGAGGGAGCAAACAATGCACCCACAACAGAAGAATGAGAGAAAAACACGCCAGAGGGAATTCTGTAATAGCTAAATAGTTAATAATAGAGATATACATAAACTGCACTTTATATATCTAGAAAGTAAAAGACTGAATGTATGTGTTGGTTAATAATAATAATAATAATAATAATAATAATAATAATAATAATAATAATAAATTAAATATGCATTAACAATAAAAATGATTAATCAGTTATTTTCAGTTACCTAGATAGAAAATGTATTTTAATGATGGAACTATTAGCTGACTGAGCATTTTCATAAAATAGTTGAAGAGCTAAAAGCATTGCGACATACTCATCATGATAATGAAATAGCTTTCTCTTTTCTCTAAGTTCTTTAAACACCAGAAAGCATTTGTGGTGTTTACATGATGCACATTTGCAATTTAGTGTCTAGGAAATGTCCTTTAACCAATAAGTAATGTAAAAGATGTCTACTTTCTGCTCCTAGATATTAAATAGCTATAGCTATATCTAAAAACATTCACATTTATTTTGAAGGCTTGGAAAGACTTTTATTATTTTGATAACTATGACATATAATTTCAATACCAAGGCTATTACAATAACTTACCTCTGAAGAACTCTAAAAGACATTTTGCAAGATTTTAAAGTATTTTAGTTCTCTTCACAACCCTTCCTGTGTGATTTTGGCTGTCATCTTGCTATCATTTGTAACTGTAGGTTAGACCATTTAAGAGCCTCACATGGGAGACAGCATTTAAGTGCACATTTTTCTGAATATATGATCATATAAAAAGCTTGTATTCAAATCTAGAGGATTAAAGAATGTTTATTATAATCATAAAGTGATGTCGCCTTTGCCAGGTACCAGTCACTTTGTTTTCATATGTTCTTATTTTTACACTGGATTTAGTTTTTTTTTTAATGTGGAGGGACCATCACAAATCTTCACAAACTATTGCTCCTGTAATTGTTAAGAGCCATTATTAAAAAGAAGACCTCAAAGAAACCAACCCATTTGCTGATACTTATGTGATAAAATCCCAACTCCATTTAAGTCAATGGAGATTATGCCAAGGACTTCAATAGACTCTGCTCTGCTTATGTGGCCACAAAATCTCCAGTTTCAATCCAAGTTTGTCTCGTCTCAGACAAAGGTTGTGATAGCATGAAGTTGTTTTATAAGCCTTGCAAGCAATCTGCTTGCTGAGAACAAAAAGGAATGTAGGAGGAATGGTTTGCACTCTGCCAAAGTGAGTGATTTTTTTACTCCATATATTTACGTGGCTGTACAAAGACTGTTTTAGAAGACAAATGTTGTGTTTTATTATTCACTAACTGTGATTTAAGGCAATGCCTAACTATGTCATGCTTTTGTTCAGCTATTTAAAAATGTATCTGAGGAAAGAATTAAGAAACAAATAGAAAAGGCGGACATTAAAATGAGGGCAACTCCCCCTCCTTTTAGGTTCCTGAGGAAAATTCTGCTTTAGATCTGTGGTATATTGATTGCTACTAATAAGAGATAACACAGAAAATGTGATTTGGGTAATGACTGACATGATGTTACAGACAATAGCTAAGTTTGTGCAGAAAATAAATGAGATAACAGGAGCTTTGACTAGCTCCAAATTTGGCTCATTGTAGAAATATTCACACCTGTTTATATATTCAGCTAAATGGGGTCCCTTCTTAAATCACAGGATTAGTCTGAAGTGGAAAAAAATTAATGTCCTGAACAGCTATTGAAACTGAAATTGGAAAAGCGAAGAGTTCAGATTAACATGATGAATAGAAGGAAATTGATGTCATAATAAACACAGATCTAACAAATTGTTTTTTGCGCTTTGTTACTCCATTTTGCACTGTCCCAAGAAAAATATCGAGCAAAATCTCAGTACTGAGTTTACTAACTCCTCACCTCCCTATTAATGAGCTCAGTCTATAGATAGTGAATCTGAACCACAGCCTCTAAAGTATAGTTTCCCAAACTGGGGGGCATGAAGAAATTTCAGGGGGAGACACAAGGTGACCCAGCCCCCACCCCATCATTCTCCCCTCAGAAGAAAAATCTGGCCTTTGTTTCTAGCTCTCAGCCCCTGCCATTTGATATGACTGTGGGGGTGCCTGGCTTTGGAGGAGGGGAGGGATTGGGCTGAGGGGCTCATGGGGCTCAGGCGGCTGACTTGCGGGGCTCGTGGGCCTTGAGCGGCTGGCCTCAGCATTGTGGGGCTTGGGCTGCTTAGGCTGGTGGGTGGGTGGCTGGCCCCTGTAGCACTGGGTCCTGATGACTGCCAGGTGGGTGGGTGGCTGGTCGTGGAAGCGTGGGGCTTGGCTGTCTCTGATGGGTGGCTGTGGCAGTACAGGGCTCAGGTGGGCGGGCAGCTGGCACAGGCAGCTTTGATGGCTGGCATGGGGTTCAGGCAGCTGGCCAGCTGGGGCTGCATCAGGCACCCACAAGGGGCCAAGAAAAACTATTTGTACTTATTTTTAATTTCAAATACCACTTTTATATCAAGTTTTTGTATTTATTTTAAATTACGAATTGAATTTTTTGTTCAAAGGGGTGTTGGGTGATGGTAAAGAAGAGGTTGGGGGGCATGAGGGTTTCTCAAAAATTAAAAGAGGGTGTGATGCCAAAAAGTTTGGGAACCGCTGCTCTAAAGGCTTTCCTGAACATAGATAGATACTCTCTGGGATTTACCAGATACTAGAGGGCTGTAGCTAAAAGCAGATATCTGATCTAGACCACAAGGCATATCACACTTTCTCTGACCTTCAAGCTAACATTAAGGTCGGAAGTACTTTAGCAAGTACTTTTACTTCATGATTTTCTCTTTTCTGTAAAATACCCATTAAACATTGATTTCATGTAAACTAAACAGAAATGTGTATTTGACTGTTATCTAAAGTATGATGTAATCTTTGCTTTCCCCAGAAGTGTAGGTCTTATGAAAATCCGATAAAAGAAAACAGTACTCTGAGGATATAGATTAGAAATTACTGTAAAAATCAGTTACATTAAAAAAGCATTAAGGTTACACAGGAACATAAGAACTGCCATACTGGCTCAGACACAAGGTTCATGTAGCTCCATATCCTATCTCTGGGAGTAGCCAAATCCAGATTCTTCGGAGAAAGGTGTAAGAAACACTCAAAGTAGGCAGATGTGTGATAAGGCCTGTAGATAAACACAAAAAGATAACCTTAACACAAAATTATAATAGAGCCATAGGAGCAAGAAGAGGGTGATCTGTAGGGGAAACTACTCAATAACTTACATATCTCTATACACAGAAGAGGATTGTAGGGCTTCAAAATGAAGAACTGGAAGTCTCAGTACACAAGCAAAATGGTGATTTAGTTGGCATCAAATGTCTACACAGAAGAGATATTTCACAACAGCTTATTTCAAAATAATGCTGCTGCATACAAAATGCATTTTGAAATAGCCCTCATTTTGAAACAGAGCTGTTGGGCATACTATGGCTTGTTTTGAAATAGACTCTGTTCCCTGTAGCTGGGTCTACATGTGCAAGAAACTTTGAAATATCCGTCCCTCTTTCAAAAGAACGCGAGGCGCATCTACATGTGAAACACCTTCTTTCCTAAGGAAATCAGAGGAACGTGGTGCAGACTTTGAAATCCCAACCCTGATCCCGTATCAGGAAGAGAGTCCCCTTTCAAGTACTCTTTTGAAAGAACACATGTGTTAGATGCTCCATGGCCTGCTCTTCCGACAGAAGAGTCTGCCATGGGGCCGGCCAGATGGAACGCATGGATGCTCTGGCCTGTAGCAGTGGGCCTCTATGATCCCTGTGTCCAGCTGCCCTTACAGTGATACGGAGCCAGAAACTCCGTGGCAGGAATCTGAGAGCATGCTTGCAGCACAGCCAAAAGCTGCTTCCAGTACAGCCTCATACCCACACCCCAAAACTGGGAAAATGGCCAGCAGCTCCCCACCACAGCATCCCCGGGGCCCTCATTCAGGCACTCACAGGGCTTTCAGGAGCCTGGAACTGAGAAAAAAAAAGAAGGTCACCCTCCTGGATGGAATAGGAGCTGAGAGACCTCCTTGGCCTCTGGAAGCGGGAGGCGGTCCTCAGAGAACTGGTGGTCAAGTGGCGCAATGCTGCAGCATTTGCCCACCTGGCTCAGGGCCTCTTCACCCATGGGCACCCAGAGTGTACTGTGGACCAAGAAGGGCACTACATATGCCTTTTTCCAATTGTCTGGGACCTCCACCAATCAAGCCCTATGTGAGGTCCAGAGAGGCCTGAGCCATTTCTAGCTTTTGAGGTTCCTAGCTGTAACAGAAAGTGAGACATAATTTGAATATTTTTTACTTAACAAATGCTTTTTTCACCTTTTTCAGTGCAAATGCACTAATTATTAAGGGATGTGTATAACAAACTGTGAAACCTAGCAAATGCCAAAAAAATTAACAAATGTCAAAAATAAGGCCCCCTTTGATTCTGAGGCCAAGGCCAAATGGCCCTCCTGCCCCTTCACCACCCTTTGATTGGCCTTGGTCTCCAATCACCATGGCTGCATCTATGTGTGTCAGATCTTTTGGAAGAACACTGGCTTTTTCCGGAAGATCTCGGGGGTGTCCAAACATGTAAGGCACTCTTCTGCAAGGAATCTGGAAGAACACACCGCTTCTTTCAGATCACTAAGGGTGATTCCATAAGGGGAATAGCACCTTCTTCCAGAAGATTCTTTTTTAGCTTAATCTAGAGGGATGTGCTGACCATAACAGGCCAGAGAGAAGAATTCAGATGACTTGACTATCTCTGTTGGCTCCAGGAAAATGCTGAACACTAGTTGGAATGTGAGATTTCACACCCCTCCCCACCTATGTGTCCTCTTCCTTACCTACTTTATTTCTTCTCTTTGCTATGTCTCTCTCTTTCTTCCACTGAACAAGTGTACTTTAGGTGTTCAAGATGGCCTATTTTGCAAAACTGCTGTAAGATAGTGGCCAAAGAGGCTACTAAAAGCAATACGCTAAATAGCCTAATGTTGGGTCTTGGAGTATCTGGTTTCTGTGTATGCACCAGGAACCAACTGTGTGCTATACACTCAACCCTCACTGTACGAGCACAATTGGTTACTAACTTTTGCTCGTAGGCAAAATCTTGAAAGAGCGATACTAAATTCCTATTAAAATATGTGTAAAAGTCTCTGATTGGTTCCAAGTGCTTGGAGTGGCAGCAGGTGGTGCTGCTTTTGAAAGGTAAGTGAACCTGGGGTTGCGAGGGAGTTAAGGCCTGGGGGCTATTTGGGGCCATGAGTAGGAGGGAGGGTTAAAACCTGCAGGCAGTTCAGATGGAGGAGGTAGGGGCTTGTTCCTCCTGGCTGCAGCAGAAGTACCTGGAGCAGGGGGCAGGGGGCAGGGGGTTCAGATCAGGATGGGGTAGGTGTTGGGAGCGGGCTGGGGGATTGTGCGGGGAGCTGTGGGCTGGGGGAATGTTGGGACTGGCTGATCGGGTGGACAGGCCGGGGTGTGTGTGTGGGGAGTTGCCACAGGGGGAATGTTGGGAGCAGGCCCTGTGGTCTCCCAGCACCCTGGCCAGGGACCCCGTGTCTGGAGCTGAGCCAGCCGCGGGGCTGCAGGTCTCCCCAGCTCCTGGCTAGGGACCCCATGGCCTGCTCGGCTCCAGCTGTGGGGCTGCAGGTCTCCCCGTGCCCCGGCCAGGGACCCGGCAGCTGGCTCGTATAAGTGGGGAAGTTCACTAGCTTAGTGAACAATTTTAAGTATACGGTATGTGTCCGTCATTTTAGCGAGTATTCATAAGTAGAGTACTCATTAAACAAGGGATGAGTATACTTGTGCTTTTCCAGAAGTAAGGTTGTAAGTGAATGCCAACCCCAGAGCCAGGAATTGTATGTGGCTGTTCTTTTCTCTCCTTTTTGGTGCATCTTTGTCTTGTTTTGCCTTCTGAGTACAAGAGTTTGGAATTTAACAAACGCATAAAAACAGCTACTGCCCATCATGACTATCTTCTCCTCTTTTCTGCAAAAGGACAGTCGTTACCATCACTGATACTTTCCTAAAAACTGTCAGACTAGGGTTTATTTCTTTTAAAAACTCTCTTCAGCTAAAGGTAAAGGGGACAAAGGATGTGGTTAAAACAAAACTTTACTTAATAGTTGATAGTGCCAAAGGGTACACATTTTTCATCCCTTTTTCTGTATCTTTAGTATGATTAAAAAATAAAATGTTCTTGCCATGGTACTAAGCAGGCTGCGGTCTTTGTATACCAAACATGTTAAAATGCTGTTTAATACTGAATAACTGATTGAGTTTTAGTTGATTCTTGGGCCTTTTTATTCTCTCAAAATTTACATAACATCCTTATCCACTGTACCTCACCCCGACAGCTTTTCATCACAATCTTTATAGCCCTCAGTCCCCCATAACAGTCCAGTCACCTTCCCAACCAGTCTGTTTCCCCATCAGACTTTTCTTGTCTTTCCCCACTTTTCAGTCCCAGTTTCTGTCTGGGTTCTGCATCCTACTCCCTCCGCAACACTTCTTGGCACAGTCTCCTTGCCCAGCCATTTTCAGTTTCCTGTCCTCACTCCCCAGTTCAGTCCTCCTTCCCAGTCCTTGTACCAAGCTTCTAGCCGAGACAGACCCAGATGCTTTGCACTGTGGGTTAAAATCTCATCTGCTTTTCTTCCCCTCTCTTGCTGGCTCCTCACAGCTCCATTTCCCCAAACCACTGGATCCTACTGTCTCCCTTTATTCAGCCAGTTCCAGCTTCCCCCTCCATCTCCCAGTCCCAGTCTAAGGCTCCCATCTCAGGATACTTGTCTCAATGTATTTCCTGTTTAAGTCCTTCATGTTCTGTCCTCCCACTCCTCTGCCCCACCACCAGAACTCTGACTCTTGACCCTTCAGCATTTATGTCAGAATGTTTCCTCCTCCCTGCTGCTTGGGTGCCAACAGGGGGAACATTGATATCACAGTCAGAGACAGAATTCCCACTCTCTGTTCTGGTGCCAGGTGCTACAATTGTTCCTGGCAGCTCACAGCAGAATTTTTGTGGAAAGTCCTGCCCATATCAAGGACTTTCGCGTACTCAGTGCAGATGGTATCTTCGGAAAATTTATCTGTGCATCTCTGCTGAGCATGTTCAACCTGAGGCTTTTCGAAAGCTGAAAATGAGCCTAAATTTGCATTCTCCTTCCCCCTCCCCCCGTGGCAGCAAAAGGCACATCCCTGATACATAGATAGCTTCCCCTACCAAATTTGAAATCTCTGCTCCAATGATGTACATCAATGGTATAAGAGAATGAACACAGGGTCTTATAATGGGAAGTGTCAGGGAACTTTAAAATTTGGCATTTACTAGCTTTTCTATTTTGAAAATTTTCTTTCTTAATCAAGAAGTTTTTGCTTATCCTCTATTCCAAATATTGTGAGTACAAGTTTCACATTTCTAAAAGTGTTTTTGAGGAACACACAGGCAACATTATTTACACTAATCTTTGATTATGTAGCAACCCACCCAAAAGTTGCTAAACCTACTTATTCTTATTTTATATCATTTGGAAATTTTTGGTTCTTTGGATCTCATGTGTTGACATTTCAACTGAAATATTCTTTTTTACAGAGGACAGGCATTTCTTAAAGAAAAAAAAAAAAGCCAGTGAGTACCCTTAATCTCAGTGGCACTATTTACTTTCCATCCTCCAACTAAGCTAGATGTGCTGAAAAAAACAGGACACACAGGAATGTTTTTTTTTCCAGTTTTCTTTGTATGGAGCTTACAATGCTACTTAATAGCCTGTGTGCTTCAACAGCAGATTGCAGGGGGTCAGGAGGTTCAGGATGATTTGTGAGCTCTTGCTTGTGCGACAAGTTAGTGTTTGCTGCAAATACACTCAAATACTGTATTACCCACTGATGGCCCTCTGAAGTCCTTCTGCCCCCACACCCTGAAGAAGATTGATTGTTCATGATCCCTGTGTGAGATGCCACAGTTGTAGGCTGTCTTTGGTTCCAGCTCACATAGCTCACCTCTGGGCAACAGCACTGTGTAATTGATGTTCAGTGTGCCTCAAGGGGTTAAAAGATTAATGCCCCTCAAAGTTATCATGTGAGCTGCAGTTTTTAGACTCTAGAGTGGAATACGTTGTATTACATTTCACTAAGAGGTTAAAAAATAAATCACACTGGAATACATAATACAGCTCAGCAATTCTGGAGAGACAGCATGGAGCCATAACTTTAAAAAAAGTTTGTGTTAGCTAGATGTATGATTGCACCATAAATGGTGAATCAACTGGGAATATATTTGCCTGGGGTATTATCTCTGTGCAAAGTATCAACATGATACACAATAATAGTAAGTGATTCAGCAAGATGACCAAGTCCAGGAGGCTGATTTTGAATATAAGTATCTTTTCTAGCTAAAAATTACGTGTCCTTTGACATTAAGATTGAATCCTCAGTAGATGAATCTCTGACTTTCCCTGTAAATGTTCAACTCCCTGAACATTCAGTTGAGGACATAATCAGGAAAAAAGTGTTACAGCAAGCATGGAAAGCCACATAACCTTAAATATTGACTATGAATGGATTTGTTACCACAAGAATAATCTTAGGGTTCATGTCTGATTTTGGTTTGACAAATACAGCATAAGGCAAAAAATAATGCATATTCTGTTTAAATTAAATGTTCTACTTTTTAAAAATTAAATGTGAAGAAGTTCTACCAATGAAGCTGTAAAATAACATATGCCTTTAACTGGAAAGCCCGCACCAGTGGTCCCAATGGGAACAACTAGTGCATCCTTCATTTTTCGTGCCTCCTGGCAGATTGTTTTGTTTTGTTTCAGCTCCATTTTAGTTGAAACTGATAAACTTTCACAATAATATTGGACAGACAAGGCACAGTAAAATAATGTACTATCAAATAACTCAGGATGGACCAACCAGGTTTGTCTTGATTCAAACTGACATAAAAGTCCTGTGTTTGAAAGTTCACCTTAGACTCATATGGTATTAGACTTTTTATTTCGTTCTGTGGCGACTTTACAAAGGAGAGGGCTGATTTGAAAGAAGCAACTCCTCTAAAGCAAATAGAGTAAAAATACAAGGAGAGATCAGGAGGCATGAAAAACAAATGCATCAAAACATGAATGTATATAAGATAATGGAGCGAGAAGAAAATCTAATGGAAAAATAAATATATTGTGGTTTGGATAGTGTTTTCTTTCTCTCTCTCTCTCTCTCTCTCGGTCTCTTTCTGTAGGGGGTCTTAGTATATATTGTAGACGCTCATGTACCTAGACCCAATTATAAATAACTGTTTATTCCTTCAAGAAAACACTGTGGCTACATCTGCATGAGAAGCTTGTCAGTAGAAGTCATGGTCAGAAGGTATTTCCCGGCAAAACTTCTGTTGATTGATGGCATCTACTCATAAAAACAGATTGAAAGAGCAATCTGCTCTGTTGACAGAGAGCAGCCAGACTGCCAGTCGTCTCTTGACAGAATGGCTGACTGGAAGCTCTGCAAATAAGGCTGCCCAGGGAACTGGAAGCCCTGTCTGTTGATAAAAGGATTCCAGAGCGTCTCCACAGCTGTTTGTCGACAGAACACTGTCAAGAGAGTCATTATCCCAGAAGTGGGAGGGGCATAATGCTGCCAGCAGATGTTCTGGGTTTTGTTGGCTCCACATTTTTTTTCCAACAAAAGCCCAGTTTCCCGGGAAAAGCCTATCATGTAGACATGACCTCTGTTTGGATGTGGAGAGTGGAATGCAGTAAGGGACTTTATCATCCTCTTACATGGATCAACACATGTTCCCCTCCATGCTGAGGCAACTCCTACCAAGCCCCACCACAGAGCAAGCTAGTTTTGCAAACCCTGCACATCATAAAAAGTTGTTAGTAATAATCACAAGCCTTCAAAACCATAAGGTTTATTCATCTTTGTAAACAACATATGCTGTTTTCTGGGACCAAGGTGCAAATTACATAGCAACTTTAGTGGAAACAATGATAATTACACAGCTAGTTAATCATACAATTATCAGGAGATAACATGCCACTAGTAATGTGACTCATATCATCATTGTAGTGCCAAGGGAGGCCACAGTGTGTAATCTATTGAAGTCAGCATTACAAAGGCCCCAGGATATGAAATAGAGAGTAAATAACGCAGATGTACATAAGTTGTGAGGATGAGGACCATGGCATCAGGACAAAAAGGAATCTCTGGGTGATCATGCTCATTATCTAATATTGTCATTCATTCTAAAATACAGACTTTATAGGATTGTGTAGCAGTGTTTTTCTTCGTAGACTGCAAATTGCACAGGAAATTTAACAGGCTTTCTTTCGAAGGGTTTACCCATAAATTTAGACATTCACATGATGTCACACTGGAGATTAAGAAAAAAAAGTTCTACTTCTTAAAAAGACCTTACCTTTATCTCAAAACTTAGTTTGAATGAAACAGTCAGGGATTACTGAGCAAATTCTTTTCTATTGTTGTACAACATATAGGGTGGGTCTACATGGAGTGGCTTTCCTGGCAGATCCATGCTAATGAGCACCCTTGAAATTGCAAGTGGCTGCTCATTAGCATGATCCCGTGGCTCATTTAGCATAGCCGCATTAGATCTCAGTCTCTGCAGAACGGGGTGCCTGCAGTAAAGAGGCCATGTGGACGTGCCCCTGCTGGCAAAAAGCCCCTCTGTCACCAGACCCTTATGCCTGAAAAAACTCAGACATAAGGGTTCAGCAATGGAGAGGCTTTTTGCCAGCAGGGGCACATCTACACGGCCTCTTTACTGCCAGCTTCCACCTTTGCTGAGACCGAGCTCTCACACGGCTATGCTAATGAGCTGTGGGACCATGCTAATGAGCAGCCATTCGCAATTTTGAGGCTGCTCATTAGCATGGATGTGCTGGAAAAGCCGCGCCATGTAGACCCAGTCATACTGTACAATAAAAATTGTATGAGAGATAACTCTGAAGCTTTCCTTATGACATTGAAAGCTAGGCAAACATCATGTGATTTAATGTTTTCCTACAAACTCAATGAACTGTTAAGCTTACTGAAATGTTTGCTGCAATTCATGAGTTTTTTGAACAAAATGTAGCTCCAATTTGGGAATAATAAATATTTCTTTCTTCCTAAAGCTTGTCTTTTCTGTTTAGCCTGTAAACTTTTCGGCTGTGTCTACACTAGATAGTTTTGTCAACAGAAGGGACCTTCTGTTGACATAACTCGGGGGGTGGGGGGAGTCAACACACATAAAGTGTTCTATCAACAGAGTCTTGACAGAACTCTGCATTTGTCTTGACAGTGTTATCCCTCAAAAATTTGAGGGATAACACTTTGTCGACAGAGTTCTGTCAACAGAAGTGCAATGTAAACACTTCTGTTGACGGAGATGGCTTCTGGTTCACCAGGCAGCCCTGTTTGCAGAGCTTCTGGTCAGCCATTCTGTCGACAGGGGCAGGGCAGTCTGGCTGCTCTCTGTCAACAGAGTGAATTGTTCTGTCAATCTGCTTTTGTGTGTAGATGCACTTTCTCAACAGATGCTACTGTCAAGAGGTGCTTCTAGTGCAGATGTAACCTACAGAGCAAAGATTGTTTCTTGTTACATCTTTGGACAGAACTTAACACAGTTGGCAGAAAATCTATTGACAGATTGCCTCTACACATAAAAGAAGATTGACAGGCTGCCCTGACATTTGTCAACAGAATGGCTGAGTGGGAGCTCTGCAAACAGGGCTGCCTGGTGAACAGGAAGCCCTCTATGTCCACAGAAGTGTCTACACCTCACTTCTGTTGATAGAGTGTTATTCCTCAGATTTTCAATGGATAACACTGTCAAGATGAATGTAGAGTTCTGCTGAGACTCAGTTGACAGAACGCTTGATGTCTGTAAACACTTCCTGAATTATGTCTACAGACGGCCCCGTCTGTTGACAAAACTTTCTAGTGTAGACACAGCCAGTGAGGCTCTGATATCATCTGGTTCTTCTCGATGCTATTTAATACAAAATAAATTTGATAGCCAAAATGATTGATAGCTCAGCTGGGCCAATGTCTGGCTCTACCTTGAAACTGAGGGCAGATTATTTTAGTAAGAAAACAGGTGAATTCCTGTGGCTTTGACTGAAATTATCTTTGCATTTGGGGGTTATTGTGAGCATAACTGCAGCTCCTGCAGAACTCCTCGAGCAGTATTTTAGGAGTGATTTTCTAGAAGTCCCATGAAGGAACTGATGGATCCAGTTAGCGTCCCCTCCACTCACCTGCTGCTTGGGATAGGCAGTCAAAGGATTGTTCTCTTATATGGAAGATGCTACTCAAACAGCTAAAAACCTTTGACAGCCATAGGCTATGTCTACACTAGAGCAATCTGTCAACAGATGTTTCCATTGGAAGGTATCTGACAAAACTTCTGTTGACAGATCATGGCCAGACTCCCAAGAGGATCACAAGAGCAATCCTCTCTGTCCACAGAGAGTGGCTGGACTGTCTGGCTGCTCTCTCAAAAGAATGGGTAGTCAGAAGCACAGTAGACAGGATCCTGGAAGCTCTGTCTGTAGACAGAGGGCCCTGTGGAATGTCCAGGTGGGCTTTATGTCAATAGAATGCTTTTGACAGAAGTTCTGTGTTCTGCCCATTTACTGTCAACAGAAGGCCTTGGGAATCTGGATGCTCCATGGGTTTTGTTGACAAAGCGCCACTGTGTCTAGTATAGACCTAGACAATGGGTCTCCTGGGGCTGGGATGTCAGAGTTGGTGCAGTATGGGGCTGTCACAGGGAGGCGCTTAGGGAATACTGGAGGGAGTGTAGTGGGGATTTAGCATAAGCTGAGGGAATCAGAAAGCATGCAGTATGTGGGGCAGCAAAGCCTAGGAGGGTCCAAGGGGAAGCAGAATGGACTTGGGGAAACCAGAGGGCTAAGAACACAGATGGAACTGTCACCAGTAGAAACCAAAATCTCTCTGATGTGTGAGAAGCATATTTGCATCTGTCTCCTTCAGGGCTGCGGAGGAGTGCTTTGCCTAGAGCATTGTTTTTGATACAAGAACCAAAAACTCCAGGAGCACAAATAAAGGTTCCACTCCCACCCATCCATGTTTAACAGCAAAATAAATATCATACCAGCAGCTTTTACTTTGTTGTTCTGTCCCTGGGGTCCCACATGCAAAACTGTTATTATTTAGTCACTAATTCAATGAGGGAACTATTACAAGTAAAACAGACTGAGCTGACAGTAAGTAAAAGCATGCCTAAGGCAACACACTTAAAAAAATGCCAAGACTTTCTAGTTTAGGCTTGTGATGAATAATGTTCCAAAGTAAACCCCAAATTCTAGTTACAGCATATTAAGGGCACTGAGCAAACTCCTTGAAATAATTCAAGCCTACACAAATATGGTGGAACTTGGAAGTCAAAAATAACCTATTAATAACATATAATACAGTATAATTCTCTTGTGGAGTATTCCCTTATCTATCATCTGTGTTTCAAGATGTGGTGCACCTATTACCATAGTCCTGAATGTAAGTGAGAGTTAATGTTAGAGTTCTGCTACTAAAAATAAAATGCCCTCCTTCCCTGTCATTTTATGCTGTATCACAAGTTGAAGGAAAATTGGTGACTAAGAAAAGAACCATGATACTGGCCTGCTCTCTGGTTTGGTTGTTGGTAGAAGGCCAGTACTGCAGTGAGGACACGTCAAACATAAGAGCTGAGTCAGAAGGTCTGCATAGTGCAGCATGGTTGTGTTGGCACAGCTGTGAGACTGGGATCCAGCAACTGTAAGACCAGGTTTACAATGTACTAGAGGCTCTCTTGCAAAGTGAAAGAGCTCCAACAGGAGAGCATGGAAGGAACTGATTCTAAAGCCCAGTGAGTTCCCAGGATTATGGGACACTGTGTCTTGCTCTGAGTCAGGCAGAACGGGGCCTTCAGTTTCAGGGTTTCACAGACTGAGATTGTGGCTGGAATACTGGGATTTTTCATTAAAAAATTCAAAATTCTTGGCTTAATTTTTCATCAGGAACCGGAAAATAATATAGTCAAAACTTTAAAATTGTTTATAAAATTAAATTCTGGCCCAGAATTCTACTCCTCAAAGGATTGTTTATACAAGTGATAACTACAAAAAGAAATTGAAAACATTTGGGCTGTGGCTACACAAGAGAGTTTTGCTGACAAAACTGGTGGAACATCCACGCACAAAGTGTACTTTGTCTACAGTATGTCAACAAAACTAGGCTCTTCTGCAGACAACCTTCCACCTCTCCCGGATGAGGAAGAGCAATTTTGTTGACAGGTGGTGGAGGGGAGACTTCTCTCAACACGCAGTGCGTCCAGGATAATGTCTGCTGTGCTTCTGGGTGCATATTTTATCGAGGGAGCATCTGGGCAGCTCGGACATTCTGTTGACAGAGCAGAGCTCTCTTCTGATTGGCTTTTGTGTGTGGCCACATTCCGTCTACTGAAGTTTTGTTGGGAAATCTCTTCCGACATTGACTTCTGTCAACAGATCACTACAATGTAACCGCAGCCTTGGAATTTGGGAGCTTTTGCATTTCAGTCCAAAATAACGATTCACTATCTTCATGATTTTTAGAAATTATTTAACTTGAAAAGGGACAATAGTCCCACAAAAAAGGGCTCATTTTTTGACAAAGTGTGACTTTGCAATGCATATGTGTTTTTCCAATTTTTCATGATTACTAGTATGAAAACCAATTTCACAAAATTTCACAAAAGTGTAAAATTTTGTGAAATCAAAATAACTTCCAATAAAAATTCATCACCAAAAATAGTATAACAAAAGGATAATAATAATGGCCTCCAAGAAAACCCGGAATTTAAGGCAGTTGTTTTTTATTCACTGTTGTTATTCTTGTGTACCAGAAAACTTCAGGTCTGGAGGGGCCTCTTTGTAGAAATTACTGAGTCAAAGTTTGTTCCCCAAGTCAGCAAATAAAATAATTTCAAACCACTTCAGCCAGTATACTAAGATGGACTCAGTTTCTTTAAACCTACCCCATGTTTAATGGGAGCACATGTTCAGGGGAATATTTCCTGCTCTTTGCTGTGATTCTAAGTGAATTAATGTGCTGTCTCTAAAACAATTAAGATGAGTCAACTGTTAGCATCTGAAAGCCATATTGTTCATCCTTCTGTTTTAGAAAAGGCTTGGTTACGTTTAATCCTTCTAATCTCTTGATTGTACAGAATTATTCTGAACGCACATCTTCCTCCCTCCTGAACTCAACCAACATGACACTATCTTGTTTTTCCTGTAACCAAGGCTAAAGGGAACTATACAGATTTCTCCCATCCCTCACCTCATTCGTATCCACCTCCCTCAGAGGCAATCAGTCTGTGTAATCATCAGAAAGACTAACACAGACAACAGGATTAAGCACCAGAAGCTCAAAGAAGCATTTCACTGAGCAAAATTATCTTCCGATGGGCCAAGATTCTGAGCCTAAAGGAGTAAAAGACCTGTAAAAAACACTGTAGTTAAACACAAAACTGTTAAAACTATTGTTGAGATTACTTACCCTTAACTGCATTAGCATTGCAACTACATGGAATGTGGAGTGTGAGTTAATTTTGTCTGATGTCTAAAGAAATAGAGTGGATCTCCCATCATATGATGTTGTTAGCTCTTGCTAAGACTAAGTGGTATAGTTCACATCTGTTAAACTGAGAATTAAGAATGCACAATACTGCACAACATCCACTCAAGTGTTTCAACTGTTATTTCTGTTATGTATGCATGTAGGGGGACTCATAGAGAATCTTTTAGGAAAAATTGTCCTTATTCAGTGACAGATCACTCTAAAATTGAGGGCAAAGGTGTCTTGGAAATGTTCAAGGATTGTATCAATTGTGAGAAATAATATCTGGAATGCAACATCAAAAGATGGGAAGATCAACTTAATTTTTTATGCATCAGAGAAAGTACATACACCTAGGAATGCCAGTTTTATCATAGTAATATTATTTAAGAATGAAAAAAGTAAGTTTTGCAAAGAAATAAAAGAAAGAAGGAAAAGTAAGCAATTTGGTAAAGTTAAGCCTGGTCTACACCACAAAATTGGATTAACATAACATGCCTTGTGTGGGCCTGGGTGTGTGTGTGTCTACATTTAGATTTATCTCCCAGTGATGTCTGTGTTCCCTAACACAATAGTACCACCTCCCTCAACAGCATAGAATCATGGTTAATGTATTGCAGTCAATGCAGTGCAAGTGTAGAATGCTGAATTACCTATTTCAGTTCTAACAGTCCTCCAGCTGCTATCCCACAATGCCTAACACTGACTGTTCTGAAGGCATTTGTGAAGTCCACTGCCCAGGGGCATGGAGACTGGAAGTGCCCTGCTTCCATTAAACCCCAATAATTTTTCAAATGCGTTTTGCTAATTGCCCAGTTTGGCAAGTGCAGCAGCAGCAGCTTTTTACTGTTACGTGTAATTGCCCAGTTGACCATGCAGGTTTCATGCACCAAACACACTCCAGCTGGGAATAGACAGGGGATATTGGAGGAGAAGAGGCTGTGCAGGCACACCTACAGACCAGCTGTAGAAATGTGGGTATCTATGAGCAGATTGCACAGGGCCTGCAGGAGAAGGGGCAAAATAGGGATCAGCAGCAGTGGCACTGAAAATGAAGAAACTTTGGCAATCATTCCACAAGGCCAAGGAGGCCAACAATCAACCTGTTGCAGAGCCACAGATCTGTCATTTTTACAAGGTGCTGCATGCTGTATGTGGCAGAGAACCCATCAGCGTTCAGTGGACCCCAATAAATACCACCAAGGATTCTGAGACACAGACTGCAAGGAGGAGGAGAGAGAAAAGGGGTGTGTGTGTGGTGGTATGGGGAGCGTGACCAGGGGATGATCTATGACAGTTTCGCAAAGTGCGGTACACGTACCATTGGTGGAAAGCAAAAGGATTGCAAGGGGTACACAGCAGAAAAGAAATTACTAAAAATCAGGAAATAAGCACTGGCACGGCACTGGGAAAGGGGGTACATGGATAAGGCTGAAGTCCCAAAAAGGGTGAGAGAATGTTTTAAACTTGGGAAACACTGATTTATGCCAATCATCCTCAGCACTTAAGTCCAGGTGAGCCCAGTGCTGGGAAAGGAAATTTTGGGTAAATATGTAATTATAATACCCATTACAATCATGCATACAGATATTGACTTGTTGTTAGAAGGCTTTCCTTTCACCCCCTCCTCTTGTTGTCATCACACAGACAGCAAGCAGGAGACCAGAAGTTATGTTTATTGGGGTGAATTCCAGGCAAACGTATCCCTAACTTTACATGTCAGTTGTCTTTTCCACAGCTCTGATGCTGCAGAGCCTTGCCGATATCTCCGTTCTCTGTGTCCTTCTTAGCAGCCCACATATGCCTGCTGTGCACACACCCCATCAGCGCCCTTACAGCTTATGGCCATGTTTCATTTTGGAGGCTCATGAGTCTGGGGTCTTCATTCCACTTCTTTGGTATCCTTTGAGTATGGTATAGAGTGAGGTTATGCTTGGGCTAAGACTTGGCTTTTAGTGTTTCTTAGGGGGAGTTATTGGCCTGCTAAACCCAAGGTTGTGAGTTCAATCCCTGAGGGGCCATTTAGAGATCTAGGGTAAATAGATTGAAAAACGGATGGTACTTGGTCCTTCCAAATGAGTAGGAGACTAGACCTGATAACCTCTTACCCAGGTCCCTTCCAGTTCTATGAGATGTGTATCTCCATATATTATTATGCCTTCCTCTAACCACTTTGCCCCTTTTAACTGGTTGCTTGACCTTGGTTTGAGAGATAGGCCTGGCAGACTTCCAGTGTCTAATACTCCCACTCTGCCCTGTAACATTTTTATCTCCCTCTCTTATCAATGTTCATTGTATTAGAAGCCCCATCTGTTGTGGGAAATGCTATGCTCAGTGTCTTTGTTCTTTTCTCATGTTGATAAGAACGTAAGAGTATTAAATAGTCAGATCCCAAATTCTATCTCAGAACTAACAAATGGGCCTCTAGACTAGCACTTTCCATTCATTGACTCATACTAGAAGAGGTGATAGTACAAAAAAGACAGATATAGCTGTTATCTGCTTTACATTCCCCTGTAAAATTGGCAGGAAGGGTGAGTGGCATGTGGTGCATTTCATTTACATGCACAGGGGTGTCCCTTATATTCCCCTGAGAGCTCCTCATGAATGGTTGCTGCCACCCTCTTCCAAAAGTTTCGAGGAATGGCAACCCTATTTCTTCCTGTATGGTAGGACATTTCCCCAGGCCAGTTAGCAATAACTTTAGCAGCCACCATTGCAGCACACGGGCTAGCAGCATATGGGTCTGTACAGCATTGGGATGCCAGTAGCAACTGTGCTTTCTGTGCTTTGTTCTCCCTGGGAGTGAGGTAGTTAAAATCACCACCTCCTTTAGAAAATGCTGCCAATATTCTGTGCCATTGCCCTATCCTTATAATTTCATGCAACAGAGCAATTCTCTTATGTCCCTCTCCTTGGAGGGCTATACTCACCGTGGATGTGCTGTGAGTTGTGCCATTCAGATGCACTCCAAAGCAGAAGTGTCAATAAGCACATCTTGTTTAATACTTCAGGGGGTGTACAGGAGGGACTCCTAAACAGTGTTGCCTGTAAGCTAAGTGCTTGGGTGGCCACTCAGGAGAGATTCAGGTACCTCCCAGCTGATACCTGGAGCATCCAGAGCTGCCCACAAAAAGCAGCATGCTTTTCTCTTGGTGGTGCACATCAGCACATACCTCAGTGTACACAGCAACATTTATTCTGTACAGGCATGGAAATAAAAAGAGGGAACATTGGTTCCAAACCTTAACATTTGCTTTAGGTTGAGATGAGACTGACAATGGTACCTCTGTGTGTTTTATCTATAGCGGCTGCCGTGGTGGCCTTGAGGGATTCATCTCACACCTGTTGAAAGCCTGAGCCAGATAAGGAGGTGTAAGAGGAGGACCTAGCATGATACGTTTAATAAGATCCTGTCAGCCAGTGCTACATTGGACACTGAGCGGAGAGCCTGGAAGGTGAATGTTACAGACACATACGCTGCAGTTTCTTGTGAATTTACAGATTCTACGATCCCTGGCTTACCTATTTCTGCAGTGCTCTGAAAGCTCCATTTCAGCACCTCCCTAACTCTCCCTGCCTGCCACATACATAAGAGAAGGGGCCACATCCCTGCCCCTACTACTTCACGCTGGGAGATAGTAAAAATAACCAGTTTCACATGCACTGACTTGTGGGACTATGATTGTTGTATGTGTAGCCAGAATGGCCATGAATGCATGTTCCTTTGTTCCCTACGAGGCTATGTCTACATTCAGGAAAAACTGTGAAATGGCCATGCTAATGGCCAAACCGGGGACTACCAATGAGGCACTGAAATGAATATTCAATGCCTCATTAGCATGCTGCCAGTTGCAGCACTTCAAAAGTGCTGCATTTCACTCGCACGCAGCTCATCTCCATGCGGGTCCTTTTCGAAAGGACCCTGGAAACAGCAAAATCCCCTCATTCCTATCAGCTGATTTCGATTTTGATGTTTGCAGGGTCCTTTTGAAAAGGACTCCCATGTAGATGAGCTGCATGCGAGTGAGACATGGCACTTTCGAAGTGCTGCAGCTGGCAGCATGCCAACGAAGCACTGAATATTCATTTCAGAACCTCTTCAGTATTCTCCGATTTGGCAATTAGCATGGCCATTTCAAAGTTTTTCCTAAGTGTAGACATGGCCTAGTAGGAAACAAAGGAACGTGTAGTGGTGGTATTGGGGTTGTTGCAAATCTTCCATCCAGAGATTGAAAAGAAATGTAAATTTTTATTTTGACAATGCTTGATGAATGATTTGTTGTGCAAAGGTTTCATACTAATCCAACAGGTTTGCTAATTCAAGACCTCTCTCTGTAGACATCAAATATGTTTTATGGTGCACATCTGTGTCATGGTGAATTTTGCCAACATACTATACTTTCATTCACTTCAATAAATCTGCTCCACAAACATCAAGAGGAAAACATGCTTTAGACTTTAGGAAACTACAGATTTATACTACTAACATGAAGAGGCTTGAGGTGATGTTATAGGTTCTGTTGCACAATCCTCAGAGGTGTTAATAACTTTAAGCCTGTCAAGAATGTCTCCAGTTTGTACAGAAAAGACAATTCACCAGTTTAATAAAAAGGTGTACCATTTCCTACAGGTGAGCTCAAGTGATCAAAGGATATAATAGATCTTCTGTTACTGCATTCAAAGGATTGGTTATAGAGTTTAACCTTTGCTGTTGATGTAATGTCAACTTTGAATGCTAACAGCCCTTTCTAGTGATGATTATGTTGTTTGAAGTTTTGTTAGTCTTTATTTGGAATTTGGCTCCAGAAATGAGAACAACAAAAGTGTGGAGTAATGGGTTATAAAACATCATAAAGGTTCTTCACTCAGTTCTAAAGGAATAGCAGAAAAGTTATGAAGGAGAAAATCAGGTATTCAGGTTTAATAATAATTTCTTTCTTTAAAAAGAACATACTGTTTTTTGTTTTGATACATGTTTTGGATGTAAAATTTTGCTTCACAGGAGATGGCCAACTGTTTATGTTCTTAATACTGTGATATTCTTTCAGTATATTGGCAGATTTTCAGAAGGTATTAATTATCATAACTCCCATGTCAATTTATACCAGTTGAGAATCCATCCACAGCATTTCAGTTTCTGCTAATTTTTTCTGTTGCTTTTCCCTCACTCGAGGAAAAGAAGATTAGTGCTCACTGATCATTTTGACTGAAACCAGGAAGAGCAGCAAAGTTCATGCATTAGAAAAATAAAGCAAAGCTACTGACAGGTAATAAAGAAATTACTTCTAACCAAATTCAGATGTAACTGTGGCTCAGATTAGGCAAAGTGTGTGGGAACAATGAACACAAGTCACAGATGTAAAGATACAATGTGTGCTTTTCCTTTGAGATGCTGTGAGAGTTTTAGCATGGTAGCCAAGGATTAAACATGATTACTTTCTGGAGTTATTACAAATTAACTGGTCCACTCAGGCTTCATTTGCTAATATGTTTCTACTTATTGGCATAAAATGGTTCAGTCTCTCCCTCCAGACCAGCTAAATTGGCAAGGAGGGAAGGCAGTTATTGTGCCTTCTACAAGCTCTAATACTGCACTGTAGGAAAACTGGAAGTTGTGGGAAAGCTCAAGAGTGATTTTACTTTTTGAAGCAGTGAGGTGAGCAGACCCATTTTACCACTTCAGGCTGAAAGGAGCAGGTCACTCATGCTGACTTGAGGAGGGTAGGCTGGGAGCAGGTTTCTGGGATGCACTTAAAAGGAAACTCACTGATAGACTTTGTAACATGGAACAAGGGCACTTTATCTCTTATTACCCAAAACAACTACCACATCGGAAACTGAGTGATGAGGGCAAGAAAGCAGCATTAAAAGAACCATTCTGAATCTCCAGGACAAATCATAATGAAGCATGTTTGTAAGTTCAAAGTGACTTGCCTTCTTGCTAGTCAATCTTCTCAAGGGACATGTTGTTTATTCCACAAACACCAATAAAGAGTTAGCATTGGAAGCTGTGGGTTCAAGGGTGACCAAAGACTGGAACAGCAAAAGTGAGAGAGTAGGAAGATGTTCTTTATCTTTTTTGCTTTGCTTCTTTTGTATATTTCTTTCCTTTTCCCCTTTTTCTCCCTCGTTTTCCTGTGCTCCATTTGATTTGAAAAGTAAATATACCAACTGACAATAGCTTGGCTGGTGCAGGCTGGGATCGCTCTGCTTTACATCGTTTTTCTAAACTGTGAACCTCTTGGATCTGGATGTTCTTATTTATAGTGCCTGCCATGAGGAGGCCTTGAACTTTGCTTGGGGTTTTGGGGGGTTAGTGTAATATAAGTGATGCATGATAATGAATGCATAATCTCTGGGCTTGTCCATCCGGCATAGCAATGTACACTGGGGGAGTGTGAATTGCAATGCATATCAAAGTGTTGTACACTAACTGGCTGTTGGAGATCCCAGTGGTGCACACCAAAATATCCCAAGTAGGTCTTAATTTTAACTCACACTAGGAAATGTTTAGTGCCTGCTAGCAGGGCCTACACAGGTCAACTAGTATACAACGTATTGTTATGCTTTAGAAATCACACCTCTCTAGTGTATGTTTCCAGATGGGAAAGCCCAATATGACACGAATCAATACACGTTGAACCTCTCTAGTCTGCTACCCTTTTGTCGGGGAGTTTTATCTCTAGGACATAATTGCCCCGTGTGTCAGGGGAAACAAGCCTCTGGTGAGGTAAAATCTATACAGGAACATGGACAAACTAAAAGTCTGTAGGCCGCCATTTTGTGGCCCCTCCTGCAGCCATTTTGGGGCAGTTAGCTTCCCCAGTAACTTGAATCCACAGAGCTAGGATCCAAACGGGGCTCTCTGATTGGTCCAAGGGAACGGGCCTCTGCCAGCTTCTGGAATTTTCGACCAAGAGAGAGGACCTAATTGAAAACTGTGGACAGAATCGTGAATATTAAAATTAGCTAATGAATCATGCATGAGAACACTGTATAAAAAGCGGCGCAGCACAGCGCTCTCAGTCAGTCTGAGTCAGTCTGGCTCAGAGTCAGTCGGGGGGGTCTGCCTGCCAGAGAAGATCTAAGAAGCCTTTTCGAAGAGCTCTGGTCTTTTTGAAGAGCTCCGGTCTTTTCGAAGAGCTCCAGTCTTTTTGAAGAGCTCTGGTCTTTTCGAAGTGCTCCAGACTTTTCGAAGAGCTCCTGATATTCAAAGAGCTTGTAAATCACTGCCAGCACTGCCTAGCGGGGTCCGCTCGCTGTGGCAATAGTGTACTGGCTTTTGCCTCGACAGCCCTAAGGTGGATGAGACAAGTGGCGAACTGGCCTTGCCCATAGGACGTGGTACTGTGTGCTTGTCTAGTGACACCTAGGATATAACAACTATAGGCGGCAAGTGGGCTCTGCGGCGGATCGGCTGGGTGGCAAACTGGCCTCACCCATAGGGCGTGGTACTGCGTACCCAGCCGCTGAAACCCAGAGCCTGCCACCGGCGGCAACATCTCCGCTCCTGCCACGTCATCACACTCAAGCCGCGCAACAATCATCTTACCGGACGGGACAAGCAATCGGATGTGACCTATAAACTGGACTCAACTCCTGATTCGTCAGACACGTAAAACCAATAAAGCCTACGGCTCAGCTGGGTTTCACATACAGACTCATACATTTAGAGATACTAGTAGGCACCAGGACCCCTTATGGGGGAGTGAGGGGACGTAACCTTTGCTGTGTCCTCCCTCGACGGGGGGAGGGCAGTGCCTGGGGGCCTGACCCCATACGGCCGGGCCTAGCAAGCCTATACTATCTTTTAAAGCCACACTTGGTTAAAATCGTTATATTAGTAAATCGTTATATTAGAAAATTGTTATATTAGTAGTTATATGGATTGTTAGTATTAGATTGTTAACTGCGTAAATTGCTTACTGATAAAACTGTTTAATATACATAGATAACCAGTATTTCCCCTTCCCTTGTATATTTTCTCCCATGTGGGCAAAAGCCCCAGGAAAAGACTGGGGTTAGGGAGTCTGCTACGGGTAAAAGAAACCCGGCAACTTCCACCACTGGTCACTTGGACCGGGGGTAGCGTCCCGGTCCAGATTCCCTTCCCTTTCTCTAATTTCCATTCTAATATTCATACTTTTCTTTGAGGATACTTTTGGATCCTGAGATGGATTACATGTTAATAGTTGTAAGTTGAATATAGTTAAGATTAGAGTTAATGAATAGGTTTATGTGTTTATTTTATTGTTGTTGCTCTGTTTTTGCGTGTTGTTATTTATGTTAATAAACTTCTCATTAATTATATTCTAAACCGGTGTTGGTGTCTTCCCTCTCTGGTTGGGTGCCTGCCTGCTAGGGGAAGGTAGACCTTAGGTGGAGTTCCATTGTTCCCATAAGTGACTGCGTTGCTCCTCCTACCGGTGGGTGGTGGGATGACTCCCCTTTTCTTTGAGGACCCTGGGTTCTGGCCCCGGCTCGCCCGCACTTCAATTGGCCACTAAGTCGCAGGGGAAAACCACCGGGTGCTGTCACCTTTGACCTGACTGGTGCTGAAAGAGAGAATTTGCTGGACCATGGAAGGTCAGTATTATCTAGAAGCATTACCAACACTTCCACTGCTTACTGGGCGGCTTCCCATCCCCTGGGCCGCGTCTACACGTGCACGCTACTTCGAAGTAGCGGCACCAACTTCGAAATAGCGCCCGTCATGGCTACACGTGTTGGGCGCTATTTCGAAGTTGAAATCGACGTTAGGTGGCGAGACGTTGAAGTTGCTAACCACATGAGGGGATGGGAATAGTGCCCTACTTTGAAGTTGAACGTCGAAGTAGGGCACGTGTAGACAATCCGCGTCCCGCAACATTGAAATAGTGGGGTCCGCCATGGCGGCCATCAGCTGAGGGGTTGAGAGACACTCTCTCTCCAGCCTCTGCGGGGCTCTACGGTCACCGTGTGCAGCACCCCTTAGCCCAGGGCTTCTGGCTGCTGCTGCTGCAGCTGGGGATCCATGCTGCATGCACAGGGTCTGCAACCAGTTGTCGGCTGTGTGGATCTTGTGTTGTTTAGTGCAACTGTGTCTGGGAGGGGCCCTTTAAGGGAGTGGCTTGCTGTTGAGTCCGCCCTGTGACCCTGTCTGCAGCTGTTGCTGGCACCCTTATTTCGATGTGTGCTACTCTGGCGTGTAGACGTTCCCTCGCAGCGCCTATTTCGATGTGGTGCTACCCAACGTTGAAGTTGAACGTCGACGTTGCCAGCCCTGGAGGACGTGTAGATGTTATTCATCGAAATAGACTATTTCGATGTCGCTACATCAAAATAAGCTATTTCGATGTAGCATGCACGTGTAGACGTAGCCCTCATGAGGTTAGCGACTTCGATGTCTCGCCACCTAACATCGATGTTAACTTCGAAATAGCGCCCAACACGTGTAGCTGTGACGGGTGCTATTTTGAAGTTGGCACCGCTACTTCGAAGTAGCGTGCACGTGTAGACGCGGCTATTTAGTGGTAAATTAGAGCCAGGACTGGTGGCTGTAAACAAAATTAATGTGACCCCAGGAAACCTGGCCACACCCATGATAAGTGGACATCTTACTAACTAAAATCTTGCCAGTTCTCAAATGTTGCTGGATGAGAGTTTGACAGACTAGAGAGGTTCAACCTGCAATCCTAAATAGAATTTCCAGTCTAATGTATCACACATGATGTATTTCTAGTCCTATAACATTCTGTACCATTTATAAAATTATATTTGTTTCTTTATATTTCAAAAATGTAGAAACTAATTAAACACAGTTATAGTTTAATGTCAAAACCAAGAGGTAATACGACTGGAATGGTTCACAGTTGTAACAGGAACGATCCAAAAACCTTTATTTTGTTTTGGATTTCTTTGCTTTAGTTTACCAAGATAAAGCTCAGAGAAAGCTTCCAGCACAATTGGAATTTCAACTAATTTTTGAATTTCATTATGACATAAATGTAAGAGTCAACAAAATAGAACCAAAAAGAAAATTGCATAAAATAAGTCCTTTAACACCATCTCAGTATATGATTTGTATGTATGTGTAAATGAACCCTGGTTTGGGCAAGGTACTGCGCAGTTTCAGAAGAGCTAAGTGCACATAAAGGGGAAACATTGTTAAACAAAAAATATAGTTGTGTAGCTTTTTTTCCTTTCCCCAGAACTTGTCAAACTGAGGCCTCAGTCCTGCCATCTTATGTGTGGGTTAGCGTATTACTGTACAATATACCTAACAATGCTAGTGAGTGTACATGCTAATGTGATACGCAAATAGAAGCTGGATGGCCTATTTAACTGCCTTGACAGTAGAAGCATTTCAGTGATAATCTTCATGTAAGGATGGGGGAAGTTCTTCAACAGTCTCTGCATGGTATAGCAAGGCCATTCATCAGCATGAAGCTTAGAGATATTCTCTAAACTGTAGACTTTCAACCAATCTCTTTTTGTAAACAAATGCTCCTTCATTACTGATTCTCAAAAGTGTTTATTCAGTGTGCAGCTGAGTTTGTTTTTGTGGCTGCTACACCAACAAAACTTGAACATTGGGCTAGTTTTACTCTGCTGGGTGCAAATTGCCTGGACATCAAAGCATGAAACTCTGCTATGCGCTTTGTGAGATTCCTTAGGATTGATTCTACTGGGGTGGGC
The DNA here is from genome assembly GCF_033958435.1 of Carettochelys insculpta. Taxonomy (NCBI): domain Eukaryota; kingdom Metazoa; phylum Chordata; order Testudines; family Carettochelyidae; genus Carettochelys; species Carettochelys insculpta. Next base: position 158,619,512 of record NC_134138.1, on the reverse strand, counting down.
TGAATCATAGCCCAAAAGAAGGGGCAATTTGCCCAAACAAAAAATGTCTTCTCTTGAAAACCATGCTTTTTAAATCCTGATTTCATACATATTTTCTTGGTATGTTTAATGTTGGATTGCAGTTTTATATTGTGATTACCACTCCAGCCATTGTAATTTTACATGTAAAATTACCAGTTCACAAGAAATATAAACAGCTTACATTTCCAAGGCTCTCTCAGTCAGTATTGCAACTAGAGTGTTATTTTCTGATCCTTAGGAATTGAATGGATGGTGACTAGTTTTTCAGAGGTGATGAAATACTTGGTGATATCTGCAGATTCATCATAATCTGGACACAGTCAATCCCAAATTTTTGGAGAGGTGGATCCTGCTGCAATGGGATTCTGATTCTGCCAGTCCAGTAGAGCCAGTTCATGTTTTGGGCTTCCCTGGGCAGCTTTTTGGGCTTCCTATTCTTTGTCTTTTTCAAGATGTTTCAGTTACAGGGCTAAGATCTGGGCTTCCATGGCTCTGTCAGAGGGAATCTTTTCTCTGGCCATTTGTAATTCCATATCTATGCTACATAATTCCATTTGCCTTTTATTTTTTTCCTCCCTCTTTGCCACTTGGGACCTGTGGAATTCCAATTTCTTTTGAGGCTCAAGCTCACTCATTTTGCTGACTTTTCTGCTTCTATTTTTCTTACCCCAAATGCACAAACAGAAAATAACAAACAAGTAACCTCTTTGTTCTTCAGCCAGCTCTCTTAAAGCACACTTAAATTCACTACTAGCATTTGGAGCAACCAGCTATGCATGCTATTCTGCTCAATTACACCACCAGTGATGAGTTGGATCACAGGAAGTCCCACTTGGGATTGTCCCTGGTGTGCTGATCAAACCACTGATGCCATATTCCTGCCCTCTGGGGCTTCCCACTGCTCTGACCTGATGGTCCAGAAGCTCTGCCCTCCTCCACCCAAGGCACACAGTTGGAGTTATCGCCCCCCCCTTGCAGAACAACACAGATCGTGAACCAGCTCAGTTCTGGGAGGACTCAGTTATACAGCCACTCATTGCACCCAGTAGACCAGCTCCCCAAAAGAGACCATCCCCAAACAAATCCATCTTAACCTGTGTGAAAGTACACAGGGAAAGCTCAGAAAGTTGTTCACCCCCTTTATCAATGAATAAGAGAGATATCCAATGCTTCCTCCCCCAAGAAACATTATTTAGACTATGTTTGATAGTAAACAAAAGTATACTAAGTATACTTTGTTAAGTATAAGAAGTACAATTTAAGTACAATATTCTTTCACACTGCCTTGTGGTTGAAATGCAGCACATATCTACAGATAAGATAATGCAAGCATCACAAGTGGGTTATAACTGCAATTCATAGACCCATGCATGAGTGACTTAATGTGTACTAGTTATTTTCATGACAAGATGCAATCAGTTAGATGGGCTATGTTTTGTGCATTGTTTTACAAGCTGAGTATTGTTTGTTGAGCACATCTTTCAATGCAGGAAAAAATTCTTTAGAGCTCCTTGCCTTCTCTCACACAATTTTGCAAATATTTATTTGTAATATATCATAAATTGGAAGTCTTAAACAAAGTATTTCTTAATTTAAAATTATGCTCCTCACCATGTATATAAAATAGGAATTGACATATGTTCTCTTTTAATTTAAAGAGATATACATTTAATAGGATGATTTAAAAATTGTTAGAATTAACTCATCTGCTGCTCCTGGATAAGTACTAATAGCGGTTCTTTAAAGTATGAGCTTCAGAATGGCTGTGATTACTCCCTTCAAACCATTAAAAAATCTCAGGCAGAAGAAGTTCAACTGTCAGCCACTGAAAGTTCTATGGGGCTTCAGTTTTCACTTGCAGGCAAGAGACTGACCTAGTCATTTAACCAAGCTTATCTTTATACTCACCTCTGCTTTTACAACCGTCTTTATTTACACGGTTGTCTCTTGATTAAATTTATTTTTAATTTTTTCCTTTGGTCAGGTACCTTGCCACTCAGTAGCTGTGTCTACACGTGCACGCTACTTCGAAGTAGCGGCACTAACTTCGAAATAGCACCCGTCGCGGCTACACGCATGGGGCGCTATTTCGAAGTTAACTTCGACGTTAGGTGGTGAGACGTCGAAGTCGCTAACCTCATGAGGGGATCGGAATAGCACCCTACTTCGACGTTCAACGTCGAAGTAGGGACTGTGTAGACGATCCGCGTCCCGCAACGTCGAAATTGTGGGGTCCTCCATGGCAGCCATCAGCTGGGGGGTTGAGAGACGCTGTCTCTCCAGCCCATGCGGGGCTCTATGGTCACCGTGTGCAGCAGCCCTTAGCCCAGGGCTTCTGGCTGCTGCTGCTGCAGCGGGGGATTCATGCTGCATGCACAGGGTCTGCAACTTGTTGTCGGCTCTGTGTATCTTGTGCTGTTTAGTGCAAGTGTGTCTGGGAGGGGCCCTTTAAGGGAGCGGCTTGCTGTTGAGTCCGCCGTGTGACCCTGTCTGCAGCTGTGCCTGGCACCCTTATTTCGATGTGTGCTACTTTGGTGTGTAGACGTTCCCTCGCTGCACCTATTTCGATGTGGTGCTGCGCAACGTCGATGTTGAACATCGACATTGCCAGCCCTGGAGGACGTGTAGACGTTATTCATCGAAATAGTCTACTTCGATGTAGGCTTCACGTGTAGACGTAGCCAGTATGACAGAAATGTGCTATTGTTTTACACTGAGACTTTTTTTGCATTAGACCTTGTCATAATGATTCTTTTGGGGCATTTACAATGAGACAAACTTTAAAAAGTTAGAGCCATGATTACAAGTGTTCTTTGCTTTCAGTGCAAGTGAATAATTTCTGTTAACATCAATCCCAATTATGCTCACACAATGAAGAGTGAATGTTAACATGCAGAGAAAAAATATGTATTTTCTGATGTGTCAGCTTCTCTGTTCAAAACCATCCTCATGAGCAGAGTATTAGAAAGTTTGGAAGTTGGTTTAGAATGAGTAGGTACACGACAAAGAGATCCAATATCGCTGAGTATCTTTATCACACATGTAGGCTACGTCTACACGTGAAGCCTACATCGAAGTAGCCTATTTCGATGTGGTGACATCGAAATAGGCTATTTTGATGAATAACGTCTACACGTCCTCCAGGGCTGGCAACATCGATGTTCAACATCGACGTTGTGCAGCACCACATCGAAATAGGCGCTGCGAGGGAACGTCTACACGCCAAAGTAGCACACATCGAAATAAGGGTGCCAGGCACAGCTGCAGAGAGGGTCACAGGGCGGACTCAACAGCAAGCCGCTCCCTTAAAGGGCCCCTCCCAGACACACTTGCACTAAACAACACAAGATCCACAGAGCCGACAACTGGTTGAAGACCCTGTGCATGCAACATGGATCCCCAGCTGCAGCAGCAGCAGCCAGAAGCCCTGGGCTAAGGGGTGCTGCACACGGTGACCATAGAGCCCTGCAGGGGCTGGAGAGAGACCGTCTCTCAACCCTTCAGCTGATGGCCGCCATGGCGGACCCCGCAATTTTGATGTTGCGGGACGCGCAACGACTACACGGTCCCTACTTCGACGTTCAACTTCAAAGTAGGGCGCTATTCCCATCCCCTCATGGGGTTAGCGGCTTCAACGTCTCGCCGCCTAACGTCGATGTTAACATCAAAATAGCGCCCAACACGTGTAGCCATGACGGGAGCTATTTTGAAGTTAGTGCCACTACTTCGAAGTAGCGTGCATGTGTAGACACGGCTCTAGAGAGAGTGATGGAGAAGATCAAGGAAGAGGTAGAAGGGATATCTGTGCATTGGATAAGAATTAACAACTTGAGGGTTCATGGATGATATAGTAATCACTGAGGCAGATGAGGAGAAGCTAGTGAAAACAGTGCAGGTGCTAAAGGAAGAGGGGAAATGGAAGAGTGTTAGAAATGCTGCATTGGGTACAGGAAGGAGCAAAATCAAAAACACTTTCAAAATTTGTCCCTATGTGTCAGAAGTTCAGAATGTGGAATTTTTAGACCATTCCCCATATTGCAGAAATTGTTTTAAAATGTTGGGGGGCAATTTTCAAAAGGGTTCAGAGTTGACCTAACTCAACTCCCCCTGAAGTCAGTGGTAAAATTCCACTGCAACAGAGTTAGGTCGATGCTTATTGCTTTTGAAAAATCCCTATTTTTGTGAAACCTTACAAAACTCATTAGCTTTATCCACCTAAGATAGTATCCTGTCTACTAGGAATTTAAAAACTCTCAATCAATTTCCCAGATGCTAGAAAGCCTCTGATTGACTCTTGCTGATTTATTTGTGATCACAGCTGAACCTTTCGGTCCTTTGTCCAGGGAGTAAAAATCTCTTGGTGTAAAGTCAGCAATCTGATATGGGATATAAGGCAGATTCTATGAGAGTATTCAACTTCAGAAGGAGAGGAGGCATATGTATAATTGCTGTCGAACAGGTGGAAATGCTGGTCTGGCACACAAGAAGGTGCCTGTTGAAAAATGCAGTTATAGTAGGAAAAATCCTCATTCATTTCCTCATCTTTGTTGTATGCTGGGTGGGAAGATTCCAGGACCCATTAGGCTTTTTGTTCACTATCACTATCACTCATAAGCAGCTGTCACATATCATGTTTTCCATCCTTTCAAGAATCAGCTGTGGTACGACTGAATAGCAGCACATTGCTTCTGGAATAGTAGTTACACTGAGTTTCTGAGTGACTGTTAACTGTGGCAGGTCGACAGAATTCTTTCTGATAGTACTCCTAAGGGGGTCCTCAGTAAGGAAGCAGAATAATTTTTGAAGTTTCTTTCTCTGTGTAACTGCCAAGATCTTCCAAATAGAGCCCCTCTCAACCTTCCTGCTAAAACTGAGGCTGATGCTACCAGCTTGTAGAGTTTTCACTGGACTGGTTGTGGATCTGGCATTTCAAAGCTAGCACAGTTCTACCCATGATTCAAGCAGGAAAGTGCTTATGCTAGTTACCCTGCAATGGGCTATGCCTACCCTATTGGTGAAATGCAGCATTTACCGCACAGTGGGTGCATTGCACGAAGCATTAGACCTTCTGGAAAGCTCACTTTATTCCATAAATCCAATCAAGGTGCCATTTTCACAAGTCCCAAATTGCCATATATGCAAAAGAGCTAATGCAAATGACTAGATTTTGTTATTCATTTAAGATGAGTGCAAAATAAACTGAGCTACTGTATTTTCCACATAAGAAAGGAAAAAAAATACACTTTTCCAGAAGTCCTAGCATAAAACAACATTTTAAAATGAGCAATTTAGCACACAAAGGAAAGAAAAATGAACCTTTGGGCATCTAAATTATTTTAAAACTAACTCTGCAGAAGTAAGGTCTCTGTAACCTTTATAGAAGCAATATTCTAACCTTCTTTTGGGTTCCTTAAAAGTGCTTATCAAGATGAATGAGAACAGTGATGTGTAATTTCAAAAATGTAATTGCTTTTCTCTCTAGCTTTCTCTAAGCATTTTCAAGGTCACCCATAAAAAGGGACAGATAAACTGATAATCCAAGTCTTCTCCTGGTGTTGCATGTCCAGGCATATTACTTATTGCATAAAAGATTTGGTACTTTTCAAATTGTGCATTTTTACTTTTCCTCACAAAAATAATATGAAGTTCGTACAAGTTCACACTTTGTGTTGTAAATTTGTAGTGTTGAGGGATCATGATGTAAAATACCCTTCCACATACTTTAGAAAACAGTTACAATATGCGGAGACAAAGTTATTTCAGTGATAACCACAGCCTATGTCATCCCATCCTCCCTGCCATTCATCATCATCAGCAACCATGGGCTCAGCATTTGTTGGTGTCTGATGCCTCTCACTGTTTCCTTCCATCTTTCCCTGTCGCTTGCAGAGTGACTTTGTTTCTGTAGACTAGCTCCTCATCACTCTACTATATCATCTACCCTTTCTCTGTGTGGTCTGCCTCTCCTATTCGAACTATTCATTAGGCCGAATACAAGGGTCTTGGTTTTTTGTTCTTCGTTAATTCTGCAAATATACCCAGATAGCTGTAACTTGTTTTATATAACCTTCTGCAGTACGTTCTTTTTTGGCTATATCTTCCTATATAATTCATCGTCGGTGACCTTCTGCATTCATTCTCTTCTCAGGATATTTCTATATCAACTCCTCTCAAATGCCAATATTCTTCTCTTCGGATCTTTGGTTATCACCCGTGTCTCACATCTGTACAACATGCTGCTGAATACGCACTTTTTCAAGATGCTCAGCTTTGTTCTTAAGCTATCAGGGACAGCCGAGTTAGCCTGTATCTTCAAAAAAAACAAACAAACAAACAAGCAGTCCTGTGGCACCTTATAGACTAAACAGAAAATTTTGGAGCATAAGCTTTCATGGGCAAAGACCTGCTTGGTTAGATGCATGGGTAGAAGGTATCAGAAAAACCCTTCTCTGGAACTCCCCACTCACACAGCTAACGAAGAAGGTCTTTGCACATGAAAGCTTATGCTCCAAAATATCTGTTAGTCCATAAGGTGCCACATAACTTCTTGTTGTTCCTAAGCTAATCACTTTGCTTTTCCAGATGTTATCCATTGCTTTCAAACTTGCTCTTACTTTTCCTATTCTAATCCCTATTTCCTTCTTACAGTAGACATCATACATTATATTGCTCCCCAAATGCCTGAACTTCTCTATGTTTTATAGTTCAGTCCCATCCACACTGACCTTCCTTCCTATTTCCTTAACTCCATATACCATTGCTTTTGATTTATCAATGATCATAACCAGTCCGTACCACTTCCCTTTCTCATTTAGCTCCTGCACTGTTTTTGCTAGCTTCTCCTCATCTTCCTCAATGATAACTATGTCATCCATGAACCCTCAAGCTGTTAATTCTTATCCTGTGCACAGATATCCCTTCTACCTCTTCCTTGATCTCGTCCATCTCTCTCTCTCGGGCTAAGTCTACACTAGCCCCAAACTTCGAAATGGCCAAGCAAATGGCCATTTCGAAGGTTACTAATGAAGCGCTGAAATGCATATTCGGCGCTTCATTAGCATGCGGGCGGCCGCGGCACTTCGAAATTGATGCGCCTCACTGCCGTGCGCCTCGTCCCAGTGGGGCTCCTTTTCGAAAGGACCCTGCCTACTTCAAAGTCCCCTTATTCCCATGAGCTGATGGGAACAAGGGGACTTCGAAGTAGGCGGGGTCCTTTCGAAAAGGAGCCCTGTCAGGATGAGCCACGCGGCGGCAAGGCGTGTCAATTTTGAAGTGCCGCGGCCGCCCGCATGCTAATGAAGCACTGAATATGCATTTCAGCGCTTCATTAGTAAACTTTGAAATGGCGATTTGCGTGGCTATTTCAAAGTTTGGGGCTAGTGTAGACACGGCCTAGATGTGTGATAAAGATACTCGGCAATAACGAGTCTCCTTGTCTCGTACCTCTACTCTTTCTAAACCAACTTCCCAACTCTCCGCATGTTCTCACTGCTGCATCTGCATTGTCACTGATATCCTTCAACAACTATATCTGCTATCCACTCCATACGACACCAACACCACGCAAGTCACTTTCTGATCAATACTGCCAAATGCCTTCTAAAAATCGACTAAGCAAGTGTAGATGTTTTTCTTTCATCAAGCTTTCTTTGCTATCAATCTTAGTGCCAATATCTGCTGTATGGTACTTCAGTCTTGCCTGAACCCTGCTTGCTCATCTGCTAGATGTTTTTCTATCTGCAATCTTAGTATCTCTGTCAATATTGTCATCATCACCTTGCTTAGATGACTTGTTATGGCAATCGTTCTTTAGTTCTTGCACTCCAATATACTTCCTTTCCTGTGTATTGTCACTAGTGTGGATCTTTTCCATTTCTTAGGCGCTTTCCTGTTTCTCCACGTTATGTTACATAGTCAGTGTATTTTCTGAATCATACTTTCTGTGTCATATCTAATCATCTCTTACGTGATCTTATCATTTCCAGGGCTCTTGTTGTTCTTTAGTCATTTCACTGGTCTTTCTACTTCCTCCTTTGAAATATTGGTCTTGCTGTCAATGCTCAGTGGAGATAGTTCTTTTAGTGCTTCAGTCAGTCTCTCTGAGACACTGGGGTGCAGATGTGCTTTGTATAGATCAGTGCAATATCTCATTCATCGCTGCACAATCTTCTCCTTTGTTCATCAGCACCTCTTCATTCTCATCTTTGATCTCTACCTGCTTCAGCTGCCACTTCCTATTAATATTCCTAATCATTTTATACATCTCCCTGGTCTTACATTTGCTGTACTACACCTCTATTTCTTCACACTGCTCCTCTAACCATTTTGCCTTACCTTTTCTTCCTTCCCTAAACTTACCATTCGGTTTAACATGGTCAAGTGCAGAATCCTGTACTAAGAATGGAAGAATCCCAAGCATCGCTCGAGGCTGTGGGCCACCTAGCTAAGTGGCAGTTCTGTGGAAAAGACCCTTGACATTAGAATGGATGAGAAGCTCAATATGAGTTAACAGCCTGCCCTTGTTGCCAAGTAGGTTAATGGAATATTGTATTGCATTAGAAGAAGTATTTCCAGCAGATCGAGGGGAGTGATTGTTCTCTTCTATTTGACCCTGGTGAGGCCACATCTGTAGTATTGGATCAAGTTTGGTGCCTCCCACTACAGAAAGGATGTGAACAAATTGGAGAGAGTCCAGTGAAAGTGAAAATTATTTGAGCACATGACTTATGAAGTGAGACTGAGAAAATTGAGCTTATTTAGTCTGCAGAAGAAGACAGTGATCGGGGATTTGAAAGCAGCTTTCAATCATGTGAAGGGGGGTTCCAAAGAAGATGGAGTCAGTGGTGGCAGATGATAGAAGAAGAAGACAACATGTCAAGTTACAGCAGGGGAGCACTTGGTTGAAGATTAGGAAAAAACTATTGCACTAGTAGGGTGATAAGTGCTGGAATGGATTATTTAGAGAGGATGTGGAATCTCCATCCTTAGAGGGTTTTTTGAAGCCTGGCTTGAAGACGGCTATGGCTGGGAAAATTTAGGTGTGATTGGTCCTGCTTTGGGCAGAGGGTTGCATTAGATGACCTCCTGAGGTCTCTTCCCACCCTAAACTTCTATGATTCGCTGACTCTATGTTCAGCTTCCTGTCATGGAAACTGAGTATTATGTACTTCGGAGAGAAAGCCTATTTATGGTCTGAGCAAAAAACTGTTCAAGTGATTGCTTGGTGTCCAGGGGAGAAGAAAGGGAAAAATAAAAACACAAGATGTGTGGGTTATCCTGTTTGTAAGTGAAAACAGTAAAGTTTTAGATTATATTTTACAGCTACAACTCAATCTGCATCTTTCACCTGGGACCAAGGGCTTGCTTCAGGAACAGATCAGAGCCAAGCCTTCCTGTTATCTGCTGGATGGATTCTGGGTGAGTGTTTGCACTGTCTGAGATGACAATGCCTTATTAGTTAACATATGCTATGATTTTATTCTGTATGTAACTCTTTGTTTCCAGCATTTCTTTTGGTTGTCATTTGAATCTCTGTCACCTAAACTTGTGCTTGCTTTCCTTACAAACAAATCTAAGTGCTCTGTGTTAAGTGGAGCAGTGTTGTATGCTGTAACTAGAGCATTGTTGTCCTTTGGGAGCAGAGAATCCAGGAACTCTGTGAGCGTCCAGTGGATCAGAGGCTAGGTATCGCAGGAACCCCGGGGTTGAAGTGTACCTATCATTAACCCGTAAATAGGGAGCAGGGCCTGAGGAAGCCTGGAGTGCAATGCTTGTGTTGTATTGGGCATCTGAAACCTGGCAGGCAAATACAAGGCTTCTTCATGCTAAGGGCATGGGAGGTGTGGGGACAGCACAGCTATGCCAGTGAAGCTGCCAGTGTGAGGCTGCCTGATGGCTTCAGATTCTGCTCCTTTCCCTGCTGTGGTTCCTCGGAGAGCTCTACAGTTTGGTGCTCTCCTGGGAACCATACAAGGGGTGGGAGTAGAACTCCGGCAGCTCCTCTGGCAGGGCCACTGTAGAGACCCTAGACAGACACAGCTGTGTGGAGCAGCTGTGCTGGGGTACCTGCCGGCCTGGGCCGACCCAGCCACCCCACGTTCTGCTCCTCTTGCCACTGTGGCTCAGAAGTCTCCAGCACAGTGAGAGGAGGGCAGAGCTCCCCTCTCCAGATAAGTGTGTGTAGAAGGGGAGATCACAGGGAGGGGAAGGGGAAAGTGTGGCGACCCCAGGATGGGGTGGGGTTGGGAGGGGCAGAAATCTCATGGAGTGTTATGTCTGCAGCTCACTTCCCCCATTAGCAGCTCACAACCCCCCTGGTTCCCTGTACTGATAAAAATGGATTACACATGCACCCCTGCTCTAGACAGTGTTTCATTTCAAACACCAGCCAAAGAGCTCATGAGAGTGGATAAAAGAGGAAAGCAGCAGGCATAAATCTGTTCTTGTTGTTTCTGAGTGGACCCCCTTACCTGTTATGAATGCATCAGAATTCAGGTCTGAACAGCACTGCGAGTCCCTGGTTCAAGAGGATTTACAATACTCTGGGAAGGCCCTGAAGGGTAAAACATCACTTTTTCGGCGATTTTGCCTTACCTGCAAGTGAGCAGATAACTATCTCGTAATATTAATGAACTCTTTCTCCTGACATATTGATTTTACTTTGGCAGCCATTGCCTTGCTTAACTGATGGGTTGTTCACTGCCAGTTTGTCACCTTGCTGTGTTTTCCAACAGGAGAGCATAATGATCCTTCTTGCCTGTTGTATTTGTTCTTGTACGGTGTGTAGCAGCACAGGAGGGAGAATGACAACCTCTGACCCACAGCTTCCTTGCCTGCATTGCAGGGCATGGAGTGGTGGGTAGAGCTCCTGACTCTGTTCCCCTAATGCAGAGGTCAGCACAATGGAGAGGGAGCATGGCCTGAGTTACACATGAATTTCAGCTTTGCTTCTGAGACAACTCAGCTATATATTGCCTCTTGCCTAGTGCAAATTGCACTGCGCCAGTCCAGGCCCCCATCAGTAATGAGTTACATCACCTCTAAATACTCCTCTTCATTTTTATATATAAAATCCAAAGTGCAGATAAATTGTAGTGAAATCAGGAAACTCAGAGACATTTTCGTCCCAGAATTTACTCTGGATATTTTCCCTCCACCATCACTGTCTAGAACAAAGAAGACAACATTTTTAGAGTGCACTATTCCCAGATCTGAAGAAGTGGGTCTGCCCCAGGAAAGCTTATCACCTAACAAATTAGTTTGTTAGTCTTTCAAGTGCTACATGACATGAGAATCAACAGTCCTTTGTCTTGGAAAGAGAGGGCTTAGCCTCCCAAACTCACCTGAAGGTAATATTTCCTGCCTACATATGTAATTCATGATATGCTGCCCATACATACATCCCATAATAACATTAATGACCACTGTGTTAGCAGTTTGCATATGACACCTTACACTACACATTTTAGATATAGATTATGATAACAGTGAGCTGGAGTGATGACACTTCAGTCCTAATGAGAGTTATGGTACTGTGTGCTGCAATAGCCCCTGAAAGATGTGTGTCCATGCAGCTGCAGAGCTTCCCATTAATTAATTGGGTAGGACGGTCCCATATTTGGGACACCAAAAAGGCATCTCGACTTATTTTTTAAAAGGGACAAATTGTCCCATATTTAGGTCCCTGGGGGCTGGAGGTGGGTGTGGAGTGCCCATGGCCGCCACTTCCCAGGGGCTCCGGGCAGGGCGTGTGCACAGCTGCTGCTTCCCTGGGGTTGGTTGTGGGGAGGAGAGATCTCTCTCCAAGCCCTGAAGTTGCAGAGGTTGGCAGTGGGGAGCCAGACCCAGTATGCAGCTGCCACAGCTGGAGGAAGGGGCTCTTTCCTTGACATCCCCAGGAGGGAGTCAACCAGATAAGCCCAAGACACAAAGCTCTGTACCACCCTGAGCCCCCTGCCCAGCCCTGAGCACAGTCCTGCAATTCAAATCCTTCATTCTCAGCCCTACCCCACAGGGCACACCCAAACCCTGAGCCTGTACCCGCTCCTAAACTCCAACCCCCAGCCCACTGCCCCTCCCCAAACCTGGACCCTCCCGCTGCACTCCAAACCTTTTATCTCCAGCCCCACCCCAGCACCTGTACCTCTAGCCAGAGCCCTTGTATCCATGCCCCCCCACCCCCCACACCTAGCTCTGAGCCCCTCAATCCCTGTTCCACCCTAGGGCCCACTCCCCCAGCCGGAGCCCTCACATTCCTGCAGCCCAACCGTCCGCCCAGCCTTGAGTCACCTCCCACACTCAGAAACCCTTGGCCCACTCACACCCCATGAATTTTGCAATGTGCACCAATATGAAGATGATATGTCACACATCATCTCCACTTTGGTGCACCTAAGAAAATTCATTTGGTTCAGGGGTAGAAAAGTTAGCTGACACCAAGGAGCTCCCTGGCTCACACCTTGGTCCCCTATGGTTTCTTGGCAGCATACTTTCATTGGAGCTGACCTACCAGGGCCTCTGTTTACTGTCCCCACTCCCTTAGCCCATGAAAGGCTCTGCATCTATGAAAGGGAGAGTGTTTCGCTGCTAAATCATTACAGTGGTTTGGAACAGAGACCCTGTGTGGAGAGGCACTTGCGTTCTCCCCTCACCCAACCGCAATGTACACCCTCGTTCCCAAAAAAATGATTCTCAAGATACCATGATGTGCAATAAGACAGTGGGAAGATGCTGTGGAGTTAGCATTCCTTTAGATGCTTGTTGTTACTCTGCTCCCAGGCAGGGATCCCTCAGGTTTTCATTCTTCTCTGCCCACATAGTCAGAAAGAACGTTCATAGCTAATATCACATTTAAAAAGTGCTCCTGTAATAAAGCTGTTGGCCTCATCAGTTCAATGTTTAAACAAAATCCTATGAGTTTTTAAACCTTATTTTTACAAACAATAAGAGGGCATTTTAAAAATAGGCTATTGCACATTTATATAAAGGACATAGGGACAGAGTTTCCCAGCAATTTAAGCACATAAGTATTCAGATTTGTATGTAGAGGAATTAAAAGTACCTGGGTGTTGACTGGAGTTAGATACTTAAATGCTTTTGAATACTGATTATTAATCCCTCATGTATTTCAGTGAAAGAAATTAAACATCAGAAGCTGTAACTTACTCAGCATGTATAATGGTAGGAAAACAGCTAATCAGCATGTTGAATAGTAACAGAGAGTAAGCTGTGCTAGTCTATACACTATCAAAACAAAAAGCAGTCAAGTAGCACTTTAAAGACTAGCAAAATAGTTTATTAGGTCAGCTTTCGTGGGACAGACCCACTTCTTCAGACCGTAGCCAGACCAGAACAGACTCAATATTTAAGACACAGAGAACCAAAACCAGTAAGCAAGGAGGACAAATCAGAAAAAGATAACCAAGGTGAGCAAATCAGAGAGTGGAGGGGTGGGGGGGAAGGTCAAGAATTAGATTGAGTTAAGTACGCAGACGAGCCCCTATAGTGACTCAGAAAGTTCACATCATGATTTAAACCATGTGTTAATGTTCCGAATTTGAATATACATGTCAATTCGTCCGCTTCCCTTTCTACAAAGGAGCGATAATTTCTTTTCAGTAACACACGTACCTTGAGGTCATTGACAGAACGGCCCATTCCATTAAAATGTTGACTAACTGGTTTGTGGATCTGGAGTGTTTTGATGTCTGTTTTGTGCCCGTTGACCCTTTGTCTAAGGGAGTTAGAAGTCTGTCCAATATACAAAGCATCTGGGCATTGTTGGCACATGATGGCATATATGATGTTAGTAGAGGAGCATGAGAAAGTGCCTGTGATTCTGTGAGTAACCTGGTTAGGTCCGGTGATGGTATTTCCAGAGAAGATATGTGGACAAAGCTGGAAGCGGGCCTTGTTGCAGGGAAAGGTTCCAGGACTGGTGTTCCTGGGGTATAGACTGTGGCTGTTAGTAAGGATCCTCATGCATAACCAGAAACCAGCTACTCGAAGATCAGCCCAAAAAAGCCAAGAACAGAACACCACTGGTCATCACCTACAGCCCCCAAATCAGACCACTGCAACGAATTATTAAAGACCTACAACCTATTCTTAATCAGGATGCTACACTCCAGAAGGCCCTGGGTGACATGCCTGTTCTCTCCTACAGACAACCTCCTAACCTCATGAGGATCCTTACTAACAGCCACAGTCTATACCCCAGGAACACCAGTCCTGGAACCTTTCCCTGCAACAAGGCCCGCTGCCAGCTTTGTCCACATATCTTCTCTGGAAATACCATCACTGGACCTAACCAGGTTACTCACAGAATCATGGGCACTTTCTCATGCTCATCTACTAACATCATATATGCCATCATGTGCCAACAATGCCCAGATGCTTTGTATATTGGACAGACTTCTAACTGCCTTAGACAAAGGGTCAACGGGCACAAAACAGACATCAAAACACTCCAGATCCACAAACCAGTTAGTCAACATTTTAATGGAATGGGCCATTCTGTCAATGACCTCAAGGTATGTGTGTTACTGAAAAGAAATTATCGCTCCTTTGTAGAAAGGGAAGCGGACGAATTGACATTTATATTCAAATTCGGAACATTAACACATGGTTTAAATCATGATGTGAACTTTCTGAGTCACTATAGGGTCTCGTCTGCATACTTAACTCAATCTAATTCTTGATCTTCCCCTCCACCCCTCCCCTCTCTGATTTGCTCACCTTGATTATCTTTTTCTGATTTGTCCTCCCTGCTTACTGTTTTTGGTTCTCTGTGTCTTAAATATTGAGTCTGTTCTGGTCTGGCTATGGTCTGAAGAAGTGGGTCTGTCCCACGAAAGCTCACCTAATAAACTATTTTGCTAGTCTTTAAAGTGCTAATTGACTGCTTTTTGTTTAAATAGCTAATCAGCATGTTTAACAAAATATACTACTTGAGCCTTGAAGAAAAAAGTTAACCATGTTATGTAGACAATGTATAAAGCAAAAAGGCGCACAAATGCCTTTGAAGGCAGCTTTCAGTAGAGAGCACGAGAGCTGTTTAGAGTTGACCACATGATCTGTTACAAATTATAATTGTTACAAATTTAGGGCCCATTGGAGCAAGTATTTATATAGCATCTTTTCTCATATAAGTAGCTCCTTTGGGTTCAAATGTCAACAGTGTTTGAAAAACAAGGCATGTTTTGACCATTTTGATAGCAAATGACAATTTTTTGAAAGTAAATTAGTAGTATTGTGGTACCTGTTTGCAAATATTAATTGTTTAGTTCATAATTGCCAGCCTATAAGTTATTTGCAAGCAGCTTGTTTCAAAAATTTGTCAGCCATGTTGTGACTGGTCTATGTCATGTCACTTTGATTCTTACTTCTGATTGTGTGCACATACCTTGTTTTAAAATAAGAAATGAGGAATAGTGATCTTCTGGCCTGATTTGTTTGAATGATTAATTGCTGATGCTAACATTCTTCAAATATTTAGGCTTCACAAACATATTCATCAGCTGTATTAATTGACATTACAATGAGCTTTGTGACAGCCAAAGCTATTATAGCTATCAGCAGCCACTTTTTTTTCCCATTTGCACACAGCAAGCAGAGTACAGTCCCTTATAGTGGAGATGGACCTTGCTACTAGCATTCATGTCTTTGTCTGCTCAGTATTAAGAATGGCTGACGGCTGAAGATGGTGCATGATGTGATTATTTAATGCCCAAAGCACATATTCTGGAATTAGCATTGGTCCCATGTTCAGTTTTGAGCAAAGTTTAAAACATTTCTCTAAACCCTTCAGCATAAAATGTCTGTGACCTGGTTGCCTGTGAGATTGGATGCAGATGCAGATATCAATGGGCCATGTATGTGGACCACGGATGAGATGAGGGTGCAGATTTTGTATTTGTGCAGGGCTTCAGACACTTTTTGTTAACTGAGTTTATGTCATGAGAGTGGAAACTCACAAAGCATATCTTGAGGGCTCAGCTGGACTGAATCTGTTGTATAGCAAGAACATCCCAACAAATGAAGATTCCTGCCTGTCCAAGACTTGAGATATTTCTCTCTCAAGAAACAGCATTTTCCAGCTCTGTACAATTAACTGAACTTGGAGTTTGAAAAGATTTTGATTGGGAATGACTTTAGTGTTAAAATTCCTGGGAAAATGCTGACTGCACTTTATCCTTCAGGGATGAAAGGAGAAGGAAACAATGCAGTATCTCCTTGATATTAGGTCTCCTGTGTTTAGTATTCTGAATACATGATGAAATCAGACAATGCAGTACACCTTCACAAGCCAAATTAATCAATTAAAGCAAAGCTATCTTGAGGGGTTACAGTCTATTAGAAGAGAGCCTGCTTACACTATACTTTCCAAACTAATCCTCTCAAGACATTTACTCAAGCAGATGACTCTGGAGCTGTCCTCTGGGTTTCACAAATATGTCATAAGTTGTTTTAATAACATTAACAGAGAAGCAATGAAAGGTTCAGTTACTGACACTACAAAATCCATCTCAAACGTAGGGTTTTCTAAAATATATATTTTTTCAAAACAGAAGTGTAATTTAAGGCTAAGGTATTGTTAGTTATTCTGCTTCACTTGGGACTTTGCCACAGAGTGACAGGTCTTTCCTTCTCCTTGGAGAGAGTGCTCTAATTATACCTAGTCTGGGGTAGAGCTACTTTGCTACAGCATCAATGCAAATGTCAGATGCCTTTTCACTTTAAACTGTCTAGTCATTAATAACAGTCTCTCATTTTCAATAGTAACAGAGAGTAAGCCGTGCTAGTCTATACACTATCAAAACAAAAAGCAGTCAAGTAGCACTTTAAAGACTAGCAAAATGGTTTATTAGGTGAGCTTTCGTGGGACAGACCCACTTCTTCAGACCATAGCCAGACCAGGAAGAGTTTTGGAGCAATTTCTTCATACTGAGATACCCTTTTATTTTTCTCCTTCATCCTGAGACCACTAATTGTATTCTGTATCCAATATGGCTATGGTCTGAAGAAGTGGCTCAGTCCCACAAAAGCTCACCTAATAAATTATTTTGCTAGTCTTTAAAGTGCTACTTAACTGCTTTTTGTTTTGATAGTATATAGACTAGCACAGCTCCCTCTCTGTTACGATTCCAAGACTGAGTAGAGTGCTTTGATCATTTATATGCCAAGGTCAAACAAACCAACAAACCAACAAACGAACAATACCCCAAGCAGTCCTGTAGCACCTTAAGTACTAACATTTTTATTTATTAGGTAATGAGCTTTATGTGGGTAAGACCCATTTCATCAGATTTGGAGCAAAAATAAGAATCCAGGGTATATATAGCAGGAAGTGGGGGAGGGGGAGAAAGAGGAAGAAGAAGAGGAAGAAGAAGGAGGGAAAAAAAGATGGGTGGAAGGGTGGAAGGCACTTGTCATTAAGAGGAAGAAATTAAGTTAAGTGGGATGTCTGCCATTCCTGGGGAATTTGTCCTTGGAATGCGTGAGATAACTGATGACAAAGATAATAAAAGAAAACAAACAGCCACAAACGCTAACAACAGCAACAACTCCCACCCCCAAACAAATCCCCTCTGACTGCTGAAAGAACTGTGACTTGAAGTACTGTTTTAGTAGGTTGCTATTGGTTTGGCAATAAAAGCACAAATTCAGGAATATCAAATTTCTTTCATTCAAATTTAGCAGACACTATGTGGTACTTACAAGGACCTCCTTTTAAAATGATATGCAAGGTTATACATTGGAAGCTGCTATCCCTGACATCCTGAAGGGATCATGAAAAACATCCCTGACTGTTTGGTCTGACCTTGCAAGCATAACTGCCTACAGGCAGGCTTGAACCTGAGACTTCTGGAGTTTAGTGCAGGCCCCTCAACAATCTGAGCTAAAAGCATGCTGACATGCAGCTTAGGTAGTAAAGGGCACATTCTTCTGTGTGAGGTGGTCTAGGTGTCTCTACATGGGACAGTGAACTAGACCTAGGTTTTGCACAGCTGGTCTGCTGAAGACTAGGGCTCATCCGCCACCTTTTCTTTGCTTTGGAGAACTATTCTCTAAATTATAAAAGAAAAATAATTATATAGGCTTCCTAGCTATGTCTACAAGTACAAAAGTATTGTAACTTCAGAGGACAAATGAATGCCTTTACCAGCCACAAGAGAGGATTCTGGTTAGCAAAGCAGTCTATACTGTCTTGAGTGGAACTCATAGTTTCCAATTGGGTACTGGATTCTTCCCCCTTAGAAATCAGTGGCAAGGTCCCAAAAAACTTTAATGAAATTAAGAGCAGGGCCTGGTTTTGGATATATTGTCAACCTCAGGGTAGGCTGTTCAGGAATAGGGCACCAATTAAATAACAAGTTTTGTTTCCTAGAAACCCTGTAGTAATCTTAATTTGGAGTCACAGACAATGGTGTGTGGCACAGTGGTCTTTCCATTCAGGCAAGTCTGTCTTTGTGGCAGACAGTCCTTAATACCAAAAATCACAACAATAGTTAGGTCAGTCTCAATCCCAAATGATCAATCATTTTCCCTACGTCAATTGTCCCTAGGCTCTCAAACCACAGACTGTACTTGTAACCAATCATGTAATACTAACTGAAGATTTAATAATGAAGAAAAAAGAATTAAGAGGGTTATTTACAAGGTTATAGCAGGTAAATATACAAATGACATTCATTCTTTGCTTCCAAAAGGGAACAGTATGTACTACAATATACAAGTTCTATATATTCTTTAGGACTAACCCAAGCCAAGCAGGCCGGGGATCCCTTGCTTCTGCTGAGAAATATTGCCCTCACTGTAAGTCAGGAAGCACAGTGATAAGACTTGTTCCTTGACAGACGTGTTTATGTCCTTCCCACAGTGTTCAAGCTGCGATGGGATGAGGACTTGTGGATGTGCCCTTTCCTGGGAAGCAACCATCAAAGACTTTTGTCCACTGATGTTCCACAATGGCTGGTCAGGTGTTTTTGGCCTTTTGTTGGAGACGAGATGACACCTCTTGTGGTAAACTTGTATTTCACAGTTGGTAGTTCTTCTCCCCTGACTGCGAGGGTTTACAGTCTTAGGATAGGACTACACTACAGACGGTACAGTGGCACAGGTGTACTGCAGAAGTATGGTCTTAGGGCACTGCTTGCAGGTTGCCTGTTTAGCCTCTCCATGCCTGTGGGAGAGAGATATACAGTCAACATAATTAAACTACCTTCAATGAGTGGTGTTAGCTATTGGAATAGGAGGGTGTTTCCTGCTGACATAATTTTCTCTACAGCAGTGCTTTTGTTGGTGTAACTTAGGTGTTTTTTAGTGTAGACGATATCTTAATAAATAGTTCTATAGTTACAGAGCAAGCAGAGATTACCTTATATGGGGGATACAGCTATGATAAGTAAGATTAATAATGCAACATCCTAAAAAGAGTTTATAAACATTAAAAATGAAACCCTTTCTTACAAGTATGATATCTATTTTGGCAATAATATGTACAGGTGAGTAAGACTAGTTTTTAGCCATATATTTATTAATGTTCAGTAAGGCTAGTGGCGTTGTCATGAATTGGCACCTGGTCTGCTGGCATCACATTTATATGTATATATGTCTTACTGGACATTTTTTGAAAATAAAAACACTGTGAAAAATCACAGTCCATGTTGTAACTTAGGAAAATAATATATCACACTTTATATCTTTTTAGACTGCAATCTATTCTCCATAAATTTAACTTCTGCATGATAACACAACACATTCATTTGTTTCATCTGTTTGGTAGCCTAGTTTTGTAGATGAATATATACATTTTAACATGCTTATATTGACATGCATCCATAGGTCATATGTAGGTATGGCTGTAAAAGAGCTGTGTCCATATTTTCAACTTGAGGAGTATGCAGCTAAAACCCCACTCTCAGGTTCTTTAATGCATTTTCTGCACTGATGGAAAGGGGGACTCCCCCAAGGTATCTTCAGAGAGTCAGTGAGTTCAAGCCCAGAGGGACGAACAATTGATTTAGTCCTCTTGCACATCATAAGCCACCAACACCACCTAGCAGCCGTGCACTAAACCTCACAGCTGAAGAACACGAGGCCACTGTGTGCCACAAAGTGACACTAGAAGGGCCCAAGGTGCAATAGGGCCCAAGGTCCCTGAGGGAGTTAATTAATTAGCACAAGCATGATTTACATTTTGAAACAAGGGCCATCCAAATACCCTTATCAAACCATTCCCATTATTCACAGTGTGTGTGTGATTACATGCATTCATGTGCATTGTCATGTTTGTGTGTTTTGGAGTACTTGTGTTGGGGGTGGGACATTGGATCATGTGCACTGTTTTTCCCATACTCATAGGATCCAACATTAATCTTCGGAAAGAAAAAAAACTAATTCCTTTTCCAGCTAGAGGCTGTTTTCCTTTCTGTTTTGGTGTCTACTCGCATTAGAATGATGGGGCTGCACCATTCTATTGTTCTTCTGAACAGCTCTGGTTGTCACAGCAAAATGGGCATTAAGTAATTCACCATATTGTTTTAGTTTCTAGAGTGAAGTGGGAGTTATTTTTTTCCCTTTGCCAGCCAAGGAAATATAAAAAAATGGAATGAGAAATAATGGATAAGCTCAAACTTATTTTAGCCAAATATAACAATGAGGGTATATCTGGTTCCTTCCATCCCTGACTAATGCAGTAGTATAAGCAATTACAAACCTTAAACAACCAATAAATTGTGCAGTTTATGAAGAGTGGATGTTATCAACCAGTCAAGGTATGCCTGTCACTGATTTCTACTCCAGGTATAGCTGTTCTAGTAAATCACTGCAGCTTAATCCCTTTCTACAGAAGGGTTATTATGCCTGGCAGTGGTACTCTTATCCATCCCGGCCCACGTAATACTACAGCCTCTTCACAAACAGCACTTTTTTCTGACCTTTAAAATTAGCATCACTGAAGTTTGTCCTTGAACTTCCTCAGAGAAATGGAAGTTTCATGCCTTTGAAAAAAAGCTAAGGGGAGTTCCTCTTAAATCAAATGTTATGTAACAGCAGATATGACACCATTAATACACACAGGAGGGGAGAGTGGGGCAGGGGGTCGAGGAGCACAGTGTTTCCATTGCTGTGACGTTACTTTGAACCCAAGAGGAGAATGCATGGTAAAGGACATATGGGTGATGTTCTGCTGTAATAATATGTTCACGGAAATCTTGAAGAGATAAATGAGCTTCCGTTTGAAATCTACCATTGGGAAATAGGCATATGCTTATTATTCAGACATTCACAAGCACTCTGTGGCTGCGTCTACACTAGCCAATTCTTTCTTTTTCCAGCCTCCCTCTTCCTTTCCCAGATGAGGAAGAGCGTCTTGTTTCCAGAAACGTGTAGACACTCCACAGGCCCTTTTTTCGAAAGAGCAGTCCTGAGGGTGATGGATTTTTTGATCCCCGACCTGTTCTTTTGAGAGGGTGAGGGCATGTTGATGCTTGCTATTGAAAGAGTGGATAGATGTTTTGATCTGCTTTTTTGTGTGTGGACATGTTCTTTCAAAAAGAGTCCTTTTGGCAGAGATCTTCGAAAGATCACCATAGTATAGTCAGAGCTTGAGGCCTCATCTATAACAGCAAGTTCTTTCCAAAATTTTTCGAAAGAAGGGGGCCCTTTCAAAAGATCCCTTGGAGCGTCTACATGCAAAAATTGTTCTTTGGAAAGTAAACCAAAAGAATGCAGTGCTCCTTTCAAAATTGCTCTTCCTTTTCTGTTTCAGAAAGAGAGCACTCATTCAAAAGCTTCTTTTGAAAAAAAATGCGTAGGCGCTCCACAGGCCCTTTTTTTTCAAAAGAGCAGTCCTCATCGGGCCTGATTTTTCGATCCTTGGCCCGTTCTTTCGAAAGAGCAGGGATTGTATGGACGCCTTCTTCTGAAAGAGCAGAATATTCTTTTGATCTGCTTTTCTGTGTGTGGACACACTCTTTTGAAAGACTTTTTTTTTGGAAGAGATCTTCCAGAAGGACTTCTTTTGAAAGATCTCTGTAGTGTACTCTGTGCGTGTATGTGTGTTTGGTGGTAGAAGCTGTTGTGGGCTTGATAGTTAATGTTGACCAGTGTGTATCACATAAACTTTTTTTAAAAAATGTGCCAAATATACTGAGAGATTTTCAGTGCTTTTGTCTATGCTGTGTCACTGAAATCCGGGGGGGGGAGGGGGGCGCTGCATCGTTTCTATTGTGAGGCTGCAGTCCCAAAAATGCATTATTATGATGTCACAGGTAATGCACAGTCCTTCTAAAGAACTGGGTAACGAAATTGCTTAAGACTGGGTAACAGAAAAATGATTGATGTGTGATAAGGAAGGAGATGAAGCCAATGAAGGCTCTCAAAGAAAAGCCGTGTCTACACGTGCACGCTACTTCGAAGTAGCGGCACTAACTTCGAAATAGCGCCTGTCACGGCTACACGCGTTGGGTGCTATTTCGAAGTTAACTTCTACATTAGGCGGCGAGACGTCGAAGTCACTAACCCCATGAGGGGATAGGAATAGTGCCCTACTTCGACGTTGAACGTTGAAGTAGGGACCGTGTAGTCATCGCGCGTCCTGCAACTTCGAAATAGCGGGGTCCGCCATGGCGGCCATCAGCTGAGGGGTTGAGAGACGCTCTCTCTCGAGCCCCTGCGGGGCTCTATGGTCACCGTGGGCAGCAGCCCTTAGCCCAGGGCTTCTGGCTGCTGCTGCGGCAGCTGGGGATCCATGCTGCAGGCACAGGGTCTGCAACCAGTTGTAGGCTCTGTGTATCTTGTGTTGTTTAGTGCAACTGTGTCTGGGAGGGGCCCTTTAAGGGAGTGGCTTGCTGTTGAGTCTGCCCTGTGACCCTGTCTGTAGCTGTGCCTGGCACCCTTATTTCGATGTGTGCAACTTTGGCGTGTAGATGTTCCCTCGCAGCGCCTATTTCGATGTGGTGCTGTGCAACGTCGAAGTTGAACATTGACGTTGCCAGCCCTGGAGGACGTGTAGACGTTACTCATCGAAATAGCCTATTTCGATGTCACTACATTGAAATAAGCTATTTCGATGTAGTGTTCACGTGTAGACGTAGTCAAAGGGTGACATAATTACAATAACAAAAGAGAGGGATGAAACAAACATGAACATTCCTCTGGGCCTTCTTTGGATTTATTTGGAAAACCACAACATGTTTATAGTATGTCTGAAAATGTACACACTCCCTATTCAGTTCACAAACCACTAGATAATAGTTCTTCTTATGTATTTTTTTTGCGTGCAAACAATGCAACCATAGTTGCCAAACATTATGAAACATTGACATAAAATAAGTTAGAATTGGCCCCTCTGTTGGCAATTATGTACTGTTGACAGCTAAGGTCTGTTTCATTTGGAGGGAAAGGTGTATACCTTAGTCCTTTCGTTGCTGATAGAAAATAGTTCTGATTGTTCTCTCTTGTACACCAGCAAACAAAGTCAATAGAGTTTCCCTAGAGTAAGTAACAGGAGTATCAGACTACATATACGTGTAATTTTTGGCTATGGAGCCAGCTGAAAATTTCCTCAATGCTAAATAAAAGCCTTATAGCCCAGAGCATGTGCAAATATAACACATCTTGTAGTTTGTAACATTTTCTCAAATTGCTTCTTCAAAATAAAAATACCCTCTTGACAGTTCTAAAACAATACCTCTTCTAAACTGGAAGAACTTCTTGGTACAAATTTGTAATATGTCCCTTGTGGGTCTTTTTCATAAGTGACAAAAGTTCTCGTCTGGTCAGAAGAGCAAAAATGTGTCTGTGATCAAACTTATCAGGAAAAAAAAACAGTTTTCAAAATGAGATTAAGATTTTCTCATGAAAATAATGTTGGCAGCAGCTGTTGGTGGAACATTTCTTATAAATCAGAAATCAAGCTGGGCAGACAACTTATTTAAGGAAAAGTTTTTTTTTTTTGCCTTTTTCTGTTCATGAGAGAAATTAATTTACATCTTTTTAAAACCTTAATAATTTGATTTTGGGTGTTTTTGGCCAAAAACATATAAACATTTCAGCTGATTGGTTATTCTTGAACCGATTTAGTTCATTTTTTTATTGCTGCCTCTGTATAACTTATAATCATGTACTTGGGTCCAGATTTTTACAGTTGCTTAGGTTCTTAAAGATACAGACAGGTATGTAGTGAGAGTTAGGTGCTGGGGTGCTTTTGATAATCCCATTAGGTGCTTCCCTTCATCTTTAGGAAAAGGAATGCCTTCTTAAAATCTGGACCTTGCCGCTCAATCTCTTACACTTTTTGCACCGCATGGATTGTCTGTGGATTCTTTATAATATGAAATTCTCTCCTACATAATTTCAAAAACGAGAAATTAGAGAACTAAGGACGTGGCAACCAACAGATTCAAGCAGGATATATTTTGTTTTTACATATTCCATGTCCATAAAGTGAAACTATATTGTGGATTATTACCTTTGGAGATTAGGCTGCAGTTTATGCCCGTAACATTGAGTCAGATTTTGATATGAGAAGGGGTCAAGACACAAAAGGGACAAATATTCAGATCTGGGATTTTGGATCTGGCCCATGGTTAATTTTGACAATACAAGACCAAGAAAATGGTGTCTTTTCATGTAGTGTTACTGATTGTTATAGGTAGGCAAGATTTGTGCCAACAGTTAATGGCCCAATAGTGCCTTTTGACAAATGTTTACCCGTCCATGAAATAATATTAACTCTTTATTCTTTATTCAGCAGTATTAGGTGTCAATATTGAATGTTGGTTACGTGTAGGATTTGAACATGACTCTGAAGTGCCGAAATCAGCATTTACAGTAATTATTTTTAAAAAAGGAGAGATGTTTGTATGCATTAAACTTCTAGAGTCTATGGAGTAATTTTTTCCTTTTCAAAGAGAAAACCTTAGATCCATAAAATCTGTTGCATCATATGCACGTTAAAACAGTATTCTTAGTCTATATTTTACTTGCCCTGGGGAAAAGTGATATTGGATTCAGTATAAATTGGAAAAATGATAAAAGATGGAATTGTTGCAGCAGTGACATAGAAGACGTAATATGTAAGAAGATATAAAAGTCTTGTTTGGTAAAGCAAACCCTTCTGGCCTCTGGGGATTCAGTCACTGATGTGGGTTGTCCATCTATTGTTTTGCCTATGGGCTACATCATCTGCCCATCTCTGCTTTGCAATGCACATTCTGCCTCTATTACTGTACAGCAACCTGGCCAAAGTGCGGTAGTGGAGTAGGGTGGGGGCTACAGCTACAGAACAGAAGGGCTGGCACCTCAAATGCAGTGATGCAAAATCATTTTGCCAAACAAGCAACACAGAACAAGCCCAGACCTTACAGTCAAGGAATAAAAACAAACAAACATGACTCACCTCAGTTAAAAAAAATTCATACATTTCTATTGGACAAGTAGTTCAAAGAAGAATTCAGGCGTTGAAGTGATTTGGGATCTAAGCAGCAAATCCAAATTATTGCTTCCTATTGTACTTACTGTTTTTATACCATTTTGAAATATTCACATCATTATGCAAACGCTTTCAAAATTCAGAACATTTAAGCATAGAAAAAAATACCTAACTATCTGGACTGGTCCACTATGTATAATCTTTGCCCCAATCCATCTTTGGATGTAATGATTAAACATTTGTGTTCAGAAGGCATGACAGGAATTTGGTGATTCTGGTCACATAATTACTACACGAATTCCTTCTCAGGCACAAATAAAGATCTCTCTCTCTCTCTCTCTCTCCTTTGCTCTCATTCATATGGGAGTACACACACAGTTCTCTGAAATAAAAATAAAGATTCTGGTGCAGATTCACTGAAACTGGCACAGTATAAGAATCATACCAGCTTACCTACTTGAGATAGAGAGTGCATTCACTCTGACATAGGGAACTTTCTGCTGATGCCAGCACCTGCCCTTTGTGGGGTTTGTTTCAGTGGAGAACAGCTGGAAAATTTGCTGGATGCCCTATTGTTGGTCTCCAGTGAAGAAACATGCTGTGTAAGCACAGAGCTTTTTTTGTGAAAAAAAAAAAAAGGTGCTGATACCTCTGGCCTGTGTGTGAGGGGGGCGTAAGAGGGCTGGGTGGGGCACAGCCCCATGGCTGGGAGCTGGTGGAGGCAGCCACAGGACCAGGGGAACATTGATTTGTTTGAGCAAAGGTGCTGGTATGTCATACTGGCATGTACCACCACAAAAAAAGCACAGTTTGAGCGTATTCCTTGGTTCCCTTAACAACAATCTTTTGTAGTAATTGGGCCTACACATTTACCCTGATTGTGAGTTTAACTACAAGAAGAGAGTGAAATGTCATAAAGTGTTAAAATAACTCATAATAATATATTCAAATGAAGAAAATTGTGAAAGGGAGATAGAAAAACAGAATTAGTTCAAACAAAAAGGCCTAGTGATATAACTTTCTCCTCTCTCCTGCTTTCGAAGGGATTTAGTTTGGCCTTCTAGGTACTTTGGAGATCCCAACTCTGACGATAGGACAAGAAGCAACGGACCTAAATTGAAGCAAAGGAGGTTTAGGTTGGACATTAGGAAAAAATTCCTAACTGTCTGGGTGGGTAAGTACTGGAATAAATTGCCTAGGGAAGTTGTAGAATCTCCGTCATTGGAGACAGTTAAGAAGAGGTTGGATAGATATCTAACAGGGATGATGTAGATGGTACTTGGTCCTGCCCTGAGGGGAGGGGACTAGATTTGATGACCTTTTGAAGTTCCTTCAAGATCTATGATTCTGTGAATTCTAAGGTTGTGCTTACATCATGCTTGGTGAACAAGTGTGTAACTGGAAATCAATGGACCAAAACTGGTGCCTAATTCATGAACGAAATAATGATGGGATGGGCTGTTTTGCTTATTGGTCCCTCTTTAAAGGGGTGAAAACAAATAAGTTGTGAATAAACTGCTGCAGCAAGCTTCTTCCTTAGAACTACCCACCGTCTTCTGGGGCCTACTGTAATATGTTGGGTCTTTGTTGACCAGATCCTGAGCAATCTCCTAACCAGACTGGGCCAGGAAAAAGGAGAGAGATAGTGATGCCTGCACTAGCCTCAGCCACATACCCTGGTCAAGCTAGGAGACTTTGTCACAAACACCATCTTTTCTCCTCGTCCTCGTATGTATTTTCTTTCCTGTCTTCCTTGCTGTGCTTTCTGTCTAACGAGATGCTGTTTTAAATAGCCAAGACTGAATTTTGCAGCACTGTTCCAAACATGTGGAGGTAGCTAGAAGCAATGCCTTACACAGCTTGACGCTGGCAGAAGTAAGTAGGTCTCTAAGTGGTTGGCTCAGACCATGCTGTGCCAGTGTTTTTCCAGCAGGAAGGGTGAGAGTGAGAGCGAGACTCAACCCCAGAGACATAAGCTGCATTTTTCATTTTTCATCCTTTTCTCTTCTCTCTTGAGTGTGTTTGTCTTGTTTTATCTTTTAGGAAGCAAGATCAGACTTTAAGAAAGTGCAGCAGCAAAAACAGCTCCAGCTCACCTTTACTAACTTCTCTTTTCTGCAAAAAGGAACAGTTATTACCATCTTCAGAATTACTGTGAAGACTGGCAAAAAAGGGCTTTTGCTTCTCAAATATCTCTGAGGCTGAAGGGGAAAGGATAAGGAGATATCGTTAAAATGAAAGACTTATTTAATGCTTTACATTTCAGATGTTTTAATCTCCCCACCCTCCTTTTTTGTATCCTTTTTAAAAGATTTTTTAATCATCTATTTGCCATGATCTTAGCATGCTGAGGTCTCTGTGTATAACCTCATATCTTGTTTAAAACTGCTTAATGTTGGACTGTGATAGGTCATGTTAACATCTTTAACTCCTGGGGCCTATTTAATTTGACAAAATTAATGCAACTGTCCCCTTTCTAGCCAGTCTTTATTAGCCTGCCGTGGTCTTGTTTGGTTCCTATAACGGTGGGAAGGTTGTGGCTTCTTGGTACTGGCATAACTAAGATATCATAATAGCTACATATAATACAAATGTAAAAGAGATAAACAATGTCTGCAAAATTAAATTTCAGGGAATGCACTGACAGGTGGTGGGATGGGAAGAGTAAGACAGAAATTATTGCTAATTGAAAAATGTAGTGAAATTTCAGAAAATATGTTGCAAAAATACTCTCTTATTTTAAATATTTTTATTTTGATTTGTTTCTAGCATTCCAAAGAGAAATTCACGCATCTGAAATGATATCTTTCAAGGGCAAGGCCCACTATAACCAGATTTACATGTGGTAAATTGCAACACATCAAATCAGCCTCAAACCTTCAATCAAATTCAGTATAATCAATTTCCCTGTATCAGACTTCATGTTGAGGGTCTTACTCTGGATTTATCTTCTCAAAAGATACTGTATAAAGTATTATCCATTTTATTCTGCTGGTGAGTCAGAGTACAAAATTATATGGACAAACATGCACAATCGGACCAGACAGGCATGAAAGTTACAGGGTTTGACTTTGCAGAATTTCTTGTAAAGCATACCCTCAAGGGAGTAGGATTTGGTGGGCCACAGGGTTTTCAAGAGGCAAGGCCTCCCAACCCTGTACATCTAAGGATCCCCTGGGAAAGGGTCCCCTCTGACCCAGAGAATCAGGAGCCATCTGCATGGATGGCTGCCTCTTCTTATGGCTTCACTGGCCCTGCTGCCTCCTGCAGCTGTGTATGAACTCTTCCAGAATAGACACAGAGGGAGTTAATGCAACTCTAAAGTTGATTTTTGCACTAAAATCTAGTTGAGCTGCAGGGGCTGATGCCATACAAAGAAGCTTATCCCATTATTATGCCCTCATGCCTGTTACTTGGTCAGATGCCCATATGCACAAAAAAGTCCATAGGGTTCAAAGAACATGATATGACCAGGATTCTTTCCTCATTTTTGAGTCCCAAAGAGGAGTCATATTAGAATTGACTCCACTCCACACACATAACTGGAGGGGGAGATTGAGGCCTATATTTTACTTACCAGTGGTGCAAGCAATCAAGCAAACAAACAAACAAACAAACAAACATCTGTTGACAGATATCAGAGAGGTGGCCGTGTTAGTCTGTAGCTTCGAGAACAACAAGAAGTCTTGTGGCAGCTTATAGACTAACAGATATTTTGGAGCATAAGCTTTCGTGGGCAAAGACCCACTTCATGCATCAGATGAAGCGGGTCTTTGCCCACGAAAGCTTATGCTCCAAAATATCTGTTAGTCTATAACAGGCATGTCCAACCCGTGGCCTGCGGGCCGCATGAGGCCCTGGACAGCTAGTAATGTGGCCCCACAAGATCGTAAACTTTTAACATTATTATGTGATTTATATACATTAACTATATTATATATTTTATGTGCGGCCCAAGACAATTCCTCTTCACTCAATGCAGCCCAGGCAAGCTAAAAGGTTGGACACCCATGGTCTATAAGGTGCCACAAGACTTCTTGTTGTTCTCATCTGTTGACAAAGTGCATCTATACTCAAAAGCAGATCAACAGAGCAATCTGCTCTGTTGCCAGAGAGCAGCCAGACTGCCCTGCCATCAGTTAACAGAATGGCTGACCGGAAGTTCCGCAAACAGGGTTGCCGGTGAACCAGAAGCTCTCTCTGTCAACAGAAGTGCATACGCTGCACTTGTGTTGACAAGTACTCTGTCAACAGAAGTGTTATTCCTCAAATTTTCGATGGATAACACTGTCAAGACAAATGCAGAGTTCTGTCAAGACTCTGTTGACAGAACGCTTTATGTGTATAGACGCTGCCTGTGTTATGTCGACAGAAGGCCCCTTCTGTCGCCAGAACTCGGTAGCGTAGACACAGTAATTATTACAATAGCTCTGATTAAAAGTCTGTTTGTTTCAAGACTTCTATTCTGGGTGGAAAAGCTTCCATCTCAATAGGGAGCTGCTATATTGCTGTAAGAGAGCAACACTGGTGGAGAATATACTGGGGCTATCTGCAGGCATTTATCTGTTGAGTGCTTGTGGTATCAGGAAGATACACCCAACAAGAGGAAGTACTGTTTGTCCAAAATGGTCTCTTCCTCAAAAGGCATCACTGACACAAAGGCAGATAATTTAAAGGGCTCCCCGTGAGGGAAAAACTTTCAAACTGACCTGAGAAGAACTGAGAAATTGCAAATAAATGTCGTAATTACTAAATAAATAAATGAACAGGAAATTATTTCAGTTGAGAGAAACAGCTTGGGCTAACATTAGGAGCTTGGAAAGGTAAAAATATCACCTTGAAATAAATCTCAGAGGACTGTAATATATCAGTAGGTGGCAGCATTGTCAAAGCCCTAGCAGCATCTGCTGGGTGACAGAGATCAGCTATACTGGAAGTTTTATGTATGGAGAGTTCGTTGACCTTTCTTAAATTTATTGTCACCTTTGTTTAGTGACATTAGGTGCAGGTAGCCTATTCCTTCCTCACTGTTTGTATGACTGGGTCTAGTAATTAGAGATTTCCAGCGATCTCAGCTGCCTTGCATGATTTGTTCCACTCATTGTTTTTGCTACGTGACACAACCTAAATTCTTGTGCTTGTATTTACACTGGCTGCTTCTCAGCCCCACACAGAGAAGAACCAGGCTATAGTTCATGGCAAAACTGTGGAGCTGAGTTTATGTGAGAGGAAATGGCTTGGAGTGAAGAGAGTTTGGACTTGATCATGTAAAGTGCCCTATATGGGTGTACATTTACTCATTTACAATTAGGTTTAAAATGCTGTTGTAAAAACCTACAATTTTCTGAAGAACCTTTAATCAAGCTCTTCACTGGTCTTTCTAAAATGTGCTGGCACAAAGCATTTTGTTTATGATAATATTAACTCCGTTGGTATGACACACTGCACTTGGATTTCAGGATTTGTTTCAGGTACTGTAGTTTTAATCTAGACACTAATAAGGGAAGAACAGCCTTGTCCTAGAACTTGCAATAAGAAAGCTAGCATTGCTTCCAAATAGCAATTAAAAAAAAAAGTTCTTTGCTTATCCCATCAATGAAATGTACAGTCTGGACTAGGGAGCTATTTTCAGATCACATCAGACTTAAGAAGCAAAGATCAGATCATAGATACTGATAACAAAAAAACTCTCAGCTAATAAATCCACAGTAAAGTTAATTTATCTTCAACTATAAGCTGACTGACCTTTGATTTTCTCTTTCACCTCTGACATACTGGTAACGTGATAGTATTTCCCTCCTTGTTATTGTTTTTAGTGAAAGTGCTAATGTACACACAAAATTATTCTAGTCCTAATTAAACATTTTCAAGCTGTCTCACTGAGCCGGCCCTGTGCACACACATTCCCACACTCATTTCTCACAGTAAATTAGTAACAATTGCTTATATGGTTAATAGTTCAGAGGAGGAACTTCTCCCATTAGAGGTGTATTGTATTCCCATAATGTAGGCCGAAAATTGACACTATATAGTTGTGTATGCAAGTTCTGCTTAAAATGATGCCAGAGTGAAGCACCAGGATTCATTAAATTGAGCAGAGATTCTCATTAAATTTGTAGATTGACAGTCAGAACAGGCTGTCATTTGTTTTTTTTTTCAGCTGTTTCCTACATTTGGTGCTTTATATAGAGTGAAACTTCCCCATCCAATGTTGGAAGGTTGGTATCTTGTGGCAAAACAAGTAAGAAAATATTTTGCTCTGTTATTTTCTGGAAAGGGGAATTTTATAGCTGTTGGGTTCCTGACACATGTTTTTTTTTTTTTTTTTTTTGCTTGCAGCCTAATTTAGGCTCCAGACAATATGTGTTATTTGACTTGCAATATGAAGTATATACCCATACGTCTGTCTTCTAAAGAGAACCTAGTTAGTCTGAGTCTATTTTCTAACATAAACTCCACTTCAGAGATGTTAGCAAGTATATTTCATTTTAACTGTGTCCTATAAATCTTTCATGGAAAATTCCAATTAATACAACTGTGCTGGAAGCTGGGACAAAAATTAACAGATCTTTCCTGCACAGCAAAATAGCTTGATGTATATAAGAATGGAACAAACTCAGTACAAAAATACTTTTTCTGCTCAAGGAGCTGAAATCCCCCAGTGCTATGGTTTTGCATCTTAACATAAAAATCTATAAGGCTGCACCTTCTGGTATTAACAGATAACACAAGAATACTCTACCCCATGGCAATTTGCAAAGATGGAAGATATCAATGCCTTCTGACTCTCAAAAGAATTTTTCCTTCCATAAACATGGAAACCCAATCACTGATGAGCAGAACTTCTGGAAGACATTCTCACCATGAAACAGCCTTTGGGGAATGCTGCTTCAGTCATGAGAAATTATTCATGGGGTTCAGTCATGAGATGAACTCCTGAAGGGATAGCTTTCTGAAATAGAGGGAAATCATAAGAGAATATAGCCCCTTTGTTAAGGATCTCATGGTCTTTGGAAACGTGTCTGAGCAATGGCATAACCTCAGGAGTAAGGAAGCCTCTAAAAGGGAGCCATCTCTTTGCCATGTTATAGTGAACAACTGTTTAAAAGAGAAGACACTCCTGTACGCTTCCTGTGCTAACTGAAATCTGTCATAGTTTGATAATTCCAGGGTTTTACATGTCTGTCCTGCAGGAGGACAGGAGGAGCAAGTGCAAATTTTGGCTTTGGTTACATTTCATGGGCCCTGGAATCAGATATATTCCTGCAAATGAGCTTCACCAGAATGATACCAGCAGCAAGACTGTAACACCGAGGCACTGCTGGTGGACTGTCCTCACTCCAAGGGTAGCTGCACCAGCCTCCTGTCTTCCCTGTTTGGAACAAAACCTCTTGCACTTCAGGCAGTGTCGGAGTTGTAAATATAGGTGCCACTGTGAAGAGCTTCTCAGCTACCAAGACAATGGGCATTGTATAAAACCCTACAGAGGCAGATGGGCTAGACAGGCTAAAACACAAAAAGAAGGTGGAGACTGCCTGTGTTCCTCCCACACTGCAAACCCACTCATGGGCAAGGCAGTCTGCTTGTTTCTATTAGAACATCATCACGTTTGCATATTTAAAGTATGATTTCCCTTGGTAACATTCAATGCTTCTCTTTCACGGAAGGATGGAATCTCAGCAATGGACAAATGCATCTCTCCATATTCCCAAGCAGTGCATCTAAGAACTATCTAGCCAAACAGAGAAATAGTCTGCATTTTAATTCAGCAGGTAGAGGTTTGAAATCATGGTCTTTTATTAAAACATCAACTGCATTTTCTCAGTCAGAATATAGACATACTTGGATACAGTACTAATTTGGCAATGCTGGAAATCCAGAAAACAAAGATAGTTATGTCAGGCAATGTTAGTTGCTGGCCCGGTAGCACGTTAAGGCTACATCTACACAGCAAAGTTATATATAATGTACTACCTGGCCAGCAACTAGCATTGGCTGATATACCTATCTTTGTTTTCTGGGTTTCCAGCATGGTATCCAAGATGTGAGACCTCAAAAGATGAGTAATAAAAGGCTTACTCTTATACCCTTTTTTTATGCTTTATGCCTTAGCTGATAGAAACAGCACATCTCAGAGTTTGGCCCCTAAACTGATCAGATTAGTGTTAGCAAGTAAATGATCCCAGGCTAATATTTCTTGAGGCAGTCTAAAGCATACTTGGTGACAAATGAAATCAGGAACGGGCATATAGTTCATTCAGGTTCATAGCGAAGCTAATGTGGCATTTGCTTCACTTATATTGAGTGAGATATTTATCTTCTGTCTTGGCATCTTCCTCTTGTCCCCTACTGCACTGGCACAATCAGTGGATGCATTACTCATAGAAGCTTCTTGCATATGGGTCTGCCAAGCATGATCCAAACATTTTGCAACTCACATTTTGATAAATATTGACCTTTCCAAGTGGCCTCCTTTTCTATTTGAAATTCCAAACTCTCTTCCCTTGTTGTTGCAATTCAGAGTTTTCATGAGGCTATAAGGAAGATACAAGGATTCTCTTGAGCTTTAGAACAGGGGTGTGACTGGGATTAGGGAAAATGGGGGAGGGGATAACTTACTAAATTTTTGACTTTCATGGGGCCTTTCTTCTCTCCTCAGTGCAGAGACAGGGAGGTATCACCACATCGATCTGAAGAGAAGAATTTTGTCTGAGACAGTAAAATAATAGCTCTCTTCAGGATTCTGACAGATCTTGTTTTAATTAAAATGCAGGCAAAGAGACCCCACAATAGGATAATTTTTTTCATAGAACAGTGTAAAATATCTCCCTCCCTACCACTGCAGTTTATGTGTGTAGCACATATACACCTATTTCTTATTATTGAAGAATTTACACAAGGTACCTGAATTATTGTATCCAAGGCAGTTTTATCTCACAGAATTGAAATTCTATATGGCTTCTCTGAGGGAAAATTAATCTACAGTTTTCTATATAGAGTAGCATGAGATCTAGTAAACAGTGTTTTAATATCCCCTCTACAGGACACAGTATAAAAATAAAAGTGACATATTTTTTCCTTGTTTTGGGTGAACACACATTCGTTTCATATGTAACAGAACTATTTATTGAAATTACCCATTTGCTTTATTTATTAGGACTTGTAAAAATGACTGAATTACTTCTAGCCCATATTAGGTTTATGGAAAATGAAGAATGACTTGATTAAAACATTATTAACTAAATCAAGTGATTCTTTATGAAGCACTTATTTCCAAACTGCCAGGAGTTTCAGCTGCAAACAAACCCCTTAGACCAGGACAGAGATTAGTTCAATGAAAGCACAGTACTTCCCATTTTCACTTTATAACATGCATCTCATTAGACCATGCAAAATCTGTGACTCCAAAGAACCGACAGAATAAGAGACCGGGAGAGAGAAAGAAAGAGCTGTGCTCCCTCAGCTAGGAGTGTAGCAGTCCAGGGCGAGGACACAATAATGTAAAGATGATGTGCATACAAATTAAACAGGCAGAACATCTCCTATAGATTTAGCAATGGTTTCCTCTGTCACTCTTTCACTTATACCAGTGAATGCGGTGCAGTTTGTAGAGTTATGGGTACACTTTGACACACACACACACACATAACAAAGTAAATCGTTGGTTAGCAAATTGGAAGATAGCACTTAAATGTTAGAGGCTGTAACTCATGTTGGAATCAGCTAAAGAGTTGCAAAGAAAGTGTAAATAAATAGAGCTTCATTTCTGTTAACGTCAAGTCCTATTTACCGAGGCGTAACGTGGGTATAAATTATTTGATAGTGTAAAACAGCCTTAGTGTCAATTAAAATCATGACCTTAATGTCTTATGGCAAACAAGGTACTTACATGTCTTTAATCTGTATTTTTGGGTACAACATTATCACATTTGGGCCTGTAGTTGTTTGCTGTTTTAAAAGAATACCCATTTTTCAGTGCTGGCTCACTGTGTGCTTAGAGAGGTGAGAAAACAAATTATTATACTGAGAAAAGTTGAACTTGCAAATGTCTGAAAAAGTCGGTCTTGCTTAGGCACAGGTAAAATACTTTGGATTCACAGTTTAAGTAAGACAGGTAGAGCTCAGACTAGACTTCCGATTTCAAACAATATTCCTTTTGGGGGAAGCAGGATCTGTATCATATAACTAATTTTTATTATCATTAACTAAAACACATATTACCAACAGGCATTCACTATTCAGGTGCCAGGCCTAAATGCAAGAATTTTTGGGGAGAGGACAGTTGCTTGTTTTGTAAATGTGGATTGCAATTTTTTACGTATAATAGAGTTCAAAATAGTTGCGCAATGAGTGTGTATAAGACAAGTTAATGAAAACGTTGAATGGAAACCATAACTGGTAAATTGATTTTATTGTATCATACTAAAATGTATACATTAATAAGGGTTTTATAGACATTACCTTCTGGGACCTTGCTGTAATATCGTAAGTGAAAAACAATATTCCAAAATATTCATTCCCCTCCCTTTCCTGTTGCTAGTGGCCCAGGGTATGCTGGGAAAGGTAGTCCCTTTCCTGCTCCACAGCCATCTGTCTAGGAAGCATGCTGGCTAAGGAGCTACAGCTCTCAGTGTGCCTTGGGTTCCGTCATCACGCCCTGCAGGCTTCCTCTGCACAGCACAGAAGAGAGGAAGGGAGAGAAACCGGACATGGAGGACTTGTATTCACCTGTGTGCTGATCTGATGCAATGAGCTGTAGAATGCTGAGAAATGACTGTGGTAACACTGGGTGCATAGAAGACAGAGAACTGGACATCATCCATGTTCTGCTGTCCTTCACCTGTTTTTTCTCACTGGCTGTTCCAGCAGTTTGGTATAGAAATGAGTAGTTTTTGTGACATATTTGAGCTTTCTGGTACCCAGCAAGTGTGGGCTTTGAAGGTGAAGGAACCATTAATATCCATTTGAGTGTGTTAAGAAAGACAGGGCTTGGACCATTTTATAAATCTTTCACTCACCTCTGCAGCTTCTTGGAAGCAATACAGAGGTATTTGGTAACCAACTTCATTAAATGATACATGATGAACAGCAAGTGTCTATGGCATGTTTTGGCCTGGCAGTTGAATCAATCTGTCTGCACAAGTCTTTTTCCCCAGAAGCTACAAGAATAATATTACACAACAACTGTGTTCTGTAACCTTTTAATGACATCACAAAATCTCTTGAATCATAGGAAACAAAATATTAAATGGAAAATAATTAGACTTGTCATTTGATTTAGATAGGGCTGTGAGAGCATAATAAAGATTTTATTAAAGATTGTAAATATTAACCTAGCATTGAGTCTTTATCAGCCAATCTCCTCATCCATTTTTAAGATTCTGGGACTCTAGAATGAGCCTGTCCCTATTTTTTTGTTAGGGGTAAGTGTTAAATTCTATTAAATCTTTTAAATTCAATGTGTTCTATCACCTAAAAATATAGAATCTCTTGTCTCTGGCATTAACATTTCATTGGTAGAGTTCTTTTCATAAATCTTGGCATTATGGTTAAATTATTCATGTGGTGTTATATGAAAACACATGACAATTTTTTAAAATGTATTCTAGCATCTTGCAATCAGCTGGGATGCCACTCTGCTAGTTATTTTTCTGAATCTTGCCATGTGAATACTCTGAATAAATTTTACTTTATTCAATAAGTTTCAGTCTTGTTTCCAAGCATTTCTTTTATGATTTCCACACCTTCAGTTATATTGTATTGCCCTTTTATTTTATTTTCTCCCCTTCTCTCGATTTCCCTTTATATCTACCACATGCTTTATTTTAGCAGTCTTGCAATCTATCATTTTAGCTTTGAAAAAGATATTCCCTCTTATCTGATCTTCTCTGGATGTACTTAACTTTGTGTCACTCTTCTTTCTCTGAATGACCTTTGTGATACAATCCTTCACTGCTGCATCCTGCAAGTGACTTTTGACAGCTGCTGTGCCTTTAATTCTCAAATAACAGATCTACATTTTTTCACTTTGCTATAGTGTTCCTCGTGCATTTTTCTGATGTGTAAATATGAGTAATATACTGATTAAGTAATATTCCTAAGACCACCATAACATTTTTTCTTTGTTTGAATTGGCATTACTTTATTTCCGAAATATGGACAGTGAATGTGATGAAAAATAGAAAATGTTTTTCTTACTGAAATTTTGCTGATGGTAAAAACCAACAGCTCTGTGTTAACATGAAGGTAAATTTGAAAAAAAAATCAAATACTTATTTTAGTTGAAAATCCTGTAAGTATATATTGTAATTTCCTCAAATACTCAGATGTTAGAAGGCCTGGAAATTCTAAATTAAATCTGAGCTTTACCAAAAAATCTTAAAATCTCCAAAAGTCTGGAATTGCATTCTGAGGTAACCCAACCAACCTTGCCTGTGCCTCCCCAGAAAATCACACTGGCTATGGTTACACTGACCCTAACTGCTGGCAGTAGTATGCAAATAGGCAGTCTCAAAGTCCAAATGTCCACTTATTTGCATATTCACTCATCAACAGAGACTACCTCACGAGGTAATTCAAGCCCAGATACCTGCGCCTATTCCTTCCCAGAGCCCAGATATGGGTACCACCCTTGCTCAGACACCTCCCTCTGCTCCAGAGCTCAGCCATGGGGCCCCTTTGTCCAGATATCTGCACTCCCTCTTTCCCAGAGCCCAGTCACAGGACCCCCTCACATAGGTATTAGCGCTCTGTTCTCCCAGAGCACAGATGCAGGGTCCCTTAGCCCAGACATATATTTCCCTATACTCCTCACTGCCAAGCCATGGCCCCCTCTGTCTCCTCAGAGCCCAGGAACACTTTGGGAGAAACAGCTTGTTGCTTAGTCTGAGTCTTTCATGGAGTTTGTTTCTGCACCACCTTCTTCTACCCTCATGGCATTCTTGGACCTGCGGCTGTCAGGAACCTTCTAGCTCCTTCTCCTTCCCCTTCCCTCAAGGCTATGTCTTCTGTGTGCAAGCTGTGCTTTGCAAGGTCCATCGGCCCCTAGTGGCACCCTCAACACTGTAGCCCATTTCTGCAAAATTCTGCATTGCTCAGTGGCACATAATTCCCTTAGGGGTAATGAATGAACTTCTATCTTGGATGGACAAGGTTGTTTCCACATTCTGCTAGTTCTCTAGTAGTTTCTTATGACATTATTATGGGTTTCTGGGTGACCATAAATGTGCATTTCCTTAATTCTGAATCTGTGAGTAATCTTGTAAAGTGAAACTTGCCTTTGGAATTTTCAGGGTTTTGTGTTATTTGAGAAAATTACATTTTTCTTTCAAGAAATGTTTGGTAGAAATATGATTCTTTCAGCCTGGTATCCGACTTTGCACACTTGCACAGAAGTTTCTTTAGGTATTAAAAGTCCTTTAAGAATTGTTTGACCTAGGCCTCATCTAAAGCTCACTAAAGTTAATAGGAATTTTTCAGCTGACTTGCATAGGCTTTGAGTCAGGCTGTATGGCAAAGCCTAGACTGCAGGGATTTGTCAGCAGAAGTTTGTGTAAAAAGATATCTTATGGCAAAACCTGTCAAAAGATTACATTCAGACTACAGGGCAGATCGAAAGAGTGATCCACTCTGTCGACAGGGAGTGGCCCCTTTTATGGTAAAAGGGCCAGCTGGAACCACAGCAGATAACGTTGCACAGCATCCAAGGGGCCTATTTTACTGACCAGAAGGCGCCCCTGGAATGTCCTGGCTAGTGTTTTGTCAACAGATCTTTTCTGAGAGCTTCATTCTTCTTTGTGGTGAGCGGGGTACTGCTGTTGACAAAAACACTGTGTTCTGTTGATTTACAGTAGACAGAACATGCTCGGTAATCTGGGCACTCCTTGGGTTTTGTTGAGAAAATGACGATTTTCCCAACACAACCCTTTAATCTGGACATAGTCTATATGCTTTCAAAGAACAATCTCTCAAGAGAAATAGGCAAAAGATATCCCAAATTTATGTAAAAACACTTCCTGATATTTTATTCCAAAAGAACATAGACTTCAAGATTAGACTCTGGGAACTTCCAGATGCTATTTTTCCCATTTTTGAGCTAGGAAAGCAATTTTTTAATGTTTCTAATGTTTTTTTTCCAGTTTTTGTTATAATGTAGTGAATAGTAGTGAATTGAATTGTAGTGAATTGATTAAACAAAGTGACAGCTTATTTCTGAAAACATCATTCATGATCTTTGCTGAAGATTTTGGCAATTAATACTTGAGGTCTGAATGTGAATATAAATGATGATATAAATGATATATGTCTTAGCTCTCTACCAAACGGGCCTACTGGAAGAAAAATACCCAAGGGACAAATAAACAAACAATTGCTGAAGATATTGCTTTATCTTAAAGTCTGAGCCTTGCGTAAAAATGTTCTTTAACATTCCAGTATGTTTCTTTCATAAATGAAGCCACATTAACCAGCCTGGAGTGAAATGAACATATTTTGCTGGAAAACTTGTTCAAAACTTTATGTAATCTCACCCACTTCTTTGTGTATGTAGCTCTTTATACCCCCCCGTCCTTGTGCCACACAAGTACATATACTAATAAAAAAAATCAACATGTAAATCTCACAAAATAACAATAAGGCATTGATTCAAACAGAGTGAATGATCCATTGTAATAAAAGCAAAATCAAAACTGCAGTTGTGGTTGATGTTTGCAATTAAATGTGCACATTGCGTTGTAGTAAGCAGGTACAGATAGCAAGGGCTTTGTCTCACACTGTGCAAGCTTAGAAGTCTATCAAAATGCACAGTGCCATCCAAGGACTGGATATGCCTAGAGGAATTAGCTTTGCTACTTATTCATTGGTGTGGATAAAATGTGTGCAGTAAACCTCCCCACCACCAAAAATAAAGCTTCTTAAGCTCACCCTAGAATATATTCTCTGCCCCACAATGGGACCCACCACCCTAATCTGAGAACCTTTGTGCCAGAAGAAAGTATTTTTCTTGTGAATTACAGATTTAAAGACTGACACCTCAAAGCGAAAGCCATAGCACATTGGATGTGTGACAGGGGGTCAAGATATCTGAGTTTTCTTTCTAGTTCAGTCACTGACTCCCTTTGTGGCTTTGAGTGGTGCAATTAGCTTCTCTGCGCCTCACTTATGACATTGGAAAAAAATATTATCACGATTGTTCATGTTTGTTGTGGCAGTAGCATCGAACTTTTCCAGTCAGGATGGCTCAGTTGTGCTAGACATGGATGCGAACACATCAGAGATGATTCCGGCCCTGAAAAGCCTAAAAAGGAAGCAATAATAAATCTTTCGTGCTCTATGGAAGAAAGATGTGATATTATTTCATTATTATTTTATCAATTAATACAGCAGGTTGACATTTTATAAACAATTTTTGCCAAAAAAAAGAATTTTTTTTTTATTATATAGTGTTTTAGAGGGCCCTGTTTTTAATTTTTTTTAAAAAAATCACAAGATGTATTTAAATTTTGTTGAAAATGTCATTGAAATAATGATATAAACTATTATTGATATGTTTTGGATATAAAAAATCTGGTCTTCAGTAAAAGAAAAGCTTGACTAATTACCAGAAAAATTGTTTTGATAGCATTTTTCAATACAAATTTTAATCGATAAACAAGCCATGAAAAATGTTTTACAACCGCCTTTTTCAGAAAATTCAAAAGTTATTTGCAAATTTAAGTTTATTCCACACGTCATCCAACTTAACTCATTAGCTGATTAATTAGTAGATTTTTATGAAATAATGCACCATGAGAGCCAGCTATTAGAAACAAAGTGACAATTTCACAATGGCATGTAACATGAAGTAACACCTGAATACTCAAATGCATGCTCTTTTAAACTGAATTTGAATCCCTGAGACTGACTTATACCTATTCTACAAATAAGTGATGATATCTAAGGACAAATCAATCTAAAGAAGTGGTTCTCAACTTAGTGTCCACTGTAGGCTGCGTATCCAAGGCTACCTCTGTGGCCATGAGGATGGCACATGGGTTGCAGTTCTGTGCTGATTGGGCCACAAGTGGGAGGGAGGTTGAGAATAGCTGATCTAAAGTGATATAAGGTCAGCATTTGTGAACTGAAACATTTTATTTATTTATTTATTTATATTTTAATGGTAAGACTTCCAACCTCCAGGTGCCTGAGATCAATTAGAAAGGCCACACCCCCCCACCAAGATTTCATCTTATTGATTGAATTATTATTACAAGAGAGCAAACAAGTGTGCAAAGTTAAAAAGAGAGAGGAAAAAAGATGTCCTAGTTTAACCACAAGTTACTGCACTCAACTGTGTTAATGTGATGTGGAGGAATAATTCCCTCTATGTCAGGATCTCCCCAAAAAGTTCAGTGGCCTATGTTGCGCAGGAGGTCTTTCTCGGCACAAAATCTATGAGTCTGTTAAGAGTCCTCTATGGCTGAGCTCATCAGCCAATCTGCCCTCAAGCATATGGATAAAAACATGGGCTTCGCAGCATGGCTGAAACTTAACACATCTGGACTTGGGCATGCTGAGGGCAGACATAAACAAAATGGCAAAAGTGAGTTGAGGGTCATGAACGGCTAACACTGCCAGCAGAACTCTCTCTTTTAAACCAATGGGGACTGAACCCATGTGTCTTCCCTGATATTAGCTGTGGTAGTACTAAACAGCTAGAAAACTGATCTCAAATAACTAAGTTCTCAACCACTAAGTACTGTGCATATGACAATCAGTATTTTGAACTGCTCCCAGGAAACCATTGGTCAGATCTGTTGGTTGCAGGGCATCAGCTTAATATGCTGTTTGTGTGACATAATGCTTAATTAACACACATGGAAAAAATCTGCATAATCTTCAGTTTCCAAATGATCTCAGCATATAAACCCCTTTACTGTTAATTGCTAAATTCTATCTGGCCTACCATAGATCTGTAAAAAGCTGTAGGAGGGTGCAAGGTGTTTTCTCCTAGCCAATTAAGTCCTCACATGAGGTGGGCACAGTCAGTTTACAGGCAGGAGATAGGGCTGTGATTTCATTGCTCAGTGGATGCACAATGAACCCAGTAAAATGAATGCTTAGATCGGCATAAGCCATCTACTAAGGTGCTGTGCCTGGTTCAGACACAGTAAAGGGAAGAAGAATAGAGGACTATTCACAGCAAACCCTGAAACTATGTAAAATTTTCCTGGTTTCAGGCTTCATTACAAGCTTAAACCCCAAACAGTGTTCATGGTAAATTTCAGAAGTGTTTGAAACTCTCTAATGCAATCCTGGGTTAGTACCAAAATAGTGGAAAATACATGGATTTGTGAAGGTATGATACAAAGCCAGGTGAGGTATGGTGCTTTTGCTGAGTGCCACTTGAAGATATTGTCTTGTTTGATCCTTAAAATCAAAGTAAATGTCAGCACTTGCCAATTCATGGGGACTGAAATGAAAGAAAACATTCAAAGGAACCCGGGAAAGTGAAGTGCTTGTTTTTTACAGAGCTCAAATA
Organism: Carettochelys insculpta; assembly: GCF_033958435.1. NCBI lineage: Eukaryota > Metazoa > Chordata > Testudines > Carettochelyidae > Carettochelys > Carettochelys insculpta. The sequence continues at coordinate 158,576,535 of NC_134138.1, read as the reverse complement.
TCAACTTTTTGAGATTCTCCAAAACAAGAAGGTACTGTATAAAATCATTAATTAAATGAACAAAGAAAACAAAAACACAAATAAAAAAGCCTCTCCATATGAAAACAAATAACTCCTGTGGTTATAAAATTAAAAGTGGCAAATCTGTTTGCTCTGTTTTGGTGCATTTAATTAAGAGCTTAAGTTAGGGAAACTCAAAGGAGAATGGGAGGGTTGAGGCTGTTAAAACTCCTGGCATGTTCTCTTTCAGCTTCTAAGTCAGTAGATTTTTTGTTCTGCTTCACTGCATTGACAACTAGCTGTTTTGGAAAATTTAATAGCTCTGTCTTATGCAAAAGGTGTGCTCTACAACTAAAACAAATAAAAATGAGGAAACGTACACATTGTACCTTTGAAAGCTTGCAAGTAGTGGCCAAAAGACTTAGGTTACAATAACATCTGAAATGAGCCTGAGAGTGGGAACGCAGAAGTGCTTGTTTCAAAGGGGAGCCAGTTCACTAAACACTGGAGTGATTTAATGCACCATCAATTATTTCCTCCCTGTCATTTAAACAGGCTCCACATATGCATGGCAGGCCCATGTGTGGAAAGAGGAGGTAGAAGGCAGGATTTATTGGCTGGGGCAAACACCTGCGAATTAAGCAGCTCAGAAATTAGCCACAAGTAGCATATTAGTGGAGCTAATAAGGCACAGTTCAGTATTTCAGTTTCTTGATTTGCCCATAAATAAGTCTGTATGTGGCTGCCCTGGAGCGTTCTGGTGATTAACAGCCCTGACCTACACTAAAGAGTGCAGTCTGAACAATTTAGTGTGGTTTCCAGGAGTACATTGTAAGCATCTTACTCAGAAGACTTGTACATTCAGGGTGTAAAAAACTCCTGATATCTGGATATCTTGTTCATGCATTTTATCAAGCCAGTTAATGATCAATTTGCTTTCCATTCATTTTCCAAAGTCAAATTATGTTAACAGGTTGCAAACTATCAGCTGCTGAATAGTCTTCTTCTCTGTATTTTTTCATAATCTGAATATAAGTAAAAGTGTCACCGAAGCCCTTGATGGTGCAATTTCGGATTTCAAGCTGGGTTGGTTGATTTCATTGCAAGTTGAAATGCAATGTTCTTACTTGACTATTTCTTGATTCCTGGTTGGTGGAATCTACCTGTTAAGAGTTGAAGTAAAGAGTTGCATAGAAGGAGCTATGTGCAGGGTGCAACAACAATAAATTTAATTTGATCCTGCAAAACTTTGGAGCTAAGCTATAGATTCTTGATCACTATCAGTTGGCATGTCATCCATTATTTGTTTACATAGTATCATGGAGTTAGAAGGAACTGCCAGGGTCATCTTGTCTAAAACCAAGCTAAGATGCAGGGTTTGTTGTGCCCAAACTATGCAAGACAGATGGCTATCCAGTTTCCTTTTGAAAGCCTCCAGTGGCAGTGGAGGAGCTTTGACAATCTCCCAAGGCAGTCTGGTCCATTGCCCTACTATTCTTGAAGTTAGGAAGTTTTTCCTGATATTTAGTCTAAATCTGTTATGCTGTAGCTTGAATCCATTGCCTCTTGTCTTGCCTTCAGTGCCAAGAAAGCACAGTTGTTCTTCAAATTTTATAAGCAATTTTTCACGTATTTGAAGACTGCTATCATGTCATATCCCTCCTTAATCTCCTCTTTTCCAAACTGATCATACCCAATTCCTTCCCTTTTTGTTCATATAGCTTGCTTTCCACCCCTTTGATCATCTTCTTTGCTTGTCTATGGATATTTTCCAGTTTCATTACATCCTTTCTATACGTTGGTGACAAAAACTGAAAGCAGTACTCCAATTAGGGCCTAACTAGCACCTCCTGGTACTGTGCATGCTATGCTGTTGTTAATGCAACCTAAAATCACATTTTTATATATTTTTGCAACAGCACTGCATTGCTGACTGATATTAAGGTTGTGATTCACCAAAACTCCCTGATCCTTATTGGTAGTGCTGCTTTGAAGCCAGTTATCCTCCATTCTGTATTTGTGCATTTGTTTTTAATTCCCTGAGAGTGATACCTTACAATTGTCTCTGTTGAATTTCATTTTATTATCAGTAGCCCAATTTATCAAGAGCCCTCTAAATTTTAGTTCTATCCTTCCCAGTGTTGTTGAACCCCCCCAAGCGTTGTGTCATCTGAAAATTTGATTAGTTTATGATCCATATTCTGACATGCACATCTTTAATAAAGATGTAAAATAACACGTAACCTCAAACAGGTTCCCATGGAATCCCATTTGAGACTCCTCCTCCTCCTATCCAACGTCATTCCCCACATAATTACTTTGTTTGCAGTTGTTTAACCAGTTATATATCCACTTCATGGGAGCTCTGCTAGGCATGTATCTGTTCAGCTCACTTTTCAGAAGTTTCACAGGGGATTGTGTCAAAAAGCCATGCTAAATCCAGGTATATTATATCCATCGCAGTTCCCTTATTCTCAAAACCGGTTATCCCATTAAAGAAGGAAATGAAGGTGGTCTGCTGTGGGGGAGAAAAGGGGAAGTGTTAATGTGGGAAAAGCAGAAGTGTTAATCTGTAAACCCAGAAATTTGTATTTAAGGTCTTATGATGTATTAGTTAAACTACTTATAAATTAGGTTGAGGTATTCTTGAGTTTCTGGCTGTCAGTAGATAATCCTTACCCTGGAGTAAAAATCTAAAATGTACTCTTCTGTACTATATGGTAAGTTATATTTTAAATAGTGTCCTTTCATACTATTCTATGATACAAAATTTACAGATTTAATAAAAATGAAAAAGCAGTCAAGTAGCACTTTAAAGACTAACAAAATAATTTATTAGGTGAGCTTTTGTGGGACAGACCCACTTCTTCAGATCATAGTCATAACCAGAACCGACTCAATATTTAAGGCACAGAGAACCAAGACAAACCAGAAAAAAAATGATCAAGGTGAGCAAATCAGAGAGCTGGGGGGAGGGAGTCAAGAATTAGATTAAGTCAAGTATGCAAACAAGCCCCTATAATGATCCAGAAAATTCCCATCCCGGTGCAAACCATGTGTTAATGTGTCAAATATGAATATAAAAGAGAGTTCAGCAGCCTGTCTTTCAAGAGTGTTGTGAAAATACCTTTGCAGTAAGAAGCAAACTCTTAAGTCATTAACAGAATGTCCCACTCCATTAAAATGCTGGCTGACTGGTTTGTGGATCAGGAGTGACTTTATGTTTGTTTTGTGTCCATTAACTCTTTGTCTAAGAGAGTTTGAAGTCTGTCCAACGTACAAAGCATGTGGGCATTGTTGGCACATGATGGCATATATGATGTTAGTTGAGGAACATGAGAATGTGCCCGTGATTCTGTGAATAACCTGGTTAGGTGCAGTGATGGTATTTCCAGAAGAGATATGTGGACAAAGCTGGCAGTGGGCTTTGTTGCAAGGAAAAGTTCCAGGACTGGTGTTCCTGTTGTATAGACTGTGGTTGTGGGTGAGAATCCTCATAAGATTGGGAGATTGTCTATAGGAGAGAACAGACTTGTTACCTAGGGCTTTCTGGAGTGTGGCATCCTGATTAAGGGTAGGTTGTAGGTCTTTAATAATTCGTTGCAGTGGTCTGAGTTGGGGGCTGTAGGTAATGACCAGTAGTGTTCTGTTCTTGGCTTTTTTGGGCCTATCTTGGAGTAGCTGGTCTCTGGGTATGTGTCTGGCCCTGTCAATTTGTTTGTTTTTTTGTTTCTCCTGGTGGGTAATTCAGGTTTATGAATATTTGGTAAAGATCCTGTAGTTGTCAGTCTCTGTCAGTAGGATGAGAGCAAATGCAATTTTACCCAAGGGCTTGACTGTAAACAATGGATCTAGTTATGTGTGCAGGATGGAAGCTAGAAGTGTGTAGGTAAGTATAGCGGTCAGTGGGTTTCTGGTACAGTGTGGTACCGATCACAAAACAGACATAAAAACACTCCTGATCCACAAACCAGTCAGCTAGCATTTTAATGGAGTAGGCCATTCTGTTAATGACTTAAGAGTCTGTGTCTTACTGAAGAAGAATTTGCACAGAACTCTTGAAAGAGAGGCTGCTGAACTCTCTTTTATATTTAAATTAGACATTTTAACACGTGGTTTGAACTGGGATGGGAATTTTCTGGATCATTAGAGGGCTTGTTTGCATACTTGGCTTAATCAATGCTTGACTCCCCTCCCCCATTTCTGCCCCTCTACTCTCTGGTTTGCTCACTTTGTTAATTTTTTTCTGATTTGTACACTTTGATTACTATTTTTGGTTCTCTGTGCCTTAAATATTAAGTCCATTCTGGTATGGTTATGGTCTGAAGAAGTGGGTCTGTCCCACGAAAGCTCACCTAAGAAGTTATTTTGTTAGTCTTTAAAGTGCTACTTGACTGCTTTTTTGTTTTGATAGTATATAGACTAGCACAGCTCCCTGTCTGTTACAGATTTGATAGTGCTGCTGCATAGTTAAAATGATAAATAATGGAGAATTACAGAAAATAAAAATTTTGAAAGAGCTGTACACTAAGGTAAGTGCTTTTTTTGTGCCGGTACAGGCTGGTACACTGTACTGGCACCTCGGCAACCCTAGCCAGGATCCCTGGCTGTGTGGTGGGGGTACTCTGCCAGCCCCACAGCTGGAAGCTGGCTAGGGCACAGAGCCCTGCTGGCAGCCCCAGCCTGAGGGAACTGGCCAGGGCCAGGGCAACCCTGGCAGATCCTGGGCGGGGAGCTGGTTGGGGTAAGGAGCTCTGCTGGCAGCTCCGGTTCCAGGGACCCATCCGGGGCTTGGGAGAACCTCATCTGCCCTGGGACTGGGAGCCCCACCTGTAGCTCCAGCCCCAGGGACCCAGGTGTGGAGCTGGCTGGGGCACAGAGCCCTACCAGCAGCCTCAGCTGTGGGAACCCTGGCAGAGGGTGGAAGGGGCCCAAGGAGCCAGCTGCATAATGCCTCCTCCTTTTTTTCAAATAGAGCACTGGTTAAGATAATACATCAAGGAGTTAAAAAGTAAATTAAGGCGAAAGAAGCTAAAATGAATTAAGGAAAAAACCTGATAGCTGAATAAACAATGCTTCAGACTATAATATGCAGTTTGGAATAAAAGGAATGCAGCTCTGGGACACAATCGGATCAATTAATATTCTTTGGCTGCATTGCAAGGTACTTGTTTTCAGGGCACCTCTGTGGAAAAATAAAGTAACACATAAAAGAGCCGCTATGACTCTGAAAAGGGTGCACAGCAACATCAGATCACTGCAGTGACAGAGTTCTTGTTATGAGAGAGCTCTTGTCTGCTGATAAAGACAATGTTAAATCTCAAGTACAGTAAACTCAAAATGGCTACATAAAATCAGGCACAGGTTAAAAAAACAAATTTATTGTGAGAACTCTGGAATGATATCTAGATGATTCCCTGAGCAGCCCTTGAGATGTCAAAGATGATAATACGGTAACAACATCTGGGAAGTATTTCTGGTTTTACACTTAGCCTTTTGGCAGGAATTTATTAAGACAGAATAAGCCGGTGACTTTTCAATTCCGAGTACAATTTGTTTCTCTAATATATCTGCAGGAGTAATGTGTGATGGAATTTTTCCTTTCACGAACCTGGTAGTTGTGGGTGATGATATGCTATAATAGGTTCTCTCAGGCCATATCTCAACAAGATAAAACACAACACATGTACATCTGTGGCCCAGTGTCAGTGCCTTAAATGTACATCAGAAATGCATTAAATCTTCTGATTGCTATTTTGTTTGTACAGCTTGCTGGTTCAGAATTTCCTCTATAATGTACTGTGCTGATTACCTTGAATTATTGGTATCTCCTTGATAGAACAAGCATGGTTTGTTCAGAGATACAGTATTACAGATGTGGCTTGATCCTTTCTCTTTATTAGTAGAAACAATACATGTTCTTGTGAGTTACACAGGTACCCATGTGCTTACTATATATATATATATATTTCAAAATCACTTTTAGACAGAAATAAAGGCACATGATGTCACATCAACTATTTTCCCACATTGTTATGAATAGTAACAGAGAGTAAGCCATGCTAGTCTATACACTATCAAAACAAAAAGCAGTCAAGTAGCACTTTAAAGACTAGCAAAATAGTTTATTAGGTGAGCTTTTGTGGGACAGACCCACTTCTTCAGACCATAGCCAGACCAGAACAGACTCAATATTTAAGACACAGAGAACCAAAAACAGTGAGCAAGGAGGACAAATTGGAAAAAGATAATCAAGGTGAGCAAATCAGAGAGTGGAGGGGTGGGGGGGAAGATCAAGAATTAGACTGAGCCACGTATGCAGACGAGCCCCTATAGTGACTCAGAAAGTTCCCATCACGATTTAAACCATGTGTTAATGTGCCAAATTTGAATATAAATGTCAGCTCGTCCACTTCTTTTTCTAAAACGGAGCGATAATTTCTCTTCAGTAACACACATACCTTGAGGTCATTGACAGAATGCCCCATTCCATTAAATTCCATTTAATGCTGGAAAAAGTGATGTGTTCTTTCAATTTCAGGTTGAAGGAGCGCATATTGTGTGTAGATACTCTGTGGGTTTTTTCAAAAAAGGCCCAGCTTTTCCAAAAGAAACTTGCTAGTATAGACTCAGCTGAAGAGATTTTCCAGAATAGCTTATTTCAAAATAATGCTGTTACATACAAAATGGCATTTAGCTATTTCAGAATAGAGCATCTATACAGAATAGAGCCTATTTCGAAATGGAACCATTGGATGAGCTATGACTTATTTCAAAATAGGCTCCGTTCCCTATCTACACAGCCCCTATTTCAAAATACGTGTTTTGAAACAGGCGCTATTCCTCATAGAGTGTGGCCACACTAGCTCCTTTCAGAGGGGCTATGGTAATGTGGCACTTCAGAATGTGCTAATAAGGCACTACCATGAATACGCAGTGCCTTGTTAGCATAATGATGGCGGTGCACACTTCTGAGCTCAGCTTTTGAAATGCATGCCGCCCGTGTAGCCAGGGGCCTTTCAAAATGGCCCCCTGCTTTCCAAAGCCCCTTCTTCCCATTTGGTTTTGGCATTTTGAAACCGGCAGTTTAGAAGTGCACACGGCCGCCAATATGCTAATGAGATGCTGCATATTCTTGGTAGCACCTCATTAGCATATTCTGAAGTGCCTTATTACCATAGCCCCTCCGAAAGGAGGGGCTAGCGTGTCCACAGCCGGGATGAGTTTTAACTATTTTGAAATAAGCCAACTGCTATTCTGAAAGTTTTCCCAAACAGCGATTGCATTGTGTAAATCTTAGCAAAATTATTTTGAAATAACGGATTTTATATTAATTCTTATAGAATCTGAGGATGAAAATTGTATCCATTTCCTTTTTCTCACCCTAGCCTTTCCAAATACCTAAGACATCTTGAAAGTAGGGCTCAAATTGGAGGAAAAAAAAAAAGACTGATGCTTTTTGCCAAACCCTGGCCATAGCAAACCTTGGCCTACATGAGACAACCAACGGAGATACCATTGAGGGTACAGTGAGAAGAAGTACAAAATACAATCTTGTGGTGCTGCTGGGTTCCTGTGGCTTAGCCCCACTTTACTGGATTCAGCCATACTCATGGGCACATCTTGTTTCCAGAATAGGCATTTACCAAGGGATTCAGTCCCCTGAAGAATGTTAAGGTTTCCTTAAAAATGCTTCTAGGTGGCAAGCTTGTGAAGAAAAGCTTTAAATTATAAATCAGGTGTAAATGATGCAATGATAGCTGCCTGAGTCGGCAGACAGAGTCCAGCCGAGCAGCCTAGGGAAATATTGTATCATCCCTCATTCACCGCCAGAGCAGACCAGATTTGTTCAGATGGCATTTGCTGGCACAAATATGAAGGGAATACTTGTTATTTGTGAGAGTACTTGTATTTGCATACAAATATGACAATTTGTTTTTAATCAATAGTATTTAGCATACATTTATATTAATTACTCTGCTGCTTAAAAAGTTTTAATCAGCCAAACAGTTTGGCATCCGATCACCATTACAAGTGACATAGGTGATCAATCCTATTAACGTATAGGAAAGAGGCAAAGTGATTCCCTCTCAAGCAATGTGCTGATTGGGTGCATCTTAGACGAGGAAGATGTGCCTTGGTTTCATGGTCTTCTGGCCAAAGTAAGGAGCCAATCAAAGGGCAGGTTTCTGTGGTTTCTGTGTGACGTGCTTCAGACCAGTGCTCCCTTCAATTTTCTCCATCCATGGACAGAATAAATCTTATAAGGCATGGGTAAATGTGCACCACCAATGAAAACATCTGTTGCCCGCTGAGAGTGGCTGTGGGCACTCTGCTAGTCAGCTGGAAAGTGCCTGAATCTCTCCCAGGTGGTCACCCAAGTGCCCAGAGATTAGAAAGCTGACAGATTACATCATAGGAACAAGGATGCTTGGTTATCAGGGCTGATCATCAGTGCTGATCTATCCAAGCTGAGGTAGATGAATATGTGGCTGTCTGAAATGCATCACTGGGATCCATATTCTCTCTGGACCACAGTTTCAACTCTTTCGTTCTCAGATAACATTTTAGAAATAACGTCAGTCAGACATCAGAAATAACCACATAAAGATGGTTCCTCATGACAGTCGAAAAGACATGTGACTGACATTCACCTTTCTCCAAGTCCTCCTCCACCTAAGACTCCTTTCATTTCTATAAGCAAAGATCTCTCAACTTACTCAGTGTTACAGCTGAGGGATTTCTGTTGTCACCTGTACCTTCTGGAGGAGATCTGAGATAAGCTCTTGAATATGGCTCAGTTCAGGGAAGACCTTAGCCAAGAGGGCAGAATGAAGAGGATCCCGATGAACAAAAGTGTTATGTTTGCAATTTAAATCTGGAATTCTGGCCAGAATTAATATGCTTATCCCACTTGGAGATTGTCTGACCCAGTTTTATGGAAATATGAAAGAGATAACATCTGACTGCATTACAATTACCTCTGCTTTGTCATAGGGAGAGATTATTTTCAATACAAGCGTGTGCTATTTAGTCTTTCTATACCCTAAGAGTCTTTATAACATGCCTCTTGGTAGCTGACACTCCTGGAGATGGGGTATGTCATCTGCTTCTATCTGGATGGTTGATTATCAAATCTCCGTAAAAAGAGACCCTTTCTATTGTTATGTTTTGGGATAATGCTCTCAAGCACAACCAAGGTCCCAGAATCAGATAGGAAAAATTATTACTAATACCCATTCAAAGGATTCCATTCTGCCAATACTGGTCTCAACACTGGGCAAAACACAGTTCTCACATGAGGCACTGTGTACTTCAGGGAAAATGTATAAAGAAAAGATCAGGCATAAAGCTTCTAAACCAATGTCCAGAAGAAACTACCCCTTTCTTTCTACAATTAATGGTTTTATGACTTCCACAGCAATGCGACGCCTTTTGGGGTCACTGGCCATTCTTGGAGAGCTGCCCCCACCATGTGGGAATATGCAGAGGCCACTTGAAGAAGACGTGAAGTTATTCAGCTGTAACTGGAGTTCTAGATGAGTCCTTTACAGTCATATTCCTTGCCACTTCCCCCTTTTCTCCAGAGCTAATGGGCCCTAGGGGAGCAGTAGAAGAACGGAGTGTGACATTTTTGTACCTCAACTATTACACTGATGCATGAGAATACCACATACCCTGGTACAGCCTTGCCCTCAGAGGCCACACCTACACCTGTTAGCACAGCACTGCTGCCGGCAGCGCTATGCTAATGACAGTTCAAGAAACTGTGAATTTGCAAACTCATGCAGCTAATTAGTGTAGGCGTGTGAGACTCTGCAGTCAGTGGGAGGTGGCAGGATGATGCTGGCTGTCAGCATATCTCTGCTGGCTAAACCACACTCTGTTGCCAGTCCTTTATGCCTGAATTGTTTCACAAATGCCAAAAGGAGGAGTAGGAGGGGCTAACAAATGCTCCAACTGGCACAGATGACTAAAGTTGCACCCATTTGACATATCTCATGGCTGTGTATGTGTATAGTTCAAAGATCAGGTGAATGACCTTCATTTCTCGATCACTCCATAAACAGACTTTTTTTGCATCAACCTTGCGTCACACACTTCTGAATAACTAAGATATCGACAGAAATGAATAATCAACTAATACACAGTATGGCAATGATATAAAGGACTACATTTGTTATACTATTTATTTATATTTAATAGCTTGATCCTTGATCCTATCTAAAAGCAGAGTGTAAAGCAATGGTAAGGCAAGTCACATTTTTTATGTAAGTCATAATGAGAATGCAGTAGGAATTGCTCATTTATTAAAGTAAGCAGCATTTTTCATTTTCAGAGTTGTTTACAAACATTATGGACATGATTTCCTCTCATGGAAATCAACAAAAGTTTTGAAGGTGACTTTAGTGTGAGCAAAAGTAGGTAGACATTCAAGTATCATGCCTGTACTTTTTTGGTATGCCATATGCTCCTGGGATACTTTGTAGGATTATTATTTTATGGTATTACAGTAAAAAGAGCACATTTGCTGACCCACTTCACCAGTTATTTCTGATCTATGATGATTCTTATCTTACATGATGATGGAGAAGATGTGGTCTTCACTGTTCAGAGTGATTTAATGTATGAACTTAATGTTTTCAGTTAAAAATAAATGAAAGACAAACTCTCCCAGTTCCTATATTTCTAGAAGTATTAATGTCCTATATCAAATCAATAATAATATGACACATTATTCTCTGCAAAAAACCTTGTATTCATATTTCTCAAGTAAGACTCCCTTGAAAGATAATTTGGAAGAAGAAATATGATATAATAATAAACCCTGAGCCAGTATCCTGCCCAGTAGTTTTGTAATCAAGAAGTTTTACTTACATAATTTTCAGTCTGTTGCTTTTTTTTAAAGAAACACTGGCCGTGTCTACACGTGCCCCAAACTTCGAAATGGCCATGCAAATGGCCATTTCGAAGTTTACTAATGAAGTGCTGAAATGCATATTCAGCGCTTCATTAGCATGCGGGCGGCAGCGGCGCTTCGAAATTGATGCGCCTTGCCGCCGCGTGTCTCGTCCAGATGGGGCTCCTTTTCGAAAGGACCCCGCCTACTTCGAAGTCCCCTTATTCCCCGGAGCTGATGGGAATAAGGGGACTTCGAAGTAGGCGGGGTCCTTTCGAAAAGGAGCCCCGTCTGGACGAGACGCACGGCGGCAAGAGGCGTCAATTTCGAAGCGCCGCTGCCGCCCGCATGCTAATGAAGCGCTGAATATGCATTTCAGCGCTTCATTAGTAAACTTCGAAATGGCCATTTGCATGGCCATTTCGAAGTTTGGGGCATGTGTAGACGTTGCCACTTTGTGTTAAATCACAGCTGAATATTGCTGTGTGATTATGTCTAGAGTATATTATAATCCATATTTTTCTTTTAAAAACAAGATGGACTCAGTCATGGACATAAATTATGGACTTTCAGTGTCTAAGTATCTGGTTAGTAAATGCAAACATCATTTGTGATTTCTATCTAAATCAGGTAGATAGAAACTGAGTATTCACCATGTGTTACCACAAGTGATTGTGGGCAACATGATATGTTGTGTAAAAGACCCTTTGAAAATTCATCCTTTTGCATTTTTTATGACGGTGCAATGGAATTAGGTTATAACAGCACTTTAGACATCAAATGATAGTTTCTTTATTTACATAATTTAATCAGGATTCTTTCCATAGAGGAATGTAGACTGAGATTAAGAATCCTGTGTAACTGTTAATTCATCTTCCAAGTACTTTGTGAGAACTGATTAATGAGGCGTATTTAACTACTGCCAGTGGGGAAGGTCCCTCACCATCTTTATACCCTTGAAGGGCCTAGGGTATAAGAAGTGCCTTACATTGTTTAATATGGGTTTCATCTTTGTTACCCAATTTTGTGCAGAGCTCTCTCTCATAGAATACTCAAACAGGAAAGGACTTCAAGAGCTCATCAAGTCCAGTCCTTTGTCGGGTGCCATAGGCTACTCAAACCATCTAGATCATCCCTGATAGATGTTTATCAAACCTGCTCCTAAATATAAGCAACTGTATGGTACTATAGATATAAAAATGTGGAAAGTGGAATAGAGACCTATGTGATATGCACACACAAGTTCCTGTGCTCAGTACAAAGGTAACTGGAAGAAATTCTTTGATTTCTGTTTTACAGGATGATGATATGTCTGGCCTTTGTATCCATTAATCAATTAATCTTGTTCATTTTCTTTTAACACACTCATTACATTTCTCTGTGCAGGTTAATGAAATGCTTACTGGTTTTATTCACAAATATTTCATTATTCTATTGAATCTATTTTCATTGTGTATGTATCCTTTCATATATATTGTATCCTCATCTATGCATAGCTCTAGGTGTAGGCACGACCAAATAGGTGGGATTATCACCATTTAGGAGGTAACTGGGTTGCACAATCCATGGTGACATTTATTTAAAACATGCTGTGATTGTTTATTTTTTGTCTTGAATTTGATTGATGCCACAGTGGATTTTATTACTAAAACTTTAATTTCTCTTCTGCTTCAAAAGTAAACCCTCAATCTTTCCTTTAGGAATGTATGTGATTTCAATAGAATAAAGTCTTTTTCACAATCTGTTCAACTCATGATTAATGCACTTCATGGAGGCCACAGTAATATGATTAACTAATTCCTGTCTTAAGTTGAAAGCCTGTGCTAAAGGCAGCAACACCTACACTTATTGATATGGAACCTTGTATGACTTCAGCAGAGAGATTGTGTTTTCATTAAAAAAAGGCTGCAATTGAATTTATTTGGGAGAATTAGTATACACTTCCTCTTTAGAACTGTTAGATGTGGAATAAAAGTGGCACTAACAAGAGATTCCTATGGTACGCAGAAGAAGTATAAAACCAGTCTATGGGAAGTCAGCTGCGCTGGCACAGTTTCAAAGGCTATTTGAGGAGCTCATCAATTTGTTTGCAAAAGGTGGCACATCTCTGAGGAGTATTCAGGGCAAGAATGCTGCATGGTTATGAATATTATTAATATATGAAAAATATTTTCTGCAAACAATACACTATATATTTACATAGGGCTCTGGTTCTTCAGAGCTTGGCTCTTGGAAAAGCACTGAAGTGAGAAACCATAATGCTATATTCTTGCTTTGGTATGCACAATGTCAAGTTGTACCTTTTTTCTTAGGCTAGATCAGAGTCAGCATATTGGGAAACCTGTCACTGGGGTGCTTCTTGCGATGCCCAATTAACTGTGAGATGAGAGTAGCTTCTGAGAAGAAGACTAAGGAGTCAGAAATAAGGAGAGAAGGAAATGAGAGATGCTTGGCTAATAAGCAGCAATTATAAAGGATGGTGCTATGATGAAAGGGACTTTCACCTATATTAAATATTTGCTGGGGAAAAGGAGAGATTTATGGGGCAGACCTGTTCTTCAGTGTTACTGACTCATCACCTTGAGCTTGTGTGCAAATGCTGAGGAGAGCTTAACAGAAGACAACAATTCCATTTTGTGGCCACCTTCCAAGTTCCAAAAGTTGTTTCATTCTACACTGGAACAAAACCCAAACCTTTGGAATAGTTTTGCAAAAGGGAAAATGTATCAGGTGGAGAGAGGTGTGGATTAAGGCTCTGGCTTGTGGCAAACCCAGGGTCAAGATCTTCCTCTGTTTGTTTTCAAGAGGATATTTTCACTCTAGACCCCTCCAGATCAAGCAGGGCAAAGACTTGGTGCTGATTATACAGATGTGACTACCTGCCCTTTTGTGGTTACTCTTTGTGGCCAGTCCACAGTCATCTCCACTAAAAGAAAAATATAATAATCCAGATCATTGAGCATTTATTGAATATATTAAAACCTTCTTATATCTTCTAAGGCGTCTAAATACTTAAAACTTCGTTAAAAAGTCTATTCTTACATTATCAAAAGTACTATTGGTAAAAATCAAAGGTAAAAATGATAAATCATTCACTTGGCCATCACCTAACACTTGACATTCCTGAACTTGATCTAGTAGGGAGGTTGTCCATTTTAGTCTTGTGAGGTATCCATTCACTTACAACCTTTTTACTCATAAATCCAGTGACCAAAATTAAACTCTTAATATATTTAACACTGTCAGCTGGGCATCAAAACCAATAATGATGGTGTTGTTTAACTGGTCCAGTGCCGATCTGGAGCATCTTTCCTCAATAATTAAAAAGATATAACCCTTCCCAGGGGGAGGCTATCCTTTATGTCCCAGGACAGCAGTGTAGCCATCCAGCTCTAGAGTCTCTTCCTTTGTGTTAAACACCAGACCTAAAATACCTTCTGAGCAGAAGTTTTGTAGAAACCAAGACTTCTGTGTGCATGTATCAACTTCACAAAATAGTGTGAGATGCTGAAAAGAAATTTCAGCAAAATGTTCTGAACAGCTCTAAAGCTGAGTTCATCCTGTCTGGAGAGGAAGAGTTACATTATCCCATGCTCCACCATACTTCATTTTCTTGCTACTTTGTCTGGTTGTCTCCGGCTACCTCTCACTGTTGAGCTTCTGCTTAGAAATATCCCCAGATCTTTGGTCAGTTCCTGAAACAGATTTAAAGAAACGTGACGGGCGCTATTTCGAAGTTAGTGCCGCTACTTCGAAGTAGCGTGCACGTGTAGACGCAGCTCTCATGAGGCATAATGCCTCTGTTGACAGAGATCTGTCAATAGGAAGCTGGTCTGGATGTTCCTAGGGACCCTTCTGTTGACAGATAGGGCTGCCGGGACATCAGGCAAGCCTGTTTACTGTGCTTCCGGTTAGCTGTTTTCCCAATAGGGTGGCCAGGCAGTCCAGCCACTGTCTGTTGACAGAGTGGATCACTCTTGCAATCTACTTGGTAATTCGGTGTGATTTGTCAACAGATGTTTTTTTTTTCTTTTTTGGAAGGTATCTTCCGACAAAAACTTCTGTTGACAAATCATTGTAATCTGGACTTAGCCAAACTGAATTGATTGCCTAAGTGTACCAATTGAAATGTCACTTTTGAGATGGCTACTTTGTCCTTCTGAAGAAGACAGTCTTTTAGCTTGTTGGGTGCATTTGCAGTGATGCATGAAGTGGGTCAGGATGGGTGACCAGCAATGCATATTCCTAAAGGTAATGAAGATATAATGTCAGCCAATCTGTGGCATTCTGATGAGACTGCTCTCGATGAAGAATAAGACAGACAGAGGCTCCTTATAGCTTACCCAAATGCCTACTGTGTAATAGAAATAAACTGAAGTATTGGTATCAATAATAAAACACTATAAAAAGTAAATGAGCTGAAAAGAACAGCAAAACAATTCTGATGTATACAAATGGATACTAAGACTAAATATAGGAGAGGCAAACAAAACTTAGGTTTATAAGAGTTGAGCAAATTATGTTTGTTATAATATATGGGGGTAGGGATCAAAATTAACTCACTACAAGAGAATTATACATCAGTTAATAACACAGAAATATAAAATAATCCCAAAATTATTACTAAGGGAATACAAGAGTTTGTTCTAAGCTATAATAACAGAATATTAGTGTTAGAATGGACAATAAATAGTTGAATTATTAATTGGAAATAGTGACTATTTTGAAATTTCCCCTTTTTGTTATTGTGTTTGTAGAACTAAATCTGAGATCTAATACAGAAACATTGGACAAATACTGTATTTTACATTAACATATTTCATCTTATGGGTTGTTTATGAACTAGAAGTTCTGGTGCTTTGTTATGATGGTCTTGTAAGTTATGGTATTGTTCATACTCCCTTATTGCTTTACTAAAACTTGCAAAATAGGCTGGCACCAATCAATGCACAATGAACAGAGAACAATGAATGGCTGTTAAAAATATCCTGATGTGTAATGTATGAAAACTTGTGAAATGTTTTGCCTTAAAGATTTGGATCTAGTTGTTAAACAAATATTTGCAAAATACAAATAAGTACTGATTTAGCCATGAAAATATTCATGAATACCTTTTTCTTAAAAACAAAACAAAACAAAACAGAAAAACTAATAATAAACTAAAAATCAACTAGATTGCTTCTACCTAGCACTACTGGGTTCTGGTTTGTGATTACAGCTCCTAGGTACTATTGTAGCACAGGGTGAACCTCTCTTATTTGGAACTATCTTGTCTGGCATCTGTAATCTGCCATGATTTTAGTCAGCCAGAAGACTACTTATCATGGGTGTGGCCAAGTTTCCCACAGTCTCATCAAGTCTGTTTACAGCCATCAGTCTTGGCTCTCAGTGTTTTGTGCTGTTATTTAGCTCCAGTTTACCCCTAAATGTCTTCTAGGAACCCAGTAAGCAATGGAAGTAAGGGTAATGATGAAATGTCAATTTTGGGGTACACACTTTCTCCTTCTGAAGAAGCCAGACAATATTGACCTCCAGCGATCCATCAAATTCTCTCATCTGGCACTGTTCAGGTCCTGAGGGTGCTAGTTTAGAGAGGTTCAACCTGTAGTAGTAGTTGTTGTTGTAGTGGTGGTGGTGGTAGTGGTAGTGGTAGTACTAGCAGCAATAATACTAATAACTGTAGTCATTGATGTGTTGCCATGCCTCACGGGAGAGTTCAGGGAAGCAATTCTAAAAGAGAGTACCTCCCTATAATACTCCGGAGATTCTGCCTTAGGAAGAGTGCTTTACAAAGAATGTGTCCAAAAGGTTGTGCTCAAGGAAAAAATGTGAAACAAAAAGATATTTTTTAAAGTCCTTAAGAAGAATATCTTATTGAAAGATTTGCTGATCAGACTGGAAATAAGATGTCAATTTTTAATGGTGAGAGTAATTAACTACTGGAACAACTTACCAAGGACTGGGGAGGAGTGCCCATCACTGAGGACTTTTAAATCAAATTTGATTTGCAAACTGTTTTTGCGAACAGCTCTGCTTTTGGAATTATTAGGGGGAAGTTTCATAGCCTGTGTCATACAGAAGATGAGATTGGATGACAACAGTGGTTGCTTCTGGTCTTGAATTGTACCACCATATACATTTGCTTCGACTTGATTGAAGCTATTTAGCAATATTTTGGCTGTGATTAACTTTCCTTTAACAACACCCAGCTATCAGAAGGAAAATAGTCTACTCTCTAGAACTACATGCTCCTAATTCAAGAAAAATCTCTCATAATAGGAGACCACACCAAATCGGCAAAATGGAGTTAGGCTTGCTTGCTCAGTCCAGCAGAGTATGTCTAACATAATTAATGCCCTGATTGTCTGTTGGTGAATTTCACCCCTTTTCTCTGTCAGAAGCACACAATAGTTTAGTATCCTGAGGGCCAGTTGGGCCGACAGCCTTGCTGGGCCCCTGGGCAATGGGATGAGCACCTGCTCTGCATCTGTGGAAGGTTGTGGGCCTCAGGCAGAAGGAGTTGAGCTGGGGGGCAGCCAGCCAACACAATTGCAAGGACAACAGTGCACCCACCAGCCCATAGTATTTAAAGGGCCTGGGGCTCTGGCTGCCATGTTGCCATGGAAACAACATCTGGGAGCTTTAGGGCCTTTTGTATCAGTGGGCCCCAGGACATTTGCTTCCTTTGCCCCGACCCTTGGTGGGTCTTCTGAGGGGGCTGCCACACTGTAGTCCTATTCTGGTTGTTTGGCTTCTTGGGCTGTAGACTGGGTCTGTTAGGCCGCGTCTACACGTGCACGCTACTTTGAAGTAGCGGCGCCGACTTCGAAATAGTGCCCGTCACGGCTACACGTGTTGGGCGCTATTTCGAAGTTGAAATTGACGTTAGGTGGCGAGACGTCGAAGTCGCTAACCCTATGAGGGGATGGGAATAGCGCCCTACTTCGAAGTTGAACGTTGAAGTAGGGCACGTATAGATGATCTGCGTCCCGCAACATTGAAATAGCAGGGTCCGCCATGGTGGCCATCAGCTGAGGGGTTGAGAGACGCTCTCTCTCCAGCCCCTGCGGGGCTCTATGGTCACCGTGGGCAGCAGCCCTTAGCCCAGGGCTTCTGGCTGCTGCTGCGGCAGCTGGGGATCCATGCTGCAGGCACAGGGTCTGCAACCAGTTGTCGGCTCTGTGGATCTTGTGTTGTTTAGTGCAACTGTGTCTGGGAGGTGCCCTTTAAGGGAACGGCTTGCTGTTGAGTCTGCCCTGTGACCCTGTCTGCAGCTGTTCCTGGCACCCTTATTTCGATGTGTGCTACTTTGGCATGTAGACGTTCCCTCGCAGCGCCTATTTCTATGTGGTGCTGCCCAACGTCGAAGTTGAACGTCGACATTGCCAGCCCTGGAGGACGTGTAGACATTATTCATCGAAATAGCTTATTTCGATGTCGCTACATCAAAATAAGCTATTTTTATGTAGCGTGCATGTGTAGACGTAGCCTTAGTGGCCTACAACATGCAGGTAAGGTTAGATGATCTGAATTGCCTTCTGGCCTTAAACTATGACCTATAATGTAAAACACAACTATTTCAGATTCGGTGACAATATATACCTTCAAATCAGTGGCACAGCTATGGGTACCCGCATAGCCCCTCAATATGCCAATATTTTCATGGCTGACCTAGAACAACGCTTCCTCAACTCTCGTCCACTAACACCCCGGCTCTATTTACGCTACATTGACGACATCTTCATCATCTGGACCCATGGGAAGGAGACTTTGGAGGAATTCCACCGGGACTTCAACAACTTCCACCCCAACATCAAGCTCAGCCTGGACCAATCTACACAGGAGATCCACTTCCTTGACACTACCGTGCTTATACACAATGGACACATCAGTACTACCCTGTACCGTAAACCCACTGACAGCTACGCCTACCTTCATGCCTCCAGCTTCCATCCCAGACACACCACACGATCCATCGTTTACAGCAAAGCACTTAGATATGATCGCATTTGTTCCAACCCCTCTGACAGAGACAAACACCTACAGGATCTGCACCAAGCATTCTTGAGACTGCAATACCCACCTGAGGAAGTTAGAAAACAAATCAACAGAGCCAGACGTGTGCCACGAAGCCTCCTGCTACAGGACAAGCCCAAGAGAGAAACCAACAGAACACCACTAGCCATTACCTACAGTCCTCAGCTAAAACCTCTACAGCGCATCATCAAGGATCTACAACCCATCCTGGACAATGATCCCACACTTTCACAGGCCTTGGGAGGCAGGCCTATCATTGCTCACAGACAACCTGCCAACCTAAAACAAATCCTAACAAGCAACTATACACCGCACCACAGTCACTCTATCTCAGGGACCCCTCCATGCAACAAACCTCGTTGCCAGCTCTGCCCACATATACACACCAGCAACATCATTACAGGACCTAACCAGATCAGCCACACCATCGTGGGTTCATTCAGCTGCACATCTACCAATGTAATTTATGCCATCATGTGCCAGCAATGCCCCTCTGCCATATACATCGGACAAACTGGACAGTCTCTACGTAAAAGAATAAATGCACACAAATCAGACATCAGAAATGGCAATATACAAAAACCCATAGGAGAGCACTTCAATCTCCCAGGACACACAGTAGCAGATTTAAAAGTAGCTATCCTGCAGCAAAGAAATTTCAAGACCAGACTCCAAAGAGAAATTGCTGAGCTACAATTCACCTGCAAATTCAATACCCTCAGCTCAGGATTAAACAAAGACTGTGAATGGCTGGCTAAATACAAAAGCAGCTTCCCCTCTCTTAGAGTTCACACCTCCAGATCTACTGATGACAATACAACTCAGCCTTCCTGACTGAGCGAACCTCGTTATCCCCAGCCTTGCTCTGGCCTATTTATACCTGGCCTTGCAGATTTCCAGGACCAGCATCTGAAGAAGTGAGTTAACTCACGAAAGCTCATGCTCTAAACTTTTCTGTTAGTCTATAAGGTGCCACAGGACCCTTCGTTGCTGCTACAGATCCAGACTAACATGGCTACCCCACTGGTACTTCACTATATACCAATGATTTATAAGTGTAGCTGGAGGAATAATGAATTTTTCAGTTCATTGTCAAACTCTGGAATAACCATTTGGGAATGAAATGAAGGGAACATTGTGCAGGTGTTTTGTTTTTTTGTTTTTTTAATGAATCCTAGTGTTGAAAAAAATGAAGTTGAAATTAAACGTTTTGGTCATGTCAAAATGAAAAGCATTTCAGGCGTGTTACCAAAAGCACAGGCAGACTAGATTAACAAAGTAGAGAGAGTAGGAAGTGGGAGTAACCACCTGATGAGCATACTCAGCGGTTAGGGCATTCCCCTGAGATGCAGTAGATACAAGTCTAATGCTCTCCCTGTCTGGTATGAATAACTAATTTCAACTTGGCTCTCCTACATTGCAAGGATGTCCCCTAGTCATTGGGTTAGGGGAATCCACAGTATATCATTCTCTCAATCTCTCCTCTTCAAGGTGTTCCACTTTTACAAATAATTAAAGGGCTCTTTAAGTTGGTGCTTGAACATGTGTCTCCCACAGCCTAGGTGAAAACCCTGACTACCAAACCAAAGAGTTGTTCTTTCTTTGTTTACCTCTTTCCATGACTGCCCATTTCCATTCATAATGATACTGAGTTAAGTGGAGTGCTGTCAATGAATTGTTCAGAAATAACTGGTTGTTCCTTCCTGTCACTTTCCCTTTTCAAGGTTAAAGTAGAGAAGTTCAGTATAGCGACTCTATTTTCATTTTTGGTGAAAAATTCAATATTTAATGTAAAAGTATTTATTAAATCAATAGAAACTCCATAGAAAATTTAACCTTTGAAAGTTCTTGTCTTTAAAAGACAGTATGACTGGGTAGATTTACTGGAAATCTTGCAGAGACGATGTAGTTCTGTCGAAAAAAAACATTTTTAGATAATTGAGAGAACTATTAATATTTTACTCTCCTTTCATATTATTTGCTAGATTTATAAGAACATTTGTCTTAGTTTGGACAATGCCAACTGAACATAGTCACAAGATTCTAAGAGATATTCCACAGGAAATGTTTGCTTAGGGTATAAACAAAAAATCTTTCGTTTAAGACAAAATTTCTTTTCTTGTTTGGGCTAAGCACAGAAAAAGTGCTATATGCTGAAAATTCTACTTTTATCTTTTTTAAATGAACAAAGTCCTTTAAATTCCTTTGGATGTGCAGAGTATATACAGGACAGTGGCATTCATGAATAAATCCCTTAGAAAGATGTGGGTATACTGAACTAAGACTTTGAACTTTGCCACCTTTCTGACTCAGCTGGAGGTAAGCGTACTTAGCGGATTAACTTGGGTAGTACTGTGGAATGGGCTCTCAAAGTACTGAAGGTTATGTCTCTGTGACTATGTAGTAGATTTCTATGTCTTATGTGAATGATGCTAGTAAATAAACACATTTACTGCTGCCAAATCTGAAATTTGGTCCAAATGAGGCTTAAATTCTTCCCCAGCCACACAGCCAAACCTAAACCCTCTGATGGGAAAACTGAAAAGACTGGTTATAATCTTATGAACCCAATCTTGCAGCCCAACCAAAGCTACTTTAAACTTCATTTACATTTTTGAAAGAAGACAAAGTAAATAAATAAATCCATGTAAAAGAAGCCATTCCAGCTCAAGTTTGCATAACAGAACCCTGTGGACAAAGACTCCTTCAGGTCTTCCACTTTCAATTTGGAACAAGGTGTGTCTTTGCAGGGATGATGCAAATTAAAAGTCTGTGACAAGCATAAGTACACAGAGTTTCAATGGATTTTTTTTCAATAGATTCTTCTCCATTGTTTTTCTATGAGATTTGTATGTACAATTTTTAAATAAGTAGAGTTTTAGAATTACATTTCTAAGTACGTCAAATAAAAATTCTAATTATTATTGGCCACGTCTACGCTCACTCACCCCTTCTGGAAGGGGCATGGAAATGAGCAGATTGGAAGATGATAATGAGGCATGGTTTAAAGTATCTTGCACATCATTAGCATATCCCTGCAAGATCTTGCTTCTGGAAGGGGAATTTCCTTTGGCAGGATCCCCCATGTCCCTCTGAAGGAGCCCCATCTACATGGCAGCTTTGCTTCCAGAAGGGAATCTTCCGGAAGCAAGATATCGTGGGGATATGCTAATGAGGTGTGTGGTATTTTAATCCATGCCTCATTAGCATCTTCCAAGCCACTCATTACCATGACCCTTCCAGAAGGGGGGTGACGAGTGTAGACACGGTCATAGTGATAAAGGGATAAAGATTCAAAAATGTCAGTTTCAATAAATTTTTACTTTTCAACATGAACAATATTTACTTTTCTGTAGTTTCAGAATTTAAGTGAGGGAGAACAACAGACAGTGTCCTACGTTAATATTCTATATTTCCCAAACATGTCACTGAAAAAGGATAAGACTGTCAAATCTACTTGACAGTTAACCTGCAAATTATATAAGGACAAAAATGCTTTTCTATAGAAACAATAGCCATCCCTTCAGTTTACTTAACCAAGGTAGAAAAATGCATTCTCTGAAAAAAATAAAGGACAGCTTGGTTAGCATGCTTTTTGTTATTCTCTGGTAATTAATGGTGGGAATTCTCTATTAAGCTTACTGGAATCACATGAAAAATCTTAGAGATTCTCAAAACTTTTCCTAAAAGATGAACACTGTAATTAATGTTAGGATGATTCCTTTTGTTACCAAAGGAAAATGTATGTTTAAAATGTGAATTATATGATAACCAATCCCAGAAGTGTTAATATACAAAAACAAATGGGAAAAAGAAATGTGAAAAAATCTACAACTACATAAATCTGCTGTTGAATCTGAAGTTTTCACTCCCCACTCCAAATACTTCTTCTTTGAAAAACCAACTGCAAAGTTATGCGGTTTTTTAAACAATTTAGATTGCAAATTGTTCTTTGAATAAAAAAAGGGTTGTGTCTGTATGAGTTGGTGGCTAGCTTTTCATCATAAATCAGTTTTTAAGCTTCCTCAAAATATAGCTTCTGACTGAATATCAAATGCATTAAATCTATATTAAAATGTATGTTGCTTGAGTGTGGCCAAATTCCAGTGATGAAAGTAAAATTAATTTCTTCCAGTTATTGGGGTGGAGGGGCACACCAGCTAAGGGGGGACCATGTGACCTCCCCACGTGATCTTCCACGACTCCACACCCTCAGCCCAGAGTCCCCTGCTCTTTTCCACGGCTTCCAAGACGATGTTACTGAGTGGAGTGAAACTGGAGACTGTAAAACAGCTGGAGAAGCTGCTGGTATTCTGCTTCTTTCCCCGCATGCTGTAGGCCTTCCTAGTGAGGGAAGGAGTAGAAGTCCATCCTGTAAACTTCCCTGGAGCTATCAAAACAAAAAAGCAGTCATGTAGCACTTTAAAGACTAACAAAATAATTTATTAGTTGATGGATTTTTGTGGGACAGACCCACTTCTTCAGATCACAGCCTTACCAGAACTGCGTCTGCTCTGGCTCCATACCGTGGAAGGACAGTGGAGGACAGGGCAGGTTTCTGCTCCTTTACCCATGGGGAGGGGAAGTAGCTGACGAGAAAAGCAGCAGAAGATTAGCAGCTCCCTCAGCTTCCATATTGCTTCCTGCCCCACTCCTCTTCTGCAGCTGTATGCAGCTGAAGGAGATGCAGAAGACAGCTTGGTGGATGTGTAGGTGGCAGGGCTGGAGGCAATGTTCCTTTACCCACTGAGAGCGCCATTGTGTGGGGGAAAGGAGCAGAACTCCAGCAGTGACCCTGTTATCCTGAGAGGCATCTCCATGGAGAGGCTGAGGATATACAGTGTTTTTCCAAAATGCCATACTGGCTATAAATAGCTTGTGGCATGGCATACCGGACCTTACCATCCACTTTCTTACTGGTACAGCATAGCACACCTTTCTGGTTTACCTTCACCTCTGCCAACTTCTCTAGCGATCTAGATTGCTCAAGGTAAGTAACTTGTCATCTTCATTTGGACCAACCCACTAATCTCTGTGCTGCTGCTGACTTTATCAGTGAAGATTTTATGATTTTAGAAAATGTATTATTGAAAATATTGAATAACACTGGGTGATAAAATGCCCCCGCGGAATCCATCAGAAACGCCCTCACCAGATATTGACTCCCAATTAATAATTGTGTTTAAGGTGTATTAATTACACAGTTTTAACACATTTAATAGGTTCTATATTGACTCTGTATAGTACTTATATCGAAATCAAGTTGTCACACAATACCAAGGCAATTGCCCTCCAGATAACTAAGGATATATGATTTGAGCAATTTTGGATGTGGCCTGTCAAGAGGCACTTTGCCCATTCCCCTTTTGAGGGCAGCATTCCCCCCCCACTCCGCCCCGTGACACCTTACAACTTATTTGACCCCTTTCCTCTCAGGGTCAGAGTCAGTGACCTTGCCCCAGTCCATGGGGCAGTGCTGCCTGACAGCCAGGGTCAATCAATTAAATCCCCCCCACATCCCAGACTCTGCATTACTGATTTGTCCTCCATACACAAACCAGGCTGATAGCCCCAGATATCTGCTTACGCTAGGCTGTGGTCAGAGAGGTTTCAATAAGGTTAACAATAGTATTGTTAACATATTTAAATAATATCCTGAGTTATCCATTTGACCTGGTATTTTCATAGAATCATAGAATGCTAGCACTAGAAGGGACCTTGAGAGGTCATCGAGTCCAGCCCCTGGCCTCATGGCAGGACCAAATACTGTCTACACCATCGCTGATAGACATCTATCTAACCTGTTCTTAAATATCTCCAGAGATGGAGATTCCACAACCTCCCTAGGCAATTTATTCCACTGTTTGACCACCCTGACAGTTAAGAACTTTTTCCTAATGTCCAACCTAAATGTCCCTTGCTTCAGTTTAAGCCCATTGCTTCTTGTTCTACCCTAAGAGGCCAAGAAGAACAAGTTTTCTCCCTCTTCCTTATGACTCCCTTTTTCATACCTGAAAACTGCTATCATGCCCCCCCCAATCTTCTTTTTTCAAACAAAACAAGCCCAATTCTTTCAGCCTTTCCTCATAGGTCATGCTCTCTAGACCTTTGATCATTCTTGTTGCTCTTTTCTGGACCCTTTCCAATTTCTCCACATCTTTCTTGAAATGTGGTGCCCAGAACTGGACACAATACCCCAACTGAGGCCTAACCAACACAGAATAGAGTGGAAGAACAACTTGTCATGTCTTCCTCACAACACACCTGTTAATGCATCCCAGAATCATGTTTGATTTTTTTTGCAACAGCATCACACTGTTGACTCATATTTAGCTTGTGGTCCACTATAACACCTAGATCCCTTTCTGCCATACTCCTTCTTAGACAGTCGCTTCCCATTCTGTATTTGTGAAACTGATTGTTCCTTCCTAAGTGGAGCACTTTGCCTTTGTCTTTATTAAACTTCATCCTGTTTACCTCAGACCATTTCTCCAATTTGTCCAGATCAGTTTGAATTTTGACCCTATCCTCCAAAGCATTTGCAAGCCCTCCCAGATTGGTAGCATCTGCAGACATAATACGCGTACTTTCTATGCCAATATATAAATTGTTGATGGAGACATTGAACAGAACCAGTCTCAAAACAGACCCCTGTGGAATTCCACTTATTATATCTTTCCAGCAGGATTGAGAACTATAAATAACTACTCTCTGAGTACGGTTATCCAGCCAGTTTTGCACCCACCTTAGAGTAGCCCCATCTAAGTTGTATTTGCCTAGCTTATTGATAAGAATATCATGTGATACCATATCAATGCCTTACTAAAGTCTATGTATACCACATCCACCTCTTCTCCCTTATGCTCAAGGCTCGTTATCCTATCAAAGAAAGCTACCAGATTGGTTTGACATGATTTGTTCTTTGTGACATCTTGATTTAAATATAAGGAACTCATCCCAAGTCTGCAGGGCCGTGCGGCTCAATGGCCAGCATCTGTAATCTTGTCTCAGTTAGTGGGGCAGTGCAGTCCAACGGCCAGTGTCTGCAGTCTCACCCCAATCTGCACGGCAGTGCAGCCCAACAGCCAGAGTCAGTCAACTTGCCCGTCTTCCCTCTGAGTCTGCAGGGCAGTGCTGCCCAAAGACAAGATTCAGCTTGCCACCCAGTCTATGGGGCAGTGCAGCCACAAGAGTCAGTCATACAATCCCCTTGCAGTCTGGGGGTAGTATGGCCTAGTGCCCGGCAACCAAACAGCAGGCACACATCCTTGTATGGGATTGGTGAGGGGAAGATAGAGGGCCTTGGGCCCCCCCCACTTTCCACCAGGTCCCAGACAAGGAAACTGTCAGCTGTGGTAAAGTCAACTACTGGTTTGGGGAGGAATCGCACCACAACACGCCATGCTCCTGGGGTCACAATTCCTCACCCTGAGCTGCTTCCTACCAGTCTCTCAGGTTAGTCCTCTGCATCCCTTTGCTCTGGTCTGGGGGGCTTTTCCTGAAGCCTCTCATAGGCTGGCTCCCATGGCTGTCGGTGTTTATTCCCTTGGAACTCAAGCAGTACCTCCTTCTCTTATTGTGGTTAGCCCTGACTGAGCAGCTCCAAAGACCTTTTAAGGAGGCTTCCAGCAGGAGCATGCCCAGCAGGACTGTGGGGGATTAAACCCTTCAGGCCTTGTGCAGGGTTGATACACCCTGCCACATGGCCACAAAAATAATTTTTGTCCTCTATCCATACACTCAACAAGACCCTTTCCTGCCCATCATTATTATGCACTTTATAACATTTACATGGATTTTCACAATTTTTTCAACATCACCTTTGAAAAGCAAGAGTTTCAGCATGCATTAACTGATGCATTTTTAATTTACATATGAAATGGGTGAAATAATATATCATATTTTCTTTCTTTCTTTCTTTCTTTCTTTCTTTCTTTCTCTGGATCATAGTTATGACCTACAGGGCATGTGGTTCCTTTGACATCAAGTTTATTTTTCTAAACCCACAGCTTGATATTCTAGCACTTAATTTCAGAATGCGGCTTAAATCACAGAAGCCATAATATGTCAAATGATCCCACACTTGCAGGGGGAAAACAGTAAGTAATGAAAAAGCTATGATTGCTTTTCTGTCCCTCCAAATGACAGTTATCACCTCAATGACCTGCTCCGGGCGGACCCATCTAAACATGACACACTAAGGGATAACGTCATCTAACAGGGTAGTTACAAAAATCAATACAAAACCCATTTCAAAGATACTCTGTGTAAGAATCCTGGTGTAACGTTCATTTATTGAATAGGCCTGGGGAAAAAAAAGACAACTTTTCTGATATATATGCTTTACCTCCCAAGCGAAGGAACTCTGTAGGTAAGCAATAATTGTATTTTTCAATCTATTACTTAGTCTTGCCAAAGCTCAGCCTAGAATCTAATATGTGGATGACTGCTATAACTCAATTATGAAGTCTAAGCAGAGCCCTAGTGCATCTGTAATATGAAAGGAACACAAGACAAGTGACTGCACTTTTTTCAGCTGAGGGGTGGCTCTGTGTGTGAGAGTGAGAGAGAAACAAGCATGTAGAGGGACGTCTTCCATCTTTCACTAAAGGTTTTGGTGTGTTATGTAGTTATCTTTATCTCACAAATATAAAAATGTATTGCTGCCTCTATGAAACAAATCCTGGATCATCACTGACTGAGAAAAGGTTTCAATTGCTTGCTTTCTCAAATGGCAATAGGATGAGAGCTGAAGCAATTTTGTCCAGACAGATCATATATGCAAACAATGCATCCTGACTGTTTGCAGAGCTCTACAGTGAAAGCTCTTATTTATTTATTATTTTATTTATTTTTATTAGCCCTTATTCAGAGTCTGAGGTTTTGCACATTTTTATATGTTATCTGTCCAGAGGCAAATATCTGATTTTTCCTGGATTTCTCATATTACCTTCTTTTAAACATTATTAGTATATACAAATCATGAAAGCATTTAGTGTCTGTGTAAAAAGACATTTTTAAATAACTATCAAATAGTAGTAGTAGTCTTCTAAAGAAATTAATGAGGTTCTGGAACAGCCTTCCATTAGGAGTACTGAGGTCAAACAATCTAACTGGGTTTAAGATGAAGCTGGATAAATTTATAAATGGGATTATATGATGGAGTTGCTTGCAAAAGCAGGGAGGTAGGCGCCATGACCCAAGAGGTCTGTTACAATCCTATGCCTGTGTTCCTACGAAAACATTGACCTTTATTTCACCCCATTTAGTCCCTGGGTCAATAAACTCTGATATTCACCTTAAAGGGAATTAATATGGGCTTGCTATTTCACTTCACTGTCTGCAACACTAAGGGATCTCTATTGGTGTCACTCAGGGCATGACTCTACAAATATCTCTTTTGCTGAGCAGCAGGACTCATCCAAGTTGTTTCACTGAAGCCATCATTTCCAGGTTATCAACTGGGTGAGGGATTTTGATAGAGAAACAAGGGGGATTTTGAATTTCTGGGCCCTGGGTTCTAGATGCTAATATTACTATGGTGGCAGAAGTGGCGGCTGCTGCAGCCCTGGGCACATTCAATTGCCACTGGAGCACCGCTCCGCATGCTCCATGTGGCTCTGAGCGGTGGTTGGAGCTGAGCACCACAGTCCGGGTCCCTTCCACCTGAGTACCTGGCCCTCCCAAACGTTGCCTGGGGGCGGGGCATGCAAGCTGTTGGCCCCACTAGTTACAGCAGGTAGGGATGGTGAAACCATCATTACAAGGAACAGTGGTTCCACTCCAGAATGGGGGAGGTACCTATTCATCCAACTGTGTGTTTAGAGTATTGCTAGTGAAACGAGAGAATGATAGCTCAAGAAAAGATGCCCTCTGGTACCAGTTTGGGAAGATGATGAGATGTTTGCTGCATTGTGTATTGATGAGTCAAACTGTCTAGGGAGCAAAGGACTGCTTGGCTTCCCTATTGCTGCTGTGACATGATAGTGTTTGTGGAGTAGCAGTGGCATAGGAGACAGGATGGCTATAGCATCAAGCAGGTATGACGGAGGAAGATCTGCATGTTGCCTTTAAGGCAAGGGTCATTGTCAGGTTCCTGGGACACAATGGAGTTTGCAATTAGGCACATGGTGAAACAGAGCTCTTAAGAAGGGATTATATCTGGCAGTGGAATATGAACAAGTGCTAAGGGATGGCTGATATCTGTTCCAGCACCCTCAAGGCTTCATTAAGGAAAAGGCTGCATTCGACTTTGCTGTGGGCATGGAGATAAGAGATATGCAGTCTACTTTGACACATACTGCTGCCCAAGTTCCTGCTGCTAGTGAGTTATCTGCTTCACCAGCTGATGGTGAGCAGGATGAATGATATAATTTTCAATCCATGATAAATCTATAGATAGTTCAAATTGCTACATACACTTTCA
The DNA here is from genome assembly GCF_033958435.1 of Carettochelys insculpta. Taxonomy (NCBI): domain Eukaryota; kingdom Metazoa; phylum Chordata; order Testudines; family Carettochelyidae; genus Carettochelys; species Carettochelys insculpta. The sequence goes on along the minus strand of NC_134138.1, from coordinate 158,547,172 downwards.
TTAGTATACCGATAGGCTATGCCTACACATGCCCCTCCCTTTCAGAAAGGACAAGTAAAGGAAGTGGATCGAAAATGCTAATGAGGTGCTCCTATGAGTATTCAGCACCTCATTTGCATAATGTCAGCCACCCAGAGCATCAAAAGTGCTGCTTTCAAATTGCAAACTAACCATGAAGGTGGGGTTCCTTTCAAAGAAAATTCTGATTTCTAAAGCACCCTTCTTCATTTTTGACCCACTTCATTTAAACGTCCCTTCTGAAAGGAAGGGGCATGTGTAGACATACCCATGCCCTGTGTCTACACGTCTCTTTCCTTTTGGAAGGGGCATGTTAATGAGTTGGTTCCAAAGATGCTAATGAGGCACTGCCATGAATATGCAGTGCCTCATTAGCATAATGGCAGTCACAGCAATTCGAAAGTGTGGCTTTTCGAATCACACGCTGCCTGTGGAGACAGGGACCTTCTGAAAGGACCCCACAGTTTTCGAAAGCCCCTTCTTCCTATCTGGCATTAGGAACCCTATCTCATGTAGATCCAACCATAGAGAAAATACACAGGTTTATACTAGAATATATGCTAATGTCTGGAACATCAGAGTCATGATTACAGACTGAAAAATAATTTCTGGGACAGGCACTAGGTAACATCAGAGTTTGATTTTTTCAGTAGACCAGCATTTTAAAAATATATAACATTTAGTACAGTTTGGTGAATTCTAAAGTCAAAAGTACGATTTACCCAAAAGTATGTTAACATGCCTTACCTGTGCTAATTTCTGTGGTCCCTGAGCACAAAATATGAGTGCCAGAGTCATGAAATATATGGTTGTGCAATCACTAGAAAATGACAGATATTTTTGCTGGAGTGAATTTAACTTATTCAACAGAACTGGCTGTGAATTTATCGTTAACATTTTCTTCATGAGACAATATTGATTTGTTGAAATCAAACTTTTTTCCCAGGAATTTGCAATGTTGATGAATTTCCTAAAAATATATTTGACTGAAAAATTCAACTTTTAGTTTGAAATGTTTTTCAATGAGAGAGAGGGAGTCAACAGCAAAAAAAAAAAAAGTTTCAGTGTTATTAAAATGAACTGTTTTGATTTACCCAAAATATTTTTTTTCAGATTTTCAGGTCACAAAATATTTCAAATTTTTATTCTGATTTAGGGCAGGATTCCTTTTTTTGAAATGTCAAAAATGTACATGGGCCAAGAAAATAGTTTCCTGGCCAACTCTATTAATTTTCATCTAGCCAAATACCATGAAGTACTGCCAAAGTTTAGGGGACTTTTTTTTGTGTTTTGCCAAAAACAATGAAGCAGTGGAGAAAGAATGAAAGAAGTTTAAAGAATGTTCCATAATGGCACTGGTGGTAGTGTTGCAGAAGAAAAAATTGTAAGATTTGGAAAGGACTTCCTAGGAATGAGTACAGCAGAAAGGGATCTAGGGGTTATAGTGGACCACAAGCTAAATATGAGTCAACAGTGTGATGCTGTTGCAAAAAAGCAAACATGATTCTAGGATGCATTAACAGGTGTGTTGTGAACAAGACACGAGAAGTCATTCTCCCGCTCTACTCTGCACTAGTTAGGCCTCAGCTGGAGTATTGTGTCCAGTTCTGGGCACCGCAGTTCAGGAAGGATGTGGAGAAATTGGAGAAGGTCCAGAGGAGAGCAACGAGAATGATCAAAGGTCTAGAGAACATGACCTATGAAGAAAGGCTGAAAAAATTGGGCTTGTTTAGTTTGGAAAAGAGATGATTGAGGGGGGACATGATAGCAGTTTTTAGGTATCTAAAAGGGTGTCATAAGGCAGAGGAAGGGAACTTGTTCTTCCTTGCCTCTGAGGATAGAACAAGAGGCAATGGACTTAAATTGCAGCAGGGGAGGTTCAGGTTGGACGTTAGGAAAAAGTTCCTAACTGTCAGGGTGATCAAACACTGGAACGAATTGCCAAGGGAGGTGGTAGAATCCCCATCACTGGAGATATTTAAGAAGAGGTTAGATAGATGGCTTTCAGGGATAGTCTAGAAAGTGCTTGGTCCTGCCGTGAGGGCAGGGGGCTGTACTCGATGGCCTCTCAAGGTCCCTTCTAGTCCTACTCTTCTATGATTCTATGAGTGCTTTCAGACAATAAGCTGGTTCTGGAAGGAAGTCTGATGTACAAAAAAAATTAAAAAGAAACACTCTTTCAAAGCAGTCTGTGATAATGAGACAGTCAAAAATATTTACCAACAGGAAAAAAAAGGAGGAGGAAATGGTAATTGCTAAGGCAAGAATGGATCCTGAACAGGAATCACACAGAAAGCTGAAGGAAGCTGAGAAAAGAGATACTGACTCAGGAAGGGATGAAGTATAGGTTGAACCTCTCTTGTCCAGCAAACTCGGGACCTGACCGATGCCAGACAAGAGAATTTGATGGATGATGGGAGGTCAATATTTTCTAACATGTTACCAACACTTCCACTGCTTACTGGGTTCTTAGAAGACATTTAGGGGTAAACTACCACTAAATAACAGCACAGAACACTGAGAGCCGAGACAGGTGGCTGTAAAGAAACTTCACGGGACCATAGGAACCTTGGCCACACCCAAGGTAAGTGATCATCCCGCTAACCAAAATCATGCTGGATTATGGATTTTCCCAGATGAGAGAGTGCTGGATTGGAGAGATTCAATCTGTACTATTGAGGCAATAGTTGCAATGAGATGGAAGTTTGAAAGCATAAGGCCTTATTGAATGTTGCCATGGCTCATCTTTACATTAGCATTGTTAAAATGGATGCAGAGTTCAATCGAATGTGTTTCGTGTTTAGCTGTGATGAAATGGTTGTACAATGCTGCATGCACTGACCACCCTTACAATATCTGAAGCCCCTGATATAAAGTTATATTGAGTGTTTCCACTGTAAACCTCTGCAATTGAGGGACTCACAAATTAGGAAACAAACATTAATTAATGGAAATTTCTGGTTCTGAAAAAAATAAGGACAAAAGAGCTACTCTGATGCAACGAAGGAGAAAGACTTTGCTGATTTCTCCTTTCCCCACATCCATGAAAAGGCAAACTCTTTGTGAGCTTATCTCATTACCTTGAACTCCGGGGCAAGGGAAATAATCCTTGACCTGAGGGAATCTTATCACCTTGTTGCCTAGAATTTGGAGAGGGCAATATGTCTCATGATAGGCAAGGGATCTCCAGGCTGCTTGGTTTGGATTAGTTCTAGAGGAAATAGCAAGCTTTCATATCACAGCAATTTCTATTACATATGGAACCTAAGACGATATCTCATTTGCATTTGTATATCTGCCTGCCTTTTCCTTGTAAATAACTATCTTTAATCTTTGTCTTAGTTAAAAAATCTTTAACTGTGCATTATAGGACTAGTTATAAACATTGTCTTTTGTATGAGGTCTTAGGTGCAAGTAACCTGGTTAAATGACTGGCCCTCAGGGACTGTGAATAATCTGAATACTGTTGTGATTTGTGGTGTGAGGAACCATCTATCACAAAGGCAATTGTATCTGATTGGCAAGATAGACCAGAGTACCGAAGGGAACTGGGTTGTGACTTCATAGTGAGATTGCTATAGTGCTTGAGGAGTCCGCTCTTGTTCTTTGATTGGTGAAATATAACTTAACAAATTTGGGGTTTGTGCTCTGATTCTTGACAGTCTGCCCTGAGGTTGGCACTTACACTTGTGAACTATTTCAGATAGTCTGATGGAGGTTTAAATGCCTCATAGCACTCATTGATATTGAGAAAACATGACTTCGTTAAGCAGGCACTAGAGTTTGGAGTGGTGAGTTGGCTGGGAGAGGGACTTCAAGGAGACGTTAGAGAAGCTGTATTGAGAGCCAAAAGCTAAGATGATGATGTGGCATTTCAGAGAATTTTGAGGTGGTGCTTAGACTAAGGCAAGGCAGAGTGCTGACTCCACTTCTCTTGGTTCTAGCTAAGGAGTTAATGACCAGAGGAACCAAACCTGTGCAGACCCAGAGAAACTAAGGGTGCGTAAGATTGGACTCGTTGACTATGTCTATACAAGAGTGTTTTGTCAGCAAAATGGCCATTTTGTTGACAAAACCCACAAAGCATTGAGATTCCTAAGGACATTCTGTTGACAGTAAGTTGACAAAGCACAACATTTTTGTCAACAGCTGTACCCCCACTTGCCAATGAGGAAGAATGCCACTGTTGGTAGAGATCTGTTGACAAAAAGCCAGTCTGGACATTCTGGGGGGCCCTCTGTCAACAGAAAGGGCTTCTGGGAAATCGGGCAACCCTGAATGCTGTGCTTCTGGTTGGCTGTTTTGTCGATAAATCGGCTAGGCGGTCTGGCTGCTCTCTGTCAACAGAGTGGATCGCTTTTTTGATCTGCTCGGTGGTCTGGCCACAATCTGTCAACAGAAGTTTTGTTGGACGATATTTTCTGACAAAAACTGCCAACAAATCCCTTTAGTCTAGACATAGACTTTTGGCTGACAGGAAAGAGAAACAGGTAAATATGGTAACAGAATGGATAGCTATGTCTGAATGCTATGGTTTGAAGGAAATACAAAGCAGACTGAAGTTATACAAATAAGGAAGTTGGAAGAAGAGCTGTTGATTGAAATGCCAGGATAAAAGTTGAAGCAGAAGAAAGGACTTTGTGTACTAGGAAAATACACTTAGGGCAATAAAAAGGGATCTGGAGAACTGTAAAAAATACTCTGAGGGCTTGTCTACACTACAGCCCTACTTTAAAGGAAGGATGGTAAGTAGGGTGTTAGGAGTTTATTAATAAAGTGCTGCCGTGCATATGCAGCGCTTCATTAAGCAAATTCCCCCCCACAGCTACTTTGAAGTTTTAAACTTCAAAGTGAAAGCTTGCATCTAGCCGCAGCTCACCCACCAGTACTTCGAAGTGCCCAGGGTACTTCAAAGTCCCTTTACTCCTCAAAATGTTGAGAAGTAAATGGACTTTGACAGAATGTGGTGGTGGGGGGAAGAAGACAACAAGAAAGTATGTGGAAGATCATTGTTATATTGGAAAGACTCTAGCAAGAAAAGTTGAATAGAAAAGAACGGGAACTCTGAGACCTATGACCATTTGACCCAAACTTAAGAGTGGCAAATAATAGTGGGAAATTCCGACAGTATAAATGGGAAAAGTTGCAGAGAAGTGAAATGATTTTCTCTTTGCTGTTTTTTCTTTATGTCCAATGATTCTTGGGGCCTCGGTAGATCAGCTGCTCCTTTGTATGCAAAATAAAGCTTTGTGCCTACTGATATTGAATTGTCTGAAGCAGAAGTTCCTGTAAAACAAGATCAATTACCTCTTGAGTATACTGTACCTTAATTGTGTTCTATGTTTTCCTTCCCAGGTGTAAACTGCTTGAGTAATTTGTATGCACTGAGTGTGTGTATGTGTATTAAGCTTTTATTTTTCTGAGAAGCCTAAAAAAGTGGTTATTGCAAAAGAGTACCCCACATTTTTCAAAGCTAGAGCAGAGTATGGAGAAGGAAAAGATAGTGTGAGACAGCTTGGGAAGGTGCCACAACTGAGTCCAGCACAAGAACTCTAGTTTCACACCCGCCTTTCCTTTTGTAAAAATGATTGCTTGGTTAACACTGGAGATGTTTTGTGAGCTATTCCTTAATGAGATGTCAATTACATATTAAATATCTGTTTTGGAAAAGTTACAGTAGTCATCTGTATTAACTGTAAATCAAATCATTAACAACAGCCTCTGCAATTTGTAAAGTACAGTGTGAATTTGGTGGCATGGATGGATTAATGGCATACTGTAGCACTAGCAGAGTTACCTGGCTAGGGTACTTCACTAAATTTAGGGTGTGTTTGTTTTTTTGAAAAAAAAAAAAGAAAATATACATGCTTTGTATAAATTAAGCGGAGGTACACATCTCCTAGAGCTGGAAGGGAACTCAGCAGATCATCCAGTCCAGTCCTCTGTCCTCTTGGCAGGACCAAGCACCATTCCTGGCATTTATTTGCCCCAGTCCCTCCATGGCCTCCTCAAGGGGCGAGCTCACAACACGGAGTTTAGCAGGCTAATGCTCAAACCACTGAGCTATCCATCCCCCATAGCAACAATGATTGTATTTTTTCCAAACTATAGTGTCACTTTTATGAAGTTAATTTTTATTTTGCATTTCTTAAAAAGCGTATTGTTAAAATTTGTCCGTTCATTTATTCTTTTCATCTCTATAAATTCTTATCATTTGCTGTTCTTTTAACTTAAAAGGCTATAGTCAGTTTGGTTTCCAAAAACATTTTCTTCTGTTTTTCAAATGTTAAATATTGACTTAGCTGTGCCAAAATAGAGCTCTATTCCAAACTTCTCTGTTTTATTTCTTTTCTGTAAGGTTTGTTGAGAAACAGTCCAATTCTAGGCTCATCCTGATGTTTTGGCTCATCTTGGGCTTGTCTACACAACTTCCCTACTTTGAAGGGAGGATGATAAGTAGGGTGTCGGGAGATCATTAATGAAGTGCTGTGCTGCATGTGCAGTACTTCATTAAACTTATTCTCCCCTGTGGCAACTCCAAAGTCCTAAACTTCAAAGTGCCAGATCGTGTGTAGCCACGGCTAACCCGCCTCTACTTTGAAGTGCCTGAGCAACTTCTCAAAATATTGAGGAGTAAAGGGACTTTGAAGTTGCTCAGGCACTTCAAAGTACTGATGGGTTAGCTGTGGCTATACGCGAGCTGGCACTTTGAGGTTTAAAACTTCAGAGTTGCTATGGGGGAGAATTAGCTTAACGAAGCTCTGCATATGCAGTGCAGCACTTCATTAATAATCTCCCGACACCCTACTTATCATCCTCCCTTCAAAGAAGGAGGAAGGGTAGACAAGTCCCTTGGGTTAGTCTCTTTCAACATTCACTCAATTATGTCAGTTTTGAGGAATGTTCTTTATTTAATGATTCTGTCTCTTTTCTCTTTGGTTTTGAGAGAAGCAATCCCATTTGGGGCACATTCTGTTTTTCTGACACAACCGAACCCTTATGTTGCTTTAAGTTATGATAAGAAGCTGTATACCAAATGTGGTGGTCCTAGCGCTTACTATTTAGGATGAGTTCTTGGTCAAACAGACAAACTCATAAATATTTAGTAAATTATGTGTCAGTTATTTTAGGGATTAAGATTTATATAATGTTCTGTGTTTTTAATTATTTTAAAAAGAAAAATAGGAGAATTTGGAAAATTAGCAAAAAATATTAATTTGCAGTTGTGAGTGATTAGCAAACAACAGCAGAGGTACACATTGGTTAACTGAGTGTCTTGGCTCCATGGTCACCTAATTCCTTATGTAGCTTAGTTGTGTCACAAATTACCATTTTTTGCTTTAGAATTAGTTCTTCCTGTACCTGTATGCTGCTTCTTCCTGGTGCCTTCTTTTCATCTTTCAATCTCTAGCTCTGCGCAACTATGTGTTCCTACTGGTGGTCATGATCCAACTTCTAGTCCTCAGGTATAAGATTTTTGGGTCACTGGTAATTAAAAAAAATGTTTGTGCTCAAATCAAAAGCATTTAAAAGCTTTTTCTGTGAATTGAAGTCTGGTAAAATTTCAAATTAAATTTTTCTTCGCTCTGAAATTGTCTTATGTGTTGTTAAACATTTATTATAAAAAAGATAAAAGGATATTTTGAAACAAAAAGTTCTTTTTGGAACTGAACAAAATGAAACATTTTGGTTGGGTCTACATTAGTGCCCCCCTTTCGGAAGGGGGATGCTAATGAGACACTTTGGGATATGCTAATGAGGCACTGCAATGAATATGCAGCGCCTCGTTAGCATAATGGCAGCTGTGGCAATGCAAAAGTGTCACTTTCGATCGCATGTGGCTTGTCTACACGGGGTCCTTTTTGAAAGGACCCTGCACACTTCGAAATGTCCTTATTCCTATAACTAAGTAGAAATAAGGGGATTTTGAAGTGTGTGGGCTCCTTTCGAAAATGATCCTGTGTAGATGAGCCACATGTGATCAAAAGCGACACTTTTGAAGTGCTGCGATCACCATTATGGCAATGATACCCTGCATATTCATTGCAGCGCCTCATTAGCTATCCCGAAGTGTCACATTAACAACCCCCTTTTGAAAGGGGGGTACTAATGTAGACCCAAACAAAATGTTTCAGTTTAGGCAGCTCCAAAAAAATCAGTTCCATTTTTGTTTCAAAATGTCCTTCTATCTTTTTTTTATAATAAATGTTTAACAACACATACTAAAATTTCAGAGTGAACAAAAAATGTAATTTGAAATTTTATTAATTATTAGTGTAGACCTAGCCTTTATTCCAAAAATGTCAAAGGAAATATGTTGGGTTTTGATTCACTATTTTTATGCTGCATTTTCATTCTGACTGAAATGATTTGGTGAAACCTCATAAATTCACAAATGTTTTATTTCCAAACCTGTACTTTTAGCTGGAGAAAAGTTTCTGACAAAAAATTTTGCTCAACCCTGGTCCTCCAGGGAAGGGGAGGAAATCCTTCCTAACTAGAGTGTCCAATCTTCCTGTTATTTAAACCCTTGAGGATAGTGGAAGCAGAATCATTCCCCATTGTTACAGTAAATCTCATCATGTGCTTGCTGTGCATCACATGTGCGTTAGATACAGGAACTGAATTAGAAGAACTGCTCTGAATTAAATGGGAAATCTGATACATAAAAAACAATTACATCTCTATTCCACATTTTGGTAACCATTGCTTCATTGGGGACTCTGTGAGCATCCCCTACTTGCAGACATCCATGAGTTTTGCACTTACTGTCACAGAGTACAGCAGGACTGGGAACAGTTTAATTAAGCACTTCTCAAACTCCCTATTAAGATTTTCATCTTCTGATGAATGGAGAGCTCTCTGGGTGTTGATTCAAGCAGCTAGGTTAGACATGACTTTCTATACATAGTTAACCATTCCAAGGAATCTTTGAACCCCTTCCTTGTGCGCTTGGATAGGCATGCTAGTTATGAACTCCATCCCACCATAACCTACCTAGGTACCTTGCTTCGAAAACTTCTTTCTGTTGTGTTGTTTCTGTTGAACAAAATTTGCATTTTTTGTTAAGCTTTCGCCCCACTGCTCTGATTCTTTCCAAAGCTGCTCAGAGCCTCTGATTGTGGTCTGCTATTGTCCCATCTCAAAATATCATCTTTTTAAAGAACAGCAGTACCATTTACACCATCAAGAAATGTACTTTCCTGTGAGACACCTCAGATGGCAGAGTCTGCAGAAACAGTCTCCAAGGAGGTTGATGTGTCTGTGCACAAATGTTTGCTTTGCTTTTCTACAGGAATCTGCTATTTCTTCCAGCCCTAGAAAAATATTTGGCATCATCAATCCCACAATTTTTTTCCATTTGTAGGCAGTGGGGATTGATCCTTTTTCATACAACTATTTAAATTATTTTGGGCTACATACAAGTGGAAGGTTCTGTCTTTAAGGTTCTATTTTTTTTCTACAATGGTCTTTGAGTGTACACACTTTGTTGCTTCTTTTGTTCACTCAGTGGTTAGCAGAACAATAAATCTATCCAGCTCCTCTTCTACCCACTGCTATAAGGTGGAGGAGATTTTCCTTGGATCATGAATCATGCGATAGTTGGACTCCTTCAGCTTTATTTTGTACTCTATTGAGACTTTTCCTCTCCTTTGGAAGACATCTTGAAACTCTTCCTCAGTTATTTTGGCCCCTCCAAACGGTGCACCCCTTTGAAGAGACCAAGGACTTGACTTGCTTTTAAACCCATAATGGGAGAGTTGGTAGTACTGCAAATTTTGTCTTTGCCAGTTTGCTATTTCCTATTCCATTTAGTTCACATATGCCTTTAGTGGCTCACCACTTTAAGTCTGGCACTTTTATCCTCCAATACCTATGACTTTTTGTGTAGTGCTAATAACATTGTTTCTAGCAACACGTTGTCTGACTATTATTGAAATGCGTGGTCGTGACATAAGTAGGAAACAACAAAAGGTGAATCACGTCCACTCAGGGTTTTACTCCGCGACCCTGTTCGAGGCACGCGTGACCAATCCAACGGGGTTTCTACAGGGTGTGTGACCGGTGCTGCAGGTGGCGTCTTTGCCCCGGAAGAACGACAGACAAGATGAATAAGGTTTAACAAGACAAAGAATTTATTGAAGGAGAATGGGATTCTTTTAAAGGACTAATACCTAAATAACCTAGCACTACAAATTAACCTAGTCCCTTATCCAACTAGATTTAGCACAGGACTTTTAGTTTTATAAGACACACAGCCTTGGAATCATGTGAGTGCTGCAACCAGCAGCTACACTGTCTAACCCCAACTAACTACTTACTGTGATCCGTGGAGCAGACATATTACTCTCTTCGGAGCGTGCTGAAAAAGGGAATACCATTAAACAACAGAGCTACTATATATTTGCAATATAATTCTGAATCCTTCCCACTAGGGGTTTCACCAGTCGCTGTACCCTAGGCCGAATTACCAAGGGGAGCAGCTTTTACTTATATTTCTTTTTATTTATATAATTTGCCTATCTAGGCTATCTATATTATACTTATATATGTATTAAGTAAAATGGGTTGCCCTGCTGGCCATACAGGGGAGAGCCCTTTATTAATGGGATTGCCTTAGTTAAAGGCAGAGCCCTAAATTACCCTCAAAGGGTTTTACAAATTTTACCAGGGTTGTCCCTTTTAAGGGTTATCCCTGGCTGCTCTACCTTCCTGATTACAGGAGGGAGCTAATAGCTCTGTTTACGATATACTCATAAATTAATATTAAAATCCTAATCTACTCTTCTGTTTGAGTGTTAAACTCTTAGGCTAGGCTATAAAGACTAGCCTCCTGTGCTTTACAGCATGAATCTAGTAGATATGGGGTACAAAAAATCTGAGGCGCCAATCATAATGACTGGGGCAGTCCCAGTTCTAAACATCTATTAAATCTTTAGACCTTCTATATGTGAAATAACAGTAAAACACTATAAACTTCAATACAGCTAACAGAAATAACAAACAGTAAAAAGAATACAAATCCTATATCCATTCTAACACATCCAACAGCATGCGAACAAACAACAAAGACAATAGAATACACACATCCAGTTAGACATATCTAACACTAAACCTAATAATCTTTGGGTACCTCTCTCTCTCTCTCCTGATCTGTCAGCCGGGCGCCGGGCCCACTGATCTCTTCACAGAAACTGAGCTGAGAAGAAATGGCCTTCACAGGCGCGATTTTACGGCAGCCGCAGCAGGCCAGACAGAAAGAGAGGGAATAAAAAGCAGGAGGGAAAAAGCCGACTTGGTGACACAAAAAACCCTCCTGAAAGCTATAGCCTTATTTCCGCCACCAGCTCAAGGAGGTGGTCAGTGGCGGAAAGGGCAGGACTGCTGCTGCGGTTTCCCTGTGTAGGGCCCCTGCCGTAAGGTGTTAGCTCCTACCAGGTAAACCCTCCGGATTAAGCGCCGGAGCCTTTTGTTGGTAAAATAGTGGACTGGAGCTCTTCACGCTGGTCCTCTTTGAGTCTTCGGCAGCCCACGGTGGCTAATGTGCGACGACTGACATGCAGGTCTTCTTCGGGCTCTTCTGCCTCTTCAGTGATTTCAGCTCAAATCAATGTCCAGCTCTTAACACAGTCCAAGGTCTTCCTCTTCTTTGGTCCCATGCCGTTGACGATCTCCAGCCGACTGACTGGCTGCGGGGTGCGCTCGCAAATTTATGCAACTTGGGAGGACCTGGTTGAACACCTGTCAATTCAGCGCCGCATCCCCGTTGCCCTGGCAACCAAGTAAACACTCTGTAATGTTTATTCATAAGGTATCCAAAGCTAACCTATCATAGGACAGTATTTCAAATCCTAGCTTATTAATATTAATGAGCCTAATAAATATTCATAATAACCGACCCTAACCAATGGTCATTCCTATACACTTATATAGACCATTTCCATACATCCGTTTAAATAGACTTTTTGAAGTAAAATCTTTTTGGTTTTTATTTAATTTTATTGCGGTTTGATGGGGAAGAATGTCATTACTGTTGGGAAAGCAGAATTTTTATTTTAGACGCTTGGTTTTTAAGGCTATTTGGAAAGGAGGCAGGATAGTCACACAAACACCACAACCCATGGCCAGGGACACATCAATCACCTCAGATGAGGATTTTTCAACAACTGTATCCAACTTAAAATTCACAACTAATCCTTTGATAGTCCATTAATCTTTTGCTGCAATATTGGCCTATTAAAAATTCATCTGAGCAGTTGGTGTGGTCATTCTGTGAAATCACTGCAGGTGATTTAAAACTCTTGCAAAGGGATACAATCCACTGCAGTTCTTTCCCCTTTTCCTATGTGAAGGTAATTATCTTGGCTTTTGCCGTGCCAAAGCATGTGCAGCTCCATGTGCTTTTTTGGCAGACTTCAAATTTTGAGATCTTTCTCAAAGGCCTTTCTGCCTTTGGTCCCTTGTAGTATTTTGGATGCTTTATCATGTCTGTTGTATCAAAGCCCTATCCACTCTCCATATATTTACTTCTGGACTGGGTCACTTCTTTTACTTGAAAATTTTAACTACTTTGTCTATGGTTAGTTATTATCTTCCTATATCCTTTCTCTGAGGCTATGTCTACACTGCAGTGATCTACCAACAGAAATTACTGTCGGAAAATATCTTCGAACAAAATTTCTGGTGACAGATCGCAGCCAGAGAGCAAAGTGGATCAAAAAAGTGATCTGCTCCATTGACAAAAAGTGGCCAGACTGCCCAGCAGCTCTCCCAGCAGAACAGCCAATTGAAAGCACAGCAGACAGTGCTGCCTGGTGACCTGGAAGCTGTCTGTCGACGGCAGATCCCCTAGAGTATCGACACATGTTTTTATCGATAGATTCTGCCTCGTGCAGGACAGGCAGAAGGCTGTCAACAAAAGTGCTGTATTCTGTTGATTTACTGTCAATAGAATTCATTTTTTGGTGTGGATGCTCCGCAAGGCTTGTTGACAAAACTGGTGTTTCATAGTGAGACCCTTTACACAAGTTACCTGAAAAATGTTAAATATATCAGGTGCTCCAGCTCCAAATGGTGTCAGAAAGGAGGCTACCTTCTGACTGTCTTCCTTCTTATCGGCACCCATTGATTGCATATACAGAATGAAGTAGTGTTTAAACCTTCCCCAGTTGTTTCCCACACTTCCAGAGCTCCAACTCTGATGGGGCCTTTTAACTGTTTCCTTCCTCCACTCTCAGAATATTTTCTAACTTCTTTTTTACTCCTGGGACCATATACTGCTCAGTTATCACTCAGTGTTCAAGGTGATTGCAGAAGTTCCACTTGATTCTTTGTCCTATGCCAACTGGCAATAAACAGGAACAATAGCTAAACAGTGCCCCTTGCCCAGCCTCTCTGCACAATATCACGATCAGAACTCTATAATAACCTGCTATATCACTTCACTCTGACCTATCATCTGTCTTAATGCTTCTCTCACTGTCCCTAATAACATTCTAGAGAAAATATCTTGTGCTTTATTGACTATGGAATTTTAAGCTAGTGTCTTGCCTTCCATCAAAGTTTGTAAAAATGCAGAGCCCACAATATACCTTGCTAGGGAAAATTCTGCAAGACGATTAATTACTGCAGGTATGGTTTACACTGTTTGCATAATTAGAATCACATTTTCATCACTGAAAGATATCTGAGGTGAACTGCTCAGATAAGCATCGCATCAGTAAAGTCAATATAGTTATATGGATATCTTACAGAACAAGAAAAAATGTATTGCCCAGAATGAAAGGGAAAAAAGAGCAATAGAGAATGCTATATGTCCAGGAGCTTCCTCACCAAAAGAAGAAGCTGAAGAACCAGTAGAACTTAAACCAGATGCACAGAGACGTGAGAAATTTGGTGGTGGTCTCTGACTCAATATTTCTGCTGTAAGAACATCCTGAGAGATTTTTCAAATATCAGTATTGGCTCATTTTTATAACTTGCAAATAGGCATTAATTTAAATTACAACTGTGCATTTGTATTTTTCTTTTTTCAGTGAGAAGTAGGTGCTACTTTACCATACCAGTAACTTTATTAAAGTAATAACAGAGCCAATTTTTTCCTAGTTTTAACTGCAGTTCATATTCCAGTTGTGCTATTTAAATTTTTGGAAGGACAGCATAATCATCTGTGACACCCAGATAGATTCAACCATGCACACCCTCCTTAGGCAGCAGCGGCTCCGCTGGCTTGGCCACGTCCACAGGATGAATGACTGAAGGAACCCAAAAGACATCCTGTATGGCGAGCTAGCCTCTGGCAAAAGACCTCCTGGATGCCCCCAATTGCGCTACAAAGATGTTTGCAAGAGGGACCTCAGGGAGATAGACATTGAGCCGGACAACTGGGAGGAGCTGGCAGACGATTGCAGCAGATGGAGGCAGGAACTACACAAGGGCCTTCAGAAGGGTGAGATGAGGATCAGACAGCTAGCAGAGGAGATACGAGCCCACGGAAAGCACAGTAAGGACCTGCCGGACACCCATTACACGTGCAACAGATGCAGCAAGGACTGTCACTCTTGTGTGGGCCTTCACAGTCACAGTCGACGCTGCAAATGATGATCCCAAATGGAACTACTGAAGGATGCTACTACTACTACTATACCCAGATAGGGAGTTTGACCCAACCTAAGAACCATACAAAACATTACAATCTCCTGTGCATAATCTCTGTAAATGTTATGGACTGCATAATGCCATTATATTATATCCCAGTATTTTAAAATGGTCTATTCAGAAAAGGGAGTCAACCAAGTCAGACCAGATCACAATGTTAACTACACTGTATCTTAAGAGATACTCTATGAGATTCAACCAAACTTTTTTTTTTTTATAAAGCATCACAAATCATTCTGTATTAGCATCACATGGATTATTTATGAAAATGCTGTTGCTTGTCTGACAACCTAGGTGACATTACCTCTGGAGGATGAGCATCACCATGGCAAAACAGACATGTCACTATTCGACATTAGTCTACTGTAACTAATTTATAAGGCTGTCCTGTAATTTGTTTTGATCAGGAATTCTGAATCTAGTTGAAGGGGATGAAGGGGATGGGAGAAAGAAAATCTAACATTATTAATGAGAGAATTTAGAACAGTAAAAATACAGTAAGGAAAATATTTTACCATGCCTCTGCAGCAACTTCCTCCTTTGCACACAGACATAAGTTAGCATCTCTAATGCAGTGCTGCTAAGTTAGCTGTGAAGACTGGAAAACAGTTACTTTTGACTGTTATAATCTTTTGACTCTTCCTTCTGTGATTTCATTTTCTGCAGTATATTTTACTTGCTCTTGCTGGCAGAATTTTACAGCATGCTTTTACTCTGAAAAGTGACTTTTTAAAAATGGTTATAGAGAGGTTAATGTTAATTCCGGGTCTAATTTGTTCAATCTTTATAAAACAAACAAACAAACAAACAACACTGCCACCATCTCACTACAGCTCTGCAAACTGAACCTTAGATTGAAAAGTTTATCCCTGTTCTATCTAGCTCATGTACCAATATTAACATTCCTCAATTGAACATAATGTGACAGATCTATTGACATGCTGGAAAGAAAGACAGACTCTACAGCCAATACATGAGAATACAAATCAATATGACTCTACGCTTGTTCAGCAAAACAGCATAAAAAAAGTTAGTTTCTAAAGCAGAGTTGCAGGGTAAAGTCCCAAGAGAAATGGTCAGCACTTAGGTGTCATAAGCACTGCAATAGTGAGGTAGTCACATTATTCTGAAAATGTAAATCATTTTGTAAGACTCTCCAAGGCTGCATCTACACATGTCCCTTGGTAATAAGCAGAATGGAAGATGCTAATGAGGCATGGATGTAAGATTTTGAGGAAGAAGAGGCTTCCGGAAGGAAAGTTTCTTTCCAGGCAATCCCTGTGGGTCACACATCTACACGGCTATTTTGGAGTCCGGAAGAGCTTCTTCTGGACTCTGAAATCACATGGCCATATGTTAATGAGGTGTGGGAAATTTACATCTGCACCTCATTAACATCTTCTGGGCTGCTCATTATCATGCCCCTTCTGGAGGCAGGGCCATGTGTAGATGCTGCCCTAGAGAACATTTCTACATTGGTTTTAATCAAAAGACATCATCACATTTTTTGAAGGCAACAGTTTTTGAGATAGCCACAGAAGCATAGGCTATGGGTTGGACATCATGAAGAGGAGATCACCCCATAACAGCCAGAAAATAAAGATGAGATGTGAAACTGGGACCAGATGTCCCTTTTTCAGGGCTTGTTCCTAATCTGAAAGGTCCTTAGCTAGGGTATAGCCACCTTACAGTTTACTTATCCATCCTAAAGATAGATATACAGGAAATGAAGATGTTGACAGGACCCAAGGTGAAACCTTTAGGAACCAGGTGAACACTCTTCTCAATGTAGCTTCAGCCTTCATAGAGAAGAAGGCTCCTTACTAAAAGAGATTATTATGAGGCCAAGCCTGCTCATTTTCAGATGCAAGAAACACCTTTTCACACAGGATGTCTTTTTCAGTAACAGGGCTAGAGAATGAACTGTCTTGCATTGTGCCTCACTGATAGTTGGAGAAAAAGAAAAAAGATAACCTAATTAATCTGAGTAGAGAGCATTAAACTTTTATAGACAGACTTACCTCAACTTTACCTTGTACTTGGAGCCAAAATAACAGGTGATGGGTGAAATAGGAAATACATAGATAGGAGAGTTGTAGACAGACCTAGATTGATGAAAACAAGACAACTACCAGATGGACAATTTTGGATGTGGTTATGCTCCTTTCCATGGAAAAAGACACCAAGTTTATTCATATTTAGAACTACAATAATCTTCAGAGACCCCAGTCAAAACTGGAGCCCCATTGTACCGGGCATTGTGCTAACGCAAACTAGTGAACAGATTCTTCTCCAAAGAACTTATAACTAAAATAGAAAGAAGTGACAGGCAGATATAGAAACCAACAGAGGGGAAGGAAGGGCGTAGGTAAGCAAGGACCTAAGAAAACAAGCTTGCAATATTAGCTCAGTCTACTTTGCTTTTTGTGTGTTATAGCCTAGTTACACTGACACTCCTCTCAGTATGAAGTGGAATAATTAATTCATTATTGTCTACCAAACTGGTATAATTTGGAAGGAACTAATCTGAGCATCAGTCAATTCTGCTACAAAGCCACATGAATTCTGATACTGTTTCTGCTTTCCTAGTCATGTTTGTTGCCAAGCCAGTGCTATGCTGCAATCTTGAGTTGCTAAGACAGATCTGATGTCTCAGATTTTTAAAATATGGATAAAGTTGAGTAGAGGAGGAAGGGATAACTAAAAAGAAATCTCTGCTGCTGTTTGTGTTAGCGCTCTGGGCAATTATAAGAAGGTTTTTGTTCTGACAAAATAATTATTATATAACACAGCAGACAGTTTGAGGTGGAGGGTGTGAGTTTCTGTCATAATGTTTTAGCATCATTTTACTAAGTTAAACAAACTGTTTCTATGGTAAATTGCTTCCTGATTTCAGAAGGCACAGGTCTTTTCTGTAGCACATGTGTTTTCCCATATCTGGTGTTCTTCCCCCATGCCGGGGGAAGACAGCATAATCTTGTCTTCCACTTCTTGACTGAGGTGGGTCAGTAATGAACTCACTTGCCTTTTTCTCCAACATACCTATTGCATATTGGATTTCTCTTCTCATTTCAGAGTCAGTTAATCCAGTCGGCCCTATCATGTTTCCTGTTGCAGCTCATGTATTTTTAAAGAAGAAACCAACAGTAACTTTGGGGTATTCCAAACCCTTTTTGGTTCCTGTGAAGAAAATTATACTTTTAACTCCTTAGCAATGATAATCTAACAATATATTCAGTGCAATTACCATCGGTGATGGGAACACTAGGAACTTCTAGCATGAAAATGTTAAAGAGCGACCCAGCCATTTCTGTGAGTTCAATTAGCAAGTGAATTCTGCATTTTTGTGAGACTATCATGCAAAATTACCTTGCCCTAAGCCAGTAACTGTCAGCAATACCTCTAATATCCAAAGTTTAAGTGTGCTTCCGAACAATTACACAATTTAAAATTCCAATTATATCGACATTTGACTTACTCAGGTTAGGTGAACATGCTCAGACTTTCAAGAGTTAGTCATATACTACATCACCTGTGTCTTTTTTTCAGAGCGCTCTTCCTACATTGACAATTTGCTGTGGGTCGGAAGCAAAGTAGGAGCAACTGCACATTCCACATTACCACTTCTATTCTTGAGGTTTTCCATCTTAATTGCCTTTTGGTTATGTCAGTATGGGTTCAGATTGGCACCAGAAATAGTATGTTTTTAGCTTTTCTCTTGAGCCAAACCATTACCAGGTTTCCTTCTTGCAAGTCTGTCCACAAAAAGTTATACAACTTTTCATGTTTTGGGGCCTTCAATGACTTTGCCCTGGGGCCTGCTGTAGCTGTCAGCCCTGCTGGCTGGAGCCTAACTGAGTATCCTTATGGTGCTCTGAGAGCTCAGCACCAAAACCTGCCATGCCAGGTGAGCCCAGTGATTTATCGAATGCAGCCTTCTGACACTCATAGTAGGCAGCACTGGAACCTTCAGAAAAAATGTGAAAGAGCTGAAATAATGGTCTATGATGGTATAACCTATCTATAAGGCAACTTTCCTTTTAACATCTGTCAGTCAGGAGATGTCTTGTGTATGGAGGAATTTAAAGCCCTTTTATTTTGCTGTTAGCTAAAGTAACTGTGGCTGGTCTCATAAATTATTTTTAATTTTTTTTTAAATCCTAGAAATCTCTTACCCTCAAACATATCGAATGGCAATGAGTTCCATTGAGCAAAAATATTTTAATCTATTTTACATGTTTCATTTAAAATCCTTTTACCAATTAAAAATCTCACCAACTGCCCCCTTTATGCTGAATTTACCATCCCTGTCCCATTCTTTATTTTGTATATTCTATAATGTCCCCATGTCTTCATCTTCTATCTGAATTAAACAGACTTGGGCCGTGGCCACACTAGCCCCTTCTTTCGGAATATGCAGTGCCCCATTAGCATAACAGTGGTCACACACACTTCGAAACTGCTGGTTTCGAAATGCATGCCGCCAAGTAGCCGGGGACCTTTCGAAACGACCTCCCTGATTTCGAAAGCCCTTTCTTCACAAAATCAGATGGGAAAAAAAAGGGCTTTCAAAATCAGGGGGCCATTTCATAAGGCCTCCAGCTACATGGGCAGCGTGCTTTTTGAAACTGGCAGTTTCAAAGTGCGCACAGCTGCCATTATGCTAATGAGGTACTTCATATTCATGGAAGCACCTCATTAGTATATTCCAAAGTGCCATATTACCATACCTTCTCTGAAAGGAGGGGCTAGTGTGGCCACAGCCTTGGTGATTTTAATTTCTCTGAATATCAATAAAGCTCTACTCTTTTATTTTCTTTTACTGATCTATGATAACTAGAATGCTGATTGAGGATACATTTTCAAAATGACTCTACTTGTAAAAGTGTAAAATTATTCTCATGTTCTCCTGTTTTGCTATAGGAAACATTAGCATACAACTTTTAAATAGTGTCACACCTGCACAAACACTAAGGGTACGTCTACACGCCAAAGTAGCACACATCGAAATAAGGGTGCCAGGCACAGCTGCAGACAGGGTCACAGGCGGACTCAACAGCAAGCCGCTCCCTTAAAGGGCCCCTCCCAGACACAGTTGCACTAAACAACACAAGATACACAGAGCCTACAGCTGGTTGCAGACCCTGTGCCTGCAGCATGGATCCCCAGCTGCCGCAGCAGCATCCAGAAGCCCTGGGCTAAGGGCTGCTGCCCACAGTGACCATAGAGCCCCGCAGGGGCTGGAGAGAGAGCATCTCTCAACCCCCCAGCTGATGGCCGCCATGGAGGACCTGGCAATTTCGACGTTGCGGGACGCGGATCGTCTACACGGTCCCTACTTCGACGTTGAACGTCGAAGTAGGGCGCTATTCCGATCCCCTCATGAGGTTAGCGACTTCGAGTTCTCGCCGCCTAACGTCGAAGTTAACTTCGAAATAGCGCCAGATGCGTGTAGCTGCGACGGGCACTATTTCGAAGTTAGTGCCGCTACTTCGAAGTAGCGTGCACGTGTGGACACAACTTAAGAGTCAGAATTTGCATCTACCTACTACCACATCCTACTAGTTTTTGGAGGGGCAGAGTCCAGGCACTACAACTCCAGTGTCTAGGGTGGAATTTTTCAGTACATATGCTGTTTTTCACATCTGCCAACTACAGGTATATGTATCTACATGTATGTTCATTTTTCCATAAATATGAATATAAGCCAGCATTTGAATAACTACATTGTGTACAGATGCCCAAACAAATCTGGGCTTCTATGTTGTACTAATGTACTGAAAGAAAACTAAAACTTGAGAACCCAAAATGAAAGTGGAGGACAAAGAATGTTCTGTAGCAACCTGCAAATAAAGTCAGAACAGAAACAATCAGTGGAGCTGCTGAAAGAAGCTATTGACCATTTCTCAGTCTTTAGTTAAGTAAAATGCAGTGGTGAGGGAACTTTATCTGGTGGAATCCACTATCCTGAAGACAGCTGAACCAATAGACTTGTGGAAACAAAATTCTATTAGGTGTCTAAATCTTTCTTCTGAGATTTCTTTTATTGGCATACTCTCTAGCAGCGAACTCTATATACAATAGGATTACTATCTTAATTATAAATGCAGACTGCTACTAAACAGTGCAGAGAGACTAGTGTTTTTAAAATGTACTTTGCTGATATTTAAATTAGTGAAGTAAAAGCTATTTTAGGACCTGGTCTGAAATCCTTTCTTAGATTAAATGAACTGAGTTTTTCCCAGTTATGGACTTGTAAATTATAAGTCCATGGAGTTTGGATATATACTTTCAAAGAGACCTGAGTATTTATTATATTTACTGGTGCATATTTTACAAATTCCAGTCTTTTCTTGCAGATCAAATTGCACTTTTGAGAATAATTTTACATCCAGAGCAATTGATAATTTATTCTGGTATTCATTTCCACATTCTTTGGTGAATTCATTTATCACTAGCAGCCTAAATTGGAAAAAATTAAATGTTTTTCATATCAAAACCATATTAATATACTTTGGGAAAATGGAAGAGTGAGCAAAGGCAGTATAGGAAACATTTTTTTTGCTATATATTTTGTTAAAACAATGAAATCTGATTATTGCCTACCCCGATTCCCATGGGAACCTTAAATTCACAGAATGAGCCTAATTGAATTTTTTCTGCCTAAATGGAGACTGCCCTGGTGTGAACTTGCTTTGAGGGTGATAACAGGATGGATTGTCTCAAAGCAACAGTTCCATGAGACCTTGGATCCCCCTTCTGTTTCTTCTACTACTTCTATTACTTCCATTATCTAAAAAAATAACATTGGACTAATCAAATTACAAATTAATACCACCTTGTGGTTTAAAGTACCAGCCTTTCCCTTAAAATGTCTCAATATTGCTTAAATATTTGACTCTTAATATTTTACTCTGTATTATACAAACAAATGAACCCTGTCTTTGTCCTGTTAAAAGCATAGATACGTTTAGGAAGCTCAGCCAATGTATGTTTCACAGCAAGTTATGTCCACTCTGTAACACAAAGCTTGGCATCCTTCAGCAGCACTCATGCTTGAATTTATGCTAAAATGAGTCAGTAATGTGAGGTTAATTGCTCTCTGTTCACTGCTTTTTTCCTTTCTTTACCAAAAGAACTCTATATTGTAACATTTGTGGCAAACTTCAGAATCTTCTGCCAGATTGAGTGGTAGACATGTTCACTGCTGCAGTCATAAAGGATTAGTTTCTTCCTTATGATGTTCAGAGTGAAAATTCATTTGAAAGAGTTAAAAACAATTATTTAAATTTATAGGGCAACTATTTGCAAGACAATGAGTTTAATTACATTGGCACATAATCTGAGGGCATTCAGCTGGTGACTATTACTCTACCTGCCTCCCCCCGAAAGAAAAACAGAACAAAACAGTTTTTCATTTCTATTTATTTTCAGCCTTAGAATGGTCCCGTCTCAAAAATGATCAAACACATGCTTTCAGCTCACCCAGTTTTCAGCCTCTTTTTAGTCCTTGTTACATCTTGTATTAACAGATGAACAGGAACTGATCACAGAACTAAAAATGAAAAGTGACCATTACTCTCTCTTTCTCTCTGGCTGCTTCTACACTGCAAGCTAAAATTAATTTTATTAAAATCGATTTATTAATGCTGGGTTTTATCTATTCGATTTTGAGCATCCTCACCTTCCCACAAAATTGACTTATTGATGCTACACACAGGGGCCATTTCTACACAGGCCACTTCCTTCAGAAGTGGCACACTAATACACGGAGCGAAAGATGTTAATGAGGTGCAGATGCAAATTCGCTGTGCCAAATTAACATAACGTTTCGTAATTTGGAGTCCAGAAGACCGTTCTTCGGGACTCTGAAATGCCATGTAGAAGCATGGCCCCAGGGGGGCTTCCAGAAGGAAGCCCTTCTTCTGGAGGCCCCTTCTTCCCCAAAATTTTAGTGAAGAAGGGGCTTCCAGAAGAAGGGCTTCCTTCTGGAAGTCCCCCTCCCCGGGGCTGCACTTCTACACGGCATTTTGGAGTCTGGAAAAACGGTCTTCCGGACTCCAAATTACATAATTTTATGCTAATTAGGCATGGGGAATTTGCATCCATGCCTCATTAACGTCTTTTGCTCCGGGTACTTGTGTGCCACTTCCGAAGGAAGTGGTCTGTGTAGAAATGGCCAAGTAGTTTAAACTGAGTGCTGCAGCAGTATATTGTAGGAACCTATCTCACAGTTCCCTGAGCCCCGTAGCATTCTGGTTATTTTCACTGTTGGATCATTGGAAAAGAATGCCCTGCAAGTGGATATGGGTGTCTATGACATCTTCCACATTTCATTTCATTTCCCTCATTCCCCTGCTGTTTTAAACAAATGTTCCTTTCTCCAGGTGGGGTCTAAGTTGCTTGGCAAAAGGATGTGTTTTTTATAATTGAGGGGACAGGAGGGGTAGTAAAATGAATAGGAAAGGTTAGAAAAAAGATTTTAGGTTTCACAACTGAGACATTTTC
This sequence comes from Carettochelys insculpta, assembly GCF_033958435.1. Taxonomy (NCBI): domain Eukaryota; kingdom Metazoa; phylum Chordata; order Testudines; family Carettochelyidae; genus Carettochelys; species Carettochelys insculpta. The sequence goes on along the minus strand of NC_134138.1, from coordinate 158,523,988 downwards.
AAAATGGGATGCAAAAGCAATGGATCTGTGCAGGCTTGGATCTGAATTTAGACCTCCTGGCAAAGAAGATCCTCAGATCAATCATTTTGCCTCCTAAGGCCTAAGAGCCAGCCCAGGGCACCAAGTGGTGGGTCCCTCCTGGACTGGGTGAAAGGTGCAGACTCTCATGGACCTGTGCGGTGAGGAGGATCTACTCGAAGACCCCAAAGTGAAGCGCTGTAATGCCCAAGCCTATACTGGCTGTCCACCATCCTGGTGGAACGAGGCCACCCCCCCCCCACTCTAGCATGGAGGAAGTCCAGGTGAAGGTAAAGGAGGTCCAGAAGTGCTACATCCATGCCCAGGAGGCTTCCTGACACTCTGGGACAGGACTGACCAATTGCATCTGGATTTAGACCTCCTGGTGAAGAGGACTCTCAGAACAAGAATTCGTTGAAGTAGACATGGGTGCTACACTGAAACTTCAGTGAATCATTGAAACTGTTTCAGCTTGGGGTGGCTAAAAGACCTTGACTACAGCCATCACCCGAAAATCATGACCGCAGAGGGAGACTTCCCCTGTACGGCTAAAAGATCCTTGACTACAGCCAGCACCTGAAAATTGTGACTGCCGAAGGAGACTTCCCTTGGGTGGCTGAAAGACACTTGGCTACAGCCAGCATCTGAAAATCATGACCACTAAGGGAGACTTCCCCCGGGAAGATAAAAGACCATCAGCTACAGCCAGCCCCTTGGCCTTTGGATAAAGCCCATACAAAAATTTCCTCTGATGGGACAGACATGCTAGTGACAAAGTATTTTCTTCTGTTGCCCAAAAATTGTGACTGACTAGGGAGACTTCCTCTTCCTGGCTACAGGACTCTCACTCTAACCTTGTGCAGCACAGCTGTTTATTGTTTCAGGGTCAAGCCATGTAATATGGCTGGGAGTGGGAAAGTTCTAGACTGCATGGTGCCTCTGAGGGAAGGGAAGCAAAGGGATGTGGGGTCAGGACAAAACGTAAGTGGCTAACAAGAAGTTTCTCATCCAACCACAACCCCACCACCCACAGACTAGCTGCCATGTGATGCGGGTGAGAGAAAGTTCCAGACTGCATGGTGCATCTCAGGGAGGGAAGGGGGAGGATGTCAGGGGCAGGACAGTATGTAAATTGCTGAAAAGAAGATTCTCATCCTATCAGACAAGAATGATCCCCACCCACAGCCTAGCTGCCATGGACAACAGTGGTTGGTGCCAGGCAGCCCAGAAAAAAAAGGCAGCTAGAAGGGTTATACACAGAACCACAGACACCACAGCTGTGCTACTAGCAAACAAAACAAAAAGAAAGAAGGTTTTTTCAGCCTTTCATGACCATACAGCCATGGGCTTCCAGATGCCAAATTGAAACGGTCTTCCTGTTACCTAATTCCTCCACATCTGACAGAAGTGGAGATGTAAGGGGCCAGAGCGGAGAACTGTGGGGCATTGTGGGTCACATACGGGACATTTCTGAAGGCTAATGAATTTGATTTAAAGACATGGTGGTTCCCCATTACCCTTCATTCTCAGTTTTAAATTTGAACTGAACGCTATACCTGTTAGGTTACTATGATATTATGATATCAATATTATGTTGATTTTAGTGTACCATAAATTGAGCTAATGGAATTTACAGTGAAGACAGGCACTTGGAAAAATCGGGCTAAATGACTTAAAATCGATATTATCTCATAGTGGAGATATAGCTCCCCCCACACACATGGTGCTTTAATATGGCCAAATTATAAAGCTGGAAACAGTTATAAGCCAAATCATCTGGTAGGAAGAATTGAAGAATTTAATCAGAAAAATTAGAATTGACAATTTCTTCAGTACACCTTGGTTAGGCACTACACTAAAAACCACTATCAAGTCAGAGGAATATGCTGGTTAAAAGTCTAACTTGGTTTACAGGGAAATAAAGGCATATAACAAATGAAAGAAAGGGGAAATAGAAAGCGTTAAATATAAAAATTAGAAGCTAAGAAGTGTAGAAAATTATATTTTTAGTCTTTAAGGTGCTGCAGGATGGAGCACGAGGGAAGTACCAGAAAATTGGAAAAAAAGTGAATGTTGGCCAATTTTAAAAAGGGTAAACAGAATGGCACCGGTAATTCTAGGCCTGCCAGCATGAACCTGATCCTGGGAAAGTTAATGGAGGTGCTGATATGGGACTTGCTAAACAGAATTAAAAGAGGATAATATAATTAATGCAAATTAACATAGATTTATGTAAAACAGACCTCTTTATTTTAATATTTTGTTAGTTTCTGCTGCTAAAGTTTTCAAGTTATTAGTGTGACAGAGAAGTAGCTGAAAGAACTTCCTTTCTTCATGCAGCAAATACATCTAATTGAAAGAAGACTGCAGGGAAAGCACAAAAAAGAAGCGTATAAAACAGTTGCCCCTTTAATGAACCTCAGTGTTACCCTCCCTACTTTACATGGAGCTGAAAAAATTTTCCAGAATTCTGACTTTTTTCCCCCATGATGAGGGAGCCTGTTCACATGACTCTAACTCCCTTACTCCCATCCTGAGGGCTAGGGTTTAAGAGAGGGTACAGTAACTCCTCATGGGTGAGAAAGTGTTAAAGAACTTCTGTGGGTGAGGCTGGCCCTGCCCATCTGGACCTGTCAGTCATGTCAAGGTTGGAATAAGAGCTTCAAAGACATTGCTGGGCTGCTCTGGGAGAGAGCAGATGGCAATTCTGCTGCTCCTAAACAAGAGTGCTGGAAGCCTTCAGGGGAACTGCCCTCAGAAAGTCCCCTGTGCCTCTGAGGAGAAAACAGCCCTTGTATGCTGGCTGGGTAAGATAGCCTCAGTAAGCCCTAGGTCAAGCCAATTAGGTGACCGTTAGTATGGTCCTCTACCCCTTTCAGGGTTTTTGAATCCAATACCGTAAAAAAATGCAAGTGCAGTGGGAGCCAAGACCCCTAACTCCTTCAACACAAATTATTTAACACAACTTGTATAGTAAAAATCCCTATACTTAGGCAGATAGGGCACCCTAAAGATTTTTTAGTGTATGTACGGTGCAACATGGGACATGAACTGGAATTTGAGTCCCAGAGATGTTGAGTCCAGACCCTAAAATCACAAACGAATCCATGATGCAATTTCCCATAGAAAATTTAGGAAATTGCATTTTCTATTTACAAAAAAAAAAAAATTCTGACAGTAATGCCTGACAGCCATTGAACAAAAGGCATATCTTTCTTTTGCCTTTACGAGATTAGTGAACAGGGATAACTCCATAGGCAGAATCTTCTGCTATACTGGATATGGTAAGGTTGGAAATATCTTGGAAGTGTGAGGGTAGAAAATTGAGACTATTAAAAAGTTCAAAACGCTTAACATTTGGAAGAAATAGTATATATGTCTCCAATAGATGGTCCCCTCTTGCAACAAAACTGTTTAGTTATACATGTTGAAATCAAGGACAAACAGGAAGGTGTCTCAGTTAAAATATCTATCATGTATCTTTGACCTCTGAGACAATGACTGAGCAGAAAAGCTTCATTTTTGATATCTTTCTGCCATACACTTGGCTCTATAAGGACAGTTGGTCATTTTCCTTGTGGTGTATTTGTATCCATTTTACAGCTGCTAGTAAGATGGCTGAATCAATGATACGAGTTAAAAAGACTTTTTAAAAGAGTGAAATCAGTGTGTTATCGGTACTGAAATGGGGGAAAGATAGAACATTAGAAGAAAATAAAATACAAATTTTACATCCAAATGTCCCATGCTTCCAAACAAAGCGTGATTGCACAGACATATCTGGTATGTTTGTGTATGCAGTCAATTTATACCAGTAGGGCCATGTGTACACTAACCCAAATCTTTGAAATGGCCATGTAAATGCATATTCAGCACCTCATTAGCATGCCGCCGGCCATGGCTCTTTGAAAATAGATAGGAATAAGGGGATATTGAAGTTGGTGGGGTCCTTTATAAAAGGACCACCGTCTGGACAAGCTGCGTGGCTGAGGAAAACGGCAATTGCGAAGAGCCACGGCTGGTGGTATGCTAATGAGGCGCGGAATATGCATTTCAGTGGCTCATTAGTAATCTTCGAAATGGCCATTTGCATGGCCATTTCAAAGATTTGGGTCAGTGTAGACGTAGCCTTGAAACTGTATTAATTTAACTATGTCCTGGGTATAAGAATGACATGGATCATCTCAGGTCATATTTATTTGGTTCACAGATTTATTTTAAATGTCCTATGGTTTAGGTTGGGGTTCTCAAACTTCATTGCAATGCAAACCCGCTCTGACAACAAAAATTACTACACACCCCAAGCGGAAGGACTGAAGCGTGAGCCTGACCCAAAACCCATTGCTCTGAGCATGAGGCCAATGACTGAGCCACACCTGTCTGGGCAGGGGGGGAAGGCTGAAGCTCAAGAGCTTCAGCTACAGGCAGAGGGCCTGCAATCTGAGCCCCACTGCCAGTGGTGGCAACAGCTGCCGCAGGCCCCAGGGCAAGGTGAGGTGGGAGGCTGGCTCCACAGCCCAGAAGGGGTGGGGCTGAGGGCAGAAGGGGTGTGGCATAGGGCATTCAGACTTCACTGCTGCCCAAACTGGGCCCTCCCTGCCTTTCCTCACAGCCAAAGTAGGAGCAGCGGCAGAAGATGGAGCTCTGAGCCCCTTTGAAATGTTGGTCCTGGGGACAACTACTTCCTTGCCCCCCACACCCTTTGTTGGGCTTGCCGACTGCACAGGACTGAAGTCCTCATATTTGGCTTTGGCTCTGGGCAGAGGGGCTTGGGCTTCAGCCCCATTTCCCAGCAATTCTAAGTCAGTCCTGGGCACCCCATTCAAAGGGTTCATGTCCCAGTTTGGGGTCCCAGCCCCCAGTTTGAGAACTGCAGGATTAGGTAATTGCTTTTTAAGTAATTACATGTGCCACAGTTTTTCTTCCATCTGTTTATTTCAGTCAGATATCTCTATAGTTTCAAACCTCAGCAGTGATCTCTTCAGCTGGATGACATAACTTGGCAATCAGTAAATTAGCACACTGTGTAACTTCAAATGAAAAAAATTAAGCATGCTGCTCATAACTCTCATGGCAGAGGTTTTGCTGAATATATAACCTTTATGTGAACTTAGCTCATTAATCATAGGGAAAAAAATAGCTACTTCACATATGGAATTGAGGAAAAAAAACCCAGACAGAGTCATTTACCACTACCTAACACTCATTCCTCAAAGAAGAAAGATCATTCCTTAGAACAGAGTTAACAATGTGTGGGTTAAATACCCGCGCTGTTATTTCTGAAGAATTCATGTAAATAATGCGTATATTTGTCCCGTGAAAACAAAAAGAGTACGCCTAGTATTTTGATGCTGTAAATCAGGCCTGCATGGTAACTTCAAATATGTTTTCAGTAGGATTTTTTTAAATGTCACAGAAATTTCATATTACAGTAAACTGTTTCATATCTGGCAGCCTCAGGACTGGCAGGTTGCTGGATATTCAAATATGCTGGATAATAGAGAGGTATAACTAGCAATGCATAACACTAAAGAAAAGGAAGAGTATATATTAAGAAACAAACAAAAATATATGCATAACAATTTATTTATCTACAACAGGAGTATTGTACACTGTAAACTTATACTGTATTTGCTGTGTTTATTTGTATTTACTTTCACTGTACTGTACTTATGGAAAATGTAACTAAAATTTACTTGTGGTTGAAATGATGGCTATTTGAGAGTTCTGGATAGTAGCATGCCAGATAGGAAAGAGTTTACAGTAGACCCCTGACTTACGCAGAGGTTGCATTCTTGTGCAACCCCATGTAAGTCAAATTTTGCATTATTTGGGGGAGCCAGGAAACTGACCAGTTCAACAGTGCAGGTCAGTGTCCTTTCTCCTATGAATGGTGGGAAGCCAAAAGCCTGTTGCTTCAGCTAAATGATCAAATTAATGTTTGCTTTTACAATAAGTATTAAAACAATTAAGTAACAAAGCAGAAGTTGTGCTCAGATCTAGATTACATTAAATAGATACCTTGGATTTATACGGTACAGTAGAACCCTGAGATACGTGCACTCAAATTGTGCGAATCTCAGTTTAACACAACTCAGGGTTGTGGGGAGCTGGTGCCCACTGCTCACAGGAGTGGGGAAACTAACCCTGCTCTTGCGAGTGGCAGGGAGCTGGGAGCCAGCCAGCGCTGTTCAGTTTCCCAGCTCCCCTGTGGCATCTGTTTGCTGTAATCTAGATAGGAGCTCAACATTTGCTTTTAACTAAATTGTTCTAATAGTTATTGTAAAAGCAAACATTAATTTGATCTTTTAGCTGAAGCAGCAGGGCTCATTATGATCTTATATTCACTGTTCCCCTTCTTCCTCTGCCTCAACTTCTGTAGCTTCCATCGCACACTACTTTCTTGCCTTGTTCTAGTAACCTTTCCTATGATCCTGTTCATTAAACAACAGCTCATTGCCATCTATAGGGTTTCACTACATGAAATGATTCTGAAAAAAGCAATGCCTTGTCAGTTTCAAAAAATGATCCCATGCTACCAAAATGCTCTCTTTATCAATCCTCCCCCAAGGGGCAAACACACACTGATACACTGAAATGTTGCTATTTTCTTACCACTGAAAACACACAAGTCCCAGCATTCTTCTAACATATCATGTCTCTGATTCCATCCACAGCAAAAAACACAGGGATTACATTGCAGAACTACTAGGGATACTGGAATCTGATCAATTAACATTGAGAGATTCTAGTGGTAAGAGGGGTAGTATTCTTATCAATGTCATTTAGTAGCCTGGAGGACAAGACTGATTTTATTGGGGCTTTTTCATTACTTTTCCAGCAGTACCTCTAGGAGGTAGCTACCAAGTTTGTGAAGACAGTAAGGCCTGTATGCACAAAAGGAGATAGGCACCTAACTCCCAGAATTTCTGATCACTGCAGGGCACAGAACTCCTGCCGATCCTTGTAGGCACCTAAAATGGCTCAGTGCCTTAGGCTGTGTAGTAAAATCTCCCTATGTCCCTAAATTTCCACCTCTGTGCACAAGCACTGCTGCCTGCCTGTAGGTGCCTGGAGGTCTACTTCCTGCCTAAGTCCCAGGCCAATTCACAAACAGGAGAAGAGAGGTGTTTGGCTACCTAACTCAGGGCCTGATTCATTAGTCACCCTTTGAGCATGCCTATCGGGTGGGGCCCCCTCAGGAGATTTGACGCAGGAAAACTGGAGGATGGGCGGCAAAAACGGCCTTCTCATGGTTTTTCTGTCTGTGGTTCAACGGCACTAAATAACGGAGAGAAAGAAACAGCGAGAGTAGCTCTGTACCCTGATAGTTAGGGCACCCACGTGGCAAACTCAATGTCCAGGCCTCTGCTCCAATTACTCTTTCATTAATGTATCAACTGAGGAACAGCTTTAAGAGGATGGACTAAGGAAATGCCATATCAGCTTATTCCATTGCTCAGTGGTTAGAGCATTCTTCTGAGTGGCAGAAAAAATCCTTCCTCCCCTTCTGGGAGAGAGAGGGTGTATTGAAACTTGGTTTCCCCTGTCCCAGTTGGTTGCTCTAAACACTGTACTGAAAGATATGTAGAGGTGGCACAAGCTCCTCCAGTGACCAAAGTTCAAGTGGCAGGCAATCCAGTTAACAGCATCTGAGCATGCCTATTGGATTAGACCCCACAGGTCAATGTCTATCTTTCCTGGTACATGAATCAAGGTGGGCTTTAGGCAGAAGACAGGTGTTTGGAGACAGGTGGTTTCATGGGAGTTGTGTGAACCTAAACCTGGGATTTGGGTGACAAAGTATCTTTGTGAATCTGAACAGAAAAAAGTTATGAGACTGTCTGGTACAACTAAGTAATTATAAGTACTCTCTATGTAAATGATATGTGAATTAATAAAGGACTCTCCTATACTTAGAAGCACTACCACAGATTGAACCATCCTTAAATAGAGAGGACCTGCTGCACTCAGAATGATCCAGTCCATCAATGTGGCAATAGTAGATAACCCCCTGTGTGTTCCAGCAGGGAAGTGTTAGCTTGGATATCCACTAGTGGTCCACATGTGCCCTGCCAGTGGAGGCTGTAGTTGAAATTTCTTGAATCAGCATATCCCCTTGCTCCCTTGGCCATGACCCCTCATTTGTCAATGCCACTTAGCTTTTTGGTTTCTCTGACTTGTTGTGGCCTTTATGCCATAGGAGACCTTGAGTCACAGCAAACCCTTCCCAGTAGCCTTGAGCCAAGATTGAGCCTGTATAGATCCTGAATAAATTTAAACATGGGTAGTTATAGATTTTTGAACATCCAATACAAAACTATTTATCATTCTCTCATCTTATGCTATATGCATGTGAAAAATTATGTGGAGTAAGAAAAATGCCTGATATAATCAGTCTTTAACATAAATTAAGTATTGTCAAGTAGAGTAGATCGAGGGGAAGGAACTGTCTCTTCTTCTATAATTAGTATTACACAGAAAAAAAGAGAGAAGCAAATGGGGAAAAAAGCTGTTTTAAAAGCACCTAGCTAATTGGGACACAGGCAATATCAGAAGTCACACTGGAGATAGAAGTAAGCTCCTGACCGGTATGTCAGAGGATATGTCCATTTTTTGCAAAGATCTGAGCAAATATTTCAGAATATTTCATAAAATATTGTTCAGAAATTGTGCCAAGTGATATGAATAGGTGTCTGAAATATCATTGTACAAAAACAGCTGTTATCCTTTATATATTTCCAGGCACGATGATGGGTTAATATGTTACCTTAGTTTTATGCTAGTTTAATGCCCCCCTGCACTCAGTGGAATTACACTGGTGTAATGTGATTCTGGGATGAATCACGCCTGTGGAGTTCTAAACCCATTGCCAGAATTTTGGACCATCCAGAAATTCTGTTTGTTATGCTGTTTCATATAGTAACTCCCTGAAACTAATTTAAAACTGACTAAAGGTAGAAAGCTTTCAATACTCACAGCATTACAGGGTATGTGTTCACCATGAAATGTAAATCCAAGCTCAGAGATAAAATTCGAAACCTAATGACACATTCTGTAATACTCGGTGCTATTTTGCTTGCGAAGTCCTGTGGCAGGAGATACCTTTATCATTTTGCAAGAAATATGTAAATAATCATTAAATAGTTTATCCTCAACCATTGGCATGTTACACAAAACACATGTCTGTGATGACCATTGATTTTTCCCTGAGTGAATTTGGGAAGGAAAAATTAATTGGTAAGCAGTCAGATTTGTCTACTTTGTACCTCCTACACAGTTAGCTTTAAAAGTATCTAATAGGCAAAACTATTAGTTAGGCAAAAGATATGGAGAGTATTGAATGAATATGTAAGAACATGTTTCTTGTCAGAAATACCGCAATTTTTACACAAAATGCAGCTTATAAAGAGTTATTTCAGCATTTATAGCTTTTTCGCTAATGAAGACTAACAAAAAGACAAGGAGCAAATGAAAAAATGCCATAATTTAGCAATTAGCACAGTCCAAAATGTGGAACCCTCTGACAATTCCAACATCCTAACCTGATGCATTATCCACGTCAGCAGCTAATATTACCTGTTATTACTGGAGTGGAAGGAGAACTTCCAAATTGTGACTTTTTGGTAGCGTATGGCTAATAAGAGAGTCAGGGCAAATCTTTCGTATTGTTTGTAGAAATAGTAGGGGACTCTACATACGTGTAATTTAACTCTGATGAATAGTTGAATTTGAAAATTAATTAAGTAGCCAAAGCAAGGCAGAAAGAGCAAAGTATCCCTCAGCTTCCAAGTACATGGAACCGGACTCACTCATGTGAGGAGTAGATTACTCTGCCTTGCCTGACTGAATGGGAGCATGTACTTATTAGTCTACATAGACAATGGGCGGAGACAGTGGCAAAGTCTGGGTTCATGTCTTCATGGCCAGGATGATTTTCAGTTGACATTTATTTTTCAGTATAACTGAATTGTTTTCATATATCAAACATTTTCCCTATGATGATGTAGAACAAACTACAAAATAAATAACTAATACTAGCTCTCTTACTCTGCTGAGCAATGCTTTGCTCAGACAATCATTTGAACGTAATTTGATCCAAGTTTTTTCCCCTTGGAAAGTTGTAGTGAAAAGAAAGAGTTGCAACCGAAAAAAAATGTATTTGTGCTGGTTAAAAAAGTTAGGACGTACATTGATTAACAATAGTTGTCACAAACCCATTCCCATATATTTCATGATGGTTTACCATTACATAACCTTCTGTATATTTATTATATATATCTGGCATACTGTACTTCCATTCAGATCACTTTAATTAAACCAGCCTCCAAGCCCCCATAGAAAAACTGAAGTGTGAAAAAACACGAGCAACCAATTCATGAATAGCCCAGTATGTGAAGGCAGGCAATCTGCAGATTAGCGCACTGGTTTCCTGTTGTTAACACCATAAACATACAGAGCTGAGTAAATTATATGCTCTTACCTTCAGTCCAGCAACTGGAGCTGCATTAGAGGATATGGGCTAGAAGTCTGATGACCAGGAGCGTAAGGATAGATGATTTTTTAGCAAAGAAAACCCTATTTTTGGAGGCTTGAGAATAATCACAGCGCTCTGCAAACTCCTGGCAGAAATTAAAAGCACAAGTTTTTGTGCCGAGAAAAAAATTGTTTAAGCCAGATAATAATGCCCAGGTAGGTATGAAAAGGTTGGTAAATTAACAAAACAAGACCTTTCAAAGAGTAGTTGCTAGTTTAGAGTTAAATTTAAACAAATACCCTGTTTAACCTCAGATGTTGGAGAGTCTGGATAGCATTCAATGGATCTTCACTGGTGGCACCTCATTTATCTATTCTTAAAATGAATGACACTAGTTTTTGCTTTTGTTTTTAAATAAACTTCCTTCTGTCTGCACCCCTCTTTATAAAGTATTTCAGGGAACTTATTTTTGTGTTTCTTAAGCATATGCATAGTGTCCAGTGTGGAGGGGGGAAGCACAGGTAAACGTCAACTTCTGACCTGCTGTGTGTATTATATGGTTGCTTCTGGAATGAGGATATCAATCCATTAGATTCAATAATTGAAAGAAAAGACTTCGATTACAGAAGCGTCAGGCACTTAATTTGGAAGACTCATCAGCTCTACTTATCATGTCAAACATCTGTGTGTGCTTTTTATTTTCACATTCATGATAGCCTTCCTTCATGAAAAAGTCTAGCACAGCAAATAAGAGCCACCATCTGGATTCAGTGATGAGTTTTCTTCATAGATTGTTGTCATGTACAATAATTTCTCATGCTAAAATACACAGCAAAATTATTGTTGAACCTAATTGCTATATATATCCAATAGACACATCTCAAGATTAAATAACTTGGTTATAAAAAAAAGAAAATTGAAGGTAGCAGTTGGCCCACACCATGAGTTTATCACCTACAGAAGATGAGTGTAAAACTAAAGATTCAGTGGAAAATGCCAAGTGAATCAAGCCCCCAGGATATCTGACAGACCAGTAATTGGGAGAGGCACCTGACTGGTAGCCCATCTTTATTTCAATTCATACACTCCTTTTGAAGAAGGAAGGGGGACTTAAAATACGTGGGTCTCTCAGATTCCTAACTACGGCGCTCAAAGCTGTGGGCAAGGTCCCCCTTACAAAAATGGTGTAGGTGCTTAACGCAAAAAGGAATATGCACCTGAAAATTGCAAGCACTGGGAGGCACCTCTCTGCACCCTGGAATTAGGCATCTATCTTCATTAGAGGGGTGGGACTTAGCACTTTCCCCTTCACTTTGATATCTTCCATTCACTAGCTTAGGTGGGAAGGTGCCTTGGCTGCTGGCTTTTGTGATTTGCATTTTTGGGGGCACTTATCTCTCCGCATTTATTGTACAGAAAGACTTGGGGAAAAGTTCTGGATCAGGGTCAACATGTTTAAGTTTCTTTGTGAATCTAGTCCAGTATGTCAAATCAGCATCAAAACTGGCAGTAAGGTGTTAGGGTGAAATCCTGACCCCCAAATAAATTTTTTCATTGACTTCAGAGGGAGCAGGATTTCTTTCCTCCTTTGTCTCATGTGTGATTCAGTAGTGACTGTAGCCTCTCTGAAATAAAAAAAAGGAAAGAAAAGTATATTGTACATTGGAACCACAATTGTTGTGTGTAATATATTAAGTTCTCTACCCAGTTAGAACATTTTATACAGGGTGTGCATTACAGCCTCTCGCGTGATTTTGCTGTGAACCCCATGATTAGGCACACCATTGTTGCATGGCTGCAGGACCCTTTCAAGGAAACACAATGGGATTCGCACCCCACCAATTTTTGATGTAGGTTCACTTAAAAGTCTTTTAAAAATTCAGGCTCTAAAGTCTCCGGCTACTGGGGCTGGGGCATGTAGAGTATTATAAAACTTCACTGTAGTTAGCCGCATCAGATTGTCTCTTCTTGCCTGCAGGAACTAGATCTAATGACATGTGACCTAAACCATGTGAGATTCATATGGTTTTATGTGCTCAGGTCAACTTACCAAAACAACCCCCCAATCCTCAAAACACTGTGGATTTCTACAAAGCAAACAAATGGCAGGACATGATGATGATTCTGGAAAATATGTTTCCTTCAGACTAATTCTCGAAAGGATGTAACCTCACACAAATATGTTGATGTATTCTATACTGAGTGAATCTCTACTACATGCATCTGACAAAGTGGGTCTTTGCCCATTAAAGCTTATGCTCCAAAGAGTCTGTTAGTCTATAAGATGCCACAGGACTTCTCATTGTTTTTGAGTGAAAACTGAAATGGCAAAGATTGATATCTAAATGGAAGCTGAGAAATGCCCCATAGGCTAATGGTGGAAAGCCTAGACAAATGCTTGAAAACTGTAACCGCGTGAACATTCTGCACCCCTGAGGAACTAGTCCAGATAAGTGACAACACCAGGTTTCAGATCAACAAGCTGTGATGATCAGTGTGAAAAACATTAAATACACTGCTAAAGCAGCAGTGGAAAGTCATAGGTATAGTGAGGGAGATGGGAAAAATATTGTTCTAGATCGGGGTATCCAACCTTTTTTTCATCAGGGGCAACACAGCAATTTTTTACTTGTTTTGGGGGCCAAACACAAACTAGCCCCAAACCTGCCCCCCATCCCTAGGCTTAACCCCTTACAGCCCCAAAACACCGCATCTTCTGCCCCCAGGCTTATTGCCCCTCTGCAACCCCAAGCTGCTCCCCCAGGCTTAAAAATTCCCCCCTTCAGCCAGGCACCCTATACTTCACCCTTGGTGACTCACTGGAGCCCTGAGAGCTGTGTGGCCACCTTTTAAAAATGGCTCTGCTGCTGGCTGTGGACTGGATTAAAAGGCTCTGTGGGCCTGACTCTGCCCTGTGGGCCTGACTCTGGTCTGTGGGCCAGGTGTTGGATACTCCTGTTCTAGATCCATCAATAATGGTGCTAGGCTTCTTTGCATCCACTGAAAGTCTGGTTCCTTGTTCTCTAATGCAAAATGTTTGTTTTCATAAAAAAACTGTCTTGTAAAACATTAAACTTTTATACCACCGCCAAAAATTCAGAAAGAGTCAAATTATAAGTGCTTCTTTCTTTCTTTCTTTCTTTCTTTCTTTCTTTCTGTCACTGTGACTATTGTACACACCTGGTACTTTTTCTAGAGAACATTTATTATGAAAATATGTGTAAAAGCAGGCAGAAAACAAACAATGCTTTTTCAAAGTGTTTAATAGCTATTGGCATTGTGCTTCTGACTCATTCAGTTTAGATTTTCTAATAATAAGTCCTTCACTTTTTGGAGCAAATCCCTGTAGAGAACAATGTGTTTGATTCTTTCACTGACTACAATTATTTAATGCGTGGGTTGATTCTAAAACCTCAGTTTTGGCAGGGAAAGAAGTGGTTCAGAGAACTGTTTGTAAAGAATGGGTAGCAGATGATGACAAACTACAGGTATTAGAGCTTTTCAGTATGAAACCTTAGTAATTTGAAAAATTAAAAGAAAGACAAAAGAAGAAATGTGGAGACATCCTAGGTGTTCGATGAATTAATTATCTTAATTGTGTAATTTGTGGTAAACCTCATTTTGGATTTTCAACACTTTTAGGAACTTGGCTAATTTTGCAATAGTCAGATAACTGCACAGTCCTTTTAGAATCATATGTACTTAGGCATTTTTCAGAAAGACTGTCTACACTAGAGAGTTTTTTTGACAAAAAGATGTCTTCTGTTGACATAACTTAGGGAGTGCCTACACACTTAGGGTGCTTCCACACTACACCTCTGTTTCAAAAGTACATAACATGGTTTTTGTTTTTGAAAAATAAAACTGCTTCCTTGTTAAATAACCAAAAAGCTCCCCTCTGTGTATGAAGCTAATAACAAACAGCATCATAACTTACTATGTACATGGAGGGGGACAACTATACACATGGGGGGATAACTATATACCCTGGGGGTTAACTATATACATGGGGGGGGAATGTGGACAGGCCAGCCATTGGCCCATCACTCCAGGTGAAGCCAACTGTAGGCTGGGAGGATGAGGAGGTATGGCCAGTTTGGGTCTTTGGCCAAGGTTGTCGGCCCCAGCGGGAGATCTGGAAGGCGGTGCAGCAGGCGGGATGGCAGGTGAGGCAGCAGGCTGTGCAGCAGGTGGTGTGGTAAGTGGGGCAGCAGGAGAGACATCAGGTAGGGCTGCAGAGAGGGCAGCATGGAGGGCAAAGGGGGGGCAGCCAGGCCACCAGCTCCTCGAAGGTGGCGGCTACCCGGTTGAAGGTGGCCATAAAGTGTCACCAGGCCTCCCAGTGCCAGGTGGCCTCCTGCTCCTCGAAGTGGAGCCTCCACTTGGTACCAGAGGGCAGCAGCCACCTCGGGGTCCAGGGTGGTGCACCTCTGGCCCCGGTGGGGGTGGGCCCATCCCAGCATTGGTGGTGCCCCTGAGCAGTGATGGTCTGGGAATCTAGGGGGCTGTTTGGGACCACAGAAGGTGCCATGCTGTTGGGCCATCAGATGGTGTGGCTGCAGAAATGGGGGGAGGGGAGTGGGAGGCTGTGAGTACCAAGCCCTGCCCCATGGCCCATGCCTCCCATCCCCCTGTGGGCATCTCTTCCCCAACCACCATCCCCCATCAGTATGTGTGGTGGCCCTGTGGGTGGCCCCTTCTCATGGTCTGCCCCCTCTCCTCTTCCTCCAGGGACAGGGCGTGGCGCTGTCCATGGGTGAGGGTGCTGACGGGCACTGGTGGCTGGGGTGCCATCCTTGGGCCATGGTCTGCCCAGGCCCTGGAGGGCTGGGGTCTGCTGGGGATGTTGGGGGCCCCTGGTAACGTGATACCCTGCCACATGCCCTGGGAGTGTGTGCCTTGTGGGGTACCTGCCTGACAGTCCACTGCCATGGTCGGGGGGAGACCCATTGGGTGGATGCCCCTCTGGAGCTGTGGGAGGGGACATCCATCACAAGCTCCCCCTCCTTGCTGGACCACTCCATGGCCAGGGTGCATGTTCCTGGCTCTGGCCCTGGGGCTGCAGGTCTGGGCTCCGGACCCAACTTCAGCTCCAAGGCCTGCTGAGGCTCCTCGGCCATGGTGTCGAGGATGGCTGTTGGGGAGGAGGTATCCTGGGGACCCAGGATGGCCTTGAGCTCCTGGTAATAGGGGCAAGCGGCAGGGTGCCACCAGACCGGCTGGCTGAGTCCTGTGCCCAGGTATAACCCTGCCTCAACTCCTTGACCTTACTCCTGACATGGTCAGGAGTGCAGGTGGGGTGACCCCGCACAGTCAGGCCCTCGGCCAGCTGGCGAACGCTTCTGCATTCCACTGTTTGCTCCCCATTACATGGAGCACCTGCTCCTCACCCCAGAGCCCCAGCAGGTCACGGAGCTTGGAGTCAGTCCAGGAGGGGCCCCACTTCCTGCCCCACTGGCTGGAGGCCTGGGAGCCCTGGGATGGCCTGGGGGTGCTCAGGGGGCTGGCTGCCTGCCTGCCATGGTCTCACTCTCAGCTTCCTGCTACGGGATTTCTGGGTCCGTGTGGCTTTAAGAACCACTGGGCACAGAGATCATAGAGCCCCACAAGGGCTGGATGCCACGTCTCCACCTAAAAGCTGATTGCCACCATGGCGGACCCCACTATTTCGAAGTAACGGGATGCGGAACATCTACACACGTCCTACTTCAATGTTAGACATCAATGTAGGGTGCTGTTCCTATCTTCTGATAGGAATAGTGATTTTGATGTCTCACCATCTAGCATCGATTTCAGCTTCGAAATGGCTTGTGTTGTGTGTAGCCGAGGCACGTGCTATTTCAAAGTTGGCTTGCTACTTCAATGTTGCTTTCTAGTGTAGACACACCTAAAGGGGTCAGCACTAAATAGGATGAAGCTATGACATGTAGTGCATGTAAAGGTTTAACTGGGCTCTCATCTTCCACAATTCTAAAGTTATCAGGATGGTGATGTACTCTACTAAATAGACTCAGCTTCTTATGAAAATCAACAACAAAACGCCCTGTATGTAGCTTTGCCCAACAAGCCCATTTATTGTACCGCCTGCATAACTCTGTATATCCCAGAGTGATTAAAATTGACTTTCATGTCCCTGGTTTCTTCCACTAATACCCAGGTGACAGATCACCAGACAGGGTACTAACATACCTTGCCATGACTGTTTAAAAATGTGCTGCTCGGAGATGGAGTGGGCATTGGATCCGAGGAAAGTATGTTATTTGTAAACAGCAAACAGAAACCCCTTTTCAAAATTATTATGCTGTGCAAACAGGCAAAACTGGTGTCTACCTGTCAGTTCAGGTCTCATTTTCAGCCAGCCTGAGGCTATGTCTACAACAGAGCAATCTGTCGACAGAAGTTTCTGTCAGAAGATACCTTCCAACAAAACTGCTGTCGACAGATCGTGGCCAAACTGACAAGTGGATCGCGAGAGTGATCTGCTCTGTTGACAGAGAGTGGTTGGACTGCCAAACTGATCTCTTGACAAAAAGGCTAACGAGAAGCACAGCAGGAAGGGCTTCCTGGTGTCTCAGAAATGTCTAGACTGGCTTTCTGTCAACGGATCTCCATTGACGGAGGGGTTATACCTTGTGGGGACTGGGCTAAGACTGTCAACAGAAGTGCTGCCTTCTGTCAATTTACTGTCTGTAGATCTATAGAGTGCCTTGGGAATCTGGACACTCCCCAGGTTTTGTCAACAAAACACCAGTTTCATTGACAAAACCCTCTGGCATAGACATAGCTTAAGTGAATACTTAAAACTTTGAAAACAGCTAACTATGTGTGTGGGAAATGTGGCATCTACAGATTCTGCTGTGCAAGGGCCTGATCCAGCACCGACTGATGATAATGGAAATAATTCCATGGCTTTGAATTCATGCAGACTCTTTTGAGGAAAAAATCTTTGGTCCAAAGCTTATTTTGTGAGGAAGGGTAAACTCTTCATGGATCTGAGTGCGCGATCAAATCAATTTACTGTAGTGCATTTTATGATAAATATCTCACTCAAACGGAAGACTATGTTTTTAACTATTAAATTTGTTCAGGAAAGAAAAAATGATTATAAACTACCACTGTGCTTGCCAGAGTCCACGCTGAATCTTTTGCTGCTATTTCAGTTGTATTTTTACTGAAGGTAAACCGATAATAATGATCTACTTACATGGCCTGTTCTCTGTATATCTGTCATATTAAAGTTCATGCTGTTTGTTTATCATGCAGTGATCTATAACTCTCTGTTAATCTGATTATACTAAAAGATCTTAAAAGCCTAGGGCTAAGTAACATGTCAATTACAAATGAGTTTAACTTGGAATAAATATAAATTTAATACTTGTAATTTATTGCTTTAAATATAAACAAAGCTTTCACTATGACACACTCTATTATTAATTGCTCCACTGCCCCAAGTCCAATTAAACAAATCCATTCACATCTTCTTCAGAGGAAGTCAATGTTCATTTCTCATAGGAAGTGCAAGGAGCCTAATTTTCCACTTCTTTCGAATTTCCAATGAAACAAAGCATTTCTGTATTTAATCAAGTGTACCAGATGGGGGGGTGGAGGCTGCTGGGGGCCAGGAGGTGGGGAGAGCCATGTGATAGTGTTCATATTTCTTGGATCAAAGTTACTTTCAATCACACCTTGGTCATTTGATATTATTTCTTTAAATACAAATCATCAGATCATGTTTTCCCATTGAAGAGAGTCCACTGTCTTTTTAATATGAAAGGAAAGCAGTTTTGATGTATATTAGTGAAAAGAAATCTTACAATGACATACTTTTATATTATTTATACTTTTATAGATTAACAATGGCTAAACTGGTTTTCTTGTAATATGTGAACATATATATATAAAAATGTCAGCCTCTGTGCTGAGACCCAGTACTTCATGCCTGGGGTAAAATTTTATTGCCAAGTTATAAAAAAGAGAGTTTATAGTGGAAACACTGAGACAACATTAACTAGTTTGTACTATCAAGGAAGTGCAGCATTTAAGAATTTAGGAGTGTGTGTGTGTGTGCACGCGCAAGCATGTGAATGTTAGTGTCTAAAAATATAATTTAACATACTTCTACATTTACCGTTAAAAAAGAATTCAGGAACGTAAGAATTAGAGAGCTGAATTGTTCTGATTCAACATTTTCACATTTTGCATCCAGAGCATTTTAACCCACAGATCTCAAAAATGTGCAAAATGGCATGAAAACCTGGAGAAACAAAGGTCGGACTGCATTATTACCATTGTTTAGCAGACTGGGTAACTAACTCATGGAGAAGTGACTTGTCAGAGGTTGCAAAGCAAATGAACAGTGGAATTGGAAATAGAATTTGTCTCATGATGTCCAGTGGTGTACTCAGACCACTACAACACAGCTGCTCCACTCCTGGGAACACTGAACACTCCCTGCCCCCACCCAACAAGCATGACACTCAATTTAAGATTTTTTCACAGAGAAGCAGGAAGGAGTCAGTCTAAATGAGAATCAGTCTCTCAGAGTAGGCAAGGTGAATACCTTTGACACTGTTAAAGACTCAAGGTGCAATTTTATTATTCTCTTTCCTACCTTTACTCCAGTGTCATCATACTTTGGCATACAAAAGAATCTCAATTCATTGATATAATTCTAAGTAGCAGGACCAATATTTTTATTACAACTCCTGAACAGTACAACGTATCTGTTCAGAGAAACCACAATCCTTCTATATTGTTTGATGATTGAAATTTACAGGATTATGGATAGAAAACCTCACATTTTAGTGCTCCGTTGCAGGTTTCATATCTTAATGAAATAGCACATATGCATAAATACATAAGATAGATGCAGGTTTTCTTCTGTATTTGAGGTGATCTTGAGGTTGGGTCAATCCATATGTGTGAGATGGAATATAAGAGTAGCAGAAGTAAGACAGGAAGCAGATTGAGCAATAAAATATTCACAAAATAAACCCCACAATCACAAATAATTGAATTAAGCAATTTTAATGCAGACATGGGGCATTTCCATGGGATTAATGACTAGCTGGAAGAGTTGATGATCCAAGATGGTCATCAATTCCCCAGGAAATGTCCTGTGCCAAGGTCATTGTTGTTTTTATAACCCGTTCTTTTCAATAAAGAAAAGAGGAATCCCACATTCTACCTTTTTGCTCACAGTGTTATCATTTCTTCAGATGACTGTAGAATGGATGAGTTTGAATGGTACGGCTGAAGTAAGTATTTCCGGGTAATTTCCAGAGCAGCAACCAATCAAAACCTTTCTTTTACTATTTAATATTTTGACAGGGTTATACAATATTTCATATTTTGACTTAGGTTTAGTTAATATCCTTTTCCCAAATAATATTTTTATTTTGTTCTGGGCTCACATGTCTGGCAAACTAGGGTCTTCATTACAGCTGGGTGAGTTGGAGAAAGCTGAACATATTTTATTCCTTTAAATTCTTTAGTGGCATAAAGAAGAGAGCCTCTTGATAGAAGTGGCATGGAATTTATACATTCAGCCTTCTCTTTGGCAGTAATGTCAAGATTTATTACATAAATTCTTTGCTTAGTTCTGGTCGATAATGGAGATAATTAAATCTGTCTTTGCTATTCAATAACAATTATGAATAGAAATTTGTTAGAGCAGGTTTTTCAAGATGAAGTCTATCAGACTTGAATTGCTCTAAGTCATAATTTTATCAAGGGTATGTTTAAGATGTTATTTTATAGCAAGTACATAAATCTTTAAAATCTATTTCAAACATTAAAATTAAAAAATACAGAAGAAATAAATGGTCCAGAAGGTAAAAAGGAGTTTATGATTATTCACATGCTCCTGGATCAAACTTATTCCCATTCTACAACCTGTGACAACATTCTTTATCTTTATCTTTATCTTTACCTTTATCTTTATCTTTATAAATGTCTTTATTGTTATCAATATTCTTTATCTTAATCTACCTTTTTTTCCTTAATCTAACTTTTCACATTCAATTAGCCTAATCTGAAACAAAACACTATTGATTGCTTATATTTTTAGTAATTACTACTTGAAATGTTGTATTTGTGTTGCATTCATGCATATTCTCTTTGGCTGCATCTCCATGTGCCACTTCTTCTGGAAGCGGCATGATAATGAGCTAACTGGAAGATGCTAATGAGGAGCAGATGCAAATTTTCCATCCGTCATTAGCATATTGGCAGGTGGTTCGAAGTCCAGAAGAAGGTCTTCTGGATTCCAAAGTACATGTGGAGATGTGCAGCCCATGGGGATCTTCCAGAAGGAAACCCTCCTTCCAGAAGTCCCTTCTACCCCAAAATTTACCCTTCTTCCTTCCGGAAGATCCCTGTGGGCTGCGCGTCTCCACATGTACTTAGGAGTCTGGAACAGCTTCTTCTGGACTCCAAATCACCTGCCGATATGCTAAAGATGCATGGAAAATTTGCATTCGCTCCTCATTAGCATCTTCCGGTTAGCTCATTAGTATGCTGCTTCTTCTGGAAGAAGCGGCATGTGGAGACGTAGCCTTTTACTGTAAGGTTGCATTTCCACTAGGAAGTTTTATGAAAGATTTTTTGAATGTAGGGGGATCTTTCAAAAGATCTCACAAAGCATCTACACACAAAAAGTGTTCTTTCTAAAGTAAATCGAAAGAATGTGGTGCACCTTTGGAAATCACTCTTCTGTTCCCATTTCAAAAGAAAATGTGTGTAGATGCTTGTCAGGCCCTTTTTTTTTGAAAGAGCAGTCCTCATGGGGCTTGCTTTTTCCATCGCTGACCTGTTTTTTCAAAAGAGTGAGGGCTGTGTGGATGCTGTCTTTCAAAAGAGCAGATCACTCTTTTGAACTGCTTTTTTTTGTGTGTGGACTCACTCTTCCAAAAGAAGTTCTTTCAGAAGTTCTTTCGAAAGATCTCTGTAGTGCAGGCGTAGCCTACGTGTTTGCATAATATAGGCTACGTCTACAAGTGCACGCTACATCGAAGTAGCTAATTTCGAAGTAGCGACATCGAAATAGCCTATTTCGATGAATAGCGTCAACACGTCCTCCAGGGCCGGCAACGTCGATGTTCAACTTCGACGTTGCGCAGCCCAACATCGAAATAGGCGCAGCGAGGGAACGTCTACACGCCAAAGTAGCACACATTGAAATAGGGATGCCAGGCACAGCTGCAGACAGGGTCACAGGGCAGACTAGCGCTTCCGGGGCAACAGCTAGCTGCTCCCTTAAAGGCCCCCTCCCAGACACACTCAGCCTGCACAGCACGCGGTCTGAGGAGCCATAGGCACACAGACCCCTGGCGCCGCAGTCATGGACCCCCAGCAGCAGCAGCAGCAGCAGCAGCAGCAGCAGCAGCAGCAGCAGCAGCAGCAGCAGCCAGAGGTCCACCCAGCCCTCCCGACAGGAGCAGGGCTTGCCCTGCTCCGTGCCATGCGGGAGGCAGCTGAGCACCTCCTTGCCCCAGAGCAGGAGATGCCCCCAGGGCAGCAGGGCTCAACCCCTACCCCTGCAGCACCCCGCCCCCCCTGGCCTCACACGCTGGCGGCTGTGGAGCTACCCCACCAGCACCGACTGGTGGGAGCGGCTGGTGCTTGGGGAGTGGGACGATGACCGCTGGCTCAGGAACTTCAGGATGAGCCGGCAGACATTTATGGAGCTGTGCCAGTGGCTCACCCCTGCACTCAGGCACCAGGACACCGCCATGCGGCGTGCCCTCACAGTGCAGAAACGGGTCGGCTTCGCTGTCTGGAAGCTGGCCACTCCAGACAGCTACCGATCCGTGGGCCAGCAGTTTGGTGTCGGCAAGGCCACCGTCGGGGCTGTCTTCATGGAGGTAAGAGAACCCACGGGGGGAGGGCAGGGCAGGGGGGGTGGGGCCCGGGCACAGGAGGGCAGGGCAGGGGAGGGGAGGCCAGGGCAGGGGAGGGCAGGGGGGCCAGGGCAGGGGAGGGCAGGGGGGCCAGAGCAGCGGAGGGCAGGGCAGGGCAGGGGGGCCAGGGCAGAGGAGGGCAGGGCAGGGCAGGGCCACGCACACCCTGCTCACCCCTCATTGGTGCTGTCCCATGTGCTTTCTCTGCAGGTTGTGCGTGCCATCAATGTCATGCTCCTGCACAGGCTCGTGAGGCTGGGGGACCCACATGCCACCATTGCGGCCTTTGCCACCCTGGGCTTCCCCAACCGCTTTGGGGCTCTGGATGGGACTCACATCCCCATCCGCGCCCCGCATCACAGTGGAGGACGATACCTCAATCGAAAGGGCTACCATTCTGTCGTCCTCCAGGCCTTGGTGGACAGCTAGGGACGTTTCCAGGACATTTATGTGGGCTGGCCTGGCAGCACCCACGACGCCCGGGTTTTCCGGAACTCGGGCCTGTGCCGCCAGCTGGAGGCGGGGACCTACATCCCCCAGTGGGAGATCCCTCTGGGGGACACCACCATGCCCTTCTGCGTGATCGCAGATGCGGCGTACCCTCTCCGGCCGTGGCTCATGCACCCCTACACGGGCTATCTCTCCGCTAGCCAGGAGCGCTTCAACCAGCTCCTGAACCATGCGCGCCAGGTGGTGGAGCGCTCATTTGGCCGCCTGAAGGGACGCTGGAGATGTCTCCTGACCCGCCTGGATGCAGGCCCCAACAACATCCCCCAGATTGTGGGTGCCTGCTGCGCCCTGCACAATTTGGTAGAGAGCAAGGGGGACACCTTTTTCCAGGGCTGGGCTGCGGAGGCCGGCAGGGCAGATGTCCAGCCACCTGCTGCCCCCAGTCGGCAGGTGGATCCCGAGGGGACCTGGGTCCGGGAGGCCCTGCGGGCCCACTTTGATGAAGAGGCCGCGGGGTGAACTCTGCCCAGGCCCCCTACTGCCCGCCCCTTCCTCCACCACACTCCTGCCCCAACACCTGCACCATGGAGCACCCCACCGCACCCCCCTCCCACTTGTCCTGGACAAATGACAGCACGCACTTGTGGCTGAACTTAAACTTTTTTTTTTCTTTCCGAACCGTTTTTTTTTAACTATAAATATTAGAACCAAAAACAAAGTACGTACAAACATGTTGAAAAAAACCAATATGTACAAAAATAAAACAATACAAAGAAACAACTGTCCTCAATAATAAAAAGAAAACCAGGGAGGATAAAGGGGAGAACTATTTACATGGGGGGGACGGGGCAAACCGGGGGCAGAAAATAACAGGGTCCAACTATATACAAGGGGGGGGCCACGTCCCGGGCCCCTCGCCCCTATAGCCCGGCACTGGGCGTTGGCGGCTGGGAGCCCCGCCGTGGTCGCAGCCCTGTCCGGGGCTGGGTGGGGGCGGGCCGGACCGGAAGGTACGGTGGCCGGCGAGTGTCAGGTGGCTCCAGGGGTCCCTCGGCGCTCCGGCCCTCGGCGGTGGGTGGCGGGGCGACGGCGGACAGGACGGCGACGGGCGGAGCAGCTGGTGGTGGGGCTGCAGGAGCAGGCAGGGCGGGCAATGTGGTGGCCGGTGCGGCATGGGGGGACAGGTAGTCCACCAAGTGGTTAAATGTGTCCATGTAGGCCCCCCATGCCTCCTGGCGCCAGGCCAGCGCCCACTTCTGCAGCTGGAGGTGCTGCTCCGCGACCTCCAGCTGCCGATGGTGGATGGCCAGCAGCTGGGGGTCCGTCGCCGTCGGCTGTTGGTGGCGCGGGGTCCGCCGTCTAGCCCGCCGTGGGGCCGGTTGGTCCTCGGCTGAGGGGCTGCCCTGGAGCGATGGTCCCGGAGGGCTCTCCAGGACGACTGATGCCTCGCCGGCGCTCTCTTCTGGTCCTTCTGATGGTGCAGGTGCAGGACACAGGAGAGGAGGGGGGGAAGAAGAATGGAGACAGGCATTAGTGTGGGGCCCGAGCCATGGCCTTTGTCCCCCCAGCCCTGTGCTGCAGGTTCCCCATCCCCGTCCCCGGGAGATGCTGCTGTGATGGATGGGGTTCAGGGGTCCCCCTGCCCTGCACCCCGTCCCCTGGTGGGAGCGACTCTCACTTCACCCCGCAGGGTCTGACAGCAGGAGAGGTTTCTTAGGCCACAGATGCCCAGTTTCTCCCAGGAGTGACAGCACCAGCTGTCGGAAGAGACAGTCCTTCCAACCCATCCTGGGGAGAAGACCCCAAGGGGTGCCCCTCTGGGATGCAGCTTTCCCCCTCCTCAGGCTGGCTGCCTTCCAGCTCTCCCTTCCCCTAGCCTCTACCTGTGGGCCCCGCCCTCGCCCCCCAAGTCCAAGCCAGCTCGGCTCCTCCCTCCTGTTTGTTCAGGGCAGAGGTGTCACCTGCCAGCTGTAGCCCCAGGATCCTCCTTTGCCCCTGGGAGCAATTCGGCTCTTGTTGCTCATATGTAGCCTGAGTCTCCCTTTGGCACTCCCCCCACTCCATCACATGCTGCTGCTGAGGGGTGTCCCACCCTCTCCTCCCGGGGGCCCCTCGAGGTTCCGCTCCCCCCTGGCCCGGGGATGGGGCATGGCACTGTCATGCGGGGTGGGCAGGGGGCAGGGGCTGATGCAGTGCTGTGAGGGCCATGGCCCTGGTGTCGTTGGGGCCATGGCCATGTGAGCATGTGGGGGGCCCTGGACACATATCTCTTACCCCCGCCCCTCGAGCCCAGGGGTGTCCACCAGAGGGGGGTACCTACCTGTCGGTCCGCTCCCACGGTCCGGAGATCCCTGGGGGGCGGAGGCCCTGCTGCTGCTCCGGGATGGCAGGAGGAGGATCTGCAGCCCAGATTCTGTGGAGGAGGAGCCCCCCTCCTCCTCCTCCTGCCGCGATGTCCCGGGGGTGGCCTCCGGGGGGGGCCCCCGGGGTGCGGGGCTTGCCTCCGGGGTGGACTCCGTCTGCAGGGCCTGCTGGGGCTCGTCGGCCGAGGTGTCAAGGGTGGCCGGAGGGGAGAAGGTGTGCCGGGGGCCCAGGATGTCCCTGAGCTCCCTGTAAAAGGGGCAAGTGACGGGGGCGGCCTCAGATCGGCTGGCCGCATCCTGGGCCCGGGAGTAACCCTGCCGCAGCTCCTTGACCTTACTCCTGACGTGGTCAGGAGTGCGGGCAGGGTGACCCCGGGCAGCCAGGCCGTCGGCCAGCCGAGCAAACGCATCCGCATTCCGCCTCTTGCTCCCCATTACCTGGAGCACCTCCTCCTCGCTCCAGAGCCCCAGCAAGTCCCGCAGCTCGGCCTCTGTCCAGGAGGGGCCCCGCTGCCGCTTCCCAGCCTGGCTGCCCTGGCTCCCCTTGGGGGGGGTCCCCTGGGGGTGCTGGGGGGGCTGCCGGGCAGCCATCGCAGCTGGGTGGGGGGCTGAGGTATGTGCAGGCTGGCCGCGTGTGCAGGCTGCAGCCTGCACGTTCCCTCAGCTTCCTGCACAGGAAGGGAGGGGGAGGGGACCTTTAAGGGGCCGCTCCACATGGCCACCAGTGAGCTGAGGGGCTGGAGAGAGCGTCTCTTAACCCCCCAGCTGATGGCCGCCATGGAGGACCCGGCAATTTCGACATTGCGGGACGCGCAACGCCTACACGGTCCCTACTTCGAAGTAGGGCGCTATTCCGATCCCCTCATGAGGTTAGCGACTTCAATGTCTCGCTGCCTAACGTCAAAGTTAAGTTTGAAATAGCGCCCGACGCGTGTAGCCGCGACGGGCGCTATTTCGAAGTTAGTGCCGCTACTTCGAAGTAGCGTGCACATGTAGACGCAGCTATGCAGGGTAAAGCTGGTTGCTCTTTCTTCATGTCAGGTGATGTAGTTAACTTACGTATTTTCAGATGCTGAGTAGTCTTTGTTTCACCATACCCATATTATTTTAACTGGCCAATTAGCTGTTATTAAACTATTTTAAAGAACATACAGGCTGTGTCTACACGTGCCCCAAACTTCGAAATGGCCATTTGCATGGCCATTTCGAAGTTTACTAATGAAGCGCTGAAATGCATATTCAGCGCTTCATTAGCATGCGGGCGGCAGCGGCGCTTCGAAATTGACGAGCCTTGCCGCCGTGCGGCGCGTCCAGACGGGGCTCCTTTTTGAAAGGACGCCACCTTCTTCGAAGTCCCCTTATTCCCATGAGCTCATGGGAATAAGGGGACTTCGAAGTAGGCGGGGCCCTTTCAAAAAGGAGCCCCGTCTGGACGCGCCGCGCGGCGGCAAGGCTCGTCAATTTCGAAGCGCCGCTGCCGCCCGCATGCTAATGAAGCGCTGAATATGCATTTCAGCTCTTCATTAGTAAACTTCGAAATGGCCATTTGCATGGCCATTTCGAAGTTTGGGGCACGTGTAGACATAGCCACAGAAACTTATACACAACAAATTATTTCTTCCCACATTTTTATTAACATTTTTATGGGTAGTTTCCAGTTTCTTACCTTTTTTTCCTAACAAGAGACACACTCCGAATATAGACAAGAGACACACTCCAAATATAGGAATATAGACTATATGTTACATTTGGGGCTTCACTGAATTTCTTTGCATTTCTTTACACTATGCTGAGAGCATGAAAAAATGGATTGAGCTTATGGAGTCTTAGATCCCATTACTGTCTTGTTCTGATATTAGAAACTAATCCTAAAGACAGATCCACTGGACGGGAACTGTACACTAATAAGGAATTCTGATAGACCCAATGTCAGGACTGAAAATTGCTGGCAGATCTTGTTGGAAGACTAGGGATTTGCAACTAGAAACACAAGGGGTCTTAGGCTTTGCAAAACTAATCTTTAGGTGATCTGCTGCCTGAATTAAGCACCCAGACTTATCTACAATACATGGAGATAGGTAGAATTTATAAAAGTCAACACACTGAGCAGGGAGCTATCTAAACTATCCGTAAAGAAATGCCAAGGAAAGGAGTGCTCCTAAACTACACCATGAAAGAGACTTAAGCCATGTTTTTTGTTCAGTGCTGCAGAGGTGCAGCTGTACTATTATAGATGCACCACTGCAGTGTGTCTGGTGAAGACACTCATTTCTCATGGGAGATAATTCTCCCAACAGGATTAAAAAAACCTACCTGAACAAGTCGGGCTGTGTTGGCAGGAGAAGATCTCACACTGATGTAGAGCTGTCCATGTAAACCTTCATGTGTGCATTCCTTGTGCTGCTTATGAAGGTGGAATTTTGAGAGACATACATTTTGCTGACATAGGCACTAGTGTGGACAGAGTCTTAAGTGCTTTAACTCCACTTAGGGATCATTTACAAACTCCCTTCCCCTCTGGAGCTAGGTGGATAAGCCATTTTTAATAAGAAAGCCATGGAATATTGCAATTTCTGTGCCCCCAAGGAGCAGTGAGACTGCTTTCTACAAGCACCACCAGGGACACATACCGGTCATCTATCTCCATGCAGTGAGAAGCTTAGGAAACAGTCATGTCATCTTGATACAATGCCTCCTAAATTACCTTTCACCTCACCTCCACCTCTACAAATGCAGGATGTGTCCTGATGAAACTGTCTAGCCCTATGTTTGCTAAATTTGTATAGGTTGTTTAAGAGGTAAAGAGGGGAAAGTGGGGAACTTGATACAAATATTGGAAGGAAGCAAATGTAAACAGAGGGTAGTTACAGTGATAAATGGTGATGTAGCTAGCACTAATAGAAATTATTCAGAAATAGCAAGAAAAAAACTGAAAAGTTAGGGAAAAATGACAAAGATGTGAAGGATAAAGCACCCAGTACAATAGCTTACAGTAGCTGCGTCTACACGTGCACGCTACTTCGAAGTAGCGGCACCAACTTCGAAATAGCGCCCGTCGCGTCTACACACGTCGGGCGCTATTTCGAAGTTAACTTCGACGTTAGGCGGCGAGACGTCGAAGTCGCTAACCTCATGAGGAGATAGGAATAGCGCCCTACTTCGACGTTCAACGTTGAAGTAGGGACCGTGTAGACAATCAGCGTCCCGCAACGTCGAAATTGCTGGGTCCTCCATGGCGGCCATCAGCTGGGGGGTTGAGAGATGCTCTCTCTCCAGCCCCTGCGGGGCTCTATGGTCACCATGGGCAGCAGCCGTTAGCCCAGGGCTTCTGGCTGCTTCTGCGGCAGCTGGGGATCTATGCTGCAGGCACAGGGTCTGCAACCAGTTGTCAGCTCTGTGTATCTTGTGTTGTTTAGTGCAACTGTGTCTGGGAGGGGCCCTTTAAGGGAGCGGCTTGCTGTTGAGTCCGCCCTGTGACCCTGTCTGCAGCTGTGCCTGGCATCCCTATTTCGATGTGTGCTACTTTGACGTGTAGACGTTCCCTCGCTGCGCCTATTTCGATGTTGGGCTGAGCAACGTCGAAGTTGAACATCGACGTTGCTGGCCCTGGAGGACGTGTAGACGTTATTCATCGAAATAGACTATTTCGATGTCGCAACATCGAAATAAGCTATTTCGATGTTGGCTGCACGTGTAGACGTAGCCAGTGAGGACACTGTTTAGTATTTTCTATGGGCCTCTCATCTAAAGTATAATCCTGCTTCTCTGAAGCCCTGTACTTCCCTTCCTTAACATGAAGAAACCTTACTGTCAAAAAGCTTTAAAGCTTTAAAAAGAAATATTCTGGAAATAAGGACAAACTCCTCAGTGGCACTCAGTTGGCTTGGTTTCTGTGAAATAAATGGAGCTATGCTGATTTATACCAGTTGAGGATCTGGTCTAAATCCTTTAAATGTTTTGTCATAATATTGGTATTTAATATTATAGAATAAAGTTGCCTGTGCATAATCTTGGAGCAAAGCTGAAATAGGTTTGCCATTAGAATATGAAAGTTTACAACAAAACAAGTTTTGAAGAGTCTTCACTTTACCATCTATTTTGGTGACCTTTAGTGGTATGGTAAAAGCAACCTGATGTGAATGTAATATAGAAAATATATGCAGAAGATATTGAAATAGCTATGAAAAAGTGAATGGTTGTTGTTAACCATCCAATTACTTCTGGCACTGTTGTAAGACATTTTTGTACTGTTCCTATGTTAAAGAAGGCTTTCAGACTGATAACATCACACCTGTGTAAATATGAAGTAGGATTCCATAAGCTTAATTTACGATTATAGTTATTTTTCTTTAAATTAATTGTAGAATAATCTATGATAAGGCAATTCATTGTTGGCGGTTAATTCAGACATATCTCTGCAATGTCTTATTGCTTAATTATACCTTTTGTTATGAGTCTTTTGGCATATTTCTGAAAACAGTCTCCAACAAAGAACAGGATGAATGTTTCTTCTGTATTCTTCAGTGTCAGCTGGAGCATTCGACCTTTATGTTTGGTAAAGCCGGTCTGTTCAGTTCTTCTTTCCTATTCAGTAAATTTTCACTTCAGGCAAATTTAAATCATGTGGTATTTAATCCAAATAAATAATATTATTTAAACCCAGTCATTTTCTATTGCACAAAACTGTTAAACAATGTTTTGTTTTGTTTTAATTCTGGTCATTAACTTTGGAAATTCTTAATGGTAATGTGTATTGTTAGAATACACAGTAAATTATCTTTTTGATTCACAAGAATTTAACTAAAACCACAGATGCATATTGTTTTTCAGCTATTTTTTATTCTTGGCAAATCCAAAACTCCCAGTTAAGTCAATGGGAAATTCAGCACATTGGAAACTGAATAGTTAGCTCTTTGTGACTTGACTGAGATTATACTTGCTATTGGAAAACTACCTTTGTGCAACAGGAGTAGCTGTATTGACTTGAACAAGGCAGAGAGGCAGAGGTGGAAAAAGTATCCAAAAAGTTACTTGAGCAAAAGCGCAACTGCTTTTTGGGGTTGTGGGGGGGAATGCACTTAAGTATAAGTTATTGGTGCCCCTCTGGAAAATTACTTGAGTAAAAGTACACACAAACACATGGACATGTGCGCACACACTTATCACATCTAGATTGTACTCAAGTATCCAGAATGAAAACAGCTCTACTTTTACTCAAGTAATTTTCCCTGTGGAACAAGGCTAGTTAGGCATGCACTGAAGTCTTTGAAGGACTGGGGCCCAAGAGCTGATATATATTATTTTTTTCCCTCAGGGGAGTAAAAGCA
Organism: Carettochelys insculpta; assembly: GCF_033958435.1. Classification (NCBI taxonomy): domain Eukaryota; kingdom Metazoa; phylum Chordata; order Testudines; family Carettochelyidae; genus Carettochelys; species Carettochelys insculpta. The sequence continues at coordinate 158,493,453 of NC_134138.1, read as the reverse complement.
CTGTCATTGCTGTCAATAGGATTGCTTCCATACTTAAGGGCTTTTTTTTAGATTGGGGTCTATGAATGAGTGACCTGGTTTTGATATAATAAGAAATTGCCAAAAACTCCACCTAAAACTTCTTGTCCGGCTATTGGATCTTCATTTTAGGTGACCCACTCCTTTGCAAATTATAGTCATTTGTGTGATAGTCAGAAGATGTTTGGGCTGCTTAACATTTCTACTTTCTTCTTGCTTGGGGATGTGCACAAATGACACAATATGACCCATATGGTTGATTAAAATATGGTCTTGGCTCTGGAAGGATTACTGACTGTAATAAAAGGTATTTAGGGTCTGGCATGGGTTAAGTCAGGGAAAAAAGGGGTTTCCAGTGATCCAGTATTCAGTGAAGCCAGATCAAGGGAGGGAAAAGGGAGGATTCCTTTTGGAGAATAACAGATAAGCTGATATTACATGCTTGGCTCAACAATCACTGAACAGCCACCAAGGAAAGAAGAAATTAATATTAGAATGTGGGCTCAGTGGCTTTTACTGGATCCACCAGTACCCAGAGAAAATGAGACTCTGGGAAAGCCCCAAACAACTTAACCTCATACACTTCCACCCTGCTAAAGGACAATCTTATGAAATTACAAACCTAGAACAGTAAACTCACTTAGGCTGTGCCTACACAGAAGCCCACCATCGGAAGAGTAAAATCAAAAGCCAGAAATTGATATACCGGCTTTCAAAAGAACACGACCACATGGCAAAGGCGGATTACAGTTCTGACCCACTCTTTTGAAAACCCCATCCCATTACTTCAAAAGAGAGCGTCCACATGTGTATGAGTGCTCTTTTGAAAGAAGGGAGTTGGAGATGCCATGGATGGAGTCGCACAGCCGCCAAGCCCTTCTGGGGCCCGCAGCCAGCTGCCACCTTAAAGGGCCCCCCTCCAGTTCCCCCGCCCTGCACTAGCTGAGACCTGCTGAGCTGCCAGGAGCAATGTGGGACCCCAGTCCAACAGCACCATGGCCTATGACACCCTGCTCCTCGCACTGGATTCAGACATCGTGGGCACTGTTGCCCATGTTGTTTGCATGGTCGCCACAGCTGCTTCCCTCCTCCCTGGGAGACAGAACAGCCCCCCTGAGGACATGGAGCCCACCCAGCCTGCACCCCACCCCCAGCATCCCGGTGCCTATGGAGCCACCCCAGCAGCATGGACTGGTGAGAGCAACTGGTTCTGGGGCAATGGGATGATGCCACCTGGCTTTGGAACTTTCACACGAGCTGGGACATCTTCCAGGAGCTGTGTCACTGGCTGGCACCTGCATTGAGGCATCAGGACACCACCACGTGGCCTGCACTCCCCCTCGACAAGCGAGTCGCAAGTGCGGTATGGAAACTGGCCACCCCAGACTCCTACTGCTCAGTGGGCCACCAGTTCAGGGTGGGCAAGGCCACTGTTGGAGCAGTGCTCATGGAGGTAAGCTGGGCCCAGGGCACACTCCCACCACAAAACGGGGGAAGGGGGACCATGGGCACAGGGACCCCTCAGGGGCTGCCGGCCTGGGGAGGCCAGAAGGGGGTCCCCAACTGGCGGTGGGTGGGAGGGGGTTGCCAGCTGGGAACACAGAACACCCTGCCACACCCTCATGAGAGTGCATGGCCTCCCTCCCATGCAGGTTGTCAGTGCTCTGAATGCCATGCTCCTGCACTGGGTCATCTGAGTCAGGGACCTGGATGCCATCATCAAGGGTTTCTGCTCGTTGGGGTTCCTGAACTGCTTTGCTGCCCTGGATGGGACACATCCCCATCTGCACCCCACCACACAGTGCCGGCTGCTATATCAACCAGAAGGGCTATCACTCGGTGGTCCTCCAGGCCCTAGTGGACCACAAAGGCTGGTTCACGGACATCTACGTGCGCTGGTCGGAGTGAACCCATGACGCAAGGGTCTTCTGCAATTCTGACTTGTGCAGGTGTATGGAGGCCAGCACCTTCATCCCCCAGCGGGAGATGCCAGTTGGGGACACCACCATGCCTCTATGCACAGTTGCAGATGTGGCATACCCTCGACTGCTGTGGCTGATGTGGCCCTATACTGGCCACCTCGACCCCAGCAGGGAGGCTTTCAACACCCACCAGGCCCAGCACGTGGTCGAGTGGGCCTTCGGGCACCTCACGGGGCAGTAGTGGTGCCTTCTTGCCCGCCTCAGGGTGGGTGTGCGCAATGTCCCACAAGTGGTGGGCACCTGCTGCATCTTCCACAACATTGTGGAGGGTAAGGGGGGTGCCTACATTCGGGGTTGGGGAGCTGAGGCCACCATGGGGTTTGAGCAGCCGGCTGCTGCTGCCAGCCGCCAGGCAAACCACGATGGTGTCCGGATCTGGGAGGCCTTTCGTGTAAATCTCACCCCAGGGCCACATTGACACCTCCCCCCAATGCCCACCCCTTACCCTCCCCCCATACATCCACCCCCCCACCACATGCACCACCACCACCACCGCACCCGTGCCCCCCCCATAGGACCATGGGACATGGGCATTGGTACACAATAAAAGCCTTTATCAACAATAAACTGTGAAAAACTGTGGTATATATGTCCAACTATTTACAATGTGGGTGGGGGGGCTGAACTTGGAGGAGGGTAGGGAAGGGACCAGAACTGGGAGAGTCACTTGGGCAAGGAGGTTGTGGGCTGAGACCCCCGCTGGCCCTGGGATCCCCTTCCCGCCCGGGAGTGGGTGCCACGGTGAGGCTGGGATGGGACAGGGAGCACCGGAAGGTAGGGGCACTGTGGGATGGCAGAGGGAGCATCAGTGTGGGGTGGGCAGGGGACCCTGTGGGGGACCTTTTGGGGGGCGTCCTGCAGGGGGCTCAGGGGGTTGGGCAGCTGGGGAGTGGTGTGGAGGGCCAGGAGCCAGATCACATTGCCCAGGTGCTCCTGCAAAGTCCCATGGATGGCATTCAGGTGGGACATGAGCTAGTCCCAGGCCTCCATCCACCACGCCAGGTCAGTCTCCTCCAGCTGGAGGCAGTGCTCCATGAGCTCTGCCAGGTAGCGGTTGGCAGGGTAATCCCCCATGTACTGCTGCAACCTCCGGCTGAACACCCAGCATCCTGCTGCCGCTGGAGGTGCCTAGCCCCTGTGTGGTGCCTCTGGGAGGCTCTTGGGGACCACCAATCCAAAGGACTGTGTGGGCCCTTGCTTGCTGCACTTGGAAGGGGTGATGGATAGCATGTCAGTCTCCAAGCAGAACCTCGTCCCCCATTCTCCCCAGGACTCTGTCCCCCCAAGCCCCTCCTCCCCCAACCCCCCGGGGCCTGGCCATGGTGGGCATGGCATCTCTGTGGTGTCAAGTGCACACAGGGCTTCCCTCCTGGGTAGAGCCATCCCGAGTTGTGGGCTGGCCCGCGAGCATCCCACTGGGTAACTGGGTTCCTGGAACTGTCCGCAGGTCTGGGTGGTGGGTTGTGCAGGTGGGTGCAGAGGGCATGTTTGGGGCTGTGGCCAGCTGGGGTGTCTGGCCCTGGGCCTCTGGCCCTGTGCCCAGTCCACTGGTAGGGGAGCCACCCCCACCCTGCCCACCAGGGCGCTGGCCCTGCTGTGCACTTACTGGGGGGGTGACCTTGAGGATCTCTGGGGACGCCCAGCTCCTCATGGCCAGGCTGGAAGACTGTGAGGGGACATCAATGACAAGGTCGCCCTCCTAGCTGAACCAGTCCCTGGTGGTGTCTGCCCCCTGGCTCGGGCTGGCTGGTCCTGGCTCCTGCAGCTCCTCTGGCTCAGGCTGGTCCCCTGAGCTGTCCAGGACCACTGTGGGTGGGGAGCTGTCCCGGGGCCCCAGGATGTGGTGGAGCTCGTGAAAGTAGGAGCAGGTGGAGGGGCCTGCCCCGAGCCCCCAGCCTTGTCCCAGACCTGGGCATAGTCCTGCCGGAACTCCTTTACTTTGCGCTGGACTTGCTCCAGGGTCTGCTCCGGGTGGCCTTCGCTGGTCAGTCTCCAGGCCAGGCAGGCAAAGGCAGTGGCATTCCTCCGCTTTACCCCCATCTCCCACAGGACCTCCTCTTCTTTCCAGAGGCCCAGGAGGTTTCGGAGTTCCCGGTCTGTCCAGAAGGGTTCCCTTTTCTTTTTCTCAGGGACGGACCCCTGGGAACCCTGTGGGGGCTCGGAGGGGGGCCCTGGGGCTCAGGAGACTGCCAGGCACTAGCCATGTGCCTGTTGCTGTCATGGGGGGTGGCTGAGAGGGCATGCTGCTTGGGGCTCGTGCTTTCACAGCATGCCTGCTCTCAGCTTCCTGCCACAGGTTTTCTGGGTCCGTGGGGCTTTAAGAGTGACCAGACGCGTGGGTCATAGAGCTCTGCTTGGCGGGGCAGGGTGTCTCCAGGCTTGGGCTGGGTGCCATTGTGGAGGACTCTTCTTTCGAAAGAGCAGGCCATGGAGCGTCTACACATGCCTTCTTTTGACGTTTTTCGACGGGCGGCGCTCTTCCTGTGTGGGATCAGGGTCCAGCTTTCGATGTCTTTCAGTTCCAAATTGAAAGAGTGCCTGGCACATGTAGCCACTCCCTTCATTCTTTTGAAAGAGGGCTGGTCTTTTCGAAATACTGTACACGTATAGACACACTCTTAGGGAGCCCATTTTGAAATGAATAATGAGACAGAAATAACAGAAATCCTGAAGGACAAGTTCAGTTTTCAGTTATATTGGTGGAACCTAATTGAAGCTAATAGAGAAACACAGGTGTAACTCAGCAGAAATGGAGCCATGAAGTTTGAAAATACATACAACTAAGTTACACTGTCATTATTTACCAACTTCGGAGGTTATTAGGAGCGTAGCCAAAAGCTGGAGTGGTTTGTAATACGTGATATATTTCCTTATAGACGGGCAAATAACATACCTGGCAGACGAAATAAAATGTTGCTTCATCTCTAAAATTAATTAACTGAGAAACAGAACAGAAAAATGAAACTCTTCTATTTCCTAAAGGTTAATCTATAAGGAAATAAATCATGTGGAGGAATGAGGTAGGCTTGTCCGTAGTTTATGATTAAGCACTTCCAATGCTGTCAGTCTGTAAGGCTGTGTCTAGACTTTGGGGAACTGTTGGCTAAAGATACACAGATTTTGTCGACAGAAGCCTTCATTCTAGCCATAGCCCAAGTCTCTGCATTTGCTCAGAAGTTCTCATCAGAAGTAAGTTAAGTCTTTTTTGTAAACAAAGGAAAGAAAGTCTCAAAATCAAAACTGGTGTAAGTTGTTGGTATCTCTGGAATTGTATCATAAGATATCTCTTACTCTTTGTCAATTCGTTTTACCCACAATGTCCCTAATTTATGTACAGAATGTTTTCATGCAGTATTTGCAGTCCTCTTGGAAGAAAGCCTTGAAATTTGTGCTAAATAATTTAAAACTAATGTTTTTGGCTAAGAAGAGAATTCTATTACAGAGCAGTAGTAACCAAGACAAGTTCATCATTTATCCATTGTTTTGTGTGTATTCAGGCCCTCTAGTGAGGGTGGGGCAGAGTGTGGCAATTGCCTTTGAGCCTAGTGATATAAAAGGGCCCGGAGCTCACAGTCACTCGTGTTACCACTATTGTGGCAGTGGTGGAGTTCAGCATACTGGGCCTTTCAAATCACTGATGGAGTGAGGTGTGCTCCGGGCAGCTGAGGGCTTCCACCAGAAGCCTCACCCACTCAGGGCATGTGGGAATAGGGCCCCCTGCCTTGCCCAGGGTCCCAGTGAGGTTGTTGGCTCCACAGTGTGTACTTGTCTAAAATCTTCTGTACTTGCAGCACTCTATAGATATCAGCCAATAAAGGTTTGCTGTCTTTCAAGCTAAGGAAGGTGAAAAGTAAAAGCAGCTGTAAGGCCAAAATGCAATAGCTATTTCACCAGCTTCAGGGAATTGGTTGGCAACATCCAAAGTTAGTGCTGAAAAATTCAGATTAAAAGAAACAATACTGAGCCTGAGTCCTGCAAAAATAATGTGTGTGTGTTTTGGCTAGTGTAGTCGTAGTCATAGTCTCGTACTAATTCAGTCTGGGGCTTTTCTTACTGCAATTAGATAATTACACTGATTTTTGTTGTTGGATAAATGGTTACTATCAGGGTTGAACCCAGGCTTTATGGGGCCCTGCACAATGTTATTAAACTGGTGCCCCTATGCCTGATAGCAGCCAAGCCAGAGGATTGGGGTAGGGGTGGGGATGGGGGATGATTATTAGAAATGTGATTTTATAATTTTATAAACACACTCATGAAATATTTTTTAAGAAAATATTTTAAACCAGAGCCACTAAGTCTGCCCTTAACCCACAAATACCACAAGGCCTCTCACCCTATCCCATGGCTCAAGGATCATCACCGGATCCCAGGATTTTTATCTCTGTGAATCATTCATTTTGTTTTTGAAATGCATTAAAAATTGGGTGCAGGATGTAATGAATTAACAACTAATTCAAGTACCTGAATTAGGTATCAAGCACATTCCTGTTTAATCCACTGTGTCTTGAAAGTCCTTCAAGGAAGGCGAAAAACTTCTCAGCCTTCTGACTATTGGCCCGTGGAAGAAAGAATTCCTTCCTAACCTACAAATGGGCAAGTGATTAGATCCAGCATTTGCTAAACTGGATTCCCATTTCTAATTCAGGGAGGGCTGCTGGAACAAAGCTGGAAGAGGTTCCACATAGACCCTGCCCCAAGTTAAATCCTGGGAGTGGGGAACGCTGGCAAATCAGCAGCCCTCCTCCCTAAACGGGGGCAGACACTCCCAGAGGGAAGGAATAACTACCATATATTCTTGAGTCAGTGTCTACATTTCCTCACTGCTGGGGGACTATCCTCACCAAATTCTCCATCCCACTCAGGCAGGTGAGTGGCATTACGAAGTGCATTGAAATATTAAGAGCTGTCAGCAGAAGTGGTGAATTTAGAACCCTTGATTCCTAGTTTAGTGGATCTTTGCTTAAGCCAAAGATATTTGAAGAACTTTCTTCCTCACCCACAAACACGATCCAGTGCTCTGAAGCACTGAAGTATATATTGTACTTGGAAAGTACCAACATATTCAAGGCACCTGAACCATCAGCATGTTGAAGGTGTAACACACAGGTGAATATCCTGGATGAAGTGTATGGACGGCCCAATTTCTTAGGAAATGGTGGCAAGTGTTTTGGCCTTGTGAGGGCCCCTAAGACTGAGATCATGTTTTGAGAAAAGGGTTTTGCAAACTTAAAATCCCAGAAAAAAAAAAACCGTGGGCAAGGTTTGAAAGACTTCTCACCCGCCTGCTGGAGTTGGAGTGATCTCTGGTAATCTTATTTGAATACAAATAGATTATTTTATTATTTTAATAAGCTTTCCCTCTACTGTGTTTACTTTAAGAATTAAACGTACTTGCTTACTAGCTGCAAAGTAAATTAACTGTAATAAATACACTCTTATCTGTCTCTGAAAAGAAGGGAAAAGAAGCCTGTTTAGTCAGCCTTTCTTTTGCTGGGGATAGCACAGTGCAGGCAGGAAGCTGTTCAGGTAGGAAATACCCAAGTCAGAAGGGACAGTTATGTCCCCATCCCAGAGGGGCAATGGCCAGGGTACCAGAAGTCTGAGAATGGATACCCTAGTTGAATTATTGCAGGGAAATAAAGGGGCAATTGCCCTGAACTGTGATACACCCAGTGGTAGCATGAGTGGACCTATAACAGCAAGAACTGCATAAGCACCAGTAGCAATAAAAGCAAGTATCTTAGTAGGGACCAGCACAGATAAAAGTCTCAGTAGTCTTTTTTTGGGAAAGAGAAAAGAAGTGGGATGATTAAGAGAGGATTGCCATGAGCAGGTAGGGGAAGTATGAACATCAGAAGTTATTTTGGGGGCAAAATATTAGAGGGAGTATTTTAATTCTTTCCACTTTGAGAATACATTATAGAAATTCAAGTGTCAGAGTAGATATAGTGGGTGTGTCTACACGAGCCCCCTGCTTTCAGAAGGGGCATGTTAATAAGGGAGTTCAAAAGATGCCAATGAGCTGCTTCCATGAATATGCAGTGCCTCATTAGCATAATGGTGGTTGCAGCGATTTGAAAGTGCTGCTTTTGAGTCACGTACTGCCCAGGTAGCTGGGGGCCTTTCAAAATGACCTACCAGTCTTCGAAAGTCTCTTCTTGCCGAAACAAATGGGAAGAAGGGGCATTTGAAGTCCTTGGGGTCATTTCAAAAGGCCCCCATCTACACGGGTGATGAACGATTTGAAAGCGGCACTTTTGAATTGCTGCAGCCACCATTATGTTAATGCAGTGCTGCATATTCATGGAAGTGCCTCATTAGCATCTTTTGAACTACCTCATTAACATGTCCCTTCTGAAATGAGGGGGGTCATGTAGGCACACCCGGTATGTAAAACTTGAAAGCCCCAAAACCTAACCTTGATGCTGGTAGTGCTAACAATGCTGCCATAACTAAGAAATTAATTCAGTAAGGGCAAATGTTGAAAATATCTGCGTTTATTCCTTTTTAGACAGAAAACTCCACAACTCTGCACACACTGACACAATGAGGAGAATAACACAGCAGATAGCTACACCTTAGGATCCTTTAATAGTCAAGCATGGGAGCAGAATGAATTTCACCGCACCCTTCCTTTTCATCTCCACCAAAAAGAAAGGAAAGGAAAGGAGTAAGAAAACTGCTGACATTCTGAGGAAATCTACCATTAAAAGACTCCTCTGGGACATGTTTTCACTTTTACACGGTGTACCTCGTCCATCATTAGCAGCAGCAAGATTCAAGGGACCTTATTTTTGAAAGATTTGATGTGTTTCTGAAAAAAAATAAAACAATGCATAAAGGTGAAAGATAGTGATTTTTCTTTAACAACTATGCTGCTGAAGACTAGCTGAGCTTCCTGGATCTCACAAATGAGAGACTGTAGCTGAGTAGTTTGGACAGTTCTGACAGTATTGCTGAAACAATCTTTGTTCTTTTATTTGTTTGGAGTCAGAGGAAGGGAAACTTTTGGCACAAAGAGGCACCATTAGTGATATTAATATTTTGTCAAAAGATGACTACATTGTTGAAATATTTCACCTTGACTGTTGAAAGATACTTTTGTCTTTATAGATGCAACAATTTCTTATTTTTTGATAAGATGGATTTGAGTTAAGCATTTTCTGATTCACACTGCATGAAAAAAATTCAATTTCAGGCACTGAATAGACCAATTCAGTACCAAAGAAATATATCCTTTACCATGCCCCTCACTTCTCTGTTTGGCAAGGGCCCAAATTTCTATGTAAACTGTAGGGCCAGCATATGCATTCAAGAAAGAAGAAATATACATTGACTCTCCCCGAAGTCATAACACCCAGCAGAGATCAGAAAAGGAAGCTGACATAAGTGTAGTGAGAGTCCAGGAGAAAGCCATAAAGAGGAGTCCTCAGTAGTGAAGTTCCAAATAGCTTGCAGTATCAGAATGTTTCTGTGGGTGAGGGGAGGGGAATGCACTGGGGCCCGAATTTCAATGACCCAGTGTTCCTGGTGCATTCTCAAGATCTTTATGGATCTCAGGGTCTCTGTAGGGTTTGTGGACTTACACCCTTATTTTCTTCTGTGAGGATCCAAGTCCATCCCCCACAATTCACCAGACAGCCCATGACGGGAATCTTGCAGTTTCTTATTCCTTAAGTAGCTATGTCCTTGGAAGAACATGATCAGGACATACATCAAGAGAGTATTTGTAAGTTTAAGCCCTCAAACTCAAAAAATACTAAAATTAAGGTTCTCCCTGAAGTCTTTTAACTGTTCCACCTGTGTATGCCTCACAACACATTGTTTAATTACCTTAACACATGCTGGTTCTGCAATGTTACCATATGACTTCACACATTTTCCCCTACAACTTTAAATGCATACATACTCTCTTATTACTTTTTCCTTTCTTTTTATTTGAACTTATTTCATTTTTATATTGCTCCAGTATATCTTTATTGTCCCAAACAATGTATAAGTTCTTGCTTGTATCAATGATATATGTTAAAATTATTCATCAGCTCCTAAGTACTGTTGATTTTATTTTCAATCACAAGCTGTCTTTCTGAGATTCCATTTAGAGACTACAGTAGATTTCTAGGAAAGTAACTCAGGTGATATTTTGATGCCAGATTTTTTTCACTATTCCTCTGTATTGTATATTATTATATATCTAGTTTCTTGTAGGAATGCATTTTACTGTTAACTTTTACATAAAAAATGTACGTGCACACTATCTCGTGAGCAGAGCACAGTGCACAATGCTATAAGATCTGAAAACTTCACATGTAGTCTTAATTTTTCAGTTTCATCTTTTGACTCCTTATTTGTTGAATCTAAACATTTTCTTGACAAAGTCTTTTGTATGAAATCAGCTAGTGTGTTCAGAGAAAAGGTAGTGGTTAAAAGAAAGGCATAGCTCAGGGGTTAGTGCATTGGCCTTATAAACACAGTGTTGTAAGCTCAGTCTTTGAGGGGGCCTTTCAAGGCTCTGGAGTAGGTTAGGTTAAAAAAAAAGGATCAGGCAATGGTGACTGCACTTGATGACTTCTCAAGATCCCTTCCAGCTCTATGAGCGGTGATATAAAAGAGTCATATCTACTTAGTGATTTGGACACCATGGGGATGTCCTGTGCTACACACTTTAGAAGGTCCCGAGATAAAAGCCCCTTAGCTGCTACAAATATGAAGGTCTAAAGTAAATTTGGAGAGCATTCTCCAGTGTTCTTTACAAGGCATGCGGGAGTGGTGTCTCTTTGAACCTTATTACTGATCTGATCCAGCTCATACTGAGATCAAGGGAAAAATTCCCATTGACTTCAGTGGAAATTGAATTATTTCTAAATCAAACATTTCAGCAGCCAGGGCTTCCGGAGAGCCGTTGCCTGTGCCCATATATAACTTCAGAAATCTTTTCACCATGCCCTCAAGCACAATGGACCCTTTCTCAAGCTGAGTGTGCAGAAGGTTCCATGTGTTCACAGAGTGCAGTTAGCAAAAGTTCATAATTGAGGCAACTGCTATCAAATTTCACTTGTCTACCCTAGCTGTCTTGACTGAAACTCTGTTCAGAAAGGACTATCATTTTTTTTTTTAAAAAAAAAGGGGAAAAAAGATTTTTCACTGTTATTATGTTCTCATGCTCAAAAATGGCTAATTTTTTTGTATTCAGACTTTCAAAGAGAAAGGAAGAAAAATCACCTCAGACAGAGAACATAAGAACATAAGAACATAAGAATGGCCATACTGGGTCAGACCAAGGTCCATCGAGCCCAGCATCCCATCTGCCGACGGTGGCCAATGCCAGGTGCCCCAGAGAAGGAGAACAGAAGACAATGATCAAGTGATTTATCTCCTGCCATCCATCTCCTGCCCTTGTTATGAAGGCTAGGGCACCATACTTGATCCCTGGCGAATAGCCATTTATGGACCTAACCTGCAAAAATTTATCAAGCTCTTTTTTAAACCCTAATAGAGTCCTGGCCTTCACAGCCTCCTCGGGCAAGGAGTTCCACAGGTTGACTGTGCGCTGTGTGAAGAAAAATTTCCTTTTATTAGTTTTGAACCTACTACCCATCAATTTCATTTGGTGTCCCCTAGTTCTTGTATTATGGGAAAAGGTAAATAATTTTTCTATATTCACTTTCTCCACACCATTCATGATTTTATATACCTCTATCATATCGCCCCTCAATCGCCTCTTTTCCAAACTGAAAAGTCCCAGTCTCTCTAGCCTCTCCCCATATGGGACCCTTTCCAAGCCCCTAATCATCTTAGTCGCCCTTTTCTGAACCTTTTCTAATGCCAATATATCTTTTTTGAGGTGAGGAGACCACATCTGCACGCAGTACTCAAGATGTGGGCGTACCATAGTTTTATATAGGGGAAGTATGATATCTGTTGTCTTATTATCGATCCCTTTATCGATCCAGACAGAGGCTGACTCAATGTTTCATTCACAATGAAAGAGTCATCAGTATTTAAACCTTTTTTTTTTTTTAAATCATAACTGATGTGTCAAGTCCAGCCCGTGCTGGGTTATGAACTGCCATGGTTTGAGATACCAAAGTTCAGCTCTGGCAAGTTAAACATTATCCAAGACAAAACGTTTTGAGCCCCCAAAGTGAAAACAAGTGAAGCAACTTAGAAGATGGAATGGAAAATGCTTGGCAGCTTCATCTCCTTACCTGTAGTATGTATTACCACGTCTGCTTCAGTAGAGCTACAGAGACATAGAGCATTTTCAATTGATAGCATGACATCAGAATAGTTGAAACTCTTAGGTATCTAAAATGGTGAAGACTGATAATCTTAAAAAATTAATAGCTATAACATGGAAAGTATAACCATGACAATTCCTTAGCTGGATTCAGTTGCTGAGGGGAGTCCTGGTAATAGGATGTGTAGCCTTTCACCTCTGGACTGCCATTTTGAGTCAAGTCAAGAGATAACATAAGTTGTTCCTATTTGTTGTGAGTCCAATTCCTTGTGCACAGGTTCTGAGACAGAAATATGACTAGTTGGAACCTTTGTTATCAATTTTAACAGAGTCCAGAAAATGAATGAGTTGAGGAATGCTGTCTCAGTGGTAAAACAAACTTTGTCCGTCTCTAGTCTGTCAATAAGGAAAGGAGTTCTGCTTCCAGGTCTGTCAATAAATATGTTATATACACGATTTTTCATTATATACAGATCAAATTCAAGGGGCACTGTTGTCTTCCTTGGAACTAAAGCTGTTGTTTTAAACTATAATGGAGGGGCCAATTGCAATACCTTGTTAAGAAGCTAAAGAATGATGTTTTAAAGCCAGTGAGTGGGTTAATTTTTGTTTTCTCTTTATTCACTTTGGTATCTTAGGTAAGCTGAAAGGTGACCTTAAGCTGTTTTTTTAGGATGGTTTCACATATTGAGAAATAAAATGTTTATAGATAAAGCATTCTCACTTTTAATGAAAATTATGAGTATCAACATTTTGCCTGGAGGCAAAAGCTACAGCCCCAACTCCATTCGAATCCATTAAATATGCTTGAGACGCAGCTGTCAATACTATTGTGGAGTAAATTTAATTTTCAGAGTCAATACAGAGCACAGCTGCATTAAGCATAAGATAATTCTGGCACATTATTAATTTGAATGGCCATGTACGGCATTGTCTAGACAAGATATAAGCCCAAGTTTCATAGGTAATCTGTACATAAAATGAAGTATGTCAAGATCGTAAAGAATACTAATAACACAGATCTGGCCTATTAACCAATATTGATTACTCTTACCATAACAAGGTCCAGTAACTTTAGAGGTGAAATAGTAGTTCATCACTAATGCTCTTGCTCAGTATTTTAAGATTGTTTTTAAGACATGAATCTTTTTAGAGACTCCCTGGGCACATGAGATCTCAAATGTTTGCTATCAATAGTCTACGCTTCCAATATTCCATATATGTGGAGGCTGGACCAATTTCAAAATTTCAAAAAAAGAGTTATTATTATTCTTTCAAATATTGTACACATTAAGTTATTTTCAGTAATTATAGCTGTACCTGTGTTTTCATATTATACAGTACTTTCTTAATTTCACTGCATTCCTGCTATACGTTGACCTTATGGAAAAATTAACCATACTTCTACTTGGGGCACTATTATAATTTTGTATAGTCTACGTAAGATTTTTAATGGTGATGTGGTGACATTTACAGAATGTGAGTGGTCTTGTTGGCACACGTACTATTATACACGCACATGCATTGAATCCCAGTGTTTACAAAATTTCATTGAAAATTACATGAGATCATTGCACTGTCTGCCTATATCAAAAGAAAGGACAGGAAACATTTGGCATAGGTTTAATTATGCTGCAGCTTTATTATTAGGACCAACTAGCAGCTGAAAGTGTGCAGTATAGGAACTGCACATTTATTTCAGAAACACCGGAGCCAGGGGACTTTCATCCAGGTCCATCCCAGCGAATCCGTTGCTAGAAATGTACTGTCTGCCCCTCCTCATATTGGGATTAAGGTGGGCTATCAGAACTGGGAGTTGTCTTCCTGCTATGCCAGTCATCTTAATCCCCAGCTGGTCCCTGCCCCCCAGCTTCTTCCTTTATCAGGAACCTCTTTTTAAGTAGTTTTCCAAGCAATTTATCATGTTAGTGTACACTTTTCCTATGGAGTATCTGCACTGGACATTCATCACAAAAAGGTGACCATCAATTATTTTGGATGTGTAACACCAACAGACCTGGGGTTGCCAGCACAAGGGATAGAACCTGTGAGCACAGGGTCAAAAGCCCTGCACTCTACCACATAAGCTAAAGGCCAGCTGGCTCTCAGCTGAGGCTATAGAGCACCCCGGATGAGGTCTCAGTACCGCTGGGTACTACAGATGCATCTCCCACCATCCCAAACACAGACATCTCTCATTGCCCTGTTTTTGTATCAGCCAAAACAAAATGCTTCCAAAGCTTTATGGGGACTCCCACCATCCCTGAATAATGTGGTTACCTGGGATGTCCAAACTGCTGAGTCTTCGATGATCCCAACCGATTTTGGTCATCTCCACATTAGAGTCTGTCATGCTTTGTTCTCCCAGGTGGTGGTCCACGGCTCCTTGCCAGGCCAAAGAGTGTTTTTCAAAGTGTAACACATCATGCTGGGGCTGCAGATGGGCCCTTAACAGCACACAGCTGCAGCACCAGATGATCCAGTGCCATGCTTCTCCTTTCATGTTAATGCAGACTTGACTCATCACTGGACCTTAGTGATTATTTTATGTTCTAAAGCACAAGTATTGATATAGCCCTTGTAATTTTTATCCTAATGTATGTAATACTGTATATATTTTCTAATCAGATAAATGCCAATAATTATTTTAATATTGGTAAGTCATTAACTTAGGCCTATAATTACACACAGCAGTGAATTCCATAAGTTACTGCTACCATACGTAATATATTTCCTTGCAATTGTTTTAAACTTTTTATGCCATCAAATTTCCCTTTATTCTTTGTTGTGGAAACTTGATTACTCTTATGAATAATCATTCTTTATTTATACATCCATATTAATTCATATGTATCTAAATCAATCGATCTCTCTCTATATATATATGTTAGATTTCTTCTTCTGAAAATATTTTTTTCGACGTATCTTAAACTTTTCTCCAGTAGAAACCTCGGTATTGCCAAAATCAAGCTTTCAAAAATCATGAAATGGCTAAAAAATATGTTTAAAAAAATTAAATGTCAGGTCACTTTCATTTCCTCTGATTTTGAGTGCTGAAGGTGCATATGCATCCCAATTTCAAAGTTTTCTGCCCAGACATGAAGATTCTAAACTCATTGTGTAAGCAATGTAAGCTGACATTTCTATGAAATAAGATAGCATCAGGCTGGGACTTTAGAGAAACATCAAATACTGTAAAGCCATGTCTACACTATAGGGTTTTCTTGACAAAACTGGTGTTTTGTTGACAGTATCCCCAGAGTGTCTACACCTAAAAAATGTTCTGTTGACAGTCTGTCAACAGAACTTGGCACTTTTGTCAACAGACTTCTGTCTCTCCCACACAAGGCAGAATGGCTGTCTCAACAGAATCTGTCAACAAAAATGAGATGTAGATGCTTGCTGGGTGGAGGGGATTGTTGACAGAACAGTCCTCCATGGCGCCAGCTAGGAGACACTCTATCCACTGCAATCAAGCTCTATGCTCCCTGTCTCCAGCCATTCTTAAAGATACAGGAAGCCCAAGGCACCCCACAGCAGGAGGCTCACAGGTGCACAGGATCTCCCTGTAGACAGAGGAAGCCACATGGTCTCAAGCCAGGCACCAAAAGACCCCTCTGGTCCTCCAGGGGTCAGGGAGAGGACACCCAGGACTCATCCCAGGGGTCAAGAAGGCAGGCCCCCTCCTGGACAGAGCCTGAGATCAGGGATCTGCTGGGCCTGTGGTCAGAGGAAGACATCCTCATGGAGCCAGCTGCCAAACGGCAGAACACCCTGGGCTGCAGCTGGGTCTCCACCACCCTGGTGGCTTGCGGACACCTGCTGGGGCCATGAAACAGGTCTGGACAAAATACAGGAGCTATGCCAGCACTATACCTGGGCCTAAAATGTTTGTAACAATAGTGTATTTTCTTATTATCTTCTGTAGTGAAGATGGTGCAAAGTAATCACTGAACTTCTCTAGAATCTTTTTAGTCTTTTTGATTTGATTTAGTCTTTTGATTGTGCTCTCTAATGGTCAGATATGTCTATTTTATCTCCCAAGAGGATTTTATTTCTGATGTATTTTTTAAAAATCCTCATTTTTTTCATATCATGATCTATTCACCATATTTCTCTGTGGGTGTATTAATCACTCTGTTTCTTGGCAAAAATATTTTCAGGACCTGTGTATTTAATACAACTCACGTGGGATTTGCTGCAGAATCCCGCCCTTGCACAGAATCATGCTCCAGAATATTAGCTTTCATGTGTAAACAATTATATTTCTAATCAAACATTCTGGGAAAAAAAACCAAACAAACTTCAAAATGTGAATCAAGCACAATTGTTAATTATTTTCCTGAGTCTTCAGCTACTCAGAAAGAATAGGTCTGCAATAGGCATGAGGTCTCCTCATTCATCTCATGGAAGCAGTAACTCTGCTATGCACAGTGTAGTAGAGAGTGAGCCTGGAAGAGCATGTGTATCACTTCCTACCGTTATCACAGAAAATAAGGAAAGATAAAAGCATCCTACGACCCACAAGTTGAACACTCTCCACTGAACCAATCACTCCACATTTTGCCTTTTGGTCCTTGTCCTCAAGGGGCACCTACAAAACATCTTCAAAAGATGGGAGCTTCAGTTCTTAACTCTGCTTGACACCAAAAATCATGGACTCCACGACAACTGATTTTATGCCACATCAGAACCCTCTGCCACCCAGGCTACATCTACACTAGCCCAAAACTTCGAAATGGCCATTTCAAAGTTTACTAATGAAGCGCTGAAATACATATTCGGCATCTCGTTAGCATGCCGGCGGCTGTGGCACTTTGAAATTGCCGCGACTCGCTGCCGCGCAGCTCATCCAGACCGGGCTCCTTTTTGAAAGAACCCCAGCGACTTCCACATCCCCTTATTCCTATCTGCCGTTAGGATGATGCAATGCAACCGTAGTTCAGGGTAGTCATTTTGCCATCACTGTTGATAAACCACCTCTGTAAAAGGCAGTATCTAGGCTGATGGAGGAATTCTTCTGACAGCCTAAGCCAGGTACAACGGTGGTTAGGATGGCATAGCCATGTGTCTCAGGCCTACATCATATAGGTCTGTATTACTGCTACTATGGCATTATATGCCTATGTCTAGACTGCAATGTTCTGTTGACAGAAATTTTATTGACAGAGTGTGTGTCCAGGCTGCAGATCTCTCAGAACAGCTCTGCCGGTTGGGCACATTCTGTTGACATCCCTGTACAGCTTGTTGCATGAGGAAGAAGGGACATCTTGACAGACTTCTCTTCCAAAAGTTGGCCCCATGTGGATTGGCCAAATTTTGGAAAAGCCTCTCTTGACAGAACTGTTGTCAAAAGATAAGCAAATGCGTTGTGCAATTTGCATATCCTTTGCCAACAGTTCTCAGCAATCTAGACACACCTATTAGTATAAATACTTTGCTTCGGTTTCTGACAGCCCACATATTACATAACATATTTTTTGTGGATTTTCAAGCACCGCACACCCTTTGTAATCCTTTACAACACTGAAATACATATATAGAGTTAAGGACCCATGAACCCCATTAATATATAATGTGAGACAGCCTTTTATTTTGGGGTTTATTCAAAGCCCTCAGAGTCAGGGCTTAACCAATGTAAATTCCTTCTATACACTGGACCCAAGTCTTTATTAGTGAATAAAGAGCAGTTTCTTAAATAGTATCATACATGCATAGGACTTACAAAGTTATCCTTTCTCAGAACATTTCCCTTTCTATCAAAGTTTTCGTTAGTTAACTCTTAGTTACACATTGAGATGCAGGTAGTAATAATGAATGATAACATTAACTAGATAATGCTGTTTTCTTCAGTAGTAGCCAAAAAAGAGCATAATGGTTCCTGTAAGAAAGCAAAAAATTCCTTTTAACTACTGTTGCTATTTGCATATGCTGAAACCACAAAGGACATTGATTATTTTAACTATGCTCAATTTGTCTTTGAAACCGACATCCTAAAAAGCAAAAGAGCTTAAACAAACATGAAAGTAATCTAATTCTGACATAAACATGAAAGATAATAAGATTACTATGAATTGATCTAAATATTACTTAAAATAATTAGAAATGATTTTCTCATGGTATACCATTTAAGTTAGGCTGCTTTTTAATGTTACTTTACAAAGCAAACAGATTGTTGCTTTCGAGAATTTTGTTTTGTTGTTTATGACCTTCAGGGAAACAACATAACTGTACTGGCAAATATGCCAGTCACTACACTGTTTTGCATATGTTTTGCAATTAGCCACTCTAGTTCTGCTATAGCCATCTTTGTGTAGAATTGGCTCAGTTTTATTTTCTGTGGTTTTTTATTACTTTAAGTCATGAACTGATTGAGTTATATTCTTTGTACCCTTTGAATTGGCACACTTACTCCTGAGTCTACTAGTGAACTTTATGCAAAGTATTAAAATGAAGAAAACAAGCCACTCTAACAATCCTTACAGCCACAAAATAAATAAATAAAGCAGCAAATAAGCAACATTTAAGCTTAAGTGCCTGCAGTTAAATTTGTCATGGGACCAAACCTCAAATTAGCTCAATTTGGCACTCCTTTCGCTGTCCAAATTCTCACATGATTTATTGGAAGTTCAGGGCTTGTAAAGAAAAGATTGAAGTTTCAGATCTGGGTCTTTGCCTGAAGCTTATCGGAATTTATTTAAATGCCTGCAATCCAAAATTATAAGCAGTGCAGGTGAACCCATACCAGTCCCAGGATATCTCTGTCTCCAACAGAAATTGGTCTCATTCACCTTCTCTGTAAATTCTGGAAGTCAGATTGGTTCCAGCCAAGCTTGACCCTACATCATCTTTTGTAGAAGAAGAAAAAGAAGAAAATTGGCCTGCTGTTTCAGTGTGGCTGCTGTAACAGATTGTCATTGTAATTACTTGTCAGGGTGCCAAGGATGAGGACAAGAGTTCCTTCTAATTTTTTCCATCTGTGGACAGAATAAATTTTGCTATGTGCACCAAGGCATATGGGGAGGTGTACCACCAGTGGAAACATTTGCTGCTGGTTGTGGGTGCTCTGCTGATCAGCTGGGCAGCACCAGAATCTCTCCTGGGTGGCCACCCAAGCACTCTGATTACAGTAACTCTGATGAGGATGTTAGTTTCTTTAAACCTGTAGCTGTAAGCCAGGCAGGCTGAGTCTGGAGAAGATTCCAGGCAGAAGTGCTGCAGTGTAGCCAGGACTGAGACACAGAGATAATAGGAGTGAAGCTGTTTTCCTTGTTGAGTGGTAGAAGAAAACAATACTTGGTACCTTCTTAAATGGAATGGTATCATTCCCTAGTCAACTGTGTGGGACAGGGAATGTGTGGGTGCCAAGGTGTTATGGTGACAGGATGGGTGAGGTAATATCTTTTATTGAACCAACTCCTGCAGGTGAGAAAGACAAGTTTTCAAGCTGCACAAAGCTCTTCTTCAGGGCTGGGAAAGTACGCACTGTTTCGCGGGCTACATCTACACTACGAGACACATTTGAATTTACTAATATTAATTTAGTAATGCTGGATTTTATAAATTAAAATTTGGCTATCCTCACCTCTCAACGTGCGCCTCTCAAAGTCAACTTATTGCTGCCACACTCTATCGGCAAACATCAACTGTTGCAGCAGTGCGTTGTGGGAAGCTATCCCACAGTTCCCTCATTCCCTTAGCATTCTGGGTTTTTTTGCCAAATGCACGGAAATCTCTTTCTTCTATACTGAATTTCTTTTAAAATCTGTAGCTGTAACTGAATTATGAAAGATTTTATAAAAATCAGCAGGTGTGTGTCTTCTCAAATGGCCCTCCACCGACTGTTCCCCTTCTCTTGATTAATACAGAGACAATGAGAAGCATGAAGAAAGGGTAGATAACAAAGGTTTGAAAAAAGAGAGTTGCTGAGGGGAAGGTTTTTGGGTTCCCAGTCCATTATACAGCTCCTGTGCACAGGCTGTGTTCTCATCTGGCATTCCACCCACTCTTCCCTGCAAGAAGGGTTCCAAAGTTAGAAGGAAGAGGATAGAAAAGGCTACCAAAAAAGATGTTTGCTTCCCTCTCCATTACATAGACGTTGCCAACACGGGGGATGGGGGGGTGGGGCTTGCCAAATTTCATTGCCTTTGGGGGGCGGTTTGGTATTTGGGAGATTGAATTGCCAGTTGACATGGTCCTTGAAAATCTTTTTTGGGTGTGGGGTTTGTGGATCAAGGGCCACTTGAATCATTACCTGCCCCTGCTCTCTGCCAGCTGCTGGAGAAGATTTCCCCCTGGCAACAACTAGCCCCCAGTGTCCATGTTGGGGCAGGAAGGTGGGGGGGAGTTCTGTGGGGGGCCAGTATAGGTAGGCCTCCCCCCAGGTGGCTGCAAGCCTCCACAATTCAAAGCCACAAGGGGAGACTTCCCATTTGTGACAGCTAGCCTTCCAGATCCTTGTTGGGGTGTGGGGCATGGAGAGGGGTTCAGTGGGGGAGCTAGTTTAAGTAATCCGCCTGGGTGGCTTCAATTTGTAGCTGCTGGGGGAGACTTCTCCCTGGTGGAAGCAACCCCCTGAAAATCTCAGCCACCAGGGAAGACTTCACCCCAGTGGCAGAAAGGGTGGGGGCCAGCTGAAGTGGTCCCCCTGGATAGCTGCAAGTCCCTGAATATTTTAGCTGCCGCAGAGACTTCCCCCCAGCGTCTGCAAGTCCCTCAAAATCTTTCCCCTCCTTGGAGCCCTAACCACACATAAGCCAGGACACGGAGCTGCCTGGCAGTATGGTCAGCACCGAAGGGCAGACACGTCCTTTTATTGGGTTGGGGGCTAGCCACGTGATGCTGCTGAGTGTGGGAAAGGTCCCAACTGCCTGGCACCTGTGTGGGAGGGAGAGGGGGTTGCACACAAATGTACACAGCTGAGAAGTTTCTCAGCCTCTCATACAAACATGACCCCACAGCCACAGTCTTTCTGGTCCTGAATTGAAATTCACAGTCTTCCTGTTACCTAATTCCTGTGCACCAGGAAAGCAGCAGCCAGAGCGGCGCATAGCGGGGCATTGTGGGGTACATATGGGACATCTCTGGAGGCTAATAGATTTGATTTTAAGATGTAACACTTCCAAACTGGCCTTTATTCAAACTTTTAAATTCAAACTTGACACTATATTCAGCAGGTTCCAACAATATTATCATGTGACTAGTAGGGCTCCCTAAATCACACTAATGGTATTTACAGTGAAGACAGTCTCGTTGTAATATCAAGCTAACTGTCTAAAATTCAAATTTATCTTGTTGTGTAGACGTAGCCACAGAAAAATGCAAGAAGACAAGCTACTGTCTGTGTAGGAGATGGAACAGCACTCTGTTGGCAACCGTCTTCCCCATGCCTTGTGGTGTTAATGACAATGTGGACAGCTAGCACAGGAGGCAAGGGGACACTATACAATGCTGCCTCATTCTTCAAAGCAGCCCCTTCGGCCAGGTCACTAATGAGCTTTAAGAAAATAGTACAAGCATGGGGGTAAGAAATAACAAAGCAAATATTATTTTGGAAGCAGGAAGCGCAAGAAAAAATGCCTCTTAACAGAACTGAACCCTGAAGCCAAAAAGTTGGTGGTTGTGGCATGAATGGAGAGAGGTTAGATAAATTCTGCCTAGCCAGTGAAAGTATGACTATGAAACATAAAAGCAAGAGGTGGGGAAGAGAATGGCACCATGAGCATTCTCTCACTCAAGGCAAAGGAATCCAGGCTGTAGCCTACACAACGATGCCTTGAGATCTGTGTCCAAAGACAGTATTTGCCACAGCTTGGACTAGTAACCTCAAAAATTTAACAAGTCTTTAAATCTAAGCAGGTGTGTAAGTGTTTGAAGGGCACAATAATAATTGGACAAAATATCTAATATATTGAATAATATTAATATGTACATTGTGAGTGCTTTCAACTGAGAAAAGCATGACTCCAAAATAACTACTTGATTTACAGATTTCTATTGCATTTGTTTTATTTTAAAAGAGTGTAAAATGAAAGACTAAGGACTATTTATGTGAGGAAGTAAATGATTTTCTATCATTAATATTGTGTTAAAAGTAGTTGAGAACACTTGGATTTTTGGCCTAATGCAATAGCTCCCTATATGTGGAAAACAGAGAGCTGAAAAACTGTTAAAAATGGTAAACCACAAGAAACTCCCTTGGTTTCAGTTTTCATTACAAGCTTAACATTCTGGGTTCAATGAAAGGACACTAGAACACTGGAAATTCCATAAATGATGTCATGCAGATGGGTGATATTACCTATTCTGCATGACTATTTCAGATATTAGCACATATTGACCTCCATTTATTAACTACTACATTACGTATTCAGCACCCAAAAGCGTGCTTAGTATTGTGTACACATATAAAAAAACAAGTCTTTGTTTCTATTAGACTACATACAGGCTACAGTGATCTTTCGAAAGAAGTTCTTCTGGAAGATCTCATCTGAAACATCTTCTTTCAAAGGTCGTTTCTACACACGCTACTTTCTCTGAAAGTGGCAGACTAATAAATGGCTCAATATATGCTAATGAGGCATGGATGCAAATTCCCCATGCCTCATTAGCATAAGGTCACATGATTTGCAGTCCAGAAGATGTGCTTCCGGACTCCAAAACAACGTGGAGAAGCCTGGCCTCTGGGGGGTCTTCCAGAAGGAAGTCCTCCTTCTCGAGGCCCCTTCTTCCTGAAAGTTTTTGGGAAGAAGGAGGCCTCCAGAAGGAGGACTTCCTTCCAGAAAAGCTCCCCAGGGGCCGTGCTTCTACACATTGTTTTGGAGTTCAGAAGACCATCTTCCGGACTCCAAATCATGTGACCTTATGCTCACGAGGTATGGGGAATTTGCATCCGCACCTCATTTGCATATTCCGGAGAAAGTAGCATGTGTAGAAATGGTCAAAAGGTGTGCTCACTCACAAAAAAGTGGACGGAAAGACTGATCTGCTCCTTTGAAAGAGTGTCTACACAGCCCCTGCTCTTTTGAAAGACTGGGCCAGGGATTGAAAAATCTGGTGCCACAAGGACTGCTCATTTGAAAAGAGGGCCCGCGGAGCACCCACATACACTTTTTTTTCAAAAGAAGCTTTCAAAATAAGGTGCTCTTCCTGATCCAGGAGCTGAAAAGGGCTTCTGGAAGATGAGCTGCATTTGTTCTATTTTGGATCTACAGAGAGCATTTTGTGTCTAATCACTATTCGTATTCTTTAAAAAAGGGGACAGATTTTCTGAGAGAAACTTGCTAGTGTAGACACAGCCACAAAGAAAAGAAATGGCTGCAGCATGATGTATTATTTTAATTACACTAAAGTATCTAAAATAATGTTATTTGTAGCAAATTCAACCTCTGGAAAGTTAGGAAAAGCCTGATTTACGGTTACTTTAATTTTATCTCCTTTTGCACTCAGTCTATGATGGAAAAGAAGCAGGAGCTCTGTGGATATAATAATATCCAATTATTTGATCAAGGGCTAGACATTAGTACATATGTGGAAAGGATGGTGTTGATGAATTAAAGTTGAAAGGGCAAATATAAATCTGGCTTTTCCTTACTTCTGGGTGTTTGATTTTGGAACCTTAACTTAATTCAACAATTTTCCAGGTTTTTTTTCTTTTTAAATTAAAGAAAAGTTTTTTGTATGATTGGCCATAAACACCCACACTGTTAGCAGCAGGTTTGGCTCCTGACTGTAAACTGAGTTTCAGGACTGACTTCTTTAGGTGACAGAAGAAGAAAAATGCTGTCTCAAGGATGCTGAGGTTATAAATTGTGTCTAGAAAAATTCATGGAGGATACATCTGTCAATGACTATTAGGACTGGCAGTGATGGTGTCCTTACCTTCTATTTGTTAGAAGTTGGGAATAGGCAACAAGGGGTCGATCACTTGATGATTACCTGTTCTGTTCATTGCCTCTGGGGCACCTGGCATTGGCCATTGTTAGAAGTTAGGATACTGGGCTAGATGGACTTTTGTTCTGACCCATTATGGCCATTCTTATGTTCTTATATCTCCAGCATGAAGCGGGAGCTGGGTATCTTCCCAGTGCTTCTGTTTCTTTCTTCTGCTGTTTTGGAGATGCTGTGGGCCCAGCTCTTTACAAGTGTAATCGTCAGTCATTGTTTTGGCATACTGCCTGAATTTTCATGAGGAATGCAAATATGAGAAGGGAAAAATACTTTTCTACAGGATTTAACTCACTCAAACCAAACTGGAATTTAATGGACAAAACCAAGGAACTTATCTAACCTAAAAGCTTTTACTCTGCCACTTTTCAAATATTCATTTCAAACACTAAGGCTGTGTCTACACTGGCCCCTCTCTTTCAAAAGGGATATGCAAATGTAGTGGTTGAAAATTCAAATGAGGCACAGATTTGCATATGCAGCACCTCATCTACATAATGATGACCACTTGTGTTCTGAAAGTGCTGCTTTTGAAATGCAAAATAGCCATGTAAATAGGGTTCCTTTGATAAGAAGCCCCGCTTTCCAAAGCACCCTTCTTCCTAGCCTGAAGGTGCTAGAGCTTCTTTCTCATAAACAGTAATAAGAACTTCTTATAACAGAAAGGATTAGGCAACCTAAATGTAGGCATTTCTATCCATATACTCCCATATAATCTATTTTATATGGCTGGACTTTCTTTCTTTCTTTCTTTCTTTCTTTTCTTTCTTTCTTTCTCTTTCCCATTTGGTTTTAGGAAAAATAGGCTTTGAAAGTCAGGAGGGCCTTTCAAAAGGCCCCCTTCTACACGGGCAGCGCACATTCAGAAAGCGGCACTTTTGAATCATGGGCAGCCACCATTATGCTATTGAGGCACTGCATATTCATGCCAGCACCTCATTAGCATCTTCTGAAATGCCTTATTAACATGCTCCCTCAGACAAGGAGGGGTGGTGTGGCCACAGCTGTTGGACTGGATTGAATCCAGTGCTTTTTTGGTACTGGTACTTGCCTGTACTGAGTACCAGCACCTCAACAATCCCAGCAGTGGGACTTGCTGAGGGGGGTGGGTGGGGAGCTGGGTGAGTACTGCCACTTATTTTCCTAATAAAAAATACACTGATTGAATCTAACCCTTGCCAGGACATGCAGTGGGGAGAAGACAAGGGAAGCTCCTGCCTGTTCAAGCTTTGGAAAAGAATTTCAGAATTGCAATCTCTTCATTCAGAGGTTTGGTTATTTGACAACTTTATTCCTTGTTCTGGCTGCAACCTGCTCACACAGTCTAGCCATCATTGCTTCCAGACCTCTACTCTTCCAGTCTATCCCCTTCTTCATACTTCTTATCTCCGTCTTCACTAGTTACCTGTTCTGTCTTCTAAACATCCTGATAATTTACAAGTGACTTATTAGTGCCAGGCCCCTTGGAGTTGTTCATTTTGCCCAGAGCTTTGTGATTATTGCAGAAAGACAATTTCCACTGCCTCCTCTCTCTTCCCATATTGCCCAATACTTTCAGTCTCAATCAGGATGTGGCTAGTTAATAGATTTAATACAGTTAATACATTACAAGTCAGGTTAGAACTGATGGTGTCAGGCTACTGTGAGGCTGTATAAGTTCTCCCATTTCTATTCTTGACTATATATATTTTGGACTTGAAAAATCCAGTCACCAATTTATCAATAGGGTAGAGGAAACAGGGAGGCCTTGCATCTTAGGTGTGTACAAAGGGGCTAGTCAGGTGAAATTATGCCAGAAAAAACCCACTTTAAACTGACATGAAGGGTTCCACACAGCCTTCCAGATGGACTTAATTAAATCAGTATAAATTCACACCTTCAGAGAAAATAAAGCTCTTAATGTTTAAAAATATCCTTTCAAATATCAACACACTCTGAGCTGGGGAGATCCTCTGCAATTAATAAAAAGGGGTATTCTGAAACCTTGGAGTTACTTCCTGGTTGCTAATACAATTTATTTCTCCAGTGTGCATAGGAAGGAATCAATCTCACAGCTCCATGCTCAAAGACCAACCATGGGGAACCAACAGGGAGTTCTAGAGAGAAAGGCTGTGTCTCCCACAGGGCTTGCAACTCTTGAAAGACATCTAATCTTGCTTCCCACTCATCTCTCCAACCATAATGGGCACAGAATAGTTTCTGGATTTGCTACTGACAAAGGTGTAAATTGTCCCCATTCATTTCAATGGAAAGTTAACTTGGAAGCCTCTTTCTTTCCTTATGTCCCTAACCAAAAACTAAATAAAAAAAAACCAAAAAACCTTGTTTAATCATATGAATAATTCATATTCACTGCTTATTGTCATTCGGTAGGTCCTAATATTGTAACTGTTCTTCAGAAGCAGCCATTGTATGATAATTACCATGATTAAGTAATTCTGTTTCGTACCAGGCCCATTTTGGATAAAGATTAGCCTTCTAGTAATATATACAAAAATGAAAATTGTTTACCTATGCAACTTATTTTTCCTTAACAAATAATTATGGTAAATAAAAATATGTTTAAAGAATGAACTGCTTGCTAAGCAAAAAATTTACTGCATTACTTAGCTAACCAATTAGTATTACTAAAATTAAATGTGCCACGTTCTCTTAGCATATCATGTTTCCTTTCTAGAAAATGCTTTTAGATGCTGCATGGATAAAATAACATAAAGTGATAGGTATTGGTTATTTAGAACTTGGCCTGCTGATGTTGAAAATATTGACTTTTTCCTTCTTGAGGTAATGACAAAAATTTAATACACAGTCTTACTGCAGATGAATAACTGAATATACTATTTCCTGTAAATCTTTTATATGCATCAATTCAGAATAAATTTCCAAAGATGAGATTTGCTTAAAGGTGAGTAAAATGAAATTTTGTGTACCTTTCTGTGTATAACAATGAGCTTCTAAGGAAAAAAAGAATAAAAATTCTATCAGGTAAAAAAAGTGCTGGAATTCCTATATGAATATTGGTTCAACACTAAATCACATGAAAGGAAAATATGTTGACGCTATCCCTCATGCTGTTATCACAGAAGAGAATATTGGAATATTTGGCATAATTTTATTTAAATTTGCAAATGAAAAGAATATAACCAATTATAAAAATACATTTAATAACTTTTAAATTTCTCTTATTACTTAATGTTATCTCTCTTTTATTATTAAATGTTACCACCAAAACAGCTACACTTGGAGAGAGATATATATACACAGCAAGAAAGAGCAAGAGGCATTTTTATAAACATTTGTCAGGAGAATATTAATGTTCTACTTTATGATTACCACCACCTTTCTAATCATTGCTTTTTATTATTCTTGTTCAGTCCAGCTTAGCTGCTGAGCATGAGCAATGAAATGGGGAAAAAAGAAAAGCAAATACTGTATTATATCACCATCTGGGGAGCATGATTGTTTCTGCTGTGTTAATTTACACTAAAATCTATGACCCAGTGAGCCTGATTGATTGCCAAGGGCAGAAATCCAGCCCCTGGCCTAGTTTATTTTGTGAACTGTAGCCTCAGATATCGCTGCAAGCCACAATGATATTGATTTGATATACACTAGATGGCTCTTTATGCTCTTTGGGAAATTTATTGTGCAGAGTCAGAGCTCAGACAGATGGAGAGAAGCAGCTCTTTAAATTGAAGAGGGTTATCATGGTTTGACTCCTGGGTCACTCAGGTTACCAAGTGGCCTGAACATGGCTAGGTTGGAGCAGGCCCCGGGGATTAGTGCTCATCAGTTTTGAATGTCAAATCTCTTCAGTGGACTTGAGTTATTGCTAATAGGAACTTGCTTAGGCCCATAACATTTGGATGCCCTATAAGTTAAACATCATAACCCTTTCCTCATGTCATGGTCCTTTAAATTATGGTTGAGCATACCACCTTTGCTCTGGATATTTAGTATTAGATGGCTGTGTAAGATAAAGAAACTTGTCTCCAAGGTGGACTGCATCAGTGCAGCTGTTAGCAGCAAAAGAGCTGCAACTGAACATTCTTCACTTGAAATATAAATTAGCAGCCTTGTCATGTCGTCTTCACTTGCCAGAATGCAGTTACTATCTTGTTTCTGTATCACAGAAATTCAGTAGGATGCAGGCATTGATTTGATAGTATTTACTGTTTTTGTTGTGGGAAACTTATGCTGGTGGGGCACAGAAGACAGGCATGGTAGAAATCCTATTCTTCCCATAGAGCATGTGCACGAAGAAACCTTCCATCTGATCCACGCACCTTATGGACAACTCTTCGGTTTCAGAGTAAGCAGAGACATTAATTGTGCATAAAATAGGTACTAGGATTGTTCTGCTGTTGCTTCAGACAGGTCAATCAGCATTTGGTACCACAATATTACCACTATGCACTGTTAGCCACCACTTTGTGTTAAGATTAAATACTGAAATGGCCCCAACAAACATTGTTTGCAATAATAAATGGGATAATCACATTGAAAATCTTATTATGGTTGAATGCTTAATTATTGGGAAAACTAGCCTGAGATTTCTAATAGGAATCATCAACAGTTTTCTAGCCAAAAGTTATTCCACAAATTTCATACCTGATACACCATCTCAATTTTTTGGACTGTTTTAGTAGCATGCATTCAGGGGAGGGATAGCTCAGTGGTTTGAGCATTGGCCTGATTAAAACCAGGGTTGTGAGCTCAATCCTTGAGGTAGGCCATTTACAGATTGGGGCAAAGGAATGTCAGGGATGGTGCTTGGCCCTGCCAACAAGGCAGAGGACTGGACCAGATGACCTCCTAAGGTTCCTTCCAGTTCTAGGAGATGTGTACCTCCAATTATTTATTTATTTCCTTTGAGTCAGACAGAATGATTCTTATTCAGAGCTGGGAAACATGGAAATTAACCCTGCAATGAGAAGCATTGACTTTCATGGGGATTTATACCTGAATTTCCATTTATTCAAGTAAGGAACAATGTGATATAAAGCTTGTGGCTCCAATTCTATCCAGCCATTGTTCTAAAAAGCTATGAATCCTTATGACAAAGGGGCTGTGATTCTGCAAAGTGGAAGACAATACCACTCAGGGTTCTCCATTTTATGAGCACCTGTCCTTCTCTCAACCCATGAAATTATGGATAGAGATTGATGCAATTCTAGAACTTTCAACTAGTAACTTGCAATCTATTTGTTAGAGTTGCTATGGGGTAGTTTAGGTGGAGTGGGGAGCATATATGAAATTGTTTGACCCAGGATATACAAATGGAATCAGGTTCTTGATCTTTTAGTTTCTTGGCATCTCATTCAATGGAACTGGGAATTAGAGTTTTTGCAAATATTTTCCACACGCTAACAAAACAGCAATTATTTTCATCAAGAAGCACTTTTTTGAAGAATTGCTGTGTCCCACTTTGAGTTTACCCATTCAAAGAAAGATACTTCATATTTGTTTATTTCAACATTTTGGACCCTATTCTTGGCATCATAATTGGATGCTAGACCTGTGGTTCTCAACCAGGGGTATGTGTACTCCAGGGGGGTATGCAGAGCTCTTCCAGAGAATACATTAACTCTGAAAATTGTAGGTACTGGGGAGTATTTACAATTTTTTCTAAAGGGGTACTTCATAAAAAAAGTTGAGAAACACTGTTCTAGAGCATACGAAGGGTCCTGTGGCACCTTATAGACTAACAGAAAAGTTTTGAGCATGAGCTTTCGTGAGCACAGACTCACACATCAGATCTGATGAACTGAGTCTGTGCTCACGAAAGCTCATGCTCAAAACTTTTCTGTTAGTCTATAAGGTGCCACAGGACCCTTCGTTGCTGTTACAGATCCAGACTAACACGGCTACCCCTCCGATACTTGTTCTAGAGCATACTGTATCTATATAGAAATGCAAAGTTTAGACATAATCTCTCAGTCCATTGTCTCAAAGTCCTAGGCCTTTAAGCTTACTTTGAACTGAATATTAATGAACAAAGTTCTGAATTTCCCCAGAACTCATTTGAATAACTACATAATCATTTCACCTATCTCTCTATTGCAAATTAACATGGAGCAGATGGTGAGCTGAAACGTTTTGACAGTAGACTTACAGTACTATCAGTTTAACCTGTATATGAAAAAGAAAAAAAAACAATCCATTAGCCTTTCTGCTGTTGGCTCATATCCCCATCCCAAGTATTCTTAGTTATTATATCATGGGATGTTCTGCTCTGCCAAGGAAAAATAATTAAAGCTACCCTCTTCCATTTAAATGCTTGTTCTAATGTTGCTGGGCATATCTTTGCATCATAACTTCTCCAATAATTTCAATTTAAATCTTCATTTAGAATGAGATTTTTCTTCCAAGGGGGATTTTTTTTTTTTATCTTCAGGGACAACTTAGCGCATGGTAGAAGCAACACAGAAGCCCTTCCATATATTCTGATTAATGTGGTGTAAGGAGCTCTCTTTTTATAGAAAGGCAGACTCAAAGGAAGAAGAGCGCATAAGTAGCATTTAAATTCAATACACATTGGAACCTTATGGTTCAATGCAAAGTGGCTCTTATGGAAGTAATTAGACACTTGCCAAGGTTTTAAGTAAGAAACAACTTTCATTAGGAAGGCCCTGCTGAAAGGCTCAATTTGAAGTATTTAGTAACTGGTTCTGTTTCACTCTCTAACACAGAAAGCAGAGGTTATTTTTTTTTGTTTTTTTGTTTTTAAATCCACATTAGGAGCTTTAATTGTAAGTCTTTGTAAAAAGAAACAGTATAATTAAAACTTTTATTTTAAATGGTTGGTAAAAAGGGATTATCCACCACAAAGCACACATTTACATATCAACGTTAGAGACATGGGAAGTACACAATCAAAAACTACTTTTTAAAACAGGCTCACAAAGCTCATTGAGAGGGCAGTCTGAAACACGGTATCATTCAGTTTAGAAAGTCATTCTTGTGGGGTCTTTGCTCACTGAGGCTATGTTTACACAACAGTGTTATGCCTCAATAAGCTATTCTGGAAGAGGTATTTCAGAATTATGTATTCCAAAATAATGCTGCTATACACAAAACGCAATTCGAAGTAGCCCTCAGCTGTTTCAAAATAGGGTATCTATACACAATAGATTCTATTTTGAAATGGAGCAATTGGACGCACTATGGCTTATTTCAAAATAGAATGCATTCCCTGTCTATACAGCCCCTATTTCAAATAGCCATTTTGAAATAGCAGCAAAGGGTCCTGTGGCACCTTATAGACTAACAAAAGTTTTGAGCATGAAAAGTTTCATGCTCAAAACTTTTCTGTTAGTCAATAAGGTGCCACAGGACCATTTGTTGCTGTTACAGATCCAGACTAACATGGCTATCCCTCCGATACTTGACACATTTTGAAATAGGAACTATTCCTCATACAATGAAGTTTGCCAATTTTGAAACAGTGGTTGTGTTGTGTAGATGCTTGCATTGTTATTTTGAAATAACGGCTGTGTAGATCTACCTTTAGGAACCTCTTCTTTGCCCCCTGAAGTGAATGGAAAAAACTTCTCATTGAGTTCGATGGAAAGGTAAGCCCTGAAAGAAGCTAAGAAGCTCCTGAATTTGGAGGTATTCTGTACCTTACAGACCTTAGGAAGGTATTCTTTCAATAATCTGGGCAGGATGTCACCTCACTCTTTCATATTTTATGTTAAACCTCTTTTACTACAAAATATTTTAATTCTTAGCATATGCTTTGTAGTGGTAATCATGCTGAGGCTCAAAATATAAACTAGACTGGGCTTTTTTCCAAATCTTCAATTAAATTAAAAGACTAAGGAGTTCACTGAGCCTTTTAAAGCATTGTGTGAATTAAAAAGAATAATAAAGAGGGCTCAGACTTTGGTGACTTCTTGGTAGCTCTTTATCTTTTCTTTTTTTTTATTTCACTCCAAGTTTCATCCAATTCACTGAACACCTTATTCTTTTCATTTAACGGAATGGGTTGAATAGCTGTCCATTCTAGTTCTTGTTCTGATCTATGGCAGGATTATTACTCTAAAACACACTGTAAGGAGTTGAAATATTGTGAAATTGAATGGTGTTGTATGGGTCTAACTGCAGGTAAAATGTATGCAAGAAAGGAAGAAACAATATAAAATATCTCCAACAGTGAAAAGATTAATGTGTAGTGTTGTTAGAACAGCTTTTAATTCATCGGGACAAACTTGCTTTTTTCAACATTACATCAGATTTCTTTAAAAATGTTCCATTTTAAACATTACTAAGGGAATATTATATTTTCTTCATTGTAGAAAAACAATAACTCTTTAGCACTTCGGAAACAGCTCAGCTTAAACTAGCAGAAGTAGCTTAAATCCATATTAGCTACATTCCTCTGACAAAATAAAATTATTGACACAGGAGTGGTTCATGAGCAACAGAGACAGAACTTTCACAGGAACTAGACTTAGTTAATGGAATTCATTTCTGGAACAGATAAGAATAAGTATGGAAATGAGCACTTTCATTAATAAATGGAAATCTAACTGCAAAATTCATCATTACCTCAACCTTTTCTATATAAACACACATACGCTATCTTACAAAGACCCAAACATGCATTCCTGCTTACATATATGCACACATACATCCAACCATCTGTCACTTTTTTACACACACAGAGACCCAACATATCTGGTCTCTAACACATTTACCGCTAATACACTCACTCAACAAAAATAAAACATTATACATTCTTTCTTTTATATTCTGTACAAGAGGAAATCATAGATTTTTAGTGCTATTTTTATTTTCTAATATTTTGGAGGTGATCATATACTATATGGTAGAAGATATAGTTTTATATTTGTGTCTCTTAGGCCATGTCTACACTAGCCCCAAACTTTGAAACGGCCATGTGGCCATTTCGACGTTTACTAATGAAGTGCTGAAATACATATGCAGCGCCTCATTAGCATGCGGGCGGCCGCGGCACTTCAAAATTGATGCGGCTTGTCCCGACGGGGCTCCTTTTCGAAAGGACCCCGCGTACTTCAAAGTCCCTTTATTCCCATCTGCTCACAGGAATAAGGAGACTTCGAAGTAGGTGGGGTCCTTTCGAAAAGGAGCCCCGTCGGGACGAGCCGCGCGGCGGTGAGCCACATCAATTTCGAAGTGCCGCAGCTGCCCGCATGCTAATGAGGTGCTGAATATGTATTTCAGCGCTTCATTAGTAAACTTCGAAATGGCCATTTACATGGCCATTTTGAAGTTTGGGGCTAGTGTAGACACGGCCTTAAAGATCTTTCTCTCATACATATATATGTACTGAGTCAACACTTCTCATCAAATATTTCTTCATATAATTTTGCCTGATTTCTGTTTCTTGAAATATCCACAGTTTGCATTTTTTTCAAAATGGTTTGTTGTTCAAATCATTCCCCATATTTTCCCTCCCTGTTTTCTGAATATTATGTCTTGCTCTTTGCAAAATAAAATTCAAAGAGCTTAGGGCTTGTCTACATGGGACATTCCTATGTGATTCTATACTGCATACATTTGTCAAATGGTATGGCTCATTTTTTGGCTACTTTTACATTGCACTAGAAAATCCATAGTGGATTTTAAAATGTATGTGGAGATACACATCTCGTACACCTAGAAGGAACCTTGGGAGGTCACTGAGTCTAGTACCCTGCTCTCTTCACAGGACCAAGCACTATCTCCTCCCCACCCCCAGCTTTTTATTTTACCCTAGATCCCTAAATGGCCCCTCAAGGATTGAATTCATAACCCCAGGTCTAGTAGGCCAATGCTCAGACCACTGAGTTACCACTGCAGACATTTGAGGTGTGACTGCAGGGGTTTTGAATGGATATTTTAAAACAAAGTGACCAGCTCTAATACAGCTTGATTTTCCATTGCCTTACATAATCTCTAGTAATTTATATGAAGACAGAGTTAGTGCAAGGTGGATGCAAAGTACTACAGCTATAATCAGATAACTTTCCACGATTATGACAAGATGAGGTGAAATGGTTGGAAATCCTGCTTGAAATGCTCTGAAAGCTAGAACAAGATAATTTCTATTTTAATTGGCATGCTCATTCGGGTCAAATTCCCCATTGGTGAGGAGAGTCAGTTTCAGGCTCTCGTGACACTTGGAGCAAGAAAAGAAAACATTGGTGTGACGGATGGCACACAGTAATCTCTACACTGCTCTATGCCAAGGTTTTTGTGGCAAGTCTGCATATGCCACCATGGAAGGCCATGGTAAAGACAAGGGGGGCATGGAATGATCTATAGAATGATTTATACAAGTCTACTGCCATCCTAAACAACCAGCGACTGGTAAAGAAGGGTTGCAGTGGCTATCCTAACCACTGACTGGAAGAGCACGTTATAATAGCTGCCTTGGGAGCAGGGATTACATTGAACAGCACCCCATTCACTGTCTCTAGGATCAGGGTGGTGATATTTTACCTTCCCAGGCTATTTACACACTTTTTGTTTACAGCCCGGTTACTCTGGCTGTAGAAGAATGGAGTAATTAACATCCACAGATTCAGAAATGCAAAGAAAGCTTGTATTAGACACCCTAATTCTGGTTTACCCTTCATCTGTGTAGAAGGATGCACGGTTACTCCAGATCTCTGTCAAAACAAAAAGCAGTCAAGTAGCACTTTAAAGACTAGCAAAATGGTTTATTGGGTGAGCTTTCGTGGGACAGACCCACTTCTTCAGACCGTAGCCAGACCAGAACAGACTCTGAAGAAGTGGGTCTGTCCCACGAAAGCTCACCTAATAAACCATTTTGCTAGTCTTTAAAGTGCTACTTGACTGCTTTTTGTTTTGATAGTGTATAGACTAGCACTGCTTCCTCTTTGTTACTATCCAGATCTCTGGAATGTTGTTTTGCAGTTATGTCACAGCTGATCTTTAACTGTCATTTTAAGATTATTTCCTTTCTCTGTTTTTATTCCTTTTAAACTGAATGCAGATACTAGAAATATCATTACTTTCCCCTCAACACAAGTTGAGATTTCAGATTAAAATGTTGGATTCAGCATAATTTTTAATTTTGTTTTTAATAAAAATTATGTGCCCTTAAGCTATTCACTTTTAATACAATTACCTCACAAGTCTGAGAGGTAATGAAAATATTTTTTTTCAGTCGTTTCCTCCTTTTTATGTGCTGTGGAGAACCTTGGTTATGTCCCCAAACCCACAGCCAACTAACATGAAAAAAATCATATGCCACTGCAGCAATGTCTGCAGGAGGTTAAAATATTACTTTGAAATACATTCAGCCTCTTGTTTAAAAAGGATCATGAGTTTTAATAACACTTACTGTACTCATTGCCTGAAATACATGTTATTTCTTATTTGAAAAAAGCTTAATTAGGAGGTTGATTAATTTTTTTAGGATGAAATACTTTTACAAGGCTGAAAGCTTCTGCCTGTTACATAGGGTTGGCAATACAATTTCTGAGACTCAGATAGCAGCATGTATCCAGTGACCATTGGTGGGAGGGTGGGGAGCTATGTTGGGGTGTTCCCTCCTTTACTGACCCTGTTACCAAAGAACAATTTGATTTATAAATATTTTTAATCCCTCAGATCTCATTGCTGATGGACAGTGCTGAAGCAAGACACAAGAATTAATTCTTCACTTTATTCTAGAGTGATAAAACCTCAGAGTCTGTGGCTACACTAGCCCCCTCCTTCTGGAAGGGGCATGTTACTGAAGGATTTCGGAAGATGCGAATGAGGCATGGACATGAATACACAGCACCTCATTAGCATAATAACAGTTGTGTGCGATTCGAAAGTGCTGCTTTTGGAATGCTGCTGCCTGTGTAGATGGGGCCTTTTGAAAGGACCCCTGACTTCAAAGGCCCCTTCTTCCTAAAACCAAATAAGAAGAAGGGGCTTTCAAAGTTGGGGGGTCCTTTCCAAAAGCCTCCGGCTACATGAGTGGCGACATTCCAAAAGCGGCACTTTCCAGTCGTGTGCAACCACCATTATGCTAGTGAGGCACTGCATATTCATGTTCGCTCCTCATTAGCATTTTCTGAAATCCCTCATTAACATGTCCTTTCCGAAAGCAGGGGACTAGTGTGGCCACAGCCAAACGGAATATTGTTCTAGTTGCCACATTTCAGCAGAGACATAGACAAGTCTAGAAGAGAACAACAAAATAATTAAACGTCTAGAGCACATGATCTATGAAGAAAGGTTTAAAAAATGGATTTGGTTAGTCTGGAGAAGAGGAGCCTGAGCTAACCTATCAATATTAACACTATAATCTGCTGGATCTGTATATCCTCTTTTGATGCACATATCATTCTTGTATTTGAAGTTAGAAATATGAAGAGTAAGTCTGCTTATAGTTTTAAATATGATGATAAGAGGCATTACAGGTCTATCCCCGAGCCCTAATGAATGGGTTATCAACTCAATGGCTGTGACCATACTAGCAAGGGATTTCGAAAGGGGAAATCCTGATCCATAATTTTGAAGAGAATCGTTTCGATTTGAAGCGACTACACACAAATTGTGGATCGATGTTGAAATCTGCAATATAGAAAGGACACCCCATCCTTTCAAAAGGGAGTGGCTAAACAACACAAAGCCTCCTTTCAAAAGAACAGGGCAGGAAATGGCTCAGGAAGAGTCAAATGTCCAACAAGCTCTTCTTGGAGCATGGGCCAGCTGTCCCCTTAAGGGGCCCCTCCCAAACACCCCCATGCACCTGCTGAGGTTTCAGGCTGCATGCAGCACACATCTTCTAGCACAACACCGGCAGAGCCCTGCTCAGCCTCAACACTGCAGTGCGCCATGGGCCTGCAGCACCTCCAGGACAAGGACATTCTCCACATCATGGTCAGCCTGATGTCCATCCTCGCTCCAGTCCATCTCAGGCTACGGACTGCCTGCAGCATGGCCAGCTCCTGCAGGCTTCCCACAGTGCACCCAGAACACCCGCTTCCCTGGGCCTGCCATCGCGTCTGGCAGTACCCCACCAGCAGGGAATGGTGGGACTGCATTGTTTTGGAGGAGTGGGAGGATGAGCGGTGACTCCAAAATTTTTGGATGACCAAGGCCATCTTCATAGACCTGTGCCAGTGGCTGGCACCAGCACTACACCACCAGGACACACACATGTGACCTGTGCTCCCCCTGGAGAAAAGGGTGGCCATCACCATGTGGAAGCTGGCCACCACATATAGCAACCGCTTGGTCTTCCACAAATTCGGCATGGGAAAGGCCACCATTTGGGTCATACTCTCGAAGTAAGTTGGCTGGGGCCATGCACCCACGATGGGTTCTGGGGAGAGGGCTGGGTGCGGGGCTGGAGGAGGGGGTTGGGGAGGTGCCCTGGGGAGGGGGTCCCCATGAGCCCTGCCACACACTCATGGGTGCTTTTTCCCTCTACTCCTTGTAGGTCATTGACACCATCAACCGCACCCTCCTGCACCGGTTCATCCATGGGGGGGACATGGATGGCGCCATGGGTGGGTTCTAGCAGCTGGCATTCCCCAACTGTTTCAGTGCCTTGGACAGCACCCATGTCACTATCCAGGCCACACAGCTGTGAACATTATATAAATCTGAAGGGCTGTCATTCTGTCCTCTTCCAGGCCCTTGTGGATGACAGTGAATGGTTCTTGGACGTTTGCGTGGGATGGGTGGGCAGGGCCCACGAAGCCTGCATCCTGTGCATCTTGTGGCTTAGGTGCAGGATGGCTGACAGCACCTATATCCCCCCATGGGAGCTCCCACTGGGGGACACAACTATGCTGCCATGCATAGTTGCTGATGTGGCCTACCCCCTCCATGCCTGGTTAATGCACTCCTATACAGGCCACACCACCAAAAGCCACGACCACTACAATTCCTGGCTTAACCAGGCTTGGAACACAGTTGAGCGGGTGTTCAGGTTCCTCAAGGTGGTTGTGGGTGCATGCTGTGCTATGTACAATCCTGTGGAGAACAAGCATGAGCTCTTTGTGGTGTGAGGCCAACCCACAGTATGAGCAGCTGAGTGCTGGCTCGTGACCTGCACCAGGCTTGTCCCACGCACAACACTGATACCATTCAATAAGTTAATTGTTACATGTTCCAAACCCCTGAAGCCTCAATACAACTATTTACAAGGGAGAAGGCACGGGGAGAACTGTTTACAAGGGATGATGGGGGGAGAAACCTTTAAATGGAGGAATGGGGGAACTCTTTAAATTAGGGGGTTGGGGGAAAACTGTTTACAAACGGGGGCAGGGCGAGAACTATGTACGGTGGAGCAGGGGGACCTCACTCATTTATAGGGGTAGGGGAACTGGAGCCATGGCACCCCTGGGAGCTACGACTACCCAGAGTCTGGGGCCACCTGCAGGGCTTGGATGGCACCGGGAGCACCTGCAGGTATGGATGTGGCTGGGGTGCAGTGACATTGGGCTCGCTGGGGAGGATGGACCTGTGCGAGTAAGGGCACTTTGAAGTTGCGCAGGTACTTCAAAGTGCCTGTGGCTACACAGCATGCTGGTGGTTTGAAATTTGCAACTTCAAATTTGCCATGGAAAAAATTAGCCTAACGAGATGCTGTATATTCATCTCAGTGCTTTATTATTATTTCCCACTCAGGCTAATTACCATGCCCCCTTCAAAGAAAGGGGCTAGTGTAGACACAGCCATAGTGCTATAAATTTAATTTTGTCATTGCTTAATGTGTAAACATAGACAATAGTCCAGAAATTATAACTCCAGAAGGGGCATGATGATCATCTACTCTGGCCAACCATATGCGTGTGATAAGGTTTCCCAGATAGAATTCCTGTTTAAACTAGAGCAATTTTTTAAGAAAAAACATTCATTGTTGATTTAGAGTATGCCATTATTTCAAAATAACTTCGCAAGCATCTACACAATGCAACTGTTATTTCAGAACAGGAAAACCTTGTTGCATGAGGAATAGCACATATTTCAAAACAGCTGTTTTAAAATAGGGGTAGTTTAGACAGACTGTCTCTACACCTGCATTCCTCTTTTGAAAGATGAATGCAAATGAGAGAAATTGAAAATGCAAGTGATGCACTGATTTATACATCTTGTGCTTCATTTGTATAATACCTCTTTGGAAGAGATTCTTTCAAAAGAAAAAAAGCAGTGTAGATGGGGCAGTTTTGAAAATAAACCCCATCTTTGATAGAAGCCTTCCTCCTGAAACCAAATAGGAAGAAGGGGCTTTCAAAGTCAGGGGGGAGTCCTTTTGAAAGTCCCCCTTCTACATGGGTCACATGCGTTCTGAAAATGGCACTTTCAAATTGTGTGTGGCTGCCATTATGCTAATGAAGCACTGCATATTGATGTCAGCACCTCATTAGCATCTTCTGAACTGTCTCATTAACATGCCCACTCCAAAAGAAGGCAGCTTGTGCAGACACAGCTCATAATCAGTAAATCTTTCTGAGACACTGCTTCCAAGATATAGCCCCAGATCTGGTTTGTCTGTGTGTGTGTGCGCGTGCACGTGCAGGCATGTGTGTGTTCATGTGTGTGTGTATTGCCTATACCCTTAATGAAAAAAAAACAAGCCCACATTATTTGCTTGTGCCCCAGTGGACCACGCAATCCAGATCAATCTATATCACTGACCAGTCCTTTTCATTATTCACCACCTAAATAATCTTTGTGACTTCTGAAAACTATTAGTGATAATATTACACCTTCAGACAGGTCTTGGTCAAATGTTAAATAATATAGGGCCAAGTGACAATTCTGGGGGGTCCTCTACTCAGAGGTGATTACCCTTTTGCAATTGTTAGGATGATCAGTTAGTTATCTTTTAATCTGTTTAATATTTGCCATGTTAATTTTGTATTATTCTAGTTTCTTCACCAAAATATCCCGAAGAACCAAGACAAATACCTGACACAAGTCTATAGATAACACTCTAATTCTATTAACTTTATCAACCAAACTTGTCATCTCATAAAAAAGATACGAAGTTATACATATTTGCCATAAACCCGTATTGACTGGAATTAATTATATTATTCTCTTTAATTCTTTATTAATTAACTCCCATATCAGCTATTCCATTTAATCTTTTTAAATATTGACACAACATTAATTCTTCCAGTCCTCTTAGACATCCCCAATGTCTTAAGATTTATTGAAAATTGACATTAATGCCCCACCAAACTCCTCAGGAAGCTCTTGTAAAATTCTCAGCTGCAAGTTATCCAGACCTTTTAATTTAAATATTTAAATATTTTTAATTTTAGTAGCTGATGTTTAAAAGCCTCATAAATTCCTTTTGGAATTGAAAATATTTTATTACCAACATATGATATGAATACACAATCCTACTTTTTCCCACATAACTGCACACTTTTGCCATTTCTGCATTATTATTGACAACTCCCTTATTTTTAATAGCACCATTGCTAGGATTCCTTTTGTTCCTAATATACATTTAAAATGAGTTTTTATTGTCCTTAATGCTCCTGGTAATCGATATCTTCTTTTTTTCCTTTTGCTTCCCTTATCAATTTTCTATTATTTCTCACTTGTGAGTTACATTCATTACTATGAACAATATCCACTTGTTTTATAGCTATGTGTTACAAATGGAAGGAAAGTGAAGTCAATAATAATGAAAAGAAATCAGAATATGAAACATGAAAATATTAATATTTGATTTTACTTCTTCTGTAAGCCAGTTGTTCTTTTTTTAAACCAGTGTAGGCATCTTTCTTAATTTTGGGGAATGTGGCCTCTTAGGCATCTAATAAAATAGTCTTTTAAACATCCCAATTATCATTTACAATTTTCTATTTGAATTCTTTCTCCCAGATGGTCTGGATCATAATTATTTTCTGCTTTGTGAAATTGGCCCCTTCAAAACACAAACCAGAGCATGGCCAGTGGGCACAGCTTAGGCATGCACCAAACCATTTTCTTCAGTTCAAGTCAAGGTAAGAGACCAAGGGAATTCTTAACTATGCTTAGCAGCCACACATCTCCTTTTGATACCTACTTCCTCTCCATGAATGGGGCTCGATGTTAGGTGTGGAACCATAGTGATGAGAGAATTAACTCCACTAGGGTGTACATACTATACTCATTCCCATCCAACTTTATAAGTTTACCTAGGCCATTTCTACACAGACCACTTCCTTCGGAAGTGGCATGCTAATACAGGAAGAGAAAGATGCTAATGAGGCATGGATGCAAATTCCCTGTGCCTCATTAACATAATGTCACGATTTGGAGTCCAGAAGACCGTTCTTTTGGACTCCAAAATGCCGTGTAGAAGTGTGGCCGCCAGGGGGGCCTCCGGAAGGAGGACTTCCTTCCGGAAGCCCTCACACCCGGGACTGCGCTTCTACATGGAGTTTTGGAGTCCAGAAGAACAGTATTCCGGACTCCAAATCACGTGACATTATGTTAATGAGGCCTGGGGAATTTGCATCCGTGCCTCATTAGCATCTTTTGCTCCTGTATTATTAGCATGCCACTTCCAAAGGAAGTGGCCTGTGTAGAAATAGCCCTTGGTCCTATTGTTACATATTCCTTTTTCTAAGTGTTCTCTCTACTCCACCCCACCCCATCCCAACCCACCCCTAATTATTCAGGACTCAACCCTCTTCCAGTGACTCGGAATGCTTCCCCATATGTGTTGGATATTAGTGCTAATCACTGCTGCTTTCTTTAGCTCTTGGAAGTTTAAACCATCTTCTGCTTCTTGAATTTTAGTGACAATTGGTTTCTCAAGTGTGCTGCCCTCAGGCAATTCACATTATTAAATTATTTAAAAAATAGAGACAGGCCTGAACTGCAGATTTCAGATAGGAATCAGGATTTTGAACTCCCTCTGTTTCGATATGAAGTTTTGTTTCAGAGATAGGAGCTAGCAACCAAACTGAAATCTAGAACTCTATTTGAATTGCTAAGTGTCTCACGAGTCTTAAATGTGCTACTCTGTTTCTATTAACTATCAAAGGAATAATTATGCCAAAGTATTTAAATTATTAGGGATTAATATTATTAATAAAGCTTCACTTTCTCTTCCATCCTTTCCACACCAAGGATCTGAAATAGTAGAAGAGGATTCACCTTGAGTGTTTATTTGGACGTAATTAATTAGCCAATCTTTGTAAATCATTTTGAAGATTAAAAGTGCTATATAGATTCCAAGTTTATTATTATGTGCAAAATGTTTCATTTTACATCTCCCTTTTAAGTTGTAGTTATGCCTATGTTTTTCCTCAGACTAAAAATGAAGCATAATATATGAAGAAAGAAAGAAAGAAAGAAAGAAAGAAAAAGAAAAGCCCAAAGCTGCTGAGAGTACGGAAAACAAGAAAACTTTGGATCTTTTTTAACATTTGCTTCCTAGGTGGCAAAAAAAATGTCTGTACCTGCATCAGTCTCACAGTCCATCACAGTTTTCAGTTCAGCTCCAGAATGGGTGCATTGCTTTCCATACATAAGAACAGTAGATGATCAAGAAGTTGGGAAACAGCAATTAGAAACATTAGCTAGAAAGGATATGGCAGGCAGTTTAAATAA
This sequence comes from Carettochelys insculpta, assembly GCF_033958435.1. Classification (NCBI taxonomy): domain Eukaryota; kingdom Metazoa; phylum Chordata; order Testudines; family Carettochelyidae; genus Carettochelys; species Carettochelys insculpta. Next base: position 158,450,700 of record NC_134138.1, on the reverse strand, counting down.
TGTGTTGCTCATGTCCTGCCTTGCTTATTAGGTGTTTCACTTGCCGGTTCATTTGATTCATTAACACAAATATTAAATATTACTCTGGGTTCTGAACTCTTAGTTTGTCCTGGAAAACAAGAAGCCCAGGGTAGCGCCATTACTTTGTATTGTAATTTCGTTCCTGAATCATTTTTGTTATCGAGCTGAGTGTCTGTTTAGAATGCCGTCAGAGCACAAGAATGGCCGTATGGGGTCAGACCAAAGGTCCATCCAGCCCAGTATGCTGTCTTCTGACCGCGGCCAATACAGGTACTCCAGAGGGAAGGAACCAAAGAGGTGATGATCTCTCCCCTGCCATCCATCTCCAGCGTCTGACAAACAGAGGCTAGGGACACCATTCCTTACCTATCCTGACTAATTGTCATTAATGGACCCAACCTCCATGAATCTATCTAGCTGTTTTTAAAACTCTGTTATAGTCCTAGCCTTCACAGCCTCCTCTGGCAAAGAGTTCCCCATTTGACTTTGCCCTGTATGAAAAAGAATTTCTTTTTATTTGTTTTAAACCTGCTGCCCATTAATTTCATTTGGGCCGTGTCTACACTAGCCCAAAACTTCGAAATTGCCATGCAAATGGCCATTTTGAAGTTTACTAATGAAGTGCTGAAATACATATTCAGCACCTCATTAGCATGCGGGCAGCTGCGGCACTTCGTAATTGACGCGGCTCACTGCCACGTGGCTCATCCAGATGGGGCTCCTTTTCGAAAGGACCCCGGCTACTTCGAAGTCCCCTTATTCCCATCTGCTCATAGGAATAAGGGGACTTTGAAGTTGCCGGGGTCCTTTCAAAAAGGAGCCCCGTCTGGACGAGTTGTGCAGTGGCGAGCTGCGTCAATTTTGAAGTGCTGCGGTCACCTACATGCTAATGAGGCGCTGAATATGTATTTCAGCGCTTCCTTAGTAAACTTTGAAATGGCCATTTGCATGGCCATCTCGAAGTGTTTGGCTTGTGTCGACGTAGCCTTGGTGTCTTCTAGTTCTTATATTGTGGAAACAAGTAAATAATTTTTCCTTGTTCACTTTCTCGACACCACTTATAATTTTATGTACCTCTCTCATAACTCCCCTTAGTCTCCTCTTTTCTAAGCTGCCCTTTTGGCTGTGATCAGAGGACACCTGTATTAGGCAAGGGAAAGCTGCTGCCTGGGGAGCAACAAAACAACTAGTAATCTAGATAGCAGTTTATCATTTGTTTTAAACGGAACTTGGAGTAGTGGCAGGGCATCGTTTTTTACATTCGTCCAACGAGAAAGAAAGAAAATGAAATACATAGAGATCATTGCCTCGGTCTTAAGGCAAAATTCTCCTTGAAATGCGAACTGCTGAGGCAGGTGTAAGGTTTTGAGTCACACCACAGAAAGAAAAATACTTCATTATATGTTTGCTCCTTTAATTTTTATGTATGAGGAATATAACCATAACAGCCTTATCTTCGTGCTCTTAATACCAGCCTAGAGACTCCACTCCCTGCTGAAAGCAGAGAGATTTATTCTCTGGTTTCCTCAGTTAATGTTTATTGCTTCTTCTTCTTACCTTTTAGCTCTTTTCTTTGACTTAATGATTTTAGATGCCTCAGCTCCTGCAGTATCAGTCAGACTTTTCTAACCACTGCAGTTTCTTTGCATCTTTCGTCAGAAAAAATAAGAGTCACAAAACAAGTACTTCAAGTACAGCAAAAAACACTTTTCCTCTTTATCAAATCCTGGAAACTTAATGGACCCAATAAAGCTGGTAGCATGTTGACAGATTCTACTAGTGTTATACTTCTCTTCCCTTGTAGCTGCAATAGCATAAAATCATTTTAATGATCCACAGTCTCACTGTAAACAAAACTAATTACTTTGGACTCTGGACAGCATATTTATTGTGACTGGAAATTGTTAGATAGTTTGCAAGCTATCTAAAACAGAGCCCTGTTCTCTTGTATGTTTGTGAAAGCTAATGTTTAGATTGTAAGTTCATTGCGAAAGAGACTGTATTTTACTGTATGTGTGTACAGTGTATAACATAATGAGGGCACCGATCCCTTACTGGGGCCTGTAGGTACTCCTGCAGTACTAATATTAAATACCCATGCTCATTTATACCACAAATGTTACAGAAATTATTCATCATCATCATCATCACCAACAACCATGGGCTCAGCACTTGTTAGTGTCTGATGCCTCTCTCACTATTTCCTTCCATGTTTCCCTGTCCAGTGCAGAGTGGCTTGGTTTCTGTAGACTAGCTCCGCACCAATCTGATGAATCATCTACCCTTTCTCCGTGGGGTCTGCCTCTCCTCTTCAAACCGTCCATTATGCCGAATACCAGGGTCTTGACTTTTCGCTCATCGCCGTTCGTTCTGCAAATATGCCCAAATAGCTGTAACTTGCATCGCATAACCTTCTACAGTAGGACAGAAATGACTGCTATTCAGTACATAGTGGATTTGTGCTGGAGAGAGTCCTCAGTGAACTATCTTATACATCCACAATAATTGTCAATGCATTCTACTAGCAACCTTCACATGGCACTGGAATTTTTTAGTCAAATTTTTAAAAGTGCATAAATGACTTTGTATCTCAAGTCAGATTTTCAAAATTGATTTAGGATCCTAAATTTAGTTAAAAGTGAAGGAGATTTAAAGGACTAGGGGACAGATTTTTAGTAATTTAGTTACAGATAGGCACCCAGTGGGATTTTCAGAAGTTTCTGAGTGCCTAACAGCCATTTCACTGAGGGCAGGTCTACACTATAGGGGAAAGTCCAATTTAGGTACCAGGTTCCAACTGCATTAACTCAGGCTTCCATTCTCTCTCCACTAAGGAGGAAGCAGGAGTACTGTGCTTGATTGGAGTGCCCTGTAAGTTTGATTTAGCATGTCCACACTAGGTGTGCTATTTCAAACTCCAGTAGATCAACCACACCAGGGTCAATCTTCCACATAGTGAAGACACACCCTTTGTTACTTCTGCAAGCATTACACATTTTTAAATATTTTTTTCACATATAGACAGTGTGAACAACTGTCACCATCACTACTGTTGTCCTATTTAGTAACAATCTTTAAGAGAACAAGAAAAAATCATCACGATTTCTTCTGAGTCCCATAAAATCCTGACACTATATTCTAAATAGTACGGCTAATACTGATTATATACATTGCCTACCAATAAAACAACTGGCCCAATGGGGAAAGTCATGTAGCCTTCAAGCCATTGGATGGTAAGGTACATGAGGGCTGTTGAATTCCAACAGTGTGTTGGAAAGCACAAATGAAGTTAAATGCCAGCTACAGCCCCTCACATGGCATGCTGTCTCAGGCCCTGAATTCCATTTCTTTTATTGACTATTGTAGAGTACAAATGGATGTGAAACATGGGTTAGAATGCCTGGCCTCCACTGAAAAGAGGGAGGCTGTTGTCGAGGCTTGCTGGAAGAAGGCTGTGGTACTGGTGGTGTGTGATGGCAGCATGGGGGGGGGAAAGGAAGCAAAGTTGGAAACTACTGCAGAAAGGTGGGTGCTGGTCAGCCCTGTAGCAATGACTCACCTCCTGGGAATTTAAGGGCTTCAAAGGTACAAGACCTAGCATTTAAAACCTCTTTCTATCCACATATCAGGCAAGGAAATATCTGCCCTCCCTCCTCGTGAGGTATGATTATCAGGTGGAGTTTGAACCTCCTGTGGGCATTGTGTTAGTCACTCCTTTTAAGAGAGGGTGGGACAGATTTTTTTTTCCTCATTATCCTCTTGATCTCTGTGGAATGCTGTTTTTCCCACAGCGGATGTCAGGAAAATCTTATTATGGTCACCATAAAAGGCGTGGTAGGCCATATGTTCCAACTTATTTGGTAAGTGTGGGGCAGATATCTAGTGCAGGTACTGCATAGGGAAGGCTTCCAGTGAGCAGATGAATGGGCTGGTAACGGACTTTAAAGGAGGAAGTGCTGGTTAAAGGAATGGAATGATGTGAGGTTTCTCACGGGTCACCTTAACCCTCCTACAAGCAAATGGATTTGCTGGAGGGACCTAGAGAAGAGGAGCTGGTGGAAGCCCCCTGAATAACTCCAGAACAAATAGGGTGTTACCTGCACTATACACTGCTATCGGCCTGGTAGTCCCAGACATCTAATAATCAAGTTGTTGCCTGATGAAACACATATAAGTGTCTCCTGTCTTTCTTTTGGTGGGGCTGCACAATGGGTGTGTTTAAGGAAACAAAGCCTTAAGCATGATCCTCACACCCTTGTCCAGAAAATCCCTTTGGAATTTGAACTTACAAGTGAACACTTTGAGCCTTCAGTTTGCAGCAGGAGAAAAACAGATATTCAGGTTTTGAATCAGGTTGAAGAAAGATGTTTGCCCTCTTTATGCATCAAACCTAATGGAACATGTTTAATACATCTGTTTCAGGCTAGGCTACACAATAAGAGGGTGGGGGTAAGGAAACCTGATGGTAAATGGAGAGGGTACTACAGCACATGGAAAGTTTGTATAAAACTTATGATGTTAACATAGCTTCTTTCACCTAAGAAGAACCTATAAATTCACCTACTTTCTAAGCCTACAAATTCCTTAGTGTATCCCTGGGGATGGCTGAATGGTTCAATCAAAGGATTTTTTAATTCTTGTAACTCTAATCTTCATCATTATTTCTAGGTCCTCAGTACAAAACCTGAAATATTGATGACCTAATACGTTTTACAGAGCAGCACACAACCTTCTTTATGGCACTTACATCATTATGTAATATGTTATAAAGCAACTTGCAAGTTGTAAAACTCATTAAAAAGATATATTTTTCCCCTTAACTCAAGTTCACTATAGCCAAAAATTCAGGTGGAAAGCTATTAAAGTTCCAGAAATCTTAGCAATACACATTTCTTTCAAATGTTCTTTTATGCCCTCTTATTTGGTGTTTTCTGTCACATTTTCAGTATTTCTGATGTTGGTCTTTCGAGAGGTAATTTCTTAGCACAGCAGCTGAAGTAAAACTCCTATGGGATTAGTAACCCAGACTTATAAACCAATACCTGGTTTCTGTCATTTACCCTGATTTAGTCAGGGCAGTTGCTGTATGACTGAAACTGACATGATCCAAAAAAAAAGAAAATCACACTGAAATATATTAGAAGAAAATGGGAATTTATGTTTTACCAAAATAATTGGATTGGTTGTAATGTTGCCTGGGACACTCAGAGTGTCAGAAATGTACAGAACAAATGTCCTGTGAAAGCCATAATGAAGGGTAAGAACTTGAACATTTTTGAAATTTATTGAGGTTTTTATACCTTTCACTGATTGCAATACTACTTGAATAGCTATTTTCACTCTCCTCCTGTATTCGCTAGTATGTATATTTTAAGGTATATGTACTAATCTTGATTTCCTTTTCCTGCCATGATGCACAGTTGCTGTTCTAATGGATGGGGAAGTTCAGTTTTACCATTATTTTGGTTGTAGGGAGAAGTGGTATGGCAATGGCTATGGTTAAAATTCTGGTCCGACTGAAGCAAAGCAGGGTGCCAGGTTTGTATGCCTGGAATTTCACTGGTTCTCATGGAAATGGCTATTCAGGAAGTACAGCGCTGCTTCTTTTGCTACATTAAGAATAAGCATTGATGTGAGAGTTAGTAGGGACAATGGAATTAGGTCTATGTGCTGTAAAACCTAGAAATAATTACAGCATGAACCACATGTACGAACACACAGAATGAGAGAGCAAGAGGCAAGAGTTAGGACTATTGCTATGGTTTTGCCACCTGAAGAACACAGTAGGGCCCCTTCATATCTTTATTGGACTGCATACATGCAAAATTAATATGCAATAGATAGTTCTTCTTGCAAATGTGGCTGTTTCAGTTATGACAAGAAGATCTAAATTCAAAATATGGCCAAACCCATGTACATAGTATTTCCTAGACTGTAAAAATCTGTTCATTGCAGGCAACGTGTTCATAGGAGTTTATAGAGAACCTAACACAGATAGGCTCCAATCCTAAGTGGCTCTTCCAGACACTAATGGAATAGTAATAATAAAGAAGAAGAATGAATTCATAATAAGGAAATAACCATATTTTCAAAAATTACATACTGATTTGACCTATAGAAATGCATATACTTGAGTGCATGGACAAATTCAGAAGCAAGTTTCTGTGCACATATTTTGATGGGTACAAATCACTCTCCAGTTTTACAAAACATTTTCCTTAATGTTGTAATCTGATACAGACACTATTAAAAAACCTCCTCACCCCTTTTACCCTAATTTTACACTAGAGACCACCCCAGGGATAAGTGCCCCTCCCGGATTAAAGGAAAATGAGAACTAGTTTTTCAGCACACACCCACTCATACCCTCCTGCACTCACACACTTACACAGATGAACTCACAGGTGAAGTGGTGCATAGTGACAGGAGAGGAAGCCAAGACATAGTGAGTCTGGCTCCAATCATGAACCCAGGCTTGTAAGCTGATTGTAAGATCCCCTTGTCAGCTTGCTTTCTTGTCAGCTGTAGCACTCAGGAGCAATCAGTACTATCCATCTTGGGCAGAGGAGAAGGGGCCAGGGCCCTCCTCCTGCCCCTCCTCCTCCCAGCTGAGACTAACTTCTGCAGAGTGGTGATGGCAAGGGGGTGGGGAGGGGAGGGATCCTATAGCTTTTCACCCAACTTTTATAAGTTTCAATCCAGTTCCACTACTTCAGAATGCTGTATGCTCATGAGTCATCAGCTAACAGCTAATGGGACTTTGATCTTCTCTTGATGGGGCATCTATCTCTTGCAGGGCTCCTCTCCTATATTCTCTGGCTATCAAGATGCTGCTGGCAGCTCCTTGTCCAGACAGGCTGGCTTCAAGGACTGATTCTATTACACACACACCCACACTCACACTTTCCTGACTCACACAAAGGAAAGTGTAACTCATTTCAGAAGAAACAGCCAGGTTTTCTTACAAGACTTATGGTATCCATAAACAATTTCTTACTAACTTATGATACTTAATGTAGACCTAGCAGCTGCTACAAAACAAAGCTTGTGAAACAAAATATAACTATATAGAACAAAGCTGCATGTATAAAATGAAGCTACTGTCTCAAAGCTTGCAGAAAGTTACAGGACTTAAAACCAGCAATGACTGAAAGTTACAGAACTTACACATGCCTTGTACCGGACTGAGCAGAGGGCTTTATACAACAGCCCCCATCCTGGAGCATTGCTAACAGTTCGGTGGCGCAGAGGAGACTGAGGCCCTGGAATGAACTCACAGTTCACACTTTTCATTTTCTAAATTCATGGAGCTGAAACACAGGCCCCTGTGATGGTCCTATCCTCCTGAGTACCTAATGAGACAAACCTTGCAATATTGAGAATTGAAGACGATGGACCATGTTATGGGTTAGCAACAGCACAACATTAATTCCAGCTTCAGATGACACTGTTTATCCTGATTGGGATAAAACATATTATTGAATGGGAGACAAGAACCTATTGATAGAGGTTGGATAGAGAAGGTAGGCATGTCTCTGAGTGTCTATTCCCCCATATGCATAGTTTGTTTTATTTGTTCAAGACTGCAAGTTCTTTGTAGGGCAATGACTGTCTTATACTGTGTGTTTAGAAATTTCCTCCCACAATAGGGTGCCAGCATCTTCTGGGTTTCCAAAGTGTTATTGTCATAAACAACAAACTATAACAATAATAATCTCCATAAAATATTAAAATTTAAGAATTTTGTATTAGTCTCTTAGTCACGTAAGCAAACAGTTACTGGTGACTTTATGTTTGTGTAATTATTTTATTTCCTCTAGCAAGAAGCCCACTGAGATTACAATCTTCCAGTCAGGTTTACTTAAACCAAAATGCCTGCTTCTTGTGGAAGGGGACATCTACTTGACAGATTTCATAGCACTGAGGGCCAGAAGGGTCCATTAGATCATCTAGTCTAACCTCCTCTGTAACAAAAGTCATAGAACGTCCTCAGATACTCCCATATTCGAGGGTTTTGTTCCTCAGGAGACTAAACTGTTGTGTGCCATGGGCAGACAAGTGGCGAGACCAAGGTGCCACCAGTGTCCCAAAGAGACTATATAATTTACAAGGATTCCTCAGGATAAGATGAGAGACAAAATTATGAAACTTTTTCCAGTTTTCTGAACAGGAGCAAAGTGCAGCCCTGTTAGCATAGAGAAATCTCTTGCAATTGGCTGGATTGCATACTCTGGCTGGCTGGGGATCTACACATGCCCCATAACCAGCAGATGAAAACCTCTCTGTAGCATCCCACCCTTCCTTGTCCACTCCTGTACACTGTGCAGGTACTTGATTGCTCATTTGAAGAAAGAAAACCCTTAAACCTTCTTGTGCACCAGATGAAGAAAGGTAGCAGGCGTCAGCAATGCTGCCCTCTTTGGGGATTTTATTGCAAATTTCACAAAATTTTGTTTTCACGAAAATCCCTGCCCCAAAAGTGTTACATTACACGAGACTCTCAGCTTCCATTTTTTAAAGATACATTTGTAGTCTTCATGACCCAGAGAAAAGCTTGAAAATGTGCAGATTATTTGAGTGGGATGGAACCTGAGTGGTCTTTGCCCACTGTTTTGCTCCTTTTTCTGATACATCCTCTCTGACTTCTACCTGCTGTGTGAAATCTGAACTTTATTAGTAGGCAGGGCATGTCTCCTCACAGACTAAGAAGCCTGTCCCTGTGAGACTGAAGAAAAATTATGAGCATTGATCATTGAGTGGAGCTCTATGTTTAGCATGGGTAAATGTCTATTATTATTCTTGCTATTGTGTTTGAATGGTTTCCATTGCAGGGTGATCCCTGTCACAACTGGTGCTTCAGTGTGCTAGTCTGTACACTGACACACAATTAAAAGATCATTGCTGGCCCTAACAGGGCATAGTCCAAGATGACAGCCAACAAGAGAATCAACAGGCAGATATGGAGAATCCAAGGTAATACAGTAAACGCTTCGATATCCAGCAGCCCTGGGACTGGGAGGTTGCTGGATATTCACATATGCTGGATACTTTTCTAGCAGCCTCTCAGCCCCAGAGAGAGGAAAAGGTCCCATCAGACAGCGAACAGCAGGGGTGGAATGATCAAAGATGAACTTTTCCATTGAAAATCCCAGCTCAGAAGAGGAATAGATCTGGAGGCCAATTTGCAGCAACCAAATATTTGGCTTGTGAGCTGAGCTCATGTGGCTCCTGCTCAAAGAGACTTCAATTAAAGCAGACAGCTGGAGAGAGGGCACAGCCACCACTGCTCCATCAATCAGCTGCAGAGCTTCAGCAAGCTCAGGTGCTGACACTGCTCATAGTGGGCAAGAGAGAATTTGCTTTGTCCTGCAGGATATCGCCCCCATTGATCAGACGGGTGGGAGAGGCTGAGCCAGCCATGTGAGGAGTTGCTCTGAGGAGGGTGCTGCCCAGGGAGCTGCTCTGGGCAGCTCGTGCCGGGCTCTGCTGCGTTGGGAGCTGCTATGGGTAGAAGATTGGCGGAGCTGCTGGCCACATACAAACAGGATGGAATTCCAGTTAACAAAGAAGTACAGTTGTTTGAAAGCTGGTTAAAAAAGAGTTTACTATAGTGAGATGATTATTCACCTGGCCACTGAACTGAACTTTCTAGTACAGTTTCTCCTATTTGGGCTTCACATTCTTTTTATAGAGTATTTCTCCACCCTTCAAACCCTGCCTACTCTCCACTTTGCTTTTTATGTGCGGATTCCTGCCATAAAATTCATAGTTTCTCCTAAGGGGACTTCAAACTCAATAACAGGACAGAGACCACCTAGCAGAGTGTGATATAGATAAATGGACTGATGTACTCTTGTGTACGTCAAACTTTGCAACAGCAATGCCCACAAATCAGTTCACCATGCCCTGTACAAGACTTTTAAAAGGCATCTACAGTATATTATTTAAAGTTTTTTAAACATGAGAATGCAGCAGAGGTTCTTTAAGAGATTACTTCTCATTCACCATAGTATCAGGTAAGCACAGATCTCTATATACATTTATACTCATACTTGCATACCATGTTTCCATATTCCATTGAAGCAATTAACATTTTAATATGCCCACCAAATAAAAAATATAAAACAGACAAATCGCCAGCCTCTAATCTCAGTTATGCTTTCATTAGTCCTAAGTAACTTCACAGCAGCCAGTTGAAATAATGCAGATGTTTGTGGCTACACTGAAATCCCTCCCTGGACCAAAAATAATTTGAATTATTGAATTAGATTGTAATGCTTTAAAATAAATAATTTAACTAACTACTTTTCGTTTTATTAACTGGGCTAAAACCTGGAAGCAAATTGAGATTTGGGGTATAATGGGTGATCCCCTCCAATTCACTAATGAATATTTGTCCTAATGACAAACCTGCCACAGAATTCTCTGTGATTTCCAGTTGCTGCTCTGGAAGGGTACAGGGCTGAAACAGTAGAGCTGCATTGTGATCACTACATCAGAAATCTCACACAGCTCTGCCAACGTACAGCGTATATAGAGCTGGAGGAAGTAGTGTTAGGGCAACACAAGTGCTGTAAAATCATTTTCTAGACCTTCTCCTTGTTACCCAAACTTTCATTTTATATTTGTTCCATGCTTTTAAAAGGCTTGCTGGTCATTGCCTGGATAACATCAGGTTAAGAGTTACATTTAAGGATGATGTTTCTTATAGCCTATTCTCCCTCCTACTGGTCTGCATTGCACTGACAATGATTTTTAGACATAGGTTCAGAAGTTAGGCACATTTTTCCTCACTGAGCAGGCTTTTCATATTTATCTTCTTGTGCTTGTCAGCGAGGGGCTGGTTTCGAGTCTCTGTGCCACACAGAAAAGGTCACTGCTTTGAGCACAGGGCACTTTGAATCCCTCACTCTGTGTAACTATCACTAGCCGGCTTCCTCACACACCCTTAACCATGCTCCCATGTACCTTGTTGAGACAGTGAGAAATTCAGCATTTCTTTGAAAGGAGAGTGACATTTTAATAGGACACCATGTAAAACTATTTCTTTGGCTTCTGTTGGGGACAATAAAAACATATTCCAGGAAGGACTGAGCCATGATGTGTAATTTGAATCTATTTACAAGGCACAGCTCTGGTTCCCAGGCTGCTACAGGGATTCTGGTGGTTGAGGAGGAGGATGAAAAAGGTGATGCTTAAAGGGGAGCACTTTTCCCATTAGAATTTATTAATTGCTTTCTTCTCTTCACAAAGAAACTTTTCTCCATCAGGTCATTAATTTACAGCAATAACCAGGTAGTACTCAATCCCTTTGACAAAAAGCTTGCATGGAAATAAATACCATCCTGTTTTCTTCTTTCAAGTGAGTGTCTGGCTTTGAGACTGTAGGGGGTGCAAGAACTCCATTTGTAGCCAGCAGGTCTAAGCATCTCAGCAGGTCACAGCCCACACTGAATAGGCCTTTATCACCACAGTGGAGTCTAGCTTTCCATGAATCGAGCCCCATAAGAATGGGAATCAAATGAGCATGCATTTGACAGTATAAGCTGCAGTCTTAAACTCAAAGCTGTAAGCGAGATCTCAGAAATGGGAGCAAGCCTGCATTCATCCCAGGGCTCTCTCCACAAGAATACACCTCCACCAAATCGGTGCAATTATTTCAGTTCATTACAGGAAGAGTTCTTCACTCTAAACACGAAAGCACAAACTAGTTTCCTTTCCAAAGAAAATGTCAGAGAAAGAAAGGAAGAAAGAGAGATTTCTCCACCAGGGGAAAAAAATGTCAAAGAGTAAGACAGACATATTGGTGAGTTTCTTTCCTAATGAGGATCTGAGGTGGGATGTTCCCTCCCCTTTTCTGGAAAATCCTGGAAAAAAGATTCTGGTTTATTCTTGTTTGTTTTAATTTTAAAGATGTGAGACTTACTAGTGTAGTACATTTGACTTGAGAACTTACTATTGCATTTCACCTTAAGAGTCCACTCTGTTCAAGTAACTGTCACTCAGATGAGTCCTTTTGTTTTGGGAGCTATAGTTCTCTATACTGACTGGATTAGTGAGTTCAATGACAGTGAAAAACATGCATTGGTTGTTTTGAAGAGGGCAGCCTCACATGGGAAAACACATGTACATCCAAGTCGGGACACAGGCATTTCCCACCAGCGAGCGAGAAAGAGGGACGATTTTAGCAGACTGGCACTTACCGCTTGTTCTTTTGTGTGCACGTATTGATAGCACATATTTTTTTCCAAAGGCTACAGTGTACTGAACAATTATTTGTATGTCCAGGAACATGTTTATCTTGAATAATTAACAATATTTTCTTGATGGTTAATAATATGTGCTGTGATATTTATACTCCTCAGTTGTGAGACTCAGGAGTAATTCTCGATGCACGAGGTACCAAAACAGGATCCAAATCACTGTTGCCTCTAAATATAAGCTTGCAATGTTTAGAGGCAACAGGAGCCAACTGAAGCTGTGTAAGCCAATTGTAAAACAATCTTTTAGTTCCCACAGAAAAGCACAAATGCTTCAGAGGAAACATTTAATAGATAAATTATATTTGCAGATAAATTTTTAAATGGGAAAACGTTATGAAACATATCCTATAAACTGATTTTCCCCAAGCAAAAATATCTAAGATCTTTACTAGTAATATCAGGGAGTTGCATACCCTTATAGTAATTTCTTAAAATGTCTTTAAAGTATAGAGAAAGAGAAAAGAAAATACTCCGCAACATAGTATCACACACTGTTATCTCAAATATTACACATCCTCAGAATTATGTGTATTTCTTCAGTTTAGACACTTTCTCTATTTGTCTCTTTTGTACTTTCAGGAACTTAATCAGTCAATTTCCACACATTTTTGTCAGCAGTTTTATTTGCACAAGATTAGCATTATTTAATAGTGGTTTCAAAAAATGAAATTTCCCTAAATCAGACATGGGGTCAGGGGAATAATGTCGCACCAATGCAAGTTTACAACATCTCAAATAATTTCAAGATTTCTGTTCAAAATGAATCCCTCAGAATGGGGTAGTCCTCATTATCAGAAGACAGAAAAACTCTCCGCAGCTTTACACAATGGCTTGGGACACTATTTTTGCATCAATTTGTCTGTAGTTTTCTACAGCTGAGTCTCATAAAAATATCAGATCTAAAACTAAGTGAATGGTGTACACAATTTACCATCAATATTCACTCAGATTGTTCAGGGAATTCAGCTGGGCCAAATTAATGTCACTATTTTCATTGCATTCTGAGAAGATTCAAGCATTGTACTATCTTGAATGCTTGGCATATTTTATACATGGGAAAAATGAATTTGAAATTTGTTTCTCATGAGCATTCGTAGCAAAACCTAATCATGTCATTTACATATAATCAAGAAAAAAAGCTAACTCTGTGTGACCTGTTTTGACTAGACATTTGAATTTCAATTTTTTTTCTTAGAAAATCAAAAGTTATTCACTAATTTTAATTTTGACTACATAGGGCAAAATTGTGGTTCATATATATATATAGATAGATAGATATAGATATAAAATACACACTCTCTCTCTCTCACACACACACACTACATATATACTTTCTGAATTATTTTCTTATTTCTAATCAGACATTTTGGGTAAATCTATTTTAATCAGAATGGCGCTGCTGCAGTCCGAACAGTAAGATATTTAGCACATACCACATTGTATTCTGCACACATATGTGGTATTTTGTTACACAGTATATACAGTAAACCCTCGACATGCATGATTTTGAATTGTGCTTAACTAATTAAGTTAAGTGCAATTCAAAATCCCGCTCGCCCCCGGGCATGGTTCAACGGCCCTGCCCCATTTCAACACCACCCCCCAGCCCAGGTCACCATGTCCACCCTGGCTCAACCCCCCCACAGCCCGGCTCACCACCTGAACATTGCTCCAGCTCACTACCCCTGCATGTGACTCTGGCTCAAGCCCCTCACCCCAGTTCAAACCTCCCCTGTGCTTGGCCCTGGCTCAACTCTACCCCTGCCCACAGTGCAGCACTAACCCACCCCAGGCTTAATCCTCCTGCCCCCTTCCAACAGTCCCAGCCCACCAGCAGGCTTAACCCTCTCCACCTGCCTCCCCCAACTCCAAGACTTACCTTTCAAAAGGAGCTCCAGATGCTCCTGCTGCTCCCCCACCTGCAGAATGTGTGTTCTGCCAGGGAAAAAAGCCCCCTTCAACTTACACAAAATTCCATTTACATGAGTGCGCATGGGAACACAACATTCACGTAACTCAAGGCACTACTGTAATCATATAGTCATGATTCATTTTGAGAATTTTTCCCTTTTGATTTTCTGTTGGAGAATTGATGCTCTCAGAAGTAAGAGTTCTTTGAATTACTAATAGTTATTAAACAGCCACATCTACATAATTTCATATGAAGTTTACAGTCAAAAGTTACCATGAATTACAGTTTAACCTCATTTACTAAAACCTGTCCTATTGTGAAACAAAATATTTTTACACAAAATGAGGCAGGCAAATTTCTAGGAACTGCAAAGGCTAAGCACAAATATTAATACAAAGTTCATTCAGAAGGTATCACTAGTTGTTTATTGATGGTTTTTTCTAGATCAAAGCATATCATACTCGATTTTTGTGAAACTTTAGTAATTTACATTCACTTTCACATTCTTCAAATGTTTGCTGAGTCTATCAGCTGAACTCATATTTCAGACCTGTGTTGCATCTTGATTAAAGAGGCAGTGAGATGAAAATATGTCCCTCACAGCAGTGATACTTGACCTGTAACAACTATAGAATGATTTAAAAATCACAAGTCAAGAATGCAAAGCATACAAAAATGTGTGAGACAGTGTTATTAAAAAATAAGAATGACTGCATTAATCAGAAACAGCTAAGAAAACCCAAAGGCCATTATGCCCTGTGTGTTACAATGTGAGAAAACTAATTAGGGCAATATTATGGGAAAAAGACTTTACAAATATAAATGGACACATGGAAAGACAATATCAAACAAGTTTGCACAGTTGTTGGAGCAAAAATGAGCAAGCATGTCATATGATTCCTCACTGCAGCCTGCTGTGAGACGGATATATTGGCTTCTGCAGAATAAAATGCCACTGGTTAAACATCACTACCACAAAATACTGTGAATTGGGTGGGGGTTGTTGTTTTAATTTTTTTGTATTGTTTCTTTTTCAGGTGTTCAGTATGTGAAATCATGTTCCATTTGTTTATCCAGTGATAACTGCTCCTTTTAATAACTTATTTTGTAAATAAATATAATCATGGCATGATTACATGTTGATTTGCCAAGCACTGTGGCATTTTGCGTAGGCATGCACATTAATACTGTGGATAACTTATCTGAACTGCAAATCTCTGCTGCACAGTCTGCATTTGTTTTGTACAGGAAACTCCCATTTAACATCATGGTGGATTTGCCTGAGGACTGAGTGAAGAATTGAAGTAGAGATCCACAGAGCCGGGTGGAAAGGAAAATCTAGCTACAGACTGTCTACAAGAGAATAGTAGTTAGGAAGCATACAGGCAAATTCTGCCCTCTGTTAGTTACCCCTTTTCAAAAAACCACTGAGCACAGTGACATTACAAGAGGCTAAGTAAAGGTAGAATTTGACCATGAAGTATGTTTAGTGTAAGACACACTGTAAACAAATAAAGCTATAAAACAAAAATGCAACAAGTGACACAATTCAGTTAATTCTCTGTCACCTTATAGATTCCAAGTACAGAAGGGACCTATTCTATACCACGAGCCGTAGAAGTTTCCCAAAGGCTATGCCCACGCGAGCCCCTCCTGGTAATCCATCTGATCGGAGAATAGGAACGAAGTGCTGCGATGAATATGCCCCCCTCGAAGTTGCGCAGGCACTTCAAAGTACCCGTGGCTACAGGCCATACCAGCACTTCAAAGTTTGCCACTTTGAAGTTGCTGCTGGGAGAATTAGCCTAATTAAGTGCTTCATATTCATCACAGCACTTCATTGATATTCTCCGATCAGGCTGATTACTACGACTTTGAAGAAGGGGGCAAATGTAGACATAGCCAAAATGATTCCTAAGGCATAGCTTTTAGAAAAAAGATCCAATCTTAATTAAAAAATTGTCAGTGATGGAGAATCTATCATGACTCTCAGTAAGTTGTTCCAATGGTTAGTGACTTTTACTGTTAAAACATATGCCTTATTTTCAGTCTTTTTTTTTTTTTGTATCTTCATCTTGCAGCCATTGGATTGTATTGCATCTTTCTCTGCCAGACTGAAGAGCCCATTATTAAATATTTGCCCCCCCCAGGTAGGTGCTTTCAGACTATAATCAAGTCACCCCTTAATCTTCTTGTTGTTAAGCTAATTAAACTGAATTATTTGACTCCGTAACTGTAAGGGTGTGTCTACACAGAAAAGAAGAATGCTCAGCTGATCTGTGCAAGCTGACTTAGGGTGCTGGTGTTTGAGTTGTGGGGTCATTTCACTACTGTGTGGACGCCTGGGCTTGGGATGGGGCCTGACCTGGTAGGAAGGAACCAGAGCATAGGTTCCAGCCTGAGCGCATAAACCCACACAATAATGAAACACAGCTCAAGCCCTATGATCCCAGGCCAGCTGAGGGTTTTTCTTTGCTGTATAGACATCATCTAAGGCATATTTTTAAAATAATGTAGTCATTTTCATGGCTCTTGTTTAAACCCTGTCCAAAGCATCAAAATCCTTCTTGAATTGTAGACCCAAAAGGCCACAATATTCCAGCAGTGGTTGTACCAGGGCCAAATACATCGTCTGCTGGTATCTGAGATTCCTCTGTTTGTGCATCCAGGGATGATATTAGTCCTTATGACCAGTGTTGCAATGGGAGGTCAGCTCAGCTGGTTTTCTACCAGTATCCACAAACAGTTTTTTGAGTAGCTGCTTTGCAGGTTAGAGTGTAATGATCATACAGTTACACTATTATCAAAAACAATTGCTGAATTCCTAAGCACACTTACCCATGTAAACTCATTAAGAAATTCACAGTAAATTTCTAAAAGAAAATTGACTTTCAGAAAAGTGAAGTTTTTTTTTTTAAGTCCCACTTAGACTAGTTGGTGTCAGAGTCATAACACAAGGAAATATCACAATTCCAGTACAGATGAGGCTTAGGATCCATGCACACTATCTTCTGTTTCCTTACTCCTGTGTGTGTGTGTGTGAGAGAGAGAGAGAGAGAGAGAGAGAGAGAGAGAGACGGAGAGAGAGAGCACCTTTGAAGGCCTGTGGGAAAATCTGCTCGGTTCAGAATAACTGCCCAGTAATAAATAGTTTCTCCAGCACAGTCACCACTATGAAGGGGCAAACTATTTTGTGGACTAGCGTCAGAGTCAGCCATATGTGCCCACCAGAAGTACAGCTGGGATGCCGGCAGACCAAGGGAAAGCTCATGCTAAGGCCATGGCCTCACTGAACACTGACAAATGCATAGTTGGAAACCAGTCTGGCTTACCTTTGGGTCAGTGTAGTTGCAATAGATGTTAGTATTATAAGACACTCTTCAGACTTCCTGGAAGGCATGTAGGATGCTCCCTGTAATAATCCTACTCACATCGGTAACCCATGGTGTAACATTATGTTGAGTGTTTGCATTGTAAACATCTGTAACTGTGTAAGTCCCCAAACAGGAAAAGAAGCATTAATTAAGATAAAATGCACCTCCTGCACATATGATGGCAAATGAAGTAGGGTCAAAGGACAGGGACTTTTTTGACTGAAATCCTCATTCGCTCGAGGATGGGGAAACCTGCATGAGAATTTATCCTGTTAGCTTGGACTTTGGGATGATGAGGATAAGAAACTGTGACTAGGAGAACCTGGGATCTTTATGATGCCTGGATTCTGAGGGGCAAAGATTCAGGAGCAAAGATTCCTAAATATAAGTAAGCAATTTCCCATGCTATTTAGCATGTCAACCCTAAAGAACATATAGAGCTACTTCTTGTAGAAGCTTATATTACTTTTTTAAAATCTAAGACTCTAACTCACTTGTGAGAATGTTTTCCATGTTAAACTTGTAAATATCTCTCATTTCTTTTCTTTAGGTATTTTTTAAAGCTTGGCTACAGCTGTTGGTTTTAGTTTGAGATCTGAGTATAAATGACCAGGGGAGGTCCTCTGGGGCTGGGAATAGTGTTGTGATTTTCAGTGTAAAGTGTCCGTCTATCACATGGTGCAACTTGGTCGTCTGTTTGGTAAGACTGTAATAGTGCTTTGGGAATTCACACTTATGACCAGTGGGTGAGATCTATTATAGACTATACAGACAGTTTGGGCTGTAGGCCCTGCTTTTTGACATTCTGCTCTGAGATGGGCACACATGGCTATGAGGTACTCCAGGCAGTGCGACAAGAGCTTGTGTTTTTCTTTGCTTTGCTCTTCTTGACCCACCTGCTTTACTATGACAGGACGAAGTGAGAGGAAAGAAATGCATCTCTCCTCTGGGCTGTTGAAAAAGGGAAATTATTGGAGGCTGATGGTACATTTTTGAGTGCACCCACAAATCAGTTCCAGACTTCTACTGCAATCTGCCAGCTCTGATTTCAGCACTGAATAAGGGTATATTCCAAGACTTTTGGAAGTAAACTCAAACTGACCTGACTAACGCAAGGTGGGGAGCAGGGGGAGGGAGAGACAGATAATCATGTCACCATTAACCTTATACTACTGGGAAAGTGGAGCACAGTTGTTTGTGCTGGTGTCCCTACTTACCTGCCAACACTTCAAAAAGTTTTTCAAGGAACAATTGTGCAAATGTCTCCAAACTTTACAGGACTGTGTGGGTCCAGATGGAGAATGAAAGGAACAAGCAAAGAAACTACCATATAGAAATTTCCACACCAGACAAGACCTGTGATCCATCCAATCGTGCATCCCTCCACCCTGCAGTGGATAGATGTATTGTAATTTGGCCTCATTGAAGGGTGTACCTCCTAATTCCAAATCCCTAGAAATTCATTTAAAGCTTGAATAAATGAGGTTTTCTCTTCAATATTCGTTTTTATTCTTATTCAGTCAGTATAATTCTGAATATGCTTGATATTCATACGAATGTCCAGTTCTTCTCTGAGTCTTGCTGAGTCTCAATGACATCATGTGGCAATGAGTTCTATTGGCTAAATAATGCATTGTGTGAAGCTGCATTTCCTTTGATCAGTTTTGAATTTTTCATCTGCTAATTTCATTGATGGTGCACTCATTCCTGAGTTATGAGAAAAGGAGATGACATTTCTCCGTCTATATGTAATCAAGGTCTGAATGAGCTCTCCCCTAACGCCTAGTGATGAGTTGAGAAGAGGGCTTCAGGAGCTTCGCTTGTTTTCAGAAACTCACCCTCTCTGCCTGGATGCTCAGTATGATGGGGTTGCTTTTGCCCAAAGGCACAGTGGCCAGCAAGGGAGAGCGCTCAGAGCACAGCTTCTTGCTGCAGAGTGCAGGAAGGGCAGGCTGCAGGTCAGGTCTCTGAGGTGAGGCAGCCAGCATCGGGGAGGACAGTCAGGTGTCAGTAAAGGGAGCTGGGGAGAGACCTGGCCCTGATGTTAGTGAAGGTGGGCACCCTGGATTCACCTGCAATTCAACTGCACTTGCTAACCAGTGGGAAGGGGTGCCCAAGCATGGTAGAGTTGACAGAGGATGGGGACAGCTATTTGTACCTAGGATGTGGACCATGTATAATGGCCTAGATGTCATTTAAACCTTTGTCTCTCCACTGTGAAGCAATGGAGCTGATTGAAACTCAGTAGAGAGTGTCTTGTTGCAGACCAATAGAGATGAAATCACTGACATCTAGGTCTAAGCATTAGGCCCCTCAATCTGTACTAGCCATGAAGCTCCCTGACAGGCACCTGAAATCACTGAGAGCTGTGTTAAGTGGTGGAACCTCTACAGTGCAGAGCAGAGCATGGAGCAACTGGCAGAGCATTGGAATGGGTGGCAGGGTGACCAGTGGAGCTGTGTGGCAAGAAGATGGCTGGTGGAGAAGAGAGCAGCTGGCACTGTGACAAGAGGGATGGCAGAGTGGCCAGCAGAGTGGCTGACACTAGGGTGAATGCCTGGAAAATGGATTGAGCAAGCTGCCTTCCCATCCCTACCAAGGTGGCAGGTGAGCTCACAGAGGTGCACCTCTGGACAACAGGCTTTCAGTGACTAAGGACAACATTTCTGAATTGTGCTATGGAGGGAGAAGGAGAGAGAACATGAAAACCTTTTGGTCTTTGGGCCTAAGCACTGGAGGCGAAAGGACCCTGCCCAGCATACTGTGAGGTACAGGTTTTGCTCCTGGTTACATATTCTGCTTGTGGTGTTCCCCAGGTTAATGCTGTGTGACTTCTTCCGGTTTCATTAAAAGTTTCTTTTATCCTCTCAGAAACTGCTTCTGAGAGGGGAAGTGTTGCCTCTCAGACACCCAGTAGTTGATGTGTCCCAGGTTACCGGTTTAGTGGGAGATGGAGGAAGGGGCGGGGGGGGGGTGGGGCGTGTGCAAGTTGGTTGTTTGTGGCATTGTTGAAAAGGAGCCACTAGATATTGAACCTGGCTCTCGTTGATGCAGATTCTGAATGGCAGAAGGGTTACACATCCTATTTTCTATTTTACATTTAGCAATCAGTCTCTCTTCGTATGAGAATGTTTGCATTCCTCTAATAATTCTCATTCCACTTCACTAATTTCCTGTCCCCGAATATCCTTTTTGAGCTGAGTTGACCATCAGGGACACAGTATTTCAAAAGATTGATGGACCACTGATTTATATTATGGCAGTGTATTTTTTTCCATATTAGTCTCCATGCACTTTTTATTTTAATACCATAAACTTTTCAGAATACTAGACAGAAAATAAAGAGTACCACACCTTTGAAATGTGTGGTATCCCTTATATCACATTACAATTTCCAAAATGTAGAACTGTTTTTCATCTGCTGATGTTCTGACTTGGCAGATCTCAAAAAGTAGGTATTTGTCAGCAAAGACTGATCATAGAATGGACATGTTTCTCGTGGGGTTCTGCAGAGATCAATACCAGGCCTGACACTATTAATCATTTTCATCAATGATGTCAAAGTAAATATAAAATTAACATGGATAAAATTTGCAGATGATATAAAGATTGGTGGGTTAGTAAATTAAGATGAGGACAAAGCAGTCACACAGTACAATCCAGACCACCTGAGAAACAGGGCCATTCAAACAAACTATGTATTAATACAGCAAGTGAGAGGTCATGCATCTAGAAATAAAAATGTAGGCCACACCTACAGAATTGTTGGAAGCAATTACTCTAAAAAGGATTCAGGTGTCACAGTGGACAAACAACTCAACCTGAGTTCCTGGTGTGATGCTGTACTAAACCGATCTAATGAGATCCTTGAATGTGCAAACAGCAAGCAATGAGTAGGAGGAGGGAGGTGATTTTACCTCCTTAGAACTCATTGGTAAGATCAATACTAGAATATTATGTACCGTTCTGAGCTCCAAATTTAAAATAGGATGTTGAAAAATGGGAGGGGGGGGAAGACAGGCAAAAAAATGATTCAAGGGCTAGAAAAGTGCTTTCCTCTGACATACTCAAAGAGTTCAACCAAATTAGTTTATCAGAAAGAAGACTGAACAGTGACTTGATTACAGCGTGTAAGTACTAGATGTTTAAGGTCTCTCTAATCTAGCTGAGAAAGGAATCATAGGACCTAATGGTTGGAACCTAAAGTCAGACAAATTCAAATTAGAAATAAAGTACAGATTTGTAACAGTAAAGGTGTTTAACCATTGTAACAAATTACCAAGGTAATTGGTGGCTTCTTCATCTCATGATCTTGTGAAAGCAAGATTGGCTGTCTTTCTGAAAGATACACTTTAATCAAATACAAGTTATTGGGTTCAGCAAAGAACAGTTCATAAAATGTAATGGCCTTCGATATACAGGAAACCAGACATGATGATCAGGCTTTTATATCTCAGAATCCATGCTTCTGATTGGAGCAGCAGTAAGGAACACCCTCCTCTGGCTATGTGGGTAAGAGTCTCAGCTGGAGAAAATATACTTGCATTAGCTTTTATCCTGCTAGCATGCTAAAAACAGAAGGCAGCCATGGCACTGGGACAGTGGGTGGGGCTAGCTACTTCAAGTATTTAACCTACGTACATGTACGCAGAGCAGCTAATCCATCCTGCTCAATACACTGCAGTAGCAATATTCTATTTTTATTGTGCTAGCTCAACCCAACAACAACATCACACTGGGAGCGGATGACCTGGAAGATGAGGAGCTGTTCACCTACTTGGGGAGTATTATGGGCAGAGACGGAGGAACAGAGGAGGATATCAGTGCCACCACAGGGAAAGCAACAGCTGCATTCAAGACTCCTCATCCCATGTGCAGATCACAAATAATATCTGCAAAGATGAAACTGTGGGTGGCTCTTCAACACAAAAGTGCAGAGTGTGCTCTTGTACAGATGTGAGACCTGCCATACTAAAAAGTCTTCAAATTACAAGCTACAGATGTTCATAAACAGATGCCAGAGATACATCCTTCACATCAAATGGCAAAACTTGGTCACAAACAAGGAGCTTTGGAACAGAGCGGAACAAGAACCAGTGGACATTCAAATCAAGAGAAGAAAGTGGGAATGGCTAGGACACACTCTCGGAAAACCACCGTGCAGCATAGCCCATCATGTTCTCAAATGCAACCTACAAGGAAAATGTGAAAGAGGAAGACCTCGGACAATGTGGAAAGTATCTACTGATACTAAAGGACAGCAACTGGGCACTCCTGGGGTCAGCTAGAAGTTTTGTCCTGAAACAGAGTGAAGTGGAGGAGATTTGTAGATGACCCATGGTCTACCTGGAGTACAAAGGTTTAAGTCAAGTAATTCAAGCTCAGTTGGAGCTAGTGTGTTTCTGTCTATGGCACAAATCATCCCCACCACCTCCAAATGTATATACAACTATATGTTTCTCACTTGCTCTTATTATCATCTCTTGCCCTGCCCTTCCTTGGCAGAACACTTGTGGGACACAATGACAGTCAGCAAAATTGTGCTTCCTCTTGACTTGCTTGTCCGCACCCAGCCAGGGCAGGATGTTGTCATGAGTGTAAACCAGATCTTGTTGCACAAAATTAAGGAATCTGTTTTACTGAATTTCCCACCCTTACAATTGGAGTTTTTGAGCACCAAAATTAAACTGCAAGTAGATATCTAAAAATTAAACTGAGTGAACTCGAGTTTTCAACTGGTTTGCAGCTTAAGGCAAAATATAGGTAAGCGGGAGTCCTTGATTTCTGTATTCTTCCATATTTTGCATGATTTCATGAACTCAGTGCACTGAAACAACAATCTGATTGGTAATGAAAAACAAGAGTAAATTACAAAGTGCAAAGGCTATTGTCAGTTTTACTGATCCAGCAACAGCCTACAGGGATGAAAGTTTGTATCTAGATGCTCAGGAAGCTTGTGAGATTTGCTCACACCATTTTTCTTATACCCCAGAGCTGTGCATCTGCTGGAGTCAGGGATCTAATATTCTCTTTGAACTTCCCTGGCATCCTATTGCATGCTGTGATCCATAATTATCACACAAAAACTATGTTAACTCCTTGGTGCCAGAGGATTTGCCGCATCTAGTACCTGGAATGCACATTACATAAGGAAAACTCAACCCCTCCTAAAGAAAACATATTGCATTTGTACAGGCCTCACTTAAAACAAGAAAATTTCTACCAGTCATTCCATTCAAATGTAGTATTTCAGGTGCTTGAAATTAATGCCTGAATCTTCTTCCCAAGTGTGATGCAATAGGTGGGCACAATGAGACAAATTTAAGCTAGCGGTTTATTTTCCATGCTGTTGTCGCTTTAAGTCAGGGCATTGATGTTAACCCACCAATGATTTAATGTTATTCTTCTTTTGCTCTTTCTCGTTGTTTGAACTGCATAAATCAAAAAAGTGTATTCTCGGGAAAGTGTCACAATCCTGGAGACCGAGGTTCTTTATGTATCCATTGAACAAGGAAAACAGAGATATCATGCACCTACCAATGTGTATCAATCCCAACATAGACAATTCTCCTTTTCTCTCTAGGAGAGAAGTTCAACCTTTATGCCCTTTTAGCCCTGCACCCTACATACTGAGGTGGCCATCAAATGTGTAAAGCGCCGTTAGCTGTGTTTGAGATAGAGACACATTCATTCCATAGGAAGTGGAATAAGGCCATGTGACAAATGTGAGAGCAAGTTTGCCCCACTGTGTCCAAATCATTTGGTATTGTCTATTAAAGTGAAAAGTAAATTAAATTAAATTAAACTAAATTAAATAGGCCAGCATCTCAACTTTAACTAAGAAACATGGAGCAGAGTTGAGAAGACAAAAGGATCAAAAAATCCGCAGTTTAGCTACGTCCCAGAAAACTCTTTGTTTGTCAATTCTGCATACCAAATGTATAAAAATCACAGGTTGCAGACCAGGTGTGAATGGAAAAAAGGGCTGCATGTGTTAAAAAAAATTGTTTGCAATGTTAGGCTCAAGTAGTAAAATTTGATAAAACCAACCTAAACTTCATTTGCAATGGTGACCTGGAGGTGAAATGCTCCACAACCCTGAGCTATCCAGTCATGCATTTCTAACAGCTCTAATGACAATAAGCAAAATTAAGGCAAAGAAATAAATTAAAAAAAACCAGTAGAAATGCAATGGAGCACTCCTGTAATTGATAGATCATTGACATGGCAGAGTGGCAATAGTGGTGAAGAAGCATCATGTCAGTACATAGCCAAAGAGCTTTAACCTGCTGGTTATTGACATGCTGGACCTTAATTACTCCAAATGAAACATTATGTTCCGCTGTGTATAGTGACACAGTTATGGCCCTTTCATCCATCCTTGCCAGGGATATCTCTATGGTTCCATTCAAAGTTTTGCGACTTTGCTTGGAGGGTTAAGGGTCTCTGATAAGATAAACTGTAACAGCATAACAATGCTAGCAGAAGCCTGCTTATTTAACAAACACGCTGGCTCATCAATATTCTGTAGTGCCCATTCTGTTACTCTAAAACTAATTAATATCTTAAATTACATGTTCTGAGTAATGATAGGAACATGCATTCAAATCCTCTAGGCTAACTACTGTTTTCTTTTACTTCCATATCAACTGAAACAAGTACTGCAAAAATATACTTAAATACAGAGTTTTTTTATAAAAATTTTCAGTGTGGTTATTTTTCAGAGTGGCACCACTGTTTCCTGTACTGTAAAATATATTTTTTTCATAACTTTATGTGCATTTTATCTCTATAATTGCAAGGAATCTATACAATAATCCTGAATGGTTAGATAATTGCCACCCGGGCTGATTTGTTGCAGTTCTTCTTCACTCCTACTGATTGAGATGGAGGACAAGATATCCTGCGTGTGTACACAAATAAAGTGAGGAACACAAATTGAAGTGTTCAGAGCCCTGTGTTGAGCAAACTGGGCACAAAATCACTTCTTCTAACTTCTAAATGTGAGTCTGCTTTTGGACAGCCTGGAATGTGTGAATGGCTGATGCTTACAGCTTACCTCAGGACCAGGACTGGGAGCATAGAGCTGCCTGCAAAACAGATTTTCCATCTCAGAACACATGTTGAGATTTGGAAAAAAAATGAGGATGAGAATTAAAATTTAGAATTTTTCTGAGGTTTCAATATTCCCACCTTCCCCAAACCCCCTTGTTTTTGATCAGCTTTTTGAACATTTTAATATAAAATTAAGTAAATTTTAAAATAAACATCATTTTGAACCTGAAAGTTTTCCCTCCCCAAAATGGTCATCTTGACATTTTTAACAAGTTATTAATGAACAGAACGGTATGAAAAATTATACAATTTAATGAATTGTTTAATCAAAATAGCAATTTCTGAGAGCAAATTCACTCAGTTTTTGTCCTGACCAGTCCTACTCAGGAGTTCTTCAGCAAGGCTGCTGTAATCACATTGATTATGGTACGAGGAGATGAGAATTGTTTTAAAAGACAGCTCTGCAATCAATGACTGTTTCCAGTGAGATGAGAGAAAACCGGAATGTATTTTAGATAAGCTAAAATTTCAGTCAGAAGTCCTTTGGTTTCCTTTTGCAGGGATCCAGGACTTCAGTACAGGTGGCTAATCTGGCTGCAAGACAGACCCACACAAATATGAGACAGAGTCACACTGAATGCCATGCTGGTCATATTCCCATGCAGCTCAGAGATAACCTTGTACATTTCAAAGACACAATAAGATTCCACCAGTACGTACTCTGTTACTTGTTCTTTATCTTCATTATTGCACAGTATCAACACTTAAATATATATTTTTATTTTATTACTAACACACAATTCTAAGCTTAACTTCTATATCGGATATATCTTTCTGTTTCTAGCTGCAACAGTCCCCTTTGGAGACCTGCACTTTTTTGTGGTGAAGAGACTTTGTGTGTTCCAGTGGTGCTCAGAGCTAAGCTCTTGGGAGTGTCATGTTCCTGGGAGAGTCTCCCAAGGAGACAGGTCTGAGGGGATTTCCCGGACAAAACAATGATCAAATCCCACAGGTCCTCACGGGAAGATCAGGCAGAAGATGGTACTTGGATCTCAATAGCTGTGAAAGTGGATGAAGACTGAAGCAAGGTGGAGATCTACAGTTTTGCTGCCACTGAGCCCCAGACCTCCTGTGCGTCATGATTATGTAGTCACTGTAGAGGCACCAGCTTCCACACATTGAAAGAAATCCCATGCATGCTTCCACCACAGGAAATAAAACTTTAAGATTCCTGAGTTCATCCTTAAATGAATAGGCTGTAGCAATTGTTTGTAAGCTTAAAAATAACTATAGTTATAGGTGTTCTTGTTATGGTAGTGTTTAAAGACCCTGTGACATACCCAGGGTACAATCTAGACTAACGAGTAGCTGTGTCACCTCTACCCTCTAATTTGGGGCATCTTTTACAATACAAATAAGATAAAATGAAAGTAGCATCTAACTTAATACAAATTCAAATTCAAATTCAAACAAAGTTTCTCTCACCACATGCGCTCACCAGTCCTCGTGACCAATCTTCTAGGTCAGGACCCTCTTCCTCTGTGTAATGGCTGCTTCCTCTTTTTCTTCACAATTTATACCTCCAGATTAGTGGAACTGCTATGGGCACCCTCATGGCTCCATAATATGCTAAAATATTTATGGCTGACATGGAACAACGATTCCTCAGCTGTCGTCCCCTATTACCCCTCCTCTACTTATGATACATTGATGACATCTTTATGATTTGGACCCATGGTATAGGGAGTCCAGAATTCCACAGAGACTTTGACAATCTGCACCCCACTATCAACTTATGCCTGGATTTACTCCATGTGAGAGATACATTTCCTGGACACTACAGTACAAATCAAGGATGGTCTGATTGGTACCACACTCTACCGGAAAACCACTGATCGCTATACTTACCTACACACTTCTAGCTTCCATCCTGCACACATAACTAGATCCATTGTTCACAATCAAGCCCTTAGGTACAATCGCATTTGCTCTGATCCTACTGACAGAGACTGACAACTACAAGATCTTTACCAAATATTCATAAACCTGAATTACCCACCAGGAAAAATAAAAACAAAAAAAAAAATTGACAGGGCCAGATGATTACCCAGAGACCAGCTACTCCAAGATAGGCCCAAAAAGTCAATAACAGACCACCACTGGTCATTATCCACAGCCCCCAACTCAAACCACTGCAACGCATTATTAAAGACCGACAACCTATCCTTAATCAGGATACCACACTCCGGAAGGCCCTAGGTGACAGGCCTGTTCTGTCCTACAGACAACCTCCCAACCTGATGAGGATTCTCACCAACAGCCACAGTCTATACTGTAGGACCACCAGTCCTGAAACTTTTCCTTGCAACAAAGCCCATTGCCAGCTTTGTCCACATATGTATTCTGGAGATACCATCACTGCACCTAACCAGGTTATTCACAGAATCACGGGCACATTCTCATGTTCCTCAACTAACATCATTTATGCCATCATGTGCCAACAATGCCCAGATGTTTTGTATATTGGACAGACTTCAAAATCTCTTAGACAAAGAATTAATGGGCACAAAACAGACATAAAAATGCTCCTGATCCACAAACCGGTCAGCCAGCATTTTAATGGAGTGGGCCACTCTGTTAATGACCTGAAGGTTTGCATCTAACTGAAGAGAAATTTTTACAACAGATTGGAAAGAGAGGCTGCTGAACTCTCTTTTATATTCAAATTCGACACATTAACATGTGGTTTGAACCCGGATGGGAACTTTTTAGGTCATTATAGGGTCTCTTTTTCATATTTGGCTTAATCTAATTCTTGACTCCCCCCTCCACCTTCTGCCCCTCTACTCTCTGATTTGTTCACCTTGATAATATTTTTCTGATTTGTCAACCTTGAATACTGTTTTTGGTTCTCTGTGCCTTAAATATTGAGTCTGTTCTGGTATGGCTATGCTCTGAAGAAGTGGGTCTGTCCCACAAAAGCTCATCACCAAATAAATTATTTTGTTAGTCTTTAAAGTGCTACTGGACTGCTTTTTTAGTTTCAGGAGAGAGAGAGAGAGAGGGAGAGAGAGAGAGAGAGAGAAAGCGGGGGGGAAAGGCTTCAAGGAGTTTATGTACCTAACTGAATAATTTCAGTCCCCTTCTTAGAAGACATTCCCTGCTGAGTACCAGGAGACAGAAAAACTATAAAGCAGGATATCTCTTGCTGGTTTTCCCACCTGTTGAACCTCTCTTTGTGCCTGGTGACTCTGTTTACTGCCTCCATTCAAATTAGGCAGAGTAATCATTTTTGTTTGTTTGTTTGTTTGAGACAGACCTATTTGCCAACTTCTGTTTGGACAGGGCTGTGGTATAGAACATTCCATATAGTGGAACCTCATAACTTTACACACAATCCATGCATATTTTATTAGAACAATATTGACCATCAAACTGTGAGTTTTCAAATGATACCTCACAAGGCATACTTTGTGTAAGGTTTATTACAGTTGTGTGCGGGGTGTGAATGCAGAAGTAGAGATTATCACAGACCTTAAGTGAGCTCACGGCCCCATCATGCTGGACACTGTACAACAGAGGTTACAATTTCTGCTCTGAACTGTTTGCAGTCTGAATAGATAAGGGAAATGCTGGCAGACAGAGGTGAAATTAACAGCACTGGTAACATAGCAGGTTATAGTTGCAAGTGTTGGATGATCCCCCAGGCCTCTGGATGCTTAGATCAGACCTTTACAACTAAATGGTAAGTGCTGAATGGGTTACTACCCAGCCAGCACCTCTGTTAGTCCTGGAAGACATAGTGACTCATGGCACTCCCGAGAACGCATACAGAAGTCCCAGCATCATAAGGTTCTGACAAGTTCTGGGCCATACAGTTGTTACAACGTTCATCAGCCAACGAGGTTATTCTCTGATTCCTAGCCATTTCATGAAAATAATATATAAATGTACTGTGTTATACAGAAGCATTGTCTGCTGTTCAGTCATCTAAATTCGAAGGGTTAATTATCCCATTTTTCTATGCGATGTGTAAATCAGACAATTTTTCAGGTGCAGATTAACATTACAATTATGCAGATAGATTGATAGATAGATAGATAGATGTTCTAACCGCTACTTACACATTGGGCTCCAATTTGTTTTTTGTGTGTGTCTTTGAGTGTTTTTAGCCAATTAGAATCAAGGCTTTTTTTTGGCAGTACATGCTGGTACTGTGTCCTGGCATCTCCTCCCCATGGTTCCCATGGCTGGGACTGCTGATGGGGCTCAGCGCCCTAGCCAATTCCCAGTCCTGGCTGCTGAAGCCCCTACCAGTCCTGCAGCAGTGTGGAGGCTGGAAGACAGAGTCCTTGCTGGAGATCTCACAGGCCGTGCCGGCAGCCCCAGTCATGGGAACCCCATTCGGGGAGTGGGGTTTCCGGCAGCCCCATAGTGTAGAGTCAGCTCGGTACTGGCTCTTCTTCTGCTACAAAAAAACCACTGGTTAGAATACATGGTAAAGCAGAGCCATCAAAGGAACCAGAGGCACCCTCAGCTTCCTTTAATTCCAAGTTCTAGATGCAAGGTTCCTTTAGATGCATATTTTATTTGGATCTTAAGCTCTAGAAGCTTACCAACAGAAAAGAATATCATTCATGGCAGTGAGAAAGGAGGTCATGCAAGGTTCAACTCTCCCATGACATAAACATGTAACTTTTTTCTCCAGCTGTCACACTGCAATTGTTGGTGAGGTATGTTGTGTCACTGAGTCACAATAATTGTTTCTAAGTCTTGCTAAGGTTCTAAAACAAATTACCTGAATGACACCCTTTTGGCACTATTGAAGTGAGCTGCAAGGGAATACACATTGCATAACAGGTGCTCCTGTCATGAATTTGTTTGAGATATATGCAGTAATTTTGATATTATTATCGCATGTCAGTTAATGGGGAATAAGAGATTCGTGTTGCCTGCTTGCAAACACTGAAATATTTGTATATAACATGTTTACTGAAACAAATATGTTCACCAACATAAACTACATCAAAACCAAATAGAATTCTCCCTAGCAAGAGGTATTTCATTCAAGTTTGAGGACGAATTTATGTTAATATATTGAATCTAAATTAATAAAAGGTGCAATATCAAGACATATTTGCTTTAAATAGAAGGGGTCTAAAACAACAGGTGGGTTGTTTTTTTCAATACTCAGTGGGACAGACATCCACAGATTTTACAACGCACAGAACTCCACATCAGCTGAAGTCCCTTGTGATAGCCCACAGCAGAACGCTCAGCTCAAGAAAAATACATCAAAGTAAATATTTTTAGGTGTCTAGTTACGCAATAACTGAACACCAGACGACAAAATAATTGCATGTTCCTGCTCCCATTCAGATACCTCTGATGGAAACTTACACAGGAACTTGAAATAACGAAAGAACAAAAACCAAACAGACAAACAAACCCACCTTTTCACTTGTTACTTTCATGAACACATTTTGTAAATAAAAGTGTTCGGCAGCTCTGTACTGCAGCGTGCAGAGAGCAGAATGTCAGCATTGAGCCAATTTAAGTGTAAAATAACTTGGAACAGATGCAGACAAGTGGGACAAATACTTGATTACTTATTTGTGACTGCCTATACTCTGGGATTTGATTTAAAAAAATATTCTCTGCTAGCAGGGCTAGCTTTATTTTTCAGAAGCAGACTGCTTTCTGTATTTGATAAACAGGACACATCAGCTAACAATTTAAACTCAAAAGCCATAGTAATAGGTATGTGGCTTTTTCCCAGAGGCTTGAAGTTAAAATGCTACAAGCACTGTGGAATGGCAGCTAAATGCATGTCCCATGGGCACTGCTTGGCTTCATTTTGCATCAGGGTAGAAATGTGGAAAACAAGGTGAATGTACATTTGGTTATTTCCATCACCTGTGATAGCATAAAGGATTTTGTGTGTTGTCAGGAGAACAAGGTACTGCTGCCTAGTTTAAAGCAAAGAGTAACTAAATTGAACTTACGTACCCCAGAACCTACTAAAGGAGCCAATACAGAACAATGGATGGGGAGCTAGCAGTGATGAGACAACCCTTGAAACACTTACATTAGGTTACATAAAACCGAAAGTGATCTTGACTGCATCCAGCTTTCCCCTTTAGGAGTCTTTTGTCAAGTTAGCCATGTCATTTGCCATTCCAATTATGAGATGCAAAGTCTGGTTGATCCATCTACCTCGTGATATTTCATATATAGCAGTATATAGTATACGAGAAGTCTATGGTACAGTATCACCACCTGGTCCAATCAATTTCAGCGGAATCAAGGATTGAAATCCTGATCCCATAGAAACCAATAGGATTTTTGCTGTTGATAACAAAGAGTCTAGTTCTTCACCTTGCAAAAAAAGAAAAAAGAAAAAAGTGAACCAATGCAATGCTATCTGGGCCTGCAGAAGAAAACCAGTCTGAAACAACCCTTTACAAAGGGCGATATTCATCTACGGCCTAATACTGCAAAGTGATTATCGCTTTCTATGAGGTATGGAACAGTGTCACTTGCTGTTGAAGCTGAAAGTGATTCGCGCTTCCCTTGCTGAAGTGTTGAGCCCCAAACCCAGCAATTACATTACTTTTGACTCTAGATTATTATTTTAACATTTCTACAAGTAATATGGTAGGCATAAAATTACTGATGAGCAACCATGTCATTAAATAAAAATCATTGCCCTAGGTAGTGACTAACACCCATACAAGTTCCAGATCTGTTGCTAGCATGCACTGAATCTCTCCTGCCTTCATATCTTTCCTCAAACAGAAGCAGAGCTGTAGTGTGAAGGCATTAGATAGTATTCTTTTAAATAGCTTTGGAACCGTCTAGTAGGCTTCCCTACCTTCTATTGGAGAGGAGTAAAGGGACTTTGAAGTACCCTGGGCACTTCAAAGTACTGGCGGGTGAGCCACGGCTAGACACAGGCCAGCACTTTGAAGCTTAACACTTCGAAGTTGCATGGGGTGTGCTGTGGGGATTTGCTTACTGAAGTGCTGCATATGTACCACAGCACTTCATAAATAAACTCCCAACAACCTACTTACCATGCTCCCTTTGAAGTAGGGAGCTAGTATAGACAAGCTCCAGGTCTCTATATTGTTGCTTTAGTCTGTATTTTACTTGCACATTATAAATTTAATCAGGTAATGATCACTTTTGTCTAAGCTATCATCAATTTTAGTTTTGTGATCAATAGTTCTTTATCTGTCAAGAGGAGATTTACTGTAGAATTTCCCCATGTTTTCAGACCTGAAGCATAGAAGCTAACAATGGAAGGTAGTGGAACCCAGGCAGTGAATAAAGTTGACTGACCACAATGAAGTTTATTCAAATGTGACTAATATCAGATGGACCACTATATATAAAGATAAACAAATTCTATCTATCTATCTATCTAAGTTATTGACATAGAACTTTATTTTAATTTGTTTCTTGGGAGGACAAATTCATAAATCATGCTATCTGGTATTTGAGTACACCTCTTATTTCTGTTTGTGCCAGTGTCCTGTGAAATTATTTGTGCTTTTCACAACAGAAATAAAAGCCTGCCAAATTTGTATCAGTCCCAGTTACATGGTATGACCTGGTAAAACATTTCAAGAATCTTGTTCTTATAAGACCACTGAGGCATCATTGTGTTTACCAAATAAGCTAATGAGACCCTTAGCGAACTTACAGATATAATAAAGTAAGACACTGCAACTACATGGTAATTTCCTCTTTGGAAACAAGATCAATATATTCTAGCTCTACACAGTATTGCCTACGCTTGCTTCATCAGCACCTGCTTCTGAAGACCATTGATTGTCCAGAAAGCCTTTCCAAGGTGCAGATAATGCTCTTTTCAAATACACTTCATATTGATCAGAAGGAAGTTTTTGACAGTGGATAGTACAAAAGCTATTTATAAAGATTAAGAACAGGAATGTGTCAGACTGAGGTGTAATTAGTATGGGCTAATGTGTGTTCTACTTTTGAAGACAATGGGCAAAAATATTTCAGGATTAGTGATAGTGTGTTTGGATTTGCAAACTACCTGTTTTATCACCTTCCAAGGTCATTTAAACTTTTTTTTCCTTTCTCTCTTTCTCTTTCGCTCTCTCTCTTTCTCGCACACACACACGCACACGCATAAAGATGAATCTCTCATTTCTTTCTCCAGAAATAATTGATTCTTCATGTTATGTGGTCTGTGACAATGTGAGGGGAAACATTAGAACCCCACAGAATAGGATATGGGATAGAACAGATATGTGCTTTAATTTTAGGCTTTTGAAGCAAAGCAAATTGGATGTTCAGGGAGAATGATTAAAATAGTTATTTCTCTACACAAATAAATAGAATTAGAATGAAATACGAATGTTTCAAAAATTTCTTGAAAACTTAGATTAAGTCAGAACCGAACTTCATAAGGTCTCAACAGCGTACCTGTTTTTTCCCGTATTAGAGTGTCTGGG
Organism: Carettochelys insculpta; assembly: GCF_033958435.1. Classification (NCBI taxonomy): domain Eukaryota; kingdom Metazoa; phylum Chordata; order Testudines; family Carettochelyidae; genus Carettochelys; species Carettochelys insculpta. Next base: position 158,416,586 of record NC_134138.1, on the reverse strand, counting down.
AATGCATGTTCAAGAAAAGCTATCCCTGTTCCTGGGCCTGATAAGAATGAGAAAAATGTCAAGATGTGCACACAGCGCTTGATGCAAGACAGGGCAGCTCATTCAGCTACAGTTACTTACCTCCTGCCTTTTGGGTCTTCCTGAAGCAGGTTCTGCATGAGGGTGCTTCCCACTCAACCCTCACCCCAGGCCCTCAGGACCTTACCATAAGGCCCCTGCTCCAAAAGCCCCCACTGGCAGCCACCTCCACACTGTGCGTCACCTGCAGCCAGTATATTTGCGAACTGCACCTATGAAACAGGTGTATATGCTCATGCTCCATACCCTTCTCTTTCTTCCCCTCCTGTCCCACCTTGACACCAACTGGCAGTATTGTCTATCAAATGTGGACAGTGAGAAGCCCGGGTGGCCTTGTCTGTTTTCTACTTTCCACCCTGGGTCCCCAGGGATATCAGCCATGAGCACAGGAACATACTAGTACAGTTCAGCTCACTCCTTGACACTTGCCCATACTGTGGCAATAGAGAGACTCTGACACACATATATCTTGAATGCATGAGGTCAGAGCCTTGGTTCCAGCTCCACCAGAAACTTCTCCTCAGGTTCTGGCTCAACGTCTCCCTGCACCTCTTCGTATTTGCATGCCACATCTGTGACCTCACAAAGTCAAGAGATCTCACCAATCAACTCCTGGCACAGGCTAAGGTGGCTATCCACCCTACTAGGAGAAGGATGCTGGACAGGGACCTGTTCTGTGACTGTTGGGCTATTTCTGTTCTTCCTTTAAGCCCTGTTTCCTAACAGAGTCCCCCGCATCTGCATTCACTGGTTCCCTTGACATCTTCATGGAGCAGGGGGAACTCTGTGGGACTGTCAGCTCAGTGTATCCCCTCTGGCTCCCTGATTTTGACAATGTGACTCTGACTCCTGACCCTGTTTTATCATTTATTGTACCCTGACTTTACTTGAGCCTTGGGTTTAGTGGCTTCTCCCCAGCTCTGATTTTCAACCACTGGCTTGAAACAGAAGGTGGTGGAAAGTCACTCCAACCCATTAGGAGTTTCTGAATAGTTTCTGCTACAGAAAGGCAAGAAGTCTACTGCAGGCATGTTGGTCTGTCTTTGAGAACACATGTAGAGAAAGGACCCCTTGTTCCAGAACCTATGACCAATGGATTAGCCCTCACATTCCGCTGAGCTCAGGGAGTTAAATTGCAACAGGTCCTTGTGCAGACTGTGCCAGAGAAAGGAGCCGCTTTGCAGGTTCACTTCCTTTCTCCCTTCTCTCAGCCCCTCTCTTCTGAATCCACCTATATAAGTGCTTTTCACAGGTTAAACAACTTAGTTTTCAATTCTCAATCTTCTCAGCTGGTATGACTCTTCATTTTTTCTGAATTTCACATTATTTCACCTAATCCACCATGGATTCTTGGAGGGCAAAGGCTGCCTCCAAACTGCCCATTCCACTCAACACCCTCATGGAACTTGTGTCGTTTATAATGCCGTTGTTGGTTATAGATGGGGTGTCCATGACATATGGATATCTGAACTGAGTTACACAAGGGCTTGGCCTAAGCAGTTGTGTGCTGTTATCTGACTACTTCCCTGTGAAGTTTCTGCCACTGGGGGGTTTATTCTCTTACTTCTCAGAGATGAAAACAAAAAGCAGTCAAGTAGCACTTTAAAGACTAGCAAAATAGTTTATTAGGTGAGCTTTCATGGGACAGACCCACTTCTTCAGACCATAGCCAGACCAGAACAGACTCAGATGCTGTGTGTCCAGGTGCTAATAATCTTCACTAAATCACTGTGCACAGCCTTATTCCTCAGTCTGGATATTAACTGATAACCCAGTTACAACTGTTATTTTTTTTTTAATTACAACATATTTGGTCATTATTTCTCTTCTCTCATAGCATGACCTGTTCAATTTCTTCTTTGTGTTTTGTCTGGGTGCTTTTTGAAGCACTTCATAATCTTTTGACATGTTCAAATGGTTCTTTGGAAGCTGTGCAAGGGAGACATTTTTAAGCTGGGTACAATGTTGTGCATAAATAAGTTAGCAAGGTCATAGTACTGACATCTAATGCTGAGATGCCTTTCAAAGGGTCTCCAAATCTTTGGTGGTAGATAAGAAAACATTCACTTTTGGGAGCTGCATGTTAATATTTTTTCTTTACAGGTTTTCTCTATTTCTGACTGACAGAAACCATAAGGTATAAAATACAACGACACACACACTAAAATTCATATAAAAATAAACCTTATATCAGAGAGGAAATTATCCACTGTCACAGCTGAAAACAACAAAACACAACCATGAACACTGTGGTTACAAAAGGCAATATAGTAGACACACACTTTGGCACTCAATTTTAAAAATGAGCCAAATATTCATACACCCATATAGCATGTTTGTTACAATTTAATTTAAGAAAGTGCAGTAGTAGTTGTTTACCAACTGTTAGCAGTCTAACAAAAATGAGAAATTATTGTGAAATAGTAACAAAAACTATATAGCTGTAAAATAGAGCTTCTTAAAACAACAACAAACCTAACAACAACAATTTACTGCTTTGTGTTTAAAAAAGTCTTTGTTTTATTACTTTAGGTAAATCTAAAGTTTAATTTATTGCCACTGTTATCATTAATTGATATGGTAAAATAACATGGTTTAAAACCTTTGGGTTTATGTACAACAGAGATAATTTTTACAATTGGAGGTATGGCTTTAATGAATTTTTCCTGTGGGGGAAAAATAAAAAAAAACAAAAAAAACCCAGATATTTTCTTGTAAGACAGTCTTGCAAATATTTAATGGAGAAAAGTAGCCAAAGATTTCTTAAAAATATTTATGAACAAGATAAAGAGACAGGAGCCTCTTTGCAGGATAAGAATAAAAGAATAAATGAATTTATACATCATGTTTTCAAAAGCTTTATTTTTCTCAAAGATGTGTTAAGGTATATAGCATATAAAGGCTTTCTGACTGAATGAAATAAACCATTCATATTTTATAGTAAATATATTTTGAGTATATGTTTCTGAGCACCGTGCAGTAGGGGCTTCTAGACCTTTTCATAAAATAAAAGGCTACAGAGTGGACCACAGCTTGATAGAAAGATAATCTCATGGATTCCCTCCCTGTTGTCTGTAACAAATGCCTCAATAAAATAGAAACGCAAAAATATTTAATCTGTGGTTAATTCCTTTAATGCAATTTATCAGCCTGAAAGAAGGAGCAGCAATACAAGACCAGCCAGCTCTATACAAAACACAGCAACTCCAAGTCGAGAATCACGTGAGCTCTGCCAACTCCAAGGGGGAACCTCTGTTATAACAATGATTCTAAGAATTAGTGCAAGGCCAGAGAGGAAACAACACACTGGAAGCTAAATATATTCATCACACTGACATTTTTCATTGACAAAAATAGCTTTTTACCCTTCAAAACTGAAATTTCCCTACTGGCAGTAAACCAAAGCAGAACTGGTTTCAAAGTAAATTTGAAAAATTCCCTCCTCTGAGGAACCTATTTTTTTCACAGAAGTCCAACAAATACATTCTCCTCCTTGAAGTTCCAAGCCCTTAGTCAACATGGGGATATCATATTCAGATATCTTTCAGTACATAAGATGTCTAGACAGATAGGCATGATCCATCCCACAAGCTATTGCAATGTCAATCAACTTTACAACTTGCATAATATTTTGTCAATTAGAATAGGAGTCAGGTTCCTTGCTACACGGTTCTTGAGAAGTGCAGATAACAAGTGTTGTGATACCATAAAAAAAAAAAAAACTATTAAACCAAACCCAAACATGGTTTTACTCAGAAATTACATGGTAAAGTCGGAGAGTGAGTTTTGTATGTGCCTGAGAGGATACTTTCCAATAGAATGAGTAAAATTTGAAAGTCTTCTACAGCATCTAAAAGCGGATTTTGGAAAATCTGATAAAAATAATCTTTCTCAGAGATATTAGAAATATGGACATGTTGATAAAAAGTGAGTGATCTTTGAGTAATAAACAATTTTTAAAACTTGGATTTAATTTTTTCATAGAAATTTACAGTGATGTTTGTAGACATTGTGAACAGGGCGTGTACTGCTCAGGTGTGACCACGCTCATAATGTCTAGGCGTATTGTGTGCTTACCTCATCTATATGATTAAATGAAAGGGTTACTAATTTTGTGTGGGCATGGGGGACAGAAATCACTGAAATTTTACCTTAGAAATTATCTTAAAATCGTGTGTAATCACTTCCCTATAAGACTCCGTTACCAACTGCCATAACTGACATTCCATGTTCAAAAATTCAAACGTGGTGCAGTCCTCAATCAGGTCCATCATACCTGAGGGGACCGGTCCTTACCAAATATGGGCATCCTTCCAGAATGCTCTGACTACTAATGAGGATGGCCTATATCAGGACACACCTCAGCAGCATTGGGAATCTTAGGATCTCTCGAAGGAAGCATGTGTGTGTGACTGACCGGACCTGACCTGACCTGACCTGAGCTAAACACAGAGCTGAAATCATGGACTTATTTGATTTTTTTTCTTTATTGCCTGTGACTTGTTTGTGACTTTTATTTAAAAAAATCATTGACAAAATCTTTAGCATTATGCCTTGTATGTTTTGGGGGATAAGAAGAAAAGGAAGGAAGGAGAAGAGAAGGCTCGTTTAAAAAAAATATAGGGAATACCTGATTGAGTGATGTGGAATTGAGCTTCTATCAGTATAGGTTTGCAAGACTCATAATTCCTTCGCTGAAGAGCAAGCCTCATGAGTTACTAAAAGGACCAAGGATGATAACATGAAGTATTGTCTTGAGCGTATCATTCACCAGTTGTAAAACTATGAGTGAGTTACCCAGGTCATCCCAGCTCAGTGCATGCACAAAGATATTGTTCCATAACACAAGATCACACGTTCTCTATGTGCCCTGTGAGGATGTAAGCAGTGTCTGAATGAATTCTTCAGACAGCTAGCTGAGAGGGGGAGAGATTTTAGGAGCAAATTGTACACATATTTATACACCTACTCTGCCTAGGCATCAAGCAAATAGAGCTGTGTTGCTCAAAGTGATAAACTTTGGCTGATGTTGGACTACAGATTACTTTAGTATTGAATGCAAGGGTACTGAAGCGTTGTTTCAAAATAATTGTTATTATTGTATGATACAGGGAAGTAGGACTGTGCTTAATCTGTCCTAGCAGAGCAGATTTGCCTCAGCTGAAAGGATGTTGGTAAGCTAGAGCCTGGAATGCCAGAACCCTGTGAAAGTAAGAGGGGTGGAAACAGGTGTCCCAGCAAAGAGGCTGAATCACTCATCCAGGGTCTGCTGGGTCTGGTTTAACCTGTTTCTCTCTGAGGTACAAAGAAAGAGCTAAGTAGGATTCATTAGGAGGTTTTTTTTTTGCTTGTGTTTTAATTTTAAATGGTCAGTCATGGTGGTACTTTCTTTCTGTCTATCCCGCTCAGAACTGAAATCACACATTGTGGGACTGTCTTTCTTCTCAGCCTGACAGGAGCCACAAATCACTAAGAGATTGACATATTGAGGTCACAGCAGAGAGGTAGGTGCAGCTGGTAAGAGTGATGAGCTGGTGGGAGGCATGCATGGTGAGCAGGTGGGCATCAGGCAAGGCCAGCAGGAAAGGTGAAATGCAGTGGCTTGGGGGGCAACCAGGCAATGAGGAGCAGTTACCAGCCAAAGCAAATACTCTGATGGCAGAGCAAACAAGGTGCCTTCTTAACCCATGTGGGAGGTGAGCTCACATGGGTGCACCCACTGGCTCCTGAATCTTCCCTGATCAAGGACAACCTCTGTGAAAGCAGTATGGAGAGTGGCATAGAAAAGAAACCTTTCAGCTGAAGTCAAGAACGTGAGGCAGAAGGCGTTGCCCCAAGCACTCTTGGATGGATGTTCTGCTCACAGTTGCATGATTATGAATACTGTTTATGACATTTTGCATAATTAATGTCAGGTAACTTCCATCTTTTCATCATTAAAAAGTTTGTTTTCTACACTCAGACTATGTGCATGGGAGTGGGGAAGTACTGCCTCTCACAGGCCAACAAGGGTGGTAGGTAATTTCCCAGATTACTGGTTGAGGGCTCAAGCTACTTCCATGTTGTATTGATAGAGAGGAACCTCTAGACATTGAACCCAGGCTCTGGTGGCTGCTCTCTCCATCTGGCAGTAGGATTGCAGGTAGAAAAACAGAAAACTATTTTAGAAATGTTTTAGAGCTTAAAATAATCAAAGCCATCTTCTATCTCAGTGTCAAGCAAGGAGGTATCAGAGTTTAACCTTGTGACATTTATGTACAGAAAAGCTGTCACCATCGCTGGAATCAATCATGTCAAGCTTGAATTTGGGGCCAAAGTCATACTGGGGGGTTTCTACATTTCACTGAAGAAGGAAGAAACATTCTGATTTTATTTTATGATTTAATTTTTATTTTTGATCTCTTAAAAAGGTATTATTGCAATTTTTCTACTTAATTCTTTTAGTAACTTAAAGGGAATTCCATCAAGAGTTTTCTTCATCCCTATATATTCTTACCATTCTGTATGTTTTAATAAAAATGGGCTGTTTTCAATTTGGTTTTCAATAACATTTTCTTCTAGTTTTCAAATCTTAAATGTTGATTTAGCTGTGCCAAAACCAGAGCACTACACCATGAAGTGTGATGCAGAAATGCCTAACATAATGAGGGCTAGTGGGAAGGGGGTAAGTTTAGAGAATAAAATAAAAAAAAGAACAAGTTAAGAATTACTTAGAAAAATTAGATGTCTGCAAGTCAGCCACCGAGGAGAGATTCAGGTGCTGCCCAGCTGATCAGCAGAGCATCCACAACCACCCACAGTTGCTAGTATGTGTTTCTATTGGTGATGTACCTCTGCACATGCCTTCATGCTCATAACATTTATTCTGCCCATTGATGGAAAAATATGCCAGGGAAGTCTATCTCTGAGCCACATATGACAATCTACAGAAGTTTGAGAGCTGGGGCACACTTGCCAGGGATAGGGGCTTCTGCCCTGAAGTATCTGGGGTGTGTGTATTGAGATATGCCTGCTGGAGCTCAGGGCTTCAGCATCCTCCTGCTGAAGTCCCAACACCTGCCCCCCTACTCAGTTCTGGGATATGTGCTGGAACTACGAGTTCGGAGGGTCCTGCCTCACCCTCAGGTGATTTCCATATACACAGGTTACTGTTTGGATCACTCATAGCTCCCTCTCTATAAAAATTGCACCAGCACTGCTGTCTGCTGTGAAGCACCTCTTAACTCCACCACTCCACTGCAGGGCAGAGTCCCCGAGCTCTCCCAAGTAGTCTGATAGGTAGAGAATGGGGAGAGCATGGAGCTCCTCAAGGGCTGCTCTTTAACAGTAAAAATGTCCCATGTGATGCATAAGGTAGACTTTGGCCACTCCAAGCAACTAACATCCCACCCTAGTGGGAATGGGTTCATAAAAGGAGGGATTATATTGCAATTATTGGAGGTAAAATTTTGCTCCAGTTGTAAGGCAAAAGGTAAAAGGTATGCGCACGTTCACAAACTGTCACAATAACCTGTAACTTTTTTACTGCTTGGAAATTAATCATAGAGCATAGATCAAGTTGTTTTAATGGTAAATGTTATGGAATAAGAGAAGAAAAACCAGAGAGAGAACTGAGTTACTCCAAAGGCAAAGGGACCATCGCTGAGCTTCAAAGACAGTGGAAATCTTGCTTGGTAAAAACAAGATATGGAACCAAAAGTTAATGGATTAAAATTGGTGCGGCAGGTTGTAGGCCTAACTGGTGGACAAAATAATGAGGGATGAACAATGCTATCCACTTTTCCTCTTTGGACATTTCTTAAAAAGAGTCTTTGAAAAAAAATCACTCCCTTGCATCCCAGCTTATCTCACTACATCTTATCTTCCCTGACCACAAGATAGAGTCGTAGAATTGTAAGACTGGAAGGGACCTCAAAAGATCATCTAGTCCAGCCCCCATCACTCCTGGCAGGACTGAGTATGATCTAGACCATTCCTGGAAAGTGTTTGTCTAATTTGCTCTTTAAAATCTCCAGTGACAGATATTACACAGCCTCCCCAGGCAATTTATTCCAGTGATTAACCACTCTGACAGTAGCTGCAATTTAAGCCAATTACTTCTTGTTCTATCTTCAGAGGTTAAAGAACATATTTTTTTTATTCCTTTTCCTTGTACAGTAAAATCTCTATTATGTGGCTCCCCTGGGGGATAATCAAACGTACCAGATAGTGGAGTGGGATCACTAGCTCTACTGGCCCCACAGCTGCCAGATAGTCAGCCCTGGCCAGTCAGCTGGCCCCACAGCAGCTGGCCCTGCACTCAGCAGAGATAGAAAGGGTGTACTGAAAATAAGAGGCTCTGATATTTTGCTTTAAAAAGAAGAAAGACTGTATGTTGAGGACTGTCACTCAGTTTCAGTTTTAATATAACTGATTACTTTAATTTCTTGTTTTTTTTCTGGTAGTCAATCAATAAACTTTTAGTTTTAGAATTAATGCTTTTTAGTGTTTGCAAAAAAAATAAATAAAAAACTAAAAAACAGCAACAGCATAAAAGAAAAGCAAATCAGTCTCTGTAGAACATACCCCTGAACCTTTATAAATATGTTCTAGTGTTGGACAGGGAAAGCGTTTATAATACCATTATCTCTTTTGAACTTTAAGATCAAAATAACATATTTGGTGGTTCACGTAGGTATAGAACCCAGGACTATGGTATTATGAGCGGTAGCTGAAGGCTGAAATTAGATAAATTCAGACTGGAAAATTATGTAATATGCCAGTAGGTCTCACAGAGCAAGAGTGGGAACTTCCATCCTTGTAAGCCAACCAAGTTCCTATCCTTACGTTACAGACTTAAACCCTGAAAACATAAACATCAGATAAATGTATCAGCCCTGACACCTGCATTTAGATGTGGGAACTTAAGAAGCCACTAATCAGGGCAACCTTGGAATCAGCCCTGTGAGAATGTTAAAAGTGGCGTTGAGCCAGTATGTGCACATCCAGTAACCAGCTAAGGGATAAAAACTTGGGAAACCCTGCCCCTAGCTGAGTTTCACCAGGGACTTTTGGCCTCGGGGTGCCTCAGGCCTTTTTCCTCAGTGGCAGCCATGTTCACCCTTGCCCAGATGTGAGGAGCTTCGGGACTGGGATTCCCCACAGCAAAAGGGATGCAAGTATGCCAGAACACTTCTTATCGAGTCATATACATTCCTGCTGTGTTTTGCTTGTGAATGTGTCCCTTGTAAATGCAAGTAGCTTGGAGTAGATAAACTTAATAAAATACAGTTATCCCTAATCAGCTCTGTGTTGAAGCGAATCGCATAATCCTGCCTGCCCTTGGCCTTGTGAGTTGACAGAAATAACATAGTCAGAGTAGATGATCACAGTGGCCCTTCTGACCTTGGAATTTATGAAACTAGACTTAGATGCTCTATTTATTAACACATTCCTTATAAATAACAATTAAGTGAATATTTATTTATTTATGTATTTATTTATTCATTCATTCATTCCATACCCAAAGAAGAAAATAGGTCATGTGACCCAAATGATTTATGACAATGCAATGCTGTCTTGCTTATTCTCACCCTGCTCTTGTGAGTTGGCTCATGGACTGTGCATGCAAATAGACTTTTACCTAGTGTTGATCACTGAGGCAAAATCAGAATGGTCTTTAAAGTTCTCTATGCAACTTCAGCAGCCATGTAAAATTTCACCATTTCCCAGCTTGTTCTGATGGGCACATGTCAGCAGTTACTACAGATAATTTCTCATTAGAAATCAGAAGATCTGTTACATTTTCTTTTTAAAAGTCATTTGCATGAGGTGAACAAATACTTACTCATTGGTCACCAAACTGTTGTTGAAAAAGCCAATTTATTTACACATACAACTTAAAAAATCACATTATTATTGTCCAATGGAAGAAATACTCAGGTAAGGATTATTTACATGAGCAGAGACCTGCTGGACCGGGCATTTAGTTATAGACACACAATAAGAAATTTTCAATCCTATTTTTTTAACCTATCAACTTCTAATGAGGACCAATGCCATGCTGGTTATTATTGGAGATACACGTCTTGTAGAGCTGGAAGGGACCTCAGGAGATCATCTAGTCCAGTCCCCTGCCCTCTTAGCAGAACCAAACAGCATCTTTGGTATTCATTTGCCCTGATCCCTAAATGGCCTTCTCAAGGACTGAGCTCCCAACCCCATGTTTAGCTGGGCAATGCTCAAACCACTGAGCTATCCCTCCTGTTCTCAGAAGCCTGTTGAACATTCTAATTACCTCTAGATTAATTAGCTGGGCCCATGATTTAGATATTAAGTTGTCATATTTTCTATTAATTTAGTTATAGGAAAAATAATAGAAAAGTATATCATTTGTTTTGTGAGGATTGTAAAGCATTTGAATAGTCACCCCCTGGGCTCCACAGACAGAACAGGTTGTCTTCCTGTTGCTCACCGTCTAGTGCTCACTAAAGTTGTTTTATAACAGTTGTAACTGAGTTGCAGCAAAGGAAGAGATTCAAGAGGTTGAAAAAGAGAGCATTCCTATGTTTTATTCAGATTCCCCTAGTCTGAAATGAAGATCCATTTGCAGTCAATAGCCTTTCTGTTGCAGCTCATCCACCACAGGGCTTTCTAAAAATGTTGTCCATGTTCCCATGGTTATAGCACTGGGCTCCCACTAAACAGAAGCTCCATTGGTAGAGTAACTGAAGAACTAGAAAATAAGATACTCAATGTATTACACTGAGGCTGTGTCTACACTAGCACCCCTCCCTTTGAAAGGGGGATGCTAGTGAGGCACTTTGGGATATGCTAATGAAGTACCACAATGAATATGCAGCACCTCATTAGCATAATGGTGGCCGCGGCACTTTGTAAGTGCCGCTTTTGATCATGCACGGCTCGTCTACACAGGGTCCTTTTTGAAAGGACCCTGCACATTTGAAATCCCCTTATTCCTATTTGGTTATAGGAATAAGGGGATTTTGAAATCTGTGGGATCCTTTTGAAAAGGACCCCATGTAGATGAGCCATGTGATCGAAAGCAGCATTTTTGAAGTGCTGCGTCTGCTGTCATGATAATGAGGAACTACATATTCATTGCAGTGTCTCATTAGCGTATCCTGAAGTGGTTTGTTAGCATCCCCTTTTCGAAAGGGGGGTGCTAGTGTAGACATAGTCTGAGTAACTCTTAATATGGTCCTGTCCCTGCCAACTTCAGGCAACTTTCTTTTCCAATGCTCTGCAGTTGTGCAAAGAGGTGAGAATGTAAATCTAAATCAGGGCTCTCCTTCTTCTGGCCACATCCACTGATGTTACATAAGAGAATGTTTAATACCTCACTTTTTACTTCCCTCCTTGCTGTCCTTCAGGAATAATACTTTTTTTTAAATGTAATGTCATAATGTTTTCCTTTCTGCTTGTTCCACTTTTTTGAAACTGTATGGGTTCAGTTCAACCCTGCAAAGGAAAAATGTGGTGGCCAGGAATATACTTTGTTAATTCATATCAGTAAGGATAGATGCTGTTCACCTAAGGGTACTGAGAAGAGCGGCCCCAGAAGACCGGAGAAGGTTAATGTGACAGGTCAACTGACATAGTAGATAGGGGGGCTGCAGTGGACATAATATACTTGGATTTCAGCAAGGCTTTTAGCACAGTCCCATATGATGTTCTGATATGTAAGATGGACAAATACAGGCTAAGCAGAATTACCATTAAATGGATATATAATTTGGTTAAACAATCAGAAACAAGGCGTAATTATGACTGAAATGATGTCATGTTGGAGGAAGGTTCCAAGTGGGAATCCACTGGGATCTGTGCTGGGTCCAGTGTTGTTTAATATCTTTATTAAAAACCTGGGTGTAGGAATAGAGAACATACTAACCAAATGTGCAGATGAAACTAAAGTTAGTGGGGGGATTTCCAATACTTTGGTAAACAGAGCTAAAATTTAGAGGGAGCTTGATGGTTTGGAGGACTGGACTATAGGCAACAAAATGAAATTCATAAAGACAAATTTAAAGTCTTACAAATGTAAGGTCACTTAGGCTATGTCTACATGGCAGTGCTGTTCCAAAATAAGATATTTGTGCGTGTCCACACCCAAAATGCATTTTGAATAGCACAGTGCTGTTTCAAAATAGCATTTCCAGGTCCATAGTGCTATTTTGAAATAGTGCCTTTGGAGCTCATTATGGCTTATTGCAAAATAACGTTATTCCATATTGTAAGAGCACCTATTTCAGAATAGCAGTTTTGAAACAGGCGTTGTTCCTCTGGGAATGAGATTTACCAGAATCCAAATAACGCACCCAGTGTTTTGAAATTGTGCATTGTTTGGACACTGCTAAAGTTATTTTGAAATAACTGCTGTTAATTTGAGATAATTTTTTTTTGTAGACACAGCCTTAAGGGAGGAAAACCAAATACACAAATACAAAATAGGGTAAAATTGGCTTGGCCACAACACGGCTGAGAAGGATCTGAGAACTGTGGTGGATCACAACTTCAATATGGCTACATTCACACTTGCCCCCTTCTTCGAAGGGGACATGGTAATCAGGCTGATGGGAGACTACTAATGAAGAGCTGCGATGCATATGCAGCACTTCATTAGGCTAATTCCCCTCATGTCAAACATGTCAAACTTTGAAGTGCTGGCATGCCATGTAGCCACAGGCACCAAAGTGTCTGTGGCTACATGCATGCCAGCACTTTGAACTTTGACACTTCGAAGTTGCTGTGGGGGAGAATTAGCCTAATGAAGTGCTGCATATGCATCACAGCACTTCATTAGTAGTCTCCCATCAGCCTGATTACCGTGTCCCGTTTGAAGAAGGGGGCAGTATAGACATAGCCTGTGAGTCATCAATGCAATGCTGTTTCAAAATAAACAAATTCAATTTGAACTCTTGGGAGAAGATATCACTGCTCTATTCAAAATTACAGAATCATAGCAGATTAAGGTGGAAGAGGCCCCAGGAGGCCACCTAGTCCAATCCCTTGGTCAAAGCAGTCCAGCAAGAGTTTTGTTAGAAACCTTTAGGATGGAGGTTCCACCACATCTCTAGGGAACACATCCCAGTCCTTCACCACCATCCTGGTGAAATAGTTTTTCACTTCTTCATCTATAACTATTGATGTGTTTGAAATCTGGCATCAATGATTCTCCATTTGCTTACACCAGTTTCTCACTAGTGTAACTCCATGAACTTCAGCAATAATTCTGTTGTGAGAGTGGAATTGGCCTCCATAGTTACTTAAATTCTGTCTTTAAAAACAACAGTTAGTTCACTTGATCTTACATTAATTGCTTAGAATAACAAATTTACAACACTCTTTTTACTTTTCAATAAAGTTTTGCCAGATCTGGCCTAAGTGCTCTTGTAAATGATTATGTGCTCATTGCTCATTTAATTGCTTTTTTAGTACTTGCAAGTGACAATAAACCAATTGTGTGCTAGGTTTGGAAAATTCAGCATCACATTAAAAAATCATTTGGAGATGTACCTTGAAGAAGGAGTTTTATATCCCTCTTGACAGTTGAATTTTCAGACAAATAAATGGGATATTGGTACCTCCTCGTGTGTGCCTGTGGGTGCATGCATGTGTGCACGCCTGAGATGAAAAGGAACTAATTCTCATTTCCTTTTCTTTCTACCATTTTTGTGTACCTTTAGAGTGTTGGTGAGTTTTTATTCAAAATAACTGTGTTTTTTGCATTCTTATTTGAATTGGTTACTGCTTTTTTATATCTTTTGTATATAAATCAATCTAGCGTCATCTTGCAACTTCATACGTTAAAATTGGGAAAAAGAGTCTACACTAGATAGAGTGAGAGGTGTTAAAAGATATAACACAAACAAATAAGAAAAATACACCTTGAAAGCTCCCTTCTCTTCATAGCTATAATGCATGTGCCTGGTGATATCTATCTATCTATCTATCTATCTATCTCTCTCTCTCTCTCTCTATATATATATGTATATTTAACAATGATGGGGACATTTTCTAGGAATGGGGCCATATTAAGGCAAATAACTCCCTTCCATTAATTTCTTTCCTGAGAGCAGTGTTGGATATCTGTCACTTCCACTGCTATAATTTCAAATGGATGATAGACTGTAAAGCTTACCAAGGAGTTGATAAATCTCCTACACACATCTGTACAATGGCTGGTTAGTACAGGCAGATTATTCAGTATGAATTACATGCCATCAGTCAGTAAGCTCTGTTATTTCTGCATTTTTCAGCATCTGTCATCTGAGGAGAGAATTGTCTCTCAGGTGCCTTCTGCAGTCATTCTTTCTCTCAACTCCATTGCTCAAGAGGTAAAAGAGCTGTCACCTTCACATGGCCAGAGATGTGGGAAGCAATAAGTAAACCATCTCCATATTTTGAACAGATGAATTTTGCAGCTCAGCAGTAGTAAATGGAGAAGAGAACTGAATATCCTCCAGGGGCTATTTATTATCATTAATATTGCCATTCTATTGATAAAAGTTCAACAATGTGTTAGGTATTACATAAGCAGGCCCCAAAGAAGTCAGCTGGAGTTCTACAAGTGACTTCAAAAAAGCAAGGATTTCACCCTTGGCAAAGAGCTTGACCAGCTTAAAGCCCCAGTGCAAGTGCTTAATTTTATGCACATGCGGGTTATGGCCTCACAGCAAAATTTTTCTGAAATGATAGCTGTTATTTCGAATTAAATGTGTGAGCATCTACACTATGCACACGCTATTTCAAAATATATTCAAAATAGAGGGCTTATTTCAAATTTCATAAACCTCACTGCAGGAGGAATAACACCTATTTTGAAATAAGAGCGGTTAAGATGGCCATGGATACCCTAGCCCCTGCCTTTCAGATGAGTATGCTAATGAACCACTTTGGCAGATGCTAATGAGGCGCTTCCATGAATAAGTAGTGCCTCATTAGCATAATGGCAGCCACGCACATTTTGAAAGTGCTGTTTTTGAAATGCATGCTGTCTGTGTAGACAGGGGCCTTTCGGAAGGAACCCGTGGACTTTGAAAGCCCCTTCTTCCCATTTGGTTTTGGGAAAGTATCCCTTGCGGTTGATATACTTAGCTGCACTATGCTCTGGGTCATGGATCAGGATGTGAGTCTAATTTATAGCCCAGACACAGTACAGGAACCCCGGGAGAGTAAATCTGGCCACAACTGGGTCAATGTCTTCTGTACGGATGACCCTCTGCAGCAGGATGCAGTTGATGGCCATCATTATCTGCAGAAATAGGAGACTGAACACACAAATCAGGGACTGCGGGAGGGAGTCCCTGGGCCCAGGGGAGGGGGTCCCCAGCCTCTTGCTGTCCCTATGGAGGGCAACTGCTACCCACTTCTCCACAGCGATGGTGGGCCATAGCTGGGTGTCCTGCCTCTGGAAGGCAGGGACAAGCCAGACACAGAGCTCCAGGAAGGTGGCCTTCCACATTCAGAAGTTCTGGAGCTCCCATGACTGGCCTATCTCACCAGTTGGAACTGCACCTGGGGAAGCTGATGCAGATGTCATGGTCCTGCAGCCATGGTGAGGCCTTCACAGGTGGTCTCAGGCTCCACCTCTGTGAGGAAAAGGAGGACAGCTGTTAGAAGATAAAGCAGCTGCTGAAGCACCTCTGTGTGGGGCCAGCACAAGCCCAGGGGCTGCTTTGGCACCATGACTCCCTGGAATGAGCTGTGTCTCCCAGAATGACATAAAGCCCTGCTCTAGCTGTGTGGTCCCTCGAGGAGGTAGGCATGCCTACAGCATAAGCAGAGAATGGGTGTCTGTAGGGGTTCCTTTAAGGACACACCTCACCAGGGCTCCCAGAAGGAAATGGTCAGGTGACCATATATCCCTATGCCAAATACAGGACCCCGGTACAATTGCTCAGACTTCAGCAAGTTCAGTGGAAATCAATCAGACCTACGCAGTACAAATTGTTCAAAATAACATTACATTTTCTGAGTGCCCATTAAAAACATATACTCCATTATTATAACTAACAGGTAAAAATTGAAAAAATACATTTACAGTTAAGTAGCTACTGCTCTTTAGAAGTGGCTGCCTTTGCCTCATGTTGCTGTCCTCCAGTACATGATGCTTCTGGCCCTGACTGTGCCTTATGGGCTCCAGAGGCTGCTCCTCCAGAGGGAGCACACTGGGAATGCAGGATTTAGGCCTACCACTCCCAGCTCCTGCCCCATAGTGGGCACCAGACATGGGGGCTCCTGCCCTACAGTGGTCCTCCCAGGCTGAAGCTTCCCAGTGGGGGCGGGGGAGCCTGGGGCTGGGGGCTGCAGCTTGGTAGCCAGTAGGTACAGGAACTATCAGGGATGAAGGCTGCAACATGCAAGGATCCTCCCAGCTGTGGGGGCAACTGTCCAGTGTGGGGTGGTTGCCCAGCCATGGGGAACCAGAAATGCAGTCTGGCAGAGAAGACAGCTGGCTGCCCTGCCCCAGGGGCTCCCCAGCTGCTCCAAGCAATGGGGCACTAGGAAGGGAGCTGCTTCCCTGTGGAGTAGCATGTTTGGGGGCTCCTCAGCTGTTCCATGCTGAAGGGCACCCTGGCTACTCCATGCTGCAGGCTGCTGAGAACTAGCTGCCACCCTGCAGAGGAGCTCCTCAGCTGTCCTGCGCAGCTGGCAACCTGGGCTGCCACCACTCGAGGGAGCTTCCTGGCTCCAAAGGTGGTTGCCCTGTGGGCTCTGCAGCCCTGGAAGGAGGGTGCACTCTCCAGCTGTGGATGGGGGGGCGGTGGCTGTGGCTACCCATCTGCCCCATGCCTCAGGGGCACCAGCAACTGGGCTGCTGCCCTGCTGGAGGGAGGCACTCCCAGGCTGCAGAAGGTCGCTCCTCCGCATGTGGCTCCCTGATGCCCCATGCCTCAGGACTCCAGGTATAGGGCTTCTGTCCCATGTAGGAGCTCCCCGGGTTCTCTACACCTCTAGCTGTTGGCAATGGGGCTGCTGCCCTGTCAGGAGGGACAGGAACTCCCTGGCTGTGAAGGGCAGCTGTTCCATACTTACAGCTCCTGGCTGCCCCATGCCTCAGGCTCTAGGAACAGAGTTCCCAGACTGCCCAATGCTGTGGGGTGCTGGGAATGGGGCTGCCACCCTCTGAGTGTGGCTTCTGGCTGCCCCATGCATCAGGGCACTGGGAACAGAGCTCCCCAGCTGTCCCACACTCTGGGGTCTTGGGGCTATCACCCTGCCGGTGTGGGTCCCTGGCTGCCCCCAGTCCTCAGGGCACTGGCAACAGAACTACTATCCTGCTGTGGGCACTCCCCAGCTGTGAAGGGTGGATGCCTGTTAGGGGATGGGTGGGCTCCCTAGCTGTGGGGACAGCTGGCTCCCTCTCCTCCTACTGCCTGCGCACCTGCCAGTTAGTACATCATGCATGTGCTGTCTGTCAGGTGACTGGTTGATTTTACCTGCAGCTGTGCTGCTGTGCTGACTTGGGGGAAGGGCAGCTCAGAGGAGGAGCGAATACAGGACAATTAACCCCTTAGTTTAAAAAAAAAAGGTAGGGATGCCTTTCTGATAACTCAAATAGGGAACTGTCCCAGGGAAAACGGGATGGATGGTCATCTCAGGAATGCTGACCTGGGACCCTGTAAGCTGTGGTTCCAGGTGGTCATTTTACTGGTAGAGTGGCAGTCAGTCTGGCTGCTCTCTGTTGACAGAGTGGATGGCACTTTTGATCCACTTTGTGGTCTGGGCATGCTCTGTCGACAGAAGTTTTGTCGCAAGATATCTTCTGACAAAAGTTTCTGCTGACAAATCACTCTAATCTAGACATAGCCAAAGAGAAAGAGCTGCTTCAGGGCAGGAGCTGCTTTGCTGTATCAAATTACTTCCTCCTTATTTTTTTTCCAAACTGGGCCCATACTTCTTCCCCTTTGAAATCTATTGGAGTTCAGCTACTGACTTGAACTGGAGCAAGAGCAGCTTTGTTGCCTTTTTTCCCCATGATTTTCGATTATTTTAAAAGTCTAAATCATAAATACAATAATGGTAATTATCAGCAAACACAGATGTCCTGGAACTAGTTCACATTTTTAGATCGTCTCATTGGCAGTTAGGAAATCTACTTGTTTTGTAGTCATTTATAAGAAACTTGGAGTGAATACTCACTGCTTAAATCAATAGAGTACTCTGTAAGCACCTTGAATAAAAGCTTTCTTCATTCATGCATCAAAACCCCCACTATTTAGAATGCTTTACATTGCATAATGTCATGTTGTGAAAGTGACTCATCATCAAGAACAAAATAGTTTTTTTTTTCCTTAAGCAGCAAGGATGCCAAGTGAATTTCCTAATTCTTGAGTCTGAGAAAAACTCTATGGTAAGAAATTAGATTGAAAGAACATTCAAAGAATCAGGCTTATTCTCCGACAATGTATGCACTTTCTCCAACATAACCTTGAGGAGAGAGAAATCATAATGCTTCACATGTATGTGAGAGAGTAGCTCTTTGCCATCATTACTGAATCTTTCTGAAAGAGTACTCAAGTTCACTATTATAATAACATAAACAATTATCAGCAATTGAGATGAGCCTTAAGATAGTTTAAGTATCATACATTCGTATTTGTCAAAAGAAGAAATTCAGAAATAGTAGGATAAAGTAAATGAATTTACGTGTTGTTCTAACGTCAGTTTTCAGCAAACCAGAACACATCTATTTGAAATTATTTTAATAAGAGACTTGGAAGGAATATACCATGGCATATTGGCAGAATTTGCTCAGGAAAGACAGCTGCAAGTGAACTGAACGATCCATCACCACAAGAAAGGATGGTTTCATCAGATTAGTGCTGGGATATGAAACATCATCCAGTGCAAAAGCAAGTTTGAATTTAGCCACTTACATTCTTGCTAGCTTGTTGATCGCATAGCTTTATTTCTGTTTAGATCAGTACAATGATGCCTCTCCAGTCAGGTTTTTAACCTGAGGGTAATTTATTTTCTATCTCCATTGAAATCGCTTTGTCTAGCATCTTGCTCCTTACTCATTTTGTGAATGGAGTGTGATAGGCACTTGCACTTTCTGTTCAGGGCTCACCTCCAAACAGTGACTTTGAGTTTTATAGTACTTGAGGCAAGCATGAGACAGAAATAAAACAGGCAGAGAAAAGTACTTTGGCTCTGGCTCACCATTAACAAAAACAAAAACAAAAAAAAAAAAGAAAGATATAAAAATGAGCTGCAAAGCTGAAATACTCCATTTGCAGTGGAATCTCAGTTTATCTAACTAACAAGCATAAATATTCATGTTTCCCAATCCCAGAAATAATGTAAACATCCAAAAAAGAAAGGAAAAAAATCACAGCTGTGGAACCAACTTGAAATAGAGATGATACATATATGTCAGAGGTGCCACGTACAATCTATAAATAGGGGTCATACGGTAAATGATAATATGTCTCAACAGTGCAAATTCTTGTTTCCAGGTTTTTTTAATAATTAATGCTGTTGTTTATCAGATAGAGAACTCCATCATTTGCATGGATAAGGCTCAGGAAGCACCATCAAGCTTTTCAATTGCTTTTCTGAAGGCAAATATTGTTCATTAGTCCATCCTTGATGGATATTGTAAAGTATTTGAAAATGGAAGATAAACAAGATACATATTGTCAAGAACTCAACTCTGTATCGCTCTTTTTTTCTCCTCATGCAGTTCTTTCATTATATTATCCTGCTGGGTAATCACTTATTATATCACGGTTTATTTTTGCTTTTGCTTTTCTAACTTTGTAGGTATTTAAGTCAGTGGAGGCCTTGTCTCTGTGCGCCTTGCAGAGCCTCATAGAATCTATTTTCCCAGGACCACTCTGCTTATCACTTTACTTGTCAGCTGGAGTGTCACCGCTGGTCTGCCACCAGGCCCAGCCGTAGAGTAACGAGAACAAGGTAGTTGCCTTGGGCCCTGGCCTGCAGGGCCTTGCACTCCCATTGACTGATCACCGGCTGATCTCTGCTGTCAGCATGACATGTTGGGCCCCAGCCATCAGCTAGGTCCCACTTGTCTGGCTCTGCTTGATTCACAGCACAGACCAAACTGTCCATTCTCCCATGGTTCCCTGTTTGGAAAGTAGTGTGGAGACTCAGCAGACACCACATGTGCTTACTGCCCCTGGAGTTCCATAAAGATTAGGGAGGAGTAGGTGGTTGCTTTAAGACTGTTTCTGCAGTCAGAGGAGACACGTTGGCAAATATATAGCACTGGAATTGTAAATTAATTTCTGATTCAATTGTGCTTCTACTGGTATCATTGTTGCTTTAATTTTTGTCTTTTGTTCGATTCATGAGTTACTTTTTGAATTTCTAAGTTTGCTTTATAAGTGCAAGATAAAAGATACATCATTTGAAAACTGGAGGGTGTAATGGCCCCTGCATTGATGAATATGGCTAAATGTGACAATAGAATAGTTTGGAAGGTTATTATTTTGTAAACATCTTATTTTATAAATACTATTGCTGAGTATCTCTGTTGCTGTACATACATTCCATGCATACCGTACCATACATATATGTCAGTAACTTACAGCTCCACACAGTATATGCCTAGGAAATCTGTATACATGCTGAGTTCCTTGGTATATGTTGTGTATAGATCTAACTTACTTACATACTGTATACAGTACACCATATAGAGAGTGAGAACAATTTCCATGTATAAATTCCTTTTTTTTTTTTTTGATATGGTGCTAGGTTTACTCCTATATATTGACTTAGGCTTTGTAAACATGATAGAGCAGCAATTGTTTCCTATCCAATTAGTCCGAGCTTAGCTTGTCCATAAAACTTTATGCAAACTACTCCTTTCAGTCTTTGCAGTCTAGTGAAACAAAGATAGACTTATAACTCTTAAAGAATTTTTGGCAAACTAATAATAAGAGCTTGCTTTATATATATATATGTATATATATAAAAGACCTTCAGCTGATGGAAAAGTAAGAGGAGAAAAAAAGACTGAAGTCTTGCACAGGCAGTAATGATGACAGCACCATTAATAACATGGATCATTAAAATTTATAAAAAGCTATTCTTAATATAGCATATAAATACATTTCTCAGGCAGAGCTATGAAATTTATAACCTTTTTATTGTCACCAGAGGACCTTCCTAGTGCTCCACTCCCCTCCACTGTCTGCCCTCCATCATAAATCACTGTGTGGTTAATAACCTAGATTACAACTACCAGTTGCATTTACAGAATTAAATATTGACTATGTGAAAATGTTATTACATTTTTACTGATCGGAAGACCACAGAACAGCCCTGCAGGACATGTAGCTGGACAGAAATATCAGTGTAATCTTTGTTAGAAACACAGTTATGTGATGCTAGGTAACCAGTGATACAGTTTTCCAAAATAGAAAAGAGATGGTGGAAAGCTAACTTCTTAATTTTATATCAGGCAAAACATGTCACCCAGAACAAGTTATATTACGGTAAGTCTCATTTTCAGCTGAGAACTCTCTTGGCCAAATGCATGCTGTAATGGTTAAAACCAAATCATGGAGTCACAGAAGTTAGAGTGAAGAAAAAAAAAATCCTTCTATTAGATTATCCAGTCTGTCTTCCTGCCAGTGCAGGATTGTCCCTTATCATTCATTTTCTAATGTTTTGTACTACCTTGTAACACCCCAAGTGATGGGGTTTCTACTAGCTCTCATTGGAAACTATTTTACACCATAATACTTCATTATCTACTTTCCACTTCTCACAATGGAAGAAGAGAAGTTATCACACCACACCTACACATGGGTTAACCCCATGGGTGGCAGGTGAACTTAGGGCTGCAGGAGGCAAGCCTCCACCCCAAGGCCATGCCCCGTGCTGCCCAGGGCCCTGTGTGAATGAAGTGCTTCCACACTGTAGTGGCAGACCACCCCTTCCACAGCAAGCAGTGCGTAGGCCCAGCTTTCACCGTATCCTCCACCACAGCCCTGGAGCATGGGGCAGTGAAGGTAGGCAGTGAGCAGCCCAAGCTGCAACATGGAACATGCAGACAAGTGCACAGCTCCAGCCCACCAGAGCATTGTGGGAGCGGGGAGAGAGGGCAGTGCCTGGCTCCGGTATGCCCCAGCCAGAGCACAGAGGAGAGTCTTTCTCATTGGCCCTTCATTGTGGGGTTGGCCAGAAAAATCAGTCTATGATGTGCCAATTCCAGCTAGACAGTTGTTGTACCTGGAATTGCATATCTTAAATTGACTTTTCAACATGGCGTAGACCCAGCCTTAGCGACTGTGATCAAATCATCTCTTAGCTTTCTCTTTGATAAGCTAAATAGAAGGAGCTTAATGCACTCTAGGGCATGTTTTCACATCACTGAGTCAGTCTCACGGCTTATCTCTTACCCCACTCCGAATCATCGTCCTTCAATGAATTACAGACCTTGTAAATTACACACTACTGCAGCAGCAGTTGCGCTAGTTCCAAAAATAGAGATACAGCGATCTCTTCTCCAATCTAAGATTCCTCTGCTTGACCATCCAAGGGCACCATTAACTCTTTAGGCCACAGAATCTTATTGAGTTAATTATTGAAGATACCTTGAAAATCTTTTCCAGAGTCACAATATCCCAGGACTGAATCCCCTCTCTTGTAAATATGGCTTACATATTTTGTCTCTACATGTACAGAGTTACTTTTAGTCTTGTTAAAACACATAGGCCATGTCTACACTTACAAAAAACTTTGAAATTGCCATGCTAATGGCCAAACTGAAGAATACTAATGAGGCACTGAAATGAATATTCAGAGCCTCATTAGCATGCTGCCAGCTCTGGCAATTTGAAAGTGCCGCAGTTTGCTTGCCCATGGCTCATCTACATGGGGTCCTTTTCTAAAAAGATAGAAATAAGGAGATTTTGAAGTTGGCAGGATCCTTTCAAAAAGGACCCCCATGTAGACGAGCCACAGGTGAGAGAACCATGGCACTTTTGAAGTGCCGTGGCCGGCGGCATGCTAATGAGGTGCTGAATTTTCATTTCAGTGCCTCATTAGTATTCTTTGATTTGGCCATTAGCATGGGCATTTCGAAGTTTTTTGCAAGTGTAGACACAGTCATATTGTTTATTTGCACCCAGTTTACCAAGCAATCCAGATTGCTCTGGTCGAGCAACCTGCCCTCTTTCTCATTTAACACTCCTTCAAGTTTTGTGTCAGCTACAAATTTTATAAGTGATGATTTTTTTATTTTTCCAGATCATTAATAGGTATATTAAATATTCTTTTAACTTTCTCTAGAAAGCCCTGTATATAAGGTCATTTTACAACCTGGTCAAATTGTGGGATGAATTTCAGTTTGCACTTCATGAATTCCAAAGAAGGTTCTTTTCCCTGTCACCTTCAAATGCCTAAGCTTGTCTACCCATGATGTGGCCTTTTTTTCCCCTCCATATCTGTCTATATTTTTTCCCCATGGGGCAGTTCATTGCATCGTCTGTTCCTGCTCAACACCTTAAAAGGGAAAAATGGGAGGCAATGGAAGGAAAGCTTTTTTTTGTGTGGAGTTCTGCGGGTGCACAAATGTCATTCGCTGCTACACTGCAAACTAGTAATATTTGGATCACATGCTTTTGTGCTGTGCTGTATTATTAATTATATCAATACAACACTAGGTGAGTACATTGTTTTATGATAAATTAATATTGCTACATGTTTCATTGCAGGTATGACTTGTAAATTAGGAAGCCCTAATACATAATTTGGATCTGAAATTCTGCATAACACAACCTCCTTGCTTATATGTTGTCTTATCTTCTTGTCTGATAAGTTTTATACTCTTCTCTAAGCTGCGTCTAATTTATCAATAACTTGGTAGTAATGTTGTTTGCAGACTGAGTACAATATTTCAGATGAAGTTGCCACACGGTCACTGAGGTACTGCCTTCTCCTTTCATGTGAGGATTATTTGATACTGAGACCAGGTTGCGAACTGGGCTGCGTTTTCAACTGGTAACATAGCCTGGAAGGAACTAAACTTCACCTGGATTCAGACTTTGTTACAAACAAATGGCAGATATCTAATGTGAACCATCTTGCAAAATTTCCTAACAATAATGGACTGCAAGAGATCAGATATAATATTCTCTTTCTTCTAAAACTCAGTCTGGATTGATGGATAATGGTTGTGAACCTGGAGAACCTTGCAGGTATAATAGCAGGTGTACCACATCTGCAAAATAGCTTAACTTGTGAGGTTTTATGTTTCTCTTTGACGTCTGACTTTGCTCATAATAATCCTGGCCATTTGTCAGATGATCTTGATTAATACTTATGTTGATGTCATTTCATACATTTATTCTAGGTTACGCTGACATGAGAACATTTAACAGAGCCTTTACTGCAGGACGGTCTGATTTTGAACTTGTTACAAATTGATAGCATGTTTTAATTGTGCATTTTCTGAATGTTAATTGGATTTTAGCTATATTTCCCCCTTTTGTATTCAGTACTGTAATGTGTTCCCAGCAAAGTCTCGAGTTCTGTTTCATCTGAAAGACTTCATCAATATGTTTCACATTTATACTGTGGTACTAGGTACAACATATGGTGTGCTATCAATATCTGAGAGACACCAGTTTATCATGTGCAGTGTATAGTTCCTCTGAAGTCCATTTCTGACTGGATGTTTGAAGTAGATTCTCAGCTGCTGAGGGCATGAGGTAACAAAGAAGTGCAACAAAGAGCCCAATGGAGTGGGGAAGCATTTGTGTTTAGGGCAGCATTAAGGTGACATGGAGAAATATGAATTGCTTTGGCAGAGTTATGAATTGCTTTGGAGATACGTTGGGCAGGAGGGATACGTAGGGACCTGTGGAACATATAGATAGATTCCTCAGTCCATGGTCCCCCAACTGATGATTCCAATGCTCGAAAGGGGGCATTCATCTTGCCCAGCAGAGTCCTCCTGTGAGTAACTGAACCCAGTGAATCAGAGTGTGACTTCACTCTGAGGCTCAGCAGTTTCTCCAGAAGAAGTGGCTGAGTGAAATTTCTAGCTCTGCTGCTGAGGCATACTCATTTGCATGTTTCCTCTCTACTTGCATGGCCAGAGAACCTTAGAGAGCAAGGCCAGTTGAGCCAAAGTCCTTACCCTCAGATATAAGTGATATTTACACTGCTGTCAACTATCCAATGATATTTTTTCAGGTACCTGTGTGGTCTAATGTAGTCTCATTTGATGGAGAAGAAAATGGCATCCCTGTGATCTAACTAGTGGCATTGGGTTCCTAAAATAGGTGTCTGGAGCTGCATATATCCATTCTCTTTTCTCCAATGAAGTTAATATCTTCAGGTGAATAAGTTTCTCACACACTCATCCATCACCATTTCTGTCACCAACAACGCCCCAAAAAAGTTCAAAAATCATGAGCTAGACCCCTCAAAGTTATGAATTACCCCCAAAATGATGAGATGATTTTTAAAAAGCCTACGCTATGTTCCGGTCTGTTTCAATTTCTGATGGAAATTGTTTACCTAAAGTGTTATGAAGGTCTACGTGATAGTTGCAACACAGCATTTCTGTACCAGTTTGAAGGCCACTTGGTCCTGGTAACCTCCAAAATACAAACACAATATATATTAACACTTATATTCCACATCCTAGCAACAAAATGGTTATAAATACTGGCACACTCACAACAGCATCAGTGCTGGGAGAAATCTTCCCATGATGTCATGACAACAGAGGGGTGAGAGACAGACCTGATAAAGGAACCACTAAAAAAATTGTCATTTTATATAACAAACAAGAGCTGTCATTTCTAAGTTCAGGTGGGCAGTCAGGGATCATTCCTATTCTTTTGTTTGGTCAAGACAACATTAATATCTGGCCCTCTGGCCCAATTTTTTTCTCTACCTCTTTTTGCCATATTTTTTCCCAACTACTTGACCAATTATTTACTGCACGTGATGCCCAACTAACACTGTTTTTTGTTTCATTTTGTTTTAACTCAAGACATACAGTCATAGAACCATAAGGTTAGAAGAGACTGTATGGTTCATCTAGTCTAATACCCTGACAAAGTCCGGATTTGTTGTGTCTAAACTATCCAAGAGAGATGATTATCCAGCCTCTTTGAAAACCTCCAGTGAAGGTGCTTCCACAAGAATCTGAAGCAGCCTGCTCCATTGCTCTACTTTTCTCACAATTCAGAATATTTTTCCTACATTTTAATCTAAATCTGCTATGCTGTAATTTGAACCCATTGCCCCTTGTCCTCTCCTCTGTGGCAAAGCAGAATAACTTTTCTCCATTTTTTGAGCAAGCTGTCAAGTACCTGAGTACTGCTAGCACATCCCCCACGTTAATCTCCTTTTTTCAAAGTAAGCATACCCAGCTCCTTCAGCCTTTGCTCACATGGTTTACACTCCACCCCTTTGATCAACTTTGTTGCTTACCTCTGGATCCTTCCTCATTTCTCTATATCCTGTCTATACATGGTATCCAAAATTGAGCATAATGCACCAGCTGAGGCCTACCCGATGCCAAGTGGAATGGTGCTATCACCTCCCATACCTTGCCTGCTATACCTCTGTTGAGGCAAACTAAAATTGTGTTCACTTTTTTTGCAATAGCTTTGCCTTGCTGACTCATGTACAGGTTCTGATGCACACCAATTCCCACATCCTTCTCAGCAATGTTTTCCCTCATTCTGATTTTGTGTATTTGTTTTTTCTTCCTTAAGTGTGGCACCTTTCATTTGTTTTTGTTGAATTTAATTTTGTTGCCTATAATTCAGTTCTCCAAATTATCAATATCCCTCTGAATTTTAGCTTTGTTGACTTAGTTCTTGGCAACCTCGCACCAATTTTGCATCATCTGCAAGGCCGATGAATATGCTGCCTGTACCTATATACAGGTCATTAATAAAGGTGTTAAACAACACTGGACCCAAAATAGATCTCTCTGGAACCCTACTTGAGACCTCCTTCCAACCTGATATTATTCTATTATTAGTTACTCTTTGTTTGCTGTTGTTTACCCAATAATGTATCTACTTAATGGTAGTTCAGCCAAACCTTCATGTGGGAGTGTGTCAAAAGCCTTGCTTAAGCCAGGTATGTTATATCCACTGCATCCCCCCATTTCTCAAAACAGTTACATTCTCAAAGCAGGAAATCAAGCTGGTTTGGCATTTGTTAGTAGGAAATCCATGCTGGCTGCTCATGAAGCCCCCTTCATCTTCCAGATATTTACAAATTGAATATTTTATACATTGCTCTAGTAGCTTTTCAGGTATCAAGGTTGGAAGGAGTTGTCCATAGTTCTTCAGCTCCTCATTTTCCCCCTTTTAGGAATGGGCACTACATTAGCCCTTCTCCAGTATTCCAGGATCTCACCTGTCTTTGGTGAATTTGTATATATTTTTGCCAGTGGCTCTGAGATTTCTTCACTCAATTCCTTCTGTACCCTTGGGGGACTAGCAGGCAGCCCTACTGATGTGAATTCATGCAAACTGCTCTGATGACCTCTGACTTTTTCTTTCTTTTTCCTGATCTGCAACCGTTCCCTTTATTGTCAGTGGCAACTTTACTAGCCATCTGGTCTCATGTTATTTTTTGTGAGAAGACTGAAGCAACGTAGGCGTTCAGCAGCTCTATCTTCTGACGATTTTCCACAATGAGATCACCTTCTTCATTGACCAGCAAATCCACATAATCCTTGGTCTTTCTTTTTTGTCTGACATAGTTGAACAACTCCTTCCCATTGTCTATAACATCCCCTGCCACCTCTAACTCATTTTTTGCCTTGACCTTCTTGATTTTGTCCCTACGTGCTATTCCATGTATATATCCTTGGTGACAAGCCCCTCCTTTCATTTTTGTATGTCTGTCTTTTGCTTTTTAGATACCTAAAAAGCTCCCTGTGCAGTCAAATCCAGGCCTTAAGTGAGATAATGCTGGCATTCAAAGGGTCACAGCGAGTTTAAAACAAATGTTTTTCTGCCTCATGGTTTCAGACTTAGTTAAATATTTTGGGCCTTTTGTTCATGCTAATATACAAACTCAATTTAAAACCACAATTCATTCAGGTCTAATGTGGGCCCATGTATCTATAGGTGTGGTGAAATCTCCAGAGTGGGCAACACTGCTGCATTCAACCCTCTCAACCTGACCTCCTTCCCTTCTGGCCCCTGAGTTCCCATCAATACACTTACTCAGAAACACTCCCATTCACAAGCACGGCCAAAAATCCCTCCTCTTCCCACTTATTCATGCAGCTCAGTGTCACCTCAAGCTCTCAGCTATCGCTCAAGAAGCACACACACTGAGACAATGTCCATACGTCTCAGGTTTGGAACAATAGAACAATAGCTTTTCCTCTGTCCTTGGGAGCTGACATCATTCTCACAGAAGGGAGAAAGGAGCAGAAGGAGCCCAGAAGCCCAATATGCATCCCTTCCTCAATCTTCCCTCTTGTGATCAAGGAATCACTCTTCTACCTTTTCTTCTATGAGATGTGCATCTTTTGCAGCACCCCCTCTACATCCTTGCAACACTGAAGCTGGGAAGGTAGAGAGAGAGTGGAGAACCCCTGGAGCTGCATAAGGAGCAGACAGAACTACAATGGGGAGCAAGTTAGACACGGAGGCTAAACTGACATGGAATTGGCAATGGGTACAATTAATTACTGGGCTGGGTGAGGGGTGGTTGTGGGTCTGAGACAATTAATAAAGTAGAATCCTGGAGCTTGAGAAGCAGGTGGGATTTCTGTGCTGTCCCCTGACCCTGCACATTTGAGAGAGCTGCACAGGCTGACAGTGGGCAGGAGATATACAAATATCTGAACACAGGCCATAAACACGAGACTTTTTTTAAAAAAATGACCTATTATTCTTGGGACTTTTACTGTTTTGTTTTGTTTTTTAGCAACATTGGATTCCCTTCTACCGCCCCCCCGCATCCCACTTCGCCTGCCCGATTGCTGGAAAGAGAAAAGCAGAAGCATAGGCAGCCAGGGAGTGTGGACAGACAGTGCCACTCTACTTTTGTACCCCTGAAGAGAAACAGTGCCACAGAAAGCCTGATTTCCAGTTCTGTGCCACCTACTTCTGCCTGAAGCCTGTGTGCTGCAGAGCCAGAAGTTATCCACTGGCAGCCAGACTACTGTCACCTCCATGGGCTGGAGTGCCTTTAGCCCCAACTGGAGTCCCCTAGCAGGAGGAAGTGGTACTGCACTATGCACTACCTCAGACATGAAATACACTTGTGACAGTAATGGGTGTGATCCCAGTTAGTCCCTAATTACAGGAATCACTGTGCTAAATATTTGTGCATGAAGACAGCGTTGCTTACCTAGTCACTAATTCAGATATTAGACCGTCCATAGTCACCCAAAGACAGTGCTGAGACAGGTGTCGATGGGCCTGACTCAATAAAGCACTTTGCATGCTGGTCTGGAGGAGGTGTGGACAGAACGTAAGTGAAAGAGAGTTCAGTAGTTGAGAGGAAGAAAATGTTGAAATGATGACAACGATGAAAGGACAATATGACACAAGTCCTGAAGCACAGCAGAAAAAAAAGTGGTTGGCACTTAATTCAAGCTTGGGGTTCATTTCTTTGACTAGCTGTCTTTTCCACCACTTGTTTCATTGCAGCTTGTATTTTGCCAATGCTCATAAACTTTGTGTGGGGAAACAGCCAACCCTTTTGTCCCTTCCTAGGGTTGCTATAGAATGAGAAGTGGGTGGGAGGTTGGTTCATGTGCTCTAGTGTGTAATTGAAAAGAATAACATTCTGAGGATAGCATGGAGTGGGTGGTTAGAAAGGTTGTGTGTGTGGTTTGGCACTGAAAGTGTTACTTTAGCTGAACCAAAAGTGGGAGGGGGCAGTGTATGGGCTACAACAAGGTGGACTTTGTGCAAGGAGCAGTACCAGGATTTTCAGTTGGGTGAGAATTGTGGATGAGCATCACCAAGGATTCTGCAGTGGGTAAAAGGTGAAAAGCTGTCTAAAGAGACCAGGAACAATGGAAGCCAGGAGAATTTCAACATATTGAGGATGTGTATCTCACAACATTCTGATTGAAACTTAATCTTCCATATTGATTTTGCAGCTGTGTTTATACAAAAAAGGTGGGGACAGATTCTGTTCCCCAACAAAGAGTAAATCGGGAGTAACTCAGCATCTGACTTCAACAGATGTCAGACAGCTCCCTAGAATTTAGTACACTTGAGACATTACTTGTGTTCGGCATATTTTCAAACACAGATTTCTCCCCATATGTTATTTTGGTTGTTCTTACCTCCCTTTATAGAACTGAAAAGGGTCCCTTTATTGAATTACTGTACATATTGGCATGTAGACTACCTCACTGCAGAGAAGCATGTTTTTGTGAAGCATAGAGAAGAGTAACAATTAAAATAATCCAGTTCACACGACAGAAAATAAGAAGTCCATCGGAACAGGCGGCATGCTGTTTGATACAACAATTAGTAACTCACTACAGAGACACAGAGAACGGGACATCTACCGTACAGCTGAACACAAGCAGCATGCAATTTCATTTACACAATGGCATGTTATTAAAAAGAAGCCCAAATTAATGTTTATATCTTATGGCAGTGATATTCTACTGAGAGAATACTGAGCTCTTTCTATGATCAGTGGAGTCTCCCACCACCTGCTCACTGGCGAAAACTAAGGATGCAAACTGACAGGAAGAAAAATATCCACCCAACAAAAGATAGGGAATGCAATAAAAGTTGAAGTAAAGCTTTTAAGACAGACTATTTATGTAGAGTACTAAATCTTCTACAGCCACTTGTTAAACTCATGATACTGTGCTCAATTCAAGAAGTATCACAGCTGAAAATAGAACATGAAAACAGTATAAAGCCCAAACATAGACCTTTCATTTATCCCTAGGAGATTTCTTACATAACTCTTAGAACTGGTGCTCACTTGCTTTCTCTCTCTGAAGAGGAACACAGAAAGGGGAGCTTAAGAATGAAGTAAATGTATCTGTCTCATCTTGCTTGAGACAAAGTACGTAAGCTAATTAATGGTTACAGTCCTTTTATTGTAGTCATACAATCTTTGAGAAGTTGGGGGATTTATTCTTTGTAAAATATGATCCCATTCATAAAAGAATAAAATGACTAAATCTCTCTTTTTTTTTTTCCAGAAGAAACTGAACACTTAAGCCATCTGCATTCACCAGTTACACCATGCTGTTTATTCAAATGAGAATTCTTAACAAAAAGGTTACTTCATCGGGCCAATGCAGCTTGTTTCCCCAGCAGGAGCTCTACACTTTATTTAAGCTTTTAAACTCCATATCAGTAGCATGAGAGTTGATGTTTAGTGCACAATAGAGATACAGTATAGTCTAATATATGCGTTTTTCCTTCAGAATTCTAATGCTTCTGTACTGAGGGAAATTTACACAAGCCTTATAGGAATTAAAACGAGCCATTTACTTCATTCAGAGAATGCAGTGACTTCCAGCAGTTGCACTGCTAAGGACTCTCAGCTTTGAAAGGGACCTTTTATTATGCAGGAAGAAAGCATAGATATAACACTAAGGGAAAATTTCAGAGTCCAGATTAGCATGCCTAGCAACTCATTGCTGTGTACCGTTTTTTTCCCAGTCCCCCACTAGCTGAACTCTTTCCGTACATCTTTAATTGATTGGGTTAATATAAACCCTCAGCACTACCAGTGTTTGTGTGGCCCCAATAATAAGGCTATTGTGTGCTGCTCGCTACTCTTGTGTTCCCTATTTAGGAATGTGTCGCTCTGAGCACTTCAAAAGTGTGAGCAAATGAAAAAAGCCACAATCACTTCATTAATGATTTGTAAACAGAATATCCAGTACTGACGCCACCTGCACAGGCTTTCAGAAGCTAAAAAATACTGGATTTGCGGAGGCCCTGTGTAGAATCATTGTGGAATTTAATTCGGCAGAGTAAATAAATGTCCCAATAAACACTTCTACACTTCACCAAATGGCTGTATTTAATGAAAACAGTTTCTTTCTTGAAGAAAAAATTCAAAGGAGACTTAGGGTGTAAGATTAAAAAAAAAAAAACCAAACAAAAAACCTTCCCCCTAACAAAACCACCACCAATACCGGTACAACAGCCCTGGAGTCTTTCCAGATACTATTACACATGATAGAATATGAACAGAGGTTGCAGTTATAAAGATAAGTGGCAAATTGTGGATAAAAATATATACAACATAAGGGAAAAAATTCACTGAAATTTTCAAAATAACAGCAAATGTGTTTATATCTTCAGTTTGCTGCCGCTGTAGGCCTCATTAAAGCAATCCTTTGTTTTCTCTTTTTCACACACTATATATTATGACTGCTAGAAACAGTTTACCAGCTGCATACTGTCATCTCGACCTGCCAAGAAATCATGTAATCATTCTCAAAGTTTAAAAATGGGTCTCTCCCACTGGCTCTGTGAAGATGTCAAAAAGCCTAAAATTGTTGTGCCTACATATAGTTGTAACTGCAGTGTGTGGTTGCTGATTTATGAAAGGCTTCAGCAAATACTACTGTGGTAATATTTAGCTACTGTGTCTCTAAATTAAAAGTAAGCTTCTTGGAATGGTAGCAGATGTGCACAATTTTAAGAATCACCATATACCATAAAGTTTACTCCAAATTCAAGGAGATAAATTTGAAGCAGATTCAGGACTGATGAAGTCAGAAGCGGGTCTCTCTGGTTATGGCTACACTACCCCTCCCTTTTGGAAGGGGCATGTTAATGAAGGAGTTTGGAAGATGCTAACAAGGTGCTGCCATGAATATGCAGCAGCTCATTAGCATAATGGTGGCTGCACACCATTCGAAAGTGCAGCTTTTGGAACACACATGGCCTGTGTAGCTGGGGGCCTTTCGAAAGGACCCCCTGATTTTGAAAGCCCCGTCTTCCTAAAAGCAAACAGGAAGAAGGGGCTTTCAAAATCAGGGGTCCTTTTGAAAGGCCCCCAGCTACATGGGTAGTGTGTTTTCCTAAAGCGGCACTTTCAAATCATGCACAGCTGCCATTATGCTAATGAGGTACTGCATATTCATGCCTGCGCCTCATTAGCATCTTCCAGTCTCCCTCATTAACATGCCCTTTCCAAAAGGGAGAGGTAGTGTGGCCCCAGCCTCTTTGTATGCTCAAACAATAGACATTCTCTCATAAGTAGCACAGCCACGTGACACTAGCCCCTTGTCTGCTATTTTCCATAATGTGTGTGCACCACAGGACATAGATTGGAACAGGGTTGGGTTTGGCTGCACTCCATGTGTGCAGTTGCTTGATAGAAGTCTGATTCACAGTCATCATTGTGCACCTGATGGATAAACATAGGTCCCACACCTCAAGTTTGGCCTGGTCAGCCCTTTGTCTTCATGGAAGGGCATCCAGGTCAAAGGGTTCAAAGGATTGTAGCACCCTGCAGGTTTGATCTAGCCTTCCTAAACAGCAAACCTCTGTACTGTGTTTCAACAACCAGTGCAGGGATCCAGGCCCTACCGTTATCGTGGTGTGGACTTGTTCCATTCTCTAAATCCTGCCACTGGAGTCTCCTTTCTTCATCCCCCTGGGATTTGCATTACAGTGTCATGAGGGTGCTGTTGAGGGTGGTTGGTGCCTTCTCACCACTCAGTTATCCATTTAGTCATAAGGATACAGTCTACATCTCTGGGAGGAAGGAAAACTGGAAAGGGAACTGGGATTATTTTACTCTGCACTTTTAGAATTGTGTCAAAATGTACCATGAATTTTTAAGCAGCACTCCCATGTGTAATCTGTGGAGTTACTAAACATTTTCACTGGGGTATCTGAGGGCAGAATTTGACCCTGATTAAAGCATCAAACTGGGGAGGAAAGTGTCTCTTGGAAAAAGGGAAAACGTGCTTCTGACTGTAGTTTGCGAAGTGGAAGCTTCTATAGTGCCTACTTATCACCATATCCTTTTCTTGTGCCTAGGGGTGAAGATACAATCATTTGTTCCTTCAGATAGAGGTTTGGAAGCTCTGCAGCTGCCCCTCCATGGTTCTGTGATGGGTTCACCTGCTTGGTCTGCTTCGTGCACCTGACCTTGTGCTCTTTGTTGCCTTTTGCATTTGAATGTAACATGCTACTGTACTATGCATGGGTGAGCAGGTGGATTTTACATGGTCTCATAATCTGCAATAACATAGCATGCTAAACTCTGGTACAAAAGGCAACAGACAGCATCTAGACATAGCCCTCAACCCTGCTTTATAGCCTCACTCCTCTCTCATGGTAATGTCTTGGCCCCCCAGTAGTTCTTTCTGTCTACCTCCTTTGCGACACATACTCCTTACTAGGCAGGAGTCAAGTCTTCAGACTGTGGGATCTCTTCTTACTCTGCTACTCTTTGGGTGTGGGTCTTGGGTCTTCAAGTCACTGGGCTTTCTCATCAGCTGATCCTTCAACCAGACCTTGTGACAACACATTCTACAGGTGGGCTGCAGCAAACAATCCCTGAACCAGGATTAGGTCGGATGGCCCTCCAGGACAGCCATTTAATTCCACAGAAAAAGAGCACCAAGGTAATCCCTGCAATGACACCACTCCATTGGGATGTTTTCCTCCTTGGCCTCATAGTGATATGGATTTCCTTCCTGTTATATTCCTGTCTTGGGTTTCGAGCTTGCTCTTGCTAGCCGGCCCAACACCAGCACCCACTTCAACTTGCCAAGTCTGATTTGCTTCTCCCTTGAGGAGTTGCCTAGAGATTACTTCATACACCTGGGCAATTTTCTTCTTGCCCAATACATTGCTCTGTAACTTCTGACTGAAGACCTCAAGATTTAAATCCTTAATTGTACTGAATGAACATTAGAAATGTTGATAGCAAAAAAAAAAAAAAAAAAAAATTCAAAGCACCCAATCAATATTGAGAATAAAAATTTTCAAAACACCTCCTTTGTTTGTAAGAGCATTTTACAGCTTCAACTAAATGGCTGAAGAATGTCGGGTAGTTACAGATTTGCATACTCAGATCTGCATCTGCCATTCATTTTTATGACTGTATAATGGGGCATGAACTTTGCTGGTGAAAACTGCACGAATTAAAAGGGAGGGTGGACATCAGTTCTTTGAAGTCTGACTGCTTATGGGAAAATTCAGCTAGACACAGAAGGTCCATGTTGTGAGGCTGTTGGAGGTAGAGAATGAGTGGAATAGCAAAGGGAAGGTGTCCATAGTCACCGTGTCCATGCATCTGGAAGAAGTATTTGCATTGGGTCCTAATTGTCTGGTATGAAAAGAGCATTGAGTATAAGCCAGAAAGAGCCACAGGATTTGAATGTAGGAGCATTTATTGAATCAAAAGCCACAAATGGTGAGAGTAGTGGTGGGAGGGTCACTGACATCCCAAAGAGTGGGTTTGGACTGGGCATATAGTGTGAATCCCAACCCTTTCATGCATGCATAATTCTACCTACAGTGTCAGGCCACTCAAGCTGTGTGTGTGTGGGACGAGGGAAGGGAGAGAGCAAGACGAATTTTGCTTTGCATACCTAATAATCTCTATAGCTATTTTGTGAGGATTAATCAGTGACTATTAACCTTCCACTGCTGTAGAAATGGAAACTGAAGCGGATAGTTTTATAAATTTGTCTCTAAACAAAAGAGGTTATAAGTGTCCTCATAGAGATGGTGGGAACTTAGGAAATCCTGGAGCCCTGCACTAGTATCCATCCATTAGACCACATGGCCTCTCTGTGATATAGTGTGGTAGGCCACCCACTTCTTGACCCTTTGACTGTTCCTCGTTTTAATGGTTTAGGTGTCATTCACTAACTGTCCTGTACAATGATGAAAAACAGGAATCATGGAAAACAGGTTATAATCCTAGAATCCAGGAAGAATATTCTGTGGACTTGCATTTTATTTTTTTTAAACAGTGATATTGTACTACCCTGAGGGTCTTTGTCATTATTGTTGACATCATTCTTAATGTAGACTTGAGGGCTAATACTGAGATTCACGTACATGATATTGGGGCTATATGGAAAGGAAAAATTTAACAAGGATTTGGGCTTCTATGGGAAGCTCAGCATTTTGAACAAGGTACAAATAGTTCCTAAGTAACATAAATATAGGTGCAACTTGAACAGGGCTCTAAAAGAGGCAGAATGTAGTCATTTACCTCAGCATGTAATGAAGTGAGACAAATAAATCTAAAAGAGCAAATAACGTAGCCATTAAAATGCTTGTAGAATGCTATTAGGAATTTATATTTTCAGCAAAAGAAAAAAGGGCCACATTCTGCTCTTGAACCCTCTTTGAAGCTAATAAGGTTGTGTTATGTTGCTCTGGTTAGAATTTAGCCTTATGTGTCTGTCTAATGATACTGTTGCATACAATATATGAGAATAATGAAAATTAATTGCACAAAAGCAGCACAGAGGGCTCTAGCTAATATTGCCATCTACATCTATTTGCCTAAAGCCATATACCCTTTTGATTTTTAGCAGCTGAGGATAATTTGGGAAAATTTTATAGCTTGACATGATTTTAAGGAGTTATACAAAAGCATGAAAATTATCAAGCTAGGGCCATTGCTGCTTTGGAACATATCAGATATTAGTCAGTTAGACAAAGGCTCAGAGAAGCCTAGAAGAAATGGGCTGGAAATGTAATTATCTGGTCCCAGTATTGGATAACTGGTATCAGTGTCATTCGGTACTGCATGGTAAAAGTTGGGAAAATGCAAAATAATACTTCTAGAAATTATAACAGTCTCAGCATACAGAAATGCTCCCTCCCCCAATGTTACAATTTAGTTCTTAGAAGTGATGTTTCTATAAGCAAGGCTTTTGAGAATGGCAAAGGATGCGTGCAAGCGTGGATATCAAAATACTAAAGACATATTGTACTAATTCAGGGGTAAGCAAACTTTTTATGTCAGGCCCCACTTTTTGTCCCTGAAATTAGCAGCCCCCCCCAACCAAAGGGAGGACCACAGGAGGGGATGCAGGTGAGGGAAGTGCTTGGGGGGCTGCAGGGGGTGCCCTGAAGGGGGAGGGATGCTCAGGGAGAAGACCCTCAGAGGACATGAAGGGGACTGAAGGGCTGCTCTAAAGGGTATGTGAGGGGTAACTTGAAGGGGAGACAGGCACTTTGCAGGGGGCAAGGAGACTCGAGGGGCTCACCTGCATCACCACCTCCACCTTGTAGGTGTTGCCCTTGCTGCTCTACTGTCTATGGTACTGCATTAAAGCAGGGAGGTGGTGATCCCAGGTTGTGCCGTGTGCAGGTGGGACGGAGCATTAAACCCCCCCAATGCAGCAGAACTCACTCAACACCAGCATTGCAGGGGAGGGGATGCCCCAGGTGCCAGCACACTGTGGGAACCAGACTGCCCATCTTGCCCAGGCGGGAGCTCGCTGGTTGTCCCTGTTGCCTGATGCAGGGTCTCCCCGCAATGTCTCTAAACATTCTGATTGGCTCAGAGGGGGCTGCGGTGGGTAGGGCACCATTCCCGTTTGTCACTGTGCTACCTAGGCAACAGCAGCGGAGGCTGGGGAAAGGGAGGGGAGGCAATGGTGGTTGTGTGTGGGGGAAGCTGGGGGATCCAGCATAGGACGCAGTGGAGGCAGCAGAAGCTGCTGAGGTAAGGGAGCTGATCACGCTGCACCCTTACATATTTTCACCTTTTCCCTGAGAGGACACCCCTCCCCGCCAAATTTTGTACACCCCTGTACTGTGAGCAGTTCCCACCAATGGAGGGTGGCCTAGTGGCTAAATCCCCTTCAGCTGCACCCAAGAGGCAAAAGGGTAAGTTTGGGGCATGGCCCAGAGAATCTAGTTTCCCCTCTGGCAGGAGAGGGGTTCCTGGGGAAGCGGTTGCCCCCCTTGTGCCTGGGGGAGGGTTCTGAGGCCATGTGTCCAGCAGCCGACCAGGTGGCAGTTCTGGCTTGGGCCCTGCTGCCTCAGAGCCAGCTCCTGCCTCTTGGCTGGTCAGCCCCAAATTGGCCTGGCTTCCCTCCA
The DNA here is from genome assembly GCF_033958435.1 of Carettochelys insculpta. Classification (NCBI taxonomy): domain Eukaryota; kingdom Metazoa; phylum Chordata; order Testudines; family Carettochelyidae; genus Carettochelys; species Carettochelys insculpta. The sequence continues at coordinate 158,378,505 of NC_134138.1, read as the reverse complement.
TTTATAATCCTCCAGGCCTGACACTGGCTGCAGGTGAACCAGGGTGTGCCTGATTGGGCAAACCGGCCCTTTTTAACCCCTGCTCTGCCTGGCCTTCCTCTCACACCCTTACATGGATACTATTACGTGGAGGGGTACACCAAAACTCCTGACACCAGACACGGTGTCTGCTTATTATGAGTTGAATGATTGATGAAATCCAGCATCTTTTGATCCAGAACTCTTCCTTCAATTCTGATACATTTTGGGATATGATGCTTTTTTTACTTCCCAGATAAAGCAAAAGAGAACATAACTACCCCATTCCTGACAATTTGACTGATGTAGGGCTAAGCTTATGACTTGGTTTCAGTCTGTTCATTATGCAGTTGTTCATCTAACACCGAACAATAAAAATTAATAAGTCCAGAGTCTTTTTCCAGGTACCGAGAATTTATTTGTAGATGTTGCGATCAGACCAGTGTGTTCCTTTTAAAAAACTGGGTTAGTAGTAATTCTATCTATGAAGCTGATCCATTTGCTTTTAGTTAACTATTAGTTTCCTGTGTCTGTAGAGTTCAGTGGAGCTTACAAAGGATTCTTTGCTCACTGTAAGATCAGTTTGTGAAACTGTCTGCAAAGTTTCAATTGAAATTCTTGTGACAGTGATTACATTTGTCCTAAAAAAATATTTTTAAACAAATCTCTGCTGTTGGCATTGCATATATGAAGATACTTTTAACTTTTATTTTTACCGGTAATTAGAATTATTTTCTATTTCCTGGTTATTGATTATTTGCAAAGAGCCTGTTTTGGAAACACTCTTCAGATCTGCTAGTGTTGACAGTGCTGTAAATAAAACTGATTGGCCGTGGCCATATTTGGCCAAAACTTCAAGAAGGCCATGCTAATGGCCAAATCGAAGAATACTAATGAGGCGCTGAATTGAATATTCAATGCCTCATTAGAATTCTTACGCTTCTGGCAGTGGTGCTTGGAAAGCACTGCTTTTGAAAGCGCGTGGCTCAGTGCGGCTAAATGGGAGTCCTTTTTGAAAGCACACCGCCCATTTCAAAATCCCCTTATTCCTCTCAACTGAGAGGAATAGGGGATTTCAAAATGTGCAGGGTCCTTGAGAAAAGGACCCCAGTGTAGCCGCAATGAGCCCAGCACGTTCAAAAGCGGTGCTTTTGTAGCGTAGCTGCTGGAGGCGTGTGAATGCTAATGAGTCACTGAATATTCAATTCAGCACGTCATTAGTGTTCTTTGATTTGGCCATTAGCATGGAAATTTCAAAGTTTTGGCAAAGTGTGGCCACAGCCATTGTGTAATTATGTACGTTAAAAAACAAAACAAAACAAAACAAAACAGCCTTCTTAGTAATTACTAGTATAAAAGCATTTACCTAACAATAAACCAGGATTTAAAATTATTTTAAAAATTTCCTAATTAGAGTAAATAAATAAACAAAAAATAAACATAGGTCTATGAACTTAAACTAGGAGTCATTTAGCAATTTAAGGACTAACAAAATAATTTATTAGGTGATGAGCAGACCCACTTCTTCTGGTCAATGAATTTTGTAAGATACCATTTTTAAAAAAAACAGTTTTACCCTCAAATGCTAGAATTTCTGATTTGTGCACTTAGATTTTTCTAATTAAAAATAGCTAAATCAGGCCTGGTTGTAATTATGATTTTTTTTTTAGCAAGAAACACAATTACTATTCTTCCAGAATTATTTATTTGTTTATTTTTTTGTTTTTGTTTTTGTTTTTTTTTTTGCTAACTTTACCTACACTACAGACTTTATGAAAATAGTTACATTCCTTAGAGGAAGATCAGGAATTATATTTGTGGGATCTGGAATTATAATAAAAGGAAGTTGCACAATGACCCTTCCTTACACTCAAGCAATTAGAACAATGTCGTAATTTTCAGGTGGAGAAGAATTGCATGATGCTTTTGAGAAAAGAAGCAGCCTTTGGCATCACTAAACACTGTTGCATACAAATAAATTTATGAAGCTGAACTCATTAATTTAATTTTTCAGACCAATTGTTATTTTGAAATCCACTTTAAATATTCAATATTAGATTGAGTCTAAATTATCATATGTTAGTAAGTGACAAAAATAATTCTTAAAAGTAAACTCAATTAACTCATTTCTAAAACAAACCAAAAATGTCAGCTTAGTTTTTTTCAGGAGTGCTCTTGAAGATATAAAATTCCATCTGGGAATATTTCCAATATGCCATTCAAGGTAAATGGAGAATTAGGCTACGTCTACACGTGAAGCCAACATCGAAATAGGCTATTTCGATGAATAACGTCTACACGTCCTCCAGGGCTGGCAACGTCGATGTTCAACTTCGACGTTGCGCGGCACCACATCGAAATAGGCGCTGCGAGGGTACGTCTACACGCCAAAGTAGCACACATCGAAATAAGGGTGCCAGGCACAGCTGCAGACAGGGTCACAGGGCGGACTCAACAGCAAGCCGCTCCCTTAAAGGGCCCCTCCCAGACACAGTTGCACTAAACAACACAAGATACACAGAGCTGACAACTGGTTGCAGACCCTGTGCCTGCAGCATGGATCCCCAGCTGCCGCAGCAGCACCCAGAAGCCCTGGGCTAAGGGCTGCTGCCCACGGTGACCATAGAGCCCCGCAGGGGCTGGAGAGAGAGCATCTCTCAACCCCCCAGCTGATGGCCGCCATGGAGGACCAAGCAATTTCGACGTAGCGGGACGCGGATCGTCTACACGGTCCCTACTTCGACGTTGAACGTCGAAGTAGGGCGCTATTCCGATCCCCTCATGAGGTTAGCAACTTCGACGTCTCGCCGCCTAACATTGAAGTTAACTTCGAAATAGCGCCCGACGTGTGTAGCCGCGACGGGCGCTATTTCGAAGTTAGTGCTGCTACTTCGAAGTAGTGTGCACGTGTAGACACAGCTTTAGAGACAGATTTCTCCACTTAAAATGGAAACTGTGGTAGTTCTTTATGTATGTGTATAACAACTGCTAAATCCACTCATCTCATATCTTACCTTATGAACTGATATTTCCTTGCAGATTTCCTTTGTTTGTGGTAAGCCATAGGCAAGTGTTAGGGATCAGTGAGGAGTGAAAAAGCACAAGGAAACCTATTTTTCAACATCTGTGGCTGTTCATTAGTCTTTCTCATGTCTTATTTTTTAGGTATTAACACCAGGAACCATATATACCTGGATACATGTCAGAATTTCTCCATAAAGGAAATAAATCCAACAGACATGACTTAGTAACTCACAATAGAATACCTTTGTTTGGAAATAGCTGAGCATCTTGAAATTCCAGTCCTGAGACAAGATGCAGCTGGAAGGAAAATTGTTTTAACTTTGCTAAATGAAAGAGTTACTGTTCTTCTTAAAGTACAATTTTTTTATGGATAACATAGAGTGTGGAAATCAAAATTGACTTCTTGTTCAGCCTTATCTTAAACTATGAATACACGCCTTCAGTTTTCTTCCTGTCTCATTAATGGTAATGGTAAAGATTAATGATTATGACCCTGGACAAAAATTGCTTTCATTTATATATAAGTTTTCATCCCATTTAGGATTCCAAAGCACATTACAAACTGTTTTATTAGCTACATATATTTAGGTATTAATTTGCCTACTTAAATACAGCCACATCTGGAGTAAAATGTGGCAGCTATTTTACAACATGTAAGCAATACTACAAAATTGTTTATGACTGGCACAAGAAAGCTATGGGGAACAAGGCCCCCAGGCAACAGCTGGTCCAGTTATACTCCTATGACGAGGTTACACTAGTGAGTTTTGCCTACAAAACCCCGCTATTGTCAACAAAACTTGAGGAATATGCACACACAGAGGCTGGGTCTACACTACAGAATTTTGTCAACAGAAGTTACTGTTGGGACATATTTCCAGGCAGAGCCTCTGTCAACAAAATGCATCCACACCTAACAGAGGCTCCCACTGTCAACACCCTCTGTCAACAGAGAGTGGCCAGACTGCCTAGCCCTTTTTTGACAGAACAGCTCTGCAAACAGGGCTGCCTGGTGAACCGGAATCTCTGTCTGGTGACAGAGGGCCCCCTGGAGCATCTATGCTATTTTTTTGTCAACATAATCTGTCATCAGAAGCATTATGCCTCTTACAGGAGCGACTTAACTTTCCTGAGAAAACTGGTGCATTCTGTCAACAGTTTCTTGACAGAGCGCATTTGTAGTGGTGATGCTCCAGGAGTTTTGTTGACAAAACTTTGTGGGGAGATGCAATCAAAATGTGTTTTGTCAACAGTCAGTCAACAAAACTCAGCTCTTTTGCTCTCAGCATTCTGCCTGTCAGCCATGAGGCATATCCCTGCTGTCAACAAAAAAAGCTGTGTGGACACTCTGGGGGGGCCTTCTCTGGGCAGTCAGGACATCCAGAACAATGGGAAGCCCTGTCTGCTATGCTTCCAGGTGCCTGTTTTGTCAAGAGAGCAGCCAGGCAGTCTCACAGCTCCACTGACAGAGCAGAGCACTCTTCTGATCTGCTTTTAGTGCATGGCTACACTCTGTCGACAGAAACTTCGTTGGGAAATCTCTTCTGACAGTGACTTCAGTTGACAAAAGGCTGTTTTGTAACCACAACCCTAGGTTACATCTATATCAGAAGCAGCTGGGATTTCAACTTCTGTCAACAGATTGTGTCTACACATAAAAGAAGATTTGACTTTTGATCTGCACTGTCATCAGAAAGCGGCCACATGCTGCAGCCACTCTGTCAACAGAATGGGCCCCAGAATCCTAGAAGGCAGGGTCACATGGACAGAAAGTCCTTCTGCGACCTCCACCCAGGCTCACCCTTGAAGGGACCTACCCCCAATGCACCTTTCCTGCCCATGCTGAGGCTTGCCTACCACCTTGAGGGAAAGCAAAACTGTTGCAGGGCTTCCTAGCCATCTGTGAGACACTGGCAGTGTCTACGCTAGCCCCAAACTTCGAAATGGCCATGCAAATGGCCATTTCAAAGTTTACTAATGAAGCACTGAAATACATATTCAGCACCTCATTCACATGCGGGTGGCCATGGTGCTTCGAAATTGACATGGCTCACTGCCGCGCGGCTCGTTCAGACAGGGCTCCTTTTCAAAAGGACCCCGGCTATTTCGAAGTCCCCCTATTTCCATCTGCTCAAAGGAATAAGGGGACTTTGAAGTAGCTGGGGTCCTTTCGAAAAGAAGCCCCATCTGAATGAGCCGCACGGCAGCGAGCCACGTCAATTTCGAAGTGCCGTGGCCTCCCGCATGTTAATGAGGTGCTGAATATGTATTTCAGCGCTTCATTAGTAAACTTCGAAATGGCCATTTGGATGGCCATTTTGAAGTTTGGGGCTAGTGTAGACATAGCCACCTAGTTCTTTCCTGACCTCAGGCATACCAGAGCAGCCCCCTGGCTCACCCCAGGCCAATGACCAGCTGCTGCATGTGCTGCCACTGATCATGAGGGCCATCTTGCACCATGTCTGGGGGATGAGCCTGCCATGTGACCCACATCTGGATGTGAGGGAGCAGAATGTCCCCCGATGTCATAGCTGCTTGTGGTGCCCTCCACATTTTTGTGGAAGGGAAGGGAAAGGCCTTCCTCCAGGAGTGACGGGGTTGGATGCCAGATGCATCTACAAGCAGACGGCACAGCTCCAGCCCACCACATGCACAGGGATGGGGTACACATCTGGAAGGCTCTACAGTGGAGCTTCACCCACAGCACCCGATGACCTTTCCTGAGGCACCTCCCATGCGGGCCTCGGGTCCGCATCCTTACCATATACCCCCCCAGCCACCTTGACACTCAAGATGGTGAGGATGTGGTCTATCCTGGCCATCAACTGGGCCAAGGGCCATATCTGCCCCATGGTGCCCCAACTGCCCTCACTCCCTTGGCTGCTCAGGTGGGTCTGGAAGTACCCCACCAGCTCCAGCTTAGGTCATGGGGCAATGGGATGAAAGCAGTGGCTCCAGAATTTCTGGATGCTCAAGGAGGCCTTCATGGACCTATGCATCTGGCTTAACACCCCCCGCCCCATGACGGTACAATTCCCATGTGGCCCATCCTTCTGCTCAAGAAGCAGGTCGCCATTATCTTCTGGAAGCTGGCCATCCCCCAAAGCTATCACTCCATGGGCAATCAATTCAGTGTTGGAAGGTCCCCCACTGGGGCTTAAGTTATGCAGGTAAGACACTCTTGGCCTGCAGACGCTGCACATTGGGTAAAGAAAAAGAGGGAGGGGGTCCCACTCCAGGGTGAACCTCAGGAGGCAGGGGCAGGGGTGCAAGGGCAGTGATGGACTGGGGCGGAAGCCCAGTCCCCCAGAGACCCCTGCTGCCTGGGAGGAGCACCTTCGGGGGGCGGGGGCGGGGGCGGGGGCTCCTGGAGAGCTCAGAGGCAGGGAAGAGGATGGGAGGAGGCAGGGGAATCCACCACAGCCCAAGGATGCTCTCTCTCCACATCTCTCACATGCATGTCTGGTCTCCCATCTCAGGTAGTGCAGACCATTAATACAATCCTGCTCTGGAGTCTCATGCACATTAGTGACATGGACACTAGTGTGGTTGGCTTCAACATCCTTGGGTTCCCCAATTCTAGACTCGACTAACATCCCCATCTAGGCCCTGGACTACAGCGCATCATGTTACATAAATTGGAAGGTTTATTACTACGTTGTGCTGCAGGCCCTGGTGGACGACTGTGGACATCTCCTGAATTTTTATGTTGGGTGGTTGGGCCACATCCACGATGCCAGGATGTTTCAGAACTCTGGCCTATGCAGGAGGATGGAGGTGGGCACCTATGACTCGCACCAGGAGCTGGTCATCAAGGATGTGGACATGCCTTTGTGTGTGGTGGGGGATGTGGCCTATCCACTCATGTCCTGGCTCATGGGGCCATACACCAGGCACCTGGACCTCACCCAAGAACTGTTCAACACCCACCTCAACTGAGCATGCAACCAAGTTGAATACACTTTCAGACACCTGAAGGCAAGGCTTCACTGCCTCCTGACACGGCTGGATGTGAGGGAACAGAATGTCCCCCCAGTTTCATGGCTGCTTGTGGTGCCCTCCACATTCTTGTAGAAGGGAAGGGGAAGGCCTTCCTCCTTGGTTGCAGGGGTGGATGCCAGATGCACCTACAAGCAGACAGGCACAGCTCCAGCCCACCATGTGCACAGGGATGGGTGCACATCTGGAAGGCCCCTAGAGTGGAGCTTCGCTCACGGCCCCAAATGACCCTTCCTGAGACACCTCCCATGCAGGCCTCAGTTCCGCAACTCTACCCCATCCCCATCAGCTACCCTGACCTCCAGGGTGGTAAGGATGTGGTCTGTCTTGGCTGTCAACTGGTCCCAGGACCATGTCCACTCCTGTCACCACACCTAGTCCTCCCACAGCCACAGCTCTTGGTGTGCTGGCTCTGGGATCAGGATGGGTCTGGCTGGCCCAGGCAGTGTGGTCGGACTGGACTGGCCTTTGGACAGTGCAGCTGTAAGGAGAGAGGGGGACTTGGCGAGTCCTTCCTGCAGCACAGTCCCCCAGGTCCTACCCCCATCCCCACCTGCCACATGCAGCAGCTTCCATCCCTGGGCCATGGGAGGTGACTGTCCCAGGAGTGCATGCCCTGTGCTCCCTGCATGGTGGGCCCTGCTGCATGAGGATCCCATGGTGTCTTGGGGACAAGGCTGACTGCTGCAGGGTGGGTGTCTGGCCAAAGACAAGTCCCTGTGTGGGTGGGGGCAAGCCAGGTGCAGACTGGCCCTCCACTCCTTGGTGGTGTGCCTGGGGTCAAGCCAGGGCCCATGTGGATGGCCCACTCATAGCCATGGCAGGGGCAGACACTCCACCCTGCCCTGGGGTGTGCATCATCCGTGGTTCTGGTGATGCCCTGCGTGAAGTGGCCTGGCTCAAGCAGGCTGAGCCCAGGGCAATCACAAGGGTCCCATCCATGAACTCTGGGTCTGAAGTCAGCTCCAGTTCCAGCTCTGGCATGGTCCCGGACTGGTCCCCCTTTAGCTGTGGCGCCAGCTCCAGGATTGATGGGGTGACCTCTGTTTGGTGTCCATGGGGTGGAGCTGTCCTTGGCCTGCTACAGGCTGCACAGCTTCTTATAATAGGGTCAGGTTGTGGGAGCTGCCTGCAGTTTTCTGTATGCATCCTGGCCTCTGGCATAGTCCTGCCACAGCTCTCTGACCTTGGCCCAGACCTGCTCCATGGTCTGGGCAGGATGACCATGGTCTCGGAGGCTGCTGGCTAGGAAGATATAGCCAGGGGTGTTTCACCTCTTGGCTGCAGCGTGCCTGATGAGCCCAGAGGCTGATGAAGTCGTGGATCTTGGGCTTGGTCCAGGATGGAGCCCTTTTCTTCCTGGCCCTGGGTGGCTCCTGGTCCCACAGCTCCCTTGATAGCCCTGAGTTGTCACGGGGCTGCTGACTCACTGCCATGGCCTGGGAAGATGCTGAGGTGTAGCTGAGAAGGTGTGGGTACAGACAGCATGCTGCTGACCCACTTGCACACTTTCAATTTCCCGCCACAGGGCTTCTGGGGCTCCCTGCACCTTTAAAAGCAGCTGGCGGCAGACAGCATAGAACTCTGATTGTGGTGGACTGGGTCCAGCTGGCTAGCACCATGGAGGACTTCTCTGTCGACATAAGGGCTCCTGGAGCACCTACATGGCTTTTTTGTCCACAGAAACTGTTTACAGAGGCATAATTCTTCATTGCAGAGAGGCAGAATGCTGTCAGCAGAATAGCCGAGTTTTGTCAACAGACTGTTGACAGAAAGCATTATGTGTGTAGACTCTCTGCCAGTTTTGTTGACAAAACCCTGGTATTTTCAACAAAACTCTGTTGTGTAGATGTAGCCCTAGTGCTTTCTGGAGGAGCATTCAAATAATTCACTCCATGGCCTAAACAGGATGCTGTCTGCTATCTGAAAACTAAGCCCACATTGTGGCTTTGGGAGTAGAAATTGATCAGAGGCTAGACTGAGCACATTTGCTGAATGTGGCCCTTTTCCTTCACCCATTTGACTCTTTGGACCTGTTTCTGTAGATGAAGCTTGAAACTTTGTGATAAAACATATAGGCTTTGTCTACACTAGCTCCCTACTTGGAAGGGAGAATGGTAAGTGGGCTGCCACGGGAGAGAATTAGCTTAATGAAGTGCTGTATACACACCACAACACTTCATTAATAATCTCCTGACACCTTACTTACCATGCTCCCTTCAAAGTAGGGAGTTAGTGTAGACACAGCCATAGCCTATGTCTACACAGCTGAGTTGTGTCAAAATAAGTTTTTTCCAGAACAGCTTATTTTGAAATACCACAACTACACACAAAGTGCATTCAAAATGGCACTCAGATATTTAGAAATAGAGTCCATACTCAAAACAGCCTATTTTGAAAAAGAGCCATTGGACACACTATGGCTTATTCCCTGTCTACACAGCCCCTGTTTTGAAGCAGCTGTTTCGAAATAGGTGCTATTCCTTGTACAATGAGGTTTACCGATTTTGAAAAAATTTGAAATAGTGGTTGCGTTGTTAGCCTCTCGCAATGTTATTTCAAAATAGTGTTAGTTATTTTGAAATAACTTTGCTGTGTAGGCACACCCTTTGCAACACAGCCTGAATCTCCTGGATAGTGAAAATGAGTAAGGCACACATCAGTAATCTTGCAATTTTAGTTTGCAAGATATCATGTGGTTGTTGGGTGAGTCTTTCCCCCCTGGAAGTGCAGGGCAGATCATTTGTAAGTTTTCTACATTTTCAGATATTCCATATGTTTAAATTTAAAAATGTGTGTTGCCATTGTATTCATACGCTGCTTGTGTTTTTCCAGAAAATAAGGAAAGAGAAGTAAACTGGAGTTTACTTTGTTCCCTCTAGAGGTTAGAGTTAGCTGAGTTTTCTATGTTCAAATTTATCAAGCACTCACTTTTTCGTGCTTCATTAGAAAGGGCAGGAAAGTTTTTGAAGCGGCATGTTTCAAATTAATTTCTCTTTCTGAGAGTGAGTGCCATTAACTCCAATGTGCTGAACTATTAGTATAACTTTTCCTTTCTTGCCAAAACTAGCACCTTTGCAGAGTACTAACTAAAATATACTTTTGTGTTTCAGACTTTTTCTGTGACCCTTCAAAAAGCAGCGTGGAAACCACAGTGCATTACACAATGAGAAAAACAATCAACACATCTTTCTTATTCATATATTTTTATCTGGCTTTTGTCTCTTTTAGCTGTTTGGGTGACATTTTCTTTGAAAATGTGACTCTTTGTTTTATGCTTCTTGAAGGATTATAATTGACTCAGTTGCCGTCTATGTGCACATGATGAGTATTTGTTGTGTAGATGGAATCAGTACCGGCGGAATATTGCTGCATGCTGCATATTGCATTATTCACTTTCATCTGCATGCATCTCATGGATGGCAGGCTTCTCACAACTATGTTTATAGTGGCTTATCCCAATATAATACTCAGGCTTGTTCAGTGGGAAGCCAAGTAGATCACTTGTCATGTTGGAAGCCTCCTGCTGAATCCAGGATAGAAGACAGGGTAGGGTTCTGATAGTAAAGTTCTGATAGAGAATTTTTTAGGATGAAGCTTTAGGAAAACAAATCTACCTGATCATTCATGTTGTTAGCTTGTCATAGGAACAAAACTCATTTTATATCTTAGAGGTCAGCAAAAATGAATCCCAAGTTAGAGACAAAAATATCATTTTAATTTAGTATATAAATAGTATATCTTGAAGCATTACACAGTAATTAGCAATATCTTGAAAAGTGGGCATTGAAACTATGTTATATGAATTTAGAACTAAGAATACATTTTCAGTCCTCATGTTTTTTGCATATGCTTTCTGTCAGCATTGTCCAGTCAGGTCAGGTTAGTAATGTGGCCTTGAAAGTCACAGTGGAAACTTTTCAATAGCAATAAGATGATTTTTATGTGATTTTGCACAATAAGTTGTTGTTAAGATTATATTGGAAATGGGGTGTTTGAGATAAAGTCAGGAAAGGGCCATACATTGCTGTCATGCCCTGAATTCAACTCCCGCTTTTCACAATGGGAGCTGCTGTTGGCCTGATGACAGTATATGGTCCTTTGCACGAGCAAGTGTTGCTAGGCTTCTTCACTTAGCTTTGGTGATGAACTTTAATTCTGAAACAGGTTGAACCTGTCAAGTCCAGCACCCCCGGGACCTGACCAGGACTAAACCAGAGAATTTACCAAACCATGGGAGGCAAATATTATCTAGCAGCATTACCAACAATTCCACTGCTTACTGAGTGCTTACAACATTTAGGGGTAAATTAGAGCTAAATAATGGCATGGAATACTGACAGCCAGGACTGGTGGCTATAAACAAACTTTATGGGACCAGGGGAAACATGGCCACACCCATGATCACTGACCATCTGACAAACTAAAATCATACTAGACCACAGATTTTGCTGGCCCAGAGGGTGACGGATTAGAGAGGTTCAATCTGTGTATGATAAACATACTCTTGTAAAACTGGAGGTTTTTTTGTTGTTGTGATGGCAAAAGAATTAGAATGATGTAAACTACCTCAGAAGACAATTAACTACCTCAAACCTTGGTGAATAAGCCCTGTGATCCCAGCATACTGTAAACTTCCCAAAACCTTCTCTTACCCCAGCACGAGTTCCTATCTCAGGTGGTTCTTTACTTTTCTATACATTATAGAATGATGTCAATGTATGGCTGGAAGGGACCTGAAGAGATTATTTAGTCTATGCACTATGCACTATGTTAGAACCAAATATATTTAAACCACTTCAGCAGGTGTTTATCTAACCTGTTCTTAAAAATCTCTAATGGTGAGGATTTCACAACCTCCCTTGGTAAGATATACCATTAGTTAAGTATCCTTACAGTTACAGATTTTTTCCTCACATGTAAGCTAAAAGTACCCTGTTGCATTTTAAACTGCATACTTCTTGCCATATTTTCAGTGGACGTGGGGAACAGTTGATTACTGTCCTCTTGCTAACAGCCCCTACATAGTGAAGACTGTTATCAGGTTTCCCACCCTCCCATCCTCTTTTCTTGAGATTAACAATCCTGGTGTTTTTCACCACTCCCCACAGTTTTCTAAACCATTAATAATTTTGCAAGCTATCATTTAACACAGCCTCTGTATCAAATGACTGGAGGATAGCTAATGTAACACCATTTTTTAAAAGGGGTCCAGAGGTGATCTTAAAGGCTGCTAAGCCTAACTTTACTACTGATCAAACAGGTTTAAACTATAGTAAATAACAGAATTCTTAGACATGTAGAGGAACATAATTGATTGGGGAAAAGCTAACATGTTTTTTATAAAAGGAAATAATGACTATAAAGGTTGTACCTCTCTAATTTGGAAAGCTCTTGTCCAGCAAACTCCATAATCTAGCATGATTTTAGCCAAATGACAACCTACCATGGGTGTGGCCAAGTTTCCCGTGGTTCCATAACATTTGTTTGCAACCACCAGTCCTGGCTTTCAGTGTTCTGTGATGTTATTTAGCTGTAATTTATCCCTAATTGTCTTCTAAGAGCCCAGGAAGTAGTGGAAGTTTTGGTAATGTCCTAGAAAATATTGACCTCCCGTCATCCAGCAATTTCTCTTGTCAGATTCCAAAGGTGCTGTACTACAACCTGTACTACAATGTTCTATAACTCTTTGAAGGTGTTAAAAGCATGTGGACAAGGATGATTCATTGGGCATAGTGTACCGAGGCTTTGTCTGCACTAGAGCATAAAGTCAATTTTAAGTCACTTAGCTCAATTTTACTATGTGACTGTATTCACTGTAAATACCATTAGGGTGGTTTTAAGGGGTGCTAAGTCTGACTCTCATGCTGTCCCTCCCAGGCAGCATAATGCCAAATTTGAATTTAAAAGGTTGCATTAATGCCAGTGTGGAAATAGTGTAATTTTAAATCAATTTAATTGGCTCTCAGAAATATCCCACAATGTCCCAAATGTGTCAGTTCTGGCTGCTTTCACCTCCGTTGCTCTCCAGGTGTGCAGGAAGTAGATAACAGGAAGCCCAGCAATTAGAATTCATTTTCTTTCTGGCCAGCATGGCTAGCAGATCTCAGGAGTAATCACATCTAGCTATGCGGTACTCCTGGAGCTAGCTAGAAGTTTTGTCCCAAGACAGAGTGAAGTTGAGGAGATTTTTAGGTGACCTATGCTCCACGTGGAGTAGTACTCCGAGTGAAGCACAGGTCATTTACAAGTGTCTTCCACTTCACTCTGTCTCAAGACAAAACTTCTAGCTGACTCCAGGAGTACCCCAGTTGTTGTCCTTCCATCTCAGTAGATCTTCTTCATGTTGTCTGAGGTCATCCTCTTTTGTGTTTTCCTTGTGGGTTCCATGTGAGAGCTTGATGGATTATGCTGGATGATGGTGTTCTGAGTGTGTGGCCTAGCCATCCCCACTTTCTTCTCTTGATTTGAATGTCAAGGGGTCCTTGTCCTGCTCTGTTCCAAACATCCTCATTTGTAGCAAAATCTTGCCATAGTGAACTGTTACACATCTTCCAGGTTATCCCCTCCCAAAATTTAGAATGCAGAGAAGCAAGATGTTGTCTCCTACAGGGGATGAACAGTACTATTCAATATATTAAAAAATGAGCTGGAAATACAGCTAGCCAGTGAAATTTGCAGGTGACACACAACTACTCAAGATAGTTAAGTCCAAAGCAGAATGAAAAGAACTACAAAGGAATCTCAGAAAACTGGATGACTGAGCAACAAAATGACGAATGAAATTCAATGTTGATAAATGCACATTGGAGAACATAATTCTGATTATGCATATAAAATGATGAGGTCTAAATTACCTGTTAAAATACAAGAAAGAGACCTTTGGGTCGCTGTGGATATTTCTCTGAAAGCACTCACTCAATGTGCAGTGGAAGTGAGAAAAGCAAATACAATGTTGGGAATCATTAAGAAGGATAAATATAATAACACTGAAAATATCATATTACCTCTATCTAAACCCATGGTATCCCCACCTCTTGAATTCTGTGTACAAATATGAACACCTTATCTCAAAAAATGTTCCTTTGAACTTGAAAAAAGTTCAGAAAAGGGCAACAAAATTATAAGGGTTGTAGAAAGACTTCCATATGATAGAGGTCTCTGAAATTAAGATAATTGTGGAGAAAGTAGAAAAAGAAATGTTATTTACTCCTAATAACTCAAGGGTTAAGGAGCAACAAATTAATAGGCAGCTGGTTTAAAACATTTTTTTTAATGAAACACAGGGTCTACCTATGGAACTATTTGTCAGAGGGTTTTGAGAAGGCCAAGACTATAACAGAGATAAAAAAGAACTAGATACATTCATGGAGCAGAGGTCCATCTATGACAACTGGAAAACAAAGCATACATGCATCCCAAACTGGCAACCATACTCATATGAAATAATATATAATACTTTTTGAGCCATTAATTTTATATCTGTATTTATATCTGTATCAGCAGATTTATCCAGCGTTGCTCAGGTCCTTAACTCAATCAAGAGCTTTTTTTCTTTTTTCTTTTTAAATAAAAAGAAAATAGTCATGTTCTATTTTTAAAAAAGAAAGTGTTATTTTCTTATTAATTTTTATTTTGGATTTCTTTAACAGGGACTGTTAAAAGATGTTCATTTATTTTTTTTTAGTAATGTTTTAATGGGAATTCCATCAATTGTGTTTTTTTATCCCTATAAATGCTTATCATTCACTATGTTTTAACAAAAAAAGGACTGTGGTTTCCAATAAAATTTCCTTTTAGTTTGCAAACTTTAAGCACTGATTTACCTGTGCCAAAACGGAGCATTAGAGGAAATTTCTTTATTGCTATCCTGTAAGGCTTAGTGAGAAGACATCCTGTTCCAGGTTCAGCCTATTTTTCTGGCTCATTTTGATTCAGTCTTTTTCAAATTTGCTCAGTTATGTCAATTTTGCAGACTATGCTTGATTTTGTAATTGTGTCTGTCGTATGTTTCGTTTTATGAGATTCAATCCCATTCCAGGCATATCTTATTTTCCTGGCACAACCAAATTCTTATGTTGCTTTAAGTAACCATAAGAGGAAGCTGTATGCTGAATTTTGTGGTCCAACCTCTTATTGTTTAGCAGGAGTTCTTGACCAAAAAAACAGATAACCTAATGTATATAGTAGATCTTTTTTTTAAGATTATGCATTTTTAGGAAACTGAAAATTTAAGGGGGCAGGGATTGTTGAAAAGGAATATTTCCCTGTCATTTGACCATATATGTTCAGTAATTGCCAATCATTTTTTTTTAAATACTGTGCATCTCATTGGTCAGCGTAGTTCAATAAAATACTCTCAAATTTGTAGTCTGGCTGGATAAGGAGAGAAGCAGTTGTCTCCCATGGTCATATTACTTGGGGGTTCTGAAGAGAATAAAAGCTGAAGTAAACCACCTCCTTAGAAATTTAGGTGAATGCACAAGTTATGACTTTAAAGTAAAAAATAGTGAGTCAGTTAATGCCTCTTGCTCCACTTCATACTTTTTTAAAATGTCATAATTATTTACACAAAACTACAAAAAAGAGAGGTCAACCTTAGAGTTTTATATTTCAATTTCTGAGTTGGAGTTTCATTTTTTGCCATTTAGATAGTACTAAGAAAATGCCAATCTATTTATAGTATTGTTGCTAATTAATAATTAATATTTATATTGATAGCATTCAATTGCTCTTAAGTAAGGATGAATGGCAATCATTAAGCTTGAACAGGCATAACCTGACAGTACATCCAGTATATCCATTTGACAGCAACTGCCTCTTAAGGGAAATATTCACAGCATTTGAAATGTTTGTGTGTGTACCAGGAGAGACAATAGATTCACTAGGACCCTGGGCAAGATGGGGGTGAGGGCTCCATGCTCCCAAAAGGGGCGGGGAATTGATTGGAAAAGTCAGGGCAGGAAGCAGGCACCTCTCAGAGACACTTAGACCATATCACACACCTCCATCCTGCTGGAGAATGCTGCCCAGAACTCTGGTGAAAATTTAAATGTCCCAGAGTTCCGGCCAACAGGGGTGGCTGGGAGCTCTGGGCCCCTTTGAATCACTGGGTCCGTGGGCAGTTGTCCCTCCTGCTTCCCTCCCCCTGCAGTGACCCTGGTGTGTATTCGTGTGCATGCATTCACACGCACACACATTCTTGTACAATTCTTTCATTTATAGACACTTGTATTCTAATATTTTCTTATAACACAGAAAAAATTGGTTGCCTCAATACAGTTAGTAGCATCTGTCCTAAAGAGACCATTTAACTGGCTACCAAGGAGCATTACATGGTTTTTTTTTTGAGGATAGAATGTTCAGTATTTGTTTGAACTCTAGTCAAGCCATTTATTTCTTCATTTGTATGGTCATTAAATTCACTTTCAGAAGTACAAAACGCTCCAGCAATAATGAGGTCATAGCGAACTATGCTGAATATGCTGAACTGAACTGTACGGAATATGTTGGTTTACCAATCTCTTTGGTATTTTGATATACATAGCTTTTGTGAGTTATAAGATCAGCCCCATGCTTGTGCCTGTCATTTCAAATACTTCACTTCCAGCCTTTACAGTAAATGGCAGAAAATCACTTTACATTATTTTGCTTCTGTGAAGTCATTCCTTGTATTGTATGTGATACTTGGTTGAGGTGATGTGAGTTCAGGGGCTCCTACAGGCAGACGTGGGTGCGACTGGACAATATTGTGTTCATAACAGTAGTCAATAACTACAAAGGTATAGTACAAAAGTGCCATGTAAATCTGTATTGAATTACAAGCGAAGTCTGATTAGCTGTTAGTAACATTCCGAACTCTGTATTATATATGCTGATGATGATCTCTTGTCTAAATAATTTTGACCACTGGGGGCTCAGACTTTTCTCCTTATGTGCTATGCAAAAGAAAGAGGCATTTGTCATTCTGGTGTGTTTCAAAGAGTGTTTCTGAAAAGCTACCCTGCTTCAGTCTCTCCTTTCTACTATAGAAAAACACTCCTAGGCAGAGTTAAATGGATTAATTACCTTTTCAGTGTGAAAGAAAAAAGAAATAAGACTCTTGTCTTTATCTCCTCTGATTTCAGAGGTTGACTAGGGGCTTTTCAGATGCACATACCCTTTAATGACTTAATCATCAAATTAGGTGACTTACAAAGGCAATTGGCAAATGAGCAAGGGGTTATTTTCTAATTCCAATGTATCTGTTGATAGAACATAGGGCTCTGGTATAGCCTCTGTCCTTTCACCGCATTCAAGATCCTGGAGATAAAGAGTTAAGATTAAAGATGAACAATTTCGTTGAACGTGAAATGCCAAGTGTCTAAGTGCGTGCTTTTTTATTTTAAACCTTTGCAGCATTTTAGCAAAAAAGTTGGGTTAGGGGTTAGATTTAAACCACTTTAAACAATCCCTGGTTTTTGAAGTTCCCTTTCCAGGGCTCCAGCTTGTTACATGTCAAAATCAGCTTTATATCTTCAGTCCTACTGGGCTCAAATATTTCAATGTGTCATAGAAATGGATATTTAACAAAATAAACATTATTCCTGATGTTCATTTCTTGTAATTTACTGGCCCTGAATGTAGGCAAGCTTCCTCTTTAATTATAGAGTCGTCTAACAGGTTGCGGGGATTAATGGGTTCATTATCTAACTCTGCCATTAAGTCAGTGTGACCTTGCACTGTTTACTCAACCTAACTATGCCACAATGTGCCAGAATGAGTGTAACAATATTTAACTATCTCCCAGGGTTGTTTGGATATAGGAGTCTGCATCATATATTGAGATCCTCAAATGAAAACATGTGCAGTTACATATTAATGTGTTTATATTGCAGTAAGTCAAGTGATGCTGTCAGATTTCTGATTAACTCAACGCAGCTCAGAACTGAACTCAAGAGTATGTTTTCTAGGAAGTTCTTGCAATTTTTCCACAGAGGACAGAATGATCCAGATTCAACAGAAACAAATTCAGATGAAATCAGACCAAAGTGATTATATCATGGATGAATTTGGCAGAATGTTTAGTGGTTTATGATGTCTGGAGAGGTAGCTCAGGGTGAACCTGTGTAGGAAACTTAGGGTCAAGAAAGATTTTGCATAGCTCACATAGACTGAGTTGATTCCGTAAAATGTTCACCAGAGGATTTCTTGACTTGGTTAAAACATGTTGCCATGGGCCTTACAGGAAAAAACCCAAAACACCAGGCATGTGGTTTAACAATCCATCAATAAGGGAATGTCTTCACTATGGGCCAGATGAATCCAGCAGGGGTTCATTTGTCACATCTATCTCTGCTGTCAACTCAAACTCAACTCAAACTCAAACAAGAAGCCTAAGTGTAGTCAGCAATAGAACTTTTCCAGTTGACACAGAGCAGTGAAGTAATTGCAGGAAGTAGATATAAGTATGTTGACTTGGTACATGTTATTTGTGTACCTGAAGTTGTGTAACTCAGCTGGATCTCCTTTGGTAGTGCAGACTCGTCCTACAGGTAATTCAGTGCAGGTAAACCTTTTTACAGTAAGATGTTGCCCCTCAGCTCTTACACCCAGACCTGGTCTCAGTACTATTGCTGGGATCCCACTACCCTTCTAGTGTGAAGAGGTTAGGGAACAGAGGGTTGTCTCCTCTTTATACCAAGAATTAGAAGCCTCAACCCCATGCCTCAACTTCTTTACCTCTCCCGATCTGCTTCTAATTTGATTTATAGAGACTTTGCCCAACTTTTGAATGACCACCTGCACTCGACTCCTGCCAGATTATGACAAACATGAATTTTACAATGAGCTCTACCCATCAGTTCCTGTGTTGCTGCAGGAAAATTAAACAATCCCACACTATCCGGATCAATCAGGCAGTGTGGGAATAACTCATTCCTAGACCTGAAAAAGTTACTTGAAAGAGACCCACCACAAGGTCCCACAATTTGGCCCTACTCTCATCCTAAGAAGGATCATGGGGAAAAGCTTTTCTTCCAGGTGCAGAATGATGCCTCAGGCAGAGGGAAGGTATTACAAGCCCTGCCTCTGTGTATGCAGTAGCCAAGAGATTTATGATGTATCATTCTGTCCAATCAATCTGCCAGAGACCCCCTACTTTCCTTCTTCAAGCTCACAAAGAAGCTGAGCTTCCAGGGGGAAAAAGGGGAAAGAAAAGGCATGGCAATCATCATATGGGTCAAAGGTTTTATTTGTCTCTGCCAACCCAGACAAAGCATTTACACTTCTGAGGATTGGTGGAAGGAAGGTGTACAGGTGTCCCATAACAATGTTAAAGCAGTTTCAGTTTATAAGATTGAACAATACTCAAACCACTTTCTTGGGCCAGGCCCCAGATTTTGGATAGAGCAGGGCTTTGTCAGGGTCTGGTAACATAGATTAGCACTGTTTAGGCCTGTTCAAATTTCCAAATTTAGTCATGCTTCAAGCATGTCTAGAAACAAAGCAGTCTAACAACATATTGAGGTTATGTCTATGCTACAGCATGAATTCAAATCTAAGGCACTTAGCTCAACCTGAAATTGTAACTGTTCATACATCAAATACCATTATTTCAAATTTAAGGAGGCACTGGCTGTCTAACACGTGCCGCAAACTTCGAAATGGCCATGCAAATGGCCATTTCGAAGTTTACTAATGAAGAGCTGAAATGCATATTCAGTGCTTCATTAGCATGCGGGCGGCAGCCGTGCTTCGAAATTGACGCTCCTTGCCGACGCGCGGCGCGTCCAGACGGGGCTCCTTTTCGAAAGGACGCCGCCTACTTCGAAGTCCCCTTATTCCCATGAGCTCAGTATCCTACTGGCCATTTCGAAGTTTGGGGCATGTGTAGACACAGCCACTGTGGGCAATATTCTTGCTCTTACAACCCAAGTGGGATTAACAGGAAGTTCAAATGTAAGTGTTCAGATTAATGGTAATGTGGAAACAGCTTCCATTTAAACCAGTTTTACTGGCCTCCAAAAGAGTTGCACGTGTACCACACAATGCCCTGCAGGTGTCAATTCTGGCCAGTTGCATCTTTAATGCTCTCTGGGTGAGCAGGAAGTAAGGTAACAGGAAGCCCACAAATATATAATTTTGGGGGCTGGCTGTCACTGGGAGGGGGAATGTTCCCCCCTTGCAGCAAAGATAGTGGGATCTGGCCATCACTGGGGGCAGAGGACGTTTCCTTCTGAAAGAATAGCCATTTGCTTTCCACGGGAGGGGAATGAGACCAATGCAGTGTGGGAAGATGACATCACTTACCCACAACCATTTGTGGGGCATTTTTTCCCAGCAAAAATTACACCAGCAAAAAACCCCAGAATGCTACAGGGCCAAGGGAACTGTGGGATAGGTTCCCACAATGCACTGCTGTAACAGTCGATGTTTGGCAGTTTAATGTGGTGGCACTAACTTGAGTTTGTGGGGAAGTGAGGATACTCAAATTCAAATTTATAAAACCCAGCACTACACAATTGATTTTAATAAAATTGAATTTCTCTCATAATGCAGATGTCGCCTTAGTCATGATGGGGATTCTCTCCTCGCCTGGGGGTTGTCTTCACTGCATTTAGTTCAGGAATTAGTGCCTGGGCCTTGGTATATGGTTAGTGATGAACTTGTGTGTGGGTAGCCATACTGCAAAGGTATACTTCACTGTCTCCATTAGTGCTACACTCACTCATGTGTATCACTAGGAGGGATGGGGGCACAGTGCATGCTTATTACTGTGGTAATCTGAGCCCATCTATGTTTCTTTCCACATAAACAGTGGGAGAACTAGTCTGTCCTTCTGCTAAATGGAAGGAATTGTGGAATGACATTGGGTGACTCTCAGAACCTGAGTGATTCAGCTTGCTTCATCACTGTAAAAGGGATGGGTTGCCAGCAGGCTGAGTGTGTACAGCTCTCATGCTTTAGTCAACATACCAGGATAGACCAGCTGTCCCACCTGAAAAGCACCACCAACCACGTTAGACCATTTTTTTTATGCACAGTAGGAGAATCAGTGGTAACACCCAAGTCAGTTCCAAAGCTGAATGTGCTAAGAAGATAAGCCCTTAGTAGTCAGTCAAAATATCCATAGGAAGGAGAAGTGGGGAAATGTGTGCTTCATAAAGTGATACCTAAAATCCTTGTAAGCCTCAGATGTCACATGCCATAGGTTAAAAAAGAAGCCAACATGTTCAGGATGAATGAAAAGTCTGGGCTTAAAAGTCTGGAAAAAGCACCACAAAAAAAAAAAAAGAAGTTAGCTCATAATCATACATGTGTGTATGTTGTTAGAATGGATCTGGCTTCATGTGATTGAAGAGATCTGTCAACAAAAGATTAGCAAATTGTGCAATGGTGCAATACATTTGCATATCTTCTTCCAGCAGTTCTGTTGGAAGAGGCTTTACTGATATTTGGTCTGTCTACATAAGACCAAATGTCAGGAAAACCCCTTCTGCTGACACACCCCTTCCGTCCTGTGGAAAGAGGATGACAGGGATGTCAGCAGAAGGCCTCTAAAGCCACAGTCTTCTGCTGGGAGACCTCTGTTCTAGACATAGCCTGACATATGATACTGCATCTACCGTATTTACACATTTTCACAAATAATTTGGAATTAATTGTCCGTGTCATGATATTTTTGAATGAACGATGCTGAAAAATGTATCATGCTGTAGTGCAGGCCACAGGTTCATTTACCTGTGCAGCACTAAAAATATGTGTACCAATCCAGACATCTCATCATAACAAAACTACTTATCTAGATTGATATTTTTAGAAACCACAGAAGTTATTATTTAAATAATTAAATTAGAAGCCCGTCAAGCCTATTTCTTTATCAAAAGGCAATATAAAGTCAAAACTGAAACAAACAAACAAAAGAACTGTTTGAAAGGTGAAAAGTCTAAGCAGGTCTACTTAAACACCTCATTCCCCATCTTGCTCACACAACTAACATAATAAATGTCTGACTTGACCCTTTTTGCCTCTGTGCACTACAATAACTCTGAAATCCCACGAGTTTCAACCCAGACCTTTGTATATGTGCAGAATCTCATTATTACTGAATTCAAAGGGTCTGTGCATAGCCAGTGCAGAATTGCAGTATTAGTCCCTGAATTCTGCCTGCCCTAGTAGTTTATTTTTTAGTTTGAACGAATAATCTGGGTATTGTAGTGTGTGCTCTGGTTTTCTGTCTGCAATAATAATCATTATAATCTTCTGATGAATAAATCCATGACCGTCTAGTTATAAAAATCAGGAAGCAGAAGCAACGTAAGATGTTTTCTTGTCATTTCAAGGATGTCCACAGCCAATGACGACTATCCTGCATCACAAAATTTTGAAAATGCACTTTTGGTGGGTGCTGCCTGGCAAGCCTGCTCCTGCAACCCACACCATCGATCCTGAATAATCTCTGGTTTCTGCTCATGACTTCAGTTACCGTATTAGCATCCTGTCCATGTCCAATATGAAAGAAGAATTTTATGTAGTGTAACTTACAAAAACTGAGGCATTAGTACTAATAAAAAACGGTATGTGTGGGGGTGTGATCTGATACTGACATTCTAAATTATAAATGCATTCTCTGATAATTTAAGGAAATTAGTCAAACTTCCTGCCATCAAATGAATTGATTTATCACTAATTTTTGGTTAAACTTTTATTGCAAGAACACCTACATATTATTTGTTTTAGCAATGTTCAAAATCTGAGACAAATAGCCTGTGTCAAACTACTAATTTAAAGCATAAGCAGCTAATTTTTATTCTGGCAGAATTTAAGTAAGCTCAATGAGAATCCATAGTCTCAGAGGGACTGCTGTGTTAGTCTGTAGCTTCACAAATAACAAGCAGTCCTGTGGCACCTCAGAGACTAACAATTTTTTTAGATCATGAGCTTTTGTGGGTAAAACCCACTTTGTCTCTCTCAGGGCAGAGGAATCTGCCTGAACAATCTTCAGCACAGGGCTGGTGCCCTGGACTGTGTGATCTTCAGGGCAGCCAGGGCTACTTCCTCTTATCGGCTGAACAGCATCTAGCTTAAGTGATGGGGGCCTTGGAGCATCCCTGTGATAGCAGTATTACATAATAATAGTAATCATGCTCAAACAGCTATCAAAGATATCTTACATAATGTCATTTTCTGTGACAGAAAGGGACAAAAGATGCAATGAGTTTCCATTAACATATTAAAAAGGACTATCTGATGTAGTTCTATAAAATAGCATTTGTGGATTGTAAGCTCCCATAGGAAGCGAGCCTGCAACTTAGTCATTTCTACTTATGGATATTTACTCAAAGCTGTTTGGAGGCAGAGGACAAAAACAGCCTTATGTTTAAACCGAAGCAAACAAACGGAATCCTTGCCTTTATTTATTGACTAACCCAAAAACTTCAGAGCATTTTGCAGAATCTCAGAAACTACTTGAAAAGAGCAAGAAAGAGTCAAGTGAGACTAAATAAAGATTTTCTTTTTGTGAGGTGCGGCGGATGACATAGCAAAAATCTGGTCCTTTTTGTTTCCTATTGAAGATCCTCAGACCAAGAGCACTCAAACTTGTTTGGAGGCTCCAACATCCAATGTGAAACAAGGAACACATCTATTGTGCCTGTCACCCGTGGCTCTATTAGAAACAATCAATGCTTTTCCAAAGCTACATGGTGCGTGATGTAATTCCATTTTCTATCTGACTGCAGGAAAGGAAAATCAAGTAATTAAATGTGAGAAATCACAGAACAGGGGGGCCTTTTCTGCTTGGTTAGATTTCCCAATACAGTTGCCCAGCCGCAGAAGCCAGAATCTGGACGGAGGAAAGGCAGCATGGCTCCGGACAATAGCTTGACACTGCCCATGAATGCACCACGTACCAAACACAGTTCGTTGTCAGGAACTAACAAGCCAGCCATGTCCTGCTCAAGTGGGACTACTTCCCATCAACTTGAAAAGAACTGACTGTTAGTATGCTTCAGTCAAAGTGATATGCTTTATGCTCTCAGAATCCATTGTTTTTGGACTGAAATATCTAGGCAGGAGGCGTGGCTATTATGCCAAAAGCGTACAACAAGAAATGGCAAGCATAGCAGGAGAAAGGAGGGTGCAGAGTTTTCCCTGAAAGAAAGGTTGTTTGAAAGAGTGAGCTGTATTGGTCAAACTAGTCTTTGTCCTGCTTGTGACTTTCCTTGCAAGCCACAGATCATCCTGCTTAAAAGATGTAGGAAACTGAGTATCGAAAAGCATTTCTCATATTTTTGTTAGCAGCAGTACAGAATCCTACTGCTATATGTGCAATAAGGAAACTTCTAATAGCATATTAGATCTCAGACAACAGGAAATCATTTGAAATGGATTATATTCTGCAAGTAGATAGTAAACCATGAGAATATGAGCCAGAAGTTTGCTAGAAACTGAAGTCATCCTCATTCACTTTGTCTTCAGTTTTTAATAGGTAGCTTACGAGAAGCCTATCACCTGTTGTATATAAGAAACAATGTTTGACATTTCAATTTAGTTCTTACAGCTTTTAATACATTTTTTATCTTGTACTCCTCTACAGATAATTTACTTCCCAGTGTTTCTTTGTAATAGGAACTATGATGGAAAAAATGTTCTCATTTATGTGTAAATTTTGTTAACAAACTCATCTGCATAATCACATTTGTGCCCAAGGATTTTGTTGTATAGTAGCCGGTTTTTAACTTTGAAGGCAGTCAACTGAATGTCTTCAAAAACCTAATTTTGATACTTAAATAACAAACAACTTTAGTGAAATGTAAAGGTAAAACTTGGTCTGGCAAATCAACATGTAAGATCAGCTTGCAAACTACTTAAGAAAACATAAGATAAATTTATATACCTGGTTTGTTCTCATTTAAAAAATAGAAAAAGCAACCATGGAAGTATTAGCATAATAGACAATGGGGGTCAATGGAGAGTCCCTGAAATAACTGCAACATTTGACTGTTATTTATGTATCACCTAAAATCATTTGACTCTGTCCTCGTAGAGTTGCTAATTGTAATATGCAATGTTTTGTCTCTTGTTTAAGTACACTATGAGGACACATTTTGTTAAAATAAATCTTTGACTCCTTTTGACTCAGTTCATAATACTGATTTGTCCAGGGTGCGATATTTTGGAAGGGTGTCATGCAATAAATAATCAGGATTATTGCATATGGGTTTAGCACAGTCTGTTATAGCTTTATTCCTAAAATAATATTTTACTAACGTAGCAATCATTGTACAACATAGAATGAGTTTTCTTGATTCTGATGATACACATATATACAAAATAATCATTTCATTTTTTTTACAATGTATAAATATCCCAAGGAAATTGTTAACAAAATTGCCATAGACCTATTTTGTTCTAAGGCAGATTTGATAGTATGTGACTTCAGAGGCATGCCTGTTTTATTTGAGTTGCTGTTTTTATTGGGGTTGCAGAGCTAGTAGTTCACAAGTTGTATTTATACTTGGCTATAAAAGGTGTGGAAGTACAGTATAAGTCTGGTGGATGTGCCTGTGTTTGCCTTCAAGTATCCTGTATTTCAAAACAGTAATGGGTGTCTACACTACAAACTATTTTGAAGTAGCCTGCAGACAGTCTACACACATTTTCCCTAACTTCAAAGTTAGCTTCAAAGTAAGGGAGCCTAACTTCGAAGTCCTTACTCCATTTCTGGGAATGGAGTAGTGCCCTACTTTGATGTTTAACTTCAAAGTAGGGTGTGTGTAGATGCTCAACTTCTAAGTCTGTTACTTCCAGTTGTACTTTGCAGTAAGCAACTTGTAAGTTATTTTTGTAGTGTATACATGGCCTAAGAGTGTCAGATTCTAAACAGATCTGGAGAATTTTGGATGTGCTTCTGGCCAGAGAAAATGGTGTTGATGGTAAATATAATCTCCTACTTTCCAGGAAAAGGCTTAATATGAAATTTCAGTATTTTGTAGTTTCAGATGACAAGTTTCCAGTGATCGTCACCCTGACTCACTCAAGTAGCCAAGGCAGTCATTGGTCAGCTCTGAGAGTGAGTCCAACAGATTTCTTGTAGTTATGTTTTGTCAGGGTTTTTTTACTGCTTTGGTTGTGATTCATGGCTTCAAATTTCAGCTCTTTATGTATGGGGAGTTCTGAGTACTGAGCAGAGATGTTGGGTTAACATCAAGAGGGCAAATTACTTAAAGTTGTAGATGTTCTCCAATATTTAGCTTATTTCCAATTGTTCTCCAATATTTAGCTTATATTGTTATTTCAGCAACATTCATTCAGTTGTACCAGAGGCTGACCGTCTTGACAAAATGTCACCTTCAGATGTATCTTTTCTTTGGATAATATACAATGTCCATGTCTACATGAGAGGCTTTTTGTGGCAAAACTGGGCTTTTGTCAGGAGAAACTGCAGAGCGTCTACACACAAAATGCACTTTGTTGACAGTTTGTCAACAAAACCTGGCACATCTGCTGGCAGCATCATACATACCTCTCTGCATGAAGGTATAATGCCTTTCTCTACAGTTTCCTGTTGACAAAACAGCTGTGTAGATGCTCCCGGGCCCTTTTGTCAACACACAGGTCTCCTGGTTCACCAGGCAGCCCTATTTTCAGAGCTTCCAGTCAGACGCTCTGTTGACAGAAGGCCAGGAAGTCTGCCTGCTCCCTGTTGACAGAGCAGATTGCTCTTTCAATCTGCTTTTATGTGTAGATGCAATCTGTCAACAGAAGTTTTGCTGGGAAATCTCTTCTGACTGTTACTTTTGCTGACAGAGGCTTCTTGTGTAGACGTAACCAATGAGTATATTGTATCTTTGAAGCTAGAAAACCTATACATCTTTTAGTATGCTGTAAATTATTTTTGAAGAACAGATTAAATCAAAATATGGTCACATACTTCAACATGAAATATATACGTGATGAATGTACAGTAACAAATATAATTGCACTTATTTTCTTGGTGTATATTACACCTTTTTTTGTGAGTTGCTTGAATAACACAGTGGCTAGCCTTTCTAGAGCAGAACTTTACCAAGCCTATTCTGAGATTTAGCTGTTTGGGTAATTTTTATTCAAAGAGCATTTTTTCCTTCATATTCAGGGAAAAAAATGTTGTTTGTATGAAACAGTCTTTGTCTTCATCAGTAATTATTGTATATACGTATTGATTTCAGATTCATCTGGGGGCAGGTTTGGTCAAATAGTTGATCACATCATAACTGTCATTATGGCTAAGTCCATCACTTGGAGTGGAAGTGAGATTCCTATTTTGGGTAGACATACTTGCTTTAGGGAAATGAAATCCAGACCACTAAAATAGAAGTGTAACTATGATGGAATGGACAGCATTGAGTGGCAGCATGGCCTAGCCACCTTGCACACAGTAGTCAAGAATTTTCTTAGATTTTTTTACATTTTTTTTCCAGTTCAATTGCAAAGTGATCTGGAGAGATTAGGTAAGGGGCTGCTTTCAGGCAACTGGGTGCTAATTACATGCAAAGAAAGAAAATAAACAGACCATATATGACATAGAAGGATGTAACAGATAGCTGAAACCACACCACTATAATGAATTAATATTCATATTGGCTTGCATAAGACAAACAGATGGTTTGGCTCATGAAGAAATATCCAAATAAATGAATTGCTGTGTGAAAAATTGGATAGTGATATCCATGTAATAAATTACACTTATTTTTGACCATATCACGTGCACTTGCCCCAAAATCTGTCTTCCCCAAGAGCTCTGAAGATATTCTAAACTTCTGAGTTATCTTAAAAAGCAAACTGACATCTTACAGGAAAATATGGTTTTCTTTCCCTTTAAGATGTATCCCTCTTCCCCTGTACACTCTTCAGCACCTCCACCCCATGTCCCCTGCAGTCCTGTACCCACTGTGCAAATTATCTGTATTCAGGGTCAGTACAATTATCCACATCTTATTTCTCCAGTGTGAGGCTGGAGAGGCTGCCGTAGTGATTTCATACATAAATGGATAGCCATTGTGTTAACTTAAAATGATTAATTTACATCTTGACAAAGAGACAGGTGAATAAACATCCCTGGCCTGACAGGAAAATTGTTTGTCAATGCAGACTTTAATATACAGACTTTAAAATATATTTTCAGTGTATATGCATATTTCCTTACTTGGTATTTGCACAAACATTTCACAAGTGTGACCCCTGGTTTTATTGACAATCTGACATGATATACTTTGGTGACCCAGAATGCACATTAACACTCAAATATTCTGTATCCCCATTGCCTGTTGTTGTTAAAAGGTCCTTGAGTCACTACAAACAACATTAATATTTTTAAAAGAATACAGTAGAGTGTGGTGCAGGATAGATAATATTTCACTGTGAGTCAATTATGGGTTTAGGATGCAGTAACTGAAAACACATGAGGTTCAGATGCCAAGACAAATTGAACATTTCAAATAATTATTTTTAAAAAACAGGGTCTGATGTTAGGCTTCTAAATGTACCTTTAGGAATCTATATAAGTGACCTGATTTTCAAAGTTGTACCTGCTAGGTGTTCACAACTTCTGAAAACCAGGTCCCTTATTCTGGGGCCTAGGACTTTGAAGCCTTATTTAGGTACCATTTTTTTAAACATTTTAAACCATGGGTACCAAAACTCAGATTCTAAAATCCATATTAGAACATCAGCTGGGAAATCACTCCTCAAACACCTCAATCCTGTCAGAACAGATGTGTCTGTCTCAGTTTCCCCTGGATATGGCCATAAAAGGAAGATAGTCTACCCCAATGTCCAATTCAGAAGCTTCCATTCTTGTCCATAGTTCACAGAAACCTCATGATAATGCTCTTTTCCTGCAAAGTACAATAGATTCACATCCATTTTTCATGACCCCTCCCAATGATCATTTTGCAGCTAACTCACTGGGAATGCATTTCCAGTATCTTTCCAGACTCTTTCTACCTTTGTTTCAGGGCTCCACTGTCCAGGTCTCCCACCTGAAAGTTCCCAGATGTGCTTCTTTCTCAGAACAGTTCTCTGGATTCCAGAGTCAGGTCTCCTGTGAGAGGAATCCCCATTGTGTTCTACTCCATAGGCCTCATCGTGAGTCCTACTCAAGGAACCTCCTTCCAGGACCAAAACTCTCACTCATGTGTGTTCAGTTTCTGACAGCTCTCCATTGAGGGGTGTTGTTAAGGGGACTCTCTACAGCATTCTACTCATCCAGATCTATGAGATCTACTATTGATTCTAGGATACAACCACCAGCTTTAACCCTCTCATTTTGGGCTTGGCTTCCCCTAATCAGGCTATCTTTGCCCCTTGTTCTTAGGGGCCTCTTCATAAGCTGTTCTGTATTTCAGCAAGTGATCCCCAGTTCTTCCTAGTCCTTACTTTCATTTTTTGTTCTTCAGCAGAGCTCTCGGTACCCGTTCTCCTCTGCTGATCCAGTTACTACTTGGGTCTGTCCACTTCTGCTCAGGCAGCTCACTTCTGCCCTACTCTGTTTTGCTTGGACAGCTCTCATCTACCACTTTCTTGATCACTCATTGTCTCGATTACTCACCAATTTGTAGGGGTAGGAGCCTTCTTCTAAACCAAGTTGGGCAGCAGCTGTTCAATTACAGGTTCAGTGGACTCTGTGCCTTTTTAAAGGCCAGTGATCCTGTGACAGGAATGTAATTCTAAATTGCTTGGCTTTAGGAGGACTGAGCACCAGCAAATTCTAGTGGAGTACTTGGGAGCTGTGGCTGTCCAGCATCTTTGATAATCAGGCTATTTTTATTTAGGTGCAGGAACAAGGATTCAGGAGATGAGCTTTGTCATGTTGCACAAATTTGAGTCATAAATGGGAGAAGCATATGTCTGCCAAGTTCAATGAAGACAGAAAGATCTGATACTTCTGTATTACACCTTTGCACTTTTTCTGCTCCAAATTTTGTTTATTTTAACAAAGAAACATGAATCTATCTTCTATTTTAACCCATATGCAACAAAGTGAGATATATCAACTATTATAGTATTCTGAAGCAGTACTTCTTTGTATTAGCTTCCTAACCACTTTTCTGCTGTGCAATACACTGTGCTAGACATAAGATTTTAAAATTCATTCCCAGAGCTGGAGCATGTATATGATCTGGCATGTTGTCTTTGGACACAGGGAATGCCACTGTCATACAGAGGTTACAATGCACTGAACTCAGAAAAGCTAAAAGCTTCCAGGAGAATGTATAATAAGTCAGTTAAAAACTGACTTAAGTTGAGCCTAAGGGAAATGGAGTTACCTTTACTAATCTAAATGCATTAATCCAGCATATATAAGTAGAAGGCATAAAACTTAACATAATGTTCATGCCTAGAACAGTTCAATACATCCACCATTCTGTACTTACTTGGAAAAGCTTCTTCAGTCTCCCCACCTGTAATATATATGTATTTATTTGACATCATTGGAATGCTAGCTGAAGAGATACTTATCAAAAGACTAATATAATTGCTCGTTCTAATGATATAAGTATTGTTACAACGAGCAATGTGAATGAATAGAATGCACAGTAGGCAATTTGGGGACTCATTCATCACTGATTATAGCATCACATTGGATAACTGAAGAGATAACAAACCATTTTGATTTATTATGTACTACGCAGTTTTGTAAGAAATAAATTTAAAAAAGTAAAAATGTGGATTTTATTTACCACCCAGATAACCAGAAAAGAACCAAGCAAAAATAACAATTTTAATGGAAAACTAAATGATTGATGGCCATAAGATATGCATTCTGCACAGGGATATGAAGGATATATTTGGTAATGCTTTTTTGTATTCATATTTCCCCCGAAATGTAATGTCCCATTATTAGAAAAGTGAATAGGCATTGAGAAAGAGAAACAAATTCAGCAAGCACGTATTTAATTTTAAATATGCACTTAATTCTATACACATTCAGCAGAGCATTTAGGCCCCAATTCCTCAAAAGCATTTGTTACCTATAGCTGAATATCTAATTGTTTTTGTAGTCTTTATACCCAAGTTCATAGATATCAGGTTTCCCTACACACTCTTGTATTAGGCTAAGTTTACAGTGAAAATGAACTTGGTATAAGGCAGTTACTTGCATTTTCAGAAGCAAATGCATGCTCCACTGAAGCTTACCAAATATAGTAGTGCTATGGGTTCATTTTGCACACTGTGTCAGGGAGAAGAGGATAATTTTGTTGGCATAATCAAATTGTAAAGTATACAGTCTTGCACTCACATCTGGAAATCTATGTTCAAAACAAGACAGAGGTAAGAACTGGCTGTAGGTTTCCTTTTGTGGCCAATCAGCGTAATATATAATGAGTAGAATGAACCTATGATTCTGAGGTAAATTGGCTCCTCTGAGATGCTGTTTCCCAATGTGGATCGGTAACAAATTAACCCTTTTCCCCCGTGTTGTGCTGTTTTGTCTTTGACTAATAAAGCTGATTGAGTTTTGGTTATTTGACATCGTAGGTGCGTCTACACTTGAATGCAACATCGAAGTAGCAAGCCCAGCTTCGAAATAGCGCATGCCACGTCTACATACGGCACATGCTGCTGCGAAGTTGAAATCGAAGCTAGATGATGAGATGTTGAAATTGTGTTCCTATCACAAGATGGGAAGGGCACCCTACACTGATGTCTAACATCAACGTAGGATGCGCATAGATGATCTGTGTCCTGCTACTTCAAAATAGTGGTGTCCACCATGGTGGCAATCAGCTGTTAGGTGGAGACGTGCTGTCCAGCCCCTGTGGGGCTATATTATCCCGGCACCCAGCAGTTCTTAAAGCCACACAGACCTGGAAACCCTGTGGCAGGAAGCTGAGACTGTGCAGACAGCAGCCGTGCCATGAGGTGCCCCTGCATAGCCCAGACAGAGTGGATGGCAGAAAGCCAGCCCCCTGAGAACCTCCAGGTCTCCCCCCAGCCATCCCAGGGCTCCCAGGCCTCCAGCCACCAGAGCTGGAAGTGGGGTCCCTCCTGGACCAACTCTGAGCTCCATGACCTGCTGGGGCTCTGGGATGAGGTGGAGGTGCTCCACGTAATGGGGAGCAAGTGGCAGAATGAGGAGGTGTTCGCCCAACTGGCCTAGGACCTGGCCAGCCAGTGTCACCCTGCCCGCACTCCTGACCATGTCAGGAGTAAGGTCAAGGAGTTGTGGCAGGGTTATGCCCAGGCATGGGACTCGGCCAGCTGGTCTGGGGCTGCCTCCGCTGCTTGCCCCTATTACTGGGAGCTCAGGGCTATCCTGGGCCCCTGGGACACCTCCTCCCACCCGGCCATCCTTGACACCACAGCTGAGGAGCCCCAGCAGGCCTTGGAGCTGGAGTTGGGTCCAGAGCCCAGCCCTGTATCTCCAGGGCCAGACCCAGAGCCATCTACCCCAGCCATGGAGTGGTCCAGTGAGGAGAGGGAGCTGACGCTGGACATCCCCTCCCACAGCTCCAGCCTGGCATCTGCCTGATGGGCCTCCCCTGACCATGGCGGTGGGCTGTTGGGTATGTACCCCACAGGGCACACACCCCCAGAGCATGGGGTGGGGGCACCATGTGACCGGGGCCCCCCATACCCCCAGCAGACCCCAGCCTGCCAGGGCCAGGGCAGACCATGGCCCCAGGATGGTGCCACGGCCACCAGTGCCCATCAGCCCCTCACCCACAGATAGTGCCGTGCCCCGCCTCCAGTGGGAGGTGGGAGGGGGCAGACCACTGGAAGGCGCTACCCACAGGGCCACTGCACACACGGATGGGGGATGGGGGATGGGGACCAGATGCCAATGGGAGGATGGGGGGTGGGCCACGGGTCCGGGCTCAGTACTCACAGACTCCCTCCCCCCTGTTTCTGCAGCTGCACCATCCAAGGGCCAGGACAGCCCCCAGAGATCCCCAGACCATCGCTGCCCATGGGCACCGCTGGTGCTGGGACAGGCCCACCCCCATCAGGGAATAATAATAAATGCTGTTTTCAGTTGCTCATAACTTTGCGACATTTTCATCTTTTACAAGGAAATATTTCATACTCAGATTCTACCTAAAGGTACTGTTTCCAAACCTAACCAAAAATGATTTGGCCATTTTTGAAAAAGAAGTGAATTATAGTCAGGAAATTGAGAAAAAGAGAGAGAGAGAGAGAGAAAACAAAATAGTGCCCCATCTTCAAATTAAACTTGGCCTCTATTCAAAGGGCAAACAATAAAATTTACAACAACTTTATGTAAATGATATGAAACAAACTTGCCTTCATTTTTTGAGAAAGCTGTGGTAGTGAAGAAGTTCTCAAGTCCGACAAATGAGTTTTGGCCACAGAGGGCATCCCTGATATAGAAAACAATGTATGGAGAATTGGTGAAGCACTCAGTCACAAGGAACGACAACATCCGCAGTAACTAAGGAACTGACCAATTTTGTTTTTTTTATTTTAAAAAAACACACCTTGAATTATTTTTCATTCAAAAAGTCTTTTAAAAAGGGGGCTTTTTTTGTTCCATTATTGCAGAATTGATTTCAAAAGAATCAAATTCTGACAGAGCTGGTTAAAAATTACTTTCAGATAAATAAGCTATGTCTACACATGCCCCCTCCTTACAGAGTAGTCATGTTAATGAGGCAGTTCAAAAGATGTTAATGAGGCACTGACATGACTATGCAGTGCCTTATTAGCATAATTGTGGCAGCGTGTGATTCAAAACTGCTGCTTTCGGAATGCATGCTGCCCATGTAAATGAGGCCTTTCAGGCTGACCCACCTGACTTTGAAGCCCCATCTTCCTATCTGGTTTTTGGAAGAATGGGCTTTTGAAGTTGGAGGGTCCTTTTGAAAGGCCCTGTCTACATCGGTGGCATGCATTCCAAAAGCGACATTTTCAAATCGCGCATGGCTGCCATTATGTTAATACGATACTGCATATTCATGTCAGCACCTCATTAGCATCTTCCAAACTGCCTCATTAATATCCCACCTCCGAAAGCAGGGGACATGTGTAGACACAGCTGTACTGTGTAGCAAAACTGGTAGATATTAAAGTAGATATAACAATAATATATGTATCACATGTGATAATGACAAATTATATTGTTCTGAGCTTAGATACTGCATTTCAAAATGCCTATAAGATTTGAAATTCTGGAAATTGTTTTTCATTTTGTTTGTATGAAATGCTTGGAGTTATGTCTAATATAATTTTTGACCTCTGGATTTGTTTAATACATATATTTTTTAAAAGCAGACAGCCAATTATTTTTTAAAAATAAACAAATGCTTTTTAAAAAATGCAGGTCCCACTTATGATTTGTTTTGAATAGGTGCACAAGTGCAAAGGACTTGTTCTATTACTGGGTTCAGTGCTGTTTGCAGTTGCTCATAACTTTACAACATTTTCTTTTTTTACAAGGAAATATTTCATACTCAGATTCTACCTAAAGTTACTCTTTGCAAACCTAACCAAAAATGATTTGGCCATTTTTGAAAAAGAAGTATATAAACATGCCCTTTTCCCACTATAATAATGTGACTTATGACTGTAAAAATTAGGACTGAAATTTGGTATGGAAACAGTCCTCATTGTGGAAAAGTGTTTTAAGTGTTCCAGGAATAACTGTTTATTTATTTGTCAGCTGTTAGCTTGTGAAAAATCATGAGCTTCTCATTTTCAGACTTGCTAAGCTTAAAGGCTGCATCCCTGCATCCACTGATGCCACTGGTGTAGCTCCCATTCACTTCAGGGGAGGAGGATCAGATACAAAGGTAGTGACGTTCATAACTATTGATTGCTTTGGGGCATATTCATGTGTAACTCAGGTTTTATGCATAGCACTCTAGTATTCTGGAGGACTTTTCCCCTAACAATTATGGAACCATGCAATCTGATTAAAAAGATCTTCATCCAGTGATCTTGTCATGGTACATTCTGCACCAAAATGCCCCTTAGCCTAAAGCCGGAAACCAGGATGGGAAGTTTTTGAGTTCTAAGCTGTTCTACTGACTACAGTCTTTAAGTGAAACCCCTCATCGCAATCATGTATAACTAGTTCTATTCTTGTATAGCTGACTTTCATTAATATCTGTGAATTAGGACTAGTAATGTGTGTGCCTACTGCCTAAGGAATGTGTGAGGGAGATTGTTATCCACTTAACCAAGACCTGTTGTTTTTAAAAGAAAAATAATTCTTCAGAAGTAGACTTTTACAAATGAATACAAATTGGGCAGTGAATTGCCAATGCAGTGACGCTAAATCTTATGCATAAATTCTTAACATGTTAGCATTAGGATTAATCTGTTTCTGCACATTTGGAGCACCTTGATAAATTCACTTCACCATTTGTCAGACTAAGAATATAAATTTTTGGAACAGTGCACAATCTAGTTGAATGATTTCATGTGTCAGAAAATTGGAGACAAGGATTAGAAAGGGGAAAAGATTAATTTTGGGAAACATGTTTAATATAGAAAAGGATATTAACATATTGAAAATTCCACTATAGGTATGTGCAAACATTTAAAGAATGTGGCACCAAATGCAAACCTAATGGCTGGTTTAACTTTTACTGGATTGTTGCCATCCATTACAGACTGGCATGTCAGTGAAGATTCTTCCTCCTCCACCACCAAATTCTTTTACATCCTCAGCATGCCTCCTGTCATGCAGACAGCAAGGAGCAGGTGTCAGAGAACTGACAGTCCAAATATGTGGGGTTATTCCACCTGGGGATCCCCCAAAATAAATAATAATTCTTAGCAAGTCCTTTAGACAGCATTAAGTTCTCTTTGGGCAACTGGAGCAGGGGACTTAGTGTAGGATGGGATTTAGCCCTAGATGTGCTCTACTGTAACTTACTCTATATGACTGCATAAGAAATTTAAATTTGCATTATTTTTATATTATTATTTCATGTTATTGAAAAGTTAGCCTTAGTATAACACATCAAGCAAAACATATCACTTGCAAGCTGAAATTTGGGTCCTCTGTTGAACATGGATGGATGATTTTATTTTTAAAAATAAAATACTTGACCAATACTCTTCTACATAAGTGATAGAATAATTAATGAAAATACTCAACTAAAATATAATCAGTATGTTGCATAATTATTTTAAATGAAATATTAGTATTAAATTGTTTCTATTTTCATTCCTATTTGGTTGTTTTTCACAGTATTTTAAAAGGTGTAGATTATGAGTTGTAAACAGAGGTAATTCTATAGCACATACAGTAAAATATTTATAAATTAAAAACTATTAAGCCACATATCTCTTCTTTCTTAGATCTCATTAAGACATGGAAAACAATTGATGTTTCTACAAGTTATGTCTAGGTTATGTGTGCATTACATTTATAAATGGAACACACAGGAGAATTACTGCTGCAAACTAGTAGAAAGGTTTTTGGCTTTTTTTTTGTTTGTGGCTTTCTTCTGAAACTCTTTAAACTAAATTTTTGTTGGATAGACATCACACATGAATCATTTCAGCCTCACATGATTTTATTACAAAAAGTTACAAGTATCTGAACTAATAATGCAAGTTACATTTTATCCTTAATTATAATAAGCACTGCCACTTTTGTTGCAATATATATAACCCTAAATATATATGTACCATGTATAAAAATATGGTGCAAGGTATTTACAATTAATAAATGCAACTGTATGAAACAGCAGGTGTGATTAATTTAATCAAATTCTTTCAGTATTTTATGGAGAATAAAATAGTTTTGTGCCTCCCTAATTGTTAACCAGTGGTCTATACACAGCATCTGTTTACATTAGTAATACAATTGCTGTGATAATAAGTTCATTGATTTAGTATCTAAGGAAATAATCAGTCAGGATGTCACATTTGTCTTGCTTTACTTGACAGCCCATCTTTCACACTGAATAGACAATGCCAATTCTTGCCATTGTATCAGAGAAATGGGGTAGCAGAAAACCATAAAGCTCTTTTCCTCCCACTCAGCATTCACTATCATGCAAAATGTTTGCTGCACTTAATTGATATTGAGTAAGTTTAATTTCAGCAGTGGCAGAAGACCAGCACACATAACAGAGGCAAATGTTATTTCTTTTGTCATCTGAATAAGTACAACAGTTTTATCCCCCAATTAGTTTTCAAAATTAGCAGTGAACAGAACAAAGACTGTGACACAACCAAAAAGAGAAATATAAAGAAGAGCCAGCTGACAATAGATGAGTTTTGCTTAGCTGAATTGTCAATAAGTTACACTTGTTTTCTAAGCCTTTCTGAGGAGGAATATAATGGAAAACATCTGAACAGGAGTGAAGAATCACATTACATAACAGTCAGTCTTGTGTACAATTGGATTCCCTTCCCAAAAATAAACACCAAAGGGGGAAAATCATTTAGGTGGCATTGAAATAAATGAGGAACAATTCCAGTTCTCAGACTTTCTTGCTTTTATAATACATAGTCCATGTCCTTACAATTTTCTTTCTCCCACAGCCCCATTTACCCTTAACCTTTCCCAACATTCTGGCCCATAGAACAAGGTTTGACCCGAGTTGCTAGATCAATGAATGAAATGACTTAGGGCCAGTTTGTCTTTAGCCCTTGAATGAGTGCCCAAGGTGGGCACAAGAAGTCTAACTCCTTCATTTGCATGGGACACACTAAGGCCAAGGTAACTTGCTCTGCTCTGTTACTGGAGAACTAAGTGACTGATCTATCTGTGCACTTTGGTTTCACACCTCATCCATAGGAACACAGAGCTCTGGCCAGAGAGAGAACCAAGTGTTTAGTGTTTTCTAGTCATCCATGTCAAAACATTTTAGGAAGGAAGACTAGAATCATCCCCCTTTTAAGATGCTTGATGTGTTGAACATAATGTGTACTATAAAATGTTTTTCTGTGAAAAATCAACTGAGAAAGGAAATTCAACTGACTTGCAGTTTTTCATAACAAAAATATCTCAATTCTTCTCTCATCTCTCATCTCCTCAGTCTTTTTTATTTCAAGAGGCAGGATACTTCCACTTTAGAAGGATACCCTGCAAGATGTGGAAAGTGAGCCCTTATCACCGAGAGTGTTAATTACCTATGCTGTAGTTGTACTTACAACATGAGAGCAACCAAAGACAGGTTGCTCTTTGTTTCCAGACCAGATGCAGAGTAACAGAAGTGCAGCCTCACAGCTAATCTAAATTCTGAATTCCGGCAGGCTGACAGCTGGTCCCTTTCTGCTGATTAAGAAATACTGAAAAACCAGTTTTGGGTCTTCTTGTTCTTGAAAAAAACTTTTCTGGCAGCTCACAAATGTAAACTCAAAAAATCAACTCCTACCACCCAGTGTTTTTAGCACTGAAAGAAAGGGTTGCTAAATCAAAGATGGGAGGAGGAGTTTGGATAATACACTATAGGGGATATAATGATAAATCATGTATTTATTGATGTGTAACGAACAATGACAGTGACAGCTGTAAAACATCCCAGTTTTTTCCATAACTCCACTAGACAGAAACCTTAAAGGTCTATTCAAAATCCACTCTTTTCTCATCAGACAAATGAAGTGTATTCAGTTGCTGTCTCTTTGGGATCTGTTGGCAGAGTTCTGAGCTAACACAGATCCAGACCCTTTTCTGTTCTCCATCAGGAGGGAAATCTGTGTTCCTCTTTTAATATTCAAGGATGCATTTTCCATCTCTCGGTGTTCCTCCGTCTCTCACTGGCTACGTCTACACGTGCAGCCAACATCGAAATAGTCTATTTCGATGAATAACGTCTACACGTCCTCCAGGGCCAGCAACGTTGATGTTCAACTTCGACGTTGCTCAGCCCAACATCGAAATAGGCGCAGCGAGGGAACGTCTACACGTCAAAGTAGCACACATCGAAATAGGGATGCCAGGCACAGCTGCAGACAGGGTCACAGGGCGGGTTCAACAGCAAGCCACTCCCTTAAAGGGCCCCTCCCAGACACAGTTGCACTAAACAACACAAGATACACAGAGCTGACAACTGGTTGCAGACCCTGTGCCTGCAACATAGATCCCCAGCTGCCGCAGAAGCAGCCAGAAGCCCTGGGCTAAGGGCTGCTGCCCACGGTGACCATAGAGCCCCGCAGGGGCTGGAGAGAGAGCATCTCTCAACCCCCCAGCTGATGGCCACCATGGAGGACCCAGCAATTTCGACGTTGCGGGACGCGGATCGTCTACACGGTCCCTACTTCGACGTTGAACGTCGAAGTAGGGCGCTATTCCTATCTCCTCATGAGGTTAGCGACTTCGACGTCTCGCCGCCTAACATCGAAGTTGGTGCCGCTACTTCGAAGTAGCGTGCACGTGTAGACGCAGCTACTGTGAGTTTCAAAGGAGGAGATCATGCCCTCCATAAAATAAAAAAGTAAAAGTAATAAAATGAAAAAAGTTTGAAAAGTCAGATTGCTCATGACGTGACTTCAGGCAATGTACTGCTTTTGATCCAAATGTACTCCAGTCATTCACAAGGTTTATC
The DNA here is from genome assembly GCF_033958435.1 of Carettochelys insculpta. NCBI lineage: Eukaryota > Metazoa > Chordata > Testudines > Carettochelyidae > Carettochelys > Carettochelys insculpta. Next base: position 158,338,969 of record NC_134138.1, on the reverse strand, counting down.
AAGGTGTATGTACATGTGCATTATGGGTACCAACAGGCCCAGCAGGTTTCAGGGATCTTCAGGTGGACAGAGAGAATTTATTACTTCTGTAACTCTATTACTCCTTAGTCTAGAGGGAAGATCTGGCAATATGTGAGAAAATATTGAGTATCCCTGTAATATTTTATTTCACATTACTACCTCCTGATGTGCTACTTTGTAGAATAACGTAGAACCAGACACTTCAGAGTATGGATAGATCACATATGTTTGAAGTGTGGCCATCAGCAAGGGATCCAGCACACTTATATAAAGTATGAAGTATTTATACAAATTTATATAAAGTGTTAAAAGTATATTGAGATGAATAATATGAATACTCACATACTATCTGGTTCACAACAAACAAAGCAAGATTTTTTCACATTTTGGTAGTCCATTCTTCCAAATAAAATGGCACCAGATGAAGACAGAGCAGCAACACACATTGGAGGTACACATCTCAGAGAACTTGAAGGGACCTCAGAAGGTCATTGAGTCCAATCTCTTGCCCGGGCCAAGCACCATTCCACCCCTCTGCCCCCCTCTCCTCTTTACTCCAGATCCCTAAATGGCCTCCTCAAGGAATGAGCTGACAACCCTGGATTTAGGAGGCCAATGCTCAAACCACTGAACTACCTCTCACTTGTGAATTGCAGCTGAATTTTTCACCAGAAGACTAAATACATTTGGCATGACATATTTGTTTGCTCCTCTTCCTTTGTGAATTCTTCACACTGGATGGCACAGAGCATCTACTGTGCATTTCATCCAGGTTCATTTAGTTGTTGGGTTTGTAATGCATAAAATCACTGAAGCCTGGGAGCCCAAGATTGCCTCCGCTCCTCCAAAAATCTTCAGCTTGACTTGCCTCCTTGTTGGCTTCCACCAGAAAGAGGAGACAATTTCCAGGCAGAAGCAGAACAAACAAGTTATCGCTGTCATCCCAGGCTGCTCCCTTTCTTCCTTTTATCATATATCAAAAAGGCTTGTGCTTTGGAAGACTTATTTTTGTTGCTGTGGAACAAGTCTAATTTTCTTTGACCCTTTTAATATTCATGGCAGTGCCTCATTAGTATCTGCTGAAGTGTCTCATTAACATACTCCTTTCGAAAGGTGGGTGCTAATGTAGACACAGCCATTGTAAATAGAGAGGCTTCTTTTTGTAACTGTAGTCTTTTTAACTGCCCAAATATCAACTTTTACTAGCGTTATTTTTTATTCTTTTTTTCTCCAAATTTTAGAATTTTTATTCTTTTTTTCTTCAAATTTTAAGTTTCAGCTAGAAAAGAAATAACAAAAAGGAGTATCATAATTAGAAAATTGAAACCAGAGGATTCCAATCTTGTCACAGGTACCAACTACACCATTTTCATCATGAAAAGCTAGTACTAATATGCCAATAATGGCAACTTTTTAGCCCTATAAACAGGGCCATCATCATTTTGTTTTTTATTACATGGGAAAACTTGCAAGATGTCTCCTTTTCATTTTTCAAATACTTATCAAGTATAGATCATTTCTCTCTTACTATGGCCACACAGCAAAGTTATTTTGAAATAACAGCCATTATTTCAAAATAACTTTATGAACATCTACACTATGCACACAGTATTTCAAAATAAATTAAAAATAAATACATTTGAAATAGCAGGCATAATATTTCAAATTTCGTAAACCTCATTGCAGAAGGAAAATGCTTATTTTGAGATGGAAGAATGAGATAGGAAGAAGGGGTTTTTGAAATCAAGGGGCCATTTCAAAAGGCCTTCAGCTACATGGGTGGTGTGTGTGTTGAAAACAGCAGTTTTAAAGCATACCTGGCTGCCATTATGCTAATAAGGCACTGCATATGCATGACAGTGTCTCATTAGCATATTCTGAAGCACCATATTACCATAGCCTCTCTGAAAGGAGGGGCTAGTGTGGCCAGAGCCTTTGAAAATGCTCGCTTGTCTAAGGTGTGTGCCTGGACCACGTTGCCAGAATGCCAACAGAGAAAAACAGTATCATAGCATGAAAGTTGATTACCCTAACTTAAGTGTCTCTTAGGAAGCTTCTAGACAGGGGTCAGCAACCTTTCTGAGGTGGAGTGCTGAAATTTGATGTTTTGACTTCTATGTACAGTTTGAGTGCCAGTGATACTTTTTAAAGTCATTAATTGTCCTACCTGCAACAGCTTCATTAATAAATAAAGATAAAGAGCTTTACCATTTAGTTGGTAACATTAGGTACTCTTTGTTAATTCACAGGTGGCATGGCTTTGAGCAAGCTCTTGGCTACATGGGGGAAGTGGGGCAGGACTGAGTTCCCACCTTATGTGCTGATGAAAATTGGCTTGCATGCCATTCTTGGTACCCAAGCTAGGGATTGCTTACTCCTGCTCGAGACTTTCCCAGAACTACATACACAACTGTATACGTTACTGGGACTTGCTTCTGAGTGTGAAGTATCACTCATTCAGACTTTACTGTGTCGTTGAAACAGTAAGCACCATAATTATTGGATGTTCTTAAAACAAACCAGAACATATATTTATTCAGAGATTTTGAAAAGGCTTGTAAGACAAGTGCATTTGTTCCTTTTAAAATCTCCCCCTTAGTTCTAAATATGTAACAAAACAAAGCAACAGAAATGTAGCGCTTTAAGGACTAACAAAATGATTTACTCGGTGATGAGCTTTTGTGGGACAGACCCACTTCATCAGATCAATTTCATTTCCAATACAGACTGACATTTAGAAGTATAGAGGACTGAAAAGGAAAGAATTGCAATAAAAACTAGGATAAAAGGAAGCGGGTGAGAGGTGGGGGGACATTAATTGTCCTCTCTGAGATAATTACAAACATCAAAGGAAGGGAAACAGTCCTTGTAATGCATGAAGTAGTTGATGTCTCTGTTCATACCATGTGTTAAAGTGTCAAATTTGAATACATACTCTAACTCAGAAATCTCACGCTTTAATCTGTTGTTAAATTCTCTAAGTTGCAGGACACAAATTCTCAGGTCTTTAACAGAATAGCCGACTACGCTGATGTGTTCACTGACCAGCTTATGTGTATTGAGTTTCTTGATGTCTTGATGTCTGCTCTGTGCCCATTTATTCTTTGGTGAAGGTTTCGCCCAGTCTGTCCAATGTACATAGAGTCAGGGGTTTGTTGGCATATATAATGTTGCTGGAAGTGCCCGAGACTGTGCCTTTCATCTTGTAACTAACATGGTTAGGTCCAGTGATGGTATCCCTAGAACAAATATGTGGACAAAGTTGGCAGTGGGGTCTGTTGCAAGCAAAAGTTCCAGGATTCATATTACTGTGGAGTATCATGTGATTGGTGAAGTAGTGTGTCTGTCCCATGGAAGCTCATCACTGAATAAATCATTTTGTTAGTCTTTAAAGTGTTATATTTCTGCTCCTTTGTTTTGTTGGAGTACAGACTGACACTGCGACCTCTCTGTTACTGTTCTAAATATGTAGCTAGGAATACAATTTCAGACTACTAATTACGAAAAGCTTGGCTGTAGTAACTTGCCCATCATGGCGTAAGAATGAGTTTTGCCGTCCAGTCCTGGGCCTATGACAAAACAATCTTTCTTCCTCTGACAGGTGCATTGAAGGAACAGTCAAAAATGATATTGGTTCCCCACTACTGTAGCAGTGAAAATAGTTTGAGTACTAGACAATTTTATCTAACATGAGCTGACTAGAGACATCATTTCCCATTCTTGTAGGTGATCACTCTCACAAACATTGTATTGCTCAGGCTCTAGAGATTCTCAAAGAAGCTGCAGGCCAGAAAGGAATAGGTGGAAGCAGTGAAGTTACTCAGAAGCAAGTCTCAGCAGATATCCTTGGAATTTCACAGGGAAATTCAAGTGTGATAACTGCTAATTTCCACTCTGTTCCCAGTCGAAAGCTCCAGCACCATTCAGACAAGAAGACAGGATGCAGTTGTTGCAGAGAAAGCACAATTGTTGCAATGAAAGCACAAGGTGGGGCCCTGGAATCCCTGTGGATCATTAACTTGTATGTGGTTAAAGGAGCTCTCTGACTGAGTCATGCGAGAGCTCATTATAGTTAGAATTTTGTTTCCATTAATAGCCCAAGACACAAAGAGGTAGGTAGAACATGTCCACTTCTGAAAATAAAAATAATAATCTTTACTTTGAATGCTTGGAGAAATTGTCCCTAAACAGTATAATCTTTCCACACACATATTACCCATTTTTCTGCTAAGGCCTCTTTCATACTTGGATGAACTATGTTATTCGCACAACTGTCTTTCATACATTGTAAGTCAGGTAATTTTTATATTATTATCTAAAAATAATGCCTTTGTACAGCTGTGCCAAATTTCCCTTGCCTACTTGCCTCAGGGCTGGTACATTTTCTGACTGTCAAGTAGAGCATCATTAGTTTTCCCATTATCATCAATCATGTGGTAGAGGGTAAGTGAGATTTTTAGTTTCTGGGCTGGTAAATTTTCATTACATTTATGTAAGGCTGCATTGTAAGTCTTTCATACCCTAATCACTGCCCCCACCTGAAAAGCTGAGCAGTCCCTGCTCTTTCAGAGTGTCCTCTTCAACATCCTTGGCTTTTTTTTTCTTCCTATCCATTGCATAGAGTATAATTATACCAGGAGACAGCTAAGAAGCTGTATTTCACATCAGTTACTCAGAAGAGCCATATTTAAGTTTAGACTATATTTATGTTACAAGTGTGTGAAATGGCAGTGGGGATGGCAGACCCACCAGCCCCCTGTGAAGAAGGAGTCACAGAGTACATGTCCCTAGGAGGGGCACAGCCTGAGGCAGAAGGGGCAGGGTTGAGGCTAGCTTCCCCCAGGCAGCCCTCAGTGTCACCAGGAGCATCTTACATAGGGCTCAGGAGTCGATTTAAAGGGACAAGGGTTCTGGATGCCTTCAGCCCTGGGCACTTTTGAATCACTGGGCTGCAGGGCAGTTGCCCCTTCCTTTCCTGATGTGCAGGCCTTCATAGAGGTCTTAGGTGCAATGTATGTTAAATATTCTTTGATACTGGTTGTCCAAAGGAGTATCCTGTAATTTGCAAGCTACATAAAAAGTTAATTTGTTGAAGTCTTGTCTTAGAAGGTATATGACTCTTCTCATAGCAGCCCTCCCCCCAAAAAAGAACACCCATAGATTATTTTAACAATGTTCTTTCATGTTACAATTTTATGTATGAACAGTTTCCAACAGGATTTGGAAAACGGAGAAAGAGGGATGGAGAGAGAGACAGAGGGATGGAAGTTTGCAATGTTGCCATTTAATGAATGTGAATAAGAGAAACAGTTAGCAAATGGAATTATGTTTAAAACCTATATCAGTTTTTGGTACTCACTAATGCTTGAGTACCAAGTACTATTGTTTGTTTAGATAACCATGGAGTTTAGCATTTTACCCTTGGAAGAGAAATTATTCTTGTTGTCCTATGCAAGTTAATTAGATGAAGTAAAATTAGCAGTATTCACACAGATCTGATTCTTACAATACATTGAATTAGATCTAATAACAATTAATACCCCAAATTTGTTTTGAAGAACATCTGTTTAAAGAAAATGAGCCAGAGAGGTACAAGAGTTAGGGGCTAAATGCTGCTGACCGAATGCACAGTATCAGTGAAACTTTCTGTCTGCTGCAGCAGCTTCCATTCCCACCCATTTTTTCTGTCATGGAAACAACCACTTTTGGTATTATGAAGAAAGCTATGAAATTGTAGTGTATGGGCACAAATCACTTCAACAGCGGCGTTAGAATCAACACAGACATAATAATAACAATGTCTTAGGGAAATATTACTTCACCTCCATGCTGGAAGATTACTGGTTTGAGTGCTAGCAGAGAAGCTTGATTGTATTTCCTTGAGTAAATGCATGTTGCATTGCAGGTGGCTTGGGGCTGGCAATATCTTGCTGTGGCAAAAGTTGCAAACATTACATTTCTAGTATTAGATCTTTCCTGAGATGAGGAGACACTTCCCTTAAGACTGGTGAGTTATAAACTGCTTCTTTCTTGCCTTCTTGCTTTGTACCTAATATCTTTGTCCATGAGTGTGTATCTGTACATAAATTAGAGTAAAAAGAGTATCCTACATCTGTGGCACCCCATTTTTCACCCAGTGAAAAGATAGCTCATTACTGAGGTCCAAACTTTCTTCATAAGTGTTGTATTTTAGGTGAGTGTTTCACCATTTTCACATTTAGGAAAAATAAATTATTTTCCCTGTTCACAGCCCTTATTTTATACCAATATATAAGCTAAGCTAAGATATATTATATATATATAAAATCTTATTTGGGGATTATTTCTCAGCAGATATCCTTTATTTTGGTTTGGTCCTCTTTTTAAAGCAATGCGTTTGATGGCTGGTACCAGGACAAAGCTGAGAACTATGTGTGTAGAAACAGTGGCTTACAGGGAAAGAACACACCTCTGTTTTTGACTGTAATGCCACCAGAAGTCTTGAAAGTCTTACTTCTGCGAACTGTCCACTCCGTCTATTGAATGAAATGACAGCAACTGCTCCATCATTAGGATCAATATACAGGCTATTATGTTGGCAAAAGAAACAGCAAATCACATTTACGTGCATTGTCAGGCTCATTATTATAAGCAGATGGCAACCCTTGCACTACAATGCAGCCAAGAAAAGAGTGACATCATTTCAAATTAAAATCTATAATGCTAATACACATCTCCTAGTCTTTGTACAGGCCTCAGTGCATTAATCTTCTGAATGATTTGCCAATGTGTGTGCTGCTTTAGGTGTTTTCACTTGAGTGGAGCTAAAAGGGGCTTTTAACTGAGAATGGTTAACATTTATTCATACAGATTGATAGAAGTTAACATGCAATTTTCTTTACTAGTAGCTCCCTAATAGGAATTAATGGGACATTTTGAAGAGAAAATGCCTAGTTCAGAAGCCCAACTGAAAAAAAAAATGTGTCAGAAGCAGAAAAACAATGCCTTGCTCTTTTGCTTTACACAAATTCATCGTATTTAACTATAGCATGAAACCAAACCTATTATTAAACACACGTAATGGAATAAGCCAGGTCTATGTTACTATCAAAGGAGCAAAACGTTAGCATCAGAAATAAAAGCCTAAAATAATTTCCTACCCACTCCAGAATTTCAATAGTGGGGAAGAGTAAAAAGAGAGAGAGAGAGAGAGAGAGAGAGAGAAATTACATTATCGTGAAAATTAAGAACTTTATACATGCTAAATCAATTGTTTTAACTAAAGGGGAAAAACTGAGACAATTGAGTATTTATACTTGGCAAGAAAGAAAATTTTTCTGGGAAAGGTGTGTTCTAGATCTGCTGATTGTACCTTAATTACAGCAATCAGAAGTGTTAATATGGTTTATCTTAGCATCAATACAACCTGTGGAACTTATTGTGAGGCAATGTAGTGAAGGTGAAAACTATAGCTGAATTCATAAAAGTATTAGACAAATTCGTGGAAAATAGGTACATCATGGCTATTAGCCAAGATGGTCAGAGAAGCAACCTCATGCTTTGTGTGTCCCTAAGCCTCTGATGGTATGTCTACACAGCAGCTAGGGCTCATGGGGCCTAGGTTTTGGTGCTGTTTCATGGCTGTGTGGACACACAAGAGTGATATGCTCTGTCAACACAGAGTGATTAGATTGCCCGGCCCTCTCTCGAAAGAAAGGCCGACCGGAAGCACAGCAGACAGGGCACTCCAGCTCTCCATTGCCCTCAAAGTCATTAACCCATATTTAAGCTTCTGCTCGGTGAATTTAGATTAAAATAAGTCGAGTCATAGATGTTGAATTTAAGGTGCTGATTCTCCAATGTGCATGGTCCTGGTGGAGGTTATCACTCATGTGTTACTCATTTTGGCACTGGGAGATAACCTTTCTTTGCATAACACTGCATGAGCAGTAGGCAGTTTTGTTAAGATGCAACGACAAAGAACTACTTTAAGGCTGTGTCTACAGTAGCTCCCAACTTCAAAGGGAGCCTGGTAAGTAGGGTGTCAGGGGATCATTAATGAAGTGCTGTGGTGCATATGCACTATTTCATTAAGCTAATTCTCCCCTGCGGTAACTTCAAAGCGTTAATATTTGAAGTGCCAGCTTGCATGTGGCTGCGGCTAACCCACGGGTACTTTGAAGTGCTCAGGCTATGAAGTCCCTTTACTCCTCAAAATTTAGCCCCAGCTACACACAAGCTGGCACTTTGGAGTTGCCGTGGGGGAGAATTAGCTTAATGAAGTGCTGCATATGCACCACAGCACTTCATTAGTAATCATTAGTAATCTCCCGACACCCTACTTACTATGTTCCCTTTGAAGTTGAGGGCTTGTGTACACACAGCCTTTGTGTAATTTTACATCTAAACACTTCGCATTTTTTTCTTAAAAATTTGCAGAACTTCTGGATTCTTTTCCTTAGGGGTCCCACTATTGAATTCTTTTGGATGGAAAGTATTTCAAATTCTCCCCCATATATTTTCCTTGGCCCATCTATGATTTACCATTAGTTCACTTCCCACATACATTCTGGATACACGATAATCCAGTGAGATACTCAGTGAGATTTTGCATATGCTTACGGTTCATCAATATAGAGTATTCATCCAAATTCCATAGTCTGCTGTTGAACAGACACCTTTTATCTTAACTTCCCCCATATCCTGCTACTGAGAAATGGATAAAACATTAATTCTTGTATTTTATTAAATGTAATAGGTGACACTTCATTCCACTGCTTGTTATGGAGTACAGTATTTTTTTTTACTAGAAATGTTAACCAGGGTAAAAAATAATATAACACAGGATACCCTAGCAGTGCCCTGTAAGTAATTGTCTTAGAGCAGGTGTAAAAACACTTCCTAAAATGTTGATGAAGTGAGAGCAATCATATTGATATCCACTGGTTTCATAAGGCTAATGCTCAATCTGAAACTCACAGTATTAGGGCTGCTGATTAATCAATTTAATCACAAAGTTAACTCAAACATTTATTATGATTACACAAATTAATCATTAATTTTAATTTTAATTACACTGTTAAACAATGGAATATAATTTGCAATTCATTATATATGTTGCGTTTTTCTACAGTTTCTAATATATTGATTTCAATTACAAAGTGGCATTTGAAGTGTACAGTGCTCACTTTATATTATTATTTTTGTTTTTCAATTCACCTCAGCAGTAAAGTAGTGTAATCTCTTTATAGTGAAAGTACATCTTACAAATGTAGATATTTTTATTACATAACAGCATTCAAAAACTCAACAAAGTAAACCTTGAGAGCATACATGCCCAGTCAGTCCAACTTCTTGTTCAGTCAATCAGTTGGACAAACACATTTGTTTACGTTTATGGGAGATAAACGTGCCAGCTTCTTCTGTACAATGTCACCTGAAAGTGAGAACAGGCATTCACATGGCAGTTTTGTAGTTGTCCTTGAAAGGTATTTACGTGCCATACATGCTAAATATTGGTTTGCCCCTCCATACTTTGGCTACCATTCCAGAGGACATGATTCCATGTTGATGATGCTCTTTAAAAACTACATTAGTTACGCTTATGACTGAACTCTTTGGGGTAGAATAGTAAGTTTTCTGCTCTGTTTTACCTGCGTTCTTCCATGTACTTTCTATAATAGTAGTCTCAGATGAGGACTCAGTACACATTCATTATAAGAAGGTTTTCACAGAAGATATGACAAAACGCCAAGAAGTTACCAACTGGAGATTTTTTAAACATAGCTTCATCACTCAACCAAGGTTTAATCTGAGAAGGATGAGGCGTGGAGCATAATTTCAGATACCATAAAAGAGCAAGACTTTGATGTAGAAACTACCTGAACCACCAACGAAGAAAATCTATCTGCTGGTGGCATCTGACTCAGATGATGAAAATAGATGCACATCCTATTGAATGATGGTTGAATCTTTAGCACATCTGGTATGTATGTATCTTTGAATGCCAACTACAGCACTGCTATTTGAGCCCCGGTTCTCACTTTCAGGTGACATTGTAAACAGCAAGCCTTATCAACTTTTTTCCCAGAGTGATTGGCTGAACAAGAAGTAGAATTGAGCGTACTTGTAGGAGCTAAAGTTTTAATTTATTTGATTTCTGATTGTAGGTTTTGCATGTAATTCTATATTTGTGTACTCAACTTTCATAATACAAAGACTGCTCTACTTTTTGGAATAGGTGAATTTAAAATACTTTTTCTTTTGCTTATTTAACATTCAAATATTTCTAATAAATTTAAATGCAATGTGAGCACTGCATATTTTATATTCTGTATTGCAATTGAAATCAATATATTTCAAAATATAGAAAACCTCTAAAATTATTTAAATAAATGGTGTCCTATTGTCATTAAACAATGTGCTTAATCTCCTGACAGCCCCATAAAATATATTTTTATTTCTCCACTTCCACTTCTTTCTCTTGAAATTCAGTTTGTTTTACTGACTGAACAGTTAAGAGATATCTACTTAAGGATGTCAAAAGGTGTAGTAAATGGGAGGCAGACCACTGGGAGCAAAATAGGGAGGTCATTCCACCTGACCTCTTCCTGATCTTTCCCACTAAGAAGGTCACTGTGCGGTTTCCTCAAGATTGATAGACCTGAAAAAAGAAAGACAAAAACAGTATAAACTCCACTTTTTCAGTTCTGATTTTTCTGTTTAGAAGAATGTTTTCCTACACACTTACAGCCAGATTTCTACTGCAGTAATTCCCACCGGAAATATTAGAATCTTTCATCTTTTCCCATTATATATTGCACATTCAGGAGAATAAGTGAACATAAAACCAATGACATGATCTGGCTTTTCTCTTTGCTGAGCTATGGTAATGCAAACATGTGTATTAAAACATCTAAGTTAAAGTTTTCTATGACTGATGACTTTTTGTCAGCATTACCAAAGATTTTTTTCCATCTGCATTATATAACTTACTATATCTCTCACCACAGGAAAGAGTACAGCATTCCACAGACACATTTCACAAAATATTTTTAAAAAGTCCATATTCTGCAGTTCAGAGTGAAGGGTGTGAGCTGGATTTAATCTGAATTAATCTGTTCTTGGTCTGAATTTAGGAGGCTTTTGAGGTCCAACATCTTTTTCTGTCATTAATTGCATCTTTCATCAATTGAGGTATAACTAATCAGGAGAATATTTCGGTTGAAAATTAGATTAAATTGACTGAGATTTATTAACCTGCGGAATCATCTCCCAAAGGGAAATTCTGGAAATTCCATCAATTGACACAGAAAACAGAACACATGGAAGAACATTGGTGAATGTATAATAAGCAGTGATACAGCACTGGAACGAACATGGACTAGAAAACATCTTTTTCATCTCTGTAGTCTGAGGACTTGATTCTACTCTTCTTTCTGCTGGGGTAAATTAGTGAAGTTATGCCTGGAGTTACATGAGGATACAGGAGAGAAGATTCAGGCCCCATGATTCAATGAGTAATAAGAAGCTGGACTTGTCAGGTTTATCAGGAATACAAAGAAGACATATTGCTCACATAAATTTTCCAGCCTGATGAGATTTCCACTTCTTTTATAGATTGAAAATATTTGTTGCCTTTAGGAAAAGTAGGCATTGCTCTCAGGTAACAAAAAATGTTTATATTCATTCTCTCTTAGTGCAACTGTTAGATCATTCCCAAGTCTTCAGCTTCATATGTCTTACTATACTATTTCTTCCAATAAACACAACTCATTACTTAATTTCCCCCTATTAAGTTATTTCTATACTGTTTTCTCTCCAAAGAACTAACTAGTACATAGTATTTGCAACTATTTGTGAAGACCTCTGGAGAAACAGCATCCAGAAACAGTGGCCACCTGTAAAACAATAGCAAGTCATAAGAATCCATATACCTATTTCCTGCTTGTAATTCATACATGCCCCACAGATAATCAAGCATTCATTACAGTACTTGTTTTTTTTGCGATACAATAGGCTGCATGGAAACCTTTAAATGACGCCAGTTTCATTTCAATAAAGGGTAAATGATGGGAGTAGGAGACACTAAAAACATGGGTCATATATATATATATATGAGAATTTGTCTGTTTGATCACTAACTCCTCTTAAAAGGTAAAATTAGGAACACCAACTTCAGAATACAGCTCCCTCTTATCATAACTTAAGGCAACATAAGGGTTTGGTTGTGCCACACAAATGGGATGTGCCTGGGATGGGATTGCTTCTCCTAAAACCAAACAGAAAAGAAAGAATCAGCAGATCACATACGGTCCTCAAAACTGACATAACTGAACATATGCTGAGAGAGACTGAACCAAGGTGAACCCAAAAAATAGGATGAACCTGGAATAGGATTGTTTCTCTACAAAACTTACAGAAAAGAGATAAAATGGAGAAATTTGGAGTAATGTTCTGTTTTGTTGCACAGCTAAATCAGTGCTTAAGGTTTGAAAAGTAGAAGAAAATGTTATTGGAAACCAAATTGGTGATAGCCTTTTTTTCTTTAAATACAGCGAATGATAAAAGTTTATAAGGATAAAAAATACACTTGATAGAATTCCTGTTTCAAAAAATTACTGAAAAGTTAAATGGGCAAATTTAAACAATCCCTTTTATTAAGAAATCTGAAAAAAATTAACTTCATAAAGATAACTCTGTATATTTGAAAAATATAATCATTGAAATAAAACATGTACATCTGCCTTGTATTTTAAAAAATCATTATTTGAGTTAATGACCTGAGCAACCTAGGGTATGTCCACTAGTGTTCTGTAAGAGGAAGTTACTCACCAGTTCTTTGCATACCCACATATGCATGCAAACATATAGTTATACAAAAAGACACATCCTGCAATCCAGGGAAAGGGTGCTTTTACATGACTATTAGTTATTTAGTGTTACTGCTTGATTAGACAACTTCATGAAGTATTGAAGCAAAATTGCAAGTGTTTTATTAGCTAAAATGATGAAGATGAGAATGATAGATGGGTTTTAAATGTAACCATCAGTGCTAAGTTTCAAAGGTGTTGAACTGGCAATCTTTCCTCCACTTCCCCCGTCTCATCTCTGATACAAATTTGCACAAATACAGAATCCCCAGTGAGTGTTAAATGGGGATCTGCACAAAGGCTTTTCTGCTAGGATGAGATGAGTGGGGTACACAGTGAAAAGTTCAATGTATGACGGATGAGCCAGTGAGAATGAAGGTCACTCTGTCAACGTACACAAGAGAGGATTATGGGGGAGAATGGCACCTCAAGAGTATTGGATAAATTGTTTACAAAACAACTATAAAAGAGGGATTTAAGAAACTATCTTCAATTTTGTCATTGTTGAATGATCACTGGAGCAAATAAGCTGAAAGCTACAAAACAGACAGAAATGTGTTAGAGTTTGGATAGCTGAAGGAACTTCCCAAAACTGTAAATGTTATTACAACTCTGTGTATTGTGATATAGGATACTATGCTCCTTTCAAAGTGGGGTAATCATTAGACCAAGCAGAACAAAACAACACACGCACACACAAAAGGGAGAAAAAAACCCACACCCAAAGAGTCACACAAAGTAAATTGAAACATGAACTCTCACTATGAAGAATTCTTTAACTGAAATCCATAAATCTACTGAATTTTTAAATGTGCAAAATGGACTGTTTTAGCTTCTAAGGCTAATCAGTAACTACCCCAATAAAAAGTCCCTAGGCATATTGAAGAAATTGACCTCCAAAGGCCCTAATATTTCCCAATGTATTTTTTCACTGTATATCTAACAATAAAAAAAAAGATGTTTATAATGTATGGTTGTTTTATCTTTAAAGGACATTCCTTGCCCTATCTAACTTACGTTTTCTTTCAAGTAAAAACAATTTGTATAGGACTGAATTTTAAATTGGCTGCAATTGGAATAGAAAAGTCATGACATTTAATATTATACATTTTTGTTTTTGTTCAGCATTATGCTAGAATATTTCTTTTGAAACATTGTATTTTAGACAGTGTAATATCTTAAAACATTTGAATAGGTAACTTATCCAATAATTTTCAGTAGAAAAGAACACCGATTCAAATATGAACAGGGATACTGAAGACAAATATTTCCTTGCCTCAGAATGTACTGAAACATGCACTCAAACTAATCCATACATCCACATAGCAGGGGACCATGTCAGAACTGATAGGTTGGATCCAAGGAGCTATACAATGTCAAAGTAGTGTATGGGAAGATTTATTTTAATTTAATTATGATGAATGGTCACAGCTTTTTTGATGTGTTGTTTCTCAACAAAGGTGCCCTTCGTTTAGTTAAACATACAGTTCTTCCAAATCTGTAAGCCCAATTTGCTTTTTCAGAAGGCAGACCCTTCTGGTTGAATGACGTAAGCGTAGTGAGGCTTATATAAATTCACAGACGAAAAGTAGGGAAGACAAAAATATCCTTTACCTTCTGGAAAAAAGATTAATTTTAGAAAATGTCAGCTGTGGGATAATAACAATCTGAGAGGAAAAATAAAACTGATTTTTCACGGTATTACTATTCATAATAAAAGTGATACATTTTATATAAATTCAATTGTGTTTCATCTTTTTAAATTTTTTTTCCTATTAGCAGCCAAGTGTTTTGTATTTTATAGTAAGGACTGGACTTCAACTGAGTATATACTGAAATTGCTTCAGAAAGGTATTGGGAGTTTCAGAGAGGTAGCCATGTTAGTCTGTATCCACAAAAACAATGAGCATAAGCTTTTGTAGGCAAAGACCCACTTCATCAGATGCATTCAATGCATCTCAGTGGGTCTTTGCGTTCAATGTTTCTGAAGTGGGTCTTTGCCCGCGAAAGCTTATGCTCCTATAAATCTGTTAGTCTATAAGGTGCCACAGAACTACTCAATGTTTTTATAACAAAGTGTCTTGTAATGAAGAAAGCATGATTACGGTAAGTGAAACTCACCACGGCGCCCTGCTGGTACAAGAATTTTTGCATTATTTAAGGTCCTTATGTGAAGGGAGTATCAGTGGAACATCCACATGGAGGCATCAGCAGTTACCTCCTACAGCATGAGTCTCTGTATAGCTCCAGTGTGGAAAAAAGTGGGGACAAAAGAGGACTTGGCAAAAGCAGGGGAAGTGATATTGGAACATATTTACATTGATCCTGTAGACCTTCTGAACAGCTGAAGTGACAAAAGAGGATCAGCCCTGCTGCACTTAACCAATGCAAAGTCCAGTTAATCTGGATTTTATGCAAGTCACACGATATTCTTGTGATGGAAGCCATCTGGGCTGATGCACCAGCAATGAATGGAGGACCACCAGAGCTAAAATTATGAGCCACCACAGCTTTAGCCAAAGAGTCTTCATAACTGTGGGCAGCAACAGGTCACATCCTCCATGGACAGGTCCATAGGGAGGCCTGTAAACCATATTCACAAGCTGGTTACACTATCCATTGCAAATGTTTCATTTCCAGGATAGATGCTGCCTATTTTTGAGATATCGTCCTTAATGCTAATCTGAAGAGTTTTTGCCCTCTGCTTCTGAACATTTTATAAATAAATAAATAAATAAAACCCTTCTAGTGTACTTTCCCAAGTCAGCAGATATCTTTCCTATGAAGGGCCCTTGAGTCTATAGTTTGGTGATCAGGGCGCTGACCTGTGAGTTTAAACACCCTCATTCAAGTCCCTGATCTTACTAATTCAGGATTCACTAGAAACTGCTACAGTATCTCATACCTCTTTTTTGTGTTGTTTTTAATTCTTCAGACATTCTGAACATATATATTTTTTTTATAACTGATTTGAATCTTACTTCTGGACAGTGCCTTAACAAATGCCAGAGGGCTGTCTTTCAAATAATGTTAAAATATATCAGTTCTTATTCACACTGATGAGTTCTTACTGATGATTTTCAGTTGCAGTAATAATGATAGTATTTATTACATTGTGTTTGCAACATTACCATCACATTAGAACTGTGGAAAAAGTTTACATTGAAAAACAAAACCATTTAACACCTGATTTGAGGGGATTTTGATACTAATTATAAACTCAGCCTAGTTTTGTTAAAATATTTATATTTCTGTGTCCATTGTGAATGTGCTCCAGATTTTTATTGAACCAGAGCAAATGATGGTTCCACACAGAGCTGTCATTTTTTTTTCAATTTTGAACGATTTATTAGCAAATGCTAGTTAAAATTCTTGGGGTTTACTTTATTTTACTTCATGATTTTAATTTTAACTTCAACCCCCAAAACCCTCAGAGAAACTCAGGATGTGAAGCCACACAGATCAAAACTGGTTAAAATAAGGGGTTCCCACAGGCCCCTGCAAGTGAAAAGCTCTGTTTCTTTGCTGCATAATTTTTATGCAAAGTAACAAATCAAACTAATTTAAGATATCTATCATTAATTTTATGAGGACACAAGAGAAGAGATTCTTGTCAGTGAACAGAATTTTTGAATCTCACTGTACTAAAAAACTCATCTGAAGTTAGCGTTAAGCACAGAAAAATACATATAGATTGAGTCACAATATCTGAGACATATGACATAATGGTCATGTATAAAATACTGAAAGAAGCAGTTCTTCCAGCCTGAGCTGAGAGATTCAAGTTAGCATGGCTGTTGCTAGTGCTCTAAAAAATCTGTGCTGACAGTGCTTTGAAGTTGTGTCTTAGGCTGGACTTTGAAGATGGGAGGGTGGGGAGTTTCCTATGCCATCTTCTGTGTCACTTATTGATAGGTGTCCTAAGGTATCTATTTTGAGGGTAACTGTCTTCTCTGGGTCTCTGTGTTCCAGGCCAAAGACAGAAGTAAGAGAAATGATAGAGTTCATTCAAGAAAGGTCACTGTGTTGAAGACTTATATTCACCTCCAATAACTGTCGAAATCCCAAGAAAGAGGCAGCTGTTCCAGTGAATACAAATCTCTGTGGCTGTTCTATGACTTATGTGAAGTTCAGGATTGAAACCAGTGTCAAGGGCATGGCAAAATCTCAATATGATGTCTTCCTTCCTACATCTCCCATTTGGCTTTTTGGGAAACCTGGTCTCTGATCATCCCATACCAGTGGCCTCTGGAATTCTAGAAAAGTGGTAGTCTACCTAGTTCTGCTCCCTGCCTATTCCTTATCCACTCTCACTATCACTTTTCAGGAATGCTTTTCATTGAATATTCTCAAAACAAGAAATGGATACCCTTCAGCAATTAGAAGCAGTGGATCAGGTGCCTGTGTTCTTGGTCCCATTATTTCCAGATCCCAAAGAAGACAGGAGATTGTCATCCCATTCTTGACCTTTGACATCTCAACAAATTCATACATCAAGTCAATTTCAGAATGATGACTGTAGCAGACGTACCTCGAATCCTGGTAGGAACATCTCACTATGAGCACAAGGTCTCATGCTTTTGGTTTCCACAGCACTGAGGATATTTAACCAGTGTTTTGCAGTTATAGCAGTTCATCTAAATATATAAGGAAACCAGGACTACCCATACCTCCATGATTGGCTAATTTCAAGAAGATTGCCACAAATAATCAAATAAATCCAAATAACTTCAAACATTTTTGCCTCACTGGATCTCAAAGAAAACCAAGGAAAAATCCACACTGATTCTCATTCAGACCAAAAAGGTGACAGAGGAGATCTTAGATTCAAGATCAGTGAAAATTTCCCCTTTATAGGAAAGATTCTAAACAATATTAGCTTTCATCCACCAACTTCAGATCCATCCAATAGCATCAGACACCACATAGACATGTGGGTCATGGTGCTTCAAGAAGTTCTCTCTGGTTTAAATCCGTAGAAAGATTCTCTTCAGGTGTTCATGTACATATCATGGCATCAAATAAACTGTCTCTGTACCTCTGCCTACCAAAATAATGTTAGCAGACATTTTTGCCAAAATTTGGAGGGGTCATCTAAATTACTTTCCTATTCACAGCATATTGCTTCCCCAGGAAGCACGTCACAAAAACATCTGGGAATGCAAAATCATCCACATGACAGTAAGGCTATCATGCTGCCATTCCAGGTACCACAAGCCAGGTGCTGACAGATAATACCTCAGCAGTTTGTTATGACAACAGATAGGGAGAAACAGTGTAATATGGAGGAGTGAATTTTTTTGGAGATTTGACTGCATCAGCTTCCTTCCACACCAGTCTGTCTTCCTCACCAGCAAACACCTTGGACTGCACCAGTCTTAACTATGCCTAGCAGGCAACAATCAGAACTCTTCACTGATCCTTGTCCAGTCTCATTACATTTCTTTTGTTCAGTCCTGGAATTTGTCTACCTCACTGTGGACTCTCTCCCTACACTCCAGTGCATCTACCTCTCCCCCGTCTTAGAGTCATCCATGAACTTTTTTAGGGTGAAATCCATCACATCATCCAGATCATTAATGAAGATGTTAAAACTGGCTCCAGGACCAACCCCTGGGATGTTCTGCTTTATACTGGCCGCCAACCAGACATCGAGCCATTGATCGCTACTCAGTGAGCCAGATGATCTACCCAACTTTCTCTACCTTCTATAGTCCATTCATCCAATCCATACTTCTTGCAGCAAGAATACTGTGGAAGACCATATCAAAAGCTTTGTTAAAGTGCAGGTATATTGTGTCCACCATTTTCCCCATATCCACAGAGCCAGTTATTGCATCACAGAAAGCAATTAGTTAGGTCAGACATGACTTGCTCTTGTTGAATCCATTTTGACTGCTCCTGATAAAAGGAATGATAAAGTAAAAACAGGTTAAAAAATCTGACCCTCAGAATAGGAAGGTAGACCCTGAATATTTGCATCTCTGGGAACATTCTTCCAAGTACACTCAGCAAAATACCTATTTCGGACACTCAATAATGCTAATAGTAATTAACTCCTCAGTTTTAAGAAGATGCAAAAGGCATTGATTTTGTACAGATGCCAGAGAATTCCCACTCAACTCCTCCTACATGTAGTGAAATACTGGAGACTAGCAACTTAAAAAAATAATAATCCTTTTGTTAACACTCTTGC
Organism: Carettochelys insculpta; assembly: GCF_033958435.1. Lineage (NCBI taxonomy): Eukaryota > Metazoa > Chordata > Testudines > Carettochelyidae > Carettochelys > Carettochelys insculpta. Next base: position 158,319,901 of record NC_134138.1, on the reverse strand, counting down.
AAACGCCTTTTAATCTTATCTCAACAAGACGTAGTCTAAGAGAAGCATTAACTGCTTTGCATTAAAAATATATTGTATTTATGTATTTTTATTTCTTTATAGGCATTTTGGTGTTCATCTTTGTAGTTTCTGAGTACTTCATCATATTAAGAATACAAATTACACCAATCAGGGGGAATTCTCTGCCTTTGTTATTTTGCTAAGAAGTTGCATAACCACTATGATTTAGTGGTAACCGTTCACATACTATTTAGCACAGTAGAGAAAGGATCAGCACAAGAAAGGCAAGAAAGCTAGGAAAATTATAGTGTCACAAGTCAACTTCACAAGCCTTTTACTCCTGTTACCTCAACCAGAACTCTACAATTTCCCATTTAGGAAACTTTTCATGGCACATTGACAGGAGCCTCAGACAGGGTAATGAAAGACAAATTCCATAACGCAAAAGGCAGAGGAGTTGACAATGAGATCACAGAACTGACCCCTGACCTAGTCAGCATTTTCTTCTCTCTCTCTTGCCCTGTTTACTGTTGCAGGTTTGCTTATTATGTGCACCAGTTTCAATTGTGACACTGAGCCCATTATCACTGTGGCTTTTCTCCTCCCCTTAAACAATTGTTTGGAAAATGGCCCCAACAATGTGGAAAAGATGCTGATAAGTACAGAAAAGAAAGGTTAATGAGAAAACCTTAGAGTTGCCTGGAGTATATTGAAGGAGCTGAAAAGAAGAATAGCATTTCTACTGCTAGTGATAAGAGGAAAGATTGATACAATTCTTGTGTGTGTGTGTGTGTGTGCGCGCGCATGCCTGCCTGTGCCATCAGCCACTGTTACCAGGACCATAGGACAAATAGTAGTACTACATTTCCTGAAGTCACTTGAAATTTCAAGTCTCTAAGGGCCAGAGAATCAAGGTTTCCATCTTCCTTCATTTGTAATTGTCCTTTCTCATGCCTCCTGCAGAAGAATATTATATATTATATAAATATCACCATCTTGGCCTGCAGAAGGGGAAGAAAGAATATTTCAGTCTATGGACTATTCTTTAAATTAGCTTGTATGTTTTACCCTTACAGCGGTGTGTGATCAGTGTTCTTCTGAACACCTCACTGCTGTCATATATAGGAATTACAGCCCCAGATTCGTTGCAGAATATGGCAATGGCAGCACAATTGCTTTTCCATTATCATTTCTACAAAAATGAGGAGTTAATATGCAGATTTTTTTTTATTGTGCCCTATTGTGTTTTTCTCAAGTAATATAAAGTTTAGTGGGTTTTTTTTAAAGAGGACACTACTAAAATGCAAATCTGGCTACAAAGACTGTTAAAACATTTCCCAATACTATCTGCCCTATTTTCTTTTTTCCTTAGGGTCACATCTACATTTTTACTGGGACAACTCCCATATGCATCCAGAATGGTTGAAAAATTAGCTCCATAGTCAAATTCATGTGACAACCAGTAAGTATGAACTTATTTCAGAGTCAGTTAGCTCCAATTCCAGATTGACAGATGCAGTCACCTGCTTCCTGAATAGGTAGCTCAATATTTGTTAAGATCCTGCCATTGGAAAAACCTGGATTCTCCTTTGCTAAGGGCACTTAGGACTCTACAAATGAAAATATTCAAATTAAGAACAAAGTCCTTTACTAATTGCATCTGGTTGTTGTGAAAAGGCCATTTCCTTCTGTTTTTGTAAGAACTATTTCTCTGATGATTTTTAAAATTAGATGTGTCAGCCTTCATTCTTTAGGAAAAACAACTCTTCGATATTTTCAAAATGGGAAGTTTTACTAGAAAAACTCCCTTTAACTTGAAACCAGACTGGTAGGGGAAATCAAAAGTCATAAAGGAGTAACCTTAAAATGTTTTAAAGTATTTGTCTTCAGATTATCACATAACAGAGGCCAGGATGTCAACTGAAGCATGACCAGATGAAGCAAACCCTTCTGGTCTGAGGAACAAGGGCTGAAATATTACAGTAGGCCTTGTTGCAATATAAGTCCTTCCAGTTCTGATTAGTACATTCAGGAGCACAGTCAAAACATGTGACTTATTAGTTGTAGGCATGGTAGTTGCAATAGCAGAGGTAATAGTACAGTTGCATCCAGCTCCTGTCAGACTCAGGGTCCTACTGTTTCACGTTCTTCACAACCATAAAAACAGAGTGTCTAGTCTAGAAAGTTTATAAATCAGAATGAACTGAACTTTCTTGAACCAATGAAAATATGTAGTTCTGGTTTTAGCTGCTCTCATTTTACCTAAACCAGTAAGCCCAATCTTGATGCTAACTAAGTTTCTTCTTTATCAGGAAGAAACTTGGTATTCTTTAAAACTTTATCATTCAATTATTATAAATTCTTATATTATACTCATTTTAAAAGTCTTCAACCCTGACTTTTCTATTCTTCTTTCTCTGACTTGCTCCTTTATCAGAAATAAGTTGGATATGAAAAATACTCACTTTTTAAAAAGTTTCCTCTAGAGAGTTTTCTTTTCTTGGGCCATTAGCTGCCTTCATTACTCTGGCAGGACATTTATCAGGTTCAAGCAAGTTTTGTTTGTTTAGAAAGGACCACAAATCAAATAAAATATCACAAAACACCCAAGGATCACCTATCTCTTGCTGAACTTATTAAAGGTATTCTGTATTGTACTAGTGACATGCAAACCAAAATATTCCTATTAGATTCTGTACTAACACTTTAACACAATATACTGGGTAAGAAATAAAGATGGAACTTTTCAATTATTAATACAAAAAAGAAATAATGGTCTCCAGTATCATACCAATTCAACACAAAAAGCAATTTGCTCCAGAGGAGTAGACATTAATTGAAAGGCTGACCTTAACTTGGTATAGCTCAGACAAGATCAGCAGAGTGGAGGGACTGACGGACTGCAGATCTCTGGAGGGGCCGCCGTTTGTTGATGTGATGTTTCGGATGAGGCAGCACATGCTGTCTCACTACAGGGACTTGTTAAGCTGCTGAAATTAGTGAAGGAAGGAAAAGTGCACAGTTTGTACACAGGCTTCTGGCATTTTTCAGAGTATGGGGCCAAGAGGGTCATACCTCTCAGCATCGACCTGTGGGCTTGCCTGGCTCATGTTCCCTAAGCTTTTGTTAAAATCAGGAGAAAACACGTTGTAGAAAGGTCCTTCTCTTTGATCCAGTTTGGTTCCTGAATTTGGATTTTCCACTGGTTTTATTTCACCAAACTGTGTCTACAAGTTTATCCTGCATAATTTTGGTGATCACCAGTGATCTCTGCAGCTAGTCAGAATCTCACTATAGTGCATCCCGGTCATGAAAAAGCTTGGCTCTTGGAGGAATAAACTTGTTTATGCTAAACATTGCTTCAAGAAATAGCATACTTGTTGCCAGGTGTGACTAAGTGAATGTCCTCTTCAAATTAACTTTTTTTCTTAAGGAAACTGAAATAAAAAATTAATGATTGACTGCAGTCAAAATCCTGCATCCAAACATTTTGTGCTTGGTGAACACCCCAGTCTTGGATCTGAATATTATTTCTAAGATGCATTTCTACAGCACAAATTCAAATTAAAACAGTTTTACTGGACTTAGCCAGAAGTAATTTAATGCAGTGTGATGTGACATCACAATCATGTTTCAGAAATTCTTCACCTGTAGAAGAAAAGTTCTCAAATGGAGGTCCACACAGCGAATTGAGAGTGGTTGTGGTATACTGGCTGAAGATGTGGTGCTGCCACCTCCTCCTTATTTCTAGCTGTCAGATCACATCAAGAGAAACCCACACATAGAAGAAATATTTCACAATATTGTTTTCCCATGTAAGTAATGGTGTTATTTGCCACAGCTCTAACATGGAATAATGAATAGGAACTGAAGTTTGAACTGCTGCCCACTTCAGCCTTATCAGAAAATTTAAATCACAGTCAAATTGGGTAAGATAATATTTCTCTGTGTAGTAGAAAATTGGGCAGGAGATCACACGAGGTCAGTGAGCTCACATTAGTGATCTTGGTGTAACAGAGAAGCAGAATAACAAGTCTGGGGAGTGGTGGTAGCATAGCTTTCACTGTTAGGGACAGTGTGGGATTGCACTGGCTGAAGGGGAACACAATGCTTTCTGGAACTCCCTAGTTTCATTGAAAACAGTAATTTGCTACATTTTGCTAAAGCAGGTGTGGGCAAGTTACAGCCCAGGGGCTGGATCTGACACACTAAGCCTTTTAACACAGACTGGGTACGTCTACCCTAGCAAGTACATTCGAAATCCAGATGGAAAGAGCGAGTTCTTTCAAAAGAACCCACAGAGCATCTACACACACACGGCACTCTTTTGAAATTAACTTCAAAAGAATTCCCCCATTCTTTCGAAGTCGGTCCTCCCATCCTGGGATGGGAAGACTAACGTCCTTTGAAAGATTATTTCAAAAGAACGCCTATGTAGACACTCCGCGGCCCTCTCTTTTGAAAGAGTGGGTCTTCCATCTCTGCGATCAGCTGGCAGGTGGCAGCGCCACTCCCAGCACAAGCAGAGGTCTATGGCTGCAGTGTCCGGCCACATTACAGGATGCAGGCTCCCAGAATGCCCCAGGCAGGAAGCTGAGAGCATGCGGGCAGCATGGAGCCCATGCTACTGCATAACCTGCTCTCTGGCACAATGCACCAGCCAGCCCGGTGCTCTCCTTGGCACCATGGCCAGCACCCCTACCCCCACCCACCCCAGGGGCCCCCCAAAGAAACCAGGGAGCCCTCCCAGGAGGGGAGCCAGCCCCCCAAGCACAGGCCCCTCCTGAACTGAAGCCAAGGTGTGGGACCTTCTCGCCCTCTGGGCAGACGAAAACATCCTGTACCAGACGGGGGTACGGCACAGGAATGAGGCAGCGTTCCAGCACCTCGCCACGGGCCTCACCAGCCAGGGTCATCCCACCTGAACCCCGGCCCAGGTGAGGTCTAAGGTGAAGAAGCTGCGTCAGGGATACTGTGGGGCCCAGGACACGGCTGAGCAGTCAGGGGCAGTGCCCACCAGCTGCCCCTACTGTAAAGACCTGGACTACCTCCTTTGGCCCAAGGAGGCGGGACCCCCCAGCCATACTGTTGGACACAATGATCTGGGCATCAGAGCAGGAGCCCGAGATGGGGACAGAGAAGGACCGTCCCAGACCCGCACCCGGCACCAGGTGCCCATGGAGGACGGAAACCACTAGCAATGACAAGGGCTCAAGTGAGGGGGCCCTCATCATCAACATCCTATCTGGGCTGTCCGCCGGGTCCCATCTGTCCGTACCTCGCCCGACTTCCTGGAGGGACCCACATGTAGGCGGCCCGCACACTGGGACTGAAGAGGGGGCATCCAGTCTCGCTGAGGGTTGCTGCAGCCCCCCCATGTGCCCACCACCCTGGGGCCTGTGAATCCCAGAGAGCCATGATCCAGGGCCTGGACGGGGGGCTGAAATGTTGTGCTCAGCACCACGTGGGCGGGACAGCACCACGGACCGGTGGCTCTGGAGGGACTGTGGGGGGCAGCATGGGGCAGCCCATGCCCTTGGCACCCATGCAGGGAACCCCCAGACATGGGCATCACAGGGCACCAGGTGTGGGGGGCGTCACAAAGGTCAGTGCTTGGGACTCATGCCCTCCCCACCACACCGGTCTCCCCTTTTGTTTCCACAGCTTCCATAGCCAGTGGCTGGACCAGCCTCACCACCAAGGGTGAGGGAGAGCTACCCGGACCCTGCACTGTCCCTGCGTGGTCCCACCGCCAGGCTGTCCACCAGCGCCACCTGGCTGGGGAAGAAGATACAGGGGAGGCTGCCCACACTGCAACAATGCAGGACCTTTCCAGCGTGCTGCAGGAGTGGCTGGAGATGGGGCAGTGGGCCTGGGAGTGGGGGGGTGGCCAACCTCAACACCCTGACCCAGGCCATGGCTGGCCGCCCAGCCCTGACTTCCAACCTATCACCACCCACTCCCACAACTGCCCCTCCTGCCCCCCCACCCCATCATCCCCCATCCTCTCAACCCCGCCTCCCCTGTCCCCCCTCGGCCTCCCCCATTCCAACTTCCCCCCACTCCCCAGTCTGCCCTCCAATCCCCCCACCCACAGGGAACCCCCACCACAAATGCCCAACCTCGCTGCCCTGATCCTGACCCACCTGCCCCCGGCCATCCTCATCCAGCTGGCCCACATGCTGCTGGTGAGGGCCAGCCAGGGGGAGGCCATGGCTCCCACCCCCTGCTTCTCCCGCACTGACACCACACAGCTGGCAGAGGCCTCGCCCCAGGTGCACCCCTACCTGCCTATGGCACTGGCACTGGCCCCGGCCCAGCCCTGATAGGGCCGCTGGACATGGGAGAGGTGGGCAGGTTGTGGGTGACAGGGATCATGCCTATTGAGCTCCCAGGAGTACTAAGCTGCCCACCTCCTGGGAGACCACCCAGGGCCTCACCATCCCTGTAAATAGTTATCCCCTACCCCCACCACCCATTCTGTCCCGCTGTAAATAGTTACCACCTGCCCCAACCACCCATTCTACCCCCTGTAAACAGTTGTCAGGAAGACTTGCTTTGTTATTTATATAAAATGTTTATTTTTGTGTTCCATCCCATGTCCCCTGTGCATGTGTGGTGGGGGCGGAGGGAGTGTGCAGTTTGGTGGTGTGTGTATTTGTGCATGTGCAGGATGGTGGTGTGTGTTTGCAGGGTGGGGGGGCTCACCATGCACCCCTCTCAAAGGCCTTGCACACATGCACCCTGTCCTGATGGGCCAGGCAACACAGGGTGCCAGGGGGCCCACCCCTGCATGTAGGGCTTGTTCTTGGCCTCCTTGAGATTATGCAGGGTGCAGCAGGCCCTGACCACTGATAGGACATTGACCAGGCCCATCTCCCGCCTCATGTGGAGCATCTGAAGTGCCCCTTGAGGTGGCCGAATGCCCACTCCACAGTATTGCAGGCCCGGTTTAACCACTCATTAAAATGGCCCTGGCTCGGCTGGGAGTGCCCCGTGTATGGCTTCATGAGCCCGTGCTGCAGGGGGTAGGCTGCATCCTCCACAATACACGGTGGCATTGTCTTGTCCCCGATGGGCAGCTCCCACTGGGGGAGGAAGGTCCCCTCGGCCATGCTGCATCCCAGACCCAAGTTCCTGAAAACCATGGCATAATGGGCGCAGCCAGACCAGCCCATGCAGATGTCCTGGAACCAGCCATTGGCATTGATGAGCGCCTGCAGGACCACAGAGTCGTAGGTCTTCCAATTCACATAGGCCCTGTGACTGTGCTTTGGGGCCGGGATGGCAATGTGGGTGCTGTTCAGGGCCCCGAAGCAGCTGGGGAAGCCCAGCTCCTGGATGTCCTGCATAACGTTGTCCAGGTCCCCAGCGGGGATCAACTGCCTTGTTGATGGCACGGATGACCTGCAAGGCAGTGAGGGGGCATGCTCATGAGTGTGGCCTGGGCTGCATCCTGCACACCCATCCCCCACCACTCCCCACCTCTGTCCCCAGCGGGGGATGTCCCAACACTCCCCAATAGGGCCCCTTGGTAGGGTGCCCTGCCTCCTGCTCCCCTCATGCAGTTTGGGTGTGGCCTGGCCATAGCTTACCTCTATGAGGATGGCCCCAACAGTGGCCTTGCCCGCCCCGAACTGGTGGCCGATGGATCGGTAACTGTCTGGGGTGGCCAGCTTCCATAGGCCGATGGCCACCCTTTTCTGTAGGGCCTCATGAGGGTGTTCCAGTGCTGGAGGACTGGGGCAAGCCAGTGGCACAGCTCCAGGAATGTCCCCTTGGTCATTCTGAAGTTCTGTAGACACTAGTCATCACCCCAGTCCTCCAGCACCAGCTGGTCCCACCAGTTGCTGCTTGTGGGGAAGCTCCACAGGCAGTGGGTGAGCTGGGGGACCAGCTGGGGACATTGCACCATGAGGATGGCCTATGGGAGGGCGGCTAGCAGAGAGGCCACCTGGAGCCACTGGAGCACAGTGGCCAGGACCACAGTCAATGCGCTGGTCATGGACTCAATGCTGGTGTGCTGCTGCTCGGGTCCATGAGGGCCCGGGATGCTCGCTCTGCACTTTCTTTCTCTCTCCCTCTCAGTCTCTCCCTCTTCTCTGCCTGGGGACAGGCCTGTGGTGGAAAGCCCTTAAAGGGGTCAGTGGGTGGCAGCCCCGGAAGGGCTCATCCTCCATGTGACCCTGCCTGCAATGCTTCCTGCACCTACTCTTTCGAAAGAGCGCTCTGATGTGTGTAGATACTGTCTTTCAAAATTGCGCTGGGGGGGCCTTTCAAAATAATGGATCTAAATTTCAGTCCCTGCTGGAGTGTGTGGATGCTCCACTTCAAAAGAGCATCTTTCGATGTTCTCTTTCGAAAGATGTTCTTTCAAAACAGCTGTAGTATAGACGCAACAAGAAGTCATAATATGTTCTCCCAGAGCAAAAAAAAAAGTCAAGAATATGAGGGAAAGGGGGTAGCACAATAAGCGTAACAGCAATCGGTTGCATGATTACATATTGCACAGCTTGACAAAGGGAGTGTTTGAGAGAGAGAGAGTGAGAGAAAGTTTTAATACGTCTTTCTTTCAAAATTCTGATGGAACAGTGAGAATATTTTACTTAACTTTGTGGGTTTTTACACCCTGAATTTCACTTATGCTGGGTCTACATGTGCAAGTAATTTTGAAATCCTCGGCTGTCTTTTGAAAGAACGTGAGGAGCATTTACATGTACAGTGGGTTCTTTCCAAAGGAAAGTGGAGGAATTCAGTGCAGAATTTGAAATCCTTACACAGATCCCCTATTAGGAAGAGGGTTCCATTTTGAAATTATCTTTTGAAAGAAGACACACATAGGCTACATCTACACGTGAAGCCTACTTCGAAGTAGCTTATTTCGATGTAGTGATAACGCCTCCACGTCCTCCAGGGCTGGCAACGTCGATGTTCAACTTCGATGTTGCACAGCACCACATCGAAATAGGCGCTGCGAGGGAACGTCTACACGCCAAAGTAGCACACATCGAAATAAGGGTGCCAGGCACAGCTGCAGACAGGGTCACAGGGCGGACTCAACAGCAAGCCACTCCCTTAAAGGGCCCCTCCCAGACACAGTTGCACTAAACAACACAAGATCCACAGAGCCGACAACTGGTTGCAGACCCTGTGCATGCAGCATGGATCCCCAGCTGCAGGAGCAGCAGCCAGAAGCCCTGGGCTAAGGGCTGCTGCACACGATGACCATAGAGCCCCGCAGGGGCTGGAGAGAGAGCATCTCTCAACCCCTCAGCTGATGGCCGCCATGGCGGACCCCGCAATTTCGATGTTGTGGGACGCGCAATGACTACACTGTCCATACTTCGACGTTGAACGTTGAAGTAGGGCGCTATTCCCATCCCCTCATGGGGTTAGCGGCTTCAACGTCTCGCTGCCTAACATCGATGTTAACATCGAAATAGCACCCAACACGTGTAGCCGTGACGGGCGCTATTTCGAAGTTAGTGCTGCTACTTCGAAGTAGTGTGCACGTGTAGACATGGTTATAGACACTCCATGGACCACTCTTTCAAAAGAGAACTCCTCCTTAGGTGCCTGTCGGCTGAAGCTCAGAGCTCCCCTGGCCTGCAGCAGTGGAGCTCTATGATCCCTTTGTCTGGCTAACCCTTAAAGCTGTATGGACCCAGAAATCACATGGCAGGAAGCTCAGAGCATGCTAGCACCACAGCCAGGAGCTCAGTGCAAGCATGCCCTCTCTCACCCATGGAAAACTAAAGAAGAAATAATGGCTAGCAGCCACCCACCACAAGTGCCCCAGGGTCCCCCATTCAGAGCCCTCACAGGGCTCCCAGGATCCAGCAGCAGAAAAAAAAAGAGCTCTCTCCTGGACAGAGCCAGAATTAAGAAACCTCCTCTGACTGTGGAAGGAGGAGAAGGTGTTGAGGGAGATGAAGGCGAAGCATTGCAATGCCATAGCCTTTGCCCACATGGCCCATGGACTCAGCTCCTGGGGACACCTAGAGTGCACTCTGGACCAAGTCCAGAGCAAGGTTCAGTAGCTCCAGCAGGGCTACACTCAGGCCCAGGATGAGGCTGGATGCTCAGGGGCAGGTCTCTCCACTTGCCTCTACTACTGGGTGCTCTGGTCCATCCTGGAGTCCCAGGACAGCTCAACACCATCCACTGCCCTGCACACAGCTGGGGACAAGATGCAGCCAGAGGCACAGGAAGACCCAGGTGCAGGGAGCCAGGAGCCAGACCCCACCATGGAGTAGTGAAGTGATGAGGGGGATCTCATCATCCATGTGCCATCCAGGTCATTCAGCTGGGTGACTGGGAGCTGGGCATTGCCGGACTCTGGTAAGTCCCCAGTGGGACACACTCCCCGGCTTGTGGGTAGGAGGCAAAACTGCTGCCAGCAAGCTATGCACATGCCTAGCATTCCCAGCCCACACACATCCCAGCTCGCTGGCACCCATAACAGCCACTGGTGACAACCAGCACCTGCTCAGTGGACAGCGCCATGGCCTGTGGGTGCAGCAAGAGGTAGGTGGCACTGGCCCACACCCGGGGATAGTCCCACATCAGCAGGGAATCTCTACATGCCTGTGATACCCCATGGCTGCTGTTCCTTGGGGTGGGGAGTGTTGCCTCTGGGGTGTTGCCCAGGGGGGTTGTTGCCCGAGGGTGGTTTGTGTTACTCCCAAGGGGAGGGTTCAAGTGTTGCCCCCATGGGGGGTTGCTCATAAAGGGGGGGTTTCCTCCAGGGGTTGTATGTTTCCCCTAAGGGGGGGTACCCCAGGGCTTTTCCCTCAAGGCCATGGGGGTTGGCCCCAAGGGCATGGCCCCAAGGACTTTGAGAAGCAGCTGAAGCGCTGTCCTTCTCTCCAAACAGGTATGTCATCTGAGGGCTGAGAGAGTTCCATGCCTTCTGTTATCCTGGAACACCCCCTGGAGGAGGTGGAGAGGGCCCAAGCACATCACCCAGAAGCACCACATCATTCTGGTGGCTGGAGACCTCAGTGGTGGTCAGGGGATGACACTATCAGCTGCGGTCAGGCCATGGTGGCAAAGAAATGCCTTTGGCTGGGGGAGGCCGACATGGGCTGGCAGAGGGTGGTCTAGGACCGGCTAATCTCCAACCTGGAGGATATTAGCAGCATCATATGGGAGCACGTGTCCAACATGGCCCACATTCTGGCCCCCTTCACCACCTCCCCACTGAGCCTGATCCTGCTGAATCCCTCCCAGCTCTACTGGCACATACTTCCTACCCCATCACAGCCTCACTGCAAACCCTGAACCTGGGGAAGGAAGGGATGTCAGAGCCAATGGGGCTGTCAGCCTTCCACCCCTGCCCCTGAGTGATCTCTCCGACCCCACCCCCACCTGGTTCAGGTTCCTCCCATCACCCCACCCAGTTCAGGTCCCTCCCAGCCCCCCAATGTACATAGGTTGTTCCCCTCCCCATTGTACATAGTTTTTGAGTTAAATATCCAAGAGTTGTAAAATAGTGGTTTAAAGTAAAAGTTTTAATTTTCAAGGATCCCTGTGTCCTGTGTTCTTGGTATTGGGATGGTGGGAGTTGATGTGTGGTTGTGGGGGTGGTGGACAGGGTGAAGCGTGGCTGTGGGTGGGCATCAGTGCAAACCATGAATGAAGCTCTCACAGAGGGCCTTTCTGATGCAAATCCTGTCCTGGTGAGCCTGGCAACTGGGGGTGCTGGCTGGCTGCTCATATCTGGGGCTGGACTCAGCCACCCACCCCTGCACAAATGCTTATCCCTTGCCTTCCATGGTGTTGTGGAAGGCACAGTAGGTGCCCACAACCGTGGGACATTCTGTACTCGGACCTGCAGGAGTGAGAGAAGGCACCACCACCACCTCTTCAGGCCCCCAAAGGTTCACTCCAAAATGTTGTGGGCCTGGTTGAGGTGGATGTTAAATGCCTCCTGTGTGGGGCCAAGGTGGCCAGTATTTGGGCACATTAATCACAACTGCAGCGGGTAGACAGCATTCACCACCATGCAAAGTGTCAAGGTGATGTTCCTGACCGAGAGCTCCCACTGGGGGATGAAGGTCCCAGCCTCCATGCACCAGCAGAAGCCTGAATTCTGGAACACGTATGTTGTGTGTCTGGCCCACCCAGCCCATATAGATGTCCATGAACCAGCCTTTGTGATCCCCTGGGGCCTGGAGGACTACCGAGTGGTACCCTTGCTGTTGATATACTGGCAGGCACTGTGTGTTGGGGCATGGATGGGAATGAGCATCCCATCTAGGGAGCTAAAGCAGTTTGGGAATCTGAGTGCAGGAAATCCACCAATGGCTGCATCCAGATCCCCCACAAGGATGACTCTGTGGAGCAATATCAAAGAGCACTTTAACTTCTGAACCAATTGACTTTAATTAGGCCCCTTGTGGAGTAAGATACTCCTCCATATGAATATGAGTATCAGAATATGGCCCCTTATTTGTTAGCTTGTTTGTTTAATTTTTTAGACTCGATTGTAAAATCCTTACTCACCTCATTATTTTTCAGTTGTTCTATTTATAACTGCTTACCCATGGGTGTAGATATTTCAAGACAATGAAAAAAGTAAAACATGTCACTATTACAACTTCAAATGTACTTTCTGGCCTTTTTGTTTCTAGAGACTTATGGGGTTCCTCTGACCATCAGCTGCAGAAAGGAAGCTCTCAGTTATACATCTTGATCAGTGTCTCCTTTTGCTTCTCAGTTTCCTTCACGCCTCTGCTTACAGTGCCTTTTGAAGTTGCAAGATTCAGGAGCTATACTTAACCTGCAGTTCTTCCCAACTTCACAATGCATTTTATAAATCTTTGAACCTCTCATACTTTGTTCTGTACTGTATGGAATTAAGTGGAAATTGACTTCTGCAGAAGCCATTACCAAGACGTATTGATCTGAGAATATAACATTTTCTTAGGCAAAACTAAAGCTAAACTTGAAGGTTGGAGACTAAATATTATCCGGTCTTGACAGCTTTGATTGTTTACGTGCCTGGACCATATTTCTGTTTATGAATAATCTATTCTCTTTCTTACTATTCTCCCCCTGAACTCACAGAAAATATCTATGTTTGTTTCCACGTAGTAGTTCAAAGTATCTCTTTTTAAAATTTTAGTGAGGGCACTGCTCCGTAGGCTTTTCCTCAGGCCTGAGAAAGGTCTGTTGTTTCTAAATTTCTACAGCAGTTCTTTGTAACATTATACCTGCCTAGAGTTGAATTGCTTTCCACCTCCGGCACCAATGACATGAATAACATACATGTGTATGTTTTGGAGATTAGGTAAAGTTTTTTGGCATCTTATGAGCCTGGGCCACCAAAAAGAGAGAATTAGAACTGTTTTTTAGTGATTTTTTTAAAAATTCTTTTGTAAATTATATGTGGGCATTTCTGATTGCTCTGGATAAACCCAAAATTCTTTTTAAGAAATGTTAATTAAAAAAACCCTTTTCTAATTATGAAACTTTTACCTTTTTGTGAGGGGACTAGAGAGCAATTATATAATATTTCCATATGAAGGTAATCCTGACTATCATATACAGCATCTCATTTTCACACAAAGTTTTATAAAATCTTTAAATGGGTAAATGTAAATATCATACTTGATTTGCTCTTTAAATCTTTTACTCAATGGGTTTTTGACAGTCTCGTGACAAATATGGGAATGACTGGCCACTTTTCTTGCTTGCTTGCCTTCTGTCACACGCATTATTTGTTCTAAGTAACAGAGAGAAAGCCGTCCTAGTCTATATACTGTCAAAACAAAAAAAGCGGTCATACCAGAACAGACTTAATATTTTTTTGGTTCTCTGTGCCTTAAATATTGAGTCTGTTCTTGTATGGCTATGGTCTGAAGAAGTGGGTCTGTCCCACGGAAGCTCACAGCCTAATAAATTATTTTGTTAGTCTTTAAAGTGCTACTTGACTGTTTTTTGGTTTTATTTGTTCTAAGCTGGTGTAAGCTGTTCTAAGCTGGTGTAAGACCTACTTAAACTATATTTCTCTAAGGCTGCATCTACATTAGAACAATCTTTCAGATGAAGCTCCTGTGCAAGAAATCTTCCAAAAAATTTTCTTTCAAAAGGGTGTGTCCGCACACAAAAAATTGGATCAAAAAATCCATCTGCTCTTTTGATAGAGAGCATCCACACAGCCCCCACTCTGTTGGAAGAATGGGCCAGGGATTGAAAAATCCAGTGCCATGAGGACTGCTTGTTTGAAAAGAGGGCCCACAGAGTATCTACACCTGCTTTTTCTTCAAAATAAAGCACTCTTCCTGACCTGGGACAGGAAGAGAACTTCCTGAAGAAGAGCCGTGTTCTTTCCATTTTGGTGTAGATGCTCCATGAGTTCTTTCAAAAAAGAGGCAGATTTTCCGAAAGACCTTGCTAGTGTAGACACAGCTTTAGACTGAATGCCCATGCTCTAGAAATAGAAATCAAAGAAGTCTGTGAGTCTTAATAGTAGTGTTGAATGTAAACATGCCGGGTGGCAGGATAAGCTATACTATACAGTTTCTGAGAGCCTGTAGGAATTAAATCTAAAACCCTTAAATAACTTCACAATTTTACAGATGTTTACTTAATTGGTGTTAAATACTAAAGCCACTATTTGTAATATGGACTTTCCAACAAAAACTGATCTGAGAAATAGTTTCCTTAGCATCAAGGATACAACAGTCTTTGAACAGCTGTCCAAGAAAAAAAAATCTGGACCAATAGCCCCGCAACAGAAGTCCATCAATGTCTAGATCACAGATGTGTGCATCCACTAAAATAATTACATACTCTATATACAATAGACTTTAACTATACACCCTACACTTCCTGCCTGGCAACGAAGATGTGGATTAGAATTAACAAAAACAAACTCTCAATAACTAACATTCCAGTATGGTTACTGTGCAGTACCACCCAGAGATGTGTCACAAATCCACTTCCTCTCAAGGGGACCTAATATGCAAATATCTACATAGGTCTGCAGTGACCTGGGAACAAGAGGGGTATCACATTTATCATTCTGTACTAAAGGAAATACTGTTTACTCCTCTAACTAATAAAACCTTAGATGTCTCAAAATGTGAAGAAAAAACGATTCACAGAAAATTTTCAAATGCCTGAGATTGGACAATTACACTTAGTAGGTGACTGGACTCATTATAGAATTGACATTACCTGGCATGCATGTATTTGAACCCCTGGCATTCATGTATGAGATCCTATCTGATTTTTTAATTGAAATATCTGAACTCCCAATTTCTGAGCTCCTTTTCCTGGCCAACCTCAATGTCTGCCAGTGTAATTGCACAGATTTCAAAGGAAGTATGCCAGCAGAGTACCTGGCCCAGGCTTTTCAGTATAAAAATTAGGTAACACAAAATATAAGCAAATAAGAGTCACTCTTTCTATATATAGTTTCATTTTTACATCTTCAATCTAGTATCTTTAGTCACAGCATTTAGAGTTATTTCCACTGCAATGACAGGTGTGATCATTTACTGATGCATTTAACAATATTCCCATCCAAATCTTGTGTAACATATCATTTTCCCTATGTGTGAAAAGCATTAATCACAGGCAACATACAGATGATCTATTCATTTGTATCCAGATGCATCACTTCTGTATTTCAGACACAACACATCAGACAATGAGTAAGGCACATTTCTTCCATATGTGCAGCCTCTTCTTTACATAGCAACAGGTAATTAATATTATACACAGACATTCACAAAATGACACCTCTGTACCTTGCCAAGGGTTTCATTTTCAAATGTATAATGTTGTCATGTTTTCAAATATTTTAATCTTTGGATAAAAGAAGGTCATCCTTTAAAAGTTTTAGAATGTTTTGATAGAAATCAATATTGTGAAGGTCAAGCTAGCTGCAAAACATTTTCTGAATGTTTTATTTATTGGACTTACAGTTTTACAAATTATTCCCATGGGCTCCAACAAATTATAATCCCTGGTCATGGTTCTTCCAGGATGAGAACACCCTGGGAAATTGGTAATTTTGGTTATTAAAAGACATTTAAATACACTATAACCCCTGAAAATTAGCTCCATTCTAAGACTAAGAATATAGAGGCTATTTCTTTTATATGGGTTTTAATTCTAAAAGACTGTTGTGCAGCAAGGACTGTAAAGGGATGTTGAAAAGGTTGTTGGATCAATATTATGACCTACCTTAAAGATGGAACCATTTGTAAATCTTTAACTTCAGGATTTTACTCTTGTATTGTTTCTTTCAAAACATTTTTTCAACAAAGTATTTGAAGAAGGCCTGCAAGTGTATATCATCATTTTGATACAGTATTTATAATATGTGCCTCTGGAATGTAGTTTTATACATAACTTAACGGGAAAACTGGTGCTGTTTTTTGTAAAACAAGAGGTGTCAGTATTCAGTCGGCTCCCCACCCCCAGCCAATCTCAAGACTGGGGCTGCCAAAGTGCCAATAAGTTCTGTCACTAAAAAAGCACTGAGGAAAACTATACAACATCTCTAACATGGTAAATTATGTGCATATATGGACTTATAGTTGAAACTATCATTATAGTAGATATCTTTATAGTCAACATATAATTTTTTGCAAAGCAGTTTGATGAAGGTGAGATGACAGATGAAAGAATAATATCCATTCTGGGTCACAATTCAGGCTATTGTGTTATGATGAAATATGGATTTACAAAAACTGTATTATAGTGGAACTAGTGTTCCACTGTAGTTATGACTAAGAAGCTCTTTCTGTTGAAAGCCTGACTCTTCTTAGTGCTCTAAACTCTGTACTGTTTCTTGGACTGTGGTTACCTTGAAACCTGGTGTATCTCACAGGAGTCCCAGGACCTCTAATGTGGGGTGAGGGGGCAAAAGCGGCAGCTGCCCCACACCCAGCAATTTAAAGGCCCCAGGAAGCACAATCTGGGCAGAGCTAGTCCTCAGCTCTACCTCTTCCATGCAAGGCCAGCCTCTTCCTGGAGCCCAGAGTTGAGCCCCACACTTTGCCAAAGGGCCTGACAATTCTGTTGGCAGCCCTAGATAGGCCAGTGGTCCAACACTGGGGAAATTTAGTCAATGAGTTCTGCAATCCAGCCCGCCTCCAGAAACAAAAACAAAAGAAACTAAACCACCCCAAAAACCAAAACCATATTTTCTTAAATGAACATATTCAGGCAAGGGTTTTCTTGGACATGAATAAATCAGACCAGGCTCAGATCGTTATATCAGGGTATCCAGTGGTCTAGAACTCCCTGACATATTGCATGGCAGCCATCAGCCCTCTAGGAGAAGTCCAATTAAAACAATATTTGAAAAAAAGAAAGAAAAATAAAAGCAACCTTCACCAGTTAGGTGCGCAGCTTATGTTCCACCATCTCTTTCTTTTAGGAAGACAGTCCACAGTTCAGGGACCCATTTTGTTAATCAGTTTTGTTCTAATGTAATTAAACCTCAAGCACTGCTCTGGTGAACTCATATTGAGACTCTGTCTCTCTAAATGAATCTTTTTACAAGCCACAAATTTGTTAATCTTCAGTCACTAAAGGGTTCAAGCTTTCAACCACCATCCATGCAGTGATTTCTGTTTAAAGCCTTTGATCTTTCTTTGGTGATTTGATATCTGGGACTGGACATCTCGGCTACGTCTACACGTGCATGGTATATAGAAATAGCTTATTTTGATGTAGCAACATCAAAATAGTCTATTTCGATGAATAACGTCTACACATCCTCCAGGGCTGGCAACGTCGACGTTCAACTTCGACGTTGGGCAACACCACATCGAAATAGGCGCTGCGAGGGAACGTCTACACGCCAAAGTAGCACACATCGAAATAAGGGTGCCAGGAACAGCTGCAGACAGGGTCACAGGGCAGACTCAACAGCAAGCTGCTCCCTTAAAGGGCCCCTCCCAGACACAGTTGCACTAAACAACACAAGATCCACAGAGCCGACAACTGGATGCAGACCCTGTGCATGCAGCATGGATCCCCAGCTGCAGGAGCAGCAGCCAGAAGCCCTGGGCTAAGGGCTGCTGCACATGGTGACCATAGAGCCCCGCAGGGGCTGGAGAGAGAGCATCTCTCAACCCCTCAGCTGATGGCCGCCATGGTGGACCCCGCTATTTCGATGTTGCGGGAAGCGGATCGTCTACACGTGCCCTACTTCGACATTCAACTTCGAAGTAGGGTGCTATTCCCATCCCCTCATGGTGTTAGCGACTTCGAAGTCTCGCAGCTGAACGTCGATTTCAACTTCAAAATAGCGCCCAACACGTGTAGCCATGATGGGCACTATTTCGAAGTTGGCTCCACTACTTCGAAGTAGCGTGCACGTGTAGACACAGCCCTCTTGTTACAGTCACACCCCAAGATATGCCCATTTGAGTTACGAGAATTCAACTTCACGGGGCGTTTCATTTAATACCCCTACTTCAGCTTACGAGGCATTTCTTCACATTTACAAGGACCGATTTGGAGGCTGGCGGCTCTGTTGGCAAGCACCGAGGGGATGGAGTCGGCTGCATTGGTCTTAATGAAGAGGCCGTGCAGGGTGGTGGTGGCGCCCTGTGAGAGGGCAGCAGTCTGGTGTGGGGAGGTAGACTTGCCTGAGTCCTGGCAGTAGATCACAGCCCCACTGCTGCTGCTCACCCCCCCGGGTGGCTAGGGGGCCGCCGCTGCCCGCCCTGCTCTGCTGTGCCTCAGGTGCTGCTCGCCATTTGTGGGCGCTCCCTCCCTTTTAGCACCCGGATCGCCTGCCGCTGCCTCCTCGGCTGCCTCCAGCAAGGCCTCTCTGCCGTGCAGCCCTGCAAGAGAGAGGCATTGCCCCTCACCAGCTGGGGGCCCCCTGTGCCTGCCTAGCTCCCCACACGGCCAGGCCCTGGCAGCACCCCCTCCCCACTTAACCTAAGCTTTGCTCATGCCGGGCTGCCTCCCCGTGCCCTGCTGTGCCCTGCCCTCCACCTTGCACTGGATTTAATGGGATTTGGTGTTGTTTTAGCATAAATGGGTGTACATTTTGGGGCTCAGGAATGCACACATTTTTTTCCCTTTGAAATTAATGGTAATTACATTTTTGACTTATGAGAATTCGCCCTAAGAGGGGTTTTTCAGGAATGAATTACCCTCGTAAGGCGGGGGAAGACTGCATTGTGAACAGATGATCTTTTACTCTGTCTGACTCTTCATATATATTTTGATGCTATAGTCTTCAATGTCAATTGCTTCCTCCACAGATTTTTTTCCTCTTTCATTTTATCAGATGTACAGCCTGTCCATATTTTGATTGATACTCAGTACTCTGTGCATTGATAGGAGCTTTCCTGCTTGGTTATCCCCTTCTGCCCACGGCCCTTCCCCTCCCCCTGCTTTTCCTTTGTTTGGAATGCAGAGCACCTCCACCAGAGTTACTGGCCCAGCATCAGCCCCAGCCTCAGCCCCAGCCCCAGCCCCAGGCCATCTGAATACTTTCCCACCCCTCACAGCACAGAATGCTGAGCAAGCAGGTTGGTTCCAGCACCCCCACCCCAGAGTGCTGGTTGGGCATGCCCAGTTTCAGAGTGCCATGCAGTTGTGTGAATCCAGAACCGCCATTCGCAGGAAGTATGGTCCCCATTTCCAGACCGGGAGTGTTAGGAGGTCAGGATGGTCCTAGTATTTCCCACCCCAGCTTGTAGGGTTTTAGTTTAAAATAAATGGCTAAGGTACAACTAAGAAAGAGATACATTTTAACTAATTAAGCTGGGGTGCAAAAGGAAATAGTTTGGAATCTAACTTCAGGACACGGTCCAAGATCACACCTGCTGGATCTTATAATACCATCTATCATAAAATGCAGAACCCAGAGTCCCAGATGACCTAATGTTCACAGGGAGTGGTAAACATTGTGGCTGTTTCTACACATGCCACTATCTCTGAAAGTAGCATGCTAATAAATGTCCTGAAATATGCTAATGAGGTGTGGATGTAAATTCTGAACACCTCATTAGCATAAGGTCACATGATTTGGAGTGTGGAAGACACTCTTCTGGACTCCAAAATGGTGTGTAGAAGTGCGGCCCGTAGGGGTCTTCCAGAAGGAAGTCCTCCTTCCAGATGCCCTTCTTCCCAAATATTTGCAGGAAGAAGGGGCCTCCGGAAGGAGCTCTTCCTTCTGGAACACCCCCCCGGGGACTGTGCTTCTACATGCTGTTTTGCAGTCCAGAAGAGCATATTCCACACTCCAAGTCATGTGACTTTATGCTAATGAGGCATCAGGAATTTACATCTGTGCCTCATTAGTATATTTTGAGACATTAATTAGTGTGCCACTTTTGGAGAAAGTGGCATGTGTAGAAACAGCCTATGTGTTTAGTGTTTGCATTCTGTTTTGGTAATTGTCACTAAATAGATATTGAGGTTACTACTGTGTAAGGTTCTTTCAACGGTATAAGGCCCAGCAAACCCACAGAAGATAACTTGCCGAACCGTTGGAACCGTGTAAGGATAAGTGCTTTTTGCCAAGAGCCAGAGGAAATGGGAAAGGGTAGGGTGCCTAATTTAACTTATGCCTTGAGCCCATGGAAAGGTAAAGACAGGATGCCCAAGAATATGTGCATAACATTGGGATATTTATGCCCTCCATGTGAGTTATTCTCAGAATGGAGCAAATTTTCAGGGATTATAATATATTTAAAAGTCTTTTAATAACCAAAATTACCTATTTCCCAGGTTAGTCTAATCCTGAAAAAACCATGACCAGGAATTATAATTTGTTGGAGCCCATGGGAATAATTTTTAAACTGTAAATCCAATAAATAAAACATTCAGAAAATATTTTCTGGCTAGCTTGACCTTCACAATATTGTTACATAGGCTTATGATACAACTGCTTAAATATGGGATGCAACTTTACAATATGGTATATGGCTATGACAAATGAGATTAATGTATTCAGTGGTTTTCTGATGTGGCATGCCAAAATTTGACCTTTTGACCTCTGTGTATGGTCTGAGTGTCAGAGATAATTTTTGAAGTCGCTAATAGTCCTACTTACAACAGCTTCATTAATAAATAACTTAAGATACAGACCTTTAACATTCAGACGGTGGTTGGTAGCATTATTTGGTCTTTTGTTAATCAACACACTGCAGGGCTTTGAGCAAGCTCCTAGCTGCATGGGGAAAGAGGAGCTGGGCTGAGCTCCCACTTTGCTTGCTGATGAAAATCTGCTTGCATGCTGCTCTTGGCACCGGTGCTAAGGGTTGCTGACACCTGGTAAGCACTAAACACTTTCCTATAATTCTGATACCTAGTTATACAAAAATAATGTAACCCACTTGCCTAAAAAGGAAATATCTCTTTAGGAGATTTATGGGGTAGAGTTGTGTCTGGGTCATTGTTTCTGGACAGATACACAATTAGCATGCCAGACCCAGAAGTTTCTGGAAATAGGTGTGTTGGTTTTTGGCATGTACAGTAGGTTCCCTGTAGTTGGACTAACACTCCACTGACGGCAGCTGCTTTACAAAATGCTATCTGATTCTGACCTTTTGACCTCTGTGCACTGTGAGTGCCTGTAATACTTTACAACTATACACACTAGATGATGGGAGCTAATTTTGCTACAACCATTCAAGAGTGAGATCATGGACTTAATGTGGATAGTTCCCTGAAAACATCTACTCAATGTGCTGCAGCAGTCAAAAAAGGCAAACAGAATGCTAGGATCCATTAAAAAAGGGGTAGAGAATAAGACAGAGACTACCTTATTGCCTCTATATAAATCCAGAGTATGCCCACATCTTCAATGTTGTGTACAGATGTGGTGGCCTCATCTTAAGATATATTGGCATTGAAAAAGGTTCAGAAAAGGGCAACAAAAATGATTAGGGGTTTGAAACAGGATCCATATAAAGAAAGATTAGAAAGACTGGGACTTTTGAGCTTAGAAAAAAGGAGACTAAGGAAAGATATGATAGAGGTCTATAAAATCATGATGTGGAGAAAGTGAATAAGGAAAAGTTATTTACTTGTTCCCATAACTAAAGAACTAGGGGTCACGAAATGAAATTAATGGGTAACAGGTTTAAAACTAACAAAGGGAGTTTTTCTTCACACGGCATATAGAAGGCCTGTGAACTCCTTGCCAGAGGAGGTTGTGAAGACTTTAACCAAGACTTTAACAGGGTTCAAAAAGGAACTAGATAAATTCATGGAGATTAGGTCCGTCAATGGATATTAGTCAAGATGGGTAGGAATGGTGTCCCTACCTTGTGTTTGTCAGAGGTTGGAAATAGATGTCAGGAGAGGGGTTGTTTTCATGATTACCTATTCTGTTCACTCCCTCTGGGGCATCAGGCATTGGCTTCTGTTGGAAGACAGGATATTGGGCGAGATGGACCTTTGGTTTGACACAATATGGCCTTTCTTATGATGGGTGGTCTTGGAGAAACTAAATTATAGGAGCAGAAAACTGGATGGAGTTTTTCCCCACATGCTAAAGCTGAAACATTTTGCAATAGGTTAGAGTTATTGTTACCTTTCCAACAAGGAAGTTATGTCAGTGCTAGAAAAAGAAAAGGGAAATCAAGATAGAAAACTAATGACTTTTATTTTAATTGCATGCTTTGAATGTTATTTGATTTTAGCTAACCTGTTTTAGTTGAACTGTCCCATAGGCAAATAACCTGCACACTGCTCAGCACTGCGCATGGATAGATAAGAGGGCAAAACCATATTATGATATAACAAAGCTTGTCTGATACAAATGTTGATAGAATGATAAATTATTGGAGACAGCTGAAGTAAAGACAAACAAATTATTGCTAGCAATGGACTTATTTAATCAATTATATCTGCCTCTAAAATTACCTTATGAAACCATTCCATTTTTGTCTAGTTGTGTATTTGTGGCTGCTATTTAAAGTGGTTGTTTATTCTTGAGATTGCTACTTACAAGCAAGCAGATCACTGCCTTTTGTTAAAAGTAAGATTCACCACTTATCTCCCAGTTTTGAGACTTGTCACTAAGAAAAGGTGTGTATGAAGAGATTTAAATAAAAAATGGAGGGTGGTCTCATAGGAGTCTTTATAAAGTGTTCATAATTAATACAAGGCAGAAGTTCCAGAATTTGAAGTCCATGCATATTTGCTGATTTTATTACTGTCAATAATTACTATTACAAACTTAATCTTTATATAGTAACAGAGAGGGAGCTGTGCTAGTCTATATACTATCAGAACAAAAAAGCAGTTAAGTAGCACTTTAAAGACTAACAAAATAATTTATTAGGTGAGCTTTCGTGGGACAGACCCACTTCTTCAGACCATAGCCAGACCAGACCAGACTCAATATTCAAGGCTCAGAGAACCAGAAACAGTAATCAAGGTGGGCAAATCAGAAAAAAAATGATCAAGGTGAGAAAATCAGAGAGTAGAGGGGTAGAAGTGTAGGGGGAGATCAAGAATTAGATTAAGCCAAGTATGAAATTGTTTTGTTAGTCTTTAAAGTGCTACTTGACTGCATTATTTGTTTTGATAATCTTTATATAACATAGGAACAATCTGGATAAAAAGGGTTAAGAAAATTGAAATCATTTTTAAGAGATGTGATTTTTGTGGTCATAAAAATATTGTAATACATTTTATTGAACATGCTTATTTTAAACCATCTAATAGTTACAGAAAAAATGTCATAGAAGTATTTCCAGAACTGATAAAGGACACGAAGCTCAGAAGTGAGCCTCTTTTCCTTCACACACACATGCACACACATATATATGAATATATATAGATATAATTTATTATAAAAGAAACTGCTTTTCTTCTATAACAAAGAAAAAAACTACTGGAATGTAAAGAATACACAGAAAATTTAGATGTGTATTTAATTTAGTGGTATTATTGTCAATTACCCTAGTATTTACGAAATACAGAGACCTGGGGTCAGGATTTTGTGGCTAATAGATATTTATGAGCTATATAGCATGCTCAGATTATTACCAGTGCTTGTGTTTTCTAGGGGTTGGACAAATCAATGTTCCGAGCATCCTTAGCACTGGGATTGGATGAAGAAGGGATCATATTTGCTGTATTTCGACATGGCTGTTCAGCAACACTTTCTGCCATTTGAGAATAAGATGAAACCATTTGCTTTCCTCATATAGTGCCACTGAATGAGTAATGACAGTTCAGTAAAGAGCATGGCTTAAAAAAAGTTTAAAATACCTGCTTGTATCTCAGCATTTAAAATTGATTTGATTCTTTTCAATTACTTCTTGCAACATAGAATTTTAAATTAGTTTTGAAACTGACCATATTGCATTAATTTTGTGACACCTAAGAATGTCTATAATATGTACTTGTGTTAACAATATCCAAGCATTCTGATGCCTCCTGTTTTGTAGAGCACTGGGATTCAATGGATATTTTGGGGATCCCAATAAGGACTTAAAAGCAATGTGTACTTCTGTGCCATCTCAACTTTCACTTTATTCTGTTGTTTTATTTGAAAAATATTTAAAAGTTGACACTAAAGATTTGGAATTCAAGTAAATGTCTGGGGCCTGGGTCTGTGCCCAGGGTTAACCACACTTACCCATTTCCTTATAAAAGGGGACTATTACATTCCATTCAGATACAGCTTTACAAAATGCTTTGTGCATAATGTGTTACATCCACCCCCCAGATGACTAGTTAATAAGTATGTATATACATGCATAGTCAGAGAAAAATAGTAGTGGCTAAGTAACATTATGTGTGATTACGTCATGTCTAAGATTAACAGAAGCCAGTACATGCTAGGTTTCTCTACGAAGTCTGTGGCAAAGACCTGAAGGCAAAGAACTTATGAGTTGAATTTGGATGTGAACTTATAAACATAATTTGTTTTCACAAAGGCAACTTTTTGCTAGGAACAGTTAAATTCAGGTAGTAATTGCTACAAATGATGTAGCCTCTTTCTTGTGACATGCCAGGTTTATAACTGGCATTTGGATAATAGTCTGGCAGCCACCCTGGTAAACCTGGTTTTAGAGTCCTTACAAGGGTTATTTCTGGATGCTAACCATTTTTAAATTTCATCATTTCTTCCTCCTCTTGCTCACTCACCCCTCATAAGATTTCACATAATTTGGGGCATATAAAACCAAGGCAGAAGCATGGTAATATATGAAATGCATGTATTGACATTTGCAGTATCAGTAATTACACCTTCATCTGCAGCATGTGGCATGAGTCACTAGCTGGTTTAAACTAGTATTAAATGGTGGATTGTCTATTACCTGAACTCTATAAATCATGATCTGAGGACTTCACTAACTCAGCCAGAGATTTGGGTTTATTACAGACTTGAGTGGGTGAAGTTCTGGGATCAGACTAAATCACCATGATGGACCCTTCTGGTCTTAAGGTCTGTGAGTCTATGAATGAATTCTGGCCAAATGATGTAAATCAATAGTTTCTTATTTTCATTTACCATCAAAGCAACCTTTTTTATGGATGTAGCAGTGTACTTTTATTCAGCTGATGCATGCTGCTTGTTTCTGTGGCTCTATGAGATTTTGTGACATTCAGGACTCACACCTTTGTAGCTGTTGAAGAGAAGGTGTATGTCTCTTGCTGCTTGTTTGCCGTCAATGTGGAATCTGAAATTGATCACAAAGCACTTGATGATACCACTAATCATCACTGTATTACCCAAAGTACAGTGGAATTGTCAGTTACTGTGCAGGTGACCTTGCAAAGTACATCAGGTTAAGAATTATGTCTGCAGCTGCTTCTTTAGGTCAGCGTTAGCATTGCCAATTCTCTTGTCACCAGAATCATGGCAATGATACAGGGGCTGACTAGTGTGATGAAACATTCTTGATTTCATCCTATTCTGAACTTGCCTGTAGGCTTATCATCCTGGAATAGATAAGGTTGGGGTCACACACATTTGCTGCACCAAACTGCATTTTTTTGGTCACTGCTCATTGTATCTATTATCATTGGTATTGTGTCACAGAAGCCAGCTACTTTCAAACTGAAATACCAAAGTATCATCTAAACTAATTAGTAATGGTTCATCTCTACCAATGTCAAACTGCCTATTGCTTAGTGGGGTTTAAGGTACTGTTAAACAGTTCTAACTTTTTTTTCTGAATGCCTTCTCCGCCTTCTGCATCTGCATCAATCCTTGACTTAATTTGTCCTATGTAGATCTCTTGAATATGTGCCTCATTGGTATCATTTATGTTTGCAAAGTCTTCTTTCCACCAGCCGCCTGTGTGAAAGCGAAAAGTCCAAGTTTTGAGACTCTGCTCTGAGAATGATTCCAATCATGCCACCATGAGCATACCTCAGGAAGGTGGTTTCAAATTACGTCACTGCCTACGACATTCCATACTCCCGGAACATGGCACAAGAAGAAAACTTCTGACTGCTGTTTTGTTTTATGTGTTTGTCCAATATTTGGAAATTCATTCTCAAGAAGTAATATATAAGGAATTCAGTCAGCAAACTCTGAGCATTATGCCTTGTTTCCTGTTTTGACTCAGGTAAAAGGGAAGGAAGAGAGAGAAGAAAGAGGAGGCATGCCATGAGGGCAGGAGACCGGACTCGGTGACCCCTCCAGGTCCTTTCCAGTTTAGTGTTCTACGATTCTAAGATACATTGCTAATACAGATACCAGTTCAGACATAACATGTACCTCCTAGCAAATTATGTTCCATAACAAAATATTACTATGAATTTTCAATAAAAATTGCTGAAACTTTATGAAAGTTTTTCTATTATCACTTGCCTTGTGAACCTTCAGAAATATGCTTATCAGTGACAAGGTGTCTTCAGACAATTTCTTTGATTTTTATGGCTTTAAAGTGAAAAATCTCCCTCCCCAAAAATGTTGTCCAACTACTAAAGGTGTGTATATAATGCACACACTGCACCTAAATGGAAGAAAGATCTGGCTAGGGCATTCATGTATAAACCTCACTTTAATTAAAATATAGTGAAATTAGTTTTCCAATGATATGCGGCTACTAATAGACTGGGAAAAAATTATGGAAAACCAGTAGAGGTTATAAATGCTGTGAAAGACATCAAACCTGAGCTTTTATTACAATCTTTGTGAAATTGTCTTTGTAGTATCATAAGCTGTGTCTATACTATAGAGTTTTGTCAACAGAAGGCCCTTTTTGTTGACATAACTCAGGAAGCATCTACACATAAAGCTCTCTGATGAGAGAGTCTTGACAGAGCTCTGCATTTGTCTCAACAGTGTTATCCCTTGACACTTTGAGGAATAATGCTCTCTCAACAGAGTTCTGTTGACAGAAGTGCAGCGTTCACCAGACATCCCTGTTTGCAAAGCTTTCGGTCAGCCATTCTGTTAGCAGAGGGCAGGGCAGTCTGGTTACTCTCTGTGCTCTGTCGATCTTTTCTGTGTAGATGCACTCTGTCAACAGACTCTACTAACGCCAGATGCTTCTAGTGTAGATGTTGCCATATAGTACTGGCTTATATTAATCTAGAAAGAGTTAGGTATTACCACTAAGGCTGTGTCTACACGTGCCCCAAACTTCGAAATGGCCATGCAAATGGCCATTTCGAAGTTTACTAATGAAGCGCTGAAATGCATATTCAGCGCTTCATTAGCATGCGGGTGGCAGCCGCGCTTCGAAATTGACGCACCTTGCCGCCGCGCGGCGCGTCCACACGGGGCTCCTTTTCAAAAGGACGCCGCCTACTTCGAAGTCCCCTTATTCCAATGAGCTCATGGGAATAAGGGGACTTCGAAGTAGGCAGCATCCTTTCGAAAAGGAGCCCCGTCTGGACATGCCGCACGGCGGCAAGGCGCATCAATTTTGAAGCGCGGCTGCCGCCCGCATGCTAATGAAGCGCTGAATATGCATTTCAGCGCTTCATTAGTAAACTTCGAAATGGCCATTTGCATGGCCATTTCGAAGTTTGGGGCACGTGTAGGCATAGCCTAAGTGTGATATGTGGAGTCTGAGAGTTTGCAGAATGCATCTGAAAGTCCTCATTGCATATTTGGGCAAAAATAACCTCCTCACATGGCCTAGACCAGTAGCAGTTACTGCAACACCCATTTTGGTGCCTGTGCTCATATTGTTTGAGGAAGGAAATATGTGTGGCATTCTCTATGCACCCAATCCCTGGTTTTCATGACTCAGTGCACATAACAAAATTCATTCTGCACTGGGATGGAAAAACTAGAAGGAACACTGCCTACCAACCTTCTCTAATATGCTTTACTATCATATGACAACTATAACGCTCGTCTCCAGCTTCACAGCTTCTTTCTTGTTGCAAGCACAAAAAGGTCAAAGCCAGTTTTCAGTTATGCCAGTGCCACTAAGTTGAAGTCAGCATGTAATGAAGTGGGTTTTACCCACAAAAACTCATGGTCTAATAAGTTTTTAGTCTCTAAGATGCCACAGGACTGCTGGGTGTTTGTGAAGCTACAGCCTGATACAACTACCCCTCTGAGACTTTTATTATACACCATAGGCTTGTCTACATTACCTCTCTGCTTCGAAGGGAGGATGGTAAGCATGGTGTTGGAAGTTTATTAATTAGTGCTGCAGTCAATATACAGCACTTCATTGAGCAAATCCCCCCTCCCCGCAGGGCACCTTTGAAGTGTTAAACTTTGAAGCGTCAGCTCACGTGCAGCTGCTGCTCACCTGCAGGTGCTTCGAAGTGCTAGGGCAACTTCAAAGTCTCTTTATGCGCCTCAAAATTTTGAGGCATAAAGGGACTTCGAAGTTACCCAAGCACTTTGAAGTGCTGGCAGGTTAGCCACAGCTACACGAGAGCTGACAAGTCAAAGTTTAACACTTCGAAGTTGCTGGCGGGGAAGGATTTGCTCAATGAAGTGCTGCATATGCACCTCAGGACTTCATTAATAAACTCCTTACACCCTACTTACCATCCTCGCTTCGAAGGAGTGAGGTAGTGTAGACACAGCTGATGTTAACTCAAGCAGAATGCAACCCTCCGCTAGGCTTAACATTCAGCTATTGGTGGACAGTGTATGCTGTGCAAATTCTGTAGACTGTGTTAGAAATTTCAGGAAGCACTAATTCTATGAGAATATTTTCCAGCTGACATTTTATGAGTCTTTCTCCATTCTGATCCATGTATTCCCCTAAACTAATGGCTAAATGTGCTTAACATTATACCTACATTTCTTTCCAAGGCATTTCCTGCACTCATTTTGAAGTAAAGTTGTTTTCTAAGGATTTGATTAGGCAACTTTTCACACCTAGGCTGCGTCTACACGTGCACACTACTTCGAAGTAGCGGCGCCAACTTTGAAATAGCGCCCGTCACGGCTACACATGTTGGGCACTATTTCGAAGTTGAAATCGATGTTAGGCGGTGAGACGTCGAAGTCGCTAACCCCATGAGGGGATGGGAATAGCGCCCTACTTCGAAGTTGAACGTCGAAGTCGGGCATGTGTAGATGATCCGTGTCCCACAACATCGAAATAGTGGGGTCCGCCATGGCGGCCATCAGCTGAGGGGTTGAGAGACACTCTCTCTCCAGCCCCTGCGGGGCTCTATGGTCACCGTGTGCAGCAGCCCTTAGCCCAGGGCTTCTGGCTGCTGCTGCTGCAGCTGGGGATCCATGCTGCATATGCAGGGTGTGCAACCAGTTGTCGGCTCTGTGGATCTTGTGTTGTTTAGTGCAACTGTGTCTGGGAGGGGCCCTTTAAGGGAGCGGCTTGCTGTTGAGTCCACCCTGTGACCCTGTCTGCAGCTGTTCCTGGCACCCTTATTTTGATGTGTGCTACTTTGGCGTGTAGACGTTCCCTCGCAGCGCCTATTTTGATGTGGTGCTGCCAACGTTGAAGTTGAACGTCGACGTTGCCAGCCCTGGAGGACATGTAGACGTTATTCATCGAAATAGCCTATTTCAATGTTGCTGCATCAAAATAAGCTACTTCGATGTAGGGTTCACGTGTAGACGTAGCTCTAGTCACTTCAAATAATGTTTCTACACTTCAGTGTTCTTGTATATTAATATTGTCCTTTGCTCCTTTAATTTGCTTTTAATGGCTCGCAAAGGAATTTTATCCTTTCCCGATCATTTCCATGTAGAAAAGAGAACTTTGTTTAGTTTTATCCCATAATTCTTGCTGTTCCACCTTATCCAAAATGCTTGTCAATATTCAGGACATGTACAACATGATACTATTTAACAATGATTTTCTTAGCTAGTTTTGAGTCAGTTTTCTTTATTATTTCTGCACTTAATCTTTTGCCTAAGATATTATTTTCCAACTTAAACATACAATTCTAATTGCAAATTTAAGTCCAGTACAATGCATTTAGTTCCATACATAAGTTTCATGTGACCTTTGCTAACCAGTAAAGTGATATGTATCCATAACTTTGGAACAAAAAATTTAATAGAAAGTAAGGGAAATTAATATTGTTTTTTCTCTGAATATGTCACCAGGGCACAGGTTTCATATTTTAAGTTTTATGTAGCTATTTTGGTAGAATTGCCTAATTTGCCAAATAAAGTGATCATTTTCATCATTTCACCCTGTAAATTATATAGAAAGATTCTTATAATGAAGGCTCCTAGTAATCAGTTTCTTTGCCTTTACATGATTGATGGATCTGATACTGTCTCTAATTATTATATATATAGGGATTAGTTTCATTTAGTTGAGCATTTCCCAAGGTGTGGTCTGTGGCTCAACACCAATCCTTGGGAAAAAAAAATGCCAGTCCTTAGAAAATATACAAATTATTTTGCACTTTTTAAATGTTATATTTATTTTATATTATATGTCTATTTTTACATGAAGATTTATTATCATGTATTATTATTATTGTGAATAGAAATAAACAGTGAACATTTAATATTTTTTCATTTTTTATATACATTTATATTTTTTGGGCCACAAAAAAGGTACTGAAAAAAAACGGGTTCCGACTATGTAACGTTTGGGAATCCCTGATTTAGTGTATGCTTCCAGAAAGATAGATCCTTACATTACTGAGAATTCCAAATTCATATTTAAAAAGAAAAAATGTGTAAATGTGAACAAAGTAATTTTGAATATGTAACAATATATACTAAATGATGACTTTCTTGGCTTCTTTTTCCTGAGGTTATTCAAAACCATCAAAAATAATATGAGCCTAAACAATGCTCACTTTTAAAGATTCAGATTGTCTCAGACAACATAAAGGAGGGGAAAATAAAAGGAAACTACGTTCCCCATTACTGCCCAATCTACCCAAAGGGAGTAGGAGGAATTAAATGGAGATGGGACATGAAAATGAAGGGTTGTGAAATAAGAATAATGGAAGGGGGGCTCATGTCTTTAAATGCAGAAACAGAAAAAGGTGAATGAGAATTTTGAGTCACTCATACATATATTACTAATACAAAGAATTGTGAAAAACGATGAGGAAAACAAAAGAACTCAAGGTGAAATCAGTGACCAGCAAAGTTAAAGGAGCTCTGTAACTATTGTGGGATCAGAAGGAATCCTAATAATGGTATCTATCTATTGCCAGATGAAATGGTAGAATGTGAATAATAGCGATAGTAATACAGCAATGGCACAAGTTTTTAATAAATATTTCTGTTCTATATCTGACACAAAAAGATGATATATTTATATCATAGGAAGATCATGACATTCTTTTCATTGCATTAGTACTGCAGAAAGGTGTTAAACAGCAGCTGTGAAAGTCACACATTTTTAAATCAGCAGCACCAACTAACTTGTAGCTAAGCATTTTTAAGAGATTTGTCTGAGACACATTCTGGACAATTAAGGTTAACTATCAACAAATGTGGGACTATTCAGGAAATTAGGTATTCCAAAATATTTAATGTTATGCCAATATTTATGAAGAGTAACCTTGAAAATCCAAAGAATTATAACTCTACTAGTCTAAAACGGAATCCAGACAAAAAATATTGAATGATTCACAGGGGAGTCAATTAATAAAAAATTAAAGAAGGGTAATATAGTTGATGCCAATCACCGTGATTTTATGGAAAATAGATCTAATCAAGTTAACTTAATGTGCTTTGATGAGATTACAAATTTGTTTAATAAATGTAATAATATTGCTTTAATATACTTACACTTCTCTAAGGCATTTGACTTAGTAACACATGAATTATGATTAAAAAAACAATAACAAAAATTCAAGTTGGTCCACACTAAATGGATTTTAAAGCAAGGTAACTTGATAGCCTTCAAACTGTAATTGTAAACAGGTAATAATTATAAAACAGTGTCTTACTTGTAAGAACCCACAGAATAAACTCTTTGTTCTACACTATGTAAAATATTTATCAACGATCTCAAAGAAAACATAAAATCTTCACTGATAAAGTTTGCAGATGATACAAAAGTATTGGGAGAAAGGCGCACTACCAGACTGCACTGCCCTCTGGAGCCAGAAAGCAGAATGGCAGCTTTGCAGAGGGCTTCCCGGCAACCGGAAGTCTTCTCTGTCGACAGAAGTGTCTGCACTGCAGCTCGCTTTTGTTGACAGTACTCTGTCTAGAGATTGTTAAGCCTCAAATTTTTGAGGGATAATACTGTCAAGGGAAATGCATAGGTTTGTCAAGACTATGTCAACAGAATGCTGTAAGTGTGTGGATGCTCCCTGAGTTATGTCGACAGAAGGCCCCTTCTGTCAACACAACTTTCTGGTACAGACCCAGCCCGACGGTATTATCCTTCAAAAATTTGAGGCATGACGCTCTCTCAACGGAGTACTGGTGACAGAAGTTCAGTGTAGACACTTCTGTCGGCAGAGAAGACGTCCGGTTGCCAGGAAGGCCACTTTGCAAAGCTGCCATTCCGCTTTCTGGCACCAGAGGGCAGTGCAGTCTGGCAGTTCTCTGTTGACAGAGCAAGTTGTGTATAGCTGCAATCTGTTGACATATGTTCTGATGAGATTTCCCTGTCGACAGTAACTTCTGTCTACAGATGTTTCTAGTGTAGACATAGCCAAAACCTCTAAATAAAGGCCTGATAGTTTTCTAAAAGGTATGCTCTAGTGCAAACAAAAATTAATACAGGAAAGTTCTATGACCTTGTTATATAAGAGGCCTGATGAGATAATCAAAGTAGTCCTTTCTGTTCCTATAATCTGTGGTTGCATCTACACTACAAGATATATTCAAATTTAAGGCAGTTAGCTTGATATCACTATGTGACTGTCTTCACTGTAAATACCGTTAGCTCAATTTTGGGAGCACTAATATCGAGATTACAAGATTGCCATTACCTGATGGCTACAGCATCAAACTCAAATTCAGAAGTTCGATTAAAGGCGAGTGTGGAAGCGCCAAGTCTCAAAATCAAATTTATTAGCCTCCAGAGGAATCCTGTCTGTAACCCACAATGCCCTTCAGTGCTCTGTTCTGGCAGCGGATCTCCATGTGTGCCAGAATTAGGTAACAGGAAAACCATGAATTTCAAAGCAGGAGCAGCAAGCCTGTGGCTGTGGGCTCATGTTTGTATGAAAGCCTGAGAAATGTCTTTCTTTCTTTGCTATTAGAGCTGTGAGTGCATCTACCCATTACAAATACCCCTGCAAGGAATTTGTGTTTCTGTCTCTACACTTGTTTTTTTTTTTGGTATCCGCTGCCTGGTGCCAGCCACTGTCCTGCCACACCACATGGCAACAAGGCTCTTGTGGGGGTCATGCTTTCCTAAGACACCAAGAAACCTCTTCTGTATGGTTTACATTTGTGCATGAGCTTCCCTCCTTTCCCCACGGGTAACAGACAGGCTGGGTTTTTCCCGTGCTCAGCCACATCACTTGGGTAGCCCCCAACCCAATAAAAGGATATGCCTGCTGTTTGGTGCTCTCCATGCTTCCAGGGAGCACCATGTCCTGGCTTGCTCACCTTTAGGGCTTCAAAGATGGGAAAGACATTTGAGGGCTTGCAGCCACTGCGGAGAAGTCTTCCCTGGTGACTAAGATATTTGGGGGCTTGCAGATGTGGGGAGAAGTCTTCCCCAGCAGCTAAGATAGTCGGGGGGTGGGCACTTCAACTGCCTCCCACACACTAACCCCTTCCCATGCCTTTAGCATGGAACCACTGGGGCTCGCAACTTCCAGGGGAGGGAAGTCTCCTCTGGTAGCTAAGATACTTAAGCATTTGCTGCCACTGGGAGGGAGGTCTCCCCCACCAGCTAAGATACTCAGGGGGGGACTACTTCAGCTACTTCAACATTCCAAGCAGCTCTGTAGCTGCAGCCTATAGCACACCCTTCCACACCCTGCCAAAAATATTTTCGGGAGCTTGCTGTCCATTGCAGACACCTGCTGGTTTGATATTTCAGTTATAAAATCTTTTTGGTAACATCTCCTATCTGTCTTTGTGCTTTGACCCCCTCAGAAACATGGGAGGGGGTGGAGGGCTAGTTAAGATTCCTGTTTGCATTATAAGTTCAGTGCATGATATTTCACTGTCATCACTTGTGTTTGCAATGTCTGTGTAGTGAAGGAGAAAGTCAAAAATCTATGTTTTCTAGACTTCTCTATCCTCTTTCTTCTAACTTTGAGAATACAGGCTGAGCTCTTATACTATTTTCAGGGATTGGATGCAATCATGGGAGGGGGGCACTCAGTGGATGGCCAATGGAGAACACAGCCATTGCACAGAAGCTTTATAGTGGACCAGAAAGCCAAAGACTCTCCCCTCAGCAACTCTCTTTTGTGGAAGTCTTTCCTATCTTCTCATTCTTCAAGTTTTTAGGGATATTTCACTGCCATCACCTATGTTGACAATGTCTGTGAAGAGGTAAGTCAACATTTTTTCCCTAGAATTTTCTATCCTCTTTCTTCTAACTTTGACAGTAGTCAAGATCCCCATACTATTTTCAGGGATTGAACGCAATCAGGGGAGGGGGGACACTCAGTGGATGGCCAGCTGAGAATTCATCTAGAGAAGAAAAACATTTCTGTAAACATTTTTACCATCTCTGTTGATGTCCTACTTTTCCTTCCTTCCAATGAGAAGAGTGGATGTTTGCTTACCATGGGAGGAGAATGGGGAAAATGCAATGTGGGAAGATGGTCTCAAAGACCAGTGAGCATAGTCAGAATGCTACAGGGATGAGAGAATGGGGATGATATGTTCCCACAGTGCACTACTGGAACAATCATTGTTTGCCAGTTGAGTGTGGTAGCAATATATCAACTTTGTGAGGAGCACTTGGGGAGGTGAGGATAGTCATTTTTAAACTTTTAAATTCCAGAATTAAAAAATGATACTAATAATTTTGAATGTATCTTCTAAGCTGTGTCTACACGTGCACGCTACTTCGAAGTAGCGGCACTAACTTCGAAATAGCGCCCGTCACGTCTACACGCGTCGGGCGCTATTTCGAAGTTAACTTCGACGTTAGGCGGCGAGACGTCGAAGTCGCTAACCTCATGAGGAGATAGGAATAGCGCCCTACTTCAACGTTCAACGTCGAAGTAGGGACAGTGTAGACAAGCCGCGTCCCACAACGTCGAAATTGACGGGTCCTCCATGGCGGCCATCGCCTGGGGTGTTGAGAGACTCTGTCTCCAGCCCCTCAGCTCACTGGTGGCCGCGTGGAGCGGCCCCTTAAAGGTCCCCTCCCCCGCCCTGCCTGCAGGAGGCTGAGGCAACTTGCAGGCTCCTGCCTGCACACGCGGCGGCGAGCCTGCACAGCCCTCAGCCCCTGTCAGTAGCCATGGCTGCCCAGCAGCCCCCCCAGCGCCCCCAGGGGACCCCCCCCCAAGGGGAGCCAGGGCAGCCAGGGCAGCCAGAGGACCAAGCAGTCTGGGAAGCGGCAGCGGGGCCCCTCTTGGACGGAGGCCGAGATGCGGGACCTGCTGGGGCTCTGGAGCGAGGAGGAGGTGCTCCAGGTAATGGGGAGCAAGAGGCGGAACGCGGATGCGTTCACTCGGCTGGCCGACGGCCTGGCTGCCCGGGGTCACCCTGCCCGCACTCCGGACCATGTCCGGAGTAAGGTGAAGGAGCTGCGGCAGGGTTACGCCCGGGCCCGGGATGCGGCCAGCCGATCTGGGGCCGCCCCCGTCACTTGCCCCTTTTACAGGGAGCTCAGGGACATCCTGGGCTCCCGGCACACCTCCTCCCCTCCGGCCACCCTTGACACCTTGGCTGACGAGCCCCAGCAGGCCCTGCAGACGGACTCCGCCCCGGAGGTAAGCCCCGCACCCCAGGGGCCCCCCCCGGAGGCCATCCCCAGGACATCGCGGCAGGAGGAGGAGGAGGAGGAGGAGGGGGGCTCCTCCTCCACCGATTCCAGCCTGCAGATCCTCCTCCTGCCATCCCGGAGCAGCAGCAGGGCCTCCGACCCCCGGGGATCTCCGGACCGTGGGAGCGGACCCACAGGTAGGTACCTCTCTCTGGTGGACACCCCGGGGCTTGAGGGGCGGGGGGAACAGAGATGTGTCCAGGGCCCCCCACACGCTCACATGGCCATGGCCCCAAGGACACCAGGGCCATGGCCCTCACAGCACTGCAGCCATCAGCCCCTGCCCCCCCGCCACCCTGCATGACAGTGCCATGCCCCATCCCCGGGCCAGGGGGGAGCGGAACCTCAAGGGGCCCCCGGGCGGAGGGGGTGGGACACCCCGCAGCAGCAACATGCGATGGAGTAGGGGGAGTGCCAAAGGGAGACTCAGGCTACATATGAGCCACCTGAGCCGAGGAGCTCCCAGGGCCAAAGGAGGATCCTGGCGCTACAGCTGGCAGGTGACACCTCTGCCCTGAACAAACAGGAGGGAGGAGCCGAGCTGGCTTGGAATTGGGGGGCGAGGGCGGGGGCCACAGGTAGAGGCTAGGGGAAGGGAGAGCTGGTAGGCAGCCAGCCAGAGGAGAGGGAAAGCTGCATCCCAGAGGGGCCCCCCTTGGGGTCTTCTCCCCACGACGGGTTGGAAGGACTGTCTCTTCCGACAGCTGGTGCTGTCACTCCTGCCAGAAACTGGCCATCTGTGGCCTAAGAAACCTCTCCTGCTCTCAGACCCTGCGGGGTGAAGTGAGAGTCGCTCCCACCAGGGGACGGGGTGCAGGGCAGGGGGACCCCTGAACCCCATCCATCACAGCAGCATCTCCCGGGAACGGGGATGGGGAACCTGCAGCACAGGGCGGGGGGGACAAAGGCCACGGCTCGGGGCCCACACTAACGCCTGTCTCCATTCTTCTTTCCCCCCTCCTCTCCTGTGTCCTGCACCTGCACCTGCACTATCCGAAGGACCGGAAGAGAGCGCTGGCGAGGCCTCGGTTGTCCCAGAGAGCCCTCCGGGACCCTCGCTCCAGGGCAGCCCCTCGGCGGAGGAACGACCGGCCCTGCGGAGGGCCAGATGGCGGACCCCGCGCCTGCTACCGGCGGCGGCAACGGACCCCCAGCTGCTGGCCATCCTCCGCCGGCAGCTGGAGGTGTCGGAGCAGCACCTCCGGCTGCAGGAGCAGGTGCTGGCCTGGCGCAGAGAGGCATGGGGGGCCTATATGGAGACCATCAACCGGCTGGTTGATTACTTGGCCCCCCATGCCGCGCCGGCCGCGCCACCGCCCGTCATGCCCGCTCCTGCAGCCCCACCACCAGCTGCTCCAGCCGTCGCCGGGCCGTCCGCCGTCGCCCCACCACCTCCCCGCGAGGGCCACCGCGCCGAGGGACCCCTGGAGCCACCCGAGACTCGCCGGCGCCGCTACCTTCCGGTGGAGCCCGCTCCCACCCAGCCGTGCACCAGACTGCAGGCCCGCCGGAGCTCCCGGCCGGGCACGCCCACTGCTGGGCTGTAGGGGCGAGGGGCCTGGGACGTGGCCCCCCCCTTGTTGGACAGACTTTGGGGACTGGGTGGGTGGTGTTGGTGTTGCCCCTGTTTGCCCCGTCCCCCCCCCGTAAATAGTTCTCCCCGTTCTCCTCCCTGCTTTTTGTTTTTCTTGCTTGATGGCGCATAGTTCTTTGATTTGTTGTTGTAGATTGTTTTATTTGTGCCCATCTTGGTTTTGTTGAATGTTTGTCCCTCCTTTTTGGTTTCTGTTTCACATATATATATTTTTTTATTTAAAAAAAAAAAAATTCGTTAAGACAAAAAAAACATTTACGTTCACCCACAAGTTCGTGCTGTCATTTCTCCTGGACAAGTGGCGGGGGGCGGTGGGGTGATCCATGGTGTGGGCGTTGGGGCAGGAGTGTGGGGGAGGAAGGGGCGGGCAGTAGGGGGCCTGGGCAGAGTTCACCCCGTGGTCTGTTGCTCGAAGTGGGCCCGCAGGCCTCCCGGACCCGGGTCCCCTCTGGGTCCACCTGCCGACTGGGGGCAGCAGGTGGCTGCACGTGTGCCCTGCCGGCCTCGGCGGCCCAGCCCTGAAGAAAGCTCTCCCCCTTGCTCTCCACGAGGTTGTGCAGGGCGCAGCAGGCACCCACAATCTGGGGGATGTTGTTGGGGCTGGCATCCAGGCGGGTGAGGAGACATCTCCAGCGTCCCTTGAGGCGGCCAAATGAGCGCTCCACCACCTGGCGCGCACGGTTCAGGCGCTCGTTGAAGCGCTCCTGGCTGGCGGAGAGGTGGCCCGTGTAGGGGCGCATGAGCCACGGCCGGAGGGGGTAGGCCGCATCCGCGATGATGCAGAAGGGCATGGTGGTGTCCCCCAGAGGGATCTCCCGCTGGGGGATGTAGGTCCCCGCCTCCAGCCGGCGGCACAGGCCCGAGTTCCGGAAAACCCGGGCGTCGTGGGTGCTGCCAGGCCAGCCCACGTAAATGTCCTGGAAACGTCCCCGGCTGTCCACCAAGGCCTGCAGGACGACTGAATGGTAGCCCTTCCGATTGAGGTATCGGCCTCCGCTGTGGTGCGGGGTGCGGATGGGGATGTGAGTCCCATCCAGAGCCCCGAAGCAGTTGGGGAAGCCCAGGGTGGCAAAGGCGGCGACAGTGGCACGTGGGTCCCCCAGCCTCACGAGCCTCTGCAGGAGCATGGCGTTGATGGCACGCACGACCTGCAGAGAAAGCACATGGGACAGCCCCAATGAGGGATGAGCAGGGTGTGCATGGCCCTGCCCTGCCCTGCCCTGCCCTGGCCTGGCCTCCCCCTGTGGGTTCTCTTACCTCCATGAAGACAGCCCCGACGGTGGCCTTTCCGACACCAAACTGCTGCCCCACGGATCGGTAGCTGTCCGGAGTGGCCAGCTTCCAGACAGCGATGCCGACCCGTTTCTCCACAGGGAGGGCACGCCGCATGGCAGTGTCCCGGTGCCTGAGTGCGGGGCTGAGCCACTGGCACAGCTCCAGGAATGTCTGGCGGGTCATCCTGAAGTGGCGGACCCAGTGGTCGTCGTCCCACTCCCCAAGCACCAGCCGCTCCCACCAGTCGGTGCTGGTGGGGTAGCTCCACAGCCGCCGGCGTGTGAGGCGGGGGGTGGGGCGGGGTGCTGCAGGGGTAGGGGCTGAGCCCTGCTGCCCTGGGGGCATTTCCTCCCCTGGGGCAAGAAGATGCTCAGCTGCCCCCAACATGGCATGAGCCAGGGCAAGCCCTACTCCTGCCGGGAGGGCTGGGTGGACCTCTAGCTGCTGCTGCTGCTGCTGCTGCTGCTGCTGCTGCTGGGGGTCCATGACTGCGGCGCTCGGGGTCTGTGTGCCTATATGGCTCCTCAGACCGCGTGCTGTGCAGGCTGAGTTTATGTGGGAGGGGCCCTTTAAGGGAGCGGCTAGCTGTTGCCCCGGAAGCGCTAGTCCGCCCGTTGACCCTGTGTGCAGCTGTGCCTGGCATCCCTATTTCGATGTGTGCTACTTTGACGTGTAGACGTTCCCTCGCTGCACCTATTTTGATGTCAGGCTGAGCAACGTCGAAGTTGAACATCGACGTTGCCGGCCCTGGAGGACGTGTAGAAGTTATTCATCGAAATAGCCTATTTCGTGTGCACGTGTAGACGTAGCCGTAGTGTACACACAGCCTGTGATTCTACAAAAGGGCCATAGTGAGTTTTAGGGGAAGTGGCTAGTTGGTGAATCCTCGGCATAGGCTCTCCATAGAGTTGTCTCTTTTTTCCATATACCACCTTGAAATTCATGAGGATTTTAGGGGCATCTACTGGTTTGAGGGATCCTTTCCCCTGCTTTGTCTTTGTGGCAACCCCCATCACCAGTGAACAATACACAGCAAACTCCATTGCTCAAATTGTCCCTTCTGTAGTGGCTCTGGTAGACTGGCTCTGAGGGAATACCCACAGAGGCATCTCAACACCTGACTGTTTACCAGACGTTGTCAGAGTAGTTTGCGAATGCAGTTGTGCTCTCTAGTTGTTCTAGGCTGATGAATGGCTGCAAAGGGAGACAAAGCAGCACAATTTAAGCTGAACCAGCACTTATGGCTGGTTTTGTTTATGCTTGTGACTCCTGTCCCGCACTGGCTGTTGAATCCAAGAGGTACAAAGTTGTCATAAAGCAATTTTTATTCCCCTCTTCTGCCCTACCCTGGCCTTCATCAAGCTCAGATTAGCCACAACCTCAGAATTGGGGCTAATGAGTAAGCTTACAGTTTCCAGCTCCTAGTTCAAGCATAGCACATGTGGAAGACAATAGGGACTTGGAGCAATCTGGCTTCTGTAATTTGGAAAGAGTAGTAACCCAACAGGCAATATTGACCTTCGGGATGGAAACGGCAGCAAGTTGTAAACCAGAAGTACCCTTTCTCTAAGCTCTCTGAACAGTAGGGCTGCATCCAGGCTTGCAAGTTTTTTTTCAGAAAAGCCAGGCCTTTTTCGAAGAAACCTGCAGAGGCCGTTTCTACACAAGCCACTTGTTCTGAAAGCAGCATGCTAATGAACAGACTGGAAAATGCTAATGAGGCACGGATGTACATTTCTGGTACTTCATTTGAATATGGTCACATGATTCAGAGTCCAGAAGTAGCTCTTCCGGACTCTAAAACAGCCATGTAGAAGCAAGGTCCCCCGGGATCTCCCAGAAGGAAATCCTCCTTCCGGAAACGCCATCTTCCTGAAAATTTTCAGGAAGCTGGCTTCCAGAAGGAGGATTTCCTTCCAGAAGATCCCTGGGGGCCATGCTTCTATATGGCTATTTTGGAGTCTGGAAGAGCTTCTTCAGGAGTCTGAATCACATGACCATATGCTAAGGAGGTGTCAGAAATTTACATCCATGCCTCATTAGCATTTTCCAGGCTCTTCATTAGCATGCCACTTTGGAACAAGTGGCATGTGTAGATATGGCCAGAGTTCCTACATACAAAATGCACTCTTTCCACATGAATAGGGCCCTTTTTCCAGCAGCCTTCTTTCTCTCCCAGATGAAGAAGAGTGCCTTATTATGAAAGATTCCTTCAAAAAAAGAAAAAAGCATGTGCAGACACTCCATGAGCCCTTCTTTTGAAAGACCAATCCTTAGGTTACTGGGTTTTTGATTCCCGGCCTGTTCATTTGAAAGAGCAGGGGCTATGTGGATGCTCTCTATCAAAAGCGTGGATCGATCTTTTGATCTGCTTTTCTGTGTGTGGACACCATGTTTTGAAAGATTTTTTTTTGGAAGATCTCTTCAAAAATATCTTCGTTTGAAAGATCACTGTAGTGTAGATCCAGCCTAAAAGTTTTGGAAGCTAGAGCCAAGGGAGTTGCTGAAATCAAACATCTAGACTGAACGAAGTTTCTGTTCTATGTTCTCTTTCTGAACAATTTTTTGGTCTTATCTTTCAAAAAGGAGGAGTGAGAGCAAGTCAAATCTAACTATTGATATCAGTGAAAGAGACAGAGAGGAAAAAATGTAAGTGGAGTTCAACAGAGCATCAAATACAAAAAAAGCATGCTAAGTGGGGTTTTTCCTCCTTGAATGTTTTTAGAGACACTGAGAGAACCAAAGTGAAAGGAAGAGATTTTTGAATACAGATTTTTTTTAGAAAAAATCTTGGTTACAGCATCCTTTCATACATTTTTCTTTCAGACTCTGTTTTGTCTGCTGCAAACAAACAGTATCAATACAGACAACACTCTTGAAAATAGGGAATTTCTGTCTGAGAAAGCTGAACATTTTCTCATTAATGTTTAATAAATAATAATTGACACCTGAATCAGTACTTAATTTGGAAATCTTTGAAAATGCACTCTAATATTTAAGATGTTTTTTTCCTCTTTTGGGTGATATGTTGGCTGTATTTCTTGTTGCCACATTTTAAAAGTAATTCCATGTATTAGTTTGTAGAACTTTCCCCTATCCCCTGCCAGGTTTTGTACTTTACGCACTGATTTGTTTCTGATGCTTAACCCTTATGTGAAGATATTATCCTTTCTAGTGACATCACAAATGGATACTCTGGAGAGGATTGTGATATCAAAAATTGTGCTAGATTTTGTCCATTTTCAATTTGTCCTGTAGACACCCAAATAAAACACATTGTAGCCACAGATCACCTTTTATGTAACTAACAGATTTGTAGAACTTTATACTTTATAAAAATGGTAACGTTGCCTGGCGTGTCTGTGTGCACCTGAGTGTGTACATGCCTGTGTGGTTGAGAAGTGATTCAAATTCTCAGAAAACTTGTAATTCTCAAATGTCTTCTTTACACATCAGAGTAAACTGAATCAAACACACAGGATCTATGTACACTTGCCCCCTTCTTTGAAAGGGGCATGGTAATCAGGGTGATGGGAGATTACTAATAAAGTGCTGCAATGCATACGCA
This sequence comes from Carettochelys insculpta, assembly GCF_033958435.1. Taxonomy (NCBI): domain Eukaryota; kingdom Metazoa; phylum Chordata; order Testudines; family Carettochelyidae; genus Carettochelys; species Carettochelys insculpta. Next base: position 158,277,213 of record NC_134138.1, on the reverse strand, counting down.
GCACTTCATTAGGCAAATTCTCCTCGTGCGGCAGCTTCAAAGTGTCAAATTTTGGGGAGCAAAGGTACTTCAAATTACCACAGCTACACAGCATGGCAGCACTTCCAAGGCTGACACTTCAAAGTTGTTGTGGGGGAGAATTTGCCTAGTGAAGTGGTGTATGTGCATCGCAGCACTTCATTAGTAATTTCCCATCATCCTAATTACCTTAGGATGGCAGTCAGAGGAGCAAAAAAGCATAATGCAAGCAAAACGTTCATATGTACCAGGGGCACTTGTAAGTGCAGCTTCTGCACTTTGTGAAGCATATGGTCTTCTCCTTCTGAGTTCCCCAAGTTCGTGCATTATCCGAATGGGAATGGGTAGGAGTCAGAGAAGACAAGAAGCAACCTGTGAGAGTGAATGGCTCAGTAAACACAGCCTGTGTGCATTCTGGCCCTTTTGGGAGACAATCCATCCCAACACTCCCTGGGAGACAGTTCTGACCTGCTTCATCCCCAGGGAGGGTGAGTGACTGAATGCCACAGAAAGTTCAGTGAGAATTATAATAAAATAGCTAGAAAACATGAGGAGGAGTGAAATTGTGATATGTCCTTTCACAGTAAGAGAAAAACAAAAGCCAGGAATACTCCCAGTACATTTCTGGGGTATCATATGCTATTAGAAGAGACCTGCTGCCTGAAAGCTAAGAAGACACTGTGCTCCACTGCTTGAGAATCTTGAACATCTATTTTGTTTCAGCATTTCCTTTCCCAGCAGAAGCTTAAATTGCTCTTTTGGCCGAACAAATGAGGCATCAGCTTCTTTCTACACAGCCCTAGCAAAAGCAAATGTCAAGCTAGTTTGAACTAGGACATGGTTTATTTTTACTGAATTAGTACAACCACTGGGGTTTTAACTCTTTTGATTTGCTACTGGTACTGCCTCTTGAACAAACAACTCTCCCTTTTACTTTGGTTGTCTTATCTTTGACCGAAGAAAATGACTGAGTGGTTTTGACCCTCGTTTAAAGCCTTTTGTTGTATCTTAGCTGGGTGCATAATCTGCAGGAAATACATATTGCAATTGTGCACTGCTGTCTTCGGCTAGTGCCCAGAACAGGTGCTGACAGATGAGGGAACTGACAGGCTGCCCATCTGTTGAAACTGGAAGATATTGTTACATGTGAATTTGCTGCCTTTTTAAAACCTGAATAACTGCAATTGTGTGTAAGGGTCACCTCTGTACTCAGTTATCACTCTGTAGAAAAAAGGGGGGCTTTTTGGAGTTATATTTCTTTTTCTTTTTCCAAAGTGGTGTCTTAGGAATGCATGGCCTTGGAAATTCAGTCAGGGCATGATGAAGTGGTAAAAAGTTAGTCAGATTAAGATTTCTTTGAGCATAAATGGGAGTTCAGTTTTCGCTACTCTAATTATTATGAACCAAATTCAATTCTTGGTTATGAAGAAAATCTAAACCGTAGCTATCTATCTTTGTATTTAGGGTATTTGAAGATTTCCATTGCCATGGTATTGAATGTAGTTAATCTTGTGGACCCTGATATTTCAACTTGTTTCACGTGGCAGGACTTTGCCTTTGCATTAAATTCAGAGGAACCTTACATAAATTCAAGGTTCTGCCTGTGCAAAACTAGCCTCATGATTTTCAGTTCTCAGAGATATTCTTTATAACCAAGTGTGATTCATAATGGCTACGTCTACACTTACTAAAAACTTTGAAATGACCATGCTAATGGCCAAATTGAAGAATACTAATGAGGCGCTGAAATGCATATTCAGCACTCCATTAGCATGCCATCAGCCATGGCACTTTGACATTTCTGTGGTTCACTCCCGCGTGGCTTGTCTACACCGGGGTCCTTTTTGAAAGGACCCCACCATGATCAAAATCCCCTTATTCCTATGAGCTCATGGCTATGACTGAGTTTCCAAGGCCAGGCATTCCTAAGACATCAAGTTGAAATGAGTTCACAGAATACGGAATTTTGATGTTGGTGGGGTCCTTTTGAAAAGGACCCTGATGTAGACAAGCCATGTGGGCGCGAACCGCAGAACTTTTGCAGTGTTGTGGCCACCAGCATACTAATGAGGCGCTGAATATGCATTTCAGTGCCTCATTAGCATTCTTCGATTTGTCTATTAGCATGCCATTTCAAAGTTTTTAGTAAGTGAAGACACAGCCAATAACACGAATAATAAAGAATAAAACAACAGAACCCTATGCACTTCATTCCACTTTCAGAGTGTTTTGATGTCCATATTGTAGGTAAAAACCTAGATTTAGGATTAAAAGCTTCTCCTTGAGCTGGTATCTTCCTCCCCCACCCCGCTGTCTTTCTCTTGCACATCACGATTTTAAATTGAGAATTAAAGTTGAAGGAAATCCCATTTTTAGATAACACCCACACGGCTGAAATCCATTTTACCTAAACAGTTTGCAGGTGACATTGGGCTACTGACGCTGGACTAGTGTACAGTAAGAAAGCCAGAAGCAAACAAACAAAACAAATTATATTGGCTCTCTCCCTCCTGGAAATTCAAGGTCCTTTAACTGACCATTGGGCATTCACCAGATACCAGCCCAACAAGAAATGAGCTTTTTGGGTAAGTGTGGTATAAATAAGCCTTGTAGTGTATGAATTAAACTTGCTCCTCTGTCAAGCAACTTGATGTCTTTTGCCTGGAAGACACAACTAAACCAGGGATGCTGGAAGAATTTCTGTAGCGGTGGTGTCCTGAGCCACTGAACCAAGGTATAAATAATGTATACAGTGGAAACTACTTCAAGTCAGGGAGTATGCCAGCATTCCCAGCACTACCAGTTCCAGCAGCTACAGTTGAAGTTCCTCATCATCAAAAAGTGAAGAAAAGTCCAGTGGTTAGGGAACACGGCTAGAATTCAGGACATTGATGTTTGATTTCTTGCTCTACCACATACTTCCTGCGGGACTTTGGGCAAGTCACTCTTTCTGTGCCTTAATTTCTCCTCTGTAAAATAGGGATATCCTGTCTATCTCACAAGAATGTTGTGTGGCTAACTATATGAAAAGACTATAAAACAATGTGATGGGGCCACATAGGTGTCTAAGCCAGCTCATTTCAGCTGCTAATTAATTTTGTTTTGGCTTCTTGGACAAAGGAGCAGGCCATGCATGTAAAGATCAGGTGTGGTGTAGTAGGAGTTCATAATAAAATTGGAATTCCAGCCAGAAAATAATATTACAAACCCCTAGCCTAATAACTGCTATTCCTTTATGTCACACAACATTTTAATTCAACTTTTATGAAGGAGAGCAGGGAAGAGACTTCTGGCTTTTGGAAGACATAAACAAAGCGTGCCCCACCCCTCAGCCCCATGTTTCTGGGTGTGTTTGAGGTATAAATCCCACCTTCCCTGGTGGGAAAAGTCCACCTGGTCCTTTTGGGGCCATTCTTTAGTCATTTCATCCCCCTGAGATCTCCTCTACAAAGGTTTCCCTGTTGTTTTCCAAATGCGAATTGGGAAATCCCTTGTTTAGCATATTTCTCCTTTCACTATAATGGGCTCGATCCCCATCTGCAGTAAATCAGCACAACTCTTTTGGAATCAATGGAGCTTTGCCATATAGTAAGTACAGACCCAGTATGAGGCCTTAGGCCTGAACCAAAGTAATGGTCAAGACTTTGCTAACAGAAAGCAAAGTTCAGCTGTGAGCTAAAGGAATGCATTGCTCACAGAAGTTGGCAAGAAGAGGGTTGATGTTGCATAAACATATCTACCCAGCATATTGAAGTAGGAACATGGTACCAGAACACCCTACCCTGGAACATTCCACAGATAAGAAAGAACAGGCCAATCTATCCCAATGACAGGGGCAAAAGGGTAATATGATGGATGGAGTTGTTTTGTTCGAACCAACAAGTACAAGGTGAGAGGCGGCACCTGACTACGTAGAAGAGTTGTACCTCAATACGTCAGGAGTGATGTGTAAATTGTTTGTACCTGTGTATAAGAATGTACCCCTGGGGTGTGGTCTGGGTCCAGCCGACGTGGCAGTGGAAAGTCCTGCCACTGACTGAGCTGAGTCTATTGCTCGTGGGTGCATATTTGTAGTATGCCCTGACTTAGACTAAGAAGTCTACAGGGAACTACTGTTGTGTTCAATACGGCAATAAACCTGGCCGACGTGCCTTCGTACCTTACTAGACTCTGTGGTCATTGGGGGTTCTCTTCGGGTCTGCTGTGTCGGCTATCTGCAGAGCTGGGGCAGCACACAGAGGGAACACACTCATGCAGACAAGTGATACCAACATTGGAGAGAGCAGAGCACCATGCTGGTAGCATCTGGCAACATGCCAGATTATGTGATCTGAAGCTCTGTCTTAATATTTTAAACTTATTTACTGCCTCCATTGAAATAAATGAAAATTTTGCTTTCCAATTCCATTGGAGCAGATTCTTCCCTATTTTTTTGGTTTTCTTGTTTGAGGGTCAATATTTTTGGATACTTGCTGAAGATGGAGTGGTTGAATATTCCTCCATGAGAGGAATATTCTGATATGGCTCTCTGATATCTGTCAGAGAGCCATAATACAGACACAGAGTTTAAGTATTTACTTGAGATATTTATACCTAAATATGTATACTGTAAAGTACTTGCCTGTTCAACTGTGGTTCGATTGTTTCTTTGGTATCTGGTGAGAGAGATTTTATTTGTAATATGTTAAAGGAGATTTTCAAAGGAAAAGACTATTGGGTTTGAACCCCTTCATGCTTATTAATAATGTATAAAGAAGGCAAAAACACTTTCCTTTTCTTTTTTTAAGAATGTCTTTTATCTGCTTGTTTTTTTACAATAGATGTGAAGGCCCTGTCTATCGTGGAAAACTCTAAGATGATGGGAGGATTTTTGAAATGTTAACAACACAGATGCAAGAGAATGAAAACTGTGAAATTGAAAAAGGAAGATATTATTAGATACGCTGTTAAAACTGTTATTTGCTTTTTTGTTTCTTGTCTTTGTTTCTTGTTGGTTTTTTTATAACCATCTCACTTCAACAAATTAACTTTATGGGTCCATCACATTGGTGCTAAACTTTTACTACACTCATGTACGTCTAGAATATTAGAACTCACATTAAACATGTGTTTTGACCTCCAGAGAGTTCTCCAGCAAAGCTAATGAAGACCAAATCTAAGAACTTTCATATTTCTAAGGTGAAAAGCAGAAGGAAAAAAAAATCAGGCCTTCAGTAAAATATTGTTTAAAAGGCAAAAAAGAAGTCCAATTTTTTCAAAAGACCTTTGCAGGTCATCCTTCATGCAATGCTTGTGTACATTCAACAGCACATGGCTGGTCCCTTCTTTTAGGTCACCTGTCTTGTATCCCATTGTATTGGTATGCAGCACTTTCCACATTCACTAAGGAGGACTGGAGTAGAACTGTTTTAAAATCTGGATACTTCTGTATCAGTCAAACCATGAGGCAAGACATTGTTCAGGAAGTACTTTGATCAACAGAGTTTACTTATCTTCTTCTCCATTTTTATCACTTAGCTTTTATTTGTCTTATTATGAAGCCATCCCATGATATTGTGGTCTCTTTCATTAAAACTTTTTTTTTAAATTGATTTGAATTGTGTGAAAGTGAAATTACAATAGAATGCCAGAAGAATTTTGTTTTATCCTGCACAGTACCAAAATGTTTAATGAAATAAATTGCAATATGAGTCCCTGCATTGTTCTTTCTGTCTCTTTCAGTTTCTTGAAATCACTCGAGTTTTTTTCTTTTTCTATATGAAGTACTTACACTTTAAAATAATGCAAATAATCTAGAATTCCTTTAAAGACTGAATACCGGGTTCTTATGTTTTCAAGTTCTTGAAAGTTTATTAATACTTTCCAACTCATTTCCTACTCCCTTGCCAAAAGCGCTCTTAGATGGTTAGTAAAAATTTGAAACAATCGACATCTGACCTATGTTTCTGAGGCTCTTTTTTCTTTTTAGGAGATTGAATACCTTTAGCAATCTGATCATTTTTAATTGTAGAATACAAATCCTGAATTCTGACCAGCTGCTAAGAGTTTACATCAGTCAGAGTAATTACAGTTGGGAAATGATTAGCCTGTTAATATCTATTACACCGGCCAACAATAGCAGAATTAAATTCCTCTTTCTGAGGGGTTTAATCTCTGATTGATAACACACACCCAAGAAATGTTAAAGGCAGAAAGACTTAAATGATTAATGGAAGAAGGGACCCCCACCCCGATCATTCCATTTTGAAGTAGCAACATACTCTACCATGGTGGTCACAAATCTCCCCATGAAATGTCCTCAGCCATTTAAAAAGTCATGTGATGCCCTCTGAGGTATTACATAGGTTCATAAAATTTGCCTTTTTAATGTACTTTTATGCAAACTGGCAATCAATCTTTGGATCTCACTAAGGGCTCTTCTGCCTTGTGCAAGACTTCTTTAAACAAAGAAACAAACAAAAACAAACCAAAAGACACATCCTTAGCATTTCTGTGTGATGGAAGATTCTTCAGAAGACATAGGCTGTGGCTAAAAGCTATTGAAATAAGTGCAAAAATCCCAGGGCCAAATTCTGCTCTCAACTAAGTCCTTAAGACTACAATGTGGATGTATTAGTATTAAATCAGATACATTATATCATTAGGGAAAAAAAAAACAGAGCAGGAGAGAAAATTCTGAATGCAGATTAATGTGAAACCATCTATAAAGTCTTATGCTCTTCAGTCACCACAGTTGTATAGTGACTTTCGGTGAGGTTGTCTGGTTCCACGTGGCCTGATCGGTACACGGAGGCTAAAAAATAACATATGCTGAAATTAAACTGGGTGTCTGAACTGCAGTGTTGTTAACATCGCTATGATTGGCCTGGCAAAGAAACTTACCGAAAGGTTAGATTTTTCTACAGTCAACAGTCTTTTATGTGCTTTTGATTAAAGTTTAATAAAAATGTTTTAGTGTGGTGAAGACTTGTCAAGAGCAGGTGAGGAAAGATCAACATTTACTCAGTCCAAATCTAATCCAGCCACTTTCCCCTTCTCAGATTTCCCATTCATGAAGAAGGGCTGGAGTGTCCCATCTGAAACAAAAACAGCACGGCATGGTCTCTTAATTAAGTGGGGATAGGGAGATGGAAAAGCTTCAATTTGCAGGATCTAAAACTCCGTCCACACCCTTTTACCTGACACTGTTCACCTAGTTATAGTAGAGTATTTTTCTTTGATTATAAGGATATGAAATACAACTGGGGTCACAGTGACTTTTATTTAAAAACCAGTGACTGTAAAACATAAGTCAAAATTCAAAGATACTCAAATCTGAGCCAAAATAAACCAAGAAGTCCAACATTGCCAAGTCCCAGTAAGTCTGTAGAGTTCAGGCTGTTCAAACTCTTTATATTATGCTAACACTGCACCCTTATACTGGGGACTCTTTACTGATTAGGAAATAGGGCTCATGAAATTATCACATTAACATTTTATAGAATTAAGTAAGGAGAAGAAAGGGAGCATGAGCAAAGGAGGCTGAGTACAAAGGGTTAATGTGCTCTGTAAGGGTGCCTCTACACTAGCTGGCTACTTTGAAGTAGCCAGCACTACGTGGAAATAGCACATCGCGTCTACACACGCCGTGTGCTATTTTGACATTGAAATTGACCTTAGGCAACTAGACATCGAAATCACTATTCTTATCCGAAGATGGGAATAGCACCCTACTTTGATGTTGAATGTCGAAGTAGGGTGTGTGTAGATTATCTGCATTCTGCTACTTCGAAATAGCGGGGTCCTCCATGGCGGCCATCAGCTGAGGGGTTGAGAGACGCTCTGTCCAGCCCCTGGGGGGCTCTGTGGTCACCGCATGCAGCAGCCCTTAGCCCAGGGCTTCTGGCTGCTGCTGCTGCTGCTGCTGCATCTGGGGGTCCATGCTGCATGCACGGGGTCTGCAACCTGTTGTCGGCTCTGTGGATCTTGTGCTGAGCAGGCCAAGTGTGTCTGGGAGGGGCCCTTTAAGGGAGTGGCTTGGGGCTTTGCTGACCCCTTATTTTGACGGGGAGCACTTGTTTGTGTGGACACTCCACATTTCCTTCCAGGGCAGCTCCTTTCGACATTCCCCACGGCTACTTCGACGTTGAACATCGATGGCACCAGCCCTGGAGGACGTGTAGACGATACATGTCGAAGTAGCCTATTTCAATGTTCTTGCATCAAAATAGGCTACTTCGACATAGTGTGCTAGTGTAGACATAGCCTAAAGTGGCTATATCCTCTCTAGGGTCAAAAGTCTTATTCTTGTTAATGAAAATGACTTTTGCAGTGACCATCAGTAGCATGAAATACAGCCCAACTAATAAAGTGTATAATTCATGTATAGACCAGTGATTTTATGTTAGCTAACTTAATACAATTAAAACTTTTTAACTGCCTAAAGTACAGTAAAAGCTTGGTTCTCCAGCTTGTGGATAATTGGCACATTGTATTAACTGGCATGCCATGGAGCTGGTTGCATGGCCGGTGGCAGCTGCCCCAGGGCTGGCTGACCAGCACATTTGATTGTCTAGCACCTTCAGTTTAGCAAATAAAAGAGATTTTTCTGTACCCGGTTCATGTGGCAAAGCACACCTCCCACACTGATCAAAGTGACACTGAAGAGCCATTTTTCAAACAGTGAAATGCTGGCTCTTAAAAGAATTCCTGCCATATTAAAAATATAAACCTCACTACCCTAACTGGAAGATGAAATGCATTAGATTTTTTCCATCATATTCTATTTTTATAGCCCAGACTTCTGCCTTGAACCCAAAACTCTGTCATAAAATTAGACTTCTAGATTTTACCATTATGACAGTGTGTGGCTGTAGCCATATACTTTATCATTGGCTACGTCTACACGTGCACGCTACATCGAAATAGCTTATTTCAATGTAGTGACATCGAAATACGCTATTTCGATGAATAACGTCTACACGTCCTTCAGGGCTGGCAACATCGACGTTCAACTTCGACGTTGGGCAGCACCACATCGAAATAGGCGCTGCGAGGGAACGTCTACATGCCAAAGTAGCACACATCAAAATAAGGGTGTCAGGAACAGCTGCAGACAGGGTCACAGGGTGGACTCAACAGCAAGCTGCTCCCTTAAAGGGCCCCTCCCAGACACAGTTGCACTAAACAACACAAGATCCACAGAGCCGACAACTGGTTGCAGACCCTGTGCATGCAGCATGGATTCCCAGCTGCAGCAGCAGCAGCCAGAAGCCCTGGGTTAAGGGCTGCTGCCCACAGTGACCATAGAGCCCCGCAGGGGCTGGAGAGAGAGCGTCTCTCAACCCCTCAGCTGATGGCCGCCATGGCGGACCCCACTATTTCGAAGTTGTGGGACGCGCAATGACTACACGGTCCCTACTTCGATGTTGAATGTCGAAGTAGGGCGCTATCCCCATCTCCTGATGAGGATAGCGACTTCGATGTCTCGCCGCCTAACGTCGAAGTTAACTTTGAAATAGCGCCCGACGCGTGTAGCCATGACGGGCGCTATTTCGAAGTTGGCACTGCTACTTCGAAGTAGCGTGCACATGTAGACGTGGCCATTGTGAGCTGGACCAGATTTTTGTGTGATGCAGAAAGTTTTGGACTCCAGTATTAAACTTTCAATAATATAACTTTAGAAATTTTATTAGGACAACATTTTAGAATCTGGTCCTTTAAAGAGATGGGTTTTTATTATTTTGATATTAGCTATGATCTTTAGTTGATATTTAGTTTGGAAGGTAATTAAAAAAGGAATTATTGATCACTTAGAAGAGAAGAAAGAATACTATTGTCATTTTAACCATAACTTAATACATGTAGGTACACTTCAAGTTTTAATATGTGTTTCAGTTAAATATATAAAAATAACAAATTGAATAGGGAAATAAAGAAATCTTTACAAAGTAAAAAAAACTTATTATACAGGAATTATACAGAAAAAAGAAATTAGTGATGGGAAAAATCTCAAAATTGTCAAAGGTTACATTTGGGAAATTGAGGTGTTTTTCTAAAGATTAATAACATTTATTCACAATTCATGTTATCATGTGTGTGTGTGAGAGAAGGACATAAATGTTATCTGAAGTGTAGGCTCTTCATAAATCAGTTGTGCTTCCTGTTAGCTAGGGAGACCTCCACAATGGTAAAAACAGGACATATATATGTAGCAGCACTCTGCAGCTCTTACTCATGAGTAAAAGAACATAAAGCATAGAGATATATTTTACACAAAAATAATCAGTATCCAGTTGCAATTATTTAGAAACTTTGGCTTGTAGTGCAAAACGCCCCTACTTATTTCCAATAGACCATAAGCAGGCAAAAGGGAAAGGCTTTGAATTAACTTAACTTAGCATGTGAAATTTTTACACAACTCTGGGCTGTAATTTACCTTCCATTAGAGCTGCTATTTAAATAGAATGGGGGGCTATCTTGCTTTTCTCTTGTTTGAAAGAAAAATTCTGAGAACTGCAATGGTTATTTTTGAAGATCTACACAATAATATATCGCAGAAGAGGAAAGGAAATAAAATGTAACCCAAGTCTGGCATAAACATTTTTTAAAATCAGATATGAACTTTACTTACGCTTAGGTTACCCACATGATTACGTTCCCTGCATGACAGAGGTAAGCTGACAAGCAGAATTGTTTGCCTCACAGATCACTGACAAGCTCCAGCAAGACGTCTGACATGTGAAAGAGGAAACTCAAAAGAAATACCAGCAATATATGAAATAATGAAAATAACTTTGACCAAAGTACTTTCTAAATGACCATTTGAAAGCTGAATCAATAAGAGAATCATCCGAAAGAAGTATTTATGTTGCTTTGGAAATAGATACAAAGAGTTTTCAGATAAATTAGAATGTCAGCGACTTTGACAAAATTATATAATACGTGGCCACATTGCATTCTTCTTGACAAAGAGAAAACAAAAACAAAACTCCTTCCCCACAAGTCCTTTTTTTCCCATTCTTTCTTTTAATAAGTATACTGTGGTGAAGGAAAAGAACTCAATCTTTTGAGGTTCACGTTTCTGTCTTCTGCAAATTGCAAAGTTTCATTTATATCTATGGTTACATAATCCACAGGGGAAAAAAAAAATCATACAGGAACAAACCAGGGACTCCCTTTCTGCCTCATATACTAGATGAAGGAGTTCTTTGTAGAAAAGGGACTACAAAGCTGATTTTAAAGACCAGAGTCAAGATAGGTGAGGTAATAACTTTTATTGGCCTAACTTCTGTTGGGGAGATACCAGTTTTCAGTCTCACACAGAGCTCTTCCTCAGGTAGAAGATGTTACCTCATTCGCTTTGTCTAATATCCTGGGACTAACACAATTACAACTACATCAAGGCTACATTTCTTAAAGCATTAGCTCCTCTTGAGAGACTTAGGCATGGTCTACATTAGGGATCAAAGAGCTGATCTCAGATACACAATTCTAGCCCTGCCATTAGCATAGCTAGAATCGACATATCAGGATCAACTCTGTACCCTGGTATGGATCAGGGCTCGTCAGGCTCACACTGACATCCCTTACTTCATGCAGCAGCATGGAGTATAGGAGTCAGCCGCTGAGCCCAGAGAGATTGATTTTGCCATGTCTTCACTGACGTGGCAAAATTGAATTCCAGCAGATAGATCACAGTGTTTTGAACCCTCGGTAAGTATAGAGGTACCCATATACAAAAGGACATTTAAACATCTCCTTAGACAACTGCCATTTTGTTGGCATAAAGACATTTAACTGTTTGTGATTATGTCCAGTCTGTCTGAGCAGTGGTAAGACTTCTCAAATATAAATGTGTATATATGGTCGTGTTGACACTACAAAAATAACTCAAAGTTGCTTACTTCAAAGTACAACTTAGAAGTAACGGACTTCAAAGTTGAGCATCTACACACACCCTAATTCAGAGTTAAACTTCTAAGTAGGGCACTTCTCCATTCCCAGGAATGGAGTAAGGACTTTGAAGTTGGGCTCCCTAACTTTGAAGTAAGGAAAAATGTATGTAGACTCTGCAGGCTACTTTGAAGTAGCACTTAACTTCAAAGTTAATTTCCAAGTTAGTTCCTTGTATAGACGCACCCTATGGCTACATCTACACTAGCCCAAATCTTTCAAATGGCCATGCAAATGGCCATTTCGAAGGTTACTAAAGCGGGGCTGAAGTGTATATTCAGCTCCTCATTAGCATGCCGCCTGCCAAGGCTCTTTGAAATTGCTGCTTTTCACTGCTGTGTGGCTCATCCACACGGGGGTCCGTTTTGTAAGGACCCTACGAACTTCAAAATACAATTTGCTATAGGAAAAAGGGGATTTTGAATTTCCCAGGGTCCTTTCAAAAAGGACCTCAGTGTGGATGAGCCACACAGTAGCGAACAGCAGCAATTTCAAAGAGCCATGGCAGGAAGCATTCTAACGAGGCACTGAATATACATTTCAGTGCCTCATTAGTAATCTTTGAAATGGCAATTTGCATTGCATTTCAAAGATTTGGGCTAGTGTAGACATGGCCAATATATTCTATTTCTCAGACAAAAATTCCACGTCTCACTGCCCAAGAAACATTTCAAAGGAATGTATTGTGTACTAATTCACTTTAGGCAGAGTAGCAATATAATCAGAGTAATTAATTAAAACTGTTTATCTATCATAATCGCATCACTTACCTTTGTGCAAATTGTAATAGTTCTCTGGGGTTGTGTCTACACTTTTATTCCTCCTTCAAAAAAGGCATGCAAATGAAGGAAATAAAAAATGCAGAAGAGACACTGATTTACATATCTCATGCCTCATTTGCATGAACTCTTTTTGGAAGAGATTCTTTCAGAAGAAAAAAAGCTTTGTAGATGGGGGGTCTTTCGAAAATAAACTCCCTCTTTAAAAGAACCATTCTTCCTGAAAAAAAATAGGGAGAAGGGTTCTTTTGAAGATGGGGTTTACTTTAGAAAGAGATGCATCTACACTGCTTTTTTTCTTTCAAAAGAAGCTCTTTTGAAAGAATAATATCAAATGAGGTTCCTGATATTTAAATCTGCACCTCCTTTGCATTTTCAATTTCCATCATTTGCATGCCTCTTTTGAAGGAGGAATGCAAGTGTAGATACAGCCTAGAAGTGTAAAGGAATAAGGAAGCACATCTTCCAGTTAAGGAGGTTTAACATACAAGTTTTGGTTTGCTGTGGATTATTTCACCTCTATACTGTTCGTCCATAACACTCAATTTTCTTCTCCAAATTTGTCCAACTGAGTTTAATATAAGAGAAATGTGAGCATTTTTAGGAAAACAATTCCCCATGCAGTCTACTTACTGTGCAGACTCAGACACACGTAGTTTATTCAGGATTCTGGTCAGTGTACTCAGATTGGAATTCCCAGTACTAATATGTACTACGATTAGAATTGCCCTTAAAGAGCATTCAAAAAGCTCAGGACAAAGATCTGCAAGATGATGTAAACTTGTCTTTCCCCTGTGGCCATAGCTATTCTAGCACCACCACCACCCCATTTTGAAAGAGGGATGCTAATGAGCCACTTTGGCACATCCTAATAAGGTGCTGACATGCATATGCAGAGCATCATTAGCATATTGGCAGATGCGCATGTTTTGAAAGTGCCACGTTCGAAACCCACACTGCCAGTGTACACAGGGGCCTGCCGAGAGGAGCCCCGGATTTTGAAAGCCCCTTCTTCCCATTTGGTTTTGGGAAGAAGGGGCTTTCAAAATACATGGGGTCCTTTCAAAAGGTCCTATCTACATCAGTGGCAGCGCCTCATTAGCATCTGCAGAAGTGGCTTATTAGCATTGCCCTTTCGAAAGGGGGTGCTAGTGTAAGCATGGCCTTCAAGAATAGCAATCTGTTTACTATTGTTATCTACCTTAAGGAGATCTTAAATAGCACTGAGCATTGTACTGAAAGCATTTACTATCTTAAGTAAACAGGCACTATTTTCTTTTAATAGAAAGTGATGTTACAGTACAAGCTCCAAACAACCATTTTAGTTGATTCTGTGTATTCTAAAGCAGCACAGTGTTTTTCATATTTCGATGGAACATGCTTTGGCTGCATCTACACTACGGAATTTTGTTGACAAAACTGGGGCTTTGTGAACGGAACTCATGGAGCATCCACACTACAAATGCCTTCTGCCGAGAAATAATCAACAGAATGCAGCAGTTTTCTCAGGAAATTTAAGTTCTCTTGTACAAGGCATAACGCCTCTGTTGACAGATTCTGTCAACAAAAATTGGTGTAGACTTTCCAGGGGGCCTTCTGTCAACAAGGAGGTCTTCTGGTTCACCGTGCAGCCCTGTTTGCAGAGTTTCTGGTTGGCTGTTCTGTCGACAGAGGGCTGGGCAGTCTGGCTACTCTCTGTCGACAGGGAACACCTATGGGGTGGGGGCCTCTATTAGGTGTGGATGCTTTCTGTTAACAGAGTTTCTGTTGGGATATATGTCCTGACAGTAAGATCTGTTGACAAAACTCTGTAGTGTAGACCTAGCCATTCAGGCCACAAGGATATAGAATGAGGCACACCTTTAGAAACACACAGCAAGACGAGCAAACAAAACTGTTTTGACACAAGATATGTTCACCTCTGGAAGCACATTTATTTTTCTCATCTTTTAAGACAAAAATGTCACAAAGTCTTTACAGGAGATACACCTAATAAAATACAGAAAAGAAATGATAAATAATATATGGTATTTCATGGTATGTTCCCTTTTGGAAAGGATTTGTAGTAAACAACAATCTGACTTGCTGTTCAGAATTAAATATACATCTGTCTTCTACATGTAATATTTACAGAGAGAAAGCTTTCTTCCTTTTCTCCTAGTGTGAACAGTACAATGAAGCATACATTTCTTTCTGGAATTAGGAAACTGAAATCATTTGGATATCTCCATCATTTCCTGATTTTGTTTCTTTTAATTATGTTTTATTGTACATTTTTAATTAGTAATCTTTTCTTTCCTTTGTGTCACTCTATGTTTTTAATACCTACTAATGGCAGAGAAGCCTTACTACTGCTCAGCCATCTTTCACATTGACAAATGAGTGCAGAATGCCTGAAAATTCAAGAAGAGTGGATGGAATTTTTTTCAAGTTCAGGCTCACATTCAGAAGTAGCATATGAAGAGATATTCTTTTCGGAATATTAATTTCCTCACTGGTAGAAAACTGAAAGGAAGGAAAACAGCTGTTTCATCTGTGTAAAGTGTTTCTTAAATAATAGAAACACAACTGAAGTGCACATATATTTTGATTAATGCAAGAAGGTTTTTAAAGAAAAGCTAGCAAGAGCCTTACTTTTCTAATGACCAGGGTATTAGAAATGCAGAAAACTGAAGTAGTCTATGATCTTCCTAAATAACCATCAAAAGTTAGAGCTAGGAACAGTTCTTTACTCTCATTCTGCTAGGAACACACATGGGGGTAAAGTCACATATTACTGTCGCTCAACTTCCTGTTGACACACTTCTACGTAAAATCCTATCAAGATCAGCTGTAGTTGACTCAAAAACTAACACTCTTATCTACTGGCTTGTGAAAATTTAATTACTTAATGAGGGCCAGACCTGAGCAACTCCTGGTTTCAATTACTTTGACAGGAGTCAAGAGTGCTGAACAGCCCACCTTGTAGGCTTGGATTCTAACTCACACAAGATATTCCATTACTGTCTGGGTATATGAAAGCTACTGCTCACAAGCTACAGAATCTGACTTGTAGAAGCTCTCAGTGATACACACTTTTCAGCACTACATTTACTATTTTCTCCTTGTCTGAGTGGGGTGGGAATAAAGCAACACCATCTCAGGGTCAGAATTTGGCTGTTTCTGTATGAGTGCATAGGGTAGGGGAGAGGACAGAGCCTGGTTCCTATGCTATATTAATATTCTTGAGGGTGGAAGTTATCTGAAAGGAGATAGAAAGGTGTGTGGTGGGGCAGCTGACTGGACACTGAGAAGGATCATTTAGCACCATCTCCAAGCTGCTAGAGTTGCCACATTTACATCTCAAAAATTCCTAGAAGGAATTGTGTCTGAGTAACCTTCTGTCAACCCTTCCACCGCAGCCCCAACATATAATCCCAAATTTTGTCCCATAATCCCTGACATAGGACATATTACCCCACTGGGACTAGGCAGGAAATATTTACCAGCAGAGCCAATACAGTTCTTCTATCAATTTCTCAGAATCATAAGAATGCCACCTCCTGAAACAAATGCAGTATAATAGTCTTATCTTCCTTGTCCATAATTAGCCAAGGTCGTAGTGAACGTGCCACCACTGGAATTCCATTTTCACTATGGTAGGCAGACTGAGTTTTTCTTTCTGTTGCATTCTCCCCTATGAAGCATTCAAAATGACAGATTTCTACATAGTGGTTAAATCATATAACAACTGTCAGAGAACAGTAGGAGAAAAAATGCAGACTTTTTTATTTCTACTTTGACATAAAACTAAAAGTCTGATTAAGATCTGACTAAACAAATGATCATGGCTGCATCTAAGCTGCTCCTCCCTTTCGGAAGGGGCATGTAAATGCAGTGGTTCAAAAATGCTAATGAGACACTGATATGAATATTCAGTGCTGCATTTGCATAATGGCAGCCACTCACTGCATTGAAAGTGCTGCTTTCAAAATGTAAAATAGCTGTGTAGATGGGGTTCCTTCAAAAGGAAGACATGCTTTTGAAAGCGCCCTTTTTCCTGAAAAAAATTGGGAAGAAGGGTGCTTTTGAAAGTGGAACTTCCTTTTGAAGGAACCCCATCTACACGTCTATTTTACATTTTGAAAGCAGCACTTTTGAAGTGGTGAGTGGCTGCTATTATGCAAATGATGCAATGAATATTCATATTAGCACCTCATTAGCATTTTGAACCACTTCATTTACATGCCCCTTCCTAAAGGGAGGGGCAGCGCAGACACGGCCCGTAAGTCTGATCTAAGGTAGGAGGGAAAGCATAGATTTGATACACCATTAAATGAGCTTCTAAAGTACTGACTGATAGTGCTGTTGGCTTCTTGGTAACTGGGTTGAGAAAATATTCAGGTTTGTAGTGCTTATTTAAAATTGTAAGAATATCTCTCAGGATTTCCACTACCCAGAGTCTAAAAGCAATGAATCTGTGATATGAAATATAGTCATAGCCTATGTCTACGTTTACAGAGGTGTACAGCGTCCATGTATTTCATGCCGGTCTAGCTGAGTATAAATAGCCATTTAAATTATGAGGCACTCCTTAGGTGCGTAGAGAGTATACCTTATACTGCTCACTATACTCCCACAGAGTGCACCCCATGTCTACACTGCTGTTTTTATGACTACAGCATGCAACTGCCTCCCTGTTGCTGGAGCCTTCCTGTCTCTGTCCTTCCTGGGAGTTTCCATGTGATGGAAAAAGGCTACAAAGCCTCCTCTTTCTTGGAGACTTTCTCCTCTTTTCTAGAAATTTTCACTGACAATTGTAGCTACATTCCACAATACAGACCCAGCCTGCTTTTCACTGTGGTGATGAGCTACACATATGCCAGAGGCCCCCACCAATGTACAAAAGGCCACAGATCCCTAAATCCAAAATCCAAAAGGGACTGGCATTATCACCTGATCTCTAAAACACAGACGATAGAACTCCTGCAAAATAATTCCTGGAATGAATTGTTTAGAAGAACACCTAGTCTTGATTTTAAAACTTCGGGAATAGAGAATTAACCATTATCTGTGTTTTGATAATTAATTATCCTTTGTCTGTTTTCAACTTGCAGGCATTGGTATTGCTATATACTGTTTTCTTCTACCTAAAAGAGCTCATTATTAAATATTTGTTTCCCATGCAGCACTTATAGCCTGTAATTAAATCACTGCTTAACTTTCTCCTTATAAAACTAAATAGACTGAGTTCCTTGAGTTTTTCATGAGGAGGAATGTTTTCTAATCTCTATTCTTCCAATGCCCCCCAGTGTATCACCATCCTTCCTGAACTGTGAACACCGAACTGGACAAGAATTGCAGGAACAGTCACAGTAATGCCAAATACTGAAGTAAAATAACCTCTCTCCTCCTACTTGAGAGTCTCCTGTCGAAAAATACAAGAATCACAATTGTGCTTTTGGCCTTATAATTGTGCTGGGAAGTTCAGCTGAGTATCCACCTGACCTCCAAGCCTTTTCCAGACACTACTTTCCAGTATATACTTCTTAACCCTGTAAGTATGAACTTAATTCTTTGTTCTGAGATGTGTACATTTAGTCACATGAAAAAGCAACCCTTCCAGATTCTCAGTGGTCTGTGCTGTTATTTAGCTGTAATTTACCCCTAAATGTTTCCTAAGAACCCAGTAAATAATGAAAGCATCGGTAAGGTGTTAGACAATATTGTCCACCCATAGTCTAGCAAGTTTTCTTGTCCAGCATTGATCAGGTCCCAAGGGTGCTGGACAAGAGAGAGTCAACCTATACATTTGTAATTTACAAGAGAAAAACAGGCTGCTGATCTTTGGAACATGACATTAAAGTAACTGTGAAAATCAAATTTTGACTAACACAAAAATTGTCTAGCACATAACGGTTTGATTTGATTGATAAATAGTAATGAGTAATAAGATTGATGGCTACAAATATCAAAGGGATTTTTAAATGAACATAATATAATTTACAAGACATTTTTGGAAAATTTCAAGTGCTTCCAAAAGTGATTTTGACTTATAATTTCTCTTGTAGCAAATTCAAAATTTGCATATTTTGTTTATAGTGTGCAAGCTCTTGTTTGCTAGAAGAACATATTTCAAAGAAATATTCCTAGTAGCTCGGCCCAAAGGGCTATGTCTACTCTCTCCCCTTCCTTTTGGAAGGGGCATGGTAATGAGCGAGTTGGGAAGATGCTAATGATGTGCTGCCATGAAGGTCTGACAGCGTTCTCACTTTCCACGTGGCTCAATATTTCTGCAACTTCTGTTGCCAGGACTGATTCCCCTAGATCCTTGTTTGACTTTGTCATACATCACATTTCTCTTTGATTCCCTTTATTCATAAGACTTTCAAAGTAAATTTTCCATGATTCCTTTATCTGTTTTACATTGATTAACTATGATCACTTTCATCCTTAATGAGTTGAATGTCACAACTGCATTTAGTTTTCTTATTGTGGATCATTGTCAGAATATATATTTCTTTCTCACTCTCCTTCCTGTCAAGGCAGGCATATAAACCTTCTATAGCTCTAGTATTACTGGCTTCCATAGCTTTATCTTCAGACACAGACACATATTTTTGCCATTTTTTTTTTGGCATTTTAGACTCCTGAAGATCCTGCTGAAGGAGCATCACTTGCCAATGTTTAAAACACTTTTTTTTTCCTTCACAACTTCTCCATCTTTCTCTTTTCACTAACAGATCACCCTGGGTAATGAAGGCTTTTGCTTTCCTCTCATAAAGCAGGCTCTTTATGCATTCTTGAATTTTTCTTGAAATATGATTCAATGTTAATTTCTAATTCTCTTAACCCTTATGAAGAGATCCTTTCAAACACTTTCATTTTAAGCCCCTTGCTATCGTCACTAAGCTTCCACCTCTTGGTTTTCTATCGTGCTTTGGACAATTTTCTTCTGATGCATAACATGTCTCCATAGCGAAAAACAAATATTCTCTGTTGACTTGAAAGGCTATTCCCTGGGATGACTTTACAGTTTGTCATGTTATCCAGGTCAGCTTTGCAGAAAACAATCTATTTGTGCTCTCACACTACCATTATCGGTACGTAACTAAATGTTCTTCCTTTTTATTAACAAGCATCAAATCATAGAAGACAACTTCCTTGTTTCTTGTGCCTATGCCCATATCCATGGCTGCCATGGTACCTTTAGAAGCATCTCTCATCAGCTATCATTTTTTCATTTAATTCTTTCATTTTTTATTGCTTTCTGTACCTCAGTGTCCTTCTCCACCCTCATAATCCTCTTTTTTCTTGTTCATCACAGCCCACTGGGGAATTAAATGACATTTCAAACACTGCACATTTCCACACCACTCTGTCTAAAACTATGCCAACTCTTTTATTAGACAGGTCATAGTCAACAGTATCCAATACCTGTTGTCTTTGCTTCCTTCCATTTGGCCTCTTGAGTACAGGCAACCTGTAAGAAATACATTTGCAGTGTTATTTAACTTCCAGATTTTTTACATGCGAAAAATGTGTACTTTTATCTGTTTCTTAATTTTTCTTGTTCCGTCCAAATTTTACTTAGGCATCTCTTTTGCACATTTTAAAACATTCACCCATTTAAGACACTCATTATACATGTATTGGAATGGGAAATTCCAGGCCTAATATTGTCATGAACCCAATGAGCTTACTTTTTCACCATTAGTATTTTAAATGATACTGTTATTATAATTAGGAGTACAGGTTGCATCTGCATGTTCCAGCACTCTCAAGACCTCAGTGTTCCCAGATGAGGGATTTTGCTGGGGGCATGAATGCCCCCTCCCACATCACTGGTTGCCCACACTGGCCTGCCTCAGTGGGCTTTCCAGCCCTGGCTCTGTGCCAGGCTGCCTCAGGGTTCCAGCTCTCCTGCCCTGGTTCTTCACAGGGCTACTGGATCCCTGCTCCATGTGGAGGTACAAGGAGATGCCAGCACATCAGCCCCTGCTCTGTGCAGGGCTTCTGGGGGATACTACTAGGGGGCTGCTGGTAGGGAGTGCTGCCTCCACCACAGCCCTGCTGCCCCTTGAAGGGCTGCTGGGGGCCAGCTCGGGTGCCTTCCTGCCCCAGTACTCTGGTCCAGGAGCATCCCTCATCCTACCAAAGCAGACATGTTGCCAGATGAGAAAATGATAGTTTTCAGAGGCGCAACCTGTAGTAGCTAAATTGAACCCATTCTCTTACCTTCCTCTCACTATTAGCCAGAGTTTTTGATGTAAAAGCACCCTGAAAGTTGCTCTGGTGGGTCTTATTTGTTGTTTGTTTGTTTGTTTTTTTCCTCTTAGTCTTTCTGTAGCAACTGCTGTCAGTTAAGCTCCAAGAGAAAAGAAAGCATATTTGTTTAGGATGTTCTCTTCCTAAAACCTTGTTATTAATACCTATTTTGGTTGCTAGAGATAATTTTTCAGTCCTCCACTTGGGAATTCTCCTTCCATTTTCTTAGATGTTAAAATGTAATGGGAGTAATGAAAACTTGCTTCATTGCATCCATCCATCCAGCATGAATATGAGCTTTCCATAGTAGTGTATTCATGATGAATTTTCATGTTAAACATACACATTGTTATAGATCTATTTATCTATTTCCTCCTTCTTTCTTTGATACATTGTAGCATACAACATATTTATGCATGCAATGGAACGT
This sequence comes from Carettochelys insculpta, assembly GCF_033958435.1. NCBI lineage: Eukaryota > Metazoa > Chordata > Testudines > Carettochelyidae > Carettochelys > Carettochelys insculpta. The sequence continues at coordinate 158,255,805 of NC_134138.1, read as the reverse complement.
TCTTGGGTATATGACTGCTAACTATAGTTTTTGAGAAGCTTGAAGGCTGGAGGTCCCCAGGAGATCAATCCATTTTGCACATATACTAAAACATTTTTGATTTACAGTCTTAAGTGAACAGAAATATTTGGGGTGTCATTGTGCTAAGGCAAAAATGCTTTCCACTTATGTAATAGAATCCTAGTGGCAGGAAAATTCAGTGAAATCCTATTGATATTTTGGTCCATGAAGTCAGCACACATTTTATTAGAAGGTGATTAGCACCACAGGGCTTTTGTGTATAAGCCCCACTTTGTGAGACAAATATTCCCCAAAACGATTCAAATAGAATGAAGGTGGCAGACTGAAGGAAAATATAGTATAGAAAAATCTCCCAGTCGGGATGGTTTTATTATGATTTTACTGGAGAAGTCCAACAGTGTGGTTTCAACAGTAAGTAAAATGACTCAAGTAATCCTCTGTAAATAAAAATCCTTGCTTTATTGAGGGTGCACGGATTGCAGTTAATTTCCTAACACAGTCAGAAATCTTTTGCTGATACAAAAAAAGTTACTGTGTATTTTTCCAATATAAAAAATACAGCTACGAAGGTTATGAATGAGGCTGGCAGTGATCTAGAAATCAGTTTTAAGTACAACTATTCTTTATTAAATTCCTTGTGGTAGGGGCAGGCAATATGCTGACTAGGTTATTTTATTCCCTGTACATTACTATATTTTGTAAAATAATTTGTTGAAATATGCAGTTAGATTGTGAATATGAGAATAATAATTTGAAGGAAATATCAGCTCTATTAAAGAAAACGGGGTCTGAAGTAACCAGTAAGAGGCTATTTTTTTGAAGAGGCCTCTTCACCAGCTGCTGAATTGTAACTGTCAATAAGATTTCAGTCAGAATTGAGGATCATCATCACTTCATAGGACCTGGTCCTGGTGAGACTCATACAGTAAATGTGGGCTCAATCTCACCTGTGTTAAAGTCAAAGTGAATTTTACCATTAACTTCAGTGGGAGCGGGGCCAGGCCCTGAGTGCTTGCTATGCTGGACTGGGTTGACCTTCTTCTATAATCTTGTTTACACTAGAAAATTTTTACAAGTTATTTCTGCTGTCACCATCAGCACCTGGTCAATTAAACCTCTTCTGAGCAGGTTTTATTGTCAAACTTCCAGAAACAATTGTCAAATCCTGAAAACTATTAAAACACTAAACTGCAGCTGGTAGTGGTACAAGTGGGCTGATGTTTGCCATGTTGGGGATGGGGGTGTAACTTGAAGAACACCCTAGTGCAGAATTGTCTCCTTATCGTGGTGAGCGGGCTTGTGTGTTCCAATGAACCTGAGAGAGACACTGTAGGGAGTCTGGTACTCCTGGCGGGATGAGCCATTATTTAATGGGCAAATATTATGATTCCTTTTTCACAGAATTGGAGAGAAATCCTAGTCTGCTGAGGTCCATGATGAAATTCTTATTGGCTCCAGTGGGTCCAGGTTTCCCTGTTGGAAACCAGTTCTCAAAAAGACTGAGTGGCTTTCTGGGGTGACATATTATTTTAATGAATGTAAATAGCATTTGGAAAGAGAAGAGCCTCATTTTAAACATGGGTCTAATAATTTTTGGACTATTATGTGGGGCATAATATTAAACTTTTACACAGCTCAGGGTCCCCATCTGAGAAAAGGTATTGCAAGTATGTGCAAGAATGGTAGAATTTCTCTCTCTGTCTCTCTCTCTCAATCTCTCTTTCTATCCCTCTGGGACCCACTTCATCTCTCTCTCCCTCACCTCTGCCCCAACCCGTATTTGTCTTATTTTATCCTCCTTGTTCATCTTAACTATTTGGGATTTTTTGGACTGTATTCAGGGACTGTCCCTTTGTAACAACACACTTCATATACAGCACTCATGCTTTTTAAAGTGAGGACATTCACTTGGATGTTATATCAACATTCTCTGGGATGCCATAATGCAGCAGTAACATCACCTGAATCAACTTCATTGGCTTTAAGCAGAGTTGTGCTCAGTAAGGGGCACACAGGCTGGGTCTACACTTACCTTAAATATCGATGGCTGCTGTGTAATTATAGGTACACCAACTGAGTACCAAAAATCAGTTTAGCAGCTGTCAATAATTCATCCCTGTCCTCACAGCAGAATGCTGCTGGGAGCGCTCTTCCCGTCATCATTCCTTAATCCTTGACAGCTGGCAAGGACTTCCAGGATTGACATTGACTACAGAATGCACTGTTTTGCGCATGAGCAAAATGGCACCCCAGAAGATCAGACCTAAGCATTAGCTCTTCCATGACAAGTGTAGACCAGCCACAGATTCAACTCCAAATTATTGTCACCAATTCAAAGTTGGCATCGAATCAATCAGTATAACCTTCCTGCAGCATCCAAATTATTAACCTCCTCAGAAAGAATATACCTGTAGAAGTGAAGGGCAAAAACAACACCAGCAAGCATGGAGGGAAGTGATCGAATGTGCTCAAAATCATCTTCTCCAACATACTATTTAACCTTCTTTTTGGCATAAATCACATATATAAGTAGATTCACTATAATTTAAATCAATTGCCTGTTGTTTGGAGTTGTCCTTTTGCCACATGAAGTTTCAGAATGAATTAATGTTTACTTTCTACTCTGCATGGACCTTCTTGGTTTAAAAAAAATCACACTGAACAAATTCCCATTTGTTCTCTTTAATTTAGATACATCAAACACAGGAATATCGTTGCAGCACCCAATATATTTTCCTTCACCTATATACAGGATATTGGATTTTTTTAAAGATGGGTTTCTTTTTCATAAGGTTGACTTTAAAAGGGAAATTTTAAACATATTTACATTTCAAATGGCAAGCATACAAAAAAGAAAAAATAATACCTAAGTAGCTTCGCAAATATGGCAATAGTATGTCTTTAAAATGATCATATTCTAAGTGAGTTTTGTACCTGTAAGAAGGAAGAAAAAATTATCCAGTGGAAGAAGAGGGTGTATGAGAAGATGACATTAATTATTACCATCCCTAATGAGATACTTTGAAAAGGAAATAAAAAGGAAAAAAATGCATGCATTTTTTTACTTACTAACAGAAGGGAATTCAGACACCTCCATGTGTTTCAAAGGAAGCAATAATTATGAAAGATCCATTTTTAAATTATTTGTGATATAAATTGATAATAGCATCCTCATGCTTTTCTTCTTTTCAATAATCTGGTTACCTCAGGATAAACTATAGGCCTTTGGCTGTATATTTTATCCCTTTGGAGACTGGATTATTGCTTCATAAAACAGTGCAAATGTACCATCACCTCCTATCCCCAAATGCTGTACATCGTCTCACAAGAGTATTGTCACTTTAAACATTGTAGAGTGAAGAAATTTCTAAGAAAAGATTGAGTTTCTCAATCTTTAACATGGAAAATCTTGGAATACATTAAAAATCTTGAGATAAACACATTCATATTTATATAAGTAGGTATGGTTTGCAGTGTGCCCATGACTTGAGATCAGATAATGGGCTATGTGTCATCTTATTGATTCAAATCTGGGATAGGTTGAGATAGGTCATCCAAAGTCTAGTAAAATGTGTAAAAGGATGTGTAAAATGAATTAATTGTGTCCGTGAAAGTTCTAGTGAACCAGAATTAACTTCACTCCAAAATCCTATACTAGAACAGGCTGTTTTCCTAGCTGGAAAGACTGCTCTATTTGTTTTAATTTATTATATATGGATTCTTTTTTCCCAGTTCATTTTGTTACTTCCTAACATTTCTTGATCCTGAATTATTATTTGTATTACTTACCTGTCCTTACCAATGTTCATAGCTCCTGATTTTGACTGCAAAATTTTACTGATAAGCAAAAGCCTTTCATTGCTGTTGAGACTAAAAAACGTCCATCCAAATGTTGTAAATATGGGTCATTTCTGAATCCATTGTGGGTGTTTACTGCCATTTTCTTCTAGTCCACAAAGGCAACAATTACTCAGAGAATTTGACAGATATGATGCTTGAAAATACTGAATACTAGATCTTTCCCACAAAATAGCTATGCTCACATGAGGTGATAAAGAAGATGATAAAGATGTTTGCTGCACTGAAGTTGTAGTTATTCCCTGGTGGATCTCTGATTGCTACATTGCACATTCACTTTCAGTAGCTACAAAATGATTTAGTCAGGGTAATATTCCTCATTCTGAAGTATTCACTGGAGATTCTGGGTATGATTTTGTTCTCACTGAAATCAGTTTTATAAAAGTGTAACTCCATTGATTTCAAAGGAGTCAGTTTTATTTACAGAGGTCTGAGAAGTGGTTCAGGCTATCTGTCAAATCAAGAGTTTCTAGATAGGGTAAGTTACATGAGAGGCCAAAATGTTTTTAGTTGTTTGTCAGCAGTCCATTGAAACCAATACCTGAACTGCTACAGCACGAATCAGTTCTGGTATGTTACAGCTAGAATTTCTTTACATTCAATGTGCCTGTACTTAAACATTTGAATATAAAATAACAAAATAGCACAACAACAGCCATTTGACAATGAGATTCTTTTTCTGGTTTCCTTTTTTTAATGACTAGCATTCTTGCATTTAGGGTTATTTGTCAGGTAACTATTGACACTGGTAAAGAAACTAGTCAGTAAATAGCCCATCCGAATCCTGAAGTTCATCAATATAGAATTTTCATGTAAACCAAGGAATTACTTGCAAAAAATTGAAAAGCGGCAAACAATAATGATGTTGTTGTTGAATGGCATTTACCCATGTAGAAAAGGCCTATAGAATTTTAGAATATTACAGTTTTGACCCATTTTATTGAATTTAATGGAAAATCATATCTATAGGTTGAATCTCTCTTGTCTAGTACCCTTGGTACCTGACTGATGCCAAATGGCGCATTTGCTGAACCACAGGAGATCAATCTATTACATTTATTACCTATTACATTTTCAACACTTCCACTGCTTATGGGGATCTTAGAGGATTTTTAGGGGTAGCTTAGAGCTAAATAACGGCACAAAACACTGACAGCCATCAGTGGTGCCTGTAAACAAACTTTATGGGACCACAGGTAACTTGACCATGCCTATCATAAGTGGCTGTCCAGCTAACTAAAATCATGCCGGATTACAGATGTTGCTGTACAAGAGAGTTCCTGATTGGAGACTTGCAGCCCATATAACATAAAATAACCACGAAATATTATCACAAACATTTTATAACTCTTTAGGTGTTTTTTTTGAGAAATTTCTATAGACCCCCATTTACAATTCCAGACAATCTCTTAAATTTAATTTCGATTACATCCTATAGAAGTTTTCCATAATGACAGGATGACATTTGGAAAAACTTGTCACTATTATTCGTCATATGCTAAACTGTACATTTGTCAAGATAACACCAGCTCTTTGGTTAAACCCCGGAAAATTGCAGAACCTGATCCTACGCTCTCTTGCCCTGGAGTTAAGGTTAAGTCTCTGAACAATATGAATGGCATTATCAATGGAATATGTTGCTACTCAGTGTGAGTAGGTGAAATGACCCCTCTCACTTGAAATGGAATTTTGTCATTGCCTCCAGCTGAAGGAGGATCTAATCTTGCATTTGCTACTGAGATACATGTGCAGTTCCAAATCATTCCAGATGAAAATCAAGAATTGCTGAAAATGTTTGTGAAATACAGCCTGCTTCATATGAATCTATATATCTATTTGAAGGGTAGCCTGGTTAACCACTTGTTTCATGAGTATACATTTTTATACTTCGTGTGGATTGAGTGGTGGTGTGCATTTGGGTATAAATTGATATAAATCAATGGTGTAAGCAGTTACAAATTGGACAGGGACATTTAGGCATGTAACTCCTTGCCCAAGTCCAACATTTAGACACCACTAACTTTCTTGAAACCACTCTCAGATGCTACCTAACCCTTTGACACCCATGTCCCACAAGCAAAAGCTTCTGATGATTGATGTGGGCAAAGCTACCTAAATCCTGATGTCTACTAGCAGCTAATTAGTAGGTTGAATCCTTGACATAGTCAAAGACACAGAGATAACAAAGCAGGATTCTTAAGCTAAGTGTTCCCCTACTTTTTTTTTTGCCATCAGGAGACATCCAGTACACATGCCTTGATTCTCAGCACTCCTCTCCTGCACAAAAGATATCCACAGATTAGCCAATTGTTTGGTGGTCAGGGCATTGCCTGAAATGTAGGAGGTCTGCATTTGAATCCCTGCTGTGTCTGATCTGGAGCCAGAATTTGAAGCCAGGCTTCCCAAAGCCAAGGTGAATGCCATAACTACTGGTTTATTGGGCAATCTCTCTGCCAGGGCCAATAAATATACAAAATGGAGTAGCCACATCAGTAGAGATTAAGACACTTTCTTGAATTCCTATTAGTCAGGTGATTAGGTCATGACAAAGGAGACCTAGCCTAAAGTCCTTGCTCCACAACAGTCAGATGAGTGCCCTGACTCCTTGTCTATGTCAGCGGGAATCTCCTTCTCTCTCATGCTTTTTGATTAAGGGCTGAGCTGGCATAGGTACTCACTTCTAGAAGGTTCACAGTTGAGAATCTCAGATGGAGGGAAACACTGCCCTGAGACCATGTTTAATGAGAGTTAGGCACATTGAAGGGTTTGGGTCTAACCTCTTCTCCTTTTCTCTGCATTTCATCTCTGCCTAGCTTAGGTGACTTCCTCACTTAGCTTTCCAGTTTCTGAAAATCCCTTTGTTGGGCTTCTGACCCTCCCCAGATGATAAAGAGGGAGTTTGACAGGACTGAGAATTCCACCACACACAGGGCTCTGAGGAGTTAAGCAAGGCGATACCTACACACCTTTCTGAATCTAGCCCACTATATCTAACACACCGTGGTATATACCCAACACTGCATTGCTTTAACTAAAAAAAATTGTTGTTGCTTTGATTAAGCTATTAATGTCTTGTCTATACTCAAAGATGCACCAATATACTCAAAGGCATGGAGTACCTGTTTAATTAAACTATTGCACCCTTGTGCATGGACACACTACATCTGCTAAAACCTAGCTTATAGTGGTTTGGGTTGCCTCTGTTATACCAATGGTATATGACATTAAATCATGTATTTAAGAATTTAAACTAAACTCATATACAATGTTCATACTATATGGTGAAGGGACTGTCCAGTAGCAGAAAAAGCACGAACACCAGCTTTATTACCAATAGAATAATGCAATGAAAAAAGTAATAAAAGAAATATGAATGATGGGGGACCTATTCCTATTCCCAGTGAATTCAGAGGCAGGAACTCAGCATATACGAAGCTACAATTATTCTTCTGTGGTCTTTTCCCCCTAGTATGGCCCATTATGGCACACCACACAGCCCGTAGCTGAAGGAATCCCTGAGTTGGAAGGGAACTTTATCTGGACGGCAAGAGAGACATTTTGATTTTATTCCAGCTTCTCTCTTCACACTGAATGTGTCCAGAGGGAACTGCAGAACTTTATACAAGGAGCCTCATCCAGTTTGTTTCCAGAAACAAAGCCAAGATCTGAATGCCACCAGTTGCGTGGCTTTCCCTGGGGCTCCCTGACAAGAAGTTCCCCATTGTTACACCCTACAGGCTTTCTTTGTCTCTCACGTAATGTTGCACCAATGCAGGGGGCTTTCCCCTCTCCAGCTGATGTTGCTTTAGTGAGGGTTTTTCGCCCAAAGGTCTTCCCACTCCCCTGTTGCAGGTGATGGTGCCCAAGTGAGCTTTTTCTCCAGGCTCTCCTGTACCCTTGTAGACACCTCAGTATGGATACTTTCTTCAAATATCGATTTCATAAGAGAACCTAAAAAGAGCAGAGAGGGCCCTGATACCCAGTCCTCTACTGCTTAATATAGAACTTCTGCACCCAAGGGAGAAGTCAAAATTTGTCCCTTCAAATCTGAAATTTCTTAGAATTGTGTGTGTGTGTGAGAGAGAGAGAGAAAGAGAGAGAAAGAGCAAAAGCGAGAGAGCTAGGATTGTGAGTGCTAATCCCTTAGAGATGATCCATTACCCTGCAGCCATTACAATTTGTCATATATGCTTCACCTATTATCAGCTGCAAGATGAAATGTTTTCAGCTCTGTTTATCAGTCTACCTGGATCTGTCAGGTCAACATCCCTTTAACCCACTGTTCTGGTTCATGTGCTTCTGGAAAATATGGCAGAACTGATCAAATCTAATAGTTATTTTTTTCTTCCCACAGTATGAAGTGGAGCTTCCAATGCACAGCAACTTTCACAGTCTGACTTCTATACTAGTCCAAAACAGTTAAAACACTACCGGCAGTAATGTTTTTAGGTCTGTGTAATTAATAATACTAAAATAACAATAATTGTTCATGATTTGAACATACATGACAAAGATACAACTAAGATTAAAGAAATTTATTTTATTGTAGTTACTTTGATTTTAATCATTTTAAACCAGGTACTTTTTAGTCATAACCTATACCAAAGTTACATGATGTAGAAATTGTAGTGGTCATGTTTATTTTTGTTTTAATTGTTTCCATTTAAAATGGCATAAAGATGCATGATATGTGCAACATTAGCACTCTCCGTTAGAAATTTACTTTGACAAAACCTGGCATTAATTGCTGATATTCAGCAATTTATGGTGATGTTTTGTGTGTAAAATATATAAAAACAAAATTATATTTTCAGTGCTTATTATCAAGCATCATTGGCTGAATTTCCTCATATACTGAGATGTACAAGGCAATCCCCAAATGGAACTCTCATTTTTTGAAATGTCAGGGAAAGTGTAAATGGAAAGGTAATTCAATACCTTGGCCATGTGCAATTGATTGCTGCAGACAGTATTGTGCCTGCAAAATACTCTTATTCCCCTATTTTAGTGCCTCTTATTTCTGAACCCTATTTTTATTTACTGCATCAGAATTGATAAGACTCAGCAGTTGACTTATCATGTCTATACTAGATGAAATAAATCAACCCCCCACTGGAATGATTGATGTCAGTTGATCCATCCCATAGTGAAGACATGTCCTGTATCATTACCATATCATTGAATGGAATAGGTATATATTTTCAATATGCCAGAATGATAAATATTAATTTATTTGTCATATTTCATGTTTATTTCTCTGTTTATTTGACCACAGCAGTTTTGTGTAACAGTATATTATGAGAATTTGAAAGCATGTAAATGATGGTACCATAGTTCTCATTGATTCACTCTCCTTCTTGAATTCTACATGCCTGGACACATAGGCTATGGGTACACTAGCAAGTTTTGTTGACAACAGAAACTTCTCTTGGCAGATGGCTCCAGTGTACCTGTTGCCTTAGTGACTAGAGAACTTTCCTATAGGAGGCAAACAGCAATGGAATTAACTGAGCGGAGTTTGTTGGAAAGAGCTAGATTTCATGGACTGAGCATTGATTCTTTTTACATAAATATACGCTTCAGTTCATATTTTACACTATTCTTGCTGAAAATGAATATAAGATTGAATAGAGAATTGAATATGTTGTGTTTTGCTTAAAATTCCAGCAATGAATTTATGGCTTGACTCATACTCATAGTTTTTCTGTCATGTCCCCCTCCATTTTTAAGCATGCACAAACAATAATCATCTATTCAACCTTCGTAATGTAGCATGAAGCATAGTGAATTATTAATGCTGGGTTATCAGCTTTTCTAAATATTAGGCCACTCATTAAGCATTTTTTGAAATTCTTAAATAGCACATTAGATCGCCATATTCACAGATTTGTAGTTTGCTGAACATTTGCATTTGTCCTTTTGTATACACAATGGTATCCGATTCTGAAAGTATAGATCTTTGTCAGGAAATGCCAATCTGTTGGTGTGAAAAAAAGAGTGTCCATTCCAGTGTTTATAATCTCAGTAGAAACCATAGAAAGCAGAAGGAGTGGAAGGCCTGATGCAGTACTAATATTTTCACTCATTCTTATTTTAAAGCACACATTAGTGGAGCAGACCTTAGATGGTAGTGGATAGGTAGTTTGGGGGGAGAAGCAACAGAGCTGTCCATGAAGATCCATCATTACAAAGAGCCCCTTAAATATCTGAGTTGTGACCCATCAAGAATAAAGAGTTAAGAATATTGGTGGAAGTGAGCAAATACAGAACTGTTAGGCCTGTATATACTCACTGTGTTGACCTGACTGATTGTAAATACCACATGTATGCCTAACAACAAAGCCTAAGCTTAGACCCTTCAGTGTGAGATTCCCCAGCAAGTGAAAGTTATTTAAAATAAAGCATGATTTATTGTGACCATGTTCTTTTGAAACTGAATATTAACTGAAATGAAGTAGCCAGAAAATATTGAAGAGTGCTAGATGATATATGGAGTATGAGGCATATTGGTTTTATTAGATTTATGCACAGCTTAAGGAAACAAACTAAATCTGACTCTGAATATGATGAATAGGAAAATGTCTAAAAGTAACCTGAAGCCAAGAAAACTTGCTTCAGTTCTATAAATGTAAGGAACTGAGTGTCAGGAGGACATTATACAATTAGCTTAAGAATCTACCCCTGTTAGTTCTGAGAGATTTCTTTTGAAGATTGCCGATTTTCTTTTAGTCAATATGTCTAGTCAGGTCAAGATTTATAAGTTTCCAGGGACCCAAGGAATGATTCTTAGATAGCTATATTTAAAATACAAATGAATAGGGTGATGTACAAATGACACTTAGAAATAGTTGTTATTGCTCTGAGACCTATACACAGCATACTCACCAAATAGAAAAGTTATTTTTGTATACATAAGATCCATTTAAAATAATGATCCATTCCATTGAGCTACTTCAGGTATTTGGGAGATGAGCATGCACATTTACGTTACTATGGTAACATGAAACTTTTCCTGTTCTATGAATCTCAGTAAACAAATACTTACTGCATTTTACAAGCAAGGCTAGTTTTTTTACTGCCATGTTGAATCAGTGAAATCTTATGTAGGATTAGAGAAAGCTCTCTCTTCTTCATACAGTGTTGACTTTAAAAAATGGCCAATTTACAGATTGAATAAGTACACTCATTCAATCTTATCCTGTAGGCCTTTTTTTGTTTCTGATTTTGGCTCGATGTATTTTAATTTCAGAATAGTCCATTAGGACGAACACCACGTTCCGCAGTATTAAACAATTCCCAATGGTTTTGGCCTACATTTGTTGATTCAAAATCAACAACAACAACGAATCCAAAGAAAAAGCAAAGGAGGGGAGAGCAGAGGAAAATACATTAGTTTTTTTTCTTTTATTTTCCCCAAGGCAATCAACAACCTAGTTCCACAATAGCTGTGGTGGTTATTAAATGAGCACATAGGTGTGCTAAAATATTTGCTTTTAAATAAATAAATAAATTGGTGTCTGCTGGAATGTCAGTGCTGAGAGATGAAGACTAAATAATATGGGTTTGGTTTGTGATATAAATAATATTTGTCTACATCAACTTCCTCTCACTTGTTTATAATTCATTCCTTAAAGTGATCCTCTGAGAATTTTGAGTTTAATTGCTCTCTCTAGCAAATGGTGCCATAGAGTTTGAAGTGACAGGTGGTGATAAGGTAATAAAACACATTCCCAAGACCACAAGCTTAACAGCACTATGCAAAATGAAGTAAATTGGCTTTATTTTGTATTCTGACACTTACTAGTCCTCTAGTGGGCAGTCATTCACATTGTCCAGCCATCTGAGAACGTATCATATAGTTGCGAGAATAATATTCAGGAATCTTAAGATTTTATTAAGATTGCCAAATATTTCTCCTTACTGTTGATCTTTCTCCATGTATCCAAACAACACCAGAAATAAAGAAAATAGAGTGTTTAAATTTGTTTAGCATTCATTTGGGAAACACTGAACAAGGTGGTGGTGTTTGAAAGCCTGAAGGCTCAGTAAGTTAGATATTGTACCTAAAAAGATAGTTCTTGAATTAAATTTGTAATGGCTGGCACCATCACCTTGAATGACAGCAAATCCTTAAACATACTGAAATGGTGACTTCATTCTCTAATGTATGATCTTCTGGAGCATTCTGCAGTTTGGTGCCTTATAAAGTTAACTCTATTGAAAATGGACATTACATAATTGAAAAAGCTCAGTGCCCATGCTAGAGACTTGGCTTCTAGATGTATAGGTTGAGGAAGATCAAGTAGGTACAAGCGTAAAGTAAATTAGAATATCTATTTGGAGCATCTCCACTGTGGATGGGCTTTCTGAATATGTTTTATATTAGCTACCATTAATAATACAGTGAGAAAACTTATTTTAGGTTGCATTTACACTACAAAATAATTTCAAAGTTGCCCTCGGTCTCGATCAGCCACTCCCTGAGTTTGGTGTTGGTGGTGCCGGAGGGACACTCCTCATCCTCACTGTCCACAGGGTGGGGACCAGCAGTGTCTATGAGGTGCTCTGGGTGGCCACCTCCCTCAGCCCCAGGAGCCTGTGCAGCTCCCTACAGTGGGGTCAGTGCATGGGCCGTGCCCCCAACCAGCTGGCAGCATCACGGGCTTTGACGTACACCTGCCTCAGTTCCTTGACTTGGATCGTGATGCTGCTGCTAGTGTGGTTGGGGTGGTCTTGGACTGTGAGCCTTGCTGGCCAGCTGCTTGAAGGCCTCAGTATTGCTCTGGCAGGTGCTGCTTTGCCAAAGGACCTCCTTCTAACCCCACAGAGCGAAGAGGTCCTTCAGCTCGCCTCAGACCAGGAGGGTCCTCTCCTGGCACAGCCCTTGCCTAGGTGCTGTGAGCCCTCAGACTTCTCATTTGGGACCTCCAAGGGGGCAGGGGGATCCTAGCATGGTGGGCAGGGGCTGCAGAGGCTGGGTGTTGCATCGAGCAGGGGCAGACTGAGGGACAGCTCATGCTGCCCCTGCTTGTGGCACAGTCTCAGCTTCCTGACTGGGGTTGCTGGGGAGCTGCTTCCTTTAAGGTGGCCGGCAGGGATCATAGAGACCTGCCTGGCCTGGCCAGGCCAGACTGTCTCCGTCCTCCGGGGGGGGGGCTGCCTCCTTGGTGGACCCCTTACTTCAAAGTAGTGAGTGCAGAACATCTATGCTCACTTTACTTTGAAGTTAAACTTCAAAGTAAACGACTACTTCATTCCTGGGAATGGAGTAGTGAGTTCTAAGTCATCCTCCTTTACTTCAAAGTTTATTTGAAGTAAAGGAAAGTGTGTGTAGATGCTCTGCATGCTACTTTGAAGGCCCAAAGTTAACTTTGAAGTAAGTTTGTAGTGTAGACGCAGTCTCAGAGTTGTGAAGTTGGAGCTCTTGGTTGGGTTTTTGAGGGATTTTACTCTTTGTTCTATGGAAAAATATTGTCATTTTGGGGGAGAGAAGAAGAGGAGGAGGAGAATTTGTTACACCTGAGCACAGCATAGCCGTGTCTACACGTGCACACTACTTCGAAGTAGCGGCACTAACTTCGAAATAGCGCCCGTCATGGCTACACGCGTCGGGCGCTATTTCGAAGTTAACTTCGACGTTAGGCGGCGAGACATCGAAGTCGCTATCCTCATCAGGAGATGGGGATAGTGCCCTACTTCGACGTTCAACATCGAAGTAGGGACCGTGTAGTCATTGCGTGTCCCACAACTTCGAAATAGTGGGGTCCGCCATGGCGGCCATCAGCTGAGGGGTTGAGAGACGCTCTCTCTCCAGCCCCTGCGGGGCTCTATGGTCACTGTGGGCACCAGCCCTTAACCCAGGGCTTCTGGCTGCTGCTGCTGCAGCTGGGGATCCATGCTGCAGGCACAGGGTCTGCAACCAGTTGTCGGCTCTGTGGATCTTGTGTTGTTTAGCGCAACTGTGTCTGGGAGGGGCCCTTTAAGGGAGCAGCTTGCTGTTGAGTCCGCCCTGTGACCCTGTCTGCAGCTGTGCCTGGCACCCTTATTTTGATGTGTGCTACTTTGGCGTGTAGACGTTCCCTCGCAGCGCCTATTTCAATGTGGTGCTGCGCAACGTCGAAGTTGAACATCGACTTTGCCAGCCCTGGAGGACGTGTAGACGTTATTCATCGAAAGAGCCTATTTCGATGTTGCTACATCGAAATAAGCTACTTCGATGTAGGCTTCACGTGTAGACGTAGCCCATAGCTGCTATTAAAGTTGTAGGGATGTGAAAGCCCTCACGTCACTGCCTCTGACACAATGTCAAGCACAATAAAAGACAATGCCTGTGATATGATGCTAACCCTTTGTGTTGTCATTTTCAGAATCCCTGCAGAAGTTTGTTTTGTGCACTATGCCTGTCACTAACTTAATGGGAAAGATCACTCATTTTATAAAGCTTATGCGGCTTACAGGAAGTAAAACTTATCAAGAAGGATAACAGAAGTTATTTTTCCAAGGATATTTCAAATGTTTCTCCTTAATATCTTAAACACGTATAATACAAAACAAAGCAAAAGCCTTTGGTTTATTTCCCAAAGTTAATACTATCATTTGTAGCATGTGCACTTAGTTCCAGACTCACATTAAGAATCAAAACTGGAAAAGTTATTGCTCAATTAGCTCTCTTCCATGATTCTTCACTGATGATCCCGGTGATTACTAGCTGAATAAGCTAGGCAGCATACTCTGAAAGGAGTTCATCCTAGAAAAGTTTTTGAATTTGATACTGCAAAGGGAGTCAGTACGAATCTTTCCTGAAATCTAAAATGTAAAAAAAAAGAAAAGAACAATCATATAGTTTTAAAAATACTCATTTCTATGGCTGAAAGATGAGGGCAGAAGCGTTCAGGCTGATGAATTATTTTAGCTCAATGGGAAGTCTAGTCTGCTGTCTACTAGATTGACAGTTAAACAAGTAAACAGCCATATGTTTTGCAGAAAGTATTTGTATGTTTATTTTGTTTTATTGCATTCAGTGTTTCATTTCTGAAAGTGTAATATCAAAGGAATATGAATTTTCTTAAAAATATCAAAATTACATTTCAAAATATTATAGTATTAATGAAAGCTCCAGTATAACTAAGAGAGAGAGCGTGCATATACTATTTGTACTATATTATTACCCAGCCATAATCATTCTTCATGTCTATGTGTACAGTACAGTGATCTTTTGAAAGAAGTTCTTCCAGAAGATCTCTTCCAAAAAAACTTTCAAAAGAGCACATCCACACACAAAAAAGCAGATCAAAAAATCGATCCATTCTTTTGATAGAAAGCATCCACACAGCCCCTGCTCTTCCAAAAGACTGTGCCATGAGGCCTACTCTTTCAAAAAAAGGATCTCTGGGGCATCTACACACATTTTTTTCTGAAAGGCTGTTTCTACACAGGCCACTTCCTTTGGAAATGGCATGCTAATACATGGAGCGAAAGATGCTAATAAGGTGTGGATGAAATTCCCTGCGCCTCATTATCACAACGTCACATGATTTGGAGTCCGGAAGACCGTTCTTCCAGACTCCAAAACGTCGTGTAGAAGTGCAGCCCCTGGGGGGCTTCAGGAAGGAAGTCCTTCTTCCAGAGGCCCCTTCTGCCCAAAAATTTGCATCTTTCACTCTGCATAGAAACGGCCAAAGAGTCTTTCAGAAACTGGTACTTTTCCTCATCTGGGAGAGGAAGAGGGAAGCCGAAAAAAGTGCTGCTTTCTTTCAATTTTAGATTGAAGTAATTAATTTTGCCTACGTCTGCACTACAGAAATCTTTTGAAAGATGCTCTTCTAGAAGATCTGTTCTGAAAGAGAGTGTCCACGTGCAAAAAAACAGATCAAAAGAGTGATCTGCTCTTTTGAAAGAGAGCATCCACACATTCCTCGCTCTTTTAAAAGCATGGGCTAGGGATCAAAAATGAAGACTGTTCTTTCAAAAGAAGGGCCCTGTGGAGCCTCTGCACACATTTTCTTTCAAAACAGCTTTTTAAAGGGGATGTTCTTCTTAAAATGAGAAAGGAAGAGAGATTTCAAAAGCAGCACCACATTCTTTCAATTTACTTTTGAAAGAACACTTTTTTTACCATGTCTACATTAACACCCCCTTTTTGAAAGGGGAACACTAATGAGATACATCGGAATATATTAATGAGGTGCAGCAATTTTGAAGTGTTTGGAGTCCTTTCGAAAAGGACCCCATGTAGACAAGCTGTGTACGATAGAAAGCAGCGCTTTTGAAGTGCTGTGGCAGCCATTATGCTAATGAGGCACTGCATATTCATTGAAGCACCTCATTAGCATATCCCAATTTGCTTCATTAGTATCCCCCTTTCGAAAGGGGGATGCTAGTGTAGACGTAGCTTTTGTGTGTAGACACTTCACAGATTCTTTCAGAAAAGACCTGTGTTTTTCAAAAGAACTTGCTAGTGTAGGCACAGCCTCAGTGTCGCAGGAACAGGAAACTTGTGAAAGTATCTGTGGGTCCACTGGATCACCAGGACTTACTTTAAGGAAGATAAGACGAATGATGATATGCCTGGTGACTTCTTTGCATTTAGCTTGATATATAATTATGTGGAGGAGATACCCATCAATTTGTTCTGACAACAATGATGAGATAGTCTTAAAAGCTGAGCCATCAAAAGAAGAGGAGCAGGAGCAAAACAAGGGATCACCTAATGAAATTAAAAGGTAGAAAGTTTAAAAACAACAAAAGAAAGCATTTCTTCACACAACCACAAAGTCAACCTGGGGAACTCTGCCAGGGGATGTTGTGAAGGCCACAATTATAGGAATGTTTACAAAAAAGAAATAGATAAATTCTTGCAGGATAGGTTCATTAGTGGCAATTTACTAGATGTACAGGGATCCAGCACCATGTTATAGGTGTCCCTACCCTCAGTTTGCCGGAAGCTTGGAGTGGATAGAATAGTAGGATGGAGTTCTCAGGAATCCGTGTTTAATACTAAGTGTATAACCTTGTTCTAAGGGTTCCTGGCATTGTTTCTAGGAGTCTCATCTCTTCCCTCTCTGCAGCAAGTACATCAAAACTTGTTCATGTAATTGATTTTAAGAATTTTACATGGGTCTCAGTGAATAATGTGGCTGTCAAGCTTGGGTTTCATTTCATTTCCTGGCTCTCTTGGTTTTTATCAGCAGTGGCGTCAACCCATCTGTGGAACAGTATTGCCAGTATGCAGTTGTCTCCTTGAGTGAGCCATTCCCAGTTAGACCAATATTGCTATTTTTTTGCTTATTGCTTCTAGTAAGGACTGATGGTCTTCAGCAGGTCTTCTGAATTTACTTCTTGAGCCATAAGTTGTTGTATATACTTGTTAAAATGATTCACTTACAGATTCCACATTGATTATCTTAATATACAATGGAGAATACAGCTTCTGGTGATGAACTCCAGCCAGCTTTATTAACAAACTAAAAAACCTCTAATTGTGAAGAAGAATAGGGGTCTTCAGTGGGGAATTATTCTCAAAGCTATAGCCATGAATGTGTTTGTACATTGTTTGACTCCAATATATCCATGCCATATCCTTTTGGTGACACAGAAAGCTATTTTTCATATTTTTTTCTTAATTGTTCTTGGGGAAAGTCCTTATTTGTTTTATTTCAGGTTATTTTAGTTATCACCCTTTGACTTTCTCCTACTGTATTTATTTTTCTTCTTATGTGCAGGTTCACAAATCGATCTGTGGAAAGCCTGGCAAATTTTACTTTGGGTTGAGCAGAGATGACTTTTTGGAAAGTAGAATGTAAATTGTTTGGTTGCTGTGTTGCCAATGAAAAGTGTTTCACTAGACAACAATCTCTGTGGATTGTGGGAACTTCTGAGAGTGAGGCAGGATTTGTTGTGTGCTATATGCACTAACTGGGCTCCTGTTAGTCTGTGTTCATTTTTGTTTCATGTCTTGCTGCTACTTATGTTAGGTGTATTATGTTATATTGTGTCCCCCTTACCCATTTTAGACGGGCTTAGCAGTTTGACCTTTATGCATCTGGTTTGCTGTGACTCTGCTGTCTTCTGGATTGTGGAGGATCCACAAAATAAGGGAAGAAGGGTTCTTTCAAAGATGGGTTTTACTTTCAAAACAACTGTGTCAATGGTGCCTTTCTTCCTTCGAAAGAAGCTCTTTTGAAAGAATATGTAAATGAGATGCCAAATATGTAAATCTGCACCGCATTTGCACTGTCATGCCTCTTTTGAAAGAGGAATGCAAGTGTAGATGCAGCCTTTGTGTGTAGATTCTTTGCAAGTTTTGCTTACAAAACCCCAGTTTTGTCTACAAAACTCTCTAGAGCAGACGTAGCCCTTGAGTTTTAATGAAATACAGGCTACGTCTACACAAACCCCAAACTTTGAAATGGCCACGCAAATGGCCATTTCGAAGTTTACTATTCAGCGCTTCATTAGCATGCGGGCGGCCGCGGCACTTCAAAATTGACGCGCCTCGCCGCCGCGCGTCTCGTCCCGACGGGGCTCCTTTTCGAAAGGACCCCGCCTGCTTCGAAGTCCCGTTATTCCCATCAGCTCATGGGAATAAGGGGACTTCAAAGTAGGCGGGGTCCTTTCGAAAAGGAGCCTCGTCCGGACGAGACGCGCGGCGGCGAGGCGCATCAATTTCGAAGTGCCACAGCCACCTGCATGCCAATGAAGCGCTGAATATGCATTTCAGTGCTTCATTAGTAAACTTCGAAATAGCCATTTGTGTGGCCATTTCGAAGTTTGGGGCTCGTGTAGACACAGCCACAGTGCCTAAGCACTAGATGATGGATAAAAAATGAAGACGACTTAGTTTCCGTTTGGATGTGTAAATTTAATTCAAAATTGAAATCTTATTAAAAGTATTGGAATCATTTTCAGAAGCCCTTATTTCATATAATTCCACAGTGAATATCTCCAGGCATTCCTATCTGAAAGTCAGATCTTGCTCATCATCAGTTTCATGGTAAAGAATAGTCCAAAGAGCTGTTGCTAATAGTCCAGATACACAGATTGGGAAAGGTGCTACTAGGTAACAAAATTATCTCTTACTATATTGAATTATGTGGTTCGTAGACTATTTCCAGTCCATGATTCCTGAACTCACTGTTCGAAAGAAGATTGAGAGGGCTCAGCAACTTGAAGAAGTCCTTTAGCAATTCACCACATTAGAGTCAATGAGCAGCTAAGCATCTTCTGCATTGCAGTTACTAATAATTACCAGGAAGTTGTATTCAGGGATGGATTATACCTGAGAAAGAATCCCTCCCTTACATCTGAATGTGAGCTCCATATTTGTTTACTCTCCTCATGGAGTTGTGAGTGAAGAGCAGCTATAACTTTCCCTCCATCCCTCAGTGCTCCAGCTATCACAGTTTAGTGTAAGAAGAGTGCAGAAAGGGAAATATGCTCAGACATCCTGAGATTAACCCTGAAGTAACACAGCTTCCACATCTGGCCTATCTCAGGGCTATATCTCAGGACATAATGTAGCCCATTTAAATGAGACAGTGTGTGGAATAATATTCTACCCAACAAAACGATGGTAGAATTTGGCCCTTAACACATGCAATAATATACCTGAGTGTATATGCCATTATCTCACAAATAATCCTGAGTATCTTGATTGTGTATGAGGCATATTTATCAAAGTATACGTAACATAGTGAGCTTTTCAAGCCTTGAGGCATCAGTTGTGTTTTATTTTTTTCCAAGTAGCATAATGAAAATTAACCTTTGGGCTTGTCTACTTAGTGGGTTAATATTCACAATGAGACGTGATTTCTAGAACACACTAGCATGCTGCACATTTATTGATCCAAATAGACCCGCCTTCAGTGTTGTACAAATTGTCTAGTGCACCATAACACAATACCATTTCAAAGCATTTCAAGTATTGTGTTAGAGCACTCAGATGACTCTGTAGTGTGCATCAACAGAGTCTAAATGGACCAATTAGTGTGCAGCATTTCAGAGTGCTTTAGAAATCACGTCTCTGTAGAGTGTATTACCCCACTGCATAGATGCACCATATTTATGATACATCTGAGATGTGACTCAGTACATCGAGTGCATACACAGCACTAGATACCATGCAATCAGGAGAAGAGAACTCTGTGGCATTTGTGACAAGTAATATCCCCTTATAAATGCATGCTTAGAAAAATTCTATGCCTCATATGCATATGTCTTATATCAAAATGGAGTTAGAAAGATAATTAAAAAAGATGATGAGCAAATTGGAACAAGTAAATCATAATTCACATCCATACTTAGTTTAATATCCTTCACAGTTGTGTTTTTAGCATCCTTTGCATGTTATGATTTCAGTCTACAATTTCCACCTGTTATGTTTGTTATTTCAATGAGACAAATAGTGTATTGTCAGAAAATGTGAACCAAGTGACATTATTATTTTGACCTAGTGTAAATATCATGACATGTCTTGGAACTTCAGCTGTAAAGAAAATAGTTCAGGCAGTCAAGGTGACAAGGGTCCTGCCTATAAATCAAGCTTCCAGACATTCTGTAGGACTTCTGAAGTATCAGTGCGAGATGATACACATTTATCCCCTCCCCTTTTTTAGAAGGCATTAGGAGTCTAACACACGATAGCCATGGTAGTCAGTGGCTTAATTAAGTCAACACACTCAACATTTTTACTTGACATAAGGCTACTCATGACTGATTTAAACTTCAGAAAAGTTCCATTATACTTGGATTTGAACTTAACAATATGAAGTCTTAGGAAAGCTTTGGAGGAAATCTTCCTACATTTCTCCTTCTCTTGTGTCTCAAGCCTAAAACTCATGTTGGAAAGTACAAGTTATGGGAGTCAAGATGTTCTTTTAACATGCTGTTAACTGTCTATAACCTCAATAAACTATTTTACATCTAATACAGTATTATAAATGTACATAACAATGTATTACATATTAGAAAATAAAATAACAAAAAGCTCTTTCAAACATAATTTAAAATCCCCTTGAAAACATAATAAATGTAAAACAATGTGATAGTGTATATAAAAAAATCTTCTATAGAAGTGCACACAGAAATTTAAAAAAAAATTCAGGTGGTTAATCAAATATATTTTGCATACAGAGATAAACTAAGTTTTCTAATTTAAAAAATATAGTTATGTGCAGCAGAGATTAACGTTAAGGCAGCTAAAAATAATTTGCCTGGTCATCAGATAATAGTATTTGTATGAATACTAACCCTTAATATATGGTCTGCCTGTGTCTAATTTGTAAAACTATCAAAAGTTATTTTCTGACATTTCTTTTATATTTTTGGTATTAATTCTCCTGCCACTGCTTTTTGGTAGTACTTGAGTTTACTGTTCTGTTTACTCTTTGGGTGCGTTTACACTACGTTCCCCTTTTGAAAGGGGAATGCAAATGAGCAAGACTGGAAATGCAAATAGAGTCTGAATTTACATATCTCATGTGTCATTTGCGTATTCTCACTGGATCTTGCTTCCAGAAGACCCTTTTCCAGAAGCAAAAACAGCCCTGTAGATAGGGTTCATTTTAAAATAAACCCCGTTTTCGAAAGAACACTTCTTCCTATTTCGTTTCTGGAAGGAGGGTTCTTTCAAAAATGGAATTTATTTTCAAACGAACCCCATCTACATGGATGTTTTTGCTTCTGGAAAAGGCTCTTCTGGAAGCGAGAGTGCATGAGACTATGCAAAGAAGGTGTGAGATATGTAAATCTACACATCATATACTTTTCCAATCTCATTCATTTTCATTCTCCTTTCGAAAGGGGAATGTAGTTTAGATACAGCCTTTTATGTTTCTGAGCAAATATTCCTTGTACTTTGTTTCCCTGCTTTTGCTTTATGATTGCATTCTTAACAGTAAACTGAAAGATGGCTTTAAAGAAATGACTTCTTATAGATTTTTTTTAATCTTGTAACTATGAGTTCACTCAATCATATGAGATTATAAACCACTGATGTTAAAGGGTGCGGAACAATTAAATTTAACTTAAACCACCATCACAAATAAAGGAAAAAAGCAGTCCAGTAGCACTTTAAAGACTTACAAAATAATTTATTAGGTGATGAGCTTTCGTGGGACAGACCCACTTCTTCAGATCTGAAGAAGTGGGTCTGTCCCACAAAAACTCATCACCTAATAAATTATTTTGTAAGTCTTTAAAGTGCTACTGGACTGCTTTTTTGTTTTGATAGTATGTAGACTAGCATGGCTATCTCTCTGTTACAAATAAAAGAGTTTTTAATTATAAACATAACTAACGTTTTTCAGTAAGTGGTCATGATTCCTGTCAATGTTTAGGCTAAAAGTCGTCAATTATACTTTGAGATTCCCTGGGGTTCTTCATCACTACTCTCACTGAAGCCAATTGCAAATGTACAGTTGTTGATTGTGTGTGTGCTCATTTCTAATGAGAGTCATACATTGCTGTGTGGGATCTAATTGTGAGGTCCATAGGCCCCAAAGTCTGGGAGCGTTGAAACTGGAATAAACTAGATTTCTCCTACTTTTGTGGTAGCAGGAAAACCTCAGCTCTTGTTCTTAAGTCCATTGAAATAAATAGGGGTCTTTCTATTAACTACAGTAATTAGGCCCTCAGAGTTCAAAATTGGGATATAACAGTAAACGGGAACAAAAAAGTAAAATAAAGAGAGAGTTCCCAATAAGGCCCAAGTACAGAGCATAACTGATGTAATTACTGAAGGTCAAAATACATTAGGCTATTGATTGCTGGAATCATATAGAAATACACAGTGATGAACGCCACATGACATGGTTCTGCAGAACTGTTCTGCCTTTTCTGATTGAATGAAATATGATCAAGCCAATAAAGGGTACAAATGAAATATCCTACTACTTCCTTTTGACATATGATCTATTACAGTGAACCAGACTAGCTGTTGAAATTCACCATGACTAAATGCATAATACATTTCTTAGATCACATAGTTCAGGCAAATTATTATTAGATGACAGTGTTCAAATGACATAAACATTGAGTTTGAGTTCTTTTATAATTCAGGCCCAACAGTCTGCATAGCCATAAATCCCAAAAAATTATGATTAAATCTGAAAGCAACTTTAAATTAAGCACTAAAGAAAAAGCCTGCCTTAGTCTATATTTGGTGGACTTCCAAAAGTTCTTGCTACTGGTTGAAAGTAAGTTCTGTTTGTTGATTGTCTAATACCTTACTTGATACTCATGAATAGATGATATAGACATGGGCATCTTGGAGAAAAAGTAAAGAAAATAAATGGGAGTTACTCAGAAAAGATAAAAACAAATTACTGGAAAATGATATATAGCTGCTTGCAACTGTATGATGGAAATTGTGCTATAACTAAATTCCTCTGAAAGTTCATTTCTTAACAAATTACAAAAGGAAAGGGATTTTTAGGAAATTTGTGAAAGGGGAAAATTAATGCAGAATGTTTTGGTATCTTGGAGAAAGGGAAAATATTACCTGATGAAAAGGAAAGTCTGTGATCAACTACGCTGCAAGAAAAAGTATCTGGAGCAGGCTCTGGAAATCGTTTGTGAGTTTCATAAGTGTTTTTTCAGAGCAAAGCCAGTGTGATAAAGCACTGCTGTTTCACTAGGAAGAATGTTTGCTTACTATTTCATCATCCCCTGGAGGCGCAGAGAAAGAAAATAAGCACATCAGTTGTCATTATGACAGGATAAGAATGGAGCCATCATATTTCAATAACACAATGCAATGAGCAGCCCCATCGAGTGATGAATTATGGACTCTCTCTTTCACACTCTACTATAAGTTAATATTATCTCCCCAGGATAATTAGAGTGAAGTTCAATTACTGACCCTGAATTACCGTGTGGGCCACACCATGGGTTTTGACATAGTGTTTTACACATTTATCTTTTCGCCTAATGCACTAAATCTGCATCACAGTGGTGATTAATCTTCCTGGGCCCCATTTAACTCACACTATTCTTCTTGCATGGATTGGCTGGTCCCTAGAGTCCCTTGAGCATAATATGAGCAGGACTATTACACTGTGTTTTTCTGCCAGTTTATATACATTGTTGTATTCAGTGATTGTGGTCACTTCTAAAGTTTGGCCAAAAAAATGATCAGAAAACTGAAACACATTCAGGCATGGAAGCATACACCTCCCCATCCACCAGCAGTGGGCCAGGTAATTCATTCAGTGCTGTGAAACATACTTGTAAAATTCTAGTTGAAACAGATAGGACCTTTTATTTCCACATGTAAAGGTAAAAGGTGAGAGGCCCACTAACCCTCAAGCAAAGCTCCTGAGGCATGTATGAATTTCTGCAGTGTTTGTCATTTCTTCTGCTCAGGAACAACTTTCACTACTCTTGATCCACTTGTTCAAATCTCCTTGCTAATTTTCAGCTCCACATGATCACTTTGGACTTTTAGACACACATGACAGCAGGCTCAGATCTCTCTAGTCAAGACACAACAACATTTTCATTTAGCTACTTGAGTGGCCTTTCAGATGAACATGCTCTGGACACAGAACTGTTACCACACCATGTTCTCCAGGAAGGCAGATGCAGATCTGGAGCTTGCTGAATATACCCTGGCAATTTGTTTTGGGCCAACTCTGCCACCCTCCTCTGATATGGTAGCATCATCCTCCCCAAATCAGCCCAATGAAATCAGTGGGATTATTCAAAGAACAAGTTTTTCCTCAGATTGGGAACAGTCACCGAATCTGGACCTAAGCAATCAACCTGCACTAGGGGTTTTATTTGTGTGGACTATACATGTGCTGGGGAGAGTAAGGGACTGTGAGAGTTCCCTTTACTCCTTTGTGCAAGATACCTTCGCTCCTGTCTGACTGGATTCAAGGTATGTCTATACTCCAATTATAAACCAATGACAGGCCTGTGCCAGCTGACTCAGGCTGCATCCACACTATGAGAAATTTGAATTTATAAATATTGATTTTGTAATTCTGGAATTTATAAGTTTGAACTTGAGCATCTTCACCTCCCCACATGTTCCTCAGAAGGTTGATTTATTGCTGCCACACTCAACTGGCAAACATCGACTGTTGCAGCAATGCATTTCGGGAACCTATCCCCCAGTTTCCTTTTCCCCATAACATGCTTGCTGGTCATAGACATCATCTTCCCACACTGCATTTTCCTCATTCCCCTCCCATGGTAAGCAAACACTCAGTTTTTTCTGTCGGAAGGAAGGAAAAGTAGGGCATCCACAGAGATAGCAAAAAACTTTACAGAAATGTCTTTCTGTTGCAGCTGAACTGTCCAGCCACTGAGTGTCCCTGCACCCCATGATTGCATTCCATCCCTGAAAGTAACACAGGGACCATGAAAGCTTGGAGAAAGAGAAGACAGGAAAGTTTTTGAAAACAGAGAGTAGCTCAGAGGGGAGGGTCTTTGGCTTTCCGGTGCACTATAAGGTTTACATGCACAGGCTGTGTTCTCAACTGGCCATTTACTGAGTGTCCCCCACCCCCGCCGGCCCCCATGATTGCATTTGATCTCTGAAAATAATGCAGGAACCCTGACTGTATTTTTAAAGACAGAAGAAAGAGGATAGAAAAGTCTAGGAAAAATTAAGTTTGTGTTCCCTCTTCACTACACAGACATTGCCAACACAGTCTACGTCTACACGTGAAGCCAACATCGAAATAGCTTATTGCAATGTAGCAACATCGAAATAGACTATTTCGATGAATAACGTCTACACGTCCTCCAGGGCTGGCAACGTCGATGTTCAACTTCGACATTGCGCGGCACCACATCGAAATAGGCGCTGCGAGGGTACGTCTACACGCCGAAGTACCACACATCGAAATAAGGGTGCCAGGCACAGCTGCAGACAGGGTCACAGGGCGGACTCAACAGCAAGCCGCTCCCTTAAAGGGCCCCTCCCAGACACAGTTGCACTAAACAACACAAGAGCCACAGAGCCGACAACTGGTTGCAGACCCTGTGCCTGCAGCATGGATCCCCAGCTGCCGCAGAAGCAGCCAGAAGCCCTGGGCTAAGGGCTGCTGCCCACGGTGACCATAGAGCCCCGCAGGGGCTGGAGAGAGAGCATCTCTCAACCCCCCAGCTGATGGCCGCCATGGAGGACCCGGCAATTTCGACGTTGCGGGACGCGGATCGTCTACACGGTCCCTACTTCGACGTTGAACGTCGAAGTAGGGCGCTATTGCGATCCCCTCATGAGGTTAGCGACTTCGACGTCTCGCCGCCTAACGTTGAAGTTAACTTTGAAATAGCGCCCGACGCGTGTAGCCGCGACGGGCGCTATTTCAAAGTTAGTGCCGCTACTTCGAAGTAGCGTGCACGTGTAGACACAGCTACAGGGGGATGTCAGTGAAATATCATACACTGAGATTATAATGGAAACAGAAATCTCAACCAATTTGCCCTCCCCAACTATGTTTTTCTTTTTTTTTTTGTGGGCGGGGGATCAAAGCACGAAGAAATTTTAGGAAAAAGATTTTATAACAGAAATATCAACCCAGCAGGCGTCTGCAATGGACAGCAAGCCCAAGCCCCCAAAATATTTTTGGTGCTGGGGTGCTGTGATCTGCAGCTGCAGAGCCAGTTGAAATGTTGAAGTAGTTGAAGTAGTCCACCCGACTATCTTAGTCTCCCCCAGTGTCTGAAAGCCCCCTAAATTCTTTCCCACCCCTGGAGCCATAAACATGTGCAAGGTAGGATATGGTGCTGCCTGGCAGCATGATCAGCACTGAACGGCAGGCACGTCCTTTTACTGGGTTGGGAACTACCCATGTGATGTGGCAGAGCATGGGAAAGATCCCGACTGTGTGATGCCTGTGGGGGAGGGAGTGGGATTCATGCAAAAATGTAAACTGCTGAGAAGAAATTTCTTGGCCTCTTATGCAAGCACGACCCCCACAATGGCTTTGTTGCCTTGTGGTGCAGTGGGGGAATGGCTGGCACCAGGTAGCACATTAAAATATAGTAAGTGTGGAGACAGAACCATGAACTCTGTGCTGGGGCTATTTGTAATGGGCAGATGTGCTCACAGCGCTAATAGCAAAGAAAGAAAGACATTTCTCAGGCTCTCATACAAACATGAGCCCACAGCCACAGCCTTCCTGGTTCCAATTTGAAACGCATGGTCTTCCTATTACCTAATTCCTGCACACCCGGAGAGCAGCGGCCAGAGTGGAGCACTGAGGGACATTGTGGGTTACATACAAGACACCTCTGGAGCCTAATAAATTTGATTTTAAGATGTGACAGTTTCAAACTGGCTTTAATCCAACTTCTGAATTTGAGCTTGACACTACACCCATCAGGTAACTGCAATTTTGTAATCTTGATGTTAGTGGTCCTTAAATTGAGCTAATGGTGATTAAAGTGAAGGCAGTCATGCGGTAATATTGAGCTAACTGCCTTAAATTAAAACTTCTTATAGTGTAGACACATCTTCAGACTTGCAGGACCTAGGCTGTGGGACTCTTTCACTGCAGTGTAGAATTCTGGCTTGAATTGGAGACTGCATGTAGGACCCAATGAATTGGGAAGGTCCCAGAGACTAGAATGAAATGCTAGCTCTATTAAGTGAATGGCAAAATACCTATTGATTTACTGGGACCAGAATTTCCATCAGAGTTTCGACATAAGGCAAGTTTTTTATTTTATCTACCTAAGCATTTTTTTTCTGTTTTGAATTGCTAGTTTGGTATTAGGTGCATAAAGGTAATAAAAAGCTAACCAAACTTTTTAAACAACAGAAGTTTTACGTTTGAGCCACACAATACAAGTTTTGGGTGAAATATTTTAGCTCAACCAATACTAATTTTGATTCTTCAGAGAAGAAGACTTAGTAATGTTGTTTGTACACCCTGACAGAAATACTCTTACATGCTTGGTAGAATGTCTTTTGTCCTGACAATGGAAGAAAGAGGAACAGGAGAAATAAGTAAGGTTGTGTAGTACTGTCATAGTAAAAAATCTGAAACATGGCAAAAATCAACAAATCTAGCTAAGATTTGAAAACAGGTTTAATTTAATCTTTTTTTATATCAACAAGTTTTAACATTTCTGGATTACTTTTTTGTTGTATCTCCTTCCCGTCATTTTTATTTTGCTGCAATTCTTTAAAATGAATAAATATTTAGCTTTTAAAAAGAGGTTAATCTAAGCTGGTTTATCAGTTTTTTTTTCAGAAAATGTATTTAACCTATGAAACCAGTATAACCTATCAGTGTAACAGCAAAACTAATGAAACTCATTGGCATTTTACAAATGACATTATGATAGCTCTTAATACGATTTGAGTTTCACATTGAATTTCTGGATTCTTCATTTCTTGCTCTCTCTCATGTTTATAGCCAGTAAAAATAACACTAATAATTAATGTAAAGCCTAATCTTACTTGCATCGCTTAGGCAAACCCTACATTACTTAAAATAGCAGCTTTTCCAGAGTAAAGAGAGGAGGATTAGGACTTAATAATTAATGAGTGAAACAGATTTAGCACTACAGGGTTCATTTTAGCAGCCAGGCAAACCACAGCAAAGAACAAGTACCAGTTAAGACAAACTAAGAAAGCTCTGATTTGGCTCATGTGGTCATGCTTCTACTTTTCTGCTACGAAGTATTGTTTTGCATCATGCTACTAAGATGCACAGAATACACACATAGCAAGTTCAGGCACAGGATGAGAGAGTCTTCTAATTGGTTAAATCTGGCCACCGTCTGGCAAACACAGACTCAAACATCAGTAATACAGCTAAACTGTGCAGATGCTGCTCTGAACATCTGTAAACTAGCTCTTTCAGCAGCAAACATTAAACCAACATTGAAAGTTTATTTCAAAGAAAACAAAAACAGAGTATTTTATTGTATCCGACCTTTTACTGTGAGTCAGAAGAGAGAAGGTGTGGGGAGGACAGAAGATGGGGATAAAGCCACTTCTCTAGTTACATTGCAAACTTTTCAAAGAGTGGCCTTCATTTGTGGATAGACAATGGTATAACATGATCAACTAAATGCACAGTTTTGAGCATCACCAACAGTATATAAGTAGGTGTTCAGATCTATCCACACTTCCTGCAGGTGTTCATATTTGAACAGTTCATGCACATGTATTTGTTTCCTAGAGGTTAATGTCCCTGCAAAAAAGATGATCTGAAAATATAAGAAAAAATCTTTGCAATAATTTTATGCATTATTAGACCAAATTTGGCTCTCCCTATATGCTCAAGAAAGCCCCACTGCAAGCACAGATGTATCCAGAGGGAAAAAAAATCAAGGGGGTACCAAGACCATGAATGTCAATCAATATAAAGAGAAAATCAGGAGTGACGTGATAGCAACATAGCTGGCTTCAGATATTTCTGACCCACAGTATATTATAACCTGTCTTTTAGAAAAAAAATAAATAAATCTGCAAACTTCTTGGTGTGGTTACTGTATCTATGAAGGTTGATGTGGTGATGAATAGGGTTCTTTTATGTATGGTTCCATGACTGAAGCTGATTGTGGTGTCCAGGAAGTTGATTCTAGTCAGAGAATCTAGTTCCAGAGACAGTTTAATGGGTGCATGATGCTTGTTAAAGTTGTGGGGGAAATTTATGAAGGAGTTTAAGTAATCTGCCCTAAGGATGAATATATTATCAATATATGTCAGGTATATCATTGATTTCATGGCACATACAAAAAGAAATTCTTTGAGGCCATTGCTATCATATTAAGGAGCCATTCTAGTAACTATGGCCATGCCCCTGGTTTGGACAAAATATTTGTTGTTGAATGTGTAATTGTTATATGTAAGGATGAAAAAGATGAGTGTAGTGAAGTGTTTGGGATTAGATTTCAGAAGGATGTTTATTGTCTTCTAAATATTTGGGGTACACAGCGATGCCATCTTTGTGAGGAATGCGAGTGCATAGCGTGCTATCCATGCTAGCAGGCACGCTGTTCCGAGGCAGGTTATACATACTGCAGAGTTTGTGGAGGAAATCATTTGTGTGGTGAAATTTATGGTTTGAAACTTGTTTCTACGAGCTCTGATTTTCTTTCAGTGCTGTAGCCAGATTTAAAAGCATTGCCTGGGTTCCCTTGTATGTGTACCTTGGAAGGAATGTAGAAGATTTTGAGGACTGGTAATCCAGAGGTCTGTGCTTCCTTGACTAGACATGCAGTGACAGTTGGACAGGAGCCACAGTTCCCCAGGGTTAACGTCAGGAGGGACAATGCCTCAGTAGGTGCAATCTGTCAGTGTGGAATGTGAATACCACTTCAGCTGTTAGGATGGTCCAAACTGCTACCTCCGACATAGCCAGCCAGCTCATCAAGTCTGTAGCAGAGGGGATGGACAGCCGCACATCAACATTCACCCAAACTTTTTGGGTGACTTACATGCCCAAGGTACCAGAAGACAGCAGTCTCATGTGACTCTTTTTCCCTAGCCCCATATATCTAGCCAGCCTTGGAGACCTCACTGCAGTTGAGAACCAAGTTTAAGTTAAATATTTCTGTTAGGGCTTGTCAACTACTTGGAATTTTTTCCACTCAAAACCATTAATTTCCTTCACACTTTTTTTCTGGATTTTTTGGATTCTTCAGGGAAATTATTTGAATGGGTCCAAGAAAGGAAGAGGAGAAAAAGAAAACAAAAAGGAAAAGTTTTAAATTACCAAATTGATATGTTGAAAATTTTCAAATAATATAACAGTTTTTCAATAGCTTTTTAAACATTTGGACACTCATTTCAATCAAATAAAATATTTTTGATGAAAGGTTTAGCCAGCCGTACTATCTTTCTTGATTTCCTAGCCTGAATAGTGTATATTTTCCCTCAACCCCTTTTTTCCCTTTTTTTCAATTTCAAGTTGCAGACACCACACTGGCAACAAATACTGAAGGAATAGTGAAGTGACACTCAGTATCATTTCAGGAGAGACCCTTTTCCTCCATCAGATATGAAGTAGAATATGAGCGAAACCAGCCCTAACAAATTCTGCTCAGGGAAATTGGGATTCAGGTTCCCTACCACCTCTGGTATGACACATTTCTCTGAATCTTAGAGAACAGAAAAGTAGAATATAAAAAGAGTATTCAAAACATCCAGAAAAACATTAATAGTAAAATAATACTTGGAGTGCATTACCCTGATTGATGTATTTGAACAATAGAAACATTCGCATTAATAGTACATTCCCCCCACCAAAAGATACACCTACTTCTGCGAACAGTCCTTCTCCATATTTGAGTACTAAAATTCCCCCAGAGACATAAATTTCTAAAATAAATGTGTTTTTTGGTAAAAGAACTAATATAGGTTTTATAGAAGTGATACAAGTAACTCCAGAAGCAGTTATTGAACTACTGTACTTCTTTTATTAGCCTGAAATATGGAACGAAACCACTCTGTGACATACACCCATAAAACACATGAGGTATATATGATGGCAGATCCTGTCTCATGATTGATATTGTTTTATAGCTTTATTACATTGTGATAAGAGACAGAAAAGATTGCTTATATCATCCAGCCCAAGGTCAGCAACCAAAATAGCAAGAAGATCAATTTTTTCAAATTTGGTAAAAACTCAATAATTCTTGTGATGCAATGCATGTGACTATGAGATGGTTCTTAATGAATAACTTCAAACCATGCTTTTTGCCACCCCTATTTTAAGACCAGCCCACACACAACAATTTGTAATGTGATACACGTTTACTGCAGGATGGTCACAAACTTTTTACATATTCTATTTCCTCACAGTTTACGTGTGTGTTTGTACCACTGTCTTCCTGACTTTCAGTCCCAAACCACTTTGATTACGCTAATTTTACTTCACATTTAATTTCAGCTTTCCTTCTTCAAATGTGTTTCCCTTCACAGCAGGAATGCTGCAAGCTTTTTTTTCTTTTCAGGATCAAGACTTTATCAGCTACATGATCCGAACACAGATACAGTATCATATCCCACAATGCACTCCACCTTTTAAAGAGGGAATTATCCAACTTTATGAGATCACATACTTTTTGCTATTTAAATATGAGTTATTCATTGTTGGGCTTTTGGATGTTTACCATTTATTGAAAATAATGAGTAGGGTTATCTTTTTGCTTTATGATTGTAGTGTTGGGAGCCATGAAGAAATCTTCAAACGGCTTCATGTGCCTCCAGAGCCGCAGGTTGCAGACCTCCGATCCAGCCTATCTGCCCATTGATGAGGGATGCTTTTTATATATTCATTTTCTAGAGCTTTGCCTCATCTAGTTTTTAAAATCCCAATCTAATTTTAAATCTCCATTTCCTTTAGTGACTTTTTTACATTTCATGTTCGGAAAAGCTTCCTTAGAATTTAGCAAAATATTTCCTGTTCTCCGCTTTGCCTGTTAAGGGAAGATCTAGATGATCACACAACATAATTTTATTCCTTTGAGAATAAAGTCAGGGTACGTCTACACTAGCAAGTACATTCGAAATTAGGATCGGAAGATCGAGTTCTTTTGAAAGAAACCATGGAGCGTCTACACTGACACAACGCTCTTTTGAAATTAACTTCAAAAGAACGCACCCCTTCTTTCAAAGTTGGTCCTCCGCTCCTGGGATGGGAAAAGCGCCCACTTTCAAAAGACAATTTCGAAAGAGCACATGTGTAGCTGTTCCGTGGCCTGCTCTTTCGAAAGAGTGGGTCCTCCATGGCCGCAATCAGCTGGCAGGCAGCGGCACCGCTCACAGCACAAGCAGAGCTCTATGGCTCCAGCTTCCAGCTGCCTTTCAGCACGCAGGCTCCCAGAAGCCCTCAGGCAGGAACCTGAGAGTGTGCAGGCAGCAGGGAGCCCATGCTGTCACCCACACAGATCCCAGCCACGACGCCTTGCGGGAAGCCGCAGCACCTCCAGCACCATGGCCAGCAGCCAGGACTCCCGCCCACCCTGGGGCCGTCCAGGGACTGGGGGGAGTCCTCCCAGGAGGGGAGCCAGCTCCCCAAATGTTGGGCCCCCTCCTCGACAGAGGCCAAGCTGTAGGACCTTCTCGACCTCTGGGCAGATGAGGAGGTCCTGTAGCAGATGGAGGTCCAGCACTGAAATGTGCCTGCTTTCGAGTGCCTTGTCAAGGGACTAACTGGCTGGGGTCAGCCCACCTGGACCCCAGACCAGGTGAGGCCGAAAGTGAAGGCAGGCATACTGGTGGGCTCAGGACACAGCCGGGTGGTCGGGGCAGCGCCCACCAGATGCCCCTACTACCAAGAACTGGACCTCCATGTACCTGGACACCACCAACCCCCTGACTGAGCTGGAGGAGGTGGGGATGGGAAACAATGGGGAGGACTGGCCTGGACCACCGGCCACCTGCAGGTGCCCCCCAAGGATCCAGGACACCAGCAATGATGAGGGCTCGAGTGAGGGGGCCCTTGTCATCGACGTCATCTTGGGCCCTTCCAGCCTGGCCCCCTCTGACCGTGCCTCGCCAGATTTCCTAGAGGGACCCAAAGTATGTACCATGCATGCTGGTGGCTGCTGGATCAGGGGAGGGGACACGCAGTCCTGCCCATGGTGGCTGCAGCCCACCTGCTGGGACATCAGCCCCAGGGAATGGGCAGGCCAGATGGCCCCACCACCTCATCTTAGAGGGCTGACGTGTGGCACCCAACACCATGTGGTCCAAACAGTACCATGGGCCGCCAGGCCACGGAAGGACTAAGGGAGGCAGAGGAGAATCAGTGCTCCCGCACCCCAAGCGGGGAACCCTGGATGCAGTCCCTACAGGACTGCTGGGATGGGGTGGGCAGGACATGGGGATGGGTTCAGGGGGTCCCTCACTGGGACTAATGGCCTGTTCCTCTCCTCTTTTGTCTCCACAGCAACAGCAGCCAGCAGCTGGACCAGCCCTGTGATGGGCCTGGGGAGCCCCACCACTGAGGGCAAGGAGGAGCAGCCCAGGCCTCAGACCAGGACACAGCAGGGCTGCCATCGGTCCGTCCACCAGTGATATCAGGCTGGGGAGGAGGAGGCAGGGGACATGGCCCACATGGCCACCCTGAGGGAGCTGACAGGCGTCATGCGGGAGTGGCTTGCCATGGAGTGGCAGGCATCGGAGTGGGTGGGGTCCAACTTGGACGCACTCACCCAGGCCATGGTTGGCCACCTGGCCCCTGCCACCACTCCATCATGGGTCACTCCTGCACCCACACCCCCCATCACTCTCCCTCCATCCCCCACACCCCCCTCACCCGTGCATCCCCCCCCACCAGTTCCCCCTGCCCCAATCCCACAGGCCCATGCCCCCCCTACAACACCCCCACTGAGGAGGCTGACCTTGAGGCCCTGCTCCCTCCTCCCCTCCCCCTGGCCAGTCTCATCCGCCTGTCCCACACTCTTCTGGCCAGGCTGGCCAGGTGCAGGCCAAGCCTCTGCCCTTCCCATCCCCCTGTGCCGAGCCCAGCACAGGCATGGTGATCATGCCCAAGCTGTGTCCCTACCTCCCTGTGCCACTTGTCCCAGCCCAGCCCTGGTGGGGCTCCCAGACACGTGGAGGAAGGTGCGGGCTTGGGTGATGAGGCTCCCGGCCATCAAGCCTCCTGGAGGATTGAGGCCCCCCCAACCCTGGCCTCCATCCCTCCTTCCCCCTCCCATGTAAATAGTAAATAGCTCTCCCCACTTACCCTCCCCCCACATGTATATAGTCCCCCCCTAGAAAATGAGGGACACAGTTCTTGAGTAAATAGTTTATTTTTTATGGTTTAACCTGTGTGCCCTGTGCATGGGTGCTGGTCAGTGTGTGTGTGTTTGCAGGATGCAGGTGGGTGGGGACTGTGTGTTCAGAGTGCAGACCAGGGGGGAAGTCTGCAAGGTGGGGTCAGTTACCGTGGTCCCCACTCAAAGGCCTGGCACAGGGCCTCCCTTACACACACTCCATCTTGCTGGGCTTGTGGCACTGGGCAGCAGGGGGCTGTTCATACCCATGCCCCACCTTGGCGTCCCACCTCTGCATATAGGGCTTGTGTTCCACCTCCAACAGGTTATGGAGGGTGCAGCAGCCCCAACCACTGACAGAACTTTGGGGAGGTTCAGACACTCATTAACAAGGTCCTGGCTCGGCTTGGTGTGCCCGGTGTATGGCCACATCAGCCAGGCCTGCAGGGGGTAGGCCGTGTCCGCCACGATGCAGGGCGGCATTGTTGTGTCCCCAGTAGGGAGCTCCCGCTGGGGGATTAATGTCCCCTCAGCCATATGACGTCCCAGTCCTGAGTTCCTGAAGATGCTTGTGTCGTGGGCATGGCTGGACTAGCCCACATAGATGTCCTGAAACCGGCCATTGGCGTCGACCAGGGCCTGCAGGTCCACAAGTTGTAGCCCTTCCGGTTCATGTTGGCCCCGTGACTGTGCTCCAGGGCCTGGATGGCGATGTGGGTGCCATCCAGGGCCCCAAAGCAGTTGGGGAAGCCCAACTCCTGGAATCCCCTGATGGCGTTGTCCAGGTCCCTGATGCGCACCTTGTTGATTGCCCGGACGACCTGCAGGGCATAGTGGGGGTGTGCTCGTGAGTGTGGGGTGGTGTGCCCATCCCAATCCCTGACTCTGGCCCTGGGGTGCCTACTCGTGCCTGTCCCCATCCCTGTCACCAGCCCCAGGGTGCCCACCTGTGCCCATTGCCATCCCCGCACCTGGATCTGGTGTGCCCACCCTTCTCCCAATGGTGCCTGTCACCAGGAGGACCCCCGCCACCCCCATGCAATCTAGATGTGAGCTGGGCACTGCTTACCTCGATGAGGATGAACCCGATGGTGGCTTTGCCCACTCTGAGCTGGTGGCCAATGGATTGGTAACTGCCCGGGGGGGCCAGCTTCCATAGGCCGATGGCCACCCTTTTGTGCACAGGGAGCACCGGCCTCAGGTGTGTGTCCTGGTGCTGGAGGACTGGGGTGAACCAGTGGCACAGCTCCAGGAATGTCCCCTTGGTTATCCTGAAGTTCTGTAGCCACCAGTCATCGCCCCAGTCCTCCAGCACAAGCCATTCCCACCAGTAGCTGCTTGTGGGGAAGCTCCACAGGCGGCGGATGACCCAGGGGACCGGCTGGGGACTTTGCAGCCTGAGGATGGCATCCAGGAGGGTGGCTATTGTGGTGGCGACCCAGAGCCGCTGCAGCACAGCAGCCAGGACTGTGACCAGGGCTCTGACCACGGCTGTGATGGAGGAGGGGTGCTGCTCAGGGTCCCTGGGGGCCTGGGATGCTACCTCCACTGTCTCTCTCTCTCTCTCTCTCTCTTTTTCTCTCTCTCTCGATCTCGCACTGCCTGGGGACAGGGTTGCTGGCCTTCAGAGTGTGCAGGCTGAGGTACAGGGAGGGGACCTTTAAGGGGACAGCAGGCTGAAGCCCTGGAAGGACTCATCTGCCATGCGACCCTGCCCGTGGCGCTTCCTGTCCCTGCTCTTTTGAAATATCATCCTGGTGTGTGTGGATGTTCTCTTTCAAAATTGTGCTGGGGGGCCTTTTGAAAGAACTGACTGAACTTTCAGTCCCTGCTGGTGTGTGTGGATGCTCCATTTCAAAATAGCATCTTTTGATGTTCTCTTTCAAAAGATGTTCTGTTGAAACAGAACTGTAGTGTAGACATAGCCTCAGAGAAAAATGAGGCTGAATAAAAGCTTATCCTTGTTTAGCTGGACTTCTGGTGGCTGTACTGTAATTCACAGGACTGTGGTTTGGCTACACTAGCCTCCGCCTTTCGAAAGTGGTTGCTAATGAAGTGGTTATCCTGTCATCGCCTCAGTCATAGCCACTTCAGCAGAGGCTAATGAGGCACTGCCATGCCTATGCAGCGCCTCATTAGCATAATGGAGGCCACATGCATTTTGCAAGTGCTGCTTTTGAAACACACCCTGCTCATGTAGACAAGGGGCCTTTTGAAAGGACCCTCTGACTTTGAAAGCCCCTTCTTCCTATTTGATTTGGGAAGAAGGGGCTTTTGAAATCCACAGGGTCCTTTCAAAAGCCCCCTGTATACATAAGCAGCATGCATTTCAAAAGCAGCACTTTCAAAACGTGTGTGGCCGCCATCATGATGAGGTGCTGCATATTCATAGCAGCACCTCACTAGCATCTGTCAAAGTGGCTCATTAGTATCCACCTTTCAAAAGGTGGGGGCTAGTGTAGCCACAGCCTATGTCTTTAGCTTGAATAGAAAGACACCAAAATTCTAAATGAGATTTTAATCCAGATTTTTAACACTACCTGAGTTCTTGCTTGTAGGGGTCTAAGGTTTTGCTTCAGCCTAATGTAGAAATAGCTTTCCTACCCCTTTTTCTGGAATTTTAGTGTTTAGACTTCAGGGATTGGTTCCAGATAATATAGTATAAGTCTAGAGATAATAAGAGCATGATCTCTATCTTCTAGATAATCCTCAGCCAAATGCAGAATAAATAAAATATAAATAAATCAATAAAACCACTGTTGTCCTAGGCACTCAAAGTAAAGTGTTCTTGGGGGTGGTTTTAAATTTACTGAGAGGGAATTTTATATTGTACAGAAAAAGAATATGAGCCCAATTCAGTGAATCTATTCTCCCCTTCTCACACCTGAAGTCCAGATTTGTTTCGATGTAACTGAGAGCAGAATTTGGCCCCATGAATGTCTTCTAGGTTAGTGTCAGTATATTCCACCTTCACACCTAGAAAAAGTGACTACACATCAAATCATGCCCTACACATACTTACATATTGTTGTGGCTATGCAGAAAAGCTATGCAGGTGCCAGCGTCCCTGGCACACAACTGCATGACAGATGTACAGGAGAGCTAAGACACAAGTAATGAAGATATGGCTCCACTTTTCAGGGGATTCTGTCCAGACTTTGTCAGGGGCCCAGTAGGACAAGGAAAGTTCCTCTTAATCTCCCATCACCTCATCCACTCTAATAAGTGCTGGCCAGGATCTGGCCCCATGTTACCAAATGATACAAACAAAAAGTGAAGCTTTCAGGCGACATTTCCACAACGAGAAGTATTTCTGGAGTATTCTGCTCTGATCTCACACTGTTAGAAAGCTGTGACAATTGTTAAGAATCAATCTCTTGATTATGAGAGTTCATGGAAATCGAATAAAAAAGCAGAGTTGATATGCAATTTTACTGTGTATCTCGTTATTGGAGTTACAGTTTGCTTGCAATCTGATGAGGCCAAAGCAGAACACGTGCACCAGCAGTGTAACCAGGCTCAACTACACTCCCTGTGGGCTCTCCTATTTCATCAGTTTCTAGATGGGCTCTACAGAAGAAAGGCTCTGCTTTCCATGACAAGCCCATGTGACCTTCTCTCCCATACCATTTTTTTTTAATCTAGCCTTGTTTCAACTGATCCGCAAGAAAAGAAGTATTCCTTCTGGAAATGGCCATGTCCTATAGGTCCCACATAATTAGAATGTACTTCTCCATAAAATATGACAATCAACCAGTGGTTTGCCAATAGATTCTCTTTTTTGGCAGTTTTATTCAGGGAGAATGCATAATAAATTATATTTTTAAAATTTCTTGTTATTTACAGCCCATTAACACATACAAGTTACAAATTAAAGTGTCGGGGCAAGGCCAGAAAATTCAAAATGTTGTATGCAAATACTGATAACATTTCTGCTTTTACTGGAAGTTTATAAATGCTGCAAGTTTCTAACATATCAACCCTACTTTAATTAATTAACTTATTGATAGTGGACTCTGGGAAAAATATATGAATTCATATATATATATATATATATATATATATATATATATATTTCTCTATCACTGTGTTGTACATAGTCATTTAGCTAGGGAGAGATATCCATCCATAGAAAAATTAATGCTTTCTTATGTTCTAAAGGATTTAAAAGGAATATTAACATGGCATGTGCTTTATGATGTAGAGATAGTACTCAACATTGGCAATCCTTAGCTCAAATATGATAATGAAATCTCCTTTTCCTCAGAATCTTTTAACTTTAAGCATCACAT
Source organism: Carettochelys insculpta (assembly GCF_033958435.1). NCBI lineage: Eukaryota > Metazoa > Chordata > Testudines > Carettochelyidae > Carettochelys > Carettochelys insculpta. The sequence goes on along the minus strand of NC_134138.1, from coordinate 158,216,935 downwards.
CATAAAGTCACAGTAATAACAAACTCTTAGTTAAGAATGAACTTATATTGCCCATGTTTTTATTAAACATTAGGTACAATAAATTTACCAGCTATTCAGCTTTTTTTTTAAATAATTCACCTGAGATGTTGCCTCATGCTATTATCGCAGGCACACATTTGTATGGAATATTTATGTCTTTGATTTTTCTTTTTAACAAAGAACCAGTTAAAGCTAACTTGCTAACAATAGTGCATATTTATTATTTCTAAATAACTGTATTTTTATAGGTTTGGTTAAATCCAGAAGAAAGGTTAATCTCACGTAAAAGAAACTGAAAGAGTTACTGAAAATAAGAAAAAAAATCTTGAAGGACTTTTAGATATTTATCAATTGATTGATTGATTGATTTTACTATGGAAGACCATCTTAGAAGCTTGGAAAAGTTTATTGATTCCTCAGCAGCTTCACTTTGTGCAAATTTTGAAACTGTCTTCCAGTTTAGATTAAAGAAGCCATTGCATAGATTCATAGGACTGAAGTATTTTGTTAAACCTCAATTTCATTTTCCTTCAAGTGGATTTTTCTGTAGCACAGAATTAGTGGAATACATGAGGAGAAATAAATGGAATGCTCGTATTGGAAGTGAGCACATTAAAATACACTATACAGCATCGATTATGATGTGGTAAAGATTGTCCATGAAATTAACCTAAACAATCAAGTCACACTTTGATTATATTTCAGTAGCTGACTGGCATTGTAGCAGTTCAGAAAATTGAATTCAGCTTTATGAAACATATGTTTAAAAAGTTGTACACTTTCAATAATTATACTATGACATCCTTATTTTATGCAAAGCTAACTAGATATTGTCATATTAAAATAGCAAATCTAATTCATCGCTTATGAAACACATGTTTAAAAAATAAAAGGCACACTTTAATTATTTCAAGAGTGTTCAGACTGGCTCACCAGTCTACTGAATATTGCATTTGTTTAAAACTCAATCATGCAAAATGAAGACTCGATTTGAAAAATTTTAATAAAGATAACCAGACTATCATTATATCATTTGAATGCTAATCGCTACTTTCATTCAGTGGAGGGAGCTCTGATAGTGTCAACTTTGCTGGAGGCTCTTTATTTTGCAATAAAAACATTTACATTCTAATGATTTTATTAAAGCATAGTAGCTGTCAGCATCCCCAGATGACTCCCTGGCAAACTGTATCAGTTATCAACTCATATTGCCTTTATCAAAACCACCCAGTGGTGAGCCTAGGCTTGCACAATGAGATGTCTATTGCTCGGAGAGCTGGTATTTAATCATTTCTTCTACAGTATTGTTCTGCTTACAGTGCATAAATAAGTGCTTCAAATAACCCCAGAGTGCTACTGACAATGAAACGAAGTATCAGTCCTATTTATCTCTCTCACATTCTTCTTTTTTTTTTATTTTGTTGTTGTTGAAGATATTTTTTTATTCACTGTAACCTATCATCATTCAACAGCTCTGAATTTCTTCGTGATGAGTAGTAGGACTCACAGATAGAGTCAAAGGAGGTGATATTTTTTGCACTGGAAGGTGATATAATGAATACTGGACACAACTGGATTAGACGTGATAGATGGACTCTGAAGCAACTGTGACCTCAAAAGAAAAAGACATGAGGGAAAATAGGCTACCCTTTTTTCCTCTTGCAACAAAAGAAGGTTCTTCTTGTTGAGAAAAGAAGAGGTGCATGGGGTCAGTAATCACAGGCTTCTAAACCGTCTGTGTGGATCTTGTCTACTTTCTGTGAAAAGACACTAAATAAAAAAATAGATATGTACCATACATTCTCAGATTGTTTCTCTGACTAAGCATGTTGACCAAAGACCAGAGGACAGAACTGTTAATAGTAGTGAACAATTTTTCAGCCTCAGCACAGTGAACCTTTGTTTTTACGGAACAAATTTCTCCCCATGATTTTGTTACCTTTGGCTTTTTTTTTTAAAGGTAAGTATTTTGAGGACTAATTTAAGCTAGGCCTACTCAGAACATCTTCCCACTTCAAACTATAAATTGCCTTATAACTTGATTGTGTCTAGACTATTGCAAAGATCCATCCTGATGTGATAATTTCTTTGAATAAAAATTGCTTTGGTAGGGATTAGTTGTTGATGTTGGTGATGAAAATCAGCTAATTCCTTAACAAAACAAGAAAGAGCAGTTATTATAGGTATGTGCAGACTCTGACATCATTTGAGTTCAGTGTCCGAACATCTAACTCCGTTATAATCTTTGAATATAAATTCAGATCTAGTAGCATATTTACTTGCAGAGACATCTTCACATCATTTTGTTTTATGGCAGCAATCTAACTACCCAGCCATGTTATTATCTGCACAGGAGAAAGATGTGTAATATCAGCAGCAGAACATATTGTGCAAATCAATAACATATCAACATAGTCAAAGCCCTCAGCTGGAAAATCAAATGCTAGAATTTGTGTGCAGTCTAAAAAATCTGAAACGCCATCCATATGTACAGAACAGTCTATTGATCTCACAACTGGGAGGCAACCCCAAGTTTTAGACTCTGTTTGCAATCTCTCACTGAGTTGCTCTGTTGTGTTGGGCAAATCACTCAATAGTTCTGTGTCACCATCTCTAATAATTATCAACTGTCATTGGTTAGTGCTTTGATATAATAGAATTATAGAAGATTAGGTCTGGAAGGGATCTCAGGAAGTCATCTAGTCCAACCCTCTGCTCAAAGCAGGACTAACACCAACTAAATCATTCCAGCCACGACTTTGTCAAGCCTAGACTTAAAAACCTCTAAAGAAGGAGATGCCACCACCTCCATAGGCAACCCATTCAAAAGCTTCAACACTTTCTTAGTGAAAGAAGTTTTCCTGATATCCAACCTAGACCTCCCCACTGCAACTTGAGATCATTGTTGCATGTTCTGGCATCTGTGACCATGGCAAATATCCTGACTTCATCTTCTTCAGAACCCCCTTTCAGGTAGTTGAAAGATGATATCAAATCCCTCCCCACTCTCCCCTTCTGGAAACTGAACAAGCCCATTTCCCTCAGATTTCCTCATAAATCATGTCTCCCCCGAACCCAATAATTTCTGCTGCACAGCTGGACATTATTCAATTTTCCCACATCTGTTCTGTAGTGGGGAGCCCAAACTGGATGTAACACTCTAAATGTGGGCTCACCAGTGTTGAATAGAGGGAAATAATCTCCTTCCTAGGTCCTCATAAGATCCGCTGTTGTAAGACAGGATAAAAAGATAGAAAAGCAAAGGAATAGATCAGGCTTTGTCTACATTAGCAGGAAGAGTGACCTGCTCAGGGTCAGTCTTCCAGGGTTCAATTTTGTGCCCCAGTAGGGATGTATGGAAACAACTTAACAGGGGTTGCCAACCAATCCATGCACTCCTTGCTATAGCTATAGCGAAGAGTAAGGGAGGTCAATGGAAGAAACTCTTTCATCAATCTTCTTCAGCAAGAACAACCAGGTAAGTCAATTTTGGATATGTTGATTCTAGTTACACAATTGCCATAGCAAGAATTGCATATCCAAAATCAACTTATTTTCCTAGTAAAAACAATGAGAAGTCCTGTGGCACCTTATAGACTAACAGATTTATTGGAGCATAAGCTTTCAGGGGCAAAGACCCACTTTGTCAGATGCACACATCTGATGAAGTGGGTCTTTGACCATGAAAGCATATGCTCAAATAAATGTGTTAGTCTATAAGGTGCCACAGGACTTCTAGTTGTTTTTGCAGACACAGACTAACACATCTGCCTGTCTGATACTTATTTTTCTAGTGTAGACCAAGCCTCAGAGACAGGACCAGAGAGACATGGTGGTGCTGGGCCAGTCTCTGGTGTGACACTCCTTGGTTGCTTTATAGACGGTGTCACTTACTGTGGTCCCATGATTGTGACCTGGCCTTGGTTTCAAATAAATCAGCTATGTGCCAGCTGGTGATGAGGTTTACCAGAGCTAAGTGAGCAATATGGTGGCCTGCATTCCTGATGAATCTTGCTTCAACCCCCATACAGTTAATTATGAAAGTTTTGAATTGGAAGAGGTTTTGTCCTTCTGAAATCCTCTCCCCCATGCCTAATAATTTCCATTGTACTTCTAATAACTTATGTTTTTAACACACTTCATTCTTTGATCGTTACACAGTATTATCCATATCAACAAATAAACAATTGTCTCCAATGCAGTCAGAAAATCAATCACCAGCTTTTGAATGTACTTCACATTTTCCCAGCTATTTTTAGTTCAGAGCTCAGAGTTGCTGTTTGAACCTGTCATGCTCACTTTATGTTGCAGCTGTATTGACCTGACCTCTTTGATATATCAGTGCTAGCAAGCATACAACCTGACAAGCTAGGTCCAGATACAGAGTCTTTCTGACATAGAAGCTGTTCGTCCATCCTGCTCCCCTTTCAACTGATATCCAAATAGAGGCATGAGCCTAGCACAACACAGTGTTATAATTTGAAATAGATTTAAAAAAGCCAAACAAATCAAATCAAAACCAACCCACCCACTAATGAAAACAACCCTATCCAAGAAGTTTGTGAAAGCAACTTTACAAAAATCTGATTTTTTTTCAAATACATATTTTAACATTTCTCCCCCACCTTTTAACAGCTGTTTGTTGCAATGCAGAAAAACATGCTGGGTTAAAAAAATCATATTTGTGAATGATTGTCTTCATTCATTCAGTTGTATTATATGGCACGCTACAGACAAACTTGTTACAAACAAAGCCGGGGTCATCAACCAACCAACCAACCAACCATTAACCAAAACAGCCAGGAGAGCCATTTTTTTCAAATTTGATTAAAAAAACAAACAATAATTCAAGAGCTATAATGCATGTGAATACGAAACAGTCCTTAATAATATCAAACTATACTTTTTGTAACCCCTATTTTGTACGTGTTCTATTTCCTCACACTTTACATGTATTACTATCTTCCTGACTTTCACTCCCAATCCCACTTTAATTATGTCAATTTTACTTCATGTTTAATTTCAGTTTTCTTTCTTAAAATGCATGTTGCACTTCACAACAGGAATGTGGCACGCTCCCTTTTCCTTTTCAAAATCAAGACATTATTAGCAACATGATCAAAACACAGATACAGTATCACTTCTCAAAATATACTTCATATATTAAAAGAGGGAGTTATCCAACATCTTAAGATCACATGTCATTTGCTACTTAGATATGAGTTGTTCATTTTTGGGCTTTTGGATGTGCCTTGTTTATTGAATATCATCAGGAGTATGTTTTTTTTTTTTTACTTTGCAATTGTGGCATTGGGAGCCACAAAGAAGTCCTTAAAGAGCTGCAGGTTTCACACCCGTGAATTAGGCCATAAAAGTTGTTTTTGCATATATGACCTCTTTGGAAACATTATTCATTTTGACATAGATCAATGTCGTTACTGCAGTGGTGACTGAAATCACAACCTGGTCCCACTGTCTCTCTTCCCGCTGTGCCTCTCTGAAGCTCTGTGTGCACAACTGTAAAACCGGAAATCTTTGAAATACACTGAATCTAAGATATCCACATCAACAGGAAAGAACTTACAAACTATTGTTTTCTTATTGAAAAAGAAATAATTTTCAGAGTTGCTGTCTAGTTATTTCCTGTAAGTCAGAGAAGATTAAATACATTTTTAAATGGCATTTAAGACCCTATGTTTTAAGGGGATCCGCCACCTTGACACAAACATTGAGCTAGAATAAGTTTGGATATTAAAAACAAACAAACACACAAACACACAAGCAAACAAACAAAAACCCTAGTAGAGATGGTCAATTATTTTGATGGAAGAGTTTTACTTATTTGTATTCATTGGAATTGAAATATTTTATAGGACTTTGTTGATTGTGATAAAAGAATCATCTCAACGTTTCTGTTTTTTTTTAATTTCAATAAGGTAAAAATGTTTCAGTTCAATTTTCCTGTTATTTATAATTCCACTTATATTTTACAGAGATATTTTAATAATCTATATATTCTATTGGCTATTCATAATATATTATTACATTTGAAAAGTATTGAAATATATCCTTAGGCTATTATCAGAACAAAACATGCTCTAGATTGAATTCTTTATGGATTTTTCTTTTTGCCAAAAAACTGAAACATTCACTTTTCATTCTTATTCAGAATAAAAACAAACTTCAAAATATTAAGATTTCACTTTGGATGGAAATCACATTATCCAACAAAAATCTAAATACTAGTGTCTGTCACCTCACATGGTCAGTTTTGGTGTTAATAAATCCAGTTGAATTTAATGCCCTGTAGCAGGTAGCTCCTCCTCCTTTACTCACAGACCTCTGCCACATGAGATGAGTAACTGATAGCAGTAGTAGGCTGTCATCCTGTATGTGGGCCAAAACTAGAGAAGGATGGCACACTTTGCCAGAGGGTTTTACAAACATCTCTGGATAATGGATGAATCATTAGACTCAGAATTATTGGGTTCAAGTCCAGGCTTTAGAGACGAATGCTCCCTAGCCATTTCTGCTCTTTCCTCTTAAGCTTGATCCCTTCTGCCCCAACTTCCCTTTCCTTGTCCCTGTGTTCTCTCAACCCTGGCTTTTTAGTACTAGTCTCCACATCCCAATATGTCCTAGACAACACCTCCAGCCTTCTAGTCCCATTCTTCCCTCTAATCTCATTCTCTCTCCAGTTCCATTCTTCTTGCCCAGCCATTCTCAGTTCTTCCACACACCTCTGCTCTTTGTCCTCGTTTTCCTTCTTTAACGAGTTGCTAACCCCCTTTCGCTCACAGAATTCTTGATCAGCCGGTCGCAGTCTCCCACAAACTCCTAATCTTCACTTTCAAGGATCTCTGTTCACAGTTCTGGCCTTTGCCAGAACAGTCACAGCAAGGGGTTACAAACTTTTCTTTCCCTGTCAGGTGCCTGATTCAAGATCTGGTATAGCCTGTAGAAGTCTTAAGCTGCAATTTTAATGGAAATCCTTCTCAGTCCTGAACTTAAGTATGCTAATGCAAGTGGAATCTTTGGGAAATTTAGCTGCTAAAATCTAAGTTGTCTCTACAGAACTGCAGTTTTCAAAAGCTCAAGAACAAAACCATGGGCACATCTCTGATATAAAGGCCATGTCCCACCAAACTCCAAGTTACTGTTCGAAAGCTAGGGGATGCTGAAATTTTCAAGAGCTAATCAGTCTGAGGCAGACTTCCAGCATGGAAACTCCCTGACTGTCAAGGTGGTTAACTACTGGAATAAATTGCCTGGAGAGATTGTGGAAATTCTATCACCAGAAATATTTAAGAGCAAGTTAGACAAACTCCTGTTAGAGTTGGTCTGCATAATACTTTGTTCTACCATAAGTGTAGGGGTTTGGATTAGATGAATTCTTGAGGTCTCTTCCAGTTCTATGATTCCACGATCCCATATGTTAGCATGACAAAGTTATAAGCAGCTGGAAACAGGGTCTTACAGTGGGAAGTGTGGGGCAACTATATTATGCAGTGTTGGGTGCAGAACATTATAGACACAAGTTAATCATCTTTCATTGGACCAACTTGTGTTGGTGAGAGAGACAAGTTCCACAAGGAACTTTCCTTTGGGTCTGGAAAAGGCACACCACCAGACCCACTTATAATTATTAGGCTTCAATGCCTATTCCTGTCTTCTTTGTACATTAAACCTAACTGAAAGTACCATGGCTGTAATTTCACCTGTTAAAGAGCTGATGCAGCTTTTAGTGATGCCAATGACTCCAAGGAGCACAGGGTCTAAGACATACATGTTCAAAATTCCTCCTGCCAAGGTATGATGAAAATAGGGATGAGGAGGCTAGCTCTGATTTACCCTCCGGGTTGAAATTTATATACCTCTAGGTACTAAAATGTGAATTAATACTCCTGGAGCAAAAAAATACTAACATGTTTAAAAAGCAATTAGTGTTTAATTCCTTAAGTTCCTTTGCTCTTTTCCGTTCTCATTGAACTTGACCTTGCTGTCCATAGGAAGCATTATAAATTTTGAAAATCTCCCATGAATTGGACATTTTAATGAACTACTCACAGCAGTCACCTGTCAGCAGCCAGTATATTTGAGAGAGTGAGTGAAAATTTATCTCTCCTGCACAATATGTAACACTGCTTTTCACGGGGACCCAGACTAATTTAACTCTGCTGTTTTCTGAATTAACAAGGCTTGTCTTCAAACCTTTCGACATAGGAACAGTCTGTTCTGTTATTATTTTATTGCTTGCCTTCCCACCCTCCCTCAGGATGCACGTTATTTAATCCATCTGGAGCCTTAGTAACCAAGTTCCCCTGCTCTCCCTGACCCCAGTGATTTATGTTTCATATTTCATGCTGTGGTTGGTCTTTTACAACTTATATCCTCCCTCCGTCTCCTGATCATTTTTTTTTTTAGGAGGAAGGATAAATATTTGACAAGTGGACTGTTTGTCATGCAAACCCTAATATAGTTACAGTTAGAGAGGGAAATAACTCAATCTGCCAAGACCTAAATGCTGATAGATCATTGGCTGCTGCTAGGCCAAGGGTTGTGCCACTCATAATTTTTCCCACTGATACAACTATTTTATAGAATGTGACATACATCTTTAGGTGTTAAATCATCCCTTGTATAATTTATCTGTCAGGAATCAAAGTGAAAGGAAATAAAATACCACAGCAGAGAGTCATATTGTTAAGTCTTATATTCCACAGAGGGTCATTTTTGCATGTGTGTGCGTGTGTCTTTAAGCAGATATGAAAAAGCACAAGAAAACAAAGAAGAAAGAGAAGGAAAAAAGAATCTGCATTGTGAACATTAGACTTACAATCAGTCTTCCTTCACTCAGAGCGTTACTTCTTCCATGTTCATATCCTTCTTATCAGATTTCATGTTTAATGCCCACCTTCCACCCCCACCAAGCTGCACCCACAAATCTGACAGAACACAATAGCGCTGATAAAATGGAAGCAAATTTCTTCTATTAGTGACTGACAGCAATTTGAACAAAATGAAGTTGTACCATGATATCGTTATATATACGAGGTGCAAATAACCTAGTTTGAATAATCACAGCCTGTGTCCTTTTAAATGATTTTTTTCTCTCCCATTTAAAGGGAGGCCTTTGATGTGATAATATTAATTCCCTCTGTGCTGGAAGGAAAAAAAAACTAGGAGAAGCGGAAATTAAATGAGTAATGCAATGTCAGTCAATCTTTTAAACCAGAGCCTTATTAACAGCTAATCATTTTGTCATTTTGTCGCTCAAAGTAATGAATTTGATAGGAGGAGAAGGGAATGTTTTATGTTTATTTTTATTAGTTTTAAACAGAAACAGTTGTGGAAATATTACATTATTGAGACACACAGCATTTAAGTGGTTTCTGTTCAGCATATCACTATTTTTCTTTCCTGCCAGTATCTGATTGCCATAATTTTGAATAATCTGCTTGTCTTTCAAAAAAGAAAAAATCAAAATGTTATTCTTCATAGGCATAGCACAAGGTTCCATCCTCGGAGATACATTAGGCTTTTGTTAGGAATTTCTTTACATTCTATTTATTCCAAAGTATCTAGGTAATTAATCGCTAAAAAGATAGTCACACAGCTTGGAAAGTATAGTATATTCTTTCTGAAACTCAAGAGTCCAAAGGCCAGAAAATCCATGAAATAACCCATGAATAACTCTCTATATTTAACAGTATTATGTTCAACTTTGATTCATTTAATACTTGATGTATGATATTTTAAATATTTGATATACTTAATACTCTAAGGCTGCAAAGACATTAAACATGTAGTGCATTAGGGTACACTACAATAAATTCTTTTGCTCAGGATGGAGTCTCTGAGACTGTCCCTGTAGCATTCTCTTTTGAAATGGTACGGGTGACCTCTGGATTTTGACTACAGAGGATTCTCACATTAAGTGTTGAATTTTGTGCCATTATAGGGCTTGATCTCATGTCAGCAGGAGTTTTCCCTCAGCAAAGACTGAAGTACCAGACAGATACAAGCAGTAAAAGCCTTCTTCTGAGTTACAAATTTTAGTTTATTCTGTTGTTCCACTTCATCTGTCTCTCCAGTTTGCTTACTCTAAGCTAGAATTGACTTATTTTATAGTTCAATTTTTGAGCTGTGTCCTAATGGCTGCTGAACAGCTTATGAGTTGATTTATCACACATATATATGCAGAAAAGCTACCTTCTTTCACAAGGTGATGTGATTTTATTAAGAAACTGCTACTAATAAAAATCTACTGTGCATTCAAGAAATTCAGCATACAAAGACTTACAAAAAACAAACAAACAAACAAAAAAAAAACAAAAAACCAATTTTCATTAGAATACCAAAAGGCTCATCTAGGAAGGGTGGCCAAACTTTTTTCATTGCAGACCACATGGCAATTTTTAACATGTTTTGGGAGCCAAACACAAAATTGCCCCAAAACTTGCCCCCCTCACCTTCAGACTTAAACCTCTTGCAGCCCCAAACTGGCCCCCGCCCCAAGTTTAAATCCCTCACAGCTCCAAAACAAACCCCTGCCACCAGGATTAAACTTCTCAGAGCCCCAAACCACTCCCCAACCCCCAAGCTTAAACCCTCAGAGCCCCAAACCCAGGATTAACTAACCTTGCACAGGAGCACCATGTGCTGCTCCCCCACCCCACCACCCCCATGGCTCCTTCTCTGGGCCACCATCTCCTTTCCACAGCTGTATGACTCTCCCCAGTCCTCTTACTCCTTTTCCCCATGTACAGCACAGCAGGGGCAGCTCCCTGCCCTGCCACACTGAAATAACAGGACTCAGTTTACTTGGTTTGATGGCCAGATCCCTCCTTCCAGATGCTGAACCAATTAAATTAAGTTCTATTATTTCAGTGTGGCAGTGCAAGGAGCCAGAAGAGGAGTGAGCATCAGCAGTGGCAGCAGCAGGAGCCACAAATGGCTCCTTAAAGAGCCACATGAGGCTCAGAGCTGCTCAGCTGGCTTTCAAATAGCACCAGTGCCAGCTAAATGGACTGGATGAAAAGGTTCTGTTGGCTGGATTCTGCCCCATGGGCCATGTGTTGGCCACCTCTGATCTAGGATTACCATATCTGAACTTTCAAAAAAGAGGACACCCCTAAGAAAGAGTATATCTGCATCAGCATCTACCAACTCACATTGTTTTAATGTGTTATAGTAGATATAGTACATTCATACAATGTGAGTTGGTAGATACTGATAAAGGCACACTTCCTTTTAGGTGTGTCCTCTTTTTTGAAAGTTCAGATATGGTAACCCTAGTTGTTCATAGCCATGGATAATTTTCTACCAAACTTCACCTACAATTGGGCTGTGTCTAAACTGGTAACCACCTTTTGAAAGGAGGATGCTAATAAGACACTTTGGAAATGCTAATGAGGTGCTGCAATGAATATGCAGTGCCTCATTAGCATAATGGCAGCAGCGGTACTTTGAATGTGCCACTTTTGATTGCATGCAGCTCATCTACATGGGGTCCTTTTCGGAAGGACCCCCTCACACTTCAAAATTCCTTTTTTCCTATAACCAAATAGGAATAAGGGGATTTTGAAGTGTGTGGGGTCCTTTCGAAAAGGATCCCATGTAGATGAGCTGTGCAGGATTGAAAGCAGCACTTTCGAAGTGCTGTGGCTGCCATTATGCTACTGAGGTGCTGTATAATCGTTGCAGTGCCTCATTAGCATCCCCTTTTCAAAAGGGAGTTGCTAGTATAGACATAGCCTGGAAGATATTTGGATGCTGAAGCTGTCGTTAAAAGGGGAATAAATATTTTCCTCGCTCTCCTCTCTTCCATTTGAAAACAACTGAACAGACCTTTATGCAGAGATCAGACTTGGAAAATTTCAGTACAACTGTCCAGAGGTTCAAGCTAAACAAATTTAGATAGGAAAAAAGCCATATTGTTTTAACAGGGAGAATAATTAACCATTTGGATCTATTTATGGGGGTTATGGTGATTTCTCCATCAATGAGTACCTTTAAATTCATATTGAGGGGGTTTTGAAAAGGTGGCATTGTCAATATACTTTCAGAACCAATTATTTCTAGGGGTTGTGTTATATAGGATGGTCGAGGAGATGAACTCTGTGGATTCTTTCCTTGGAATATAAGAATGCATATAATTCTTAGGAAGTTATGTCCAAGAATATAATACAGGTTGAATCTCTCTCGTCCAGCACTCTTGGGACCTGACTGGTGCCAAACAAGAGAATTTGCTGGACCTTGGGAGATCAATATTTTCTAGCAGCGTTAGCAACACTTCCACTGCATACTGGGCTCTCAGAAGATATTTAGCTGTGAATTAGAGCTAAATGATGCCATAGAACACTAACAGAGAGGTAGCTGTGTTAGTGTGTGCTCTAACAAAACAAACCAGCAGTCATGTAGCACCTTAGAGACTAAAAAAAAATTATTAGATGATGAGCTTTTGTGGGGAAGACCCATTCTCCAAATCTGAAGAAGTGGGTCTGGCCCAAAAAAGCTCATTACCTAATAAATTATTTTGTTAGTCTGTGAGGTGCTACTTCATTCCTTGTTTATCATAGAACACGGAAAGCCAAGGCTGGTGGCTGTAAACACACTTTATCAGACCACTGAACACGAGTTAAGTGCAAATTGAAAGTGCTCCACCTGGGGAAGGCAGCAGGCAGAAAGCTGCTGCAGCACAGCTTCTCCCCAACTGGAGGAGGCAGAGGAGAAGTCCCTCAGCAGCAGTCTGCCCACCAGGCCCCCCTAGCTGGGGAAGCTCGGTGGACAGACTGCTGCAGTGGCGGGGCTTCTCCCCTGTTCCCCCAGCCGGGGAGAAGCTGTGCTGCAGCAGCTTTCTGCCTGCTGGCCCCCACAGGTGGGGGATCTTGGCAGGAAGAGAGCTGCTGCAGTGCAGCTTCTCCTGGAGAGAAGTCGCACCTGGCTCCTGGCTCCCTGCAACTTACGCGAAATTCGAGTTATGCAAAGGAGGGCAGGAACACAATCCCTTGCATAACTCGGGGGCAGAGGTAATGTATCGTATTCCTGCCATCTGCTGCTCTTGTTCATCCTTAGGAACATGTTTTCTTTCTGTATGGAAGACAATTTCATCCTGTTTCATTTTTTGAATTACTATGTTCATTTATTGTTCATGGTGGGCAGGAGGATCTATATAGAATAAAAAAGTCCCTACATACATTTTTTTTTATTCTCTGCAATGTAGATATACTTGTAATTAGATATTAGGTAGGTACAGCAAGTGGTATCAATAATGTACATCTGTGAGAGACCCAGAGGACCAAAACATATGATGAATTACATCTGGTCCCATGCAGGGAACACTGACATAGACAGGCAATACATTCTGATGTATGTCTTCAGAGAACAAGAATTAAAAGGATTTTTTGTAAACAGTAAGGCTTTGTTTTCACTAGCAGAATCTGCTCTTGGCTTACTACAAAATTCACAAAAATCTTTAATAAAAACTGACAAAACCTGATTAATTTGATTTTTAAAATCCAGTTTATAAAATAATTACTTATATTTAAAATTCAAAATTCATCTAATTTCAATTAAGTTGTTACATAGTGAGTGAAGTGCTTTTGATATATCTAGAACAAATTTTTCAGAAATCGGTGCCTAAAGTTAGGTTCCCAAAATCTGTAGTTAGCCATCTAAATAAGTGTCCTGTTTTTACGTTTTTTCTTTTTGGTTTTTTAAAGCACTGAGTATAGAGAAGCTTTCAACTAAATGTGAGCTGATTGTCACTCACATTTTTGAAGGGGGGGTTACTTATTTAGGAATCTAAACAGATTTGAGGATACTAACTTTATATTCCTACTTTTTAAAGTCTTGGTCTGAAGGCCCAGTCCTGCTTCAACAGAAGTCCCTCTGAGCATTGTCAGTGAGTTAAAAGAGAATAGTATGATCTGTTACCATTATGTGTTTTTATTTAGCCTGGCATGCACTATATACAACCTCATATCTTGCAAGCAGAGTGACTGATACACAGGGCCTGGCTATTCATCAATAAAATACCCCTGCTTGGCCCAAGTCAGGTGACTTGGACTCAAGGGATGTGGATTGCAGGGCTACAAAATTGCAGCATAGACAGTTGGGCATGAACTAAAGCCTGGGGTCTCAAACCCTCAGGCTCTAGGCAATGCTCGAAAATCTGCACTGCACTTGTATAGCCCCTGAACTGATGCCAGGTAAGCGCAAGTTGTGTGAAACAGGGCAGTAGTGGGTGTTTTACTTCAGCATAGCTATAACCATAGAGGTCCATGAGAACTCATGAAATGAACTATTTTTCCTCTACAGACCAAAATGGTAAATATAGGCTGTGTAATATTTTATGTAAAAAGTAAGATAAGATACACGTTAAGACAGAGTGTTGGTGCCTATTTAGTAGGGAATAAGGTTTCAATGTCCGTATTCTATGAGTATGCTTAGAGTTTGGCCATTCATATTATAGTGGTGGTTTGCCTTTGGTACACAGGTTGAGAAGGTGTGATGTCTTCTTCCTTACTATTGCAAAGGTACTTGTATTTTGAAAATCTGGAGTCTAATTCTGATTTCACATCAGAAAGTTTTCCTGTCTGGTTCTCACTTAATTCAGATCTTACAGATGTTGAATGAAGGAAATTTTATGGCATCTCGATAGCCAAAAACTTGACACTTTTCTAAATGGAGCCCAACAAAACTGACCATATGTTACTTGGCACAGCAAGCTTTGGGGTGCATCACTTTGCTTTTCTTGCAATGCCTCATAATAACAGTAGAAAGTTAATGAAAGAAATAACACTGTTTTAAAACTACTGTTCAAAACTCCAGCCACAAGCCTTCACCTACATGACAAGAAATTTAGCTATTTTATTCCTTAGAAAGCACTGGGAAAGGCACTCACATCTATCTTAGTTAAATGCTTGTTATAGCCTTGGAGTTGGAGTACTGCATTCTCTTTGTGAATTATTACTTGAGTCTCAGTTGCTTAAAACCATTTTATGTGTCTATGTCACATTCAGGACATTCAAAAGGCTTTGCAGTCGAAACACTAAAACTTATATTTTGTGTGTTCTGACAGGAGGATACACAGAACAAGTTATTTGGATCTGACCATTTATTCTTTCATTAAAAAAGTCTCATCTCTTTCAAATGTGTGTGCACATGGGGAAACCTGTTAGCAATATTTGTTATTTCTTTCATATATACTTAAACAAGTAATTCTGTTTTAAAAGTATTATAAAGCACACTTCAAAGGTGTGTCTTACACATACATTTTTGTGTGTAGACAAAACGGGTTAGGTTTGAGCTTAAATTCAGTTCCTGGGATTACATTACAGTGTAGACATACCCATGGGCTTCTTATAAGATACTACTGTCCTCAAAATGTTTGATTATTTGTATTTACCATACATATCTGTATTGATATCTATATCTATAAATAAGTAACTGCAGAAATTTAGTTAGCCTACTTCGAACGGAAACGAAACAAAACAAAACTTTAAAGTAAAATATTCATAAAATAATTAAATTGTAGTGCCAAGTGTTGCAAAGGGGAAAAAAATCAATGTTATATCCATGGTTCCACTGTTCGGTTTTATTGCTGTTACATGCACATATTCCTCTTGTTTACTTGGATAGAAAATGTAACAAGCCCCATTGCCAACTCTGTCCACATATCTCTACAAGTGACACCATCACAGGACCTTACTACATTAGCTACATCATCAGGGGCTTATACACCTGCACATCCTCTAATGTGATATCTGCCATCATGTGACAGCAATGCCCCTCTGCCATGTACATTGGGAAACTAGACAATCTCTGTGCCAAAGGATGAATGGACATAAAGCCATCATCAGGAACTGGAATACACATTAACCTACAGGGAAACACTTTAACCTCCCTGGACATGTAATAATTGGTTTAAGAGTAGCCTTTCTTTTACAGAAGAATTGTACAAGTTTACAGAGGAAGACATCTGAATTAAAATTCATTTGCAAATATGACATGTTTAACCTAGGCCTGAATAGATATCTTAATTATCTTATGCATCACAAAGGCAAATTCCCCACCTTTGATATTTGCAGAAATGGGACACATCCTACTTAATGTACTTAATTTGCTTCATTAACTGTCTCTACTTGTGACAAGTAACCCCCTTTTTCTTCTTCCTTCCCCTGTCTTCCACTACGTAAACCTTGGACTCTGTTCCCCCCCCCGCCTCTATTAATCTGAGGAAGTGGAAAGCTCATGACCCAATAAACATGTTAGTTTCTAAGGTGCCACAGGGCCGCTAGTTATTTATGAAGCTACAGACTAACACAGCTACACCTCGGATTCAGAATGTTTTAGCGCTCCCCAAACATAGTTATCCATTCATTCATTTTAACATTTACTGTGGACTTCAACTGACTCCAAAAACCGGTGAAAATTAAATGAGTTATCATAGTGAGAATGCAGGGGCACCAGAATTTTGTACAGGAGATATGGTCTCAAACAAAGCTGCTAACTACAACAGGGCATTACTGTGCAGTGTGATTTTTCCAGAGGAGAGATGCTCCTGGGACAGAATCAGTAGTCTGCATACAAACAGTGGCAGAAGAGTTACAGAGAGGTAGCTGTGTTAGTCTTTATCTCCACTAATAGGCACTATTTCCAGATCTGAAGAAGTGGGTCTGCCCCACAAAAGCTCATCACCTAATAAATTATTTTATTAGTCTTTAAATTGCTACAGGACTTGTTTTTTGCTTTGTAATAGCGGCAGAGTGATTAGGATAAGAAAGGGCTGGTTAACTGCCTTTAAAACAGGAATCTTTCTTTAGGAGACAGTAGAGGACCCAGACAGAGGCTCTAACTCCACCTAGGGTACTTATGTGGTTCCATCACAAAAGCGTCAGAGTGCTTCACAATGTCTAATCTATTCTGCTGGATAAGACAGCTCACATATTTAAGTATGAAGTGTATAGGTATTGAAAATTAAAATATTGAACTTTTTTTTTAAAAAATAGCTGTGAGTGAAGGCACTGATGGCAATAGAAGTTTCAGTTGACTGAGAACAAGAAGATTTGGCCCTCCAAATTTCTTGCAAGACAAAGAGTTGCCTAGAGCTCCTGTGCCTGTTTAGTTCATTTTCCTGCCTGAAGTGCCCCTGAGATACCTCAGAAGCCTCATTTTTTCCTCAACGTTAAAATCTGTGATTTTCTTGGTGTTTGGTTTTATGTATACTCCTATGAGAACTGTAACCCAATCACTGTAGTGTTGTTTTTAAGAGCCTTCTGGAAAGTAACTGGTTTCTAAACAGAAGTGAAACATGTATTACCAACTTTCATGATTTTGTCATGAGTCTTATAAAATTGTATTCCTTAAAGCCCCAGCTACTGGAATCAAGTGGAGATGTGATGATATTAACTTTCATTCTTAAAGAAAAATGAAGTTCCTTATCCTTGTGGCTGTAGACAAAGCTTACAAACTAGATGCCAGGACACCCTGAAGCAGGAGTGGGCAAGATATGGCCTGAGCACTAATTCTGGCCCACCAAATCTTTCAATCTGACTTGAGGCTGCACCCTACAGCTGGAAGCTGGCCCAATACGGCTCAATTTCTCAGCTCTCATTGGTCAATTTCCAGGCAATAGGAGCTGAAATATTTTGCTGGATGCAGGAGAAGTGCCGCTGAATTTTTTGGCTCCTATTGGCCAGTGTCCAGCCAATGGGCATTGAGAAGTTTTGGTGGGGATGGGATCATCACATGAAGTCAGCCAATGGGAGCTGAGAGATTTTGATGAAGGCTGGGGCACCATGGGAAGCCCTCCCACTCTCAGAGGAAGAGCCACATGGAATAGAAAGTGGTCTGGGGCTGCTGACAGGCAGGGAAGACTACCTGGGAGTGCTGCTGGCCAGGACCTGCTTAGGTAAGAACCTCCTGGCCAGAGCCAACACCCTCCCAGACCTTACACCCTCTCCTACACCTCCACCCAAAGCCAGAATCCTCTCCTGCAATCATACCCCCTTCTGGACTCTGCAGTTCAGTTCCCTGCTCCAGGTACCACATAAACCACCTTATTCACCTACCTGTCCCATGTCACAACTCCCTTTCAGACTCTGCACCTGCTCCTACATCACACCCAGAGGTCAGAATCTTTTTCTGTATCTATATACCCTCCTAAATCTTGCACCCCAAAGTCCCACCCCTGGACACAGCCCCCTCCTTCACCTTAACTCCCTCTCAGACCCCAAACCCTCTCCTGCACTCCAGTTCCCTGCCCTGAGCTTCCTTTTGTATCCAACCTCCATCCCAGACTCCACAGAAGTATGCCCCTTAACCATTTCTCAGAATGTTAAAAGTGGCTCCCCCTCAAAAATTATTGCCCACTCGTGCCCTAACGCCTAAAAAGTAGAATGTAAATAAAATAAACTCCAAATCTATTATTTTTACTTAATCTCACTATTTCAAAGTCCAGCTCATGATTTTTTGGGAGCCTGAGTCTTGATTTTTGAACATTTGTGTTGCCAATACTGTAAAAGTGACTTCAAATTGTCAGTTACATTGCTGTTTAAGCTCAGTTTCTTTATAGTGGGGGTAACATCCCTAGAGCCCTGGGCAGGCACAACAGAAACTCAGAGACCCTTGACCAAGTAGAATGTTTCAAAAAATTAAATGGTTGTTCCACACTTAGTGAACTGAAAAAAGTGAGAGAAAGCAATCTAGATTTTTATAGCTGTTGCAATCATTGTATTCAAGAGGTAGTAACAAAGTAGGAATATATATTACAATTTTAAACCTAACCAGTGTCCCTTAAGTGAGCTGATGCAAGATATCAGAATATTTTAGTATTAGAGATAAGTGGGTCTATTATATATTTAATTCTCTATTTTATATATTTTATAAAATATTTTTATTTTATTTTATATAGGAGTTAGATACTGTGCTCCTGTGAGCTAACTTCTAAGATAATCTTGACTTCTAAGCTAGTTTGCAGGCACCTAAGAGGCCCCAGGAATCATTGTTAAGGTCTCTCTTTCCTTCCCCGCCTCGTATGAAATGGTACTCTTGTGTGAACATGCTTCATTTACAAACTATATCTTGCCCCACATCGTTCATAGGTGCAATCTGCCTACCAGTTCTAGCTTCAACTAGTTAGAAATCTATCACACAGAGGTGGCAGATCCTCAGGTTAATTATCAGAGCTCCACTGAAGTGAATGGGAAGAACCTTTACATCAGCCTCTGATCACAGAGGTGCAGTAACTACAATTCTTAGTATTTAACATGCTACAGCAGGTACTGAACCTGAGGACTGAGACTCTACCCTTTAAAGAAGAAACTTTTGTTCTATCCTTAAGTGTATTGGTAAAGTCACTGGGGCTGTGGCCACACTAGCCCCTCCTTTTGGAGGTTGTATGGTAATGTGGCACTTCAGAATATGCTAACGAGACACTGCAACGAATATGCATCACATCGTTAGCATAATGGCAGTTAAATGTGCTTCAAAACTGCTGGTTTTGAAACTCACACCACCCATGTAGTCAGGGGCCTTTTGAAACAGACCCCTAATTTTGAAACCCCTTAATCCAAAAACCAGATGAACAAGGGGCTTTTGAAATCAGGGTCGTTTTTGACAGTGCGGCCAGAATCGCGGGTGATGAAACCCCCCGCTGACCCCGCACGAGCAATCCGTTCGGATCCCCACAGGGCCTCAGACGAGGGCACAGAGGAGCCGGCAGAAAGCCCGCCCAAGGGCCGCTCCGCTCCTCCGCAGACCAACCCCACCCACCTCCGTCAGGGGGCCTAAGACGCAACGCCAGAGACCGGGGAAGAAGCTGACCGCTGGCAGGGTAGGAACTGGCAAGGGATTGCTTGTGACGAGGGTAAAGCACGAAGAGGAAGGTTATAATAAACAACAATTATATTTATTAACGCCAACGATAATTAACAGGTCAACAATATAATAATTAAACTACTACTTTATAACTACCACTCTATATGCTATCTTATTTACCTAGGTTTTAACTTACAATGAGTATAGTTAAGGGTCCCATTGATGAAACCCCTTTGAGACTTCCCTTGCTAAATACAAGGACAAAAAGTTTAATGAGCCCTTTTGCCTTCTCCGAGCAATAAGGGGGGGGTTTAATTTGCCCCCCTCAATTACCCTGGGTAACTGGGTAGTTTACCCTATTGGATACCTCACGGTCCAGCCGAACAAGGCTCCTTCCCCACTGGCTTATTCAGTGGGGCTTGGAGAAAAAAGGGGAAAAGGAGAGAAGTAGGAAAAAAGAGGTAAAAAGGAATATAACTATGGGGATTTAACTTAACAAGTTCAACTATGGGCTTTGTTAAACAAATGTGCGGTCCAGATAATGGTTTTTTGTTAGATTTAAGCTCACGAAGCCCGGTTTAAAAGTCAGAAAGTTAGTATTCCGGGATGTGGGGTTTTACGTGTCCGTGTGGTCCGTTGGTCGAGTCCAGTAGTCACGTCCGGTAGTGGAAGGCTGAGGCGGTGACAGCGAGGGCGGTGGTGCTGCGTGAGTCGCAGACCTTGAGCCTCAGTTGGAATGGGCGCAATACCCCACCCTATTGATGGGGCCAGTTCGTCCCACTCCACGTCCGCTCTCAGCCTGTTGTTGGCGGCGAGATCGAAGGTGCCGCAGTGATTTATGTGGCAGACCCTGGGTGCTAAGGGGTGAGGGCGCAGTATCCCACCCTAAAGGTGGGACCAGTTCGACCCTCACCTAAATTTACCTCAGGGTTATCTGCCTAAGCTCTTTTAGAGAGGGTTATTTCAAGAGTGATTTCAAGCAAAATGCCTCAGCAGAGTGGACTCTGCTGGGCGGCTGCAGAACTGCAGGCTCTGGAGACAGGAGCTCTTCGCAAATCAGGAGCTCTTCACAAAGTCTTCTGAAGCAGCTGGCAGGCTGGGCGAATGGGAACGGACTAACCCCAGAGCGCTGCGGGGCGCCGCCTTATATTTCCTGTACTCATGAATATTTATGATTACATTAGCATACGAAAGTTCTGAGGGGCCTGTTTTCAATCAGGTCCCTCTCCAGGAGCTGCCTTACCTTTGACCAATGAGGGACCTGGATTTTGAAATTCATGATTTGAAATGTCTGTGAGTTCAGGTTACCGGTAAAACCAACCGACACAGAGTGACCGTTACTGGGGCTGCTAACTGGCAGCCTATGTACCTTTTAGAGTCTACCTGCCCCTGTGATGATATTAATGGCCCAAGGCTTGTTTCCCCTGGCCCACGGGGACGATTATGCCCAAGGGATGAAAAATCCCTGACAGTTTTGAAATGCCTTCAGCTACATGGGCAGCTGCGTTTTGAAACTGGCAGTTTTGAAGCATGTGCGGCCGCCATTATGCTAATGAGGCACTGCATAGTAATGGCAGAGCATCATTCGCATATCCTGAAGTGCCACATTACCATAGCCCCTCTGAAAGTGTGGCCACAGCTGACAGGAGGAAGGGGCTTTCGAAATCAGGGGGCCGTTTTGAAAGGCCTCTGGCTGCACAGGTGGCGTGCATTTCGAAACCAGCAATTTCAAGGTATGGGTGGCCACCGTTATGCTAATGAGGTGCTGCATATTCACTGCAGTGACTTGGTAGCATATTCCAAAGTGCCACATTACCATAGCCCCTCCGAAAGGAGGGGCTAGTGTGGTCACAGCCTGGGAGTTGTGCCTGTCTCTGGCTTGCTTCACTGTGCCCTAAATCAGAAAGCACAGAGATTTCCAGCCCTGACAGCAAGCACCTGACTGTCATAATAGGACTGTTAGACCTGGTTCTTATAGCAGTGAAATCAGGTGAAGTGCCATTTAAGATAAAGCATTGTCTCAACTGCTGTGAGCAAGATCAGAATCAGGCCCTTGCTATTGCATAGACATCCTCTGACAACTGTAAGGAAAAATTCTTCTCTGATCTAAACTGAGGATCTTTACTGCATAATCACTAACTGTTCCACCTATGTAACTCCTACCAAATTAAATGGCATTTCAGCTCAGAGAGTGGACCAGAATTATATCCAGCTGAGATTAATCTCAAAGAAAACTGGCAAAAGAGCTGACAGTACCTATTTAATGGCCACATGGGTAACCATTTGGCTGGACACAAAGGATCTTTTTTTTTCCTTGGTGTTTCTGTAATTCAAATTTAAAATAGACACTACTTAACTCGTGAAGGGCTATTCAGAGCAGGTCTTGTGAACAATAGCAAATGTTATATCTGCAGACCAGAGCATGTCAACAACTCTCATACTCTCTGTGCTAGTGGAAAGTTGCATAATTCTCTTGTAGTTAGGTGCCTGTGTCATTCTGCAGAGGAGATAGCCATGGTTCTGCCTCCTAGCGTTTTAGCCCAATGGTTAGTGTACTCACTTTGGGCCTGGGAGAGCCTGTGTTCAAGCCCTCTTCCATCATAAAGGAAGAAGTGAGCTGCATGTGTGAGGTGAGTGTTATAACCACGAGGCTGTAGGGTATGCTGAAGGGGGTTTGGGGTATTGCTCATTTTTTCAGTTGAAGCTATTTCACCGTTGATAAATAAATGGACCAAGGGCATCAGAGATCCTGGGCCTACTGACTGCTCCAACCAGGCTGAAGTATAATTCCCATACCTGTGTGCTTTATCTTTGGCCCAGTGAATCTTTCATTACTTAACCCACAGTGGAACGACTTCATCAGGAGAGATTCAAGGCAGCCTGTGGTAGAATATCCCATAACCTGGTGGCCAGGCCATGCAGCCAAACTGTGGCAGATTGTTGCTCAAATGCCTGTTTCTGTCATGGGTGAGGAGAAAGAGAGGATTAAAGTGTCCAGATGCCTGGTGCAGGGCTTGCAGTGCATCCGGTCCCAGGTCAGAACATAGATGCCTAGGAAGATTCTATTTCAAAAAAGTAGGAAGTTAAGGGCCACTGTGGGTTTTGTGAATCCCAGTGGGACCTAATTCTGGGATTCAGCCTCCTAAGACCTTTTGCGTATCCCATAGCAAGTCGTTTAATATATATCAAAGCTGTGTTCGAATAAATGAACTGCACATCCAGCTGGATCCCTTCATGGTTATAAGTGTAAGTAGAAAATAATAAAGCACAATAAAATGTGTGATGGGGGTTGAGGGCCCAAATACATCTCCAGTTGAAACATGTTGATTTTTCATATTTAGACAAAACAGCTGCGTCTACACGTGCCTGCTACTTCGAAGTAGCGGCGCCAACTTTGAAATAGCGCCTGCTACGTCTACACATGGCAAGCGCTATTTCGAATTGAAATCGACATAAGGCGGCGAGACGTCGAAGTCGCTATCCTCATGAGGAGATGGGAATAGCACCCTACTTCGATGTTGAACATCGAAGTAGGGCACGTGTAGACGATCCGCGTCCCGCAACATCGAAATAGCGGGGTCTGCCATGGCAGCCATCAGCTGAGGGGTTGAGAGACGCTCTCTCCAGCCCCTGCAGGGCTCCATGGTCACCGTGGGCAGCAGCCCTTAGCCCAGGGCTTCTGGCTGCTGCTGCTTCAGCTGGGGATCCATGCTGCATGTACAGGGTCTGCAACCAGTTATCGGCTCTGTGGATCTTGTGCTGTTTAGTGCAAGTGTGTCTGGGAGGGGCCCTTTAAGGGAGCAGCTTGCTGTTGAGTCCGCCCTGTGACCCTGTCTGCAGCTGTTCCTGGCACCCTTAGTTTGATGTGGGCCGCTTTGGTGTGTAGACGTTCCCCTGCAGCGCCTGCTTCAGTGTAGTGCTGCCCAATGTCGACGGCACCCACCCTGGAGGACGTGTAGACGTTATTTTTTCGATGTCGCTACAGCGAAATAAGCTATTTCGATGTAGCATTCACGTGTAGATGTAGCTAACACGAGTGCACGTATGGAGTCTGGCAAACGTAGAGAGTGCAGATTAGAGATTAGAACCAGAGAATTAGGCCAAAATATTTATACTTGTGTGCTTAAAGGTAGGATCCTGAATTCATCCTTAAACACACACACTCGACTAGAAGGAAACAGAGCCATGAGGCTGAAGGAGCAGAGCAAGCTAGGGCCACGTTGCTCCTCTTCCCCTCTCCACTGCTGGTGAGTGCCAAGCAGCCTGACCCCTGCTGCCAGCACTCACCCTACAGATCCAATAGGCCTCTGTCTTGAATTGGGGATAGAACAAAGGTGGGGATGAGAGGAATAGATGAGGTAAGGGTGGGGAGGGGCATGGCAGATGTGGGGGTCTCTGGCAGGTGGGGGGAGTGGGCCCTTCCCTGGGCTGGGAGGGAGTCATGTGGCTGGTAGGTCTCGCAGGTCTCCCTTCATCCCTATGCCCACCTACCTATCTGTCTCTCTAGACTTTATATTTATAAAGCATGCATCACTTTAGTATCTACACATTTGTCAATTCTCTAGTGGACTTCACTGAATATTCTGTTCTTCTTCCATTAAAAGATGCTCTTTAGTTTTAGGAGATGATTTTTTTTCTTCTCAATTTTGTCATCTTAATTTTGGCCTTTGGTTTATTTATACATTTATTTGTTCATTGCTTCATTCTATTTTTCAATGCTCCCCCCTACACCACCTCGTAAAGGAGGTCAGATAAAATCAGCTAAATATAGTCATTAAAACTGTCATGCAGTGGAGGTTAGTGAGTGTTATCCTATTTCACTTAGCACCATAGAGTGAAACAAGATACAGTAGTTCAGCTAAAAGAAGAGTTTCAGTAATTGTGGTACACGTCACCAATGTATGGTTCTGCTGCACAGGATTCAGAACATGACAAAAATCAGTTTCATAGTAATAAAAGTCACTACTGTGGGCTCCCGTCAGTCTCCTTACTGAGTTTTTTTTTTTTTCCAGATTCACCTCAGGTAGACACGAGGGAAGAGAGAGAAGCATAATAAAATATGATTTAAATGTAACTAGCCTGCAGATTTGTAACTTTAGTCTTGTTCAGCAAAAACATAATTTATTTTAGTTAACAAGCCTTCACACCCTCTTTACTGTTGTTACCATAGCTTCTGAAGATCTGAAGAAGTCTTTTACGTTAGTAAAGATAGGGAATGTGACGTCTTTCTTATGGTGCATTTGCATTAATCATCAACCCTGTTGTGTGTGTGTCCTCTCTGTGTCATAGCACTTCATTAACTTCTAACTTCATTACAGACTAGGTTAAAAAAGAAGATTTGCTACAAAGGCAATGACTTTATTCAAATATGTGACCTTCATGCTTTATGATTTATTGGAGTAATACAGCACAGGACAATATCACATACACATAACATATTTATCAACCATATCTCCCAAGAATGTGTGGTGGGCATAAAGAAACCAAATTTATTTCTTTCCTACTAGGGTTCTGTTATGAAATGCACGAGCTATAATATGTTACTGATGCTGATTTGAAGGGATTCGTCAAGACGGGGGAGTATTTTCTTTTCTCTTATGATCAGTTGCTACATAATTGATTTGCCTTTTTGTCTTCCTGATTTTCAGTCTTGAAGTCCTGTTCAAAAATTTTTGGAAGGCAAAATGGCATCTTCACTGTTTTCTATCTTGTTCATCTGATGCTAAATAACACAGGCTGTTTCTGCTTGGCTTCAATCACAGGGTGCTAGGATGTTGTATAGCATCGTCTTTAATGACTTTTAATTAGCAACATGTCCTTGTACAACTAGAATTGCTTTCCTTCTATAGTGACGAAACACAAATTTGCTAGTCTTTAAGGTGACAGAGGACTGCTTGCTATTTGTGCAAATACATGTAGTTTGCAGTAAGGCTATAAAGTTAAAATTCTCCTAATATTAATTATTAAAAGGAAAATGTTTACAAACAAAGGTATTAGGAGATAGGGGTAGAAAAAGTGGGTCGCACTAAATTTGAATGAATTTAAAAATAAATTTGGATGCAATTTCTCATATTTTAAGATCAGTAGTTAGACCATATGGACTCCAGGCTTACTTATACATTTCACACTTTGTATTTGGTATTTAGAAAGGTTTCTTGTGTACATTATCAGCATCATAACATTATTTATTTTGTCTTAAGAGCAGAATTCCAACTTACAGGATATACCACAATTACTAATTGCTGATGAGACCTTTGTTCTCTAACTTGGAGGCCTGTATCTAACTTCACCCAGGCATCGTCTATATTTATAAATAATATTTGGCGCATTTCTGACATCAGGTTCTCATTTGCAGCATAAACTAATAACGTAAGATGGAATGGGAAAGACACAGAGATAATCCTCAGTGACCCTGGGGGTCACACTGTTCTCTGCTATGAAGATGAAAAGAAATGAGCTGAAGCTCTACCCTTTAAATTAACAGCAAAAGATATCAAATCCTTAAACCGTTTAACAACTTAATTTGACTTGGTTTTGTTTTTCTTTTATATCTTGTGGCAGAAGGATATGGAGAAGCTTGATTAGGGTATGGGGAATCTGTTCTTTCCTATCCCCTTCTACGAGCCTTTGAACTAACATTTGGAAATATGATCTCACTTAATATTTAAATCCTTTTACTGTATATTTATTGGGTTTCTATACACTTCAATGTGTAAATAAATCAAGTCTCTGATAAACTGAACATATACTAACTTTAGCTTAATATTTTGCATAATTTCAAAATAATCTTAATACAAATACTAAAAACTTTGCACACTGAGCATATTATATTTAAAATGATATGCAAACATTAAACACTCAATAATGACAGGAAAAGAAACTATTATTGTGTTGAAAGATAATTTTCAATCTTATATTTATTGACTTATTTTAATGCATTGTTTTACAAAAGCAGTTTTCTCTCCTAATTTTAGTAGTTTATTATATTACTACTACTATTACTACTACTACTACTATAGCATTCTTTCATTTGTATATGCACGGAAATCACAGTATAGTGCTGGAGTCATTAGAATCAATAGTAGAACACATAAGATTATGATGTCACCAGTTTAGGAGTGCTTTTGAGTTCATTATAAAACCTGACAGGAAAATAAAATAGATTACATGGCTACCAGCTGAGCTAAAGTTTGCATTACTTCTTTCTCAGTATCCTAGGAATAACATTTTTTTTTCAAAATTAAAACAAAACACAATAAAACTATCCTGTGCTTTTAAAATTCTAAATGACAAGGATAATACTGGCTAACTAACATCAGATGTTCTTTCCATCTAGCAGAAGATGTCGCAGTGGGGTGAGTTTTCAGGCGTTAAAAAAAGCCATTTTGAATATTGATTCTTTGCAGCTCCATTAGCTATATGCTGAGCATTGCTGACATCACAGATTGATGTCTCTTTAAACTGGTTCTCAGACTGAATCACTTGGGAAATCCAGCTATTGACTTTGGATGTTTGTGCTGTTCAGCCACAGGAGAGTGCCTTTTCTCTTTCTGACTCTCTCACACACGTACTTCCCCTCACTAACTCTCTTGCTTTTTGCCCATATGTATGTTGGGATGTGGTTTCTTAACTGGATACATCAATGTGGCTAATTTTCATTGAATTACATCGCTGCTTTACAGCATGGAGATTACGGAGGTCACAGGGCTGATTCTCTTCATAATTTTTTTATAAAAAAGCATGCAGATAGCTGCCAGAAAGAAAAGAAAAGAGCATGCTCTTATCTACTCTCAGTGACCTTCAGTTCACCTTGTAAAGGGTTACAATTGTAGTAGCTTCTAAAGGAATGCTACAGGAAACAATAAGGACAAGTAAAGTCTAAGGCATTTTGGAAGGGAGGGTGGCAGTGATATGGGTGTGCATGAGGTGAGTTAGTTTCTGATGAAAAGGGATGCAAATGTTAAGGCATTGATCTGCACTCATCTCTGTTCAACCTCGTGCCCTCTGTTATATCAATACATTGGAAACATAATTTGTATCAGCAGTTGTTTCTTTAATTAAGATCTCTTTCAAATCTTTCTCATTGATTCATGCCATTAAGTTATCGACAAGACTTGCTTATGCTGAGATGGTACTTTTTGCTGAAAGGCAGAGACCCTCTGTTCAGGATGCTAGTGCTTAACAGATATGTTTTTGGAAGGTAGTGGAAGGGGCAAGTGCCTTTTCTGGAATGACACCTTTTTAAAACACATTTCAAGAGGGCTTCCGAAGGTGCTGTGAGAGAAAGCAAAAACTGTTTGCAGGCTAAACGTGTATGAAAAGCTTGATGAAACAGAAGCCAGCCTTGGTTAACACTCTGATGCAGAATTCACCAATCAAAGGACAGAAGGCAGAGAATTCCATTGCCTTGGGGAACCTGCCACCTCCAATCTATATATATGAATGGTTAATAACCAGGAACTGGAGAGCAGAAAGACTGATTTGGAATGTTAGTCATAATAAGGTTTATCTAAATAAGCAGAGCGGAGGCTTTTCAAAATTATATAGGTGAAGAATAAAGTTCTGAAATATATTACATGAAGCCAGTGTTCAGTTACAGAGAGATGAATATTGCAGAAGCGTGCCCCATTAATATTTGTTCATAATTCTAAAATACTTCATTTCAGCTGTGCCTATGCCCCTTTAATGTTAGTTTTCCACAGATACTGTAGCAAACAATTCTACTGACAAATATGTTCATGGAAGCAAAATTGTTATGTAGATATTAAAGAATATTAATGTAAAAGGAAGTTTGAATTTGCAGTGTGATTATTTGCAGTAGCAACCTGATTCTAAGCCTGCATCTACACTATAAGTTTGAATTTAAACGCGTTAGCTTGATATTAAAACATGACTGTTTTCACACTTAATACTATTAACTCAGTTTATTAAGCCTCAATACTGGTTGCAAAATATCAATATTATGGGACAGATATGGCATCAAATTTGGATTTAAAATCTCGAATCAAGGCTCGTGTGGAAGCACCATGTCCTTAATTCGAATTTATTAGCCTCAAGAAGTGTCCCATATGTATCCCACAAAACCATGCAGTGACCCTCCAAGTATGGTGCTTTCTTGTGCGCTGCTCTCAAGTGGGCAGGAAGAAAGTAAAAGTAAGCCTGCAAAGTTTTGATTAAATTTGAATTTGAATTTGAATTTGAATTTGAATTTAGCCACCCAGTCCTGCAAATACAAAGGGTGTCCATTATGAAAAAATCCTTTTTGCCCATCTCATCTCACCACATGGGTAGCCATCGTACCACACAGGTAGCAATTTTCGGTAGCCCTGTACTGCAATCATGAGCACTCAGGGTAGTGATCTGACTAGCACTTCTCTGGCTTGCAAAAGAGCCCAAGCTTGAACCCACCAGGAGATTCTTGATCTCATAGCCTTTTGGGGAGACCAATCAGTGGCAAAGAGACTTGGGGTGGTCAAGAGAAACAAGATGGCTGCCAGAAGTTATCCCAGGACTCTGTCAGGCCTACCAAAAAGTCTGGGAAGCCAACCAGTGATCAGGGGTGGCTCCACGGACTTGCCGCTATTATCAACAGCTGCACATGCTTATGGGGAGCAACCCTGCCATGGAGCTCAGACTGAATTACGACACTTGCGGAGGCCCTGGTATGGAGTTTGGGATTAGCCCAGAGAAGCATGGATGCCCGGAGGAAGAAGACAACAGAGAGGAGGAAGGGCGCAATGAGCAGGGGACAGAGGATGTTGTTCCTGACAACCTGGAGCTCTTCAAAATTGACCTGAAACCAGTTCCCTCCATGGTGGGACCCTCCACAGCAGTCCCCTCCATGCTGGTCACCTCCATGCCTGTCCCCAGGCCCTCTGGAGTGAGCAGTTTGGGTAAGTATTTATTTTGCATGCAAAAAGCAGGTAGAGGGTGGGTATGGCTATAGGCTTATGTAAAGGTACAAGGTTGGTAGCTGTGGTTCTATGACCCTTAGAGCTGCATGTTAATGTTTCTTGGGATGGAGTTCTCCTTTTTGGAGGTCTCCTCGAAGGTCTCATCCTGGCACTCTTGTATTTTTTGCACAAGGTTCTTGGGCTGGCCTGACTTGTTGTGGCTTCCACGGTAACACACCTTGTCATGCTCGGCAACCAGTGAGTGATCTGATGTCATGGCACCCCGCAGCACTTTAGCAAATGTTCCAGGCTTTTGGTCACACAGGAGGAGTAGCTGTTCTTTCTCTATATCTGTTAGTTTTAAGAGGGTGATGCCTTCTTTGGCAACTTGCAGAAGCACAGGAATTCTCATCTGTTTTTTTCTTTAACATGTTTCCTGTCCCTTTATATTTGCCTGCAGCACCTGTTGGGAGCTCCGCTCCCCACCCCACAGTGAGATTTGCAGGCTCCACGGAGGTTCTGCCCATATGTTCCTTTCCCACCAGCATTTCTTTTCATTTTTCAGGACTCCCCCATGCCACCCTGCTGCCAGGCTGTGCTGTGTTTTTCCCATCCCATGTCTCTTTCCCCAAGCACTTCTTCTCCAGCATTCTTGGCATTTTTCAGGACTTCCCCATGCCACACAGCTGCTGGGCTCTGCTGGGCTTTTCCCATCCAATGTCCCTTCCCCCAGCTTTTCTTTTCCACCATTTCTTTGCATTTTCCTGGGCCCCCATGCTGCCCTGTGGCTGTCAGGCTCTTCTGGTCATTTATTCTCCCATGTCCCTTTCCAAGCACCATTTGTTTTCAGTTTCTAGGAATCCCCTGCACCCTGCAAAGCTCCACTGTGCAATTGCCATTCGCTTCTGAATGGCTAAAGTCTGACTCATTTTGGTACTGCTTTGCTTCAGAGTGGGTGCCAATGCATCACGAAGTTCCATAAAGGTGGACATATGCATGTGAAAGTTCTGAACCCAATGCTGGTCATCCCAGGACTCCAAAATGATGTGGTCCCACCAATGTGTTCTGGTCTCTCAAGTCCAAACACTGCTGTTCCACTGTCAGCAATGCAGTCATGGCAGACAGCAGCTCTGAGTTTTTGGACTACAGTTGGGAGATTTGCTCTTCCAAACCATCCTCATTGTCATCATCATCAGCAGCAGCAGCAGCGGCAGCACCAGTAGGATAGCCAAGTGTCACTGAGCTTTGGAATAGAAGGACAAATTGTGTGACGGGTGCTGTGGTGGCCGAAATGATCAGTGCTATGAGTTGGAGCATTCGTGCATCCACGCTTGCACTGAAATGCTGCAGCAGGAAATGGCGCAACCTCCAGGGATTTTTTTTTTCCACAGGATTAGCAATGCACTGAATTCTGGGTCAGTGCTTGGAATTCTGGGATTCCAACATGAAACATCCACAAGGAACCAGGACTAAAGCACTGTGGGATAGGTACTCAAAATGCAGTGCCCACGCTGTTGAACTTGCACAGAGCAATGGGAACATGGAGATTCGATACGGAAAAAAGGTGGGTCGAATTTCAAGAAGGTTTGTGGACACTTTATTCAAATTCATAATATCAAGGTTAAATATTCAAATTCATTAAATACTGAATTTATCTCGTAGTGTAGACACAGCCTCAGAGTAATGGTCATACAGCCAGGTGATGGAATATAGAGACTATATGCCATATAGTTAATCAAAACTAAGCAACACAACTCAAATACTTTAAAAGCATTTATTTATTTAATAAAGCATTTATTAAAAATGCTTCAATGAACTGCTCACGAAAGGGCCAAAGGCCAAAAATTATACAAATAAATAATGTGGGGGCTCATTTCTTTCTTTCTTGCATAAGCATCTTAAAGGTCAGACAGAACTGTAAGGGAGCACAGGATTAATCAATCCTGGGGAGTGAGGAGGCATAGTACCTCAGAGGAGGCAAAAAAGGAGTAGAGAATAGATCACCCCTGATCCCGCACCATAATGTGGATCACTGCAGGTGCAGGGGATCTTTATCCTGCACCTGTTAAAGAGATATAGCAGTGGATTATGTCCACTTCACATTGCGAACGCCTGCTGAGTAGGACCTGGGACAGTGTAGCTTCAAATCACCTTCATGTAGCATTTTGCCTAAATGGCACAAATGAGGCTTTGGTAAGTAACTTCAAACAACACCTAAGGAACTAGAAGACAGTGTGGAAATGAGCAACAGTTGACAATTATAGCTGCAAGTTTTTTAATCAGAGTCAGTAGTAGTTCAGGAGTAGGATGTAAAGATTGTTTTAACTGAAAATTTTAACTCATCCCTCTTTTCCGAATGCCATCTGAAGTTTTATTTGAACTATATTCTGGCTGGGCTGTTAACAAAGGGATACAATCATCAATTTCTTAGTTGCAAAAGGCATGGACAAGCACAGTAATGGTATATAATGCTGGTCCAGGATACCAATTGCACAGTGTCTATGTCCTCTTAGCTCTGCTGTGAGTGCCTACCATACCATGGAAGTTGGAATAATTGTAATAAATAGAAATAATATTAACTCTTACTAATAATGAACATGGTGATAGAAGTGGGTGAGAAACTGATGAGCTATTGCTTTCTCAGTGATTTCTCCCCAAGTAGTAAATTTTCAAAAGAGTGATAATTTTTTTTTTGTATTTGAAGGACTTCGGTATTTTGGGTAAAGCCGTATCAAATTGCCTCTTCCAGTAAGTGAAGGAAACTTGGGACACCTGGCGCTGCTTACAAGAGTCACTGTATTCCCTCCTCACTCAACAATATATATGTTTATGGCTACGTCTACACTAGCCCCAAACTTCGAAATGGCCACTAGCATGCGGGCGGCCGTGGCACTTCAAAAATGACGCGCCTCGCCGCCGTGCGGCTCGTCCCGATGGGGCTCTTTTTCCAAAGGACCCTGCCTACTTCGAAGTCCCCTTATTCCCATCAGCTCATGGGATTTGTGTGGCCATTTCAAAGTTTGGGGCTAGTGTAGACACGGCCTATATGCGCTTCTGCTGCCAGGCCACTCTGTCCTTGCTACGCTCTTTTGAATATGTTTCAACATAGCACATTGTAATAACCGCAAAAGAGGTATTTCCAATGTAACAATTTTTTTCCGGTAACAATGTTTATCTCATTACAGTTGCCAAAAGCATGACATGGAATGGATGCTCTTTTGTATCAAGAGTTCATATGAAGGCTCTCTTTTTGATTTATGCAGCACAAAATTCAAAATAGTTCCCATTTTGCATAACCTAAACAAGCTAGGCAGCTGTACCATATAATTTTCAGAAGATACTATTGTGACCTGCCCACAAATGGGATTCATCTCAGGCAAGTGTCAGAGTTATTCACAGTGGCGAGCATTTTCAGAAAGGAACATAAAACATGCAAAAAGTGGTAGAAATGAGTTAACTAAGTGGAAAGAAAAGTGAGAGCAAGTGAAAAAAAAATCAAGCATTCGAGTTAAAGCTACCAAGGTGTAGCTTTAAATAACACAGTCCTCATTTAAGTAGGATGTGGTTTTCACTAATGGCTGTCCCTTAAGTTTCCTTACCAGTTGTACCCAATCACATTAATAATCAAACACACATTCTAACATTCAGTTATACTCATTGTGACAGGAGACTCAGAAGTGTAACCTGGGACAGTGTGACTGCTATGTCACCTTCAGTCAATAACCTGGGCAGTCTCTCATGATGCCTTAATGTTGACAAGCAGCAAACCTCTCCAGGTGCTGTCATCACTCAGTACAAATGCATGAATGCTCCCATATTCATTCATGAAATGCACAAGAAAAGGCACCAGCCAAATTCCCCTACCTCTAAGCTTTGTAGCTCAGACCATTTCTTGAGAATGCAAAATTATTAACTGACTCACCATTTCATCAATGGAAATCAGATATGCCTATGTAACATAAGCAGAATTATCAAGCACTTCCTTCAGTCAAACTTGTCGGTAAGGATAACATTAGAATAAGTTTATTGATTACAGATGATGTATTTACAGTCATTATAAGTGACAGGCAGAAAGTCAGAGTAGTTACCAAAGGAAAACAAAGATAAGCATTCAAGCTAAATTTTCCACCTTGATAAATTAGGTAATACAGCAACTAAGCAGCTTTTCTCACATACACCCCTGCCCACCCAAATTCTGCAGTTTGGATACAGTCTTTTATATATCATCTCTTCCAGACTCCTCAGCTCCAG
This sequence comes from Carettochelys insculpta, assembly GCF_033958435.1. Classification (NCBI taxonomy): domain Eukaryota; kingdom Metazoa; phylum Chordata; order Testudines; family Carettochelyidae; genus Carettochelys; species Carettochelys insculpta. The sequence goes on along the minus strand of NC_134138.1, from coordinate 158,182,946 downwards.
CATTTTTGTTGTCCTTATTGTAGGTCTGGGAAGACACAGACCAACAGTGAGACCCTGTTCTCTATTTTTTACCCTCATTCCGTGTGCTTAGAGAACACGAGTCCAGGCATATCTGGTGGGCATTGCTCAGTCACCAGGCAAGGTTGAGCAATTCCATTGATATGGCCTTGTACAAGTAAGTCACTGAACTGTAATTCCTTTGATGAACAATGGCTGCTGATGTTTGTGTAACACCCACCGACGTATTGGTTACCTTCTTTATTGTTTCTGAGGAGCTGATACATAGGTGATTCCCTAGCATGCCGCATATTTTAGTGATAACATACAACACAATTTCATAACTTCATATGTACCAAGGATACACATATTTAGAATATATGGCTTTCAGTAGATCGTGTATTGTATTGTATTGTATTGTATTGTATTGTAGATACTGTAGATACTATTGTATTGTGTGCATTATATGAAATATCACAATTACATACAAGTAGCAAGATAGAAGACCTCAGCCCACACAGCACAGGCCTGATTTGAGGCCTGAGGCCTAGCTAACTTTGGACAAAACATGTCTCAAAGCAAATCTAAGCTGTGAGCAAGAGGCAGGCTTCTGCTAGCACAAGTTGACACAGACATGGCTGAGAGTACAAAATACTGGTTGGTAATTGGCCCAGGTGCAGAACAACAATTGGTACAAGTTGAAATCACAAGGTACCTACCACCAGGTCATTAAAAAAGACCTTGCTACCTTGGTTTCCTCACAGAAACAGATTTAGGTTCAGGACAGGGTCTAAAATGACAGCATGACGGAAAAGAGATGATTTAATGAAACCACGAGGTACAGGGTGGTGGGTGGTATCTAAGCAAAGTCAGAGGATGGTAACCTGACAACAGCAGCAGGGAGGTGTGCTTTGTTTGTACCTGTAAGTAACATGATGTCTTGGGGTCTTCTTTGTCTGACCTAGGGGGACAGGGGATTTCCCACTGGCTGTGTCAGTCCTTTGCTGCTGGTACATCTGTACAGTGTATCAGTACAGTATACTATACTAGACAACTGTTATTTGTACCTGCCTTGGCAATAAACCCTGGCTGGGTGTGTTTGATCCTTGTCTAGTCTGTGGTCTTTGGGAACCTCACGGGGTCTGCTGCGATCATTGGGCCCATATAGTTGAACATGCATGCGAGAAGCCTTCTGGTTATCATCAACGGAGCCAAAGACCAATGAGGACACAAAGGCAGTAAATCTGCTGAATTACAATAGAAATGATGACTATGGTGATCACAGGTGCACCCTTATCTAAAGGGTGTTACGCTCATCAAATAAAAATCAGTTATCATTATCAATATTCTGTTTTACATTTTAAATAATTATTTGCCTGCAGGCCTCTGTCTGACTCCTGACAGACACGTAAAGAAATCTGATGTGGTTCAATAAGGAGAACTATAGAGTCCTGCATCTGGGGTGGAAGAATCCCAGACATTGTTACAGGCTGGGGACTGACTGGCTCAGCAGCAGCACGATGGAAAAGGACCTAGGGGTTATGGCGGATGAAAGGCTGGATATCAGTAAACAGTGTGCCCTTGTAGCCAAGAAGGCTAACAGCATACTAGCAAACATTAGGAGGAGCATTTTGAGCAGATCTAGAGAAGTAATTATTCCTCTTTATTTGGCACTCATGAGGCTACATCTGGAATATTGTGTCCAGTTTTGGGCCCCCCAGTATAAAAATGATGTGGATTTGCTGGAGCAGGTTCAGTGAAGGGCAACAGAAATGATTAAGGGTCTGGAGCACAAGACCTATGAGGATAGGCTGAGGGATTTGGGCTTGTTTAGTTTACAGAAGAGAAGACTTAAAGGTGATTTAATGGCATCCTTCAACTTCCTGAAGGGGAGCTCTAAAAAGGAGGGTGAGAAGCTGTTCTCAGTGGTGTCAGATGTCAGAACAAGGAGTTATGGTCAGAAGTTGAAGAGGGAAAGGTGTAGGTTAGATATTAGGAAAAACTACTTCAGCAGGCGAGTGGTGAAGCACTGGACTGCGTTGCCTAGAGAGGTGGTGGATTCTCCATCCCTTGAGGTTTTTAAGTCCCGGCTGGACAAGGTCCTGGCTGGGATGACTTAGTGGGGGTTGATCCTGTGTGAAGCAGGGGGCTGTACTAGATGACCTCCTGAGGTCCCTTCCAGCCCTGTGACTCTGTGATTCTGTAACTATAGCCATTACCACTAAGCAAAAGCCCTATTTCACATGTACTACTATAATGAAGGTTGATTGCCCTAATATATATATGGTAGCTGTGAGGTTGTATTGTAGGAAGCTGATGCAGCTTAATGTGAGTTGACGTACTTGGAGCCAGTATTGTTCTCACATTGTCCCCCTGGCTGCTTCTTCCTGGTTGGGATCCAGCAGGAGACACAGCAAGGGAGGCAGCAAAGAGGACATGGCAGTTCCAGGTGCCTGGAAGGCATATCTATCTGCAAACACATGCTGGCTGCTCACTCCTCAGCAGGAGGCATAGGAATCCCACTAAGATGCAGATCAGCATAACAGGACTGCTGCAAATACTTGAATGCAACTATATGTATGGCACTTGGTATCTCTCGTGTGGGACTGACGGGGGACTTAACAACAGCCTTCAACTTACTGAAGGCAGGTTGCAAAGAGGCTGGAGACACTGTTCACAGTGGTCATGGATGGCAGAACACGGAACAATGGTCTCAAGTTGCAGTTAGGAAGGTCCAGGTTGAACATTAGGAAAAACTTTTTTCACTAGGAGGGTGGTGAAGCATTGGAATGGTCTACCCAGGGAAGTAGTGGAGTCTCCATCCCTGGAGGTGTTTAAGTCTTGCCTTGACAAGGCCCTGGCTGGGCTGATCTGATGGGTTTGGTCCTGCTTAGGACAGGGGCTGGACTTGATGGCTTTTTTAGCTCTCTTCCAGCTCTATTGTTCTATGATTCTATGATATATTTGCACTGGCAGTGTTGGGCCTACTTGTTCCATAGATTTAAAAAAAACCCACTCAATTACCTTTGCTAGCAGTTAAAAACATCTCAGAAACACCAATTCACTAACAGATAAATAAAGAAATAAATAATACTGCACACTGCAGGCCCTATTTTAAAAACAGAGGGTTATTTTTTGTTTTTTGTTTATCAGTTGTGAAAATGAATAACAATCAGATCGAGAGCCAAAGTTTAATTTATCTTTATATTAAATTCAATGTTATGCTGTCTGCGTTTTTTAAGTTTCTAGCGTTGAACAGATTTTTGTACCAGCACCTCATAATGATATTGTATGTGTTTTCAGTGGGAAAGCTGGAGATAGATTGGAGACAGAGCTTTTGGCTCTTGCAAGAGAAGAGAGAGAGTTTGTGACTAGGGGTAAGAACATTAGCTAGGTATTCTGGCTGAGCTGATTGGTAGTGAATTGTTAGGCTTCATCTTTACCAGGAAAAAAGGCTGGATTTAGGCTTGGGTCATGTCGCTACATTTACAGAGCTGCAGTGTGTGTGGTGAAGGTGCCTTTTGCCAGTGAGAAAGTGCTCGTTCATCAACTAGTGCTTATGTTGGTGTAATGTATGTTACTTCAGAGGTAGAATATTCACATCCCAGATCAACATAAATGTATCCATTATAGGTGGTAGTGTAGACATCGCCTTGGTTTAGCTAGCAGATATTAGCTAAACCTGACCTAAATGCATTCACATTTTTCAAGTCTTTTAGTGAATAATCTAGTGAAATGAACAGGGTGGTTCAAAATTCTGTTAGACCCATTGACCTGGATCTACTGAAATCGGGGGGATTTTGCCCAGAGACTATCAAGAGGGCTATATTTAGATACACTGTTCGGTTTATTACAGCCTTCACTTATTTTCCAAAGACCAAGTAGTGACCAAAAGATCACTGTACAACACTACAGAAGTTATGCTGACAATCCAAAAGTGCTCTAGTCACATAGCTAGTGCATGTTCACAACCTTCATCAACAGTGTTCATCCACACTTTTGCTCTAACGTTTAGAGTGAGAGCAGGGCACTGTGGGCAGCTATCCCACATGCTACACATCACCTTCTGCTGCTAAGACGTCTGGAAAGGTAGAGTGGGTGCAGTCTTAACATCACATGATGCATTATTTTCAATCCCAACATTCCATGGCCTTCTGGTTGCTTTTCACAGTATTTTTCAACATTCGCTTGCTTGCTGTACACCAAGTATCTCTGTGTGAAATGATGGATCCTGCTTTGCTCCCTACTGTTGTGGGAACTGATATTAACATGTTGGAGACAGTTACGCAGTTTATCATGAACTTCCAATGTGAACAGGTGTCAAGTTGCCTGACCTTCTGTGTGCCCTGGAAAGAAACAGCATCAGATTACTTTTGGCACTGACAGAGCAGCTAAACATGGTGGAATGTTGGTTTAAGACTTTGGAAACAAGCACTGAGAGGTTGGATCATGTTATTTTGCGTGTCTGCGATGAATTGTTGGGCCAGTAGGGACCACAAGGCTCATCTAGTTTAAACCATCCAACTCAGATGCCTCCTTTTAAAAACTTCCCTAGGCAGTCTGTCCCATTTTCCAGTTGTTTCTGGAGTTAGGAAGTGTTTTCAATGATTTAAGGTAGATCTACTATGCTGTAGTTTGAATCCACAGACACATGTCCAGCCCTCGGTGGCAAAATAGAACAAGTTCTCTCACTTTTTTCATGGCAGCTTTTCAGGTATTTGAAGACCTTGTCATGCTCCCCCTTGATCTCCTCTATTACAGACTAAGCATACCTAGTTCCTTCAGCCTTTGATGGTCTTTGGCACCTGCCTTTGCATCCTTTCTATACGTTTGTGATAAATGTGAGGCACATTACTTTGATGCCAACTGAAACCAAAACAGCGTGGAACTGAGCAGGACCATCACTTTCCACGACTTGCATGCTACGCCTTTGTTAATGCAATGTAAAATTGCTCTTGCTTTCTTTGTAATAACATCACATTGCTGACCCATATTGACACTGCAGTTCACAGCAACTCTCAGATCCTTTTCAGCAGTGCTGCTGCCCAGCCCTTTCCTCCGCGATCTGTATTTGTACATTTGGTTTTCTCTCCCTAAGTGTAGCACTTTACATTTGTCCTGGTTGAATTTCATTGTGTTGTCTATATCCCAATTCTCCAATTTATCAAGATTTCTCTGAATGTTAGCTCAGTACTCCAAAGTGCTGGCCACTTCTCACTCCTCCAGCTTTGTGTCCTCTGTATATTTGATTGCTATGCTCTCTATTCCTACATCCAGGTCATTAATGAAGATATTAAACAACATCTGATGCAGAACATATGCCTTTAGAACTACACTTGAGACCTTTCTGAATAGGAAAGAAATTATAAAGAGCCTGTCTTTTTCTTTTTTTCAGCTTATTGTATTGTCTATAACAGGGAAATTTTTGTGTTAATCCTTTCGGATATGGCTCTTCGTGTTTCCATCAGCCTGCCGTGCATTCGAATCTTCACAGCCCTTTCCCTTATCTTAGTCCTTTAAAATATTTTCTCTACATTTTGAGGTGCTCTGTCATTTACTACTTGTAATTGTTTATATTATTCTCACTGATATATATCTATGTGAACAACAATTAAAATCATCCCATATGATGAAAAACTTTAAAATGAAACTGATTAACGTACTTTCATGAAAAACTCATTATGCTATACTTTACATATGATGATAATAAGGAAATGTCCAGTTATGCTCAATTCTCAGCAATTTTTCTTGCTGAGGGAAAGAAAAAAAACCTATTAAATTGTCTGTCAGTCTTCCAGATGAAAGAAATTAATCCCTCAGACCAGATGCTTTTAGTGTTCCACATTGTATAAAATACAATATTCTCATCCAAAACATTTGTTTGCTCCACATGTTATACAACAAAGGAGGAGTCTGTTTATCTTCATTTAAGAAGTATTTCATTTGAATTTCATGGTGGGTGCATTACAAATTGTTTTAATGCATTTTAAAATGACCTGAACTTTGTTTTCTGCATATTTTCTCCCTGAAGTCAGCAGTCATGCATCAGCATTTCACAATTTCATTTTTCATTTGAATAACCTTTTAAGAAATCATCAAGCTGAGAGGTAAAGTACAAACATGTACCCAATTCCGTGGTCCCTAGGCAGTTGAGATGAACCACAAAATCTGGAACATATTTTTGAATACGTACAAGTGTTCACTTGGTGGGATGTTGGGTTTATTAAGGGCATAGTTCTTTTACACAGGCTGTTCTGAAGTGCATGAAGAGTGCAGATGGGCAGACATTAGACTACATGAATATTAACACCAGGGCTAAATGTTTTTCTCAAGTTTTCTAAACTCTGCTCAATTGATTTTCTCTTTGTGACATCGCACCATGTTAATAACATATTCATTATTTTTCAAAGTCTGTTGCTGGATTTCTACAGGCTGTACATGTAACATGCACACTTAGGACATAGCATTGAAGGCTGGGTACATCCCATGAAAGGGAGCAGTGTGATGGACACAGATTTTATTTTACTCTTCTGTTTCTCTGCTCCCGTTCAGACACAACTTAAAAAAAAGAACCGATAAACTGGAAGCAGAGTGTCAGTTTCTAGACTTGATTGTTGGATGTTTTAGGAACCATGCAAAGAACAAGCAGTAACAGTTTGCAGCTTTTGCTGGTGAGAACAAGCAGTTTTGCAAGTTCCACTTTTCTGCCAGCTGAGCATAATCAGAACTTTAAGGGGAATGTTATTAATAAAGGACTGGAAGAGGGTCCTCTGGACTCAACATCTGGTTAATGGAGTACCATGGGAAGACTGTGCCCAGTTCAGGTGCTCACACTTCAATTAAAAATATTGATAAATTGGAGAGGATTCAAAAAAGAGCCGCAAGATTAAAGGATTAGAAAGCATGCCTTATAGTGATAGCCTGAAGGAGCCCAATCTCATTATCTTAAAAAAGAGAAGTTAAAAAGTAACTTGATTACAGTTTATAAGTGCCTACATGGGGAACTGGTATTGGGATATTCGGTTTAGTAGGAAAAAGATATGTAACCATCCAATGGCTGGAATTTGAAGTTAAACAAGACATACACTTTTAGCAGCGAGCATAATTAGCCATTCAAACAGTTTACCAAAGGAAATGATGGATTCTCCAATCACTGGCAATTTTAAAACCAAGATTGCATAGTTCTCTGAGAGCTATGATTTAGGGATTATTTCGGGGAAGTTCTGTAGCTTGTGTTATGCAGCAGGATGCATGAGATGGTTCACAGTGGTCCCCTTCTGGTCTCAGAACCTATGAATCTATGAATACCTGTACTATGTAGAATACAAACTACAGATTGCAATACTTCTGTGATCTGATAAGTTGGCTGTGAGTTTGCAGTCAGTAATTGCTGGTGACTGTGAGATTTGTATCTTCTACTGAGGGGCAAATCGTACATGGTGAATAGCTGGGAGCCTGCTATTCTCCTCAGTCTCCATGTGATACTGCACACATGTATATTGGGAACACTCTGCAGAAACTGAGAAGTCTTCTACGAGATCAAAGCGATGTGTGTCTCTGTAGCTGTGCCTACACTAACATTCCTCTTTCAAAAGCGGAATGCAAATGAGGGAAATTGAAAATGCAAATGAGGCATGAATTTACATATCTGGGGCATAATTTGCATATTCTTCTTTTGATAGAGCATCTTTCAAAAGAAGAAAAGCAGTGTAGATGCAGCTCTTTCAAAAGGAATCCTCATCTTCAAAAGAACCCTGCTTCCTAGATATATATTTTAGGAAAAAGGGTTCTTTTCAAGATTTACTTTCGAAAGAGCCACATCTACACTGCTTTTCTTGTTTCAAAAGAAGATCTTTTGAAATAATATGCAAATGAGGTGCCAGATATGTAAATCTATGCCTCATTTGCATTTTCTATTTCCTTTATTTGCATGCCTCTTTCAAAAGAGGAATGCTAGTGTAGACACATCCTGTGTGTATACAAAAGCATTAAAGTGTCATTGTATTGTCAATACTTCACAGTGAAATACTTTATCAAAACAAAAAGCAGTCAAGTAGCACTTTAAAGACTAGCAAAATAGTTTATTAGGTGAGCTTTCGTGGGACAGACCCACTTCTTCAGACCATAGCCAGACCAGAACAGACTCAATATTTAAGACACAGAGAACCAAAAACAGTAAGCAAGGAGGACAAATCAGAAAAAGATAATCAAGGTGAGCAAATCAGAGAGTGGAGGGGTGGGGGGGAAGATCAAGAATGAGACTGAGTCAAATATGCAGACGAGCCCCTATAGTGACTCAGAAAGTTCACATCACGATTTAAACCATGTGTTAATGTTCCGAATTTGAATATAAATGTCAGTTCGTCCACTTCCCTTTCTACAAAGGAGCGATAATTTCTTTTCAGTAACACACATACCTTGAGGTCATTGACAGAATGCCCCATTCCATTAAAATGTTGACTAACTGGTTTGTGGATCTGGAGTGTTTTGATGTCTGTTTTGTGCTCGTTGACCCTTTGTCTAAGGGAGTTAGAAGTCTGTCCAATATACAAAGCATCTGGGCATTGTTGGCACATGATGGCGTATATGATGTTAGTAGAGGAGCATGAGAAAGTGCCCGTGATTCTGTGAGTAAGCTGGTTAGGTCCAGTGATGGTATTTCCAGAGAAGATATGTGGACAAAGCTGGCAGCGGGCTTTGTTGCAGGGAAAGGTTCCAGGACTGGTGTTCCTGGGGTATAGACTATGGCTGTTAGTGAGGATCCTCATAAGGTTGGGAGGTTGTCTGTAGGAGAGAACAGGCATGTCACCCAGGGCCTTCTGAGTGTAACATCCTGATTAAGAATAGGTAGGTTTAAGATCAGTAGGTTTTCGGTACAGTGTGGTACTGATCAGGCCACCACACTGTACCAAAAACCTACTGATCGCTATACTTATCTATACCCTTCTAGTTTCCATCCTGCACACGTGACTCGATCCATTGTTTACAGTCAAACTCTTAGGTATAATTGCATTTGCTCTGATCCAACTGACAGAGACCAAAAACTACAATAACTTTACCAAATATTCATAAACCTGAATTACCCACCAGGAGAAGTAAAAAAACAAATCGACAGGGCCAGACGCATACCCAGAAACCAGCTACTCCAAGATCCGCCCAAAAAAGCCAAGAACAGAACACCACTGGTCATCAGTTACAGCCCCCAACTCAGACCACTGCAATGAATTATTAAAGACCTACAACCTATTCTTAATCAGGATGCTACACTCCAGAAGGCCCTGGGTGACATGCCTGTTCTCTCCTACAGACAACCTCCCAACCTTATGAGGATCCTCACTAACAGCCATAGTCTATACCCCAGGAACACCAGTCCTGGAACCTTTCCCTGCAACAAAGCCCGCTGCCAGCTTTGTCCACATATCTTCTCTGGAAATACCATCACTGGACCTAACCAGCTTACTCACAGAATCACGGGCACTTTCTCATGCTCCTCTACTAACATCATATACACCATCATGTGCCAACAATGCCCAGATGCTTTGTATATTGGACAGACTTCTAACTCCCTTAGACAAAGGGTCAACGGGCACAAAACAGACATCAAAACACTCCAGATCCACAAACCAGTTAGTCAACATTTTAATGGAATGGGGCATTCTGTCAATGACCTCAAGGTATGTGTGTTACTGAAAAGAAATTATCGCTCCTTTGTAGAAAGGGAAGTGGATGAACTGACATTTATATTCAAATTCGGAACATTAACACATGGTTTAAATCGTGATGTGAACTTTCTGAGTCACTATAGGGGCTCGTCTGCATATTTGACTCAGTCTCATTCTTGATCTTCCCCCCCACCCCTCCACTCTCTGATTTGCTCACCTTGATTATCTTTTTCTGATTTGTCCTCCTTGCTTACTGTTTTTGGTTCTCTGTGTCTTAAATATTGAGTCTGTTCTGGTCTGGCTATGGTCTGAAGAAGTGGGTCTGTCCCACGAAAGCTCACCTAATAAACTATTTTGCTAGTCTTTAAAGTGCTACTCGACTGCTTTTTGTTTTGATAGTGTATAGACTAGCACGGCTTTGTCTCTGTTACTATTGAAATACTTTAGTAGTCACAAAACGGTGGCATCATTATAAACAGCATGGAGAGCAAAGGACACAGTCTACTTTCCTTCAACGCTGCGCTTCTGAAACACAGGTGGTCCTGGCGGACAAGAGGAGTAATTAAATTTATCTCTTGCTTTTTTCCTGCAGACTTGCTGGATGCAAAAATTTCTATTTGGGTTGCAGGACTGTCTAACAAAGTGCCATATATGGCTATGTCTAGATTACAGGAATTGTGGGCAGAAGTTTTTGTAGGAAGATATTAGCTACGTGTACAAGTAAACACTACATCGAAGTAGCTTATTTCAATGTAGTGACATCGAAATAGGCTATTTCGATGAATAACGTCTACACGCCCTCCAGGGCTGACAACGTCGATGTTCAGCGTCGACGTTGGGCAGCACCACATCGAAATAGGCGCTGCGAGGGAACGTCTACACGCCAAAGTAGCACACATCAAAATAACGGTGCCATGAAGAGCTGCAGACAGGGTCATAGGGCGGACTAGCGCTTCCGGGGCAACAGCTAGCCGCTCCCTTAAAGGGCTCCTCCCAGACACACGCAGCTTGCACAGCACGCGGTCTGCAGAGCCATAGGCACGCACACCTCTGTCAGTGCGGGCAGAATCGCGGGCAACAAACCCCCCGCTGACCCCGCACCAACGTTCCGTCCGGATCCCCACGGGGCCTCAGACGAGGGCAAAGAAGAGACGGCAGAAGCCCGCCGACAGGCAAAGGCCGCTCCGCTCCTCAACGGGCTAACCCCACCCACCTCCGGCAGGGGGCCTAGAGACCAGTGTTGTGCTAGAGGGGAGAGGCTGGGGAGAAGCTAATTCCCGGTAGGTCAGGAGCTAGCTCGCTCGTTAAAGGCAAGGGTGAGACAAGGAGAGGAAAAATAAACTAAGTAATGTCTGTGTTTATTAACCAAAAAACAGCAACATATAAACGAACAAACACTGCACATGAACTAAACTTGTATAACTATTCATTAACAACTAACTTAACCAAATTTAATTATTATAAAAATATATAGTCTAAACACTTACACTAAATATTAACAAGAGTTCCATGGACGGAGCTTATGAGTGACTTCTCTTATGAGAGAAAAGGGTAAATAAGTTTTTTCTCCGAGCTAGGGAAGATAAATTAGTTTTTTACCCTTATATGCTCTGGATGGCTAGATGAGCCACCCTATTGGAAAACCTTGAGGTCCAGCCTATCAAGGTTTCCTCCCAACTGAGATAATATATTACGAATTTCCCAGTGGGGATTGGAGAGAGAAAGAGGGAAGGTTAGGAAAAAGAGAAACCTTAGCAATAACAGTTAACTAACAAAGCCTCGACTATGGGCTTATTAATCAATTGCGCAGCTCGGAGCAAATAATTTTAACTCCGGGTTATGGCTCTTAGTTGATCCGGTAAAAACTGCAACCTGAGCCACATTCTGTTAAATCCCCCTACACAGCCCGAATTAGGTTTTAGAGTTAGTGTCTCAGGGCGTAGAGGGGGTTTTACGTGTCCAATCAGGTGTAAGGGTCCAGTCCGGTAGTCTAGTTGAGTGCATTGGTCACGTCCGGTGAAGAAGAATCAAAGCGACGAGCAGCGAGAGCGTAGGTGCTGCGAAGGTGGCAGGCTCTAGGCTTCAACTGATGTGTGCGCAGTACTCCACCCTAAGGGTGAAGCCAGTTCGACACACACCAAATTCACCTTTGAGCTGCTTGTCGGCGGCGAGGTCGGGGGTGCCGCAGTGATTTGACAGGCTCTGGGTACTAACGAGCGAGAGCGCAGTACCCCACCCTAAGGGTGAGGCCAGTTCGCCCCTCACCCAATTTACCTCAGAGCTGATGCCTAAGCTCTTTTAGTGTGAGTGATTCAGCTAGTACCTCAGCAGGGCGGACCCTGCTGGGCGGAGGTGGAATTGCTTCAGGGAATCTTCAAAAAGGCAGGAGCTCTTCAAAAAGTCTTCGCCTCAGAGGCAGCTGGTACCAAGTCCCCTGAGCGCTGTGGGGCGCTGCCTTATATTCCCTGACCTCATACATTATTCATGAGTCTATTTACATATGGACGTTCTGAAGGTCCTGCTTTCAAACAGGTCCTTCTCTAGAAGCTGCCTCACCTTTGTCCAATGAGGAGCCTGGATTTTAAATCCATGATTTTGAAATGTCTGTGAGTTCAGGTTACCGGTAAAACCAACTGACACAGTGACCGTTACAGGGGGCTGCTAACTGGCAGCCTATGTACCTTTTAGAGTCTACCTGCCCCTGTAATGATATTAAAGGCCCAAGGCTTGTTTCCCCTGGCCCACGGGGACGATTATGCCCAAGGGATGAAAAATCCCTGACAACCTCGAGCGATGCAGTCATGAACCCCCAGCAGCAGCAGCAACAGCAGCAGCAGCAGCAGCCAGAGGTCCACACAGCCGCCCCTGCAGGAGCAGTGCTCGCCCTGCTCGATGCCACACAGGAGGCAGCTGAGCACCTCCTTGCCACAGAGGAGGAGCTGCCCGCAGGGGAGGAGGACGCAACCCCCAACCCTGCAGCACCCCGCCGCCCCCCCCGCCGCACATGCTGCCAGCTGTGGAGCTACCCCACCAGCACCGACTGGTGGGAGTGGCTGGTGCTCGGAGAGTGGGACGACGACCGCTGGCTCCAGAACTTTCACATGAGCTGGCAGACATTTCTGGAGCTATGCCAGTGGCTCACCCCCGCACTCAGGCACCAGGACACCGCCATGCGGCGTGCCCTCAGCGTCGAGAACCAGGTCGGCATCGCTATCTGGAAGCTGGCCACTCCAGACAGCTACCGATCCGTGGGCCAGCAGTTTGGCGTCGGCAAGGCCACCGTCGGTGCTGTCCTCATGGAGGTAAGAGGACCCATGGGGGGTGCGGGGGAGGCAGCCCTGGCAGGGGAGGGGAGGGGAGGGGAGGGGGGCCCTGGCAGGGGAGGGCCACACACACCCTGAACACCCCTCATTGGTGCTCTCCCATGTGCTTCCCCTGCAGGTCGTCTGCGCCATCAACGCCCTGCTCCTCCACAGGCTCGTGAGGCTTGGGGACCTGGATGCTGCCATCGTGGGCTTTGCCTCCCTAGGCTTCCCCAATTGCTTCGGGGCTGTGGGTGGGACTCACATCCCCATCTGTGCCCCGGAACACAGTGAAGAATGCTACATAAACCGGAACGGCTACCACTCAGTGGTCCTCCAGGCCTTGGTGGACAGCCGGGGCCATTTTCTGGACATTTATGTGGGCTGGCCTGGCAGCACCCACGACGCCCGGGTATTCTGGAACTCGGGCCTGTGCCGCCAGCTGGAGGCAGGGACCTACATCCCCCAGCAGGAGATCCCTGTGGGGGACACCACCATGCCCCTCTGCATCATTGCAGATGCGGCATATCCCCTCCCGCCCTGGCTCATGCACCCGTACACGGGCCATCTGTCTGCCAGCCAGGAGCACTTCAACCAGCGCCTGAACCACGCACGCCAGGTGGTGGAGCGCACATTTGGCCACCTCAAAGGGCGCTGGAGGTGTCTCCTCACCCGCCTTGATTCAGGCCCCACCAACATCCCCCAGATTGTGGGTGCGTGCAGTGCCCTACACAACCTGGTGGAGAGGAAGGGGGAGGCCTTTCAGGGCTGGGCTGTGGAAGCCAGCAGGGCCGATGTGCAGCCACCCGCTGCCCCCAGTTGCCAGGTGGACCCTGAAGGCACCCGGGTCCGGGAGGCCCTGCGGGTCCAGTTCGATGAGGCTGCGGGGTGAATGCTGGCAGGCCCCCCACTGCACCCCCTCATCCTCCACAACACTCCCTGACCCTACGCCCACACCACAGAGCACCCAAGAGCACACCTCCCACTTTTCTTGTAAAAATAAAAGCAGACAGTTGTTTGTCAACTCAAACATCTTTACTGGAACTCTTATTAATTATTATTATTATTATGAACAACACAAACTAACTATGTACAGGGGAAATCTAACTGATAAATATATATACATTATAAAAATAGGGATAACATGAAAGGAGAAGACAAGGAAGGGGAGAACTATTTACATGGGGGGTAAGGATCAGCATAGTAACGGGTCAAATATACAAACTATTTACAACAAAATAACAATCAACTGGGGGGAATATATACAAAGGGGGAGGGAGGGGGCCACATCCTGGGCCCCACGCCCCTACAGTCCAGCACTGGGGGTGGGCGGCCGGGATCCCTGCCTCGGCCGCAGCCCTGGCCGGGGCTGGCTGGGGGCCAGGCGGACCGGGAGATACGGCCGGCGAGTGTCAGCTGGCCCCAGGTCCTCCTTGGCGGAATGGCCCTTGGTGGCGGGTGGTGGTGCGATGGCGGATGGCGCAGCGGCTGGAGCAGTGGGTGGAGCAGCAGGTGGAGCAGGCAGGGTGGGTGCTGCGGTGGCCAGCGTGGCCTGGGGGGCCAGGGAGTCCATGATGCGGTTGAGGGTCTGCATGTAGGCCCCCCATGCCTCCTGGCGCCAGGCCAGCGCCCGCTCCTGCAGCTGGAGGCGGTGTTCCTCCACTCGCAGCCACTGCTCGGCGACCTCCAGCTGCCGACAGTGGAGGGCCAGCAGCTGGGGCTCCATCGCCATCGGCTGCTGGTGCTGGGTCCGCCGTCTTCCCCACCGTGGGGCAGGTCAGTCCTCTGCCGAGGGGCTGGCCTGGAGTGATGGCCCTGGAGGGCTTTCCAGGACCACCGACGCCTCGCCGGCACTCTCCGGTCCTTCCAATGGTGCAGCTGCAGAACACAGGAGGGGGGGAAGAAGAGTGGAGACAGCCATTAGTGTGGGCCCTGAGCCGTGGCCCTTGTCTCCCCACCCCTCTGCTGCAGGTTCCCCATGCCCATCACTGGGAGATGCTGCTGTGATGGGGTTCAGGGGTCCCCCTGCACTGCACCCCGTCCGCTGGCAGGAGTGACTTTCACTCAGCAGGTACGACAGGAGATTTATTAGGCAACAGATGCCCAGTTTCTCACAGAAGCGACAGTACAGCAGTCAGAAACGGTCCTTCCAACCCGTCCTGGGGAGAAGACCCCGAGGGGTGCCCCTCTGGGGTGTAGCTTTCCCCCTCCTCAGGCTGGCTGCCTTCTAGCTCTCCCTTCCCCTAGCCCATAACTGCCGCCCCCGATTCAAACCCAGCTCGGCTCCTCCCTCCTCTTTGTTCAGGGCAGAGGTGTTACCTGCCAGTTGTAGCCCCAGGATCATCCTTAGCCACTGGGAGCTATTCAGCTTGTTTCTCATATCTAGCCTGAGTCTCGCATTTGCACCCCCCCACACTCCATCACATGCTGCTGCTGCTGCTGCTGGGTGTCCCACCCCCTCCCCCTGGGGGACCCTAGAGGTTCCGCTCCCCCCAGCCCCGGGGATGGGGCATGGCACTGTTGTGTTGGGGGGGGGAGCAGGTGCTGATGCACTCTTCTGAGGGACATGCCACTGCTGTCCTTGGGGCCATGGCCATCTGGGCATGTGGAGGACCCTGGTCATATCTCTTTCCCCCGCCCCTCAACCCCAGGGGTGTGCACCAGGGGGGTACACACCTGACGGTCCACTCCCACGGTCAGGGGACACCCGGGGGGTGGACGCCTGGCTGGAGCTCCAGGATGGCAGCATTATCTGGAGGCCAGTGTCGCTGGAGGAGGAGTCCCTCTCCTCCTCCTCCTCCTCTGCTGCCCTGGGGGTGGGCTCCTGGGGGGGTCCCCAGGGTGCGGGGCTTGCCTCTGGGGCAGACTCCACCTGCGGGGCCTGCTGGGGCTCCTCGTCCGAGGTATCAAGTGTGGCCGGAGGGGAGGAGGTGTTCTGGGGGCCCAGGATGTCCCTGAGCTCCCTGTAAAAGAGGCAAGTGACGGGGGCGGCCCCAGATCGGCCGGGCGTAACCCTGCCACAGCTCCTTTACTTTACTCCGGACATGATCTGGAGTGCAGGCAGGGTGACCCCGGGCAGCCAGGCCCTCGGCCAGCCGAGCGAGCGCATCCGCATTCCGCCTCTTGCTTCCCTTTACCTGGAGCACCTCCTCCTCACTCCAGAGCCCCAGCAGGTCCCGAAGCTCGGCCTCTGTCCAGGAGGGGCCCCGCTGCTGCTTCCCTGCCTGGCTGCTGGGCTGGGAGCCCTGGTTCTCCTTGGGGGGGTCCCCGGGGACGCTGGGGGGGGCTGGCGGGCAGCCATTGCATCTGGTGTGGGTGTCTGTGACTGCAGAAGAGCGTGCAGGCTAGCTGCGTGGCAATGCTGCTGCCTGCATGCTCTCTCAGTTTCTGCACAAGAAGGCAGGGGGTGGGGAGCTTTAAGGGGCCCCTCCGTGCAGCCACCATTGAGCTCAGGGGCTGGAGAGAGCGTGTCTCAACCCCTCAGCTGCTGGCCACCATGGAGGACCCCGCAATTTCAATGTTGCGGGACGCGCAACGACTACACGTTCCCTACTTCGACATTGAACGTCGAAGTAGGGTGCTATTCCCATCCCCTCATGGGGTTATCGACTTTGACATCGCGCCGCCTAACGTCGATGTTAACTTCGAAATAGCGCCCAACACGTGTAGCCCTGACGGGTGCTATTTCGAAGTTGGCGCCGCTACTTCAAAGTAGCGTGCACGTGTAGACACGGCTATTGTCTGACAAAACTTCTGTTGACAGATAGTGGACAAACTGCCACACCAGTTGCAAGAGCAATCTGTTCGGTTGACAGAGAGCGGCCAGACAGCCTGGATGGTCTAATCAGCAAAATAGCCAAATGGAAGCACAACAGACAGGGCTGCCCAGTGTCCTGGAAGCCCTGTCTGTGGACAGTGGGCCCCCTGGAACG
This sequence comes from Carettochelys insculpta, assembly GCF_033958435.1. Taxonomy (NCBI): domain Eukaryota; kingdom Metazoa; phylum Chordata; order Testudines; family Carettochelyidae; genus Carettochelys; species Carettochelys insculpta. The sequence goes on along the minus strand of NC_134138.1, from coordinate 158,166,053 downwards.
TCCAGACTGGCTTTCTGTTGACAGATCTCTGTTGAAACAGTTGTTATTCCTCCTGGGGAGTGGGATACCACTGGCAATAAAAGTGCTGTGTTCTGTCCACTACCGTCAACAGAACACCTTGGGACTCTGGACACTCCATGGGTTTTGTCAGCAAAATAGCCATTTTGTTGACAAAACCCTCTAGTGTAGACATAGGCTATGTGACATTGTCATCCCTGTCTATGCTATACAAGCAATTTACTAGTTTTGCTAAAAGTGTTTGTTTTTTACAGTATTGCTAGTTCTCATTGAAAAATCAGAAACAAATATACACTGTTAACAGACATGTAACAATTCATTTCATTTTCAGATATTTCTATGCATTGCTCTTTCAGACTCTGTGGCTACGTCTACACGTGCACCCAACTTCGAAATAGCTTATTTCGATGTTGCGACATCGAAATAGGCTATTTCGATGAATAACGTCTACACGTCCTCCAGGGCTGGCAGCGTCGATGTTCAACTTCGACGTTGCTCAGCCCAACATCGAAATAGGCACAGCGAGGGAACGTCTACACGGCAAAGTAGCACACATCGAAATAAGGGAGCCAGGCACAGCTGCAGACAGGGTCACGGGGCGGACTCAACAGCAAGTCGCTCCCTTAAAGGGCCCCTCCCAGACACACTTTCATTAAACAGTGCAAGATACACAGAGCCAACAACTAGTTGCAGACCCTGTATATGCAGCACGGACCCCCAGCTGCAGCAGCAGCAGCCAGAAGCCCTGGGCTAAGGGCTGCTGCCCACGGTGACCACAGAGCCCCGCAAGGGCTGGAGAGAGAGTATCTCTCAACCCCCCAGCTGATGGCCGCCATGGAGGACCCCGCTATTTCGATGTTGCGGGACGCGGATCGTCTACACGTCCCTACTTCGATGTTGAACGTCGAAGTAGGGCGCTATTCCCATCCGCTCATGGGGTTAGCGACTTCGACGTCTCGCCGCCTAACGTCGATTTCAACTTCGAAATAGCGCCCAACACGTGTAGACGTGACGGGCGCTATTTCGAAGTTACTGCCGCTACTTCGAAGTAGCGTGCACGTGTAGACGCAGCCTGTTTTTCCTGCCATGGATGAATTCAGTATTGACAACCTCCCTTGGAACACTATACTTGCCACCATCAATTTCAGCTCCCTGGGCGCTGACATGCCTCACAATAATGGCATAGTTGCATGCCTCAAATACTTACAGCACACTGGAGAACCCTCAGACACGCACCCCACAGACATTGCCAAATTCACCTATTTCGTCCTCATCAGTAACAATTTTACGTTCTTCAACATACACTTTGCCTACATCATGGACACAGTAGGAGGCTCTCATGAGTCATTTTAAAGCAGAAGTTTTGGACATAAGTGCCATGAAAACTGAGGTAAACCTGAGATAACTCAATGATCTTTTCCATGCTCTGAGCAGACAACTTAAACTCCCTCATAGCTTTTCACGACATCTTCAGCAACACCCCCCCGCAGCCCACCTGCTTCATCCATTGCACAGTCTCTGGAACACGTCCACTCCTGCTTCAATTTCCAAGAACCACAATCAGCTTTAAAATGGAACCCTATGGAAAATTATATACAAGAAAACCAGGATCAACATACCTAACTTCAGAGATCCAGTCAGCACCTCCCACACACCAGGAAATCTGTTATTTGTAGGCACTTATATGCCACATGCTCCATGGAGACATTCCGGTATATACACAATCCAAACCACCAGGACACTTCACTAGAAAAGTAGACTGCTTCATGGAACACATCACCAAAAACCCCCAAAAGAACATCCTTCAATATAGAAATAAAATCCTCTGCACACCTAGCACCCCACACTGGAACCCATGCAGGGTATCATCAAACAACTACAAGCCGTACTTGATGGGGACCCCATTCTGAAAGAAATATTTCCTGAATCCCCTCATCTGGCATTCAGATAACCCCACAGCCTCTCCAAGCTAGGTATCAGAAGCAAGCTTCCCACAGATCAGGACACACCAACTCAAAGTGGCACCAGACCCTGCTGGAACAATAGATGCAAACCTACTGACATATCTCGATGGCTACAATGATCAACACCTCCCACTACAGAATTCACAAGATTCATGGTCCTACAGATGCCTATCATAACATGCGATGTACCTCAACCAGTGACCTGAATGTCCTAATAGTGACTATACAGGTGAAAACAAACAAAAAAGCAGTCACATAGCCTTTTAAAGATTAACAAAATGATTTAATAGGTGATGAGCTTTCATGGGGCAGACCAACTTCTTGAGATCTGGAAATAGTGCTGTGCCGGAAGTGGCATGACAGTTTTATAAACAGAGAGACCCAATAAATAAATAAATAAATAAATAAAAATGACAAATCAGATACCTAGGACAGAAAGGGGGTGAGGCATGAAGGGTGGCAGGAAGGGAGATAATTACTAACTACGTGTTCTGCTTGAGATCATCACGAATATCAAAGGTGGAGAAGCTGTTTTTGTAAAGTGTAAGGTAATTGCTGTCTTTATTAAGACCTAGTCTTAAAGTATTGAATTTGAGCATAAATTGCGGTTCAGATGTCCTCCTTTGCAATCTGCTATTATAGTCTTTTTGTTGTAAGACACATATTATCAGGTCTTTAACAGTATGGCTCACTTCATTGAAATGCTCACTGACAAGTTTATATGTATTCAGATATCTAACATCTGCTCTGTGTCCATTCATTCTGACAAACTGATTGTCCTGTTTGTCTAATATGCATAACAGAGGGGCATTGCTGGCATATATAACATTGGTTGAGGTACAGGATTATGAGTCCCTACTCCTGTAATTTATATGGTTAGGTCCAGTGATGGTGTCCCCAGAATAAATATGTGAACAAAGTTGGCAATAGGGTTTGTTGCAAGGAAAAGTTCCAGAATTAGAATTACTGTGGTATGGCCTGAGGTTGCTGGTGAGAATCTTCCTGAGGTTAGGTGGTTGTCTCGAGGAGAGAACAAGCCTCTCACCTAGAACTTCCAGGAGTGTAGCATCATGTTCCAGTATAGGCTGTAGGTTGTTGATGATGCGCTGCAGGGGTTGGAGCTGGGGACCATAGAGAATGACAAGTGGTGTTCTGTTATTGACCTTCGTGGGCCTAGCTCGAAGTAGTTGGTTTCTGGGTATTCATCTGGCCCTGTCAATCAGTTTAAGTTTTATGGACACTTGGTAGAGATCTTGAAATTTTTGGTCTGTGTCAGTAGGATCAGAGCAGATGTAATTGTATCTAAGGGCTTGACTATAAATGATGGACCATTTGGTGCATGCTGGATGGAAGCTGGAGGCATGTAGGTAAGTGTAGCAGTCAGTGGGTTTCCAGTAGAGAGTGGTATTGATCTGGCCATCAGTGATTTGTACTGTGTGTCCAGGAAATGAATCTCTTATGTGGAACGGTCAATGCTGAGACTGATGGTGGAGTGAAGGTTGTTGAAATTCTTCCAGAGTCTCTTTACCGGGGTCCAAATTATAATGATGTCAGGTGAAACTAGACAGTCACTACACTCTGGAATTAACTCATACAGTCTATAACCCACTTACAGCCATGTCTCAGCTGTTTCTTCCCTCCCTTTTCTTCCTATGACGTTAGGTGTGTTAACAGGGCATTTACCTTCAACGGGTCCTTGAAATATGTTACATATTTATGTTAATTCATTCCATCTTGTATTTAGCACTGACATTCTGTTGCTTTCCCAGATCTGAAGCAGAGCTCTGTGTAAGCTCAAAAACTTCTCTTTCACCTACAGAAGTCAGTCCAATAAAAAGTATCACATCACCCATCTCGTCTCTTGAAATTATATTGTAAAGTTAGAAATTATGGCTCAGTTGCACAACTAGTTACTTGATAGTTTCCCAGTTCTCAACACTGAACAGTGAATGTTGGAGCTAAAAATTGAACTTGCTTTTATGTGATAATTTATTCATATCTTTAAATGTACATGCAGTGAGATTTTTCACTCCTAAATTGCTGATTCAGCTATAACTAACCGTTGGTGACAATGATTTGAAGTTGCTACCATCTAAGTGCTGTTCACAGTCCGATACCAAATAGAACTGCTGTTCTCGGTATAGCTCGCAGAAATAAAACAGGAAAACTACAATGAAAAAAAAAACAATAAAATTACAAGAACAACAATTACAGTTGTTCAGCGTCTTAAGAATTCTAGCTATTTATGTTTCTAAATATGGGTGGAAAGGCTTAATCTAAAGAACCCACATTTGAAAATGTTGTAATGTTGGCCAAAAGTAACATAAGAAGTAGTTTTGAAAAAGTGTACATTATGATAGTTTCGATAGTGCCCAAGACATCTGAATCTCCTGATATTTTGTACTTGAAGAGATATTTTTAAAAAACAGAAAACATTAGAAGGCCAGAATAAATATTACAACTTACATGACAGCATTAAAGACTTTCTAATAAAAGATATTTGAGTTTCTAAATATAAATATTTATATTTAACGTTCTTTTTGTGTGACAACAGTCAGTGTGGGGAAGTGACTCTTTTGCTTCTAAATCAAAAGTAATTGTGAGTATTTTTTGTATTTAAAATTCCATGTTGCCTTTCCAGGGAGGTTAGTGAATACCAGAATATACAAATGCATAGGGAAAATAAGAGTATATTCGAAATCAGAATGTAGAACTGTCCTGAAGATTGATGTCAGTTGTAATTGAAAAAAAAATCAGCCAGGAAGAGCCCTGACAGCAAATAAGGATCCTTGCAGTTGCAGGTGCAGCTCTCCTCATATTGCAGTTTGAGCTATACTGATTGTGACTGGTGAGATGTTATGCAATAATATAACAACAGTATCTGGTCACTGACTTGAAGTTATTGTACAGAGGGTATAAGACCTTCCAGAATGAATGCACTGTTTTAGCCAAGTAGGTTGTTATGATAAGAACAAGCAGAATGGCAACACAGTGACACTACTGACAATAATGCCTCAGCATACACTTTAAGGCAAGGGTCTCAATCTTGTATCCTGTCTCCAACAAGTTGCAAGCCTTGTTTCTCCAAAGTCAGGAGCCGCCCAGAGATTGGAAAAACACAAAACGGTTAAAACACCCTTCTGCGAGAAAAGGGTCGGGGGGGGTGTCAGTTGTCAGAAAGAAAAGCTGACGTAGAGGCTGACACTCTGCAGGTGGAAGCTGCAACTGTTAGGCCTTCACAGATCCAGGGAATGGTATACCTCAGGGAAAAGCAGGCATGCATACACACAGGGTTATTGCTAAATCAGACCCGCTGAATACAGTTGTCAATACAGTAACATTTTAAAACTGGACATTCCATGAGGAATGCTGGAATCTCCCAAGCTCCACCTGTTCCCCATGAGGTCTCCTTTCCATTCAATCCTCTTCTGCCCTTTTCCTGGTCACTCATTGGTTTTCCTCTCTCACTTCCTTACCTGAGGCAGGAGAGTCTTGCCTGCAGAGTCAGACTTGGGTGTTGTAGCAGCCCGATATAGGTAGGAGGCACCCCCAGCTGAGTAGGGACTGTGGTTTATGATAATCCGATGCCTCACCACTTTCCCCACCCACAAGTAACCAGACACTGAGTATCTGGTCAGTAGATCTGACTGGACTCTGTTGGGTCTCATTTTTGCCTGATTTTCTGGTCAAAACCCAGGTACCTGGTCACCCTGCTGCTGAGATTATCATGTAGGGCCTGCCCTGAAAGTGAGATAATCACACAATTCCATCCCAAGAGACCCTGAGATTTAAAAGAAAATGCACTGAAATACACCCAGAGAGGTCAGAGATGAAGTTAATAAGTGACCCCTTGTAAGTAATTCCTGCGCCATTCACAACATCCATTCCCAACACCGTGAAGGGCACATGAAGTGCTTGCATGTGAGGGAGAAAATAAAACTCTGTGGGACAATATGCAACATGAAGGCTGTGGCTGCACTTGGCTAAAACTTCAAAATGGCCATGCAAATGACCATTTCGAAGATGACTAGTGAGGCGTTGAATTGAATATTCAGTGCCTCATTAACATTAAGATGCTTCCAGCCGCAGCACTTCGAAAGTGCCGCTTTCGAAAGCACGCGGCTCGGTGCGGCTACACAGGGGTCTTTTTCAAAAGGACCCCGCTCCTTTTGAAATCCTCTTATTCCTCTCAGTGGAGGGGAATAAAGGGATTTCAAAAGGAGTGGAGTCCTTTCAAAAAGGACCCGATGGTAGCTGCACCAAGCTGCGCGCTTTCGAAAGCGGCGCTTTCGAAGTGCTGCGGCCGGAAGCGTCCTAATGCTAATGAGGTGCTGAATATTCAATTCAGCGCCTCACTAGTCATCTTTAAAATGGCCATTTGCATGGCCATTTCGAAGTTTTGGTCAAGTGTGGCCACAGCCGAAGTGGCACATTCGCTTAATCATTTCTCATGTCTGTTTATTATAGGGTAGTGTTGGCTGAATAGTATATCGTCAGCAAAAAAAAATATTTCTCCAGTAGCTCTTGCCAGTTCTGGGGCAAAGCTAAGGTTGTGAGGCAGGCCTGCTGTGTTTCCTGGCTTTCAGAGTTTTAGGTATAGCAATAACAAAAAGGAGTCTGGTGGCACCTTAACAAATTTATTAGGGTGTTAGGGCATAAGCTACCACTAGATAGAATTCTCATCCTTAGATGTGCAAGGGAAAAAAATCAACCAGGGATACAGAGATGGGAGCGTGAGGTATGAGGCATGCTGATAGTAAGTTAACACTACCTCAATAAACAATTTGCCTTGTTTTTCAAAGACTTGGTGGTAGTGGCGGGGGAGGAGAGGGTATAACTGGAGAGAGCTTGACACTAAGATGCCAGCTGTAGACTCCAGGTGGTTTCTTCCTGCTCCATATTTGCAACACAAACTCAATTGTGGCACACCAGTTTTCAAGACACTCTCCCAGGCCATGTGGCTATTAGAACACTTTGAATGTTGAAATGAGCTCCTTACTAGAGGGGACTATATCTGCAGAACTATTAGAGCGCATGTCCCAAACGGTACGACAAACTCTATCCCTGTCTCCAATAAGGCAAAGAAATATTATGGAGGGCAGGTAGCACCAGAATTTCCATTTTAACAACAGGAAAAAAAGTAAATCACAATTCTGTATTTTAGGGTTAGGGTATCATTTTACAATGATTATTGTGCTCTGTGCTTCACTTGATTTTTCTATAGCAGTTTTTGGAGAAAAATATTATCTGAGGCTCATGATGTCTTTTCTTTTTTGTTTGGTTTTTGTTGTTGTTTTTAAAGGACTACTAGTGTCTGACATTTCTCTAGTACTTCTTTCCCCAGGAATACGTTGACCAGACATCCCGTTTTCGCTGGGACAGTCCTGTATTTCAGGCATCAGAAAAGCATCCCGACTTACTTTACCAAAAGGGCTAATTGTCTCATATTCACACTGCCTGCTGAGCTACCCTTCCCCCTAGTCAGCACAACCACAGCTGAAGGAATCAGATGCTGGCTGGAGAGTACATGAAGCATAGACTGACTGGCTGTGTGTGCGGGTAGCAGCAGGAGAGGGAGCCTGGGGCTCTTTCTTATGGTAAGGCAGAGTATATTGGGGTGGTGGGGGTTAGTGTGTGTCCCCAACTCGCTCCTTGTTTGAGATTTTAAGGGGACCTGGTGCCCCTGTTTGGGAGAGGGCTCCTCGCAGCATAGGGCAGTTGGGAGCCACACCCACAGGGCTGCAGCTCCCTTCCCAGCTTCTTGCAGTATTTACATGGTTATGGTTGATTAATGTTGACTTTCTAATGTCATATATACCTCACCGCAAGATGAGAAGAAAGCTCTTGCTTTAGAAACCATGAGCACATAATATTCTCCATTATAAACTCGTGGCTAACTTCAGTTCAGTTAAAATACATATTTACATGTTTTTACCTGTTATTTATAAAAGTAGCATGTCTTTTTAATGGGTGCTCAGTAAACAATGATATTTTGAATGTTTGTACTTCATAAGTCTGATGTTTCCGTTGAACTCACTGAAGTCTGAGCAATTTTAACAGATAACACGTATTTGGCACAGGAAAATATGGTCACCCTACTTAGGAATCCCAGTGCTTTAAAGAATTAAATTAATGCAGGTTGAACCCCTCTCATCTGGCACCTTTGGGACGAGAGAATTTGCTGGACCACAGAAGGTCAATATTATCTAGTAACATTACCAACATTTTCACTGCTTACTGGGCTCTTAGAAGTCATTTAGGGGTACATCACAACTAAATAACAGCACAGAACTCTAAGAGCCAGGACTGATGGCTGTAAACAAACTTTATGAGACCACCAGAAACTTGGCCACACCCATGATAAGCGGCTATCCAGCGAACTAAAATCATGCCATATTACAGATGTTGCCAGTTCTGGATTAGAGAGGGTCAACCTGTAAACAGACACCCATACCTTTTTATAAATTTAATGAATTACTCTAGGAAGTTGAATTTTTTTTCTCTATTCATGATAAATATAAATTACTGATTTGCAATAGACTAAATTTCTTACCCAATGCAGTGGTTATGGTATGTCCCCTTGGCAGTCCTGAATTGGGTTTACTAAGCCTCTTTTATCTTCAGTAGCACAAACACCGAAGAGGTTCATGTAGTTAGCACAAGCAGAGGAACTCTTCACAGAGATCTCTTCATCTTAGTCTTACTGCAGTTTCCTTGTATCACAGAGAAGATATCACTGAATGGTGAAGGAATGCTATTTTTATTGAAGGTAGATGGGGGGCAGTATTATGATGGAGCCTCTTACTTGAAATCCTCCAACTCATCAGATATCACCCCTGGAAGCTATAAAGTGTTAACTATTAACCTATCCCTTTTGCAAGATGACTTGACATGGATAAAAGGATGTGTGTCTGTGTGGATGTGCGGGATGTATATTTTTAAAAAAATAAATAATGGTGTGATGGGGGAAGCTAAATCTCGATGGGCCTTGGAATCAAGCCTGTTTCAGTCAGATTGTGGCCTTGCTAACAAATCCAATAGCAGTTAATCTGATCATCTGCTCTCTAGGTTTCACGCTGTGTTTTCTTCAGAGTTCCTTCTCCTAGTTCCAGTCTGTGACAGTGTGATAAGACACAAGAAATTTAGTCATCATTGCTGCTGTAAAGGAGCTCAGAGAAGGGATTATGATATTCCATAACCCTTACATTAGACACGGACAGGGACAGCTACTGCTGTGATTACAGGCCTGAAAACTGCTGTTATTCCCCCCTCCCTTTTGCTACTTATTTATTTTCTACTATTTATTTTATTTTAGGTTTTATTTTCAATGAAAACTTTACAAGATTAGGTGAGAAATAGTGGTCATTGCAATCATCATCATAAATCTCATGGTGTGGAACTCAGAAGTTGTGCGGCTGAGAAGATTATTACACTTCTGACCAAAACTGGCAAGATAACTCTCAAGTAAGTTATTGAAAACACTCATCCGCTATTCAGTCATTATTAGCAAATTCAGACAGTGCAAGCTGAACAAATCAATATGGAATACAGAGAAGAAGCCAGAGGGAGCCCTGATTTAGTGAAAATATAGTTGGCTGCTGAGGCAAGGCAGAGCTTTTGCTTCTTTCTCTGTTCTCTTCACATGGCAACATTTTGTCATGAGAATGTTTCTGGAAGACCTTTCACTTCTGGGTAGCAAGAAAGCTTTTAATGGTATCATTGAACTAAAAGTTATCATTTATGGCTACATCCACACTAGCACCCTACGTCGAAGTAGCCTATTTCGAAGTAAGAACATTGAGATAGACTACTTCGATGTGTATCATCTACACGTCCTCCCGGGCTGGTATTGTCGACGTTCCACGTTGAAGTAGAGATGGGGAACATCAAAAGGAGCCACCCCAGAAGGAAGTGTGGAGCATCCACACACACAAGCGCTCCCCGTCAAAATAAGGGGCCAGCAAAGCCCAAAGCCGTTCCCTTAAAGGGCCCCTCCCAGACACACTTGGCCTGCACCGCATGAGATCCACAGAGCTGACAACCAGTTGCAGACCCTAAACATGCAGCATGGGTTCCTAGCTGCAGCAGCAGCAGCCAGAAGCCCTGGGCTAAGGGATGCTGCACGTGGTGACCATGGAGCCCCGCAGGTGCTGGACAGAGTGTCTCTCAACCCCTCAGCTGATGGCTGCCATGGAGGACCCTGATATTTTGAAGTAGCGGGATGCAGATCGTCTGCTCATGCCCTACTTCAAGGTTGAACATCGAAGTAGGGCGCTATTCCCATCTTCGGATGGGAATAGTGATTTCGACGTCTCACCGCCTAATGTTGATTTCAACGTCGAAATAGCACACAGCATGTGTAGACACAACACGTGCTATTTCGATGTTGTGCCGGCTACTTCGAAGTAACCGTCTAGTGTCAACGCACCCTATGTGAATTCATGGCTCAATACGGATGTGTGACCTCCATAAGGAGACTTCTTGAAAACTAACTGTGATTCATAGTAAAATTAAACTTTTAAAATGGAAGTTAGTGAGATGGAAGGTAGATGACAGGTAATTTATATCAGGGAAGTCTTAAAATCCTAAAGAAAAGAATCTTTTAAAAATAGAGGTTGGGGAGGGGATTTTTGTTATTGGTGGTTTTATTCCTTACTTGATTAAAGACTGTTTTAGAAATTGCAGAAGAAATGCTGACACATTTTTCCTGGTTCCTGTGTGGAGATATTATAGAGAGGGACAGAGTGCAGACATGGATAGTTTTGTCCTTTAAAGAGAGAAAAAGTGCAATGGTTAAACATTAGCACAAAATAAAAAACAAACAAACTATTCTTGACAAATAAGTAGCAGTAAGAGGAAATATAAATAAGATTTCATTAAAAAAGGTAGACAACTAAGATTGATGGCAGGGCTCCCTATTAATCTGGGAAATTTGATATTAGAAGATTCAGCACCATGCTCCTTGTAGAGATGACAGAATAAACACTTAGGCTGTTTGCTAAGTAGGTAGGCAATCATCCTTACAGATAAATAAACTCTAGTATGATCTTCTTTTGCATTTTGAACTTCTGCGTTTAAAGTGGCTGGTGTTTGTATGCCTCACACATTTTAATTTGATCATAAGCTTTTGACATTTCCAAGACATATTTTCAGTAAAGCTCCAGCAATTTCAGGTATTGGTAACATCCTTTGTTTCCCCTGAAAGGCACAACCACAAATGACACAACACACAAATACATAAAAACAACGAGCTTGTCAGTGTTCTCTCAGTTAGCTTAGCACAGTAAGATGAACGATAACAAAATTACAAAAACAAACAAAAAAGGCGGGTTTTCTTCCATCCAAATTAAATTTATTACAGAGAAAAAGATTCAGAAAAGCCCTTTGATATTTGGTGTGTGGGGTTATTCGACAAAGGTGTCAAGCTAATCAAATTGGGAATTTGGTCTGTCAAAGGTCAAGGTTGGAGACCACTTCCTGTTTCCTTTAAAAGTAAATAAAAAGCTCACAAACTTTTGAGTCCTCATAAAGGGATTTCATAAGATGATTGAGGCTGGAACAAAATCATATGTCTTTGATTCCAGGTATCAGGAAGCATTTTAATGGTACCATGACATTGATCAGTGAATTCAAGGTCACAGTCATGTCAGTGTAAATGAATTCCAAGTAGATATATGATTGCGAAGACTTTTAGTATACTATATATGGGGGACAGTTCATACAATAAATGGCTTTAAACAGTATTTTTAACAAACATATGAAATCTTCATGCTATCCAAGTGTACTAAGATTAGCCAAATAATTATTAATTGCATGCAATGTGGATCCATATGAACTAGCTGCAGGTTCTGAGTTCTGATTTACATTTTTGACATTCAACATTGTTGTAATAATCTTTTAAAATCTACAGCGAAAATTCCTGAAAACCAGAATTTTACTATTTTTTTTAGCAGTAACTTGTCTAGTCCTGGCTTAGTAAAATATTGATAAGGCTGTGATTTGCAATGATTTTCTGTCTTTGCTGATTTTCTCAGTCTGTAGTCAGTTCACATTTCCTTGCTATTTGCACACATTCAAAGTCAGATGAAATTAGGCCAGAGCTGTCTCACCGAAGCCCACAGTGACAGAGATGTCCCCAGCTACAGGAATTTGCAGTTACGACTGTCTCTTTTCTCTGTCCACCATAAATTTTTCATTAGGACACTAAAGGCTCCAACTATGCAATTCACAATTATAATGTGTGTGAAGTGGTCTTGTGTTTCATTGGCTTATGCTAAACCAATACCTTTAATATGTTAAGGACATATTACTTTCTCTCTTAAAGAACACAATTTTCAAAGGGTGTTATTGATATTTCCATAAATAGATTTACTCCTATAATTTTAACTAGAATTCAACACTGCATGAATTTCAGGTAAGGTCATAATCTCAAACCAGATGCAGGTTATACTATTAGGAGCCTATTTCTGTCACTGGTTAAATGAGAACAACAGAATTCTAGGGATCGAGCCCAGTCTAATCTTCATAGTAACAGCTCACTAGTAGTTAGACAACTCCTCTAATCCACAATACAGAATATTGTTTAACTTTGACATGACATTAAATGATGTCTGTGTTGGGGCAGAGATAAAGAGAAGTTCAACATTTCACTGAATCTATAGTGTTTATTACAAATGTTTAAAGCTTATAAAAGTAAGTGGTCAGCAACAAAATACAACTATTAGCAATGATAGTGATATAAAGAAGTAGTAGGAGTGTACCCTAAAAATAAAACTCATAGAGGATTTCATAAGGCCTTGTGCATTAACCATTTTTTCCCTTAACATTTCTCACTCTTGCACTGACGGTGGCAAAGCTTCACCAACAGTAGTTAAATGAAATGATGGTTGTAATGCAGACAGCAAGGCTACACTGCTGGTTTGATAGGTGGACATTGTTAAGAGTTGGGGGAAAGGTCATCAGAAACACAACAAAAGAGATGATGGGAATCTGTGTTGAGTACTTGTACTAAGAATTTCTTGCTAACTAATCACTACAATGTTAGTGCTCATTCCAGTTATTCAATGTGCATGTACACCAATTCTGAATCTGTTTACTGTTTTATTAAATTTTTCTGCCATCCTTATTTGAGTGAATGCTTCATTACTAAACTTTTTATTGGTTGTTTTTAGTTTCCAGATTCTGTCATGTACTGATAAATATCCGCAACTTCCTTAAAAAATGTAACTGTGAGTCTGAGAAAAACATATTAGATTTCATACCCTACTGAAAACAATAGCCTTTCAGTTATCCTATCACCAAAGAAATAAAGCAATGCATCTTAATTTCACATAAAACTTTCACAGAAATTTTAAACCTAAAATTCTTTAGCAAGTTAAATCCTATCCCTTGCCACTTTTAAATGCTGATGGTCCACAATAGCCTGGATTTTTCAACTTTCCAGGCAGGCACTGGTCCTGCTTGTTTCACGTGACCTTGAAGACAGGATTTGAAAATGAATGCAGGTGTTAATATTGAATTCTGAACTGCTGCTTGATAAAAGCGATCAGGTTGATTAAATAGCATCTGTTTTGTAATTTTAAATAATTGGCAGAGAGTTCATAACCTTTTGGCTTGTAGGGTTTTTTTTTATTACACACTGAAACAAAAAAAATTGAAAATAAATAATATAGGAAGTATTGTGTGGGAGAAAGAGGTGATTTTGGAAGAGATTTTCAAGAAGTATAGAATAGCTGACATACAGATATAGAATAGCTTTTCTAGATGCCAGTAGCTGCAGATGAAAAGGTTGCCCTACTAACAACTATGAGACTGATTGAAGGGAGGGATATGAAATAAGATGCCAGATCAGCAGAGAAAGTGAATCATGAAGGAAAAAGAAACAAGGAAGCAGACTCTAGCAAAGGCATGTGGCATTTGAAAAACAACACAAGTGCTTATCTTCTAAGAATCAGCACATCTCAGAAGGCCTGCCTAATGAAGAAACAGACAAATCAGATTTTGAAGGATGTAATGTTTCTTCAGCTATTGTACCTATTACATGACCATTAAGGTGAGTAGAGGAATTGCAAATGTGTAGTAGACAAATAAATAATTCTGGTGTTGATGAGATTCATAAAATATGTAAAGCTAGAAGGGACCTTGAAAGGTTATCTAGTCCACAGCACCAAACTGAGGCAGGACCAAGTAAACCTAGGCTGTCTTTGGTAGTTATGTGTCTAACTTACTATTCAAAATCTCCAATGACATATTCTACAACATCCTCTGCAAGTCTAATCCAGTACTTAACTAGCCATATAGTTAGAAAGTTCCTCTAATATCTTAGTTTAAATCTCTCTTGCTTCAGATTAAGCTGATTACTTCTTGTAGATTGTACATACTTGAAGATTATCAGCTTGCCCTTCAGTCTTCCTTTCTTGATACCAAACAAGCTCATTTTTAACTTTTCCTTTTAGGTTGTGGTTTATGTATATTTTAATGAGTAACATAAGAAATATGCTAATGATTTCATATAAATATGTCCAAGGTCACAACCAGGATAAAGGCTGCTTTGCATGTCTACCAACATCTGTGGTCCAGAATGATTTTAGTTAAGTGGATATCCACTTATCATGGGTATGGCCAAGTTTCATGTGGTTGCACAGAGTTTGTGTACAGCCACCAGTCTTATTCTGAACTGTTATTTAGCTCTAATTTACCCCTAAATATCTCCTAAGAGCCCAGTAAGCAGTGGAAGTGTTGGTAATTCTGCTGGACAGTCTTGATCTCCCAAGCTGTGTCTACACGTGCACTAAACATCAAAGTAAGCGGCCCTTTTTTGAAAGAGTGGAAGGAGCATCCACATGTGTAACACCATCTTTCTAAAGGAAATTGAAAGAACGGGCTGCAGACGTCGAAATCCGAACCCTGATCCCAGATCAGGAAGATCAGCCCCTTTCCAAATACTAAATAGAAAGAGGACACGTGTAGATGCCCCACAGTCCACCTTTTCGAATACAGGTGCGCCATGGCGCCGGTCATCTGGAGTGCGGAGCTGCTTCAGCTGGGAGCAGCGGGGCTGTATGGTCCCTGCATTTGGTTGCCTTAAAACTGCACGCATGCAGGAAACCCATGGCAGGAAGCTGAGAGAGTGATAGGAGCAGCCTCTACGCATGCTCCAGCCACATGCTCCAGTGGCACAGCATGGACAGCAGCCAGCCCCCCCATGAGCCCCACAGCTCCCTCTCCAATCCCCCCCAGGGCTTCCAGAGGGATAAAAAAAAAGGGCCCCATCCTGGACGGAGCGGGAGCTGCAGGACCTCCTTGGCCTGTAGAAGGAGGAGGAGGTCCTGCATGAGATGGGGGTCAAGCGGTGTAATGCCACTGCTTTCAGCTGCCTGGCTCAGGGCCTCCAGACCATGGGCCACCCGGAGTGTATGGCACAGCAGGTACGCTCCAATGTAAAGTAGCTGCAGCACGGCTATGCCCAGGCCAGAGACCAGGCTGGCCGCTCTGGGGCAGCTCGAGTCACATGCCCCTTCTTCCGGAGCTCCGGGGCATCCTGGGTCCCCAGGACAGCTCCCCAACCCATCAGTCCTGGACACCTCGGCTGAGGAGCTGCAGCCGGAGGAGGAGAAGTAGCCTGGACAGGGGACCCAGTAGGGCGAGGGGACCACAGAGTGCTAGAGTGAGGAGTGGGACCTCACCATCATCGTCCCCTCCTGCTCCTGCAGCTGGACAAAAGGGAGCTGGACATCCCCAGATGTTGCCAAGGGACCCTCCAGTACATACAGGGAGGGGCGCACACCTGCTCCACAGGGTGGGGGCAACACAACAGCTAGTCACCCACACACAGGACCGGTGGTCCTGGGCCACACACAGGCCATTTCCCATATGGGATGCGGCACCCCACGGTGGCTCACCAGTGATGTCCAGCACCCAATTTCAGTGGACAGAGCCGCAAGCTGCACAGAGGCAGTGACCAGTCAGCACCTCAGGCTGGTAAGGGCCACCTCCATGAGAGACCCCTGGATGCACCCCCAGGGCAGGAGGCCCAGACTGTGGGGGGTGGGTCAGTGCCTCTTGGGGGGTGAGTGTCCTTTGGTGAGGTAGGGGCCCCATGGGGTTGGCCGGGTGGGCTACAGCCAGGTCCCCTCCATCCGGGGCACACTATTGACATGCTGTCCTGCTCTCCAAACAGCTGCATCATCTGTGGGCCAGGAGAGCTCTGAGCCATCCCTTGTCCCCATGACCCCACCCCCCCGCAGCCCTTGAAGGCACCTGGACACCACCCCACATGGCATACAGATAGGGCTGTGGCCAGAGGGGCCCTGCTGAGCCAAGAAGGACCCAGCCAGCCAACCGCAGGCTGAGGTGGCTGAACAGCACCTGTGGCTCACCCAGGCTGAGATGGAGTGGCGGAGGAAAGTCTGTGAGAGGCTGCTGACCACCTTGGAGGGCATTGGCCATAACCTCTGGGATCATGCAGCCAACGTTGCCCACCTCCTGCCCCCCCCAGAAGCTCCCCCTGCTGAGCCTGCACCCCCCGCCCCCACCTAACCTGCACCCTCTGTCCCCACCAGGCCCACTCACCATCATTATATGCCAGTGCTACTCGCACCCTCTCCTCCCCACTGGGGACCCCGCTTCCAGGGAGGCAGGGTCTCCAGGGACCGACGGGGCTTGCAGCCCACCAGCCCTGCCCCAGAATGAGTGCCCCGCCACCCTTCAGGTTAGGTTCCCTCATCCCCCTCCAAGTTAGGTTCTCACCCCGTGTACATAGTTAACAGGTATAGTGTAGACAAATGTTTCTTTTAATGTTCACCACTCTGTGCTGTGCTCCTCAGGGGGATGGAGGGTGGTGGATGTGTGGGTGTGGTGCTGGTAGGGGTGGCAGGGATGGCAGGTAACGGATGTGCGTGGGATGTGGGTGCGCATGCGGGTCAGAGGTGGCCGTCCGCAAAGGCCTGCCTGAGGGCCTCCCTGACGTGGCTGTCCCAGTGGGCCTGGTGGATGGGGGCGGTGCCTGGCTGTTCATAGTCGGCGCCAGCCAGAGGGCCCCCCTGGGGATATAGGAATCCCCCTTTCCCTCCACAGCATTGTGGAGGATGCAACAGGTGCCCACCACCTGGGACACTTTGAGGACCCTGACCCCCAGCCACGTGTGGAGGCACCTCCACGGCCCCTTAAGGCACCTGAAGGCCCGCTCCATGACTTTATGGACATGGTTGAGGCGCTGATTGAATGCCTCCCAGGTGGGGTTGAGGTGTCCCATGTACAGCCTCATGAGCCATGGCTGCAGGGGGTATGCTGCATCTGCCACCATGCAGAGCGGCATGGTGACGTTCTCCGCCACCGGAATCTCCCACTGGGGGACGAAGGTGCCGGCACCCATGTGCTGGCAGAGGCCGGAGTTCTGGAAGACCCAGGCATCATGGGTGTGGCTGGCCCAGCCTACATAGATGTTAGTGAACTGGCCCTGCGCGTCCACCAGGACCTGGAGCACCACCGAATGGCAGCCCTTCCTGTTGATGTACTGGCTGGCGCTGTGTGGTGGGGTGTGGATGGGGATGTGTATGCCATCCAGAGTGCTGATGCAGTTCAGAAAGCCCAGGTCCTGGAAGCTGGCAACGGTGTTGTCCAGATCCCCCAGGCAGACGAACTTATGAAGCAGCATTACGTTGATGGCTCTGATGACCTGTGGGGGGGGGGACACATGCTCTAGTGCAGGTGGCTGGCCATCTTCCCCCTGCCTGGGGCCCATTCTTCCCCCCTCCCATCTGGCCCCTTGCAGCGGTGGGTTCCCCTCGCCCCAACCCCCCCTCCCCCACCTGTGGTGGACACGTGACCCAGGCCCTCCTTACCTCCATAAGTACAGCCCCGATGATGGCATTGCCCACCCCGAACTGTTGTCCCATGGAGTGGTAGGAGTCCAGGGTGGCCAGCTTCCAGATGGCGATCACGACCAGTTTCTCCAGGGTGAGGGCTGGCCACATGCAGGTGTCCTGGTGCCGGAGTGCTGGGGCAAGCCAGTGGCAGATCTCCTCAAAGGTCTGCCTCGACATGCGGAAGTTCCACAGCAACATTTCCTCACCCCACTCACCCAGCACCAGGCGCTTCCACCAGTCAGTGCTGCTGGGGTGGGTCCAGAGGTGGTGGGCACCCAGGAGGGTGCCCGGAGGTGGGGGAGCCTCACGGCCCCGGGGGAACTGCCCAGCCACCTGATGAGATCAGGTGCAGCTGTGGCAATGATGCACAACACTGCCAGCAGGGTGTCCATAATAAGGGTGTCCTCCTGCAGGAGGTGTCACTGTGCCTCTATCATGGGCATGGGTGGGCTCTGCTGAGCTGGGAAAGGCTGGGCAGCACTCAGCTTGTGCGGAGTGGAGGGTGGAGGGAGGGGCCCTTTAAATGGGGTGGCTGGCTGCAGCCCCCGTCAGGACTAGTTGGCCATGGGACCCTGTCCACAGTGTTTCCCGCCTCTCTTTTTTTGAAAGAGGGCTTGGAGTTGTATAGACGCTCTCTTTCAAGAGAACTGCGGCAGCACTTTGAAGGAGTGGATTGAAACGCTGATCTGATAATGGCAGTGAGTGTTCCCTTTCGATGGCCGCTATTTCGACCGCCTAACTTCAATTTTTGCTCTTTCAAAAGGGCGCTCACATGTAGACCCAGCTTCAGGATTCAGCAAATACTCTGGTTTGACACTGGTCAGGTCTTGATGGTGCCAGACTAGGGAGTTTCAACCTATATAAACTCATAAAAAGACATCCTCCTTCTTCTAAAGATATGAAGATATTGATAAGGGGAGTACATATTGTCAGTGAGAGTATTAATAATGAGGACCAACAGGACTGTTAAAGACTATTGAGAAGAAGCTTTAAGTCATTGCTAATTAAGAAGGTCAATCTCTTGCTATGTAGCTGCAAATGACTGGAATGTGAGTGGTGGATAAATGCTCATTTTTCTGGAAATAAGAATTTCTTTAGGCTTCTTAGTGGGACAACCTGGTATATTTTTTCAATGGCCTTGCAAACTTCAGGAAGATTAAGCATAACAGACACCCTTGGAGGCCCATAATGTAGTAACCTACCAAGATGCCTTCAGAAAACGTCAAATGGTTCTAGGGCTCTATAGTTTTCTAATGGGAAAGAAGCAACTGTGGGGTTTTTGGTTAATAATATTATATAAAGAAGTCATAATGGATGTGTGTGAGCGAAGGGTAAAGACCGATGAGGCATGGAGCACAGCTGCACTACTCTACTGAGAAGGGAAAAAAGAAATTGTACACCATCTTTGAGCTTTTATAATCTAGGGAACTGCTGATAGTCAATAGCCTCCCTAGTGAAACTTAGAGCAACATGAGGCTGTGTATCACAAAGTACACTCTCCTAGTGAACTACTCAACCAAATAGATCTGGCCATGAATTCCTCCCACTTACTGTTGTCTTTTCAGCATGTCCCCTATGCAGAAAGATCTCAGATAGTCTTATGCACGTGCTTCATTTTATACATTGTGAATGTCCCATTGACACTCATAGTACATAAAGTTAAGCATATGAACAAACCTTTGCAGGACTGGAAGCTAGTGTTTGTCTGAGGAATATAGCATTCCTATTGGCAAGAAAGACAGCTTTGTGATTAAACTGGAATCCTAGGATTTGGGAGAGAGAATTCTCTTCTTAATTTTATTACAGACTTCCTGGGTGATAATGGACAGATCATTTAACCCCATAAGCATCAATTTCCCAATCTCTAATTTGTGTTTGATAATATTTCCTTCAGAGGGTGTCTGTGAGGCATTGATTAATTTGTCAAGCTTTTTCTGATCCACAGATGACAATTATTACAGAACTTCAAATAGTTATTTTAGATATACTCTGACTTTTTTTGAATTTATTTTTAAAGAACCTATGTTCTTTCCTCTGAAATGTAAGGCTCACTATTCCTCTGTGACATTTGATCAGATGATATGAAATATGCTTTTGAAAAGAGTTCAAATATTTCATAATGCCTATGAAAATGAAAGCAAAGAAGAGAGATACTTGTAGTTTGTAAATTCTCTTTTGTATTTAATATGAATGTATTTAACTTAAAATAGCCTTTTATTGTATAACTATCCAATGTAAAACTGTCTCGGGGAAAATTGTGGTATAGTAAAGTTACCGAAAAGCCATCACTCTGTGTTCTTTCTTTTCATTTTGGCAGAGTTGAACTGGAGACAAAAATGTCAAAAAAGACTTTTGAAGGGCCCAGAGACAAAAGCTATCACTCAGATTCTGCTGCATTTCCATTTTGAAAATTGCTCTCCTGTCACTGATGTCTGTTTAAGGATCTTGATTCTAAGGCTAGGAACGGACAATTCATTGACATACACTCTTTGGAAGAATACTGATAGAGTAGGCTACCATATACCAGTTGCACAAATTCCACTTTATGTTCTTTATCATTAATACAGGTAACTAAGTTCCAGGTTTTTATATAAGTTTCCATATATTACCATAATAGCTGTTTTATGCCTGGTAGTTACTTGCTTTGTTTTTCATTCCCATTTTATAACAGCATGCCTTAAACCCCATCAATATTCAAGTTAGCACTTTAAAATGAAACTATAAATTTCAATTTGGAGAAAATAAGCCCTTATTCGGGCTCATAAGTTTTAAATAACGCATTACCATTGGCTACATTAAGTTTGCATTTCTAATGTTATTTTATGCATTTGACAATAGATGTTCCACTCTACTCGGGAGTGGAAAGCAAATGCATGTGAAATGTAACTCTGCTTAAAATGTAGGAATTTATTAGAGCTGTCACTCAGCACTGACATGCCAGTTAAATTATTTCTGAAGATATTTGAGTTGATTCTTGCACTTTTCATTGTCTTCATCCTCTGAAGTTTCAGTACAAGTAACTCTTTAAAAGCTTTTCTTCCATGATTGGTGAGCTATTTTGAAGAAAAAAAGAAACTAGAACAGTTGATATTAGTCTCAGGAGTAGTCATGTTAGTTTGTAGCAAAACAAAGAAACAAGCAAACAAACAAGCAGTCATGTAGCCCCTTAAAGACTAACACATTTATTAGGTAAAAGTATAAATTAGATAAATAGTTAAGACACACTTCATCAGCTTATTGGAGGTCTTTGTTGATTTATAATGTGATGCCCAGGAAATGGATCTCTAAGGTGGAATGGTCAAGGCTGAGATTGATGGTGGGGTGAAAATTGTTGAAATTCCTGTGGAATTATTCAAGGGTCTCCTTAGCATGGGTCCATATGATGAAGATGTCATTGATATAGCATAAGTAGAGGAAGGGTGGTAGCAGAGGGAAACTGAGGAAACACTGTTCTATGTTAGTCATAAAATTGTTGGCATAACATGGGGCCATGTGGGTGCCTACAGCAGTGCTGCTTATGTGAAGGTATAAATTGTCCACAAAATGGAAATAATTGTGGCTGAGGACAAAGTCACATACTTCAGCCACCAGATGTGTCATGGTGTCATCAGGGATGGTGTTCCCGACTGCTTGTAGTCCATCCTCATGTGGAATATTGGTGTAAAGAGCTTCAATAATGCCTTTCTTGACAGTTTCCTGTTGACAAAACAACCATGTAGACACTCTGGAGCCCTCTTGTCAACAGACTGAGCTTCAGGTTCACTGGGCAGCCCTGTTTGCAGAGTTTCTGGTCAGCAATTCTGTTGAGAGAGAGCCAGGCAGTCTGGCTGCTCTCTGTCAACAAAAGCAGATCAAAAGAGCAATATGCTCTATCTGTAGATGCAATCTGTTACCAGAAGTTTTGCTGAGAAATCCTTTCCGACAGTCACTTCTGTCAACAGGTGCATCTCATGTAGACATAGCCCTGGTGAATAGAGCAGTACCTTTTCTATTACCTGAATATTAACTGCCTCATAAAGTAACATAAAATATCTTTTGTGGCAAAACTATATGTGCCACTTGGATGGTAATACAGGAGGCAGACCTCATAAACCATGTGACTGTAGGAGCTTCCATTAATTTCTGTGGAATGAGTTAAGTATCGGAGGGGTAGCCGTGTTAGTCTGGATCTGTAACAGCAACAAAGGGTCCTGTGGCACCTTATAGACTAACAGAAAAGTTTTGAGCATGAGCTTTTGTGAGCACAGACTCATTTCATCAGATGCTGGTCATCTGATGTGGAATGAGTTGTTCTCTTTCATTCTCTACTGGGTTGTTCGCTTTGATATGCTTTTAATGATTGACCTGGGGAAAATGTTTTCCTTTTGGCTGGACCCACTACACATGATCTTTGTTTTTAATGACATCATATGACTAGATGAAGCCTAGTCCCTCCTAGGATTAAGAATGATTATCTCTGATATTGTCTCAAACTTTATGTCAGTGGGTCAACACAAGCGTTGTGGGTGACAGAAAGATAAATTACCTCAATGATTTGGGGCTTTCCAATCTGCCTTTGTTTGCTAGGCTAAGATCTCTCCAAGTATAGTGAATTGTTCATAAAAAATAGATCACTTTGTACCACCTACTAGAACAGATATCCATTTGCCTGCTCTCAATTCTCCTGTATGAATGAAGATTAAAAAAATAGTAACAGCTCAATTGCAAAACTGGGACGATAAAGAGATTTAGCATAATAATTCTGAAAGAAAGGAATGATGTGGATCAAAATTACTCAGTATACTACTACTAATATAATAATGCACACCAGCACACTGCAGACATTTATAAACTGATATTGTTGAGTGGTGAGACAGATGTTTTTGCATCCAATGCAGTCCTGATATAATAAATAGATATAATTCAACAAAACTGCACTCACTTATGCAGGGACTGATTTAAGTCCAGTAAATGGAAGAAAGTTAATATGAAGCTAGCCAGGGAGATATGGTGTAAAAAGTCACTTCTAGGCACACTCAAAATCCATCAGCTGAAGTGGTTAATGAGAGAATTTCAGAGGAAGTTGAGAAAAGGTGTATGAGAGACATAATATAATACGAACTGTACCATGTCAGACAAATGCTTCTTCTAGTCCAGTCTCCCGTCTTCTGACACTGGCCAGTGCCTGGTTCTAAGAAGCTAATAACCAGAACAAGCAATCACAGAGAGATCAATCCCCTGTCATACACTTTAAGCTTCAGGCAATCAGAGGCTAGGGATACCCAGAGCAGGTTGTTGCACCTTTGACCTTATTGGCCAAGAGCTTCTTGAAAATACCCAGCTAGAACTTATCTAGTCATTTGTGAACCCTGTTTTACAGTTTTGGCCTTCACAACATTTCCTGGCAATGAGTGTCATAGATTGATTGTGTTGGATAAAGAAATACTTCCTTTTGTTTGCTAATTACATTGCTTCTAGTGTTATGTGAAGATGTAAATAACAATTCTTTATTCACTTTCCCCACATCAATTGTGATTATATAGACCTCTATCAAAACACCTCCTGGTCATCTCTTTCCTAAACTGAAAATCCTAGTCTTTTTAGTCACTCTTCATTGAGACACTGTTCCATAATCATTTCTGTTGCCCTTTTCCCTACCTTTTCTAAATCCAGTTTATTTTTGAGGGGGATGGATTCTTGAATTATTTGTACTATTCCTGGTGTGGATATACCATGGATTTATATAGTGGCATTATCATTTTTTATGTCTTATCTACCTCTTTTCTAATAGCCGTAACATTTTGTTAGCTTTCTGACATCTTCTGCCCATGGAACAGTTGTTTTCAGAGAACCATCCACAATGACTTTAAGATCTCTTCCTGCAGTGGTAACAGGTAAACTACACCGTGACAGTTTGGGTTGGGATTATGTTTTCCAATATGCATTACTTCACATTTATCAACGTTAAATTTCATCTGCCATTTTGTTGTCAAGTCATTCAGTTGTGTGAGATCTTTTCAGTTTCCTTCAGATTTGGCTATCTTGAGTAATGGTGTATTGTTTGCAAATTTTACCATCTCACTGTTTCTATGATTTCTCTCTTATTCTATAATTGCTTAGTTAAGAGCCTTTGTGAAGGGACCTTGCCAAAGACTTTTTGAAAGCCCGGAAAGGGCTCTTATCCATGTATTTGTTGACTCCTTCAAAGAATTCTTCTAATAGATTGGGGAAGCATGATTTCCCTTTATAAAAGCCATGCTGACTCTTGCCCACAAAATCATGTTAATCTACATCTCTGGTAAGTCTGTTCTTTACTAATACCTTCAAACAGTTTCCCAGATTCAGCCCTACATGCAGTGTCAAGGTGGCCAGTGATGGAATAGTAATGGTGATGTATAATGGATGTGCCATGTTTTCTTCCATGCCTAAAGCCAGAAGAGACTACCATGTGCATGAAATGAAAGTTGATAGCTGGGATGGAAGAGAAGATTTTTGGAATGGTGGAGAAAGTTGATATTTTACTGAGAATCAGAGAAGCTGAGCAATTCCTAGATACCCAATTTTAGAAAACATCAGTACCCTAGGTTCACAGAAGAAACAAGCTTATCCACAAACGTTTGGAGAGAGGTCATAGAGGAAGCATGTCTGCTTAATACCTTCAGAAGCAGGAGGTTGTGGTAGTCAATCTACCTGACAGAGAAGCAGGAACAGGCTGTGACCACCACAGAAAAGAGGAAAAAGAGGAATTCCACATAATTAAAAGTTTCCAGCTGATATAAGATTCTCAACAGTACCTTTTGAGAACCAACTGTGCCAGAAAGAAATGTGAGACACCACTGTGGATGTCAGCTCAGTCCACACAAAGAAAATCAAGCTTATTCACAAAGAGGTCTCCTATAATCCAATGAAAACAGACAAAGTTTGTTGTGAATTCAATACACAGAAGAATATTAAACAACTTCCAGAAGCCTATCCAGTCTAAGTGACATCACATGCCTTGGTTCCAGAAAGACAGCATACTGTTAGTTTTCCACGTGTCCCTTCAAGCGTGATTTGTTTTTTTTCTGCTTCTGAGTATTGAATCCATGGTAAAGATTCTTGGTAGTACATGAGGTCAGGGAACTTAGAAGCATTGTGAAGAAAAAGTAGGTCCAAGTAATCTTCTTTGATAGCCTTCCTGTTCCATGAGCAAAGGAAGAGAAAAAGGAAGATGATTTTGAAAGTAAACTGCTAGCTTGATAAGTAGTTTATCATGAAGGGTTTTGGTTTAATGGAACTTTCATTCAGCATCTCTGGGAAGAGGTGGTGTACAGTTTGGATGACCTCCGCTTCAGGAGACTGGGGATCGGTCTACTTGGATACTGGCTAGGAAATCAGGAGGGCTTTAAATCAATAACTAGGGTGACCATATTTCCCTATGCCAAATATGGGACACCTGGTAAAGTTGCTTGTACGTCACTGTGTTCAATGACAATCAATCAGACCTATGCAGTGCAAATGTTTAGAATAACATTGTTTACTGAGCACCCATTAAAGGGACATACTACATTGTTACAACTAATAGGTAAAAAATTAAAAATATATATTTTAACTGAACTGAAGTTAGCCAGAAGTTTATAATGGAGAATGCTACGTGCTCATGATTTGTAATGCAAAAGCTTTCTTCTTGCCCTGCAATGAGATATATATGACATTACAAAATGAACATTTACCAACTGCAAAATGCTACAGGGAGCTGGGAGTGGGTTTGCACCAAGCCACAGGGAGCTGGGAACAGGGCTGTGGCCCCACGAGTGTGGCTCCCAGCTGCCCCACACTGCAGGGAGAAGGGAACGGGGTTGTAGCCCTGCCCTGCAGAAAGGGATCCCTGGCTGCAGAGGCGGTTGTCCCACCGGGGAGTTCCCTGGCTCTACTGGCAGCTACCATGCAGCACAGAGAGTCATGCATTTCCTCCAATACATGAATAATGATGCTGCCAAACAAGTGCACCTGGTGCCCTTAGAATCTTGAACAAGAAGTTACTGAGGGGACACACTATCCTCCCACACAACATGCCCTGCCTTACCATATTGTAGAGCCCCAAGCTCCCTCTCTTGCTGCTGCCTGAATACCTGGCCAGTCAGTATGTGCTGCATGTGCGTTCTGGCCAGCCCCTGGTATCTGTAACTGCAGCTGCACTGACTTGTGGGAAGGGCAGCTCAGTAGGGGGTGTGAATATGGAATAATTAGCTCTTTTGTTAAAATAAGTTGGAACACCTTTCTGATGCCTTAAATATGGGACTGTCTCAGTGAAAATGGGATGGACGGTCACCCTATTAATAACAAAAGCCAACAGTAACAAGAGGAAGGACAGGAGAAGTCATTTAACAAAAACTCAAATGTTTAGAACAAAATTAATCAGGATACAAAGGACTTGATGAAATTCCTCCACCGTCTATATACCAGTGCCAGGAGTCTGGGTAGAAAACAAGAAGAATTGGAATTATGCATTTATGAGCATACATTTGATCCAATTGCTATAACTGAAACTGTGTGGGATGATTCCTATCATATAAATGTTAAAATCATTTAACCTACTAATTTTGGTAGGTTAAAGCCATCAAATGGAAAAGGGGAGTGACACTTTGGCTATGTCTACACTAGCCCCAAACTTCAAAATGGCCATTTTGAAGTTTACTAATGAAGCACTGAAATACATATTCAGCGCCTCATTAGCATGTGGGTGGCCATGGCACTTCGAAATTGACACACCTCGCTGCCGCATGGCTCGTCCAGATGGGGCTCCTTTTCAAAAGGACCCCGCCTACTTTGAAGTCCCCTTATTCCCATCTGCTCATAGGAATAAGCGGACTTCGAAGTAGGCGGGGTCCTTTCGAAAAGGAGCCCCGTCTGAACGAGCCGCGCGACAGCGAGCTGTGTCAATTTCAAAGTGCCGCGGTTGCCCGCATGCTAATGAGGCACTGAATATGTATTTCAGCGCTTCATTAGTAAACTTCGAAATGGCCATTTGCATGACTATTTCGAAGTTTGGGGCTAGTGTAGACACGGCCTTTATGTCAAAAATGGTATTGCCTGTTTCCAAGTCACTAAACTCTCAAAAGGGATCTTGAATGTTTATGAATCAATTCCCCAACTGATAAAGCACAAGATTGTGTATTAGTTGGTGCCTTCTATAAACCACCAAATCACACCAAGGAAGACAATAATGAGCTCTTTACATGTCTATATATACTGTATAGAGGAAAAAACTTTATGATCGTGGGGGCTTCAACATGAATGACATAAACAAGGGGTCTCATGCTACCAGTTCTGAAACCTCCTTGTTAATTTCAAAGCATTATAGATGACACCTTCCTAACTCAAAAAGTCTTGCATCCAATATGAGGGATATCATATTTGATTGCATATTGACAGATAAAGAAGAAATTAGCATAGAAATAAAAATTAATGGTAGGTTAGGTAAAAGGCAACATGGTTTGATGACATTTAGAAAGTGCAAACAGAATAAATTTGAGACCAGTTTCATATATATAATATACACATATGGTAATTTCATAACGCTGAAAAGAACATATCAGCCAAATCAGTTGGGAGAAAGAATTTAATCAAAAAATGTTAATTATAATTTAAATAACTCTTTTCTAGATGCTGAAAAAGCCACAGTCTCAAGAAAGTAGTAGTTAAAAAACTGGTTTAGCGAAAAAGTGAATGTAGTTTTATATATAATAAAAGGAAAAATGAGAAGTTGCTAGCAATGAATATAAATTAAAAGTTAGGAATTGTGGAAATTTGATAAAGGAAAGAAAAAATACACAGAGAAATCTATGGCTCCAGAGTCAAGGACAATAAGGGGTTCCTTTAAGTATATTAGGAACAGAAAGAATTGTCGCAGTGGTATGGGTCCATTTCCACATGGAAATGATAGATTTAACAATCATCTCTAATCTCTCATCTCTATCCCATAACCCCTTTTGAGGGTCATTGGGGCACCGCAGATGACTTCCTGATCAACTCACTCCACCTCATCCTGTCCTGTGCAGCTCTCTGTGACTCGCTCATATTCAGGTTTGTCCACTCTTTGATGTTATCTTCCCATCTCTTCTTTTGCCTGCCTTTCCTTCTACCACCAGGTACTGTGCCTTTCAAGATGGTCTTTGAAAGGCCTGATGAGCAGGTCGTCATGTGGGCCTATGACATGCCTGATCCTATGTCGTACTTCTTTGTTCATGATATGCTCAATATAAAAGATGCCCAAAAGCCTCCTATAGTATCTCATCTCCATGCTTTGGATCTTTTTCTGCAGTTCTGCTGTAAGGGTCCACGTTTTGCAAGCATACAAGAGCACTGAGATGACCAGTGAGCACATCAATCTTACTTTTGATCTCAGACTGATGTTCTTGCCCTCCAGATGGGTCTAAGTTTTGTAAGCACTGCTGTTGTTTGCGCTATTCTGGAGAGGACTTCTGGTCTGGACCCCTCATCTGACACGATTGCACCTAAGTACTTGAAGCTGGACACACATTGAAGAACTTCTCCATTCACCATTATATCCGTATTGATGCCATTGGTGTTATTGGTCATCAGTTTTGTCTTTTCTGCATTTATCTCCATTCCATAGGCTTTTGAGGTGGTATCCAGCCATTCTACCAAGCTGGCAAGTTCATCTTCTCCTTCAGCTAATCTGTCTATATCGTCAGTGAAGCAAAGGCTGGTGATTATTCTACCCCCTATGCTGACAGTTCCTTCATGGTCTTCCAAGGCATCAATCATGATGTGCTCCAGAAAGATGTTGAAAAGCTTCGGGGACAGCAGACAACCCTGACGGACGCCCACTGTCGTTCTGAACCAGCTTCCAATGGTACCGTTGTGGAAAACTGCACTGGTGGCATTGTCATACAGGTGTTCAACAACTCGGACAAGGTGGGGGCTGATGTTGTACTTTCTCATGGTGGCCCATAATGCTGCCTGCCAAAGTCTGTCAAAGGCCTTTTTGAAGTCCACAAAAACATGGTACAGGTGTTGTTGGTGCTGCAGATATTTCTCGCAGAGAATTCTCAGGTTGAATATTTGTTCGGTGGTACTCCGCCCTGCCCTAAAGCTGGCTTGTTCCTCAGCAATAATCATCTCAGCTTGGGGCTTCAACCTGTTCAATATTACTTTCAGTAAGACTTTACTTGGATGGCTAATGAGGCTTATCGTACGATAGTTTCGGCGCTGTTGGAGGTTGCCCTTCTTGGGAAGTGCGATCACTAGTGACTGGATCCACGATGTAGGCCATTTTCCCGTCTGCCAGATCGTATTGCATATGTTGGTAAGGGCACTGGTCATGGCTTCTCCCCCTGCTTGTATCAATTCTGCTGGGATATTGTCCACTCTGGTTGACTTTCCTTTCTTCAGTGATCTCCACTGCTGCCTCTACTTCTTCCCGAAGGATTGGGAGGCTGTCCTCTTTGGCAGCATATGGACATTTCAGTATTTCTGGGTCTCCATCGACCTCCTCATTGTACAGCTCAGAACAGTATTCTGTCCACCTGCCAAGGATCTCTTTCTCTTCAGTGAGGCAGTTCCCTGCCTTGTTCTGGACTATGGAAACTCTAGGTTGTCTAACATTTGTCAGCTCTCTTACAGTCTGGTATGCCTTCTTGCTGTTATTTTTGTTAAGGCTGTCTTCTGTTTCCTTGCACTGGTCTTCTCCCCAATTCTGTTTTGCTGCCTTCATGCCTTTCCTGATGGTCTTGTTGATTTCTCTGTATTTCTCAGTCCCACCAGCTTCACCTTTCTTCTTTTTCAGTTCTCGCCGTTTGTCACAGAGGTCAAGTAGATCAGCAGTAACCCAAGGTTTCTTCTTTGGGCGGTGTTTGCCAAGAATCTCAGTAGCTGTTTCTACTACTGCTGTATTAAAGATTTAGGCCATTATGTCCTCATCTGCTTCTTCAGCACCAAGGATGAGCAGTGGTGCGAGTCTCCCTCCTATTTTTACTTGGAAGGCTTCTGCCACCTCAGGATCTTTGAGCTTTTCAAGGTCAAACTTAATTCTTGTGTGCCTTGATTTTAAGATCTTCTGCAAGCGTAGGTGGAATGACATCATCACTAGATCATGATCACTTCCAACATCCGCTCCCGGAAAACTGTGTGTCTTTGCAATGTTAACGCTTGTTCGGAAGCACTTCTTGATCAAGATGTAATCAATCTGACTGTGATGGTCTCCACTGGGGCTGTGCCAAGTCCATCGTCTGGATGCCTTGAGGGCCGAATGTATTAGCCAGCATGAAGTCGTTATATCTGGCAAACTCCAGAAGTCTAAGGCCTCTGTCATTGGTTTCAGTGTTGCAGTATGGCCCACACGTTCCTGTCCAGTTACTATATGCATAGTATAGCATCCACTCCAACTTTTGCATTCCGGTCGGATGTTGGAACATAAGCCTGAATGATGGTGATGTTGAAAGGGGATACTTTCAGATGGATGGTGATGAATCTGTTGGAGACTGGTCGGCATCCAATGACAGTATTCACAATGTTGCTGTGCATTAGAAAGCCAACACCATGCTCATGTTTATCCTCCTTTCCACTGAAGTACAACTTATGACCCCCTTCGATTGATTGTTCACCAGAGCCTTTCCAACGCAGTTCACAGATACCCAAGATGTTCCAGCGGTATCTTTCCATTTCATGGGTCAGTTCTCTCAACTTCCCTGCTGCTCTCAATGTGCGTACATTCCAAGTACCGATAACAATGTTGTCTCTCCCATAGATCCTACTTGACTGGTCACCAGTAACATACTTTTCACCTCCGTCCTGGTGTGCAACGGTGGGTGTGGTCATTGTTAACCCAGGCTGCAACCGATCCGGTATGAGTTGGGTAGTGGTAGATGTCATCATGTGGTGTGTCATGGGCAAGATAGCCTGATGGAGCCCATCCCTCTTCAGGCTGTTGACCACAGCCGAAATTCCACAGTAACTTTGTGGCTTGCCTTGGTCCTGAACACGTGGCCATTGAGCTTATCTTGAAGCCCCTCTGCCCTGGCCGGTGACTTCTACATGGAAGACATTCGCCCAGCGATGCCGTGTTAACACCACCCTCACACTTCGTTTAGCCGGCCAGCTGAGACCGTTGCCCAGAGTGTGGCACTTGGAGCCAGATGTGAGATACAGGAGATGGATGAGGACCAGTGTTTCCATCCATCCTACGAATAGGATGCAGCTTCCAGAAAACAAGGGTACTACCTCCATCCAGAGCTCCCTACACCTATTAACAATAATAATGCAGAAAAGACAGTCATGTTCAATAAATATTTCCATTTTTTATTTGAGAAAGAAGATGATGTAGTCATATTATTTGATAAGACTCTTTATATTCTACTAGTATTTCAGCAGGTTGTTAAATGACAGCTGCTAAAATCCCAGACATTTTAAATTAGTAGGTCTGGAAAACTTGCACCAAGAGTTTTAAATGAAGTAGCTGAAGAGTTCATTGGACTGTTAGGATACATCTGCACTACAGCAATCTGCTGACAGAAGTTACTGTTGGAAGAGATCTTCTGGAAAAACTCCTGTCAACAGATCACATCCACACACAGAAGCAGATTGAAAGAGCAAGATCGAAAGACTGCCCAGCTGCTTTCTTGACAGAATGGCCAACCATACCAGCAAACAGATCTGCCTGGTGAACTGGTGGCCCTGACTGTTGAGAGAGGACCCCCAGAGAATCTACATGGTTTTTTTCAACAGAAACTGTCAACAATGGTGCACAGAGGCAGAATGCTGTCAGTGGAAGAGTTGAGTTTTGTCAACAGACTGTTGACCAAACGCATTTTGGCTGGGTCTACATGTGCCCCTTCCTTTCGATAGGGGCATGTTAATGACTAGATTTGAAAGATGCTAATGAGGTGCTTCAATGAATATGCAGCGCCTTATTAGCATAATGGCAGCTGTGACGATTCAAAAGTGCGGCTTTTAGAATCACACGCTGCCCATGGAAATGGGACCTTCCAAAAGAACCCCACCCCCAGTTTTTGAAAGCCCTTCTTCCTATCTGGTGATCAGAAGAAGGGCTTTTGAAAACTGGGGGGGGTCCTTTTGGAAGGTCCTGTCTCCATGGGCAACGTGCAATTTTAAAAGCTGCACTTTCGAATCGCCACGGCTGCCATTATGCTAATGAGGCGCTGCATATTCATTGCAGGGCCTCATTAGCATCTTTCGAACCCGCTCATTAACATGCCCCTATTGAAAGGAAGGGGCACATGTAGACACAGGGTTTGCGCGTAAATGCTCCATGAGTTTTGTCAACAAAATTATCTAGTGTAGACATAGCCCTAATGATAATTTTCAATAAGTCATAGAACCCCAGGAAGTTCCAAAAGACTGGAAGAAAGTTAATATTATACCAATGTTTAAAAAGGGTAAGCACAATGAACTGGATAATTATATGCCTGTAAGTCTGATATCAATCCCAGGAAAGAATAGAGTGGCAGATATGGGACTCAGTTAATAAAGAATTAAAGGAGGGTAATATAATTAATTCAAGAGCATCTGGTTTTATGGAAAACAGGTAATCAAATTTACTTAGCAGCCTTTTTATGAGGTTACAATTTTGATAAAAGTAATAGTGCTGACGTAGAATATCTAGAATTCTACACAAACATTTGACTTGGAAATGTATGACATTTTGGTTAAATATCCTTAGAACGATATAAAATTAACACAGCACCTATAAAATGGACTAGGAGTTGGTTATATAAAATGTTTCAAAATATAATTGTAAAAGAGAAAAGGTGTGATTCACATCAGGGAGGGTTCTTGTCCCTATATTATTTAAAATTTTTATTAATAAGCTGGAAGAAAACATAAAATTGATACTGATAAACTTTGCAAACAACACACAAATTGGGAGTGGTTAAATCATGGGGACAGATAAAAGATCCAGATTGTTCTGTGTCAGTTGAAAATCTTGATGCAAGCAAATAATATGCATTTTATTTTGACTGAATGTAAATATACACATATAGAAAAAAATTATGCTTTACTTGTAGGATGGGGAACTCTACCCTGGAAAGCAGTTAGCCTGAAAAAGATTTAGGAGTCAACATGTGCTGCCAATACAAGAGTCTTACCAAAAAGTGTAATGTGATCACTGAATGCATAAGCAGGGGAATCTTGAGTAAAAGTAGAGATTGTTTTGGCACTGATATGACCACAGCTGGAATACTGTGTCCAGTTCTGGTGTCCACGAGTCAAGAAATGCATTGATAATTGCAAAGGATTTAGAGACGAGACATGAGAATGATTAAAGGATTAGAAAACTTACCTTTTAATGGTAGACTCAAGAGCTCAATTTATTTAGCTTAATAAAGAGAATGTTAAGGGGTGACCTGATTACTCCTCATAAGTATTTACATGTGCAACAAATATTTAATAATGGACTTTTCAATCTAGCAGAGAAAGATAGAACACAACCCTATTGAAGCTGAAGCTAGAAACATACTGACTGAAATAAGGTGCAAATTTTAATAGTGGGAAATTAAGTGTTAGAACAACTTTCTCTGGGTCGCAGTGGCTCAGCCAACACTGGCAATTTTTAAATCAAGATTGGCTGTTTTCTAAACGTTCTCCTTTCTGACTTGCTTCAGGTAAGTTCTATGACCTAATTTACACAGCTGGTCAGACTAGATTATCACATTAGAAATGGCTGCACAGTTCATGGCAGCAAGTTTCCCAGCCCCATTCAACAGACCCAAGGGCTTCCTTTCTGTGCTAAAAATAGGTGCATAGACAATGCTTTGAAGCTGTGGTGCAGACTAGAGCTTGGAGGAAGGGGTTTTCTTCTGATAAATTAATTTTGTCATACATTTCCTCCAATACATGAATAGTAATGCTACCTAAGAGGCTTCTTATGACTAAAAAGCATATTTTTAGAAACTCCAGAATGGCTGAGAATTCCTTCTTTTCAATATTAGAAGTGAGAATAACAAGAATTTCCATAACAGTTTTGGAAACCGTCTCAGCCATCCTCAAGAAGGGTGAAGAACTTCATGAGAGGCAAGCACTTTATTTTCAAGTGGGCAGTTTGATTGACAAGTTATTGGCAGTCACAGCAGAGAAGCTGAGGATTGGAAACTGAATTTGGCATATCATCAGACGGGTAGCCATGTTAGTTTGTATCTTCACAAATAACAAGCATTCCTGTAGCATCTTAGAGACTAAGAAATTTATGTAGCTAAAAAAGCTCCTAACCTAATAAATTTGCTAGTCTCTAAGGTTCTCCAGAAATGCTAGTTATTTGCATATCTTGTTAGCATTTGGGTATACTGGTGGGCTAGTATGCAAAGCATTGTTGCTGTCTGAGACATTCCTATTCCACGGATACAGAGAAAACTTTGGTCTCCACAGTATTCAGGGTGGTTATTCTAAAGTCTTCGATAAACATGAATATTAACAAAATACAATAAATGGGTTAGTGGATAAGCATTTTGTGAAAAGCCTAACAGATAATTTCTCTTTACAGGTAAATATTTCCAAATGCTGAAGCACATATTTTGCCAAGATTATGGTGTCTATCAAACAGACAAGGTGATTGGAATCAATATTTGTAAGATTGTATCATAGTCCACAAATGTTTGAAAGCCATTACTCCTAGTTCGCTTGAACATGATGTTCTTTAAGCTGCATCAGATATGCTTCTCTGTCTGTGAAAATCTGCCTGACCTTTGAGTGGGCGTACTGGAAGGGGAGCCACAGCTTCTGCCTCCCTTAAGCCTCCTCAAGAGTCAGCTACAATTGCAATTTCTATGTTCAGGAGAATTCAAGGACTGCTCCCTCTTAGCGTCCCTCGGGGTTTAAACCATCCCACAAACTGTCAAGTTCCTGCTCCCTTCTTTGTTTTAACTCAGGTTGCAGGCCAGGAGTGGAGAAAGAATGCTCTTGTAGTACAATCCCCTCCATGATGGAGAACTCTGAAGGAGACTCTGCCCCCTGGGCGGTTCTGGACCTCTCCCAGTCTGCGTAAATGTGTAGAAGGGAAACCACGGGCGGGGGGCTAGCCTCCCCCAGGCAGCCCTCAGCACTGCCTGGAGTATGCTGTGTGGGACTCCAATGATTATATAAAAGGTCCTGGGTCTCCAGCAGCTACTGCTGCCACAGAAACAAAAGACTCAATGGCCAGGGGAGGGATATCTCAATGGTTAGGGCATTGGTCTTGTAAATTCAGGGTTGTGAGTTCAGTTGAGGAGGCCATTTAGGGGTCTGGGGCAAATAGATTAAAAACATTTGCCAGGGATGGTGCTTGGTCCTGCCAGGAGGGCAGGAGACGGGACTCAGTGACCTCTTGAGGTCTCTTCCAGCTCTATGAGAAATGTATGTATTGCACCTGTCCAATATGAAACCATTGATTCCATAAACAGTAAATAGAAATTGAAAAGTGCCACCAAACATAGCCAAAAAAACATGAAAGGCTGGGATGGGCAACAACAACCTGGACCCTTTTGTATAGCTGGGCCCTGGGCAATTGACACCTTCCCCCGGCCCCATTCAACAGGCCTGGCATTGGGTGATTAGTGAAGAGAACAAATTTCCAGCCATAAAGCTAGCCATGAAATTTGAGACCACTGTTCCCCAAAGTTGAGACCTTGTTCTCCAACTAACTGGGATCTTTCTTTGGTTTGAAAAAGTTCAGGAAGCATTTGCAACAGGACCACTGCTCCCTACATGTAATGGGAAACCACCACCTTATCTCCCTCAGATGAGATGTCAAATCAAAATCAGGAGATGGTCAAGATCAAATTGCCTAAGTATGGGCACCAGAGCCAGCCATTGCTTTACCTAACCAAAAGCCTGCCACATTTTTGGCATCTTTCCCAATGATCCTTTTTCCTCCCCTTTACCTTCTGTAAGCTGCTTCCTTACATTCTTTTATCATTAAGGCAAAGTTACAATAAAACATTAACATATTACCTGTACATTGCCAATTCAAATAACCAGACAATATGTTCTGGTTTGCTGATTGAGAAGCACTCCTCTGACTATGCTAAAAAGGGTGACCAAATTTTTGAACAATCCTCTTTCTAGAGCTTCTTTTGTGTAAATGTTTTTTCCATTGCAAGAATCATCCATATTTTGTTGTATCAGAATTCAATAGGAGGAGGAGGAATTACATATTTTTCCATTAATGAACAAAACAAAGCTTAGCTGCTAATGAAAACATGTTGCTTTATTTCAAATGTAGATCAATGACTGAAGCTTTTGGTAAGCAACCTTGCAGTCAGGGGGGTTCAACAGTGTGGAATGATTCTTTGCAAATCTAATAGAGAATGTTAACATGACTAAAGGCTACGTCTACACGTGAACGCTACATCGAAATAGGCTATTTCGATGAATAACGTCTACACGTCCTCCAGGGCTGGCAACGTCGATGTTCAACATTGACGTAGCGCAGCACCACATCTAAATAGGCGCTGCAAGAGAACATCTACACGCCACAGTAGCACACATCGAAATAAGGGTGCCAGGCACAGCTGCAGACAGGGTGACAGGGTGGACTCAACAGCAAGCCACTCCCTTATAGGGCCCCTCCCAGACACAGTTGTACTAAACAACACAAGATCCACAGAGCCGACAACTGGTTGCAGACCCTGTGCATGCAGCATGGATCCCCAGCTGCAGCAGCAGCAGCCAGAAGCCCTGGGCTAAGGGCTGCTGCCCACGGTGACCATAGAGCCCCGCAGGGGCTGGAGAGAGAGCGTCTCTCAACCCCTCAGCTGATGGCCGCCATGGCGGACCCCGCAATTTCAATGTTGCGGGACGCGCAACGACTACACGGTCCCTACTTCGACGTTGAACGTCGAAGCAGGGCGCTATTCCTATCCCGTCATGGGGTTAGCGGCTTCGACGTCTCGCCGCTTAACGTCGATGTTAACATCGAAATAGCGCCCAACACGTGTAGCCGTGACGGGTGCTATTTCGAAGTTAGTGCCGCTACTTCGAAGTAGCGTGCACGTGTAGACATGGCTTATAAGGCCTGAAATCTGGTAATCTTAGGCGTATTGTGCTTTAAGGCAGAGGTACTGCTTGCACTGAAATGGTATGTCCCAGAAAGCTATTTTGTTGATGCTGTCTTCTTTCACTGTGACCTTCAGTCTACAAAAGGCTGCTGACAGGGGGACAAGCAAGGAGGAGGAGGGAATTGCACAGGGGCCTGGAGAGTCAATTGAACCTGGAGCTCCTGGCCACCACTGCTCCTACCCTGGGTACCTTTGAAATGATGTGGGAATGACACTCCACTCCTCCATATCGCTCAAGGATGGTGAGGGGGACTGACTGCCCTTGGCTCCACCCCTTCTAGAGGCACAGAGCTGGGCCCTCCCACATTTGCCCCTGGGCCTGTAGAGGGTGTCACACCCACTGCTCTTACACCTTTTAAACATATGGAAATGAAATATCTCCATGAAATGGGTCAAAATTCGTTCAGGCAAAAACAAACCTTTTCCCAGAGCCAGGAAATCCCAAAGCTATTTCATCCCTTTGCTTACACAACTAGGAGAATGAGATTTGCAGTTTTGTCTTTGTTTTGAGTCAAAACTAGCACCATACTCTTCATTCTCCACTTGCTTTGGTCAAAATACTTGACCATGAAGTCCAATCAATGATCAAGGAAATATTTCCAAAAAGGATTATAAGTTAAACATTGAATGGCTACTTTCTGTGGGGTTTTTTTTTCCCCCACAAAATTTTCCATGATTTTTATTTCATTTTTGACCTTATTACCATAAGGTTATATGGACTAAAAAATGCTGCAAATGGTCAAATTTTTATAGTAATCTTTTCAGACATTCAAAGAATAGTGACTAGAGATCAGTGAACAAGGTCTGTAAGGCAGTCTACCCCCATATCATCAAGCCTGTGTGATACCTGACCTATAGAAATACTAAATAACCACACAAGTTGGCAGTTAGGTGGGATAGACTAACAGACCTTCATTCTAGACCATGATCATGTAGTGAAGGGAATAAAAACCAAGCACAAAAAATGCTCTCGCTGTACTATCTGCAGAGAGAAAATTTCTTGCATTAGAAAATTCATCTTAGTTACTGCCCAGAAATCTGAAAAAGAGCTGTTGGTCAATGCCTATCCACCTCTCTACTTCTTTGACAGGATAGAGAAAGCCGAACAGTTCAGAGAGAGATATTAAGCTTCTGTAAAAACAGTCTAATAGCTGAGGCAGTAGGCTCTTTTATCAATAAAAACTGAAACTATGCATTAGTCATACTACAAGGCCAAGCCACAGACAATTGTTCCTTGATTTTTCTGTTCTGGTACTGAGAGAAAAGTGATCTGATTTAATTGGACCAACAGAGGTTTTTCAGAGAGATCTGCACAGCTAACAGTGGATCTACATTGCAGTAAAACTCCTTTAGCTGCCCCGTGTCCATTGACTCAGATTTACAGTGCTCAGGCTATTGCGCTATAAAATTTTAATCTAAACATAAGAGCTTGGGCTGGACCCATAAGGATGTAAGGTGCCAGAGCCCTCAGTTTAGCCTGAGCCCAAACAGATGTAAACAATGTTTAGCTTTTCAGCCTGACTCCCTCAAGCCCAAGTCAGCTGACATGAGCCAAATCTAGGTGTTTTATTGCAGCATGGACATATTCTGAGTTGGATGACAGGGGCCAGAGAGAGGGATACAAGCAATGACTATGGCTACAGCGCCAGATCCTGCACAGCTTATTTTTGTGAGGCATCTTCATTGTCTTCTATGAGGGCATCAGGATGGTGTCTTTGATGCATTGTTAGCACAAAGTCACAGATGATATATATATACAGGCTATGTCTACACAAGAAGCCTCTGTCAACAGAGATCACTGATGAAAGGGGTTTCCGGGCAAAACCTCTGTTGGCAGACTGTGTCTACATATAAAAGTAGACTGGCCCTCTCTTGACAGAACAGCTAACCAGAAGCTCTGCAAACAGGCTGTACAGTGAACCAGAAGCCCTGTCTGTCAACAAAAGGCCCTTGAACGTCTACACAGCTGTTTTTTCAACAGAACACTGTTAAGGGAGGCATCATACCTGAACGCGGTGAGGTATAACGCTGCCGATGGATGTGCCAGGTTTTGTTGACAAACTGTCAACAAAGAGCATCTTGGGTGTAGACACTGCATGGGTTTTTCCTGACAAAAGCCCGGTTTTGCTAGGAAAAGCCTCTTATGCAGATGTAGCCATAGTTTATGTATATCTATATCTATATCTATATCTATATCTATATCTATAGCTGTTTCTTAACAGTGAAAAGAAGAAGAAAAAAGAATGAAATTTCTTCAGAAGTTCACAGTCAGCCCACTAAGTTCCAGAGGAATTGTGCATGGTGTAAGCTCATAATCACCACAGCAGGAGAGTATGTTTATCAGTGGGAGTCTACAGCTGTGTCTACACTTGCCCCCTTCTTCAAAGGGAGCATAGTAATCAGCCTGATCAGAGAATACTAATGAAGTGCTGCAATGAAAATGCAGCACTTCATTAGGCTAATTCTCCCCCATAGTAACTTGGAAGTGCCGGCATGCTGTGTAGCCATGTGCACTTTGAAGCGCTCGCACTACTTCAAAGCACCTTTACGCCCTAAAATTTTGTGACATAAAGGCACTTTGAAGTAGCATGTGCACTTCAAAGTGCCTGCGGCTACATGGCATGCTAGCACTTCAAAGTTTGACACTTTGAAGTTGCTGCGTGGAGAATTAGCCCAATGAAGAGCTGCGTTATCATCGCAGCGCTTCATTAGTATTCTCTGATCAGGCTGATCACCATGCCCACTTCGAAGAAGGGGGCAAGTAAAGACATAGCCTACTAGTATTAAACCATTTGAAGCTTTGGCTATGGCTAGACTGCAGGCTTCTGTTGACAAAACTCCTCTCAACAGAAGTTTGGTTGACAGAGTGCACATGCAGACGCAGGTCTCTCAGAAGAGATCTGCCAGTCGGGAGAGTTATATCAATAGCCCTGTATACCTCGTTCCACAAGGAAGGAGGGATGTATCAACAGAGGGGGTTTTTTCCTGACATTTGACTCTATGTGGATAGGCCTCATGTCAGAAAAGCCTCTCCTGACAGATCTGTCTGCAAAAGATATGCAAATATGTTGCACAATTTGCGTAACTTTTGCTGACAGTTCTTGGCAATCTAGACAAAACATTTGTGTTGTCACTTCTCCATCATATCTAGGTATACCTCTTTGTCCAGGGTATGTTCTTAGTGCTTCCTGAATTATGGCCTGATTTATTCTGTCTGTGGGCATGAGACCGTGAAGCCACTGAAATGAAGAGGATATTTTTCAGCAAAGAATCTAAATTATTTCTAAAAATCAAAGTGTAGAACATGCTGCAATGAAATGAGAGATGGTTGGACACCAGCAGCAAAGCTAGGGTAGGACTTTGATTGTAGGATGAGTCAAAATGCATCACTTTTATTGCCCAGAAGCAGTTCAGAAAGGATTCATTCATTAATGGGATGTCGAAAAGCTGATGATCTCATCATTCCAGCATGTTGTCTGATCTGTCTTCCCATCCCATGCCAGAGAGCAGGGAGAGGGGCAGCTTGTTGCCTGCTTCCTCCTTTATGCTAAGGCTTTGCCTAGCTGGATTTATTAGAGATGGTCCTGAGCCAAACAATTAAGATGCTGATCTGGATTTTAACTCAGTTTTACCAAAGAAAAAAAAGAGAATGCAGGGAGTTGGCAGCTGGTTAGTGCCGATTTCTCAGTAATATAGTGAGATGGATAGAGCAGAAGAATGGAGACCATCAGCAAAATGTGATATTGCCACAGATCAATGCAATGAGTCTCCTGAAGGTACTTAAAAGGGGATACAGGAGAAAGTACTGGGATCCTTCCCTTTAAGTGACCATGTGCAAGGGAGGGATAAAGAAAATGTTTCCTGATATTACTGACCTCACTCCCACAGATGTGTCAGTAACACAAAAGATGAGAAGCAGTCAAGTAGCACTTTAAAGACTAGCAAAATGGTTTATTAGGTGAGCTTTCGTGGGACAGACCCACTTCTTCAGACCATAGCCAGACCAGAACTGGTCTGGCTATGGTCTGAAGAAGTGGGTCTGTCCCACGAAAGCTCACCTAATAAACCATTTTGCTAGTCTTTAAAGTGCTACTTGACTGCTTTTTGTTTTGATAGTGTATAGACTAGCACGGCTTCCTCTCTGTTACAAAAGGTGAGGTTACTAACATTAAGTTTCTGAAGCTCTGAAAACTTTGTTGTTTTTGTATCTGGGGTCTTGGCTTAACTCAGCATATGGGTGAGGAAGCTGTGAAATTCAGATCCACAATCTGGTTGAAATTCCAAATTTTCACAAAGGCTTGGGGTCTTTGGACCCAAGATTTAGGTGTGTAT
The DNA here is from genome assembly GCF_033958435.1 of Carettochelys insculpta. Lineage (NCBI taxonomy): Eukaryota > Metazoa > Chordata > Testudines > Carettochelyidae > Carettochelys > Carettochelys insculpta. Next base: position 158,124,842 of record NC_134138.1, on the reverse strand, counting down.
CTGTCTCAGCTGAATTGCAGAGCAGAGGCTGAGAGTGAAAATAAGAGGTCTGGGTTGTGATAAAGGGAGGGTAACGTGGATTGTTTGGGAGTAAAGGGTGTAATGCAGCAAAAATCTGTGGTGGGGGGGGAGGTTTGATGGGATGTGATCAAAGTTGACCAGTATCTACCAGGTAAACATTCAGGAAAGGAAAGTGAGTTCATAGCCTCAGAAGATGGTAGGAAAAGCAGGAATAGACTGAAGCTAAGAAAGAGAATCTTTAGCTGAGACAGTAGGGCAAATATAATCATAACGTGAAATATAGGCTAGTGGAATACACTGACAAGGGAGGTAAAGAGGAGACAAGGCACAGATCACATAGGTAGGTAATAAGCGGTGTCAGACAAATGTCCTATTTTCTGTCACTCTTTATCAAACATTCTCCTTTCGCTGTTAGTTTTGTCTTTGTTGCCATTTCACAAAGTTTCTTTCCACTCTGTCTCTTTCCTTCCTCTCTGTCTCTCTATAGATATGTTCCATGGTTTTTATTTCTATTCACAGATGTTCTTTATATTTACTTTAAAACTTGCAAAGCTGGTTAGTTAATGGCTTACAAAATAATTTTGTATGTAGTTAAATAAAGGCCCACATGGTCCTCTCTGGCCCAGTAGGTCTGATTCTATTACTTTATTTCCTTTTACTGAAGAAGAAGGCTGTAGGTGAGATGGAAGAAAGGATAAGGTTTTTATTTGGCTGGAAGTTGGGTGTGTGAAAACATCTAAAACATGTTTGGAGAAATGCAGCCCCAGGGCACTGTTCCCTTGAGGTGTGCAGTGAGGATCTTCCATTCATTGTTCCATTACTTCATCTCCGGCTCCTGTAATTGGGGACGGGAGAGGAACAGTCACACCCATGCCCAGGAGGAGTTTGCCATTATTTCTGTAAAAATTATTTTCTTTCTGCAGGCCTAACAGTGAATAAATATCCCCAGTCTATTGAAGGGAGAAGATGACAAAAAATAAAGAAAATATGCGAAAATGTGCTGCAACAGGAGACCAGGGATTCTCAGAAGAGCTCTGGACCCCAGGGGAACCTCAGAAGGTGTACCTTATATCCCCACCTCACAGAGAACTGAAGTCTGGGTTTTTTCTTTGATTTATTTAGGGCCAGATTGTGAATCCCTGACTCCCATAGTCACAAGTAGCCACAGTTCCAATGACTTCCCTGGAGAACTTTACAACCTAACCTTTTTATCTTAAGGCCTGTGGGATATGTGTCATGTCCATGTGTAATGTACTCTGCACACTTATGGTACTACTGGATCCTACCATCTCGATTCCTTCCAAGTAGCACCTTATAGACCAGAGGTACCATGGCAATGGTGAAGCCCTAATCTAGATGACTAATGGATGCATATTCTATCAATTAACCAATTTACACTGATAACATCCTTACCTCTTGAAAAGTCACATTGCAATCAATAGAACATCTCATGGTGTTATGCACTCTTCAGCATGAGTAATGAGAGCAGTATTAGGTCCTATCTGATTCAGAATGAAAAACAATGCAAACACACAGTTACACAGTACCTCACTCAGTTCACGCCCACAGAAAGAATATTAACCTTTCCTTTGGTCCCACAGTTTTGAACATTTGTACCAGAATTAACAAGTTAAAAGAAATAGAATCGCATGCTTCAGGCCATCAGCTGGTCACCTGCACAGGAGTCAGGAAGGATTCTCCCCCTCCCCCCCGATTAAAATTGGTCACATTAATTATAGGGTTTTTTCCCCACCTCACCTTCCTCTGAAATATATGCATTGTCTACAGCTGGAGGCAGGATAGTAGACTTGACACACCTGTGGCCTAATGAAGTACAGCACATCCTATGGCCCTACATGCTTAGCTGCATGTTTCTTTCTCACATGCTCAGAGTTCACCTGATTTCTGCACTTGGGGACACAAAGAATGTTTCCTTCTGGTCAGACTTGCTGAGACATTGAGTGGCTGGTGGATTCACCATCCTCTGCAGCATCAAGCAGGGTTTATCAGCTGAGCTATTCTGGGGCTTGTCTCACACAGCCATTTCTTTTCAGTATAGGGACCTCAAGTACTGCTGCCATTTTGTCCTAGGTAAAAAACAGTGTCTTTGAGGACTACAAATTTTACAGGAGCATCGGCTCAGATTTGGATTTTAGAATTACATATTTAATTCAGGAAGATCTTTTTGGAGGAAAACATGAGTTGTGCTGTTTGTATTGTCATCTTTACTGTGTGACTCAAAGAGGATTTTCATATATTAGAATCAGACTTTGCAGCAATAATTAAAACATGGTTTGCTTTATCAATGACTCTCCCTGAAAGGGGATGATGGAGCTAAAGAGCAAAGAAGAGTGAATTTTGACCAAGTAGATTCTCCAACATCCTGGGGAATATCAGGGGTGTACAATTCTGCATATGTCAGAAACATATCATTTCAGAGCACTAAATGTGATTTTTAAGGGCTGGTGAGATGGCTGACTAATTTGTCTCCATGGGATAATTAGGACCCAATTTTTAAAGTTATGTAAGCACTGAAAGTTGACCAACACCTAGTGATATTTTCAAAGATGCCTTGTGCACAATTCTTCACTGAAATCATACAACTTTAAATATTTGGCCCTGAGGTACTCAAAAGAACAGAATAAGAGAAGACTATGATCATTCGGCCTCTACAATCTTCTTGATATAAAAAAAAGTGAATTTTTTTATTAGGGAAAGAAGATAGTTCATATTTGTGGTAATAGGGTACAGAGTCCTTAACTTCTAGATCACCGGTTTTGAATTTACCACTTTTAAGCAGTGATCAGAAGTAGTCACCTGTTGGTCGTTATCTGATCCATCTGATCTGAATTACTGGCCTTAATCCAGTTTTCACAACACAAAACTGCTTATCAATGTGACATGCAGTAATTGTCTGAAGGGTGCTGAGGACTGTCTTGGAATAGAAAGCGCTATCAGTGGATTCTGACTGAGGCCCATTGCTGGGCGGTGTGAGGATAAAGCTTACTCCCTGACTGTCCAGTCTGTGCCCTTTCTGTGGTAAAGCTCTGCCTTCAGGGATGCCTATTCAGCACTTTTCACCAACTTGCTAAGAATGGAGGACATTGGTCAAAGAAATATCTGTGGAAGCACATTGCATGCATACCATCAAACAGTTCCATGAGCAGCAGTATTATTTTGACTTTATTATGCTTCCTGTTTTCATTTTATTATGCCTCACTGCTTTATTAACAATGGAAAGATAGAACTACAGAAGTCCTCATGTTATCATGCCAACATTCAGTTTTGAAACTCACGTAAAACAAAACCTATGGTACGCATGGAAAACTCAATTATGAAACAAAAGGCATCCAGTATGAAATTAAGGTAGTACATTCCATGTTTTTATGTTCTGGTATTGTAGATTGTTACACGGGTTTTCGCTGATAAACCTCAAAAGCTCACATAGCCAAGAACAGCTCTAATGGAGTGAATCTCAAATTACTCACTTTGATCTGCTGAAACAAATTGGTTCATATACAGGCATTTGTTATTACATGTATTAAAAAACCTTTCTGCCAAATGGACTTATATACTGTTTGACTCTTTTTTTGGGGGGGAAGTATGGGAATGAAACTTAGGGGGCAGGATGGAAGAGAGAAAGAGGGTGGAGTTTTGTCCTACGCTTTTCAGCATCAGCCTAGATAGTACTGAGAAGATGTAACAGAAACAATATGCATACAAATGTGTTTGAGTTATACAGGCTTAAAGCTTTATTCCTTCCATTTTTTAATGTTTGACCATGTGTAGATGAAGAGTTCTAACCTGTTGGGCATTGCAAGATAGTATGCAAATAAGTCAGCCATTGACAAAGGACTACAGTAATTCACTTTTTTTGTTAATCAGTGTGTGATTATCATTCTGTTCTTTTGAACTCCGTCCAACTTGCTATTCTGTCTCAACTTCAAGCAGGTGTTTTGTTGTTTCCAGGCCGTGAACACAACCCTCTGCCTGAGTCTTTCATGTGTGCTGGCTGTGCAGATGAATTTTGCCTGCAAACACTCCTCAGGCAATGAACTGACTAGTGCAACATGCTCACAGCAATGCTAATCTAGCTCAGGGACATGCACTGCACATGAAAGACTACTTTTACCATAATTTTTAATTGATATATTTTGCCTACTGCAGGTTTCTTCCCCCACCCCCATTTTAGGGAGTGGGGGACATGGCAAATGAATTGGGATGAAGGGAAACTATAGTAGCTGGCGGATATAGAGGGTAAAGTATTCACCTTTGATTTAAAAGATTAGATCAATTGGAAAAGTAATAATCAGTAAATTGAAAAGCAGAGGCTATTATGGATTAGCACCGTGACTAGCATAACAAACAATGTCTGTTTATTTAAGGTTTCAGATATTGCATAATATGCAATAGCTGAGTCTGTCTTTGAGAAACTGGCCAAGATGAAAAATTCTAACCCTCAAATCCTAGTGTGCAGTTTTTGTAAAGTAATGTGATGTAGTGATATTCAGCTTAATGAATATCTATATAGTATCTTCTTTATAGTATCTATTTTACTGTACTTGATATATACTTATTTTATCTATTTTTAGAAGTTTCATTAGTTTTAGTGGCTTGGCTACTAAATCTTGCTGTTAACCTTCACTTGTTCAAAACTATTTTTGTTAAATTTATTTATTGTCAACCTTACCTATTAGAAAGCCTCTTTTAAACACATACAGAAAATTATGCACCAAATAAACAGTTCATTTTTGAAATGACACCTTTTGAATTCTTTTTGGCCTGGCAAAAGGATGACAAAAAACCTGAGACATCAACTCAAGGCTGATCAGTCTGCGTATTTTCCCCTGGCCTGCATGTTTTCCAACTCTTATATGTATCTATGAGGAAAACACCAGTCTGTAGGCTGAGTTCCCCGTGAATTGAATGCTTGGGTGGCCACCCAGGAAAGATTCAGGTTCCTCCCAGCTGATCAACAGAATACCCATAGTGCTCACAATTGACAGCATGTATTGCTACTGATGGTGCACATCACAAAATGTATTCTGCCCACGCATGGAAGAAGTTAGAGGGGACATTTTGTCTTGGGAGTCCTTTTGAGAGGCCCCTGTCTACACAAGCAGCATGCACTTTTGAAATGTGCACAGGCACTATTATGCTAATGACGAACTGCAGCACCTCATTAGCATCTGCCAAAGTGGCTCATTAACATCCACCTTTTGAAAGGTGGTGGCTAGTGTAGCCACAGCCTTAGGCAGTGTCTACACTTGCATTCCTTTTTCGAAAGAGGAATGCAAATGAGGGAAACTGAAAATGCAAATGAGAAACTGATTTACATATCTCATACTTCATTTGCATAATCTCTTTTTGGAAAGAGATTCTTACTAAAACAAAAAAAAATCAGCGTAGATGAGACCAGATCTGGCATATTGGAGAGAAGGCATGAAGCAGTGTGCACTGCTACACAACTTCCTCCTGGCTGGGGGAATGCAATGCTGGAAACTGCTCATGAAAGGATTTCCTTGCAGCTCCCATTGGCCAGATATTGGGCAATGAGAGAAGGGGAGGAAAGTGGGGAGTGTGGAGCTATTTAAGCAGTCCCCCGATTTCCTTCATTGCTAGCCCCTGCACTCTTTCCCTCTCCTGCATCCTTCACCCATCCAGCTGTCCCAGCCCTGCTGGCTCCTGTGCAAGGAGACTATTGGACCCTTACTTAAACTCAGTGTGGTTGGTTTAGGTTGGCTAGCCCCAGCACTAAAAGAAAAGGGAGGGTCCAAGAGTGTGGAAAGAGAATCTGCTGCTCTTGCATCCAGGCATCTAAAAGGCTTGCATACTCTGATGTTTTGCCCAGTGTCCAAATGGCATTCACGCTGAATAGCAAATAAGAGAGGTGATAGTTAGGACAACGCAGACAATGGGCCAAATTTCCTCAAAGCTTTCAAAATATTTGGCAGTGAAAACCACTGGAATACTGACAAAGGCCGTCTGAAACCAGTGAAAGAGATTGATGGTGATGAAGGAAATGAAGTAGAATTTCACAAAATTGCAGACGTCCTGCACACCGATAGTGGCCTTGACTACTACCTCCCAAAACACAACCATTGTGCCTGCCACTTGTTGAACCTAGTCTCATCCATGTATGTTGTACAAATTGAATCAAAAGCCACCTACAAAAAATGTCCAGGTCCAATTTTGCCAAATGCCAAGCACTGGGGAATAAAACTGAACAGTCAGGTACTGGAGCAGAAATGGTGGAAGCAAATTTCAAGCCACAGTTGATTCAACCAAACCAGACAAGATGGAACTCTGTCTTCATGACTGTGGAGAGATTTCTGTGCTTACTGATTGCCCAAGGAGAAGGGGCCATCAGAAATATCTTTGCAGCTCTCAAAATTAACATGTATGTAGCTTCTTTTTGCTTTCTACTGTTCTTTTTGTTAAAAAATATGTGATCATGGTGTATTTAACTTAATTAACAACATCTATTAACTATTCTACTGGCTAAATCCAGCCATCTTGGCAGAATGTGCTATGGTCGTGGGCCCAGTGGTGAAGGCACTAAATATTATCCAAGCAGAGACCAGCTCACAAATATTCCATAAACTATACAAGCTCGTTTCAAACCTGCAAAGGCTCAACACGTCCTCCGAGTTCTGCAGACCACTGCTAGATGTGCAATAGCATTTCAATAAGAAGCATTTGGGTGAAGTGTTTGATGATGCTGAGTTGATTGCAGCTGCCATCTTGCTGCCAAAGTTTAAGACTGCTTGGACTGAGGATGTTGCTGTGATTAGAAAAGGAGAGAGACTGGGTTAAAGCAGTACAGTCTGACCATACAAGCTCTCCTGTGCAATAGAACTGCAGCACATGGAAAGGTTTCAGTTTGATTGATTGTTGTTAGCTGAGAATGCTTTCTACCTAGTAGCTGTTATTTATATGTTACAATAAAACATGAATGTTTAGTTCTACACTGAAATGTTATGAGGGAAAGCACTTTTATCCTTGGACTGATTTAAAAAAGCCAACTAGATCTGATTCTCATTATCTGGCAGCACAATTTTTCTGTAACATTATTTATTTATTTCATAACTAACCCAGTTTTTATATTAATTCTCAATCATTTATTTTCCAGCACAGGTCTTGACAACATCAGACAACAGATGGAGCCACTACTAGGCCCTTTGGAGCAACAGAATGGCTCCTCTGACAAAGGGGACTTTGCTTTAACGAAGTTCTCTTGCGTATGTGAAACTACCAGGCACCTTGATGGCTATTTAGCCTGCTGAGCAGACACAATGGATCTGCTGTGGTCCTTCTCTACAATCAATGAGGTATCCTTCAGGGCCAACACACTTCTGCCTGGCTCAGCTGCCATGCTTCAAGGTTGCTGTATTTATTTCTTGTCTTAGGAGAACAAAGTTTAACCCTGATAATTTTGAAAATCAACTGCTTCTGAGGTTGAACAAATGTTTTTTTGTGATTAATCATTACAATGCTAAAATGCTAAAAAAATACATTTACTTGTGAATGCGGACAACATAAACACATTTCTACAATTTAATTCACTTCTATGAGCTCAGAGTGAGATCAGCCCTGAGTACTCTCAAAAATCTCACTTCCAATTCTTTGACAGACATCTGAAGTCTTTCTTTGGAATTTTAAACTTTAATCTAGGTCCTATTTATTGTTTACTCAAAGAGAACTTCAGACACATCCTGGGGAAAGTATGGATATAAACGAGTGAATAAGCTCCATTCTGGCAAGATTATTAAGATAGCAAATTGTTTCAGAGTTTTGTTAGACGTTATAATTTTCAGTCTATAATACTACCAAATTATCCACCATGACTCAAGGTAACACCCACTTCAATTATTTTGCCTATAAGCTGACTAAAAGAGAACTGCATAACAAAAAAATGTAAAAAATTAGTGCTGTTGCAACTTTAGCTTGCAAAGATGAGGATTCAACTCATCTCAGAAACATTCAGACTGCATGTTGAACCTCTTTAGTCTGGCACCATCGGTGGTCTGGCATGACTTTAGCTGCCTGGATGTCCACTTCTCATCAATGGCCATGTTTCCTGCAGTTCAGTAAAGTTTATTTATAGCCAACAGTTCTAGCTCTCAGTGTTCTGTGATGTTATTTAGCTCTAATTTACCCCAATGTCTTCTAAGAGCCCAGTAAGTCGTGGAAGTGTTGGTAATGCAGCTAGACAATATTGACCTCCTGTGGTTTGGCAAATTCTCTGGTTTGGGTACCAGTCAGGTTCTAAGGATGCTGGACTCAAGAGGTTCAACTTGCAATATTATACAAATTCCCAATGAAATGGATTATACTAACAGTTCATTCACGTTATACTAATACCCTTCCCTAAAAGTTACCTTGGCCTCAACTAAAGCTGGTCACAATTCAATTCTCCCAAGCTGTGGGCTTTCGTAGAGGGAGTATGAGCCAAACAACTAAAGAAGATTTGCAAGCTCATGCAATTATGACATCCCAGCGTGCGTGCCAGCCAGTGCCGTACACACTGGTATGAAAATGTTTGAAGCATATCTGGTGCCTTTGTGGTACAGTTTGTAACAAGACTGAAAGATGATAGAGGATCTTTTTGTACCGACATGTGTTAGAGTCATACTAGGGAAAACAGACAATATTTCCACAACAATGTGCTGTTGTGAAGGCCAGGATTGAAGTCCACTAAAATTAGTTGCAAACAGAATTCCCTTGAAGAAGATTTCAGTCTATTGGTTTGAGTCCATGTTTGTGTACAGCCTAGCACAACAGGCCCCTGTGATGTATCTGGAGTCCTCTAGGCTGTATTGAAATACAGCAACAAAAAACAACAATAATAATTATAGCAATAAAATATGCTAATATAATTGACAGATCTTTAACGTTGCTACATCAAGTTAAATGGAAAAAGGTAGAAGGAAGAGTTTTTTTATATACAGATTATTTTTAAAAATACCTAAAATAGATTTCCCATTCTTCTGTACATTATTTGCTATGCATGAGCCAAAAAATAGCCATTGTAAATTGGCTTCATATTAAATATTTTACACAGTTCAGTACCAATATATGAGTTTTCGGTTATCCCTCAATGTACTACCCTGGGTAATATACACTTCTATTAACCATGATGAAAATTGTGCAGGTAAGCATCCTAGGAATTGTGATACAAAAATACTTATGTTCATTATGGCCCATAGGACTATTACCAGATATACATTGTGGGCATCATTCAATGACCTCTATAATAGTTCACTTGTCAAGCACCTGTGATATTTTGTGTGTTGTTTAATAGTTTATTGCAAAATGAAGCCATATGAGATCAGTCATTTTACTAACTATTTTGCATGACTTCTTCAAACCTTGCAGCATTTGGACAGCATACAGCGTGTGACAAATGGAAATCTCTTAAATATCTGCCCTAAAACAAGATAAGAGTTCATTGTAAAATATTAATAAAATATTAATACATGTATTAATAAGGCATTCACACCAAATTCATTTAGTAAAAATTAAGAATCAGCATTAATTGTGCAATAGCTACTAATAAGATTCTCCCCAACAACGGAGAGCATCACTGGGGAGAAAAAGCACTGGCATATTTAGATTGAATGTGTTTTGTAGACTCCCTAGTTTGCAACTCTTCAACTGCCGAGAATTAGTCGGACTCTATAAAATAAAGTTCGTCTACAAGGCTGATTATTCTATTTGCTATATATGGCTAAGTCTTGCTAAGAAACAGTCACACACCATAAGTAAAAAGAAGAATGTGTTTAATGCATCTCTTTCAGGCTAGCCAAAGCTAGAGTTTTATTTTGCCTCTAAACGTCTACAAGTAGAAAACGGCATGCAGTTTGACCTCTTTGATTGTGTTTTGAGGTTATTATTGTACGCTGCTGTCAGCTCTTTAATTAATCTTGCAAGGTTCATAATATCATAGGGACAGAAACAATTGCATAAACATAAAGGCCCTGTTCAGACAGCCACACGGGAAACAGTGAAATAGCGTGAAAGAGCGCATTTCTAAAATTTCCTTATTGACTGTTTAGTAAATAAATCATATGTTTTAATTGCTCTGTCAGAAAGATCCTTCACTGAGCAAAAGGTGACTGGAGCTGAATATGGGAACACCACAGGACAGCTGTTTGGTCTGGCAAAGGGCTCTGTGCACTTGTACTATATATCCACAGCGACCTTTCAGATTCCATGTACATAGTAACAATTAAAAGTACACAATGACTTGACAATGTTCACTGTGACAGACTGCAGGTTGGCTGCTTCCCATAACAGCCTCCCAGGCAGAGAGGAACAAAGAACCAGGGCCCATCTGTACGACACTCTGAATGCCTCATGTTCCAAAGAGCGCTCTTTGTTTCTCCAAACGCCCCAGGAAGCTCTTCAACAAACAAAACGCAGAGGTCCAGAGGAGCCAGTCATGACATTAATATGATAATGAATTCCAGATTACTCTGACAGACGTGACAAAGAAATAGATTTTTTTGATAATAAGTTATTGGGTTGATTAGACAGAATTTGTTTGACTCTCTACTGATCATTGTGGATATTTTGAACTGTCAACAAACCCACACATGATATTATTTCCCTTATCATCTTTTTCTTCTTCTGTCATGTGTCAACAAATCTAGCCTATATCAGAGTTTTAACTTTTCTTTGGTGATACTGCAAATTCTGCTTCCTAACTGGTAGGTTACTGCAAACAACAGTTGAAATAACAACAATGGGATAGTTCGGAACAAAGGAAAATTGCTAGTAATTACTGACGCTTCCAAAGCAAATTAGCAATTCATTCAGATATATGACCTTGCTTTTCACTTAATGTTTCCTTCGAAGAAGTAGCTCAGAATGATTTGTAAGATTACTTCCCAGTCAGCCTGACCTATAAAAATACCCCTTCCTTTTTTGGCCAATCAGGAGAAATCTGTTCCTAATTAAAATTGTATTTACAGTAGATGGCTGCCAACATGAGAATAAATGCCTTTAGGGGTGCTATAATTATTTTCAAATAAAATTTTAGCATCCTGTATATTGTATTAAAAAATTATACAAAAGAAGAAAGATTTTCAAAGATGCTGGACACTCACAGCTCAGGACTTCTGGAAAATCAGACGCTATACATTTAGCTATTGTCATGAATTTCACTGTAACTATTGCGTGTATTTTGTGGGTTCCCTGAAAAATAACTTGCAGGGAAATAAGCTTTTAAAACACTACAGAAGTTTGATTTCAATGACCAAAAACATGTAATTTAAGCATAGGTACTGTACATGGACTGAGGTCAGCTTCGTGTCACACAAAGTACCAAAATAGGGTGGCACTAGCCATCTGTAGTTAACAGCTATTATATAAACATAATGGAATGTGTCTTGTATTCTGAGTGATGGAAAAAAATGAGTCATTAGCCACCAGGGAATGCCTTATTCCCCCCACAGTTTTCCAGCTGCAATCCAAGTGTGTTGAAATAAAAACTTAGCACACTTAACAAGGAGTTTGATAGAGTGTTAACAATCCTCAGCTTCACGTTGAGCTGTTAACTAACAAAGTAGTCATTAACTGCTGGTAATGAGTGCGTTTCTTGGGATTATTGCTTAATTATAAACTTGATAGAGGGGGTCCTGCCTTCTGACTTGGGGACCTATTTTCCATTGCAGTTTTTTCAAGTACAAACTTATTTTCTTTAATATACCCCATCATTTATAAACCATTATAAATTAGAGCAGAAATATCACCTTTAAAATCAGTTGTTTGCACACTTCACAATTATGTTGGAGCCATAACTGCCCTGGATTCACCTCAGACAGTTAACTAACAAAGCAGACTATTAGTAACAAATGATTTCTCAGGGAATGCTACTTTCTTGTAAAATAAAATAGGCAGCTCTGAAAAGGTAATTCTGCATCCTGAGTGACTGGAGATAGCCTTGAATGCTAAGGACCATTTCATTTTATTACTATCACACTTCTAACCCTGGAAATATTGTGAAATCAGTGTAAGACAGCTATAATTTTTTGTTTATTATTCTTTCAGAAGAAAACACATATTCTTTATAGCATATACAAATTCCTCAGTTGCCAAGGCCTTCTAAGTTCCCTCACAATTGACCCTTACTGTGTTTTAATTATCATATGAGATATTGCCAAATATTTCTAATAACCATCTTTAGATAAACACAAAAAGTTACTAAAGGTGCCCAGGGATTTTTGTCCCCATGCTGATATATTTGTGAATAAGACATATATGTGCAAACTATATTATTCCACAAATGAAGATAAGGAGCAGATCTTCAGAGCTGTAAACTATCATAGCTCCAGCTTCAAAAATACAAGGGCAGAGAATCCACATGGGTGATTTTCTTACTTCTTCTCCTGACCATCGTTTCTGCACATTGTCCAAATATTAGGTTGAACCTCTCTCATCTGTCACCCTCAGGATCTGACCAGTGCCAAATAAGAGAATTTGCGTAACCATGGTAGGTCAATATTGTCTATCACAGTGCCAACTCTTCCACTGCTTACTGGGATCTCAGAAGACATTAAGGAGCAAATTAAAGCTAAATAACAGCACAGAAAATGGGCACCCAGTACTGGTGGCTGTAAACAAATTTTAGGAGACCACAGGAACTTGGCCACACCCATGGCAAGTGTTCAGCTAACTAAAATCATTCTGTATTAGATGTTGCCAAATGAGAGAGTTCCGAACTAGAGAGGTTCAAACTGTAACAATTTCGCCCTTTATATCTACAAGTTCCATTACAGAAACCACTAAATAGCTGATATTTTTTCTAGTATATATGAAAGGTATTCTTCTTTAATAAGAAATAATGGATGCCACATAAGCCACAAAATTTTTAATAGCCATCTTCATTGGAACTTTAACATTTTCTGATAGTCTGTGTCTACACTTGGCTATAATTTTGAAAGGGCCATGCTAATGGCCAAATCAGAGAATACTAATGAGGTGGTGAAATGAATATTCAGCACCTCATTAGCATGCTGCTGGCCATGACACTTCAAAAGTGCCATGCTTCAATTGCACACAGCTCGTCTACATGGGATCCTTTTCAAAAGGCGAAATCCCCTTATTCCTATCTCTAACTCAATTTAATTTATGTTAAATGTAATGTTCTTCTATCGCACAGAAGTCAGTTTGATAGGAATATGGGGATTTTGATGTTTGCGGGGTCCTTTTGAAAAGGGCCCCATGTAGACAAGCTGCGCGCAATCGAAATGTAGCACTTTTGAAGTGCTGCAGCCGGCAGCCTGCTAATGAGGTGCTGAATATTCATTTCAGCACCTCATTAGTATTCTCCGATTTGGCCATTAGCATGACCCTTTCGAAATTATGGTCAAGTGTAGATATGGCCATAGAGAAAAAACTGTGAGGAAAAATATTTTATCCCTTAAAATTGAATTCTATGGTTCTATGATAGCTCTTTGGATGTTTACTTGTCCTCAAAATAGTGCTCCAACTGTCTGGGAGTTTTTAGATCACTAAAATATTAATTGAGCCTTTTAATATTAAACATATAAACTGCTAACACCATTGATTTTTCAATCTGTTTTCTTTAGGTATGAAAAGAAGAAAAAAAAGTGTTCTTCAGAGAAGCCACTAAATTAATCACATTTGGGAAAGAATGTTTTATAAGTTTACATATGTGCCAAAAATAAACAATACTACTACTTATCTATTATTTTTCAAATTAACTTCTGAGCAATAAAAGAACTTTGCATTTAACATAAATTAAATTGAGTTGCTAGAGATATAAAACTGCTCAGAGTTTATAAATAAACACCTGATAAAAGACTGTTGAAATCATGAATTTTCTGTGCAGGTTGTTAATTCAAGTTTTTAGGTTCTGCGTTTGTTTTCAAATCATTGTTTCTAAGCATAGAGGAGCAAGTGGTGGGGAATATTGTTTCCCCATGATTGAAAAGAGACAAGAATCTTTGCATGTTTAAATCTGCTTCATTCAGAAACTCAGACTACAATCTGTATGGTAGCATGTTGGCAGATCTCAGCAGAAAGCCTGCAGCTATTCCCTAAACCCTCATTTGTAGACATCACTCTGGCAATGGAACAATGTAGCAGATTATCATTCTTGGGATTATGATATTACATTTAGAGAAAACACCAAAAGATTTACATATATTCCATATACATTTCCTTATTATATTTTATGTGTGGAATAGGCCTTCATTCATTTCTATTTTAAAATATTCTGTTGTGAAAAGGTGGTATAATTTGCATCATACAATTTTTCTTCCAAAAATAAAGTGTGCCACTCTCAGCTTGGTAGTTTTGGCATAGCTATTTATTTAGGGCAAATTCAACTATGTTTTGCTCAGCCAAGCTGAACAGTAAGCCAATGCGTCAACTCCACCCCATTATACTCTGTTAGGCTGTGTCTACACTTGCATTCCTCTTTCGAAGGAGGCATGCAAATGAGGGAAATCTAAAATGAGGTGCAGATTTACATCTCTGGAGCCTCACTTGCATATTCTTCTTTAGAAAGAGCTTCTTTCAAAAGAAGAAAAGCAGTGTAGACACTGCTCTTTGGAAAGTGAACCCCATCTTCAAAAGAATCCTTCTTCCCTTTCTTTATGGGAAGAAGGATTCTTTTGAAGATGGGGTTTACTTTCCAAAGAGCAGTGTCTGCACTGCTTTTCTTCTTTTGAAAGAAACATATGCAAATGAGGCACCAGATATGTAAATCTGTACCTCATTTGCATTTTGATTTCCCTCATTTGCATGCCTCTTTCAAAAGAGGAATGCAAGTGTGGACACAGCCTTGCTGGCAAAGTGACTTGGGATTTGGCTTTGATGACAAGTGAAGCCACTGCTACCTGATACTTCCTCACTGCAAGAAAGTGGTTGGGGCAGAGATCATGAAACCGTGGCTGTGCCATTCCACTTTCTGGCCATTCACGGGTGAAGAACTGAACTGCACAATCTCAAGGACTACAGTAACTTGCTTTTCCCTGAACAGTGGCCTGGAAGCAAAATAGTAGCAAATAGAGAACTGTTTGTCTTTGGGTAGGTCTATACAGCAAAGTTATTTCAAAATAACACCCATTATTTTGAAATAACTATCCCTGCATCTACACAACATAACTGCTATTTCAAATTTTCAAAATAGTGGCTGGTTATTTGGAAAATCATAAACCTCATTCTATGAGGAATAGCACCTATTTTAAAATAGCTGTTTTGAAATATATGCTGTTAAGAGAGGGGCTATGTCTATTCTGGTCCCTCCCTTTTGAAAGGTGCATGCAAACACAGTGGATCAAAAATGCAAATAAGACATTAATTTGCATATTCAATGTATCATTTGTATGCTGACAGCTGCTTGCCGTTCCAGAAGAGCCGCTTTCAAATTGCAGAACAGCTGTATAGACAGAGTTCCTTCGAAAGGAAGCCCTGCTTTAGAAAGCACCCTTCTTCCTGAAAAAAAGAAGCCAGGGATTAGCGCCTATTTTAAAATAAACCATACTGTGTCCAATATCTGTATTTTGAAATAGGCTCTAATCCCATGTCTATCCTAGCAAGTTCTTTTGGAAAACCAGGCCCTTTTTGAAAAGAACACATGGAGCATACACACACAAAATTCACTTGTTGGATCCAAAATTGAAAGAACACAGCTCTTCTTCTGGAAGCCATCTTCTGCTCCTGGATCAGGAAGGATGCCTCCTTTCGAAAGCTTCTTTTGAAAAAAAAGTGTATGTAGACACTCCATGGGCCCTTTTTTCAAAAGAGCAGTCCTCAAGGCACTGGATTTTTCCATCCCTGGCCCATTCGTTTGAAAGAGCAGGGGCTGTGTGGATGCTCCCTATCAAAAAAAAGCAGACTGAACTTTCAATCCACTTTTTTGTGTGTGGACATGCTCTTTTAAAAAGTTTTTTTCAGAAGAGATCTTCCAGAAGAATATCTTCCAAAAGATCGTTGTAC
Organism: Carettochelys insculpta; assembly: GCF_033958435.1. NCBI lineage: Eukaryota > Metazoa > Chordata > Testudines > Carettochelyidae > Carettochelys > Carettochelys insculpta. The sequence continues at coordinate 158,108,849 of NC_134138.1, read as the reverse complement.
TGTAAGGCCGTTTGTACACAGGCCACTTTCTTCAAAAGTGGCATGGTAATACACAGCCTGAAATATGCTAAGGAGGCATGGATGCAAATTCCCCATGCCTCATTAACATACGGTCACATCATTTGGAGTCTGGAAGACCGTTCTTCTGGACTCCACAATGCAGTGTAGAAGAGCCGCCCCCAGGGAGCTTCCGGAAGGAAGTCCTTCTTCCAAGGCCACTTCTTCCCGAAAATTTTTGGGAACAAGGGGCCTCCGGAAGAAGGACTTCCTTCCGAAAGACCCCCCCCCCGGGAGCCGAGCTTCTAAACAGCATTAGGGAGTCTGGAAGAACGGTCTTCCAGACTCCAAATGATGTGACCGTATACTAATGAGACATGGGGAATTTGCATCCATGCCTCATTAGCATATTTCGGGCCATGTATTACCATGCCACTTTCGAAGAAAGTGGCCTGTGTACAAACGGCCTAAATGTGGCCTATGTGCGTAAACACTGTATTTTGAAATAGCTAAGTGCTATTTTGAAATGCATTTGGTGTGTAGCAGCATCATTTGAAAATAAGCTTTTACTAAATGGCTCTTTGCTTATTTCGAAATACAGCTGCTGTGTAGACATACCTTTAGAAGGATGTCTCCAAAAAGCAATTAATTGCATCCCTCTAACCTGCACCCCTGCTCTCCAAAAAAAAAAAAAAAAACCACCACAGCTGAACAACAGAGAAAAAGAAGCTTTTAGAAGTAAAAAGACATAACTAAAGGTTAAATCTGAGTGAAGAAAATACAAAGGAATGTAAACTCTGACAAGACAAATCTAAAAGTATAATTAGGTGGACCAAAAAATGATTTGAAAAGCTTTTTTAAGTCTATCAGGAGGAGGAAGCCTGCTAAATAATCTCTGGGGCCAGTGGATAATTCAGACACAGAGGAAGGAAAAGACCACTGTATAAAAGCTAAATGTGTCAGTCTTCACTGTAGAGGATGTGAGGAAGAGTCCTGTACATGAGCCACTATTTTAGGAAACAAATTTAAGGAAATGTCTCGGACTGAAGTGGTGACAGAGAATGTTTTGTAATAAGTTGATAAAATAAAGCCTAATAAATCACCAGGACCACATGACATTCGTCCAAGACTTCTAAAGGAATTGAAACATAAAATTGAAAAACAGCGCTATGTAATCTTACTTAAATCATCTTGTGCACCAGATGACTGGAGGATAGCTATTGTTACTTTTTAAAGGCTCCAGAGGTAATACTGACAGTTACAGACCTGTAAGCCTAATTTCAATAAGAGGCAAATTGTTTCAAACTATGGTAAAGAACAAAATTAACAGAAACATGATTTGTGGACGAAGAATCAACAAAGATCTTGTAAAGGGAAATCATGCCTCACAAATCTACTAGAATTCTTCCAGGGGATCAGTGATGATTCAGTGTTCTCAGACTTTCAGAAATATTTCAATAAGTTTTCCTGACCAAAGGTTTTTAAGCAAACTAGCCATCTGGCTCTGGTAACTCTCAGAAGTCAGATGCTGTGACAGAAGGAGCATTACTTTGGCATGTTATGACCATTCTTATGATTTAATAACTTCCAAGAATTCTCTGGAGTCCATGGACCTTATACACACTTCTTTTTGGCGATGTCTATATTAGTCTCTTCCTTTTGGAAGGGGCATGATAATGAATGAGTTGAGAATATGCTAATGAGGCACTTCCATGAATATGCAGTGCCTCATTAGCATAATGGCCTCCACCAGTGATTCGAAAGTGCCACTTTCGAATCGTGCACTGTCCGTGTAGATGGGGGCCTTTCAAAAGGACCCCTGGATTTCAAAAGCCCCTTCTTCCTATTTGGTTTTGGGAAGAAGGGTCTTTCAAAATCTGGGGGTCCTTTTGAAAGGCCTCCATCTACACAAGTGGTGCCCAATTTGAAAGCAGCACTTTAGGATCATGCGCAGCCACCGTTATGCTAATGAGGTGCTGTGTATTCATGGCAGCGCCTCATTAGCATATTCACTCTCTCATTACTATGTCCCTTCCAAAAGAAGGGGGGTAGTATATATGCGGCCTTTCAGGACCCTACCGAAAAACACAATCTAATTCTTAGGAGCACCCAAAAGAGAAAAGAAGATTCCCAGCAGTGAGCCTAATCTAGAGTCATTTGAATTCAGTTGAAAGACTTCCATTGATGTCAGTGAGTTCTGAGTGAGGCTCACAACACAGAAGGACTGCAAGGCTACATCCAGACTGCAGTGTCCAAACAACGTTTGCTTTTCCAAGGCCACTGCTGGAAAAGTGGAAGCACTCTGCCCACATCCCTTGTATACCTTGTGCCATGAGGCAGAAGGGATTTCTCAGCAGAGGGGCTTTTCCTGACATTTGGGCCTTTGTGGACAGGCCAAATGTCAGAAAAGCCTCTCATGACAGAACTATCAGCAAAAGATATACAAATTACACTCCACAATTTGTGTATCTTTTGCCAACAGTTCTCCACAGTTTAGACACAGCCAAAGTGAAAGAAAGAAAGGCCAATAACAATGTATAAAAAATATGCATCAGAGGCCTGGTCTTCACTACAAAGTGAGGTGACATATACCGCGTTGGAACAAATTTTTAATGTGCTCATCCACACTACAAAGCCCCTTCCACCAACCTAACAGGCTTTTAAAATTGACTCCAGTACTCCACCTCTATGAGAGTTGTAGTACGTAAGTTGACATTAACACGCTGACTTATGGGTAGCATAGACACATCACTATGTAATTCAAATAGTTTTGCCTCCAGGAGGTGTCCCTAAATGCCCTGCTGTGACCACTCTGTAGAGCACTTTCACTTCACTGCACTTCAGCCAAGTAGAGAGGAAAAGCCCTGAGAACTTTGGAACGTCCATTTCCTGACAGATCAATGCGAACAGCTCTCCAGCACAGCTGCTTAGGCATGTCCAGGGCCATAAATGTGCTCCAGCACAGAGCATACAGAAAAAACGAATGTGATTGCTGTGTAGGAGAAGAGTCTGTGCAGCCAACATGCTGAATCAGCAGAAGGAACCTTTACATCTATGCCAAAATCTCATAGGGAATGGGAGAGAAGGGCTACTCCAGGGACACACAGCACGCTTAGAAAATAAGGTGCGAAAATGGTTGTTTGCCATTGATTTCAGGGAGGCAAGTACCTCAGGGAAGGCTGACAGCCTATATTCATAACCATCTGAGAAAATGCTTTTGTCCCAATAGACCTTGAGAACCTAACCCAAAATTCCAGTCAGCTGCAGGAACTGTGGGATAACTGCTGCCGGTGCTTTGCTCTGTGGGCCAATGCAAGCCTTGATGGTGAGGGTACACTCTGCTGACCAAATGGACATAGTGAGGTCAAATCAAAATCAATCAAATCAATTCAGGATCAAATTAGTTATATTGGAGGCTTCATGTCAGCTTTAAAAAAACAGAGTTAATTTTTGATTGCAGACATACTCTGAATGTAGCTGAATGATTAGATCCAGAAGGAAAAGATCCCAATGGGGGACTTGTTCCCCTGGGGACTCTAGTGAAGACATTGGTTCAAATAAAGGACAACCAAATAGCAGCTGTGACAACATGTAAGTGCATTGCAATGTGAGTGTGAAATAGTGAAGTTTATTCTTGGAGCTTTATGAATATTCTGTAGCTACAAACACAATAGCAAAACGCCATTCTCTTATGAGAGGTAAAGCATCCTAACTACCATCCACTCTGCTGCAAACAGGAAGATCTAGAGCAAAATAAATCGGAACATATGGCTCAAACATTCCTGCCTTCCAAAGCTCATGGATCTAGAGCAGCACAGTGAAGCCTCAGGATCTGGCCTTCTCTTTCCTAAAGCCCATAAATACTGTTGCTCTGTATATTATATTTGAAATTTTGGAGCAGTGGCCATTTCCCTTCCTGAAAAACTTTGTCAGATTTTGGGATGAGCCTAAGAACTTCTGAAGATTTCAACAGCAAACCAAAGAAAGAGATCTACCTCAGAATAAGCACAGACCTCCCAACAAGGACTCTTAGCCATCACATGGAAAGCCTCCCTTCAAGTCCCTATAGTGTCTTATTCAGAGCAGTAACTTGATGTGTGTTTTTCATGTCACAGGTAAGTGCCCTTACCACTGGGCTACTGGCAAGCTGAGCATCTTTGTTGTCTCACGTTGCAGCTATTTCACTTGATGTAAGGGCTTAAACGTTCATTGGATAAGACAAGAAAATGGCTTCTCTAATTCTACGGTTAAAGCCAGTTACCTAGAGGCAGATTCAAGACTTTCCTCTAAATTAGGCTGAGCAGCAACTTGACCCCAGGCCTCTAACATGACAAGGGAGTATTCTAACCACAAAGCTGTTGGCCACTCTTCTCTCTCATTTAGAAATAAAAAAAATCCATTTTGGACCTGAAAAATGTTTGCTAGCACCAGATTTAATTGAACTTTTATGTCCCCACAAAAGTTTCATTTGAAACAAAACAGCCTTATCATGATCAAGAAATCTGCAACCAGCTTTTTTCTGCGCATAGCCTGACCTGTAATAAAGGATATACAGCCCTTCCTGATTAAACTATTTACTCTATTGGCTATATCTAGTGGCTGTGTCAGTCAGTAAGAGTATTTCCATTGATTTTAGTGGCCTTTATACTGGAGACTTTTTGTACGTGGATGAAAAATGTTATTTTTTCTTTATGGCTTTTCAGGAGAAGAAGTTTATTTTAAAAAGCTAGGACATTTTTTTAAATGCAGAAGAAGGATTAATAAATCAAAAAAGAAAGAGATTTCTATATTTGTATAGCAACTGTCCTTCAATTTGACAGAGCCCTTTTGAATTCAGAAATAGTATCCCTACATATAGTTTATCTGAAATCATTAATTAATGCAGCTGTACCAGAACAGTTAATTTATTGTTCAAACACATTGGCTATATCTACACAAGAGGGTTTTTCTAATGAAATGGGTTTTTTGTCAGAAAAACCTGCAGAGCATCTACATGCAAAATGCACTTTGTTGGCAGTTTGTTGACAAAACCCAGCACATCTGCCAGCAGTTTTATACCTCTCCCCATTCAGGTATAACACCTCTCTCAACAGCGTTCTATTGAGAAATCAGCCATGTAGATGCTCCAGAGCCCTTTTTTCGACAGACAGGGCTTCTGGTTCACCAGCTAGCCCTGTTTGCAGAGTTTCCAGCTGCCCATTCATTTGAGAGGGGGCAGGATAATCAAGCTGCTCTGTCGACTGAGCAGCTCACTCTTTCAATCTGCTTTTGTGCTCAGGCGCAATCCGTTGATGGAAGTTTTGCCAAGAAATCACTTCCAACAGTCATTTCTGTTGATGTATGCTTCCTGTGTAGAGAAAGCCATTATGTTTGTCACCTTTAATTCAAAGTACCAAAGAAATAATCAAAAATGTTTTGTTCTTTAAAAGTTATGTTCCACAGTAGACCTAGCTGCAAATGCAATGACAATGCAAAGTGCAAATTGAACCTCTCTAGCCTGCCACTGTCATCAGTAATCCAGCATGATTTTAGTTAGCTAGATAATCACTTAGCATCAGTGTGGCCAAGTTTCCCATGATCCCCTGAAGTTTGTTTACAACCACCAGACATGGCTGACAGTGTTCTGCGATGTTATTTAGCTACAATTTACTCCTAAATGTCTTCTAAGAGCCCAGTAAGTTGGAAGTGTGGGTAATGCTGCTAGACAATGTTGACCTCCTGTGGTCTGGCAAATTTTCTCATTTGGCACTGGTCAGGTCCCTTGGGTGCCAGGCTACAGAGGTGCAGCCAGTACCCTAATAATAAGCTAAAATGAAGGCAGTACAAGAAAAAGCTTCTTCTGAATCTTTCAGAGCTCATACCAGATATTGCTAAAATATCTATTCTTTTGAAATAAAGATGTATATATCTTTCAAATACTGAAGGAGTAAGAACAAGCTGTTATCATTAATTGTGTTTATATTCTGAGACTCCTCAATTCAGCAGAATTCAAAGAAAGCAATACCATGTTTTACACATAATACGTGTTAATCTGCTGAAAAGATTAACTAAAACCCATGGTCTACCACATGACAATGATCTTTGAAAAAGTACAGCTCTTAGATTTACCATATTACCATATTAACAGTAATGCTGTTTTCCTAAAACAGTCTATTAATAGATTAAGGGCTGTGGAGAGGAAAGAAATCACATTGTTTGTCATCTGTGCATTCAGATCTTTGCGAAAGTGACTTCCAAAATTACTACTTCTCTCTTCTCTGTAATGATATTGTACAGTGCCTTTTGGCTCTAGCACAATGCGTTATGCATCAGTGTTTAAGAGCATATTGTGCACCGTTATTGGCCTCTCTCTAGAGGACTACAAACTGCATTAGTCTGAATTACCAAATCAAAACTTTATGTGCAGCAGTTCCCCCACAAGGGCTTTAGCATTTTTATGTCATAATCCCTCTATTATCCCCCTCCTCACATGCTTTATAACCATTAAGTTATTGAAAAATTCTCAACAGATGTCATCTTAAGATGAATGTTGCTGTGCTGACTGGTATCAAGGCTGGAATCTGGATATTGCTCAACTTTACTAAAAATGTCAGGGAGAGAATAGTCAGCTATAAAAATACAAGATATGCCAGCAATGGTTGTTTTCATGTCAACATCAACATGATTTGTAATGTTTGCAATTTTCACTGCTAGAAGATGCAGTTTTCATTTGATGCGTTGGCAGTAATGGCCCAAGATATGTAGCAAGATAAAGAAGGGGCATTGAAGATTTCCCCCATCTTTTAAGATAAAAGCAGATTAGAAGTGCTTTAATCTGATTGAACACTAAAATTTTACCCTTCGGCATATACTGTTTACATTAATAGATTTGCTAAAATATAGTAGTTTCATATATAGTTATACTAGATATTGAATTTGAAGAATGATTTTGGGCATCCACGGCATTGAAATAACAATACAAGAAAGTTCTTTCAGAAAATCAGGCCCTTTTTTGAAAGAACGTGGGGAGCATTTGCACACAAAATGTGCTTTTTCGATCCAAAATTGAAAAAATGCGGCTCTTCTTCCGGAAGCCCTCTTCCACTTCTGGATCAGGAAAAGCGCCCTCTTTCAAAAGCTTCTTTTGAAAAAAAAAAACAAAACATTTAGGTGCTCTGAGGTCCCTTTTTTCAAAAGAGCAGTCCTCATGGCACTGGATTTTTCAATCCCTGGCCCGTTCTTTTGAAAGAGCTGTGTGGACACCCTTTTTCAAAAGAAGATCTTCCCAGGCCTCATTAGGATATGGGCACATGATTGGGAGTCTGGAAGAAGCTCTTCTGAACTCCAAAATACAAGTGCGGAGGGGATCTAGTGGAAGGAAACCCTCCTTCTGGAAGCTGCTTCTTTCTCAAAATTTTGAGGAAGAAGGGGCTTCTGGAAGGAGGATTTCCTTCTGGAAGATCTCTACGGGCCACACATCCACACTTGTATTTTGGAGTTCAGAAGAGTTTCTTCCAGACTCCCAATCACGTGCCCATATGCTAATAAGGCCTGGGAAATTTACATCTGCACTTCATTAGCATCTTCCCGACAGCTCATTACCATGCCACTTCCGGAAGATGTACCCCATGTAGACATAGCCACTGAGAAGTAAGTTTAACATATATGGCTTACCAAAGCAAAGGCTAAGTTGTCTGCCTCTCCAAGAGGACATGGTGGCACCTTTAAAGAACGGATGTTGTGAACAGCACAGAAACCCATCACAATGAGTTTCAAGAACACAGCCTGCATTATTGAGAACTCTGAAAAAAAAAGTAGCCATGATTTATAGTAAGTCATCAATTTTAGAAGCAGTTAGTGTGTAAAGAACAGGACTGGCATAATATCATTTCTATTACTCATCTGAAAAGCAAACAAGGTGCTACATTCTGCTCACTTCAGAAATCCAGCAGAAAGCTCTGCTAAAAGGAAGTTGTAATAATCAACTTTCTTCATCACCAAGGTGTGTTTTGTTGTTTCAAGGTTGTTATGGGGCATATAAGTGCAATCTGAACTAGTCAAAAAAGTATTTATATAATCACATGCAATTCATGGCTTTGTGTGAAAAAGATTTGGTCAAAAGTGATTCTAGATTCTTAGCATGGACTCCTGAGCTGAACCTATCTCTATGCCAGTCCAGAGACAAAGGAGAAGAAAGCTTCCTAAAGAGCTCTGTTCAGCAACCAATTCTCAGAAGACAATATCACTCACTCACTCAATCAATCACTTGCATCTTATCTAGCCATTTGCACATGTGCAAAGTGGATGTAAAAAAACAACCAAATCAAACTAGGAATATTCTATACCCACTTGGCAGAGAGATCTAACATTATACAGGTGCAAAGCACTAAAAATTCAGACCCAGAATCTAGAGTCCACAGAGAAGATTTTCTAGGTCAAGGACTATATCTTATGTGTTTCTAGAGGGCCTAGAAAAATGAAATCCCTGGCTAGGAGTTGAACTATCTTAGAGCATAAAGATTGCAATAGCAATCAAGCAAAGGAACTACCCACAGGGCCCATCAGTCTTAATTAATCAGGCTGCATAACAGCCAAATGAGATCAGCTGTAGTTTCTCACAAGTTTTATGACTGAAAAAATAATGTATATTTGATAAAGTGATATGTCTTTTGTACTTTGGTATAAAAATCCTATAGAAAAGAAGATCATACCCCAAGCAAATTCTTAACCATTTCCTTGCATTCATGCACCCTTGAGTCTTCTATTTCCTGATGTCACCATTGAGGCAAAGGAATGAAAAGGGTATGGCAAAGAATGGCTAATAGCTGTCAATAGCCTGATCAATGCAGTCTTGGAAAGCAATTAAGAGAAAATTCCAAATCACAGTTTCTGGGACCGTCATGCATATCTATTTCATCACTGCACACATGGACTTTCAGAAACGTAATACACTCTAATGGTCAGCTTTTCAGAAGAGTTCAGTTCTCATTGGGATCTGTTGTCCGCTTAATACATTTGAAAGCTGGCTGTAACTGTTTAAAGATTTTCATGAAAAGATTTTTTTAAAAATGAAGAACATAAGAATTGGTGAATAAAAACAATCCTTTAACCTAAGAAGTCCTCCACATCTTTAAGTTTATTCTAATACCTCTTTCCTTTATATACTGTACACCCTGTATATTTTTCCTCATCTCTAATATAAAATTATTTTATTTCCTCTGACTAACTGATGCATGCAGCTTTTATTCTGTATTCTTACTTTGAAACGTATGCCATTTGAAATGTGTGCCATGTGAATATTTCCTGCTCTTTTAAATATGATGATTCTACTTAAATTTTACTTACAAGTTATAAATTGGGCTTATTAGTGTGTTCATTTATATCTAATGCCTAGACACCTTTCCAGCTCAAAGCTTTAATATTTCATGGCAGTACGGGTGTCTGATCTGAGAAAATACATTTCTCTGTACTTTACTTCTAAGAGTCCTTAAGGCTTTTCCCACTTTTATTTCACTATGGCTGTTTCTACACATGCCGCTTTCGCTAATAAACAGCTCAAAATATGCTAATTTTTGGGAAGAAGGGGCCTCTGGAAGGAGCTCTTCCTTCCGGAAGCTCCCCCCACCCCGGGGGCCGTGCTTCTACACTCTGTTTTGGAGTCCAGAAGAGCGTCTTCCGGACTCCAAATCATGTGACCTTATGCTAATGAAGCATGGGGAATTTACATCTGTGCCTCATTAGCATATTTTGGGCTGTTTATTAGCATGCCACTTTTAGAGAAAGTGACGTGTAGAAACAGCCTACAAGTTTTCAGTGTGGATTTGGGTGTTTTACCCTCTAATTTTGCACAGTATTTCTTCATTTTAAAATCCATTGACAGCATGGTAATGTAATGTATATTATTCACATTATTTAAATCCATGATTAGTAGGTGCAAGAGAAATGGTCATAAAGATATTTGGACTGCCCCAAACATAAGGGTATTCTTTATGGCAACAAACCAAATCTGTTTGCATCAATTTGGTTAAGGACTTCACCTGACTTTCCCTAGCTCATTTGCTGCATTTTATAATCCCTCTCCACACATTTACCCTCACATCCCTGCAATGGGCCACTGCTTCCATTTCACGAGACTTACAACTTTTGCCAGTTAGTATGCACTCTCTCCAACTTGCATACTTCTCTAGGCTCCCATCTAAACTGTTGTGCCATCTAGATGACCAATGCTAATATGAAAAATCTCTTTTTATAGCAGTTTATATTATGATGTTCTTTATGATAGAAATATCTAGAAGCCCCGTCCCCCCCAGCGGCCGCACTTCTACACGGCATTTTGGAGTCCAGAAGAACGGTCTTCTGGACTCCAAATCACGTGACGCTATGCTAATGAAGTGCACGGAATTTGCATCTGCGCCTTGTTAGCATCTTTTGCTCCCTGTATTAGCATGCCACTTCCTAAGGAAGTGGCCTGTGTAGAAATGGCCTTCATCAAATGGGAGTGGAAGAGTTCTTTCAAAAGAAGTGTTGTGTTCCTTTGATTTAATTTTGAAAGAACTCTTTTTGTGCGTATACAGTCTGCTGGATATTTTGAAACAGCTTCTTCTTTCAAAAATAATTTTGAAAGAATTTGCTAGCATAGCCTATGAAGAAAACCAGGCTGAGTGAATATAGATTTAAACCACAGAACTAAAAAAAGTTATGGGAATATGAAGCTGTCTGCTTTTACTGTAGCTAAAAAGGGGAAAAGCTATCTCTTGAAGACTTAATTTAAATAATTTGTAATTTTACCCCATCTGTCTGTATAACTTTTGACTACAGAATATTTGGAATTTGTTTGTGGAAGCCACAGTTAAGTGGTGCAAATATTTTTTTTAAATGAAAGGATGGAGGAATTGTGAAACCAACAGCCTGAGGAATATGGAGTACCCTGAGCTGACAGGAAGTAGACTCTGTTTGTATTAGGTGTCCAAATTCAACAAGAGGAGTTGATGGGTTTTATTTCAGACTATAGTCTCCATTGATGAGAGCACAGACTCTGGCCTTGGGAGTTACGTTGTTCTGAGTTCCCCAATAAGTGAGTCATGTTTGTGAGTGGGCAAAGTCCGGTACAACTATGGGGTTTACATTTTAAATGCTTAAAATCTGTGGGAGGATAAACTTTTAAATGGGGGATTAACCCACTCATTTCATTTCTTTTAAATAGAACAGATTTGCACAGAGGTATGTATTTGTGTATATATTTCTTCATTAATTTATGGCCTCATTTCCTTCAGAATATCCGATACTTCTGGTACTTCCTCCACCCCATTCATTTCTAGTAATGCATTCATGTTATTTTGTAACTATCTATTATTCCAGGAGGTGCTATTTGTCTACCAAGTAGCTTTCCATTTTTTTCCTTGGCTGTAATAACAACAGAAGCCAAAGAATGTTTATCAAATCTGCCATTTCCTTATGCCCTGTCTCCAATCCCCCATCCTTGGTTTTAATGGCATAATTTAACCTCTGAACTTCTCTCTCTATTGAAGATATGGCTGAAAAGTCCTTAATTGAAATATTTCATGCAGCTTGACATTCAGTATTATTCCTTTGCTCCTCTAATTATCCTTTTAACTTTCTTCTGCTTATTTGTATAAACCCTCCTCAATCTGTCTCTTTACCAGACTGTTTATATATTTTAAAAGCCTTCCACTTATTTGCTCTTTCTACTCTATACATACGACATAACTACATTGACCTCTGTAACCCTGCTCCCTATTTAGATTTAGCTGAGATGAATTTTGGTTGTGGACCCTTCAACTATTTCTTAAATGTTTCCCAGGGTTCAGCAGTAGATTATCTCTTCATTGTAGCTCTGTCAAACAAAGGCTTTCTGTAGATGTCACACATCAGCATTGCTAAGAACAAAATGAAGGTGTCATTCCAAAAATGTGCAAAACCTGCTGCTTTCAGGTAGTTCAGGTTCTGAGAAATGACACCTGCAGGCTCCTTTTCAGTGGTTTTGTGGTCCCGATTTTCACTTAAGTATCAGGTTCACAAGAACTCCAAAATGTGAAGCAACATCAGACCAAAGTTATGTGAAGTCTAACAAGTGTCAACAAATTGAGATAACTCACCAGAAGCCTCCCACCTAATATGTGAGTTACCCTCATCCTTGGGACAGATAAATGCTCTCTTCCTTCTTTTTCCCTGCCACAGTTCTGCCTACCTCACTTAATTTCCCCAGTTTTCTTATGGTGGACAGTGGCCTACCTCATATCTTGGTATCTACCATAAGCAAGTATTTGACACACATTTTAGAATAAAAAGTAAAGACTCTGCCCCATGTAAAGGTCTTCTGAAAGTGGCCCATTCAGCAACACTGAAGCAGAAAAGCCTCCAGATATCAGTACCACTGGCCTTCTGTTCACTGTAATCCAGAACATGACCGAGACTGTACTGAAAGCTAAACATATTGATTTACTATTGAATAGTCTGGGGTTTCTCAGGTAAATGACTTTGTTGAATGACAGTTTGGCTGTAGGTGTGTCTCAGAAGATGCTGACTCTAGGTTACAGCACCTACAATGGCTAATATGGATTGGAGACCCACAAACCTCCCTGCTTCTGCCACTAAGCCTGCAAACTGGACTACGTGAGAAAGCTGGCTGTTCCTGACGACCTTTCAGTAATATAGAACAAGACCAACCAGATTCTCCATCCTTCAGAATGTCAAAATTAACAGAGTTAGTAATACATAATACTTAATGATTCTATTGCAGTTATAAGTGCTCAGTATATCTGAGAACCCTGAAGTTTCAAGTCAGACACCCAGAAATTGAGGAACAGACAATTAGTGACCACCTCTCAAAACTTTGGTTTAAATGACCTGCACAAACTCCCACAGCAACTCTGGCAGACATAGAAGTCATCTTACCAGGGCAGCATACATCTTTCTTAACCAGGAGACTGTCCTTCCTTTTCCTGCATTGACTTCTTCATTCTTCACACACCTGCCATTGTCTTTAACAAATGAAGTAAAATTCCTGCAATTAATAGTGTCCTTCACTATGCAATGGGGTTAATCTCTAGACAAGGCCAAGGTCAGACAAGGTTCCAGTAGATTAAAAATAGTATGCCATCAGGTAATTAAACACTGTATCATAATCCATTTCCAGAAGGAAACCAAATTCCACAACCTACCTTAAATAACACTTCCTCTAAATTTTCAGTGAATGACATAGCAGCACTTATCTTGTAGCTAGTGTGATTCTTGTGATTAATTTCCAAGCTTTTCTTTAAAGCAAAATGGGAAAATATAGAAATTCTAATATTTGCATCATATGGACACCCTCACAGGTCATCAACAAGGCTAGAACATTTAAATCCACCAAACATACCTCTGCCACTTGATGGAGTTACTGGTAGCACTAGTAGGTTTTCATCCCCCACGTCAACCAGAAATAGAAAGGCTTGGGACAATCTGCCAGTGGGTTTCATAGATACTTGGTGACAGCGAAGGAATGAGGACAGTCAGGAATCCCAATTTCCATTCTTGGCTCTGCAAGTAATATTCTGCCCATTCCCCATATGAACGATCCCTTCTGGCCTGTCCCAGCCAATTTCTACATGTTCTATTCCTGGCTCTTTGTTCCAGTTCCATTTTCCTCATCTAGCTAGTTTCTGTCTCCATCAGGCTCTTATTTGAGCCTCAGTTTTCTTGTCCAGCAAGTCTTAGTCTCACCACTCTAGACTCCCCAGCCCAGTTTCCACTAAATCCAGTCCCAGTCCCCTTGTCCATCCAGTCCCAGTTTTCCGCCCCAGATGAATTCTCAGTCTTCTTTTCAATCTTTTGCCATCCTTCTTCAGTCTCCCCACATGACTTCTTTTCCTAATAATCTGCCATGCCAGCTCTGCCTTCAGCCCCAGCTGTCATCTGTACTGCATTCAAATTAGGCAGCTTTCCCCCTCCACGTTGCCCAGACAAAGCAGAAGTGCCACTGAAAGCATAGAAGATACAAGCTCTATTCTTTCATGTATGGTCCCCAGACGCTGCATCACCACAGCTGCTTGGAACTCTAATTGTAAGAAAAGATCTACTCATTCTCAGGATAAAGCATGATAAGTACAAACAGAATTTTCAGGGCATTTAGCTACTAAAATCTAGAAAGTCTATATTGAGTACATGCAAATTGTATAGTCAAAGACATAACTTGGAATAGATTTTCACAGGGATGTAAAACTCACTTCGCTGAGGTGAAGGTCACATCAGTGCTAAGTTTCAAGCTCCTACTCCAAAGCATTATAGCTTTTCAAAGAGCAAGGATGCCAGATTTTTTAATATGAGCAAAACATCATATTTTCTCCTAGCCTCAGCTTCAGAAATGGCTGAACCATTTTGGTTGATATTTTACAAATAAATTCAGCATGTGTCAGATTGTCATGGAAAGATTCTGCTCAAGCACATAACATACATTTTGGAAAAGTTATAAACAATGGATATCAGTCATATATGGGAAGTGTCAGGCAACCTTCAAAATGGGCAGGTTCAGCACCTGTTACAATAGTGTATTTAGCTTGTTTCCTGAGACTGTTCTCGGATAGCTTCTGACCCTTTACAGCTCTTCAGCAAACTTTGTAGAAATTAATTGGACCTTTCCCTTGAGGAATATACTCTTGTTGGTTTTACATACCTGAGGTCACAATCAGTGACTGCATAATTTAAAGCCCCCTTTATGGAAGCAACTACTTTTGTTACACGCCTCTTTTTCATATATAACCATTTTCCAATTTCCCTGTTCAAGCTGCTTTGGGGGTTTACATCAACCTTCCAGTACCGTCGGAGTCCCTTTCTGGTCCTAAACATCTTTCCAAATTGTCTTTACTGTGTCAGCCAAAAATAGTTATACCATCTGTCTTTCCAGACTCCAGACTAGTATTCTTCAACATTACCGCCCCCCATCTCTGTTCTAACCATCTTTTACATAAACCTTCTGATTTGGTATTTGCATTGATGCCACATGAGAGTAATAATGTAGTCACCTTGTGTCCCTATTCCTGCCCCCTGGGACAACACTGAATCAGCTTAAATCAAAATAAACAAAAAGCTAAAGGTGCAAGAATTTCTTCTTAATGCAGAGTGTCAGGCTGATTAAAAAAATTGTCATGCAAACATTCCAAAAGATAAAAGGGAGTACACGTAATGGGATCTCATGGCCTTGCCTCCAGCGAATTCTCCAGTAGCATATGCCACTGGTCCAGGATCCAGGCAGGTTTTTCTGCCCAGCCTTGAAAGAAAAGTCCTGTTAATTTGTCTTTTCTGTGTTTTTGGTGCAAGAATTATGATATTCAGGCCCTTCAGAGAAACTGTACTAGTACCCTCTTACAAGTGAAAACATGGTTACATAACAAGGATAGCATTAATATGAACCAGAACATGCTTAATTTTACTGTTATACAATAATTGTGACATTCATTTTCATAGTATTCACTTGTATATTATCTACCTCGTACTCCACAGCCTTACGGTCAGCGTTTTACAAATATTTTTTGTGTTTGTTATTTGGACTAAAAATATCTTTACAGAGAAAAGAGGGGTGAAGTAACATCATTAATTGGGTCAATCATCAGTTTCACCAACAGAAGTTGGTTCAAAACAGTTGCTTCACCAGACTTGTCTTGCTAATGTTCTGGGGCTACAATACATCTGGCTACAATACTTGTCCTTTTAATTTTTACCTGTTGGAAACATTTTTTGTGCTACACAAGAATAAATATTTTCAAGAGTAATCTAACAAAACATTCAGGATAATATGACATCTTTCCAAACTGTCTTTACTATGCCAGCCAAAAATATTGATACCATCTGCCTTTCCAAACTCCGGACTAATATTTTTCAACATTACTGCCACTTACCTCTCTTCCTACCATCTTTCTTGGCAAATTTCTTCCATTTCTGTAAGGCCGTGTCTACACTAGCTCCTCCTTTCAGAAGGGACATGTTAATGATGATGCTAATGAGGCACTGACATGAATATGCAGTGCCTCATTAGCATAATGGCGGCTGTGTGTAATTTCAATGTGCCGCTTTCAAAACACGTACTGCCTGTGTAGCTGGGGGCCTTTGGAAAGGACCCCAGCTACATGGGTGGCATGCATTTCAAAAGCAGCATATTTGAATTGTATGCAGCTGCCATTATGATAATGAGGTACTGCATATTCATGGCAGTGCCTCATTAGGATCTTCCAAAATCCCTCATTAGTGTGCCCCTTCCTAAGGGATGGGGCTCGTGTGGCCACAGCCTAAGTGAACCACTGGAAGGCTATACATGACAGCCCTATTTTGAAATGAGATATTTCAAAACAACACAGCCACATGCAAATGCATTCTGAAATAGCATTTCCAGGTCCATAGCACTATTTTGAAATAGTGCCATTGGAGTCCATTATGACCTCTTTCACAATAGACATTATTCCTCAGAAAATGAGGTTTACCGGACCCACTATTTCAAATTTATTTTGAAATAGCGTGTGTGTCATTTAGATGCTGCCAAAGTTATTTCGAGATAACTTGGCTATGTGGAAATAGCCGAAGAGTGCACATAAGTTTGTACAATTTAGTCTAATGTTTGCATGGTCTAGGGACATGAAAGAAAAAGATACGTGCTTGTTTTAATGTAGATTAAAAAATAATTCTGAATACAACCTTATCATTACTACTTTTAGACATATTTAATTTTCGTTTTCAGAGATTGTTGTCACAACAACTATTGTTTCCAGTTAGCTTCATATTACCCAGCAATAATAATGCTGTTTTAATCTTGTAAGGATGTCTCTTCTCCAGCTAAATTAATAAGGAAACTAACAAAAAGATAATTTGGGATATCTCTGAAATATGTACTAATACAAAGATCAGTTCCCCCTACATGTTGTTCTTAGTAATGTTATGTTAATATCAGGAAATAATCTTTTATTTATGTCTTTTTCTTTTCTCTGTAAAAATAAATATTGGTGAATTTGAATGAAAGCCTACTAAGGGTCAAATTCTTTCCTGAGACAAGCTGGTAAAACTACAGGTTGAACCTCTCTAGTTTCTTACTCTCTTGCCTGGCACCAACCATAGTCTGGCATGATTTTAGCCAGAAGACCACTGATCATGGGAGTGGCCAAGTTTCTGTGGTCCCATAAAGTTTGTTTACAGCCACGAGTCCAGGCTCTTAGGCTATGTCTACACTACAGGGTTTTATTGGGGAAATAGCCATTTTCCCCAACAAAACCTGGGCCACATCCACACTGCAAGTGTTTTCTCTCAATGGTAAGTCAAAAGAATGGATGGGTTTTGTCAACAGCTGTACCTTGCTAGCCATGAGGAAGAATGCCTCTCCCAAGAGAGATCTCGTGAAGGGTGGTCTTCTGTTGACAGAGGAAGCCTCCAGGAAACCATACAGATGTCCTAGTGGACATCATGTCCACAGCAGCCCTCTGGTTCCTGTTGCCTGGCCCCCTTAAACCCGCAGGAAGCCTGGAGAAGTCCCATGGAAGGAAGCTGACCTGAGGAACAGCACCTAGCCATGTGGTTCTCACAGCATCAGCAAACCCAGCCATGGCTGAGCCACAGGTCCCATGAGACCCCTTTCGCTCTTCCAGGAAACAGCCCCAGGGATCCCAGAACCCTCTGAACTGGACCAATGGGTGGTCTATGCCTGAGATACAGTCCCTCCTTTACGTGTGGTCTGAGTAGGGGACACTCCATGATCCCTCAGCAAGAGGCGGAATGCTGAGATCTGTGGCTGCATGGCCAATGCCCTTGTGGAGCAAGGACACCCACCCTGGATGATGTAGCAGGACAGGAGTAAAGTTAAGGAGCTCTTCCAGGGCTATTTCTGGATATGGGACAGTGCCTCCAACTAAGGGGCAGAACAGCAGACCTGTCCTATTTCTGGGAGCTGTATCATATCCTGAGGGGTGGGGACATGTCACCCCCCCGGCCCACATGGTGGATTTTGGCCTCGACACCCCCAACATGACCCAGCCAGGGGAAACAGTGGAGGAGAAGGGGGATGACGACGAGGGCAGCAGGAGGCAGTGGAGGCAACTGAGGATGTGGGGACTCTCACCCTCACCTTGGAGCTGGTCCCTGCCACCCAGGACTTCCTCCCAAGCATCAGACCAGGCCTGGGAGATTTGTCAGGTGAGCACTCCCTTTGTCTGTCTGTCTGTCTGTCTCTCACACACACACACACACACACACACACACACACACACACACACACACAGAGCAGGAGGTGGGTGCAGAGGGGGCAGTGTGCAAGCACTGCTCGGCCGGCTCAGTCTGGAATTTGTGCTGCAGTCCTCGCTCATGGCACCACCTGTAGTGTTAGCGTGCATTAGGTGGACCCAGCATGCAGTCTCTCAGCACAGGTGGCATCCTGCTTCTAGGCTCATGGAATGCCAGACAAATCCCCCTTTCTGAGGGTCCCTGTTTACCGGGACAACTTCCACTGTGCAGAGACTGCAGCCCAAGAGTGGCTTGCCTCCATGAGGAGGGCCCTGCCAGTAGACTTCCCTATGCCAAACTGGTTGCCCACCAACCATTAGCTGTCAGGGCTGGCAAGCTTCCAGAGGGCAATTGTAACCCATTTCTCCAGGGAAATAAGCTGCAGGTGGGTGTCGAGCCTCTGGAGGGCAGGGGTGAGCCTGGCACAGAGCTCCAAAAGGGTGGCCTCCCAAATGTGGAAGTTTTGGAGACACAGCTGGTCATCCCACCACTCCATGACCAGCTGGTCCCACCAGTCCAAACTGGTGTGGTGCCTCCAGATCTGCCTCTCCACTGTGGGGTATGGTAACCAGGGTGTATTTCCCGCGGGCAGGGAGAGGTTCCCAAGAATGAGCTCTGAGCCTAGCTCACTGAGGAACAAGGCAGCAGCTGCCAGAAAGTGCAGCAAAAACTTCAGCATGGACGTGTGGGGCCATCACATGCCCCAGGGCAGCTCTGGCTCCAGGGCACCCAGAGAACAGCTGTGGCATCTGGAAGCACAGGGCAAGCACAGCAGGTACTGCAAGAGCTTTGCTGTCCTTTGAAGAGATAGGCAAGCGTGTCACAGGAGCAAAGGAATGGCTGTCCAGGGAGTGCCTTTAAGTGCGTTTCTCTGCAAGGTTCTGGCAACAGCTCTTGGAAGGAACTGGTGAACTACAACCCTGGCTGAAGTGGTCCTGGGTGGCCTTTCAGGCAAGAGAGTCTCCAATCTGTCTGGCTGCTCTCTGTTGGGAGAGTGGATTGCTCTTTGATGTCTGTGTGCGCTCTTTCAACAGACGTTTTTACAGAAGATCTCTTCCAAAATAGCTTCTCCCAACAGAAGCCAGCAGTCAAGACATAGCCTCAGTGTTCTGTGCTCTTACTTAGTTCTAATTTAAGTCTTAAATGGTTTAATGTGCCCTCTTTCCTATATTCCCTTTCATATCCCAGAACATAACTTCATTGAAACCACATACTCAACACATAGTAGTGACTGGGTATGAACATCACTGGAATTCACAAAGGGATAAATTAGGGCTTTCACTCACCTCTTAACTAATGATCAGGCAAGCTAACCTATTTGGAAGTGATACAAATATAGCATTTATGGAATCACTCACTCTTTCATTTCCTGGATATTGGAGCTGTCTCTTTGTTCTATGTCCTTCTGACTGCCAACTTCAGACTAAATTTTGGCACAGATTCGACACCTGAGGTTTTTTTTTAGTTTTTTTTTTTTTAATAAAGTGTTTATATTTCAGTGCTGGCACTGTGCTGCAAAGCTTAGATTGCTTCATATTGTGTAATGTTGCAGCACTTAATCCTCTGACATAATAGAACATAATAGGTATTATGGATTATAACAGCAAAACTACAACACAAAATCCCATCCATGCACCTTAACAAGTATCTCCCTTGGGTGCATAACCAAATCCACTAAGTGGAAAATACACTATTTGCAAGCAGTCATGATGTCCTGTGTCACTAGCTGCCCTGCTCCAGGCACACATTCTATACTGGGTGACTTCCAATTTCATTGGCTGCTTCCTTTATCTTGTATTACAAGAAAAGGCAAATACAAATGCTCGATTTACCTTGTCTAAACCATTCATTATTCTATATGCCTCTGCTGTGCCTCCTGTCGATTGTCTCTTCAGGTCTGATCCAAAAACAATTTAAGTAAATAGCAGTTCTAATATTTTGCTCACTTCTCAGAAGCTGTTACCTTCATGCCTCTGACTCTTTTGATTATTGATCTTCATGACCCTTCCATTTCTTTTATCACATATTTCTGTCATGTCTTGATGTTTTTTCCTGTAGTATACATGAGTGTAAAATTAATAAAAATACACCTATTTTTAAAACCAGACTTCCTTTTTAAGAAGATTTTTATGTCCACAATGACTTGCACTGATATTTTTTCCTTCAGTAAATGAAGAGAAGAGTTAAGCAAAGTGATCAGGTGAGCTGAGACAGGTTGGTAGAAAGTCCAGATTATAGGGCACCACATTACTAACTTTCTGCTGTCCATATTGATGGACAACTACAGAGCTCAGATGTTGAACATAAATTACATTCTTGCAATGGCAACATGTGGTTCCTTGCTGTGCTGCATGTTTACAGGTATGTTCTGTGTCAGTGCCTGTAGAGCTTTCTCTGTACCTGCATCTATACTAACACAGAAAGTCAATGGCTGATACTCAAGTTTAGCTATGCCACTCGTGTACCTAAAATCAACTTTTCAGCCATCAACTTTGGTGGCTGTCTTCACTGAAGAAGGTTGACAGGAGTGTTCCCCCCATTGACCTTCCTTAATCCTTGAGGCTCATGAGGAGTTCCAGAATTGATATTGACCCTGGAATATGCCATTTCATGCAATAAGTGTAGATGTAGGCTAAGTCTTTTACATGGACATAGAGCTAATAGGCTGCTGGACTTCCTTCTTTACCTTTAATTCTTCTCTTGTATCAATTTGTGAATGAGGTACTGGCTTAATCCCAAGTGAGATCTATAAAGAATATCTTTTATGTTAAAAGACATTTTCCCATAATTCTATTTAATGCTTGGAAATGAATCCAGGATGTTAATGCTTATTTCCAAGCAATCAAACAACAGGTACATGAGTTAGAAATTTTTCCCCCCAACCTGTTTAAAAAAAAAAAACTATCTGTAAAGTGGAAAATATAAAATTGTAAAATGATTTGAGAGCCTGAGGTATGTAGATTAGCTGACTTCCCCAAGTTACACAACAGCTCAAGATCTTTGGGACAGGGACAGCTATGTGTTTTGTAGAGATAGCGGAGAGCTGTAGATGGAAAGCCCTGTATAAGAATGAAGTATATATCCTTTGTAATAACTTGTAATAAGGAGCCATTATCTTTCTGTTGTTGGAAGATCACCCAAGACACACTAGAATGTTTAGCCATCAATTTCCATTTGAACTACAAAATATTAATCCATGCTTCTACATAGTAAAAATCTTCATAGCTTTCCTATGGCAGGTAACTGTAGTGCAGTCTCTTTCAAGTTCACAATTACTGTAACAATTTACTGAATTTACCTTAGAACGCTTAATTCCTTATTGCCTCTGATCTAGCATTTGGTACAAAGCTCATTTTCCTCATGCTATATCCCAGGCATCCAACATTCTATGGACTACTATTTTACATGGGTACAAATCACTTTCATGCTTCCTGAAAAGACCTTCATTTTTGTTTCAGAAATTAGGATCATCTTTACGCCCAAGAGTAGTGCTAAACCTCATGAATGAGCTTTTTGTAGGAAGTAGTATTTTCAGCTTGGATTAATCAAGAGATATCAACAGCATTATACCAGCAAAGAATCTGGTGCTATTTTTTTAAAGTTCAAATACTAAATAATCTCTCTATAGCATTTCTCGATAAAGAAAAACTTTTTAATGCATTAAAACTCGTATAACAAAAATCAGGAATTCAAGACTCTCTTCCATTAGCCATTATGCACAATAGCAGTCATTACAGGTGTAGTCTTCCCACAACCACTGGGGCCACACACGTACATAAATGATTGTAGATTTCCATTTATGATAAAATTTTAGAAAACACTATAAATAAAATGAAAGACAAAGCAAAATAAATGTGGGACCAACCACATCTCTGAAGAGTAGGTAGATAATTAAGGCAAATGTGAATTCCAGAATATTTCTCAACTGTATGTCAGGGCTATACACTTTTTAACCAAGCAGAATGTGCCAGGACAGACCTAAATCACAAAAACTAAAAATCATTTCCCTGACCTTCAGATCTGACTTTCAATCCCTATCTGCCATTTATACAGGAAAATAGTAACCTGGCACAAATGAGATAAAGCATGTGCCTTAGCTGAATCCTGGAATAGAAAGAAGACAACTAGGGTGTTTGCCACAGGCATGCAAAATAGATAAAGGAAAGATAAAAGCTTTAAAAAAAAGGACAATAATGAATTTAAGGGAATGAAGAAAAAGAACAAAGGTCTTATTTTTTTCCAAAGAAAAAGGAAAAAAAGTTTTTCAAAAAGAAGAAAACAGTTTTCCCTGAGAAGCAGAAATCTGGTATGCTTCTTCAATCTTAATAAAGCATTTAGGCAGAGAGAGCTCTCTGACACTTGAAGGGAGTTGAGACTGAAATGTTTTACCTCTGACATAAAGTCCTACAGTAGTGAGTTTTTATATTTAATGGGATGCAGGGTCATTTCCCATGGGCTATTTAGTGGACCTTTGTAGCTTCAAAATGTGATTCTTCCCTCAGAAGTGCCTAAAGCTGATTTTTAACCATGATTCATAAATTCTTCAGAAGACGATGAAGTTAGGTTTATAAATTCAGGCTGTGATAGAATGCAGCCATCTTCTGTCTGTCTGTAAATACCAAAAAAGACCACTAGATTACTGGGAAATAACCTTTTTAGCTTTATTTTGTTTTCTTATTGTCCTTTTTCAACAATAAAACAACTGTTTACATGAATTCTTAGTGTTTGCAAAGGAAATAAGAAAGGTAAAAAGAGTGAGCAAAGAAAATGCCTGGCATAATATTGTCTGAGAATCTGAATTACACAATTCAAAGACATTCATGTGGTGAGCTAACTTTCATAAATACCTCCGGATTTTTTTTTTTTTAAGGAAAGAAAATAGAGGATGGGATGGCTGTGACATGTATGGGCGATCTTTGCTGTATGGGCACTGTTATTGAACTCAGGGGATAATCCAAATATTTACCTTCAGAGGGGAAAACATGACCTATAGATATACTACAATCTTTTAAAGGAAACTAGTAGAGAAACTCCCCAAGCATCATTTTCACATTGCAGTGAGTGCTTTGCCCAGGGCATAGATGGTTGCTTTTTTCTCCAGGGCAGAGCTGGAGCTTTGGAAGCTAAGTATAATCGATAAATAAAGCCCAGACAGACTGCATGAACATCTGCAAGTTTATGCTGCTTTTACTTTTTACAAGATAGTAGATATGACATCAAAATTTGGGAGTTTTACTTTTTTACCGTATATTTTCAGAAGTATCAACTACAAATTTTACTTTGCAAGTATACAAGAGAAGAATAAAGATTGATGGCGTTGTCTCTAGACTAGGCTGTCAAATACATGTGGCTTGATAGAACTCTTCCTGTTTGGGTTTAAGGTATTTGATATATTTCATGTATGACCTTTACTGTTAACATTAAAATTAACATTTGTGTGATCTTTAGTACTATGGGCCTGATCCTCCTCCAATTGAAGTCTATTGCACCACTCACATTAACTTCAGTGGCACAGGATCGAGCACTGTGTTGCTGATGCCCCAAATCTACACTGCACTTAAGCACCTTCTTAATTTAAAACATTTGAATAGTGTCATTGATTTCATAGGCTAAACAAACCGGTCCATTATTTTTAAAACATAGCTGGTATTGTGACAATTTGTGTAATTTGAGGCTGCTTTCAGCTGCCCTCTATGGCTAGATTTTTTTTATACATCTGGGCCAGATCTTGCAATGAAGTAAGAGTATAATGGCCATAAGAATAGTAGGTGGAAAAAGAGTGCTAAATTCTTTAACTTAAAATTTTTCATTAAGCTCCTAGGCAGGAAACAACTGAGGTAAAGGAGAAACCAGTTTCAGTTTTTATTTACAGTAATTAATTGTTAGTGTTGTTTCTTCCTGTCTGTGTAGGCATTTTAAATATGTATTATTTTCTTTTAGCTGATCAGAGGGACAACTTTTTTCTCCCTGAGATGGAGGGTCTGTTACTAGGAGATGGAGCGTAACAGACAGCCATGTTAGTCTATATCCTATCAAAACAAAAAAGCAGTCCAGTAGCACTTTAACAAAATAATTTATTAGATGAGCTTCCGTGAGACAGACCCACTTCTTCAGACCATATCCATACCAGAACAGACTCAATATTATTGAGTCTTCATCAGATGCATCTGCTGAAGCAGGTCTTTGCCCATGAAAGATTATGTTCCACGACAGCTGTGTCCATAAGGTGCCATAGGACTTCCTGTTGTATTTGAAGATACAAACTGACATGGCTACATCTCTGATATTTGGTATTATTACAATATAAATGACTACTATCTGTAACTTTTTTCTTTGCAGGTAAACTGAAGAAATTGTTTTGATATTTTGAGCATCAAATAAAATGTCGAAATAGTGAACTCCTCTGGAATTAGTAATTATTTAGATTCCTTTGTAAATTTAAATTATTTTCCAATCCAGGGAGGGAGGGAGGGAGGGAGAGAAGAAAGATTAAAACTTTTTCAGTGAATTGCCTTTTTTAGGGATTAGTTTAGAATAATAATTACGTAAGTTAAATATTGTTTTTTTACTACTTATAGCTCAGTGGTTTGAGCATTGGCCTGTGAAATCGAGGGTTGTGAGTTCAGTCTTTGAGGGGGCCATTTAAGGATTTGGGGCAGATAGATAGATAGATACATAAAAAGGGGGATGGTGCTTGGTCCTGCCAAGAGGGCAGGGGACTGGACTTGATGACTTCCTGAGGTCCCTTCCAGTTCTACGAGATGTGATGTGTAGAATTAACACATAGTAAGTAGGCCTACAGAATAGTCTGTAAAGTTTTGTAAAACCAATAGGTCCTTAGTCACAAATGATATAGTCACAGTGAAGTTGTGGGAGTCCCACAGGAGCTGCTTTAAGTATAATTGCATATCTTCTGTCTGATTCTGTATTTGTACATATTCTAGCTGTTATAAAGTATGCAATTCTGTAATATGTGTACGATATATATCCTCAGAAAATGTTGCAGTACAGAATGAACAGAACTCTAATATTACATAGCAGATATAAGAAGACATTACAATCATCATCAGCAGCAGTCCCTTGACCAAGGTCGTTGGGGTGCCTTCATGACAACATTCCTTATAGTGTCTCTCCACCTTTGGCGGTCGTGTCCCTATTCTTGAGTTGCAGCAAAGCTCATCCCTGTCCACTCTTTAATGTTGTCTATCCATTGCTTTTTCTGTCTGCCACGTCACATTTTGCCATGGACTGTGCCTAGTAGTGTGGTCTTGGACAGGCCTGATGATCTCGGACAGGCCTGATGATCTCGTTGCGTGTCCACACCATCTTAGTTTGCTCTTTTTCACTCTGGATAGTAGATCATGATGAGGTCCTATTGCTGAGTTGATGATGTTTCTGACCTCTTCATTACTAACATGTGCCATGTAGGGAATGTTAAGAAGCTTGTGGTATAGCCTCATTTCAAGGGCCTTTATCTTGCAATCTAGTTCTGCTGTCAGAGTCCAGGTCTCACAAGCATATAAAAAGATGGAGTGTACAAGAGCTTGCATGAGCCTTACTTTTGACTCTAGGGATATGTTTTTGTCTTTCAAGGTACAGGAGTGACCCAGGAGCAAATCTATCTGTGGCCTGCACAATGGGCTTTGCTACAAGGGGACTCTGTGATGCCTCTGGGACCAGGCTGACTGCAGTGCCCTGCCCCAGCCACTCAATGGGCTAACCAGCAAGGAGGATACAAAATCCAGATACGGAGGTGGGGGATACAGAGGGGACCCTCATGGGTGACAGGTAAGCTGGGAATAGCCTGACCCTCCCTGGGGTCCCCCGACACACCTGCATCTCATAGTACAGTCTGCAGGAGCCAGACAATGTATTCCAGTGTTTAACTACCCTGACAGCTAGAAACTTGTTCCTAATGTCCAACCAGAAGAAGTACCATATCCTTCTGGATTCGTTCTAGAGGAATGCTTTGTACGTGTAGATGCTCCCAGGGTCTTCCAGATGAGTGCTGCCTTCTTCTGGAAGAACTTTCCTGTGTAGACACAGCCCTTGTCTCTTGTTTACAACACTCCTATTAATACATCATCGCATGATGTTTGTGTTTTTGCAACACTATCACACTGTTGATACATATTTAGTGAAACCCCCTCTCATTCTGCACTTCCAGCATGAGTGTGAACCAAGGATAACTATTCTTTGGAAACAATTATCCAGCCAGTTATGTGTCCACCTATAATAGCTGGTGTAATTCCCTAGTTTGTTTATGAGAAAGTCATGCAAGATTGTATCAAATGTCTTCCTAAAATCTAAATCAGTGTTGGGCAGCCAAAGCTAGTGAGCAGGGCGCATGAGTGACCCTCCTTCATCTCAGTGGGCTGCAAGATTGAAATTGGTCATGTGCACTAACCATGACCACTAGAATAAGATTAAATACATTAACACAGGGCATGCTGAATATTTCATAAAAATTAGAAATATGGCATTCAAAGAAGGGAAGGAGCAGGGATGGGGCACAAATCAGCTGATTCCTGGTTCACTGGAAGGGAGGAATAAGTAAGTGTGGGACCTGAGTTTTGAACAAATATATTAATAATTTTGAATACTTTTGTCAACTTAAGTGACATCAATTTCTGAATACATGCAAGATTGTACTGTATAGCATTATATTACAGACTCCTTAACATAAAAAGTACAGGAAGTGTAAAGTGATCAAATTATTGTTGTAAGGGAAATCTTCATTTTTTATAAGAATTAAGGTGGGGATTTTGTATTTTTGGTGTTTTGATAGTTACAGCTTCTTGTAGATTTTAATGGGGCTCTGCATAAGATTATTCTTCTTTAGGCCCTAATCCTACCAATAAATTACATAAAGTCTCAGATAGCCAGGTTAGTCTGTATCTTCACAAAAAAAAAAAAAAAAGGCAGTCCTGTAGTACGAATATTGCTTGTCTTTAAGGTACTACAGGACTGCTTTTTTGTTTTGTGAAATTACATGTAGGAACATGTATAGTTCTGTGGACTTAAACCTGGATTTAGGCTTGAATTTCATGGTACATATTGAACCTTTCTAATATGACACCCTTGGGACCTGACCGGTGCCAAACAAGAGAATGTGCCTGACCACAGGAGGTCAATATTTTCTAGCAGCATTACCAATGCTTACACAGTGTACTGGGCTCTTAGAAAACATTTGGGGTAAATTACAACTAAATAAGAGCAAAGAACACCAAGAGCTAGGACTGGCGGCTGAAAACAAAATTCATGGGACCAGGGGAAACTTGGTCACACCCATGATAAATGGTCATCCGGGTACCTAAATTCATGAAGGATTACCTATGTTGCCAGATGAGAGAATGCTGGACAAGAGAGATTCAACCTATACCACAATCTTGGTAGTTGCTTTTTGAGATTTTGGTACCAAGGCCGGGTCTACATACACTCCCCCGCTTTCAGAGGGGGTAAGTCCATGCGATCAAAATTGCAAATGAGGTGGGGATTTAAATATCCTGTGCCTCATTTGCATATTCCTGTGAGATACAGCCTTCAAATTGGGGTCATTTTGAAAGTGAAAGTGCTGTGTAGACGCTGGCACTTTGAAAGGAAACCCTGACTTTGAAATTCCCTTATTCCCAAAATAAATTGGGAATAAGGGAATTTTGAAGTCAGGGTTTCCTTTCAAAGTGCAGACATCTACACAGCACTTTTGAAATGAGCCCACTTTGAAGGCCGCATCTTGTGGGAATATGCAAATGAGGCATGGGATATTTAAATCACTGCCACACCTGCAGTTCTGATCCTGTAGATTTACATACCCCTTCTGAAAGGGCGGGGGTATGTATACAGGGCCCAAGTGAAAGAATTTTGTTATAGCAACATTCTTGGGATACATTTCTGAGAAGGTGTACATTTATTTGGTACTTCCTCACAAATTTAAAAAAACAGTCAGTCAAATCAAATTGGGGATAAAATAAAATACATTCTTCTGTTTTCAAGCCTGAACCAGAGCAAAAGAGAACATGTAGATTTTGGTCCAGTAGTTTGAATCTGAACCCTGGCTAAAAATCTGCAGCTTTGGATTCCTGAGTTCTATTTTTGGTCATACTCCATTTATAGAAAAAATATTTTGCACTGGAGTAGACGCGAGATTCAATCTCTTCATCTTCATGCATTGTGTGACTTTATTTGCAGTCTTGATGTCATCTGAATGATGAGGTGAGAATATATTTGTTCTGTATCTCCCAAAAATCATGTGCAAGCCACCATGGCTGACAAGTTTATAGAACTTAAGCATACAAAACTTTAAATATTACAAGTTAAGGTAGCAAATTTGATCAATAGTTTCCTCCCTCTAAATTATTGATAAATATTTATGTTGTAAATTGAAAAATAAAAATAAAGGGATAGACTCCTGGAAAAGTGTTTGAAATCCAGTGTACTATGAGCAATAACAGGCTGATTTTTTTTTAGAGTTCACCTTACTAGGGTTTTCACCTTACGAGGGTTCACCTTACTGGGCCACTTTAAGCCTCATAGGCCGTGTCTACGCTAGGCCCAAACTTCGAAATGGCCACGCAAATGGCCATTTCAAAGTTTACTAATGAAGCGCTGAAATGCATATTCAGCGATTCATTAGCATGCGGGCAGCCGCGGCACTTCGAAATTGATGCGCCTCACCGCCACTCGGCTCATCCCGACGGGGCTCCTTTTCCAAAGGACCCCGCCTACTTCGAAGTCCCCTTAGGGAATAAGGGGACTTCGAAGTAGGCGGGGTCCTTTCAAAAAGGAGCCCCATCGGGACGAGCCGCGCGGCGGCGAGGCACGTCAATTTCGAAGTGCCGCGGCCGCCCGCATGCTAATGAACCGCTGAATATGCATTTCAGCGCTTCATTAGTAAACTTCGAAATGGCCATTTGCGTGGCCATTTCGAAGTTTGGGGCTACTGTAGACATAGCCATAATGTAGTAAGTGGATATAGAAAGGGTTGGTTGTGTTGTGATTCTTATATCAGTAAACTCTGATGCAAATTCTGAAAGGATGCAGTGCTCTCATTTTCCTTTTAATACTGAATGTAAATTGATTAATCAACTGTACAGTTATTGTCAATCTTAGAGTTCAGTTTAGCTCTGAGAACATGCAAACTTTTTAAAGCCTAGGTTTTGTTCAAAGGTGAGTTTTTGTTGCTGTGCACACAACTCTAATCAAAAGTGGTGCTATATGGAATGGTTTAAATTTAATCCAAATCTTGGTGAATTTCATGAATCTTTTCACTCCAGCTTTACATGAGTGGGCTCATAAATGTTATTTCTGATGTGATGCATGATAGATTGCAGGCTGCTGCTACTGCTTCTGGGCTTCACAACAGATACTAGAAACCAGAGTTCACCTCTAACTTCATGCATTTTTCATAGATCCAGATAAAAGAAAAACTGTACTGATTGATAATAGCTAATAAAGGCATAAACTGTTAGTGAATGTTTACCGCAGGTTAGTGTCTTGGGTCATAGACAGCTGAACTGGATAACTGATTACCTATAAACATCACGTTTGTACATTAAAGAACATTTTGTTCAATACTCATGGGGCAGAAGAAACCTGAAAATATGAGAGAAATTAATTATTCATTATGTTGCATACTCAGGATGTCCATGCACACATTAATGGACAACAGTTTGCATTTTTTTACTCCAAAACCCAGGGTATTCAAATAAAAACAGCATCAACAACAACTGTCTTGCCAAATTTCACTAGAGGAGCTTCAGACATGAAGGCTCAACATATGAAACAATTTAAACCAGTTTTATTTTCCTAAAAGGGCCACTTTTCCCCATTCACAGCATGCAGTCAACACCAATTAGAGTCCCACATGCTGCCTGAGTGAAAGCGACAAAACTGTCCGGAATTTTTTTACATAGCACTTGTGGTCCAACTGTCTTTGCAAGATGAATTTGTGGAATGGTGTGAACTTCATCCCTACTTCCTAACGTTATCATGAAGGGACCAAAAATTCTCACCACAGCAAGCTAAACCAGGCATGCTTTCAGTGATAAGTTTTTCATTTCCCAAAGTAATACACTTATGTGACCAGGGAACACAGGATCAGGGGATGTGGGTGATCCACCATGTTTGTCACAAGGTCATAGACAAAGTGTAAAATGCATTGAAATAATTATCCAGTGTTGACATTCAAATTGTCACATTTAGGTTTTAGACTTAAAACAGATCTGATAAAGGGGGCACCTCATCAGAGCTCTGGTTCTACCCGTGTGCAGATCCAGAAGACATCTGTTCTTATCTTCAAGGTTTTCTCACAACCACAAAGGTCGAAAGAGGATCAGATAGTCAGATGATGGACAGACACTGGTTAACATTAGCTGAGCAGTTATGCCATAACTGCATTAAAATCCAATGATTCTGTGGCAGTTCCATGACTGCTATTGATATTAGAATCACAGGCCTGTTGACTCAAATATTTCATGCGTCTCGCGAAATGAATCCTCACTCACCCTGGGTCTGAGATCTGATCAGTCCCCCTATCGTATATGGAGTCCCCATTACACAGATCCTCAGCAGCTGAGCCCTGCCTCTGAAGCCCTGTCTGGCAGGAGATGAGCAGACCAGAGAAGCTGACCTCTAACTGATCTCTGCCACCTCAATGTAGAGCCCTGGTTTTCCAAGGAAGTATGTGGGAAATCCCACCCTTAATTCACGCTGCAAGCTTGCCTAACATTGGAGGGTGGATATAACATTTGAGTAAAGATTGTATGTGAAGACTGTGGGACAGGCTGCATGTTGCTGCTACTGTAACATAGCAGGCTGAGAGTCTGAGCTCCAAGCTGAGACATAGTCCCTGGGGAGCAACCTGAACAGGTAGTTCCTTCGACCCTGAACAGCGTGTGAGAATCAGCCCCTGTCCAAAGGTGCCTGTGTTTTTTTCCAACAAAAGTTCCCTAAGGGCCTATGTTTCTGCTTATCAACATGAGCAATACAGCTTTAGATGCCTTAGTTCTAGAGCAATGTACAAACCAGCGAAAGATTGTCATTATTCTGCCTGCATCATCTGTTGCAACTCGTCTGGCAAGCAGGTTCAGCCATCACTTATGGCACTAGACACATACTGCAAGGTTTATATAATACACTGATATTGCAAAGAATAAGTGTTCCCTTATAGCTTTTGAACTCCTGATTAGGGTATGCACCTGGGAAATGTGAACTTTCCAGTTCAAGTCCCCATCACCATCATCTGAAGGAGAGAAGGGATGTGCAGTATCTCATTTGAGTGTCCTAAGTACTGGACACTGGGATATTCTGATGTTGTGCTGTCTCAGTCTCTTCTGTTGAAGCTGTTCCCCTGTGGATAAATAGTGAAACAATAGTTGGGCCAGAGACAGAAGGAGCAAATAAACATAAAGTGACTCCCTGACCATAGGTTTGGCACCCTGGTGGAGAAGGGGGGAGACCCTGCATCCAGTCTCCCTGCTTCAGTGACACAGAGCTTAAGTTCTTTTGTGAGCCAGACCCAGGCCCTTCATATCATTGGAAAAGGAAGAGCTCCAGCTATGAAGATAGGTTGCAAGGAAATATTTGGTATTCAGTCAGGGGACTGTGAGAGGACAACTGTCAAGAGGGGCCTCTGAAAGATTGGATAACATAATGTGTAACTGAAATAAAAACTCAATAACTTTCTCAGGTTCATCCATCCCTACACTCAATAAGACAAAAAAATTACATTTTAGAGGAACCCATGATAATCTTACACAAGACAAAAGAGATCTCCAACTCACTGCTCTACATTCCTTTCCGGATCATCTCATGTTATTTCAGATCGGACTAAATTTGCAAATTTGTTATGTTTCCAAATTTTATGAGACTGACTCCTGAAAATATTCTGGTAATATCTCTCCTCAAATCACTTACGTTATCTCTTGAAATATTTCACAAATTAAATACAATTTTAGCATAATCTATTTAGAACAAAAATGTCCTTTATCTTTAAGAAGCCAGCTTTCAGGAAATATTATGAAAGGAAAGTTGCGTGATTTAAATAACAGTCTGCCTTTGCCCTTAGTCTCTCAGGTCTGTACAAAGCTGCTTTGGAGAGTTGAGTGCAGTGAAAATAATTTTCTGGTGGCTGGTCATCCTTCTTTTCCT
Source organism: Carettochelys insculpta (assembly GCF_033958435.1). Classification (NCBI taxonomy): domain Eukaryota; kingdom Metazoa; phylum Chordata; order Testudines; family Carettochelyidae; genus Carettochelys; species Carettochelys insculpta. Next base: position 158,076,470 of record NC_134138.1, on the reverse strand, counting down.
TCCCTTGAACAGCAGCAGTTTTGGAGGGAAGACTTTTCTGTTTGTTGTCCCTCTGAGCTTTAACGAGTTCCACATACCTATATATGCTAAATGAACCTTTGTGAGCAGCTGGTATCATTTAAAGAGATGGATGTGTAATTCTAATTAAACTAAACAGATTATAAACTATAACCTTAATACAAGGGAAATAATTGGGTTATGTGAGTTTTAGGGAACGGAGTTAGATGAGACTAAACACATGCATATATCTAAGCATGTGCCTAGTGGCTGGCAGGATCAGAGTCTTCAGCTTAGACATTTTAATCCTGTAGTATATTTTTGTTGACATTTGTATGATATTTCAAAGATATTTGGAGGATGTGGCATTTGAAAAACACAAAAACAAAACAAGAACTGTGTTGTTCTAATCATTTTCTTCTGATCAGATTATTCACAGAGATTTGACTTCAGCAGGTTGCATCTTCTAAGACTTTTCTTTAGATACTGCAATGTTAATTATATCATTGTTAATTATATCATAGGGGCCATACAGTCAGTTTGATCCCTGAATAAATCATCTTTATTTTTCATTTCACATTCTAGCAAACAACTATAACTGAAAACAGAACAGGTGAGAAATATGAATTTAATTTTTTCAAGTGGAGGTTTTGGCATTTGTTTTCATTCTATATTATCTTTTTTTTTAACATTTATCATGAAAAAGCAGAGAGATTGTTGCTGTTCTGCCTAATCCAGAATAAGGAATTACATGGCACTTGTGCTTTTAACTAATAGTCTTTTATCTATTCTGTCTGTCTTCCACTTGCTCTCTCTTTGTCTCTCTCTCCCTTGTTCTGCCCTCTTCCCCTAGGCCAAAGGTGAACCTCACAAACTTTCCTGATGACAGTCAAGTGAAAGTGATAAATTTCTGCAAAAAGTTTCTGTTTTGATGAATCAACAATATTCCACAAAAAAAGTTCAATGAAAAATTCCCGACTGGCTCAAATTGACAAGAAGTGCTTTGGAAAGGACTGCATTTTGAGTTTTATCCAATAAACTTGACCATGGACAATGTCATTATTGCTCGGTGGGCCACATATATCATTGGTTTTGTGATGCATTTTCTCAGAGAGTCTTCAAATTGGCCCATGAAGAGATTGGTGTACTGGGAAGCTACCCTAGGACTCATGCTTTGGACAAAATTTTTGTTCTTATATGTAAAGTTGGTTTGGGCAGGAATGAAATAGATGAGTCTGGCAATGTGTTTGGGCAGATCTCTGAGTGTGGTACATTATCTTGCAAATATATGAGGTGGACAGTGATGAGGGACCTTGGAATATAGTGTGTTGACATCCATGGTAGAAAGATGGTGCTCTGATGTATGTTAATAATGTTGCCATGTGTCTGAAGGAGGATAGCATATCCTTGAGTAAGTTGGTTTTTTATGTGGTGAGTGGTTTGAAGATGGTTTCTGTGAATCCTGGTGCTCTTTCAGTAAAATTGCTATGACCATAAATGACGGGTCAGACTAGGTTCCCTTGTTCATGTATCTTGCTAATCATATAGATAGTCCCCAGCAAGAGTTTATGGGGATGAGTTGTTGTGCTTCTCTTGGAGTTGTTTTGGGGTAAAGATTTCATGGTATCTTTACATTTCTATGTAAACTGAGGTGTGAGGTTTTCTTTGAGATATTCACAGTAGTTGTCAAGTTATTGTCAGGTGGCCTTCTGACATAATCATCAGATTTGTATTCTGATCTGATCAGTACCTGGTGGCTGGAGTTTGGGGATTACATAGCTATCCTCTTGGAGGTGGAGTGACATGATTTTGAACCTCACAATGCTCTTCTTTAGGCCTCGAGAAGCTAACAAAATGGTTGAAGCTAAATAAAAGATGGGACAAATTGTTAAGCATCAATGGGAGTGGGTCACTTGATACAGGAAACTCCTTCCAATGAAAAGGGGAATAAACACCACTGATGTTGTAAGACAAAGAGTAGTAGGCAGCACTATGTGTCTCAAAACTTTGTAAAAAGCCATAAAACCAGTTGTTTTTAGTATGTAGCAGACTTATGAATTTAAGCTCCCAAGCTCATCATTTGAATGTTTTGTGTAGGTCTCCTTTCAGAATGAGGACTGAGAGGTCACATACATTGTTATTTTGTGAAGTGAGCACAATGCTTGTTTGGTTGCATCACATCTGACTGTGCACCTCAAAGGACAAAACACCACTTTTGATAATTACATTGATTGCTTCAGGGACAAAAAACAAACAAAAGATCAATTATGAATCTTTAATAAACATTAGATCCCCCACAAGTACTCCACCAACCCACTAAAAATCAGAAAATATATCTAGGATCCTAAATAACATTTTAACTTTCAACTGTAAAGAACTAGATGTTTAAAAAAAAAACAAAAACAGTCAGACGATATACTGGGTGCCTGCATTTGTTAGTGTCCAGATGGAGATTATTTTAGAAAAGTTTGATTTACAAAAGCTCAGTATTTAAAAGTTCATGGAATCCTTTTTAGGAGTTTCTAAAAATCAGGCCATAACATGTCTCAATTTGGGCACCCAAAATCACTTTTGAAATGTCTCTTCAAGTGGTCTTCTTTCAATTTAAAGTGTCCTGTTACATTTATTTGTATGATTTTTTTTCCACAGGAGAAAAACACCATACTGAGACATGGCTGTGTTTTATACATGATCATATGTTCCCTTTACTTGATAAAAATATACAAAATTAACATTTAAAAATATTGGCCTACATAAATAGTTACATGATTCTTTGGGACTAGCAGCTCTGCCTCTATTGGGATCAAGGGGCTGGAATTTATTAACTCTCCCATCTGATATCTGTCGAAATAGATGGAGAAAAAATAAGTTAGGTGGCAAGTTAGATTTTAATATCTTACTATGTGTGATTTTTGTCAACTTCCACACACAGTTTGTGGTCATCTAGATAAATTGCAACACAGCATCATGATGCTAGATTCTCCCTTTCTCTATTTAGCTGCAATCATTCAATTAAAAAAGTTTAAGTTGGGTGAAATTTTGATTTAAACCTTTACTATTTGCCAGGCTCTCTCAAAGTTATGGAAAATATAAATTCAAAGAAAGGGGTGAGAAGGTGGTGTTTAGATTCTGATGAAGATTAATGGAAGGCTAGGGTTTGGGATTTGTTTGACGCTGAATCAGGGTTTAAATTCAGATCTGGATTCCACAGCAATGAAAACTAGTGACTAGTTCTCAGGGGATTTTGGCCCTAATCTATGAAAATCTCCAAGCAAGATTGTGGTTGTCCTTTATATAGCCATACCAGGGTGCAAAGTGAAGTGAGACCCTACCTCCTATTCCCCTACGTGACCTTCCCCAGACATTGGGTCCAAATGCAAAGAAAGGAGAGGGAGCATGCTCTGTGCAATTTCTGTTCTTCTCATGTCCTCGGTCCTCCCTCCGACCCACCCCCCCACCTCCAGAGGAGGTGCTTCGTAAAGAGCTTCAGCTCATAATTCCCCATGGAGTAACTGTGCTGTCTCAGTCTCCTCCAGGAGTGAGGGAGCTAAAAATTAGAACGATGGAACCATAGAACCATAAGGTTTGAAAGGACAGCAAGCGTCATCTATTCTGGTAGTTCTAAACCTTATACGATTGCACTGCTCTTCTTTGTGTCCATAGTCCTTTCCTCTTCCACCCCTTTCCCTGCAGCCGCTCCCACCACACAACTACATATACAGTTACCCAGGCCTGAAATCAGAGCACAGAGTGACAAGGGCTATCTGGATACCTAGCTCTGAACAGTTTCGCTCCCAGCTGCTGTGGAAAAGTAAGGATGAGTAGCCAGTAAGGCCAATGGCCTGCTCTCCCATCACCCAGCTCTAAAGGGAGATCAAGTCTTCACACACACATATGCTCCCAAACACATTCTTCACCCTCCAGGAGAGGGTGTCACCCAGTTTGAGAACCTCTGATGTAATCTAACCCCTGCCATCATCCAGAGCATCCAACCTCCCTTTAAAAACCTCACGTGAAGGGTTCTGTGACCTCCCTAGGCAGTCTGTTCCTTTGTCCCAATGTCCTGAGAGTTAGTTACAAAGATTTAATCTAAATCTGCTATTCTGTACTTTAAATCCACTGCCCCCTGTCCTGTCCTCTAAAGCTATTTTCTCTACAGCCTTCATATACATTGGTGACCAAAATCGGACACAATATTTCAGCTGAGTCCTAACCAGTTCAAGTAGAGAAGGATTAGTATTTCCTGTAACTTGCACGTTATGCCTCTGTTAATGCAATCTGAAAAAAAATTACAATTTTTGCAACAACATCACAATGCTGACTCATGTTGAGGTTGTGATCCACCACAACTCCCATGTCTCTCTCAGTAGTTTTCCTCATTCTGTATGTTTTTTTCCTTCCCTAAATATAACTCCTCATACATTTTTTCTAATTTTGTTGTTCAGTTTTCAATTTATCAAACAGCCTCTAAATTTTACCTCTGTCCTACAGTGTGTTGGTAATCCCCACTAGCTTTGTTTCATCTGCAAATTTGATCAGAATGCTGTCTATTCCTAAATCCAGGTCATTAATAAATATGTTAAACAACCTTGTATGCAAAAGAGATACCTGTGGAACCCCAGTTGAGATTTCTCTCCAATCTAAATTCCATTCATAGTTACTTTTTGTTTGAGACAGTGTGTGTCCACTTCACAGTAATTCTATCATAATGCCAATTCTACCAAGCTCACATTTCTCCAGTCTACTTGTCAGAATGTCATTCAGTATTGTGCCAAAAGGACTTGTCAAAGTCCAGTCATATTATTTGTACCACATTTCCCGTATCCAATTATCTGTTTAAGGAGGAAATCAAGCTGGTTTGGCAGAGTCTGGCATCCAGCAGTTCTCATAAAAGGACCTTGGGGTTACAGTGGACAAGAAGCTGGATGAGCCAACAGTGTGCCCTTGTTGTTAAGAAGGCTAATGGCATACTGGACTGCATTAGTAGGAGCACTGCTAGCAGGACTGAGATAGTAAGGTGAGGCCACGTCAGCACTGGGGCCCATTACAGAAAAGATGTGGGCTTGATGGAGAAAGCCCAGAAGAGGACAATGAGAATGATTAGGGGGATGTGGCATATGACTTTCAAAGAGAAGTTGAGGGAACTTGACTTACTTAGTCTGCAGAGAAAAAGAGACCAGAGCAAACAACAATAACAATAGTTTACAGATCCAGACTAACACGGCTACCCCTCCAATACATAACAGTTTACTTGAATGTACAGCAGTGTGAAATCTTTTTCTATGAAAAATGCAGATTGGGTTGATGAACAAATTTCACCGGTCTATATTGATTTCAGCAAAATGTTTTGGTCTAAACAAGTAATGTTTTTGAAAATATTGAAATTAACTGTTTTGACAGTATTGAAACACTTTGTTTTAATTTTTTGGACTATGTTCAATAAATGGACCAGAAAGAGGTTAGTTCAATTATCCAGTGGTTAGACTCCTCACCTGGAGTGGGGAAGACCACACATTTAATTTGCTATTGAAAAAAAAAGTTTTCGGTGAACCTGTAAATTGCCACATTTTTCAAATTCATCAAAATTGTAAAAAGGTTGGTTTGACCTCAATTGATTTTCCCCCAAATTTTTAACCGCCAGTGACTCAGAAAAATCAGTTACTCACACAGTTTTATTATCAACACAGATCATTAACATAATTGTACAGAGACTGGATATTAGTTCATGACAAAATTGATATTTTGAAATGCGGCTTCATTCCGAATCTGAATTCAGCCTGGAAAACATCAAAGTTCTCCATGAAAAGAATTAAATTGAAATTTTAAACTTTAAAAAAACTATTTTCAGGTCAGTCAAAATGTTTCATTTCAATAAAATTGAACCATGTTCAAAATTTGAAAATATTTCTTTTTGAAGCTCAGTTTTTTTCTGATTCTCTCTAAAACAAAATGTCAGTGAAATCAATGTGATTTGGTGTAGCACTTCAGTTTCGTAGAAACTGTGTGCTTCCAACAGAATATATTCCATTGAAGATTCTCAAAACAGCTATACTAATTAGTGTCTGTTTTGTATTTTGGTGTATGTATGAAACAACTGAACAAAGATTACACTTAATCCCACTTTCTGTATTTTATGTCTTTCACAGGAGTTGTCTGTATAAAGAGTTATAAAGCCATAAATTTTAAGGGCCAGAAGAGGTCAACAGATCATTTAGCCTGACCTCTCATCCAAATCATCAGTGACTTTTTTATATAAATCCATTTTCCATAAAGCATGGTGGGATCTGTCAGAATGTCTAGATAATTCTGGCAAGTGACCCGTACTCACAGAAAGGCAAATAATTCCTCCCCAACACACGTACCATGATCACTACTGATGTGATGTGGGGAAAACTCCTTTCTGACTCTATGTACAGTGATTGCTTAGGCTATGTCTAGGCTGGAGTGATCTGCTGGTGGAAGCGTTTGCCGCAAGACATCTTCTGATGAAACTTCTGTCGCTAGATTGTGGCCAAACTGCCCAGCTGCTTTCTCGACAAAACAGGCAACTGGAAGCACAGCAGACAGGGCTGCCCAGTGTCCCAGAATGTCTATTGACAGAGGACCGCCCCCAGAACATCCAGACAGGCTTTCTGTCAACAGATCTCTGTTGACATAGACTTTGGTCATTGTGGGGAGCAGGATAATACTGTCTACAAAAGTGCTCTGTTCTGTCAATTTACTGACAGCAGAATGCCTTGGGAATCTGGACACTCCCCAGGTTTGTCAACAAAATGCCAATTTTGGTGACAAAACCCTCTCATGCAGACCCAGACTTAGACATTGAGCACGTGAGCAGGAACTAGCCAGCCAAGGACATTACAGTAAAAGAGGGCTTAGTGGCTTCCACCACCTCACCCAAGGCATATATCCAGCCATGGCAATCCCTAACATGTCAAAAGAAGGTGATTAAAAACCTCCAGGAATACATGGAGGTGGCATGGATCAAAAAACTCTGAAGCATTAACTTTTAGGAATATAAGCCATGAACAAATGAGGTTCAGGGCTGTTGAGCTGTAACACAAGTAACTCTGTCATGCAATTACCCTCATACGTTTGTCCTTCTCTCTTTGGAAACTAATTAAGTTATTTGGCTCCAAAAGTTAGTGGGCAGCAAGCGGGGAAGTCAGTCTACATTATTCCAACCTGCCATACACTAAGTCACAGTGTGAACCTTCCTACTGTAGACTAACAGTTTTGTAGTCAAAGCACACTATGAATCTTTTAATGCATCATAGCAGTGGTCACAGGGCCAGTTAGTCCACAGCAAGCTGGTGTCCTGTAGATGCATGTGCCCCACGCACAAGTTATCCATATGGATAAGACCCTATTTTTAGGATGGCACTGAGGGAAATATGGGTGTTTAATGCTGTTTTGAAATGTTAGAAAGTCAATTAATTCTGTCAAGTGCAAATCATACCAAATCAAGTATTAATACAGTGGAAAATGTTTAGTGCTTTTCAGAACTATACAGGAAACATTCTGAAGAGTTCCTACAAAATTGCTACCTGATCCTGATATCACTGAAGCTAATGACAAAACTCTTGTTGACTCCATTGGTATAAGAATCAGGTTCTTGCTTTGAACATGAAAAGTAGTTCAGAAAGAAGTGCTAGTCAGCTTAGCTTTAATCAGTAACTGCATTACAGAAAATGTACTTCCATTATCCCACTTTGCTTTGTGTATGTGCCACAAGCTGTCTTGATACATGCCCAACAATAATAAAACATTCAAAATGTGAAAGGAAGAAATGATTATACATAAGTCATTGGAAGTACAAAGCCAATTTTGTACTGTAGGATGGTGTCCAGAAACGTACTCAGAGCGAGGAAAGAGATTTCTTTCTATAAAAACAAACCCGAATCTTAATTTAAGCAATGTTTAGTTGAAATTTATTTTCCTTTCTTTATTTTTCCTGTATAGTTTCAGTGCTGTTATGCTGCAGAACTCTTTTATAGTAACAATGCCATTTACAGACTTCTTTCTTCCTCCAGAAAGCAGAATGTCATTTCAATATTTCTAGTTCTCAACACAGACTTTAATCTATTTATCCGATTATCATGTTTGATTTACTGAAGAAATCCTTAACAAAAAGAGTCATTTGTTCATACATTTATCGTTTTCACCCTGGGCCTACATTTTGAAAACTTGGTGACCAGTACCTATGGCCATTTGCGAAAAGCTCACGCACCAAGAATTAGATCCTGGAAGGTGCTGAGTTTTCTGTTTGTGATTCAGCAAAATGCATAAGCACACACTCAAAGCACATGAGTAGCTCCATGAAGTTATCCAAGACTACTCATATGATTGAAGAGAAACATATACGTAAATGCTTTTCTGAATTGGTCTCATAGTGCTCAGCATCTTCCAGGATTAAGTCAGCAGGGAATGCATGTATACCATTCATAGTAGGCAACTTGAAGAGCACAGAGTATGGTGAATTACAAAGAGGCTTCTCCTGTTAACCTGCAGTATTCCATCTTTAGAAGGAAGCCATGAGTGCGATTTGGGTAGATGTTAGACCTTTACAGGACAAATTACAAAGCAGGAGTCAGTATGGTTTAGCAATTGGAACAGGAAACTGAAAGCCAGGACCCTTGGGCTCTATTTCTGACACGTATACTGACTCACTGTTTCACTTGGATCAAGTCACTTAAAACCCTCTTGCCTCATTTCCCCAAGATTAAGATAGTTCTTGCTGACAAATTTGCTCATAAAGATATTTATTTGTAAAATTAAAAAAGAGCTTACTTTTTGAATGAAACTAGAGCATAGGGTGAACTTAGAACTATCATCTCTTTTGCCTACCCTGAGTTATTATTCGGTGCCTAACTTTGCAGAAGGTGCACGACCACGCACAGTGCTGCCTCGTACTCAGGCAGTAGTTGGCAGGATAGCTTCTCACTGAAGTGTAGTCTTGCCCTTCAATTCCCCAGCCTAGGACTTTGCAGCCCTTTTCCTCAGCCCACAGGCTTCAGAGTGGGGCCTTCTACAGTCACAATCTTTTCCAGCTGGCCTATCACCAGAGAAGAAGATTCTTGTTATTGCATTGTCCTCTCAAAAAGGGTAGAAGAGCCTTCCCCTCCCATCTATACCAGGCTATAGTCTACAGTCCCTTGGAGGGCAGCTGCAGCCAGTGCTACTAGTCCCTGGGACTACTTACTATCCCAGCCCCTTCAACTTCCAGAGTAAATCTCTCCAATCAAGTTTCTGAATTACACATTTCAACCCCCTCTACTCCTATTTGGATATGCAGAGGCAGTATGGTCAAGCCCCAGGCAATGAAACCCTGAGTAAGGAATGCCCCTGTCAACACACCCCTCTGCTCTAGTTTCTATATGTTTTTCCAAACGCCTCTGCTCCCCTTTTGAAAGCCTGGCTTTCAGCTTGTTTAGGTTTTTCAGGTGTGTCTGGGAGGGGCTGATTGGGACAAAGCTGTTGCTTAATCTCTTGTTCTTCAGGGGGTTTGTATATCCCATCAGAAATTCTCACAATAGGTTGGCAAACAAAGATTTTAGAAGATTGAAAGTTACTAATTAGAACTAGAAATATGAAAACAGAAGTTCTCCCTTGGGAAAAATCTTACATGTCTCCACTAGCTATAGATTCTATGGACCTTACTACTGCTGTAGTCAGGAAGACTCCTTAGAATTGATACATGATCAGCACAATGAGAAGCAGAATATAGGCAATTAAAGAGATTAAAATACAAATAAGGTAAAATGCACCAGCAGTATTGCCACCTGAAAATGAGCAGTGCCCTCCCCTCTGAAACTCAATGGTGCATATTCATGTAACTACTTAAATCATTGCCAAATAAGCATGAGACAGATATAAAGCAACATCTTTCTCATTTAACCCGGTTTTTGCATGAACTTTGCAGAATGTCAACGACTACATAAAGTTCATGTGCATGGGAAAATCAAGCTCATGGTGTCAAAAGCTGAGATGCAGAACAATTGGAATAAGGCCAGGAATACCTGTAGGATGGAATACTTACTGAGAGAATTTTTAGAAGTAGTATAATTAAAGTGATTTTTAAAGTTTGCAAAGCATTAAAGTTCCAAGCACACCAAGGCCGTGCCTACATTATCCCAAAACTTTGAAATGGCCAGGCAAATGGCCATTTCGAAGTTTACTAATGAAGCGCTGAAATACATATTCAGCGCCCCATTAGCATGCGGGCGGCTGCGGCACTTCGAAATTGACACGGCTTGCCGCCGCATGGCTCGTCCCGACAGGGCTCCTTTTCAAAAGGACCCCGGCTATTTCAAAGTCCTCTTATTCCCATCTGCTCATAGGAATAAGGGGACTTCGAAGTAGCAGGGTCCTTTCGAAAAGGAGCCCCGTCTGGACAAGCTGTGTGGCGGCAAGCCGCGTCAATTTCAAAGTGCCGCGGCTGCCCGCATGCTAATGGGGCGCTGAATATGTATTTCAGCGCTTCATTAGTAAACTTCAAAATGGCCATTTGCATGGCCATTTCAAAGTTTTGGGATAGTGTAGACACGGCCCAAGATTTGTAGCACCTTGGCAGGCAGACTCAGTTTATTTCTATAGTGCAGAATGAAGCATTCTTTAAACAGTATATATTGTATGTAATAGGAATGCAATGTATTGCCTGAAATGGGAGATCCAAAAAACAAACAAACAAACAAACAAAAAAAAGCCTATACACCACTGAAGTATTCCCAATCCTTGCAAATTTGAGGATCGATTGTGCAAAATCAAGAGATATCGGAAAAGTCAATGTGACAATAAATAAGGAAAGACTGCAAAGCAGGGCTATTAAATTGGTTACCCTTGAATAGTGCATGGCTTTAGAAGTTTCAGCTAGCTCCTATTTTCTTCTGCTTCTAGTTAGCTCTTATAGCTGTGCTGTTTTGATGTGAACTGATTTTAAGAGGTCAGGCGGGTTAAATGCTGTTTGATTAAAATCAGAACACCCAACAACTACTGTTTCACTGTTTGACTTTGTTGGCCTCTTCATCTGGGAATTCAGGAAGACAACTTTAGCTTCAGAAAGGCAGCAGTATTTTTTTTCCTATGGCTTCAAGAGAAACAAAGAAAAAAAGACACATTGTATATGTTTTTCTGGCAATAGGCCTGCCACTGTTTATCAAGCCAAGGCAAATCCAATTAGCCTGTGGCCTGCCTCCCAACCTTATTAACCTGCTCAGCTGTGAGAAACTCAACAGCCCCTGCCAATATCTCATTTCTCCAGCAGCTGATAAGATCAGTTCAAGATATTCAATGGGGTTTCCTTTCACTTCAGCTTCATCATAGTTACTGGCATCTTAACCATAGTGGCCGGATCTTATTTTCCTCTCATTTACTACATGAAATAGGATGGCAACTCCAAGGCCTATATAGCTTGTTGGAACAAACACTGATCAGGCCTTCACACTGTTTGACAGGATGGGCTGATTTTCCTTATCATGGCTTGCCCACAAAGGCCTAGGCCATGCCTGGATTATTAGCATTCCTTGGTGAGATGCGTCAGGCCTATTTCTGTCACACAGATGGATTGAGCCTTTCACTCAGGCTTGCGAATGAGTGACACATGGCCTGACTGGGAGGACAACATTGTTATTTGAGTTAAGAAATCAATTTGTATCAAATGTACACTGTAATTTATTTGTTGGCTTTGAAGGGAACCTGGCTGAGATAAATGGGAATGGGCTTCTTTTTTTCCCCCTATGCTGAGCTGATAAAGTTCTTGTGAAGCTCCAGATAGCTCCAGTCAGAGCCAAAGTGACAAACCTGTTTAAAGTTGCACAGTGATCTTTAAATCTCAAAAAGAACACCTTGTCGGACATGATAGAACATTTTTTACCTTTTCCCTCTATCTGTCAGAAAGCTGCTGTGACACATTGCTTTAGTATTTTTGCTGACATTTTCTTTATCAAGCACATCTGTTTGTGGTCGAAAGATGCTTATTCCTATTTTCTTCAATCTACAGCAGCCTAGGAAACTGCCAAAAGGAAGCAAGAAAATGAGACATTCTTTCCAGGAATAATACTTCCTTTAAAGAAAATTCTAATATTCTTGATCACATTCCAAACACACTTTTTTGACTATTCTTTAAAAAAGGGAAGAAAAGTAGTGTGAATATTTAGCACAGGAGCTTGCATTTCTCACAAACTTCTAAGCAGGCTTAGGCTGGTCATGTGTCCATATTTAATAATAATTAAAAGTGAAGTATGAAAAATTTAAGTTTATTAACATTCTCGTCTATTATAATAGTAGTGATTATACTGTGTTGGCTCTGTGCATAAATGTCTTCTCCTGGAAATAATATGAATAACCAAGAGCTATCTTTACATGTTCAAGTATGCTTGCAGCTATGATTCCCCAGTGAAGAAATGCCATCATGTGTAGCCAAGTGTGGAGTGGCTTATTGACATTTCAGTGCAACAATCCTGTTCATTTCTTATTTTGTTTCTTTTTTCAAAAGTGATATAAATGGAATATGTCATACTAAATGACTGTATAATACACTTTACCCTCTCTCAGGCTGTATTCTGAATTTACCGTTTTTAATGTATATAAGTCAGTGTTTTATACCTATATGCATGTATATATTTGAACATACACAAATGCTGAAAGGAAACACATACTATGAATGGCATTGTAGTATCAGTACTAGGCTAACTAGCATAGAGAGTTACCAGCCTCAAAACCTAAGATACTTTAAACTGTCCAGTCATGATAAAACATCGGCTCTGACCTTCCACAAACCAGGCCAAATGGGATTAGTGGGACATACATTTTCCAGTTAATAACTATTATAAAGTTCTAAATGTATTAATGACCTGATCGAACTGTCTCCCAATTCAGGGGTTTGTGTCTGAGCTGTTTGGTAGTGGGGGTGGCAGGGAGAGATTGCAATGCATTAGCAAAAATTATCCCTCACCTAGTTGCCCAGTTGTACTTACTCTGGCAAGGAATGCTCACCGCTCTTCCACTTGCTCTTGTTGGATTTTGTGCACGTTTGGGATGCTGGCAGGCATCAGTTTCTTCAGTCTTCCACACCCACAGGCACAGATGCTGAAACTCTGCATAGCCCTGCACAGAGGCTTGTTCTCTTCCCTGGCCTCTGTGCAGGGGCCTGCCACATCTGTCTCTCCCCAGCTACACAATCACAGAATTGGAAAATCTCTTGATGTAGTGTGATTATTTTTAAGTCCCATCTCCTGGAAAGTTGTCATTACATGAGAATAAACTGCATGACTCAAGTGCATCTGAAAATCTTTGAAACCAAAAGAGGAAATAAACCACACTCACACCCACCCACCCACCCACCCACAATATCCATCCCTAGCTACTCATGGTACAAATGAGCCCTTTATTCCTGAATCTGAATATGTGGACTTCCAGTGCATTTTGGGCAGGATGTGCAAAACAGCCACACTTTTAAATAAGGACAGTTGCACTTTGCTGTATGTGATAGACCAGTTATATCCACATATACTTGTGTATATCGATAACTATATCATTGTCCAATGCAGACGAAGATTTATGGAGAATTTATACCACTTTATTTTACTTCTTTTCTTGTTTCCTCTATTTTTTTCTCACACGTGTGGAATACATTTTGCTGTGTGCATATTGGTGCACTTAATAATTGTGGCGGAGTGGGGCTGAGAGTTTTGGAATGTGGAAGGGGGCACAGGAATGGGGCAGAGGGTAAGGGTGGAGTGTTGGGGGTGGGGAGTGACTGCGCCATCTGGGGTTGAAAGCTCTGGTGTGGAGCCAGAGAGAAGGGGTGTGAGATATAAGCTGTCCTGGGGCTATGCTGGGTAAAGAGGACTTCCTCCAGCTCCCTTTCCCAGTAGCAGAATGTGGGCTGGGGGAGGAGGCACTTCTCCCTCTTGTGGCAGCCCCAAGGCTGAGGCCACAGGATAGGTGTCACTTCCTTGGCTGTCGCAGTTCCAAGCTGTGGCTGTTTTGGGGTCATAGGTGGGGTGTCCTACCCCCAGCCATGGAACATTCATGCTGGACACATTCCCTGAGCACTTGTGCAACACTTCGTAGGTTGCTGCCAGGTTGCACAGCTTACAAGACAAATAGGCATCCGCTTGCAGCAAGGTAACTTTGGCCCCAAAATTTGGCAGGTGGGGCCAGACATGCTCCTTCACTGATGCAAGACCACCAAGTCTTGTCCACCATCACTTCATCCCAGTGAAAAAGACCCCTCAGAACACACATTTTGGCCTTTTCACGAATGTTCTATCACACACACACACACACACACACACACCTGAATGAGAGACGTGGGCAACTCTCATTAATCCATGGCAAGTTATTTAATTTTGGCCTTGCTACAGGCAGGGCTGGAATTACTCCTTATTTGCCCCTAGTCAGAGCATTTTCCACTCCCCTGCTGCCTACAGCTCACCTTTTTGCTTTCGGTAACAAATTAAATGTATCGGAGGGGTAGCCGTGTTAGTCTGGATCTGTAACAGCAACGAAGGGTCCTGTGGCACCTTACAGACTAACAGAAAAGTTTAGAGCATGAGCTTTCGTGAGCACAGACTCACTTCATCAGATGTGATGTAACAAAATTAAATGTAACAAAATATAAACCCAGCTTCCCCAGATGGCCTGAGACCTTCACTACACACAGTGCTCTCAGCCCAAGCCAGGCACAGCCCACCCACCCCAGGTGAAGCCCATGTGGGGAGCTGTACCTAACCCCTTGGCAAAGAGTCCCTCAGTGTCTTCATCCCTCCCATGGCTCAGCACAGCAGCTCTGGCTGTGCCTGTGTGGGTGAATGGGTGGAAGTCATGCCCCTCCTTTACCCTCCAGACAGAGCAGAGGCAGTGAGCGGCTGAGACTGTCATGGGTCTGAGACACCCCCAGCACCATAAGCAGCGCCCCCCACTGTCCTCCAGGGCTCACAACACCCCACTTGGGCTGCGTCAGGTGCTCGCCATTCTCTGGCCTTCGGCATCTAGCAACCTGCACCAGAAGCCCACCCACCCACAGGGGATCCCTATGTAGCAATGTGTTAACTTTTCACTCTTAGGCACGTGCTTACTTTGCCTAACTGGAAATCCAGCTCTGGCTACAGATAGTCCCTCAATGACATGAGAAAGTACAATCTTCATGGAATATTTGAAGGGGAGGAAAGATGGACTCTCCACATAGTTACTTGTAGCATGACACATGATGAATTTAACTGCAGCATCCACTTCATAAATGTAGTAAGTATTTTAGGTTTGATACGTCAGTGCAGGAGGGGGGAACTAGCTGTCAAGCATGAACTGAGCTGTAGGGTCTGCCATTCTGTGTCTATCTCTGCTATCTGTCTTTTTTATTCTGCACTGCCTGACCCCAGACGCTGCACCCAGCATCACATGGCAGCTGGGCTGTGAGAGGGGGTCATGCTTGTATGATAGGATAGGAAACTTCTTTTCAGCCATTTACATTTTGTCCTGCTCCCCACATCCCTTCCCTTTCTCCCACAGAGGTGCCACACAATCTGGAACATTCCTGTGCCCAGCCGCATCACATGGCTTGTCACCGAACAAATAAAGGGACGTGCTGCACATTCTGCAAGGCAGCTTGCACATGGTGAGAGTCTTGGAGTCACCCAGGGGAAGTCTCCCTCAGTGGGTCAGATACTGCAGGGGCTGGCAGCTATCTAGGGGCCTCGCAGCCTCCCGATGGAATTCTCCCTCAGCAGATAAGATTTTTGAGGGTTGGAAGCTGCTCTGGGAAAGTCTCTGGTGGATGGAAGTGATGAGATATTCGAGGGTCTTGCAGCCACCTGCAGGAAATCTCCCTCAGCGGCTAAGATTTTGAGGTGCTGGCAGCCACCCAGGGAAAGTCTCCAGCAGCTGAGATATTCAGGGGCCTTGCAGCCGCCCAGAGAAGGTCTCCCTCAGAGGCTAATATTTTGGGGCTCGCTTAAGAGCATCAAGCGCCCAAAGGCAGGGGCTGGGACCAGACTTGCCCTCCAATAGATCACTGTTAAAGGATTTAAACTGAATGCAGTCCAATGTGGCAGGTGTTTCTCAGGATGCCTCTCTGTAATTCACCACCCCTGGTTCCCCGTTACCTGTAGGCACAGAAAGTGCCATAGAACATTGATCTGGAGGACATTCAGTGTAACATCTGTGAGTACTTAGATGTACATTTCTAGATTATTGATTGGGTACAAGGGTGCAAATTATAGCTCTGAGGATCTTCTTTGCCAGGAGGTCTAAATACAGAACCAAGACTTTCCTCTGGGCCCACTGGGCATAAGGGCAGGGGGTGGGGCCTGCCACAAGGTTTCATGGGCTCCCA
Source organism: Carettochelys insculpta (assembly GCF_033958435.1). Classification (NCBI taxonomy): domain Eukaryota; kingdom Metazoa; phylum Chordata; order Testudines; family Carettochelyidae; genus Carettochelys; species Carettochelys insculpta. Next base: position 158,060,140 of record NC_134138.1, on the reverse strand, counting down.
GTGGCTTTAAGGAGGGCCAGAGGCAGGAACCACAGAACATTGATTACTGTGGGCAGGGTTTCCGCTGGGGCACTGGAGGCCTTTTCAGTCAACAGAAGAAAAAACTTTGTCATTACAGTGACTATCCTTTGAGACCAAATTTTGGTATGGGCCTGATCCAAAGGCCATTGAAGCAATGTAGTAGCTGTACAATTACCACAGTTCTCCAAGTAAGAGCTGCAGTGAACAACCGAGCCGTAACTGATTTGATGATCCATTGCATTGTCAGTGTAACACCCATGTCTACTACTTACACTTACATTTCCAGTTTTGGACTGGGTGCAGGGATGAAAATTCTTGTTCTGGGGATCTCCTTTGCCAGGAGGTCTAAACCCACATCCAAGCCTGAGCCTGCTGGTAATAGGGGCAGGTGGTGGCTTCTGCCCCAGAGTGTCTGTAAGCAACGAAAGCAGCCATAACTGATTTGGGATCCATTGCATTTCAGTGTATCACCCATGTCTACTTAAATATACATTTGAGGTGCAAATTCTTGTTCTGAGGGTCTTCTTTCCTAGGAGGTCTAAATCCAGATGCTGGTGGTGGGTCCTGCCCCAGAGTGTCAGCCAGCATCCTGGGCACAGGTATAGCACTGCTGGGCCTCCTTCACCTTTGCCAGGACTTCCTCCGTGCTGCAGTGGAGGGTGGCCTCATTCTGCCAGGGTGGTGGTCACCCAGTGTAGGCTTGGGCATTACGACACTTCACCTTGGAATCTTGGATAGCTCCGCCTTGCCCCACAGGTCCAGAAGGGTCTGCATCTTTCACCCAGTCCAGGAGGGACCCGCTGGAAAGGAGTGGATGCACAGGTGATTGCACACCAGCTTGTAGCTCTGCTGTTTGGGCACTCTCAGAAGTTTGTCACTAGAATCTCTGGCCTTTGAGACAATATTGTTGATTTCAGGATCTTCTTTGCCAGGAGGTCTAAATCTAGATCCAAGCCTCAAAAGATCCAGTGCTTTTGCATCCCATTTTGAAAACCTATCTTTTTGTCTAGCCTTTCCTAAGGACTTTACTACCCTTCCCCTCAATTGTAAAAAACTCATCTCTTATACAGGCAAGCCAGATCCCGCCTGGAAAAAGGGACGTTTAGTTAACATGGCAGGGGAATGAGGGAAATGAAATGTAGGAAATGAAATGTGGGAAGATGTCAGATATCCACAGCCACTTATAGGGCATTTTTTACCAAGATGCACCAGTGAAAATAGCCAGAATGCTATGGGGATCAGGGAATTGTGGGATAGGTTCCCACAATACACTGCTGCAACAGCCGATTTTGGCGACTTGTGTGTAGCAGTAATAAGTTGATTTTGTGGGGAGCATGTGAAAAGGTGAAGATGTTCAACATTGAATTTATAAAACTCAGCCTTAATAAATTGTTTTTAATGAAATAGATTTTAGCTTGTAATGTAGATGCAGCCTTTGAAGACAGTTAGTGGTACATTACAGCTAAATAACAATACAGAACTCTGAGAGCCAGGACTGGTGGCTGTAAACAAACCTTATGGGACCATGGAAAACTTTGCCACCTCCATGATAAATGGTCATGCAGCTGACTAAAATCATGCTGGATTACAGATGTTACTGGAGAAGAGAGTTCCGGGTTAGAGAAGATCAACCTGTAATAGTCTTATAATGGAGTCAAAAACATCCCCCTACACTTCCGTCTATCATGCCACCCAGACAAGCTGGACTAAGTGATAAATGGCCACTTACCTCAAAAATTGTACACTAACATTATACCCACTTCCTAAAGACCAGTTGCTCACCCAGAATAATTTGCTTTCTAGAGTTCACATCAAAGACAATGCTGGTTGCCAATTCCACAAGAAAATAATTAAAGATTTATTAGCTAGGAAAAAGAAATATAAGTACAGGTGAGTCACAATCTATAATACCAAGTGGTACCAGAGATGTAGTAATCTGCCAGTTTCCCCAAAGTGGTTCAAGTTACACAGAATGACTCTGGGGAGCAATCTTTTCTCACTCACTTATTTTGTCCTGTTAAATCGAAACATCCCCAAGATGATGAACTTTTCCCCCTGTTCATACTTACGGATCCTTCTCACTTAAAACAAGCTGACAGGTTCACTGCTGTTTTTGGTTCTTTCTTTGAGGGAGGAGAAAGAGGAATGAATTTAGACTCTTTGACCTTCGATCATCACACGCAATTATCACTTACCTTCAAGAGCCCAAGAATTAGCATTTTACAGTTAAAGTTCTTCATTTACATTTCACAGGGGTTTTCCTTGTTCAATGGGTTACTTAGTTATAGGGGTATACCCAATGTATATGTTTGCTATTTCACTATAACAGGATAACCTGAGTGGCAAGACACTTAAAAGTTAGGAATTGCAATGCCTCTATGGAGCTAGTGCTCTGAGCCAGCATAGGAATGGGTTGGGATTCTCACGTTGAAGCTGCAAGGAAGAGTCCTAGCTATAGCTTCCTGTCTACCTAGAAGCAGGACATAGGTGCCCCTAGAGTTGAAAGGCTTCAACTGCAACTGAAGCTGATTAGCTAACAAATGAACAGTGGAGGGAGACAGCTGCTCACTGAGCACAAGTAGCCTCTTATTCCCCAACAGTCTTTCATTCTTTTCCTTCTCAGTCAGAATAAAAAATGTTCCAGAAAAAACACTGTTGTCCTTTCCAGGCTCAAAGCTGGGAGGTCTTCTCCAAACCCTCTTTATAATGACACCTATGGCTGCTGCAAAGCACCTTACTCTTGTTGGGCTGTTTCTGTGTGGTTGCCTGGGAGACTGAGATAGATATGCTGCAAATTTTGTTCCCTATATAATGAGACCAGCTTAAGACAAACTGTGTGCAAAAGAACAATTGATACTATCAAAAAAAAAACAAACGTTATGATACTATCCATCTGCCAGGGAAAAACATTGTTCTTTAACATAGTTTTGAAATACTGGTTTGAAACAATTTAAAAGTGCTTTATTACATCGGTCTGCCACTCATAGATTAAGGAAGCTATAAGGACTTGCATCTGGCTACCTCAACTGACAATGGTTTTCTTCAAAGTGCTTCAGATATGATGTTAAGAAAAAAATTAAAAGTGTTTGGTTTTGACTGTTTCAGCTAAAAATAACATTTGGGGGGAAAAAAGATGCTTATTAATAACAGGGCATACTGTAAATGATAGCTTTGGTGATGGTAATAGAGCCTAGGAGGCAGAGAAGGATAACTGAGGCAAACAAAAGGGAATATAACTTTGAAAATGTGTACTTAAGATGCTAAAGTAGTTTTTACTGTTTGTTACAAAAAAGTTAATTAAATAGTTTACATTTTATCATGCACAGTAAAGAAATCCTGACAGACATTGTTATAATATGAAATGCTTCAGTCTCCAATAGAGTTTAATTTAGAGCAACAACAAAGAAGGAAAAAAGGAGAAATAAAACAATTGAAATGTTGCAAGCAGGCTGGTGTAAGCTCAGGGGAGGTGTTCCAGAGAAGTGTTTGGTAGAAGAAATGCAAGCTGAGCTGATACCCTGGGAATAATGTTTTTCCTGAAATTGTTTCAGTTTGAAGAGTTTATAAGAGGCAGCCTATAAGCTGTATGCGTCATTGACTAGCATATTGGGGAGCTACAGCTTGTCTTCAAAGGCTAATCAAGCTGATTATGCAAGAATACCCACGGGTTTTAATGAAGCTCATTCTCTAATGGACTGGTGTTTCCTTGCATGGTTAATGGTCAGGGCTGGTGGCTGTCTTTGCCTGCCTTGGGCAATGGGAGGAGGGTCAGCTCCAAGGCCCTAGGAAGAGGTGGAGTCTTGAGAAGAAGGGGGAAGGGGCTAGGAGCAGCCAGCCCTCAGCACCATGCAGACTACCCTACCCCTCGCCAACCCAGACTTCTGTGTTGTTGGGATGGTGTTGCGTGGGGCTCTGGCCGTGATTTTAAAGGATCCAGAGCCCCAGCCTCTTTTAAATCACCAGCCATCCTGGCAACTACTCCCATGGTCCCTCTTCCCTGACAGCTTCCCTGTTAGCGGTCAGACTAGCAGATATGCTTAAATGTTGACCTTAAATAAAATTAAGGAATATATGTATGTTCCTTTACATGTTACTCTGCAGGTATAGTTGATACAGAGAAAAATCCTGATGACTTGCAGATCCCTGCCAGCTTTGTTTTTAGGCCTGAGAGTGACATGAAGACTGCATTGATTTTATTGCTGTTTGATCAGTTACATAAGAATAATGATAGGTTGTCCGTACTAATTCTTTTAGATTGATCACCCACCTTTGTTTACCTATGATATTTAGTTGACCTACCTGCAGATTCTAGTTTGGGTAGGTGATGTTGATTTTTGACTCGTTCTTTTATCCCCAGGAGATTTCAGAAAGTGGCTTTGGCAAATACACCTCAGCCTCACAAGGTATCTCATGTAATTCTGCAATCCTTCAGTACAATAGGTAGGCAAGCTACTTGAGGAGATTGTGAATTGAGCTGGAGTATGCCATATTCAGTATACAAACAATGCATAACTTGTTACTTTAATTTCCATCCCGGGGTTACACCGATATGTATTTTATTAAATGCCACTATTGAACTAAAGGAAAATGACCCAGACATTATCATAAAACCAGCTGACAAAGGAGGTCCTGTTGTCGTCATGAATAAGTCAGACTATGAACAGGAGGCAGCCCGACAACTCTCCAACACCAAATTTTACAGACCTGTCTCCGCTGATCCCAGTCTGGAATTCCAAAAGAAATTACAACAACTACTTAAGGAACATCCTGCTGCCACTCGGGACCTTATTCACTCAGACACACCATCTGAGCCCCAACCTGGATTATTCTATTTACTTCCCAAAATCTACAAACCTGGAAACCCCGGAAGCCCTATCATTTTGGGTATTGGAACCTTTACCACTTGACTATCCAGTTATGTGGACTCCCTCCTCAAACTCCATGCCACCAACACTCCCAGCTATCTGCGAGATACCACTGACTTCCTGAGGAAATTACAAAACATCGGAAAAGTTCCTGACAACACAATCTTTGCCACCATGGATGTAGAGGCTCTGTACACTAATATTCCACATGAAGACTGATTACTAGCGATCAGGAATACCATCCCCGATGTCACCACAGCCAGGCTGGTGTCTGACCTTTGTAACTTTGTTCTCACCCACAATTATTTCTGATTTTGAGACAATTTATACCTCCAGATTAGTGGAACTGCTATGGGCACCCGCATGGCCCCACAATATACTAACATCTTTATGTCTGACCTGGAACAATGATTCCTCAGCTCTCGTCCCCTATCACCCTTCTTTACTTATGATAAATCAGTGACATCTTTATAATTTGGACCCATGGTATAGGAACCCTAGAAGAATTCCACAAAAACTTGAACAATCTGCACCCCACCATCAACTTATGCCTCGACACTCCATGCGAGAGATACATTTTCTGGACACTACTGTACAAATCAAGGATGGCCTGACCAGTTCCACACTCTACCGGAAACCCACTCATCGCTATACTTACCTACACACTTCTAGCTTCCATCCTGCACACACACTACATTCATTGTTTACAGTCAAACCCTTAGGTACAATCTTATTTGCTCTGATCCTACGGACAGAGACCAAAAACTACAAGATCTCTACCAAATATTCACTAACCTGAATTACCCACCAGGAGAAATAAAAAAACAGACAGACAGGGCCAGACGAATACCCAGAGACCAGTTACTCCAAGATAGGCCCAAAAAAGCCAAGAACAGAACGCCACTGGTCATTACCTACAGCCCCCAACTCAAACCACTGCAACGCATTATTAAAGACCTACAGCCAATCCTTAATCAGGATGCCACACTCCAGAAGGCCCTAGGTGACAGGCCTGTTCTCTCTTACAGACAGCCTCCCAACCTTATGAGGATTCTCACCAACAGCCACAGTCTATACCACAGGAATACCAATCCTTGAACTTTCCCTTGCAACAAGGCCCGTTGCCAACTTTGTCCACATATCTGTCCTGGAGATACCATCACTGCACCTAACCAGGTTATTCACAGAATCATGGGAACATTCTTATGTTCCTCAGCTAACATCATGTACGCCATCATGTGGCAACAAGGCCCAGATGCTTTGTATATTGGACAGACTTCAAACTCTCTTGGACAAAGAATTAATAGGCATAAAACAGATATAAAAACACTCCTGATTCACAAACCTGTCAGCCAGCACATAATGGAGTGGACCATTCTGTTGATGACCTGAAAGTCTGTGTTTTACTGAAAAGGAGTTTTCACAGCTGTTTGAAAAGAGAGGCTGCTGAACTCTCCTTTATATTCAAATTCGACACATTAACACATGGTGTGAACCGGGATGACAATTTTCTAGATCATTATAGGGGCTCTTTTATCTAGTTCCTGACTTCCCCCATCTCCTTCTTCCCCTCTGCTCTCTGATTTGCTTACCTTGGTAATAATTTTTCTGATTTGTCAACCTTGATTACTATTTTTTAGTTCTCTGTGCCTTAAATATTGAGTCTGTTCTGGTATGGCTATGATCTGAAGAAGTGGGTCTGTCCCACGAAAGCTCATCACCTAATAAATTATTTTGCTAGTCTTTAAAGTGCTACTGGACTGCTTTTTTGTTTTCAGAGAAAGCAATTTCTTTTATAAAGGAACAACCAGGATTTCTTACAGACTTACGGTATCTGTAAACCATTTTTTACTAACTTATAATTCTTAATATAAACATAGCAGCTGCTACAAAGAAAGCTAACAGAAAGTTACAGGACTTACATCTGCATTGTACCGGACTGAGCGGAGCCTTTATACAACACAACTCTGCTTCATTTCAGTTGGACCATATATTGTAGGATCTTTGCTTTCCTAGTGTCTGCCTAGGTTTGGGATTTGGATGAGAATAGCCTGGGTAAGAGCAAACAAAATGATAGAACAGGGAAGTTTCTTTAAACACTGCTTAGGGGAATTTCCCATCCTGTGTACACAAGCAGGTGAGTTTTTGGAACCCTGGTTTCCCCAGAAATTTTGTGTGGCCAAAATCTGTCTGACTAGGAGATGATTGCTTCCTGTACCTTACAGTTAACATTAATAAAACACATGCAGCATATAACTAACCTGCACAAATCACTTGCCACTAAATATCATTCAGATTTTAAGTTTAATTGGTTTCAAATAAGGATTGCACATTTAAATAGATAATATCCAAGAAGTTATTAGGTGGGATTCAAATATATATAAAGCATGTATAAATTCTTATAACCAGCCAACTGTTGGTGGGTACAAGAAGAAACCCCTTGTGTGTTAATTTTATTTCGCAGTTGCCCATTGTGGGGCTCTTTCTCCTTCTGAATTATTTGTCACTGGCTATTGTGAAAGACAAGATATGGAGCTAGATTGAGCAATGGTCTAATTTATGAAAAATGCCTGTATTTCTACAATCTAGATATTGCCAGGTTCATTCATACCTTTGTAACTTCTAGATTGAATTACTGAAATGTGCTCTCTACTCAGGCCTGCTCAAAAACGGCTGATGCAGTGTTGACACTGAATACTGGCGTAATGGTGTTAGCTACAAGAAACATGAACATATTATCACTGTTCTACAAAAAATGCATAGGTGTTATTTGCTGCTGGGTGCAATTCACAATGTTGTGTTATATTTGAAAAGCCCTTTGTGGACCAGTTGCTCCCCTGCAAGTTCCATATAGCATGCACAGTTGAGGCATTCACAGTGAGGCTGCCTCTACACAGCAGCGTTATTTCAAAATAATCCATTCTGAACGTGCTTATTTCAAAATAACACAGCTACAGACAAAGTCTGTGGCTACAGTACATTCCCCTTTTGGAGGAGGAATGCAAACGAGGGAGATTGAAAATGCAAATGAAGCACCAATTTACAAATCTCATGCTTCATTTGCATAATGTCATCTGATCACATTTCTGGAAGATACTTTTCCAAAAGCAAAAACAGCCACATACACAAGGTTCTTTTGGAAAAAAAAAAAACCCTGTTTTCAAAAGAACACTTCTTCCTGAAACAAAATAGGAAGAAGGATTCTTTTGAAATTTTTTTTTTCTGAAGCAACCCCACCTACATGGCTGCTTTGCTTTCAGAAAAGTCTCTTCCAGAAACATGATCGTGTGAGATTATGCAAATGAAGCGTAAGATTTGTAAATGAGTGCTTCATAGGCATTTTTGATCTCCCTCATTTGCATTTACTCCTCCAAAAGGGGAATAAAGTGTAGATGCAGCCAAAATAGCACCCAGCTATTTCAAGATAACATGTCCAGATACATAGTACCTATTTCAAAACTGAGCCATTGGATGCCACTATGGCTTATTTCGAACTAGTGCTATTCTGTGTCTTAACAGTGCCTATTTCAAAACAGGCATTATTCCTCCTTCAATGAGGTTTACCAAATTTGAAATAATGTGCCCACTATTTCAAATTTATTTCAAAGTAGTGTATAGATAGTGTAGATGATCTCAAAGTTATTTCGGAATAACGGCTGTTACCTCAAAATAACTTTGCTGTGTAGATATTGCCTGATAGAGCCTGTGTTTGAAGGTCTGCTGCCAGTAGCAATGTGTTCTCAATGAGGGGCCCTCCCCCTAGAATTTGTTTCTCCTTATGTTCAAAGCTGTAGACCTTTAAAGCATAGAGCAGTGGTTTTTTTGCTGTTGCCTTTGACATACACACTTCACCATGGATTATATCCCAACCAAATTCATTTTGGCTGCATTCTGATTTTTCATTTCAAGGAACATTCTCACAACCTTTACCCTTGCCCCCATTCAGTCCTACGCTCTGAGGCACACTGTCAATCATTAGATGGAAAAAATATTTCAACTATTTTAAAGCTACAGTATTTGTCACAGGTTCAAAGGATAAATATTTAATGACTTACCAGAGGCTTTGCTTATAAATACACACCCGTACTACTTTCAGGTCTTAGTATTTTTGTTTTATTCTTTCCATTCTTACACTTGAAACAGAAACGCATTTCCTCCTAGAAAATGCTGACAGCATATCTTGGTATCTCAAGGCAGAGAAGTTGCTTCCCCCCAGGCAGTGTGCTGGCAACATTCACATGGACACACATGACTGAGCTGTCTATAGGCACCCTTGCTTTCATTGTTTCCATAATTCAATATGTTTTAAAACAGCCATGCTAACAAACATTAGAAAGATGAGTGGGAAGTGAAACTCTATGAGAATGAACGTCAGATGTATACTTCAGCCATGAGAGAGATGTACTCAGAACAGAAGCACAGGAAGGTATTCACAAGGATTTGTTACGCAAGAATAAGAGCTCATCTGAAGAGGAAATGTTAATACATGCAATCAAAGGAATGAAAAAGACCAATAAAATAGTGATTATTCTGAGTAATGCATTTTTAAATATTCAGTTCCTAAGTAAATCTAATATATATATCACAGAGACCTCAGCAGTTTTAGAGTTTATTTCCTTTTACTCCATAGCAAACAAACACACACCTATGAGAGAAATAAATGGGTAAGAATACATTTTCTAGCAATTAAGACCACTGTACAGAGCAATTGTCGTAATCTTTTAAATGCATTCTTGATGAAGTAGCTATACTAATAAAAATACATTTGCACTGCACCAAACTATAAAGTGCAACAGAAATGTACCTATTATAGGCCATTTCCTAGTACCATTGCAGAAAATCACAATACTCCCATTGATTTAGACAGGACTAGGATTTGACTCTTGAAACTTTGATCATATTTGTGGGTTCTGAATCATTAAAAACAATGGAACTGTTTTTGCCAGGGTTGCTCATTACAGTTTGCTGAACTTTGATCTTTTGGGAACCAATTTAGCATGTGCTTAAGCAGATCCCTAAGAGCAAGTCGTAAGTATCTTACTGCCAACACACAAAGAGCTTAGTCTGTACAGGAAAGGTATGGGTTTATGTAGTTCCTTAAACACCTAGTTCAGTGAGGGCCCTTTGGAAAAGTGAATATGTCAGGAAAGGCATAGAGATGAGTCGAAACAGAGGGACATTATTTAATTTTCTGTACTGCACCAAATGAGACATTACTTAAACTGATGTTTGAAGTAATAACCGTACAGTATGCATAGCCATCGAGGTTCAGATACACATAATCTAGAGACACCATGTTGACTAATCACATAATCCTTCTCTCATTCAACACTTGCTAAATACGGTGCACAGAGCAGAGAAAATGAATATTATGGGTAGTTAGAAATTTCAAGGTGCCGTTTAGCATCTGCGAGGAAAAGTATGCAAAAAAGCTTTTGTGTGCACAAACTATTTGCACATACAGATAGCATTTCAGCAGGTATTCTAAACATTGATCTATTAGTACAGGTTGAACCTCTCTGATCAGGCACCCTTGGGACCTGACCTTGCTGAAGCCAAATCAGAGAATTTGCTGACCCAAAGGAGGTCTATATTGTCTAGCAGCGTTACCAGCATTTTCACTGCTTCCTGATCTCTTAAAAGACATTTAGATATATTTTTGAGCTAAATAACAGCACAGAGCACTGAGAGACAGGAGTTGTAGCCATAAATAAACTTTATGGGACAGCAAGAAATTTGGCCACACCCATGATAAGTGGACATCCAGCTTACTAAAATCATGCTGACCACAGATGTTGCCAAACCAGAGAGTGCCAGGCTAGAGAGGTTCAACTGGTATTAATACTATTTTATTTTACCACATGTGAGCTGGGTCTACACGTGCTGGCTACTTTGAAGTAGCTAAGCCAACTTCCAAATAGCGCCCGCCATGTGTAGACGTGGCCAGCGCTATTTCAAAGTTGAAATCGACGTAAGGCGGCGAGATGTCGAAGTCGCTATCCCCATCAGGAGATGGGAATAGTACCCTACTTCGATGCTGAACATCGAAGAAGGGCATGTGTAGCCGATCCGCATCCTGCAACATCTAAAGAGCGGGGTCCGCCATGGCGGCCATCAGCTGAGGGGTTGAGAGATGCTGTCTCCAGCCCCGAGCTCTATGTTCGCTGCGTGCAGCGGCCCCTTAAAGCTCCCTGCTCCCTGTGTTCCTGTGCAGGAAGCTGAGAGCGCATGCAGGTGGCAGCACTGACACGCGGCCTGCCTGCATGCCTCCCTGCAGCCCCAAGCCACCACCCCTGCTGCGATGGCCGCCCGCCAGCCCTAAAGCATCCCCAGGGCACCCCCCCAAGGGGAGCCAGGGCTCCCAGCCTGGCAGCCAGCCTTGGAAAAGGCAGCAGGGCCCCTCCTGGATGGAGGCCGAGATCCGGGACCTGCTGGGGCTCTGGGGCGAGGAGGAGGTTCTCCAGGTAATGGGGAGCAAGAGGCGGAACGCAGATGCGTTTGCTCGGCTGGCCGGGGGCCTGGCTGCCCCGGGTCACCCTGCCCGCACTGCTGACCATATCAGGAGTAAGGTGAAGGAGCTGCGGCAGGGTTACGCCCAGGCCCGGGATGCGGCCAGCCGATCTGGGGCCTCCCCCGCCACTTGCCCATTTTACAGGGAGCTCAGGTCCATCCTGGGCCCCTGGTACACCTCCTCCTTGCTGGCCACTCTTGACACCTCAGCCGACGAACCCCAGCAGGCCTCAGAGGCGGAGTCCGCCCCGGAGGCAAGCCCCGTACCCCAGGGGCCCCCCCAGGAGCCCACCCCTGGGATGCTGGAGGAAGAGGAGAGGGAATCCTCCTCCAGCAACGGGGGGCTCCACATCACCATGCGATCCCGGAGCTCCAGCAGGGCATCCACCCAGAGGGTGTCCCCCGACCGTGGGAGCGACCCTTCAGGTATGTACCCCGCCCGGTGCACACCCCCAGGGTTAAGGGGCAGGGACAAGAGACATGACCAGGGCCCTCCACATGCCCAGTTGACCATGGCCCCAAGGACAGAAGTGGCATGTCCCTCAGAAGAGTGCATCAGCCCCTGCCCCCCAGCAGGACAGCGCCATGCCCCATCCGTGGAGATGGGGGGAGCGGAACCTAGGGTCCCCCGGGGGGGGAGGGGTGGGCACCCATCAGCAGCAGCAGCATCTCCCGGGGACGGGGATGGGGAACCAGCAGCAGAGGGGTGGGGGGACAAGGGCCACGGGTTGGGGCCCACACTAACGGCTGTCTCCACTCTTCTTTCCCCCCTGTGTTCCGCAGCTGCACCATCGGAAGGCCCGGAAAGCGCCGGTGAGGTCTCCGTGGTCCCGGAGAGCCCACGGGGGCCATCACTGCAGGCCAGCCCCTTGGCGGAGCACCAACCAGCCCCAGGATGGGGCCAACAGCAGAGCCACCACCCAAGAATGGCAACGGACCCCCAGCTGCTTGCGACCCTCTGGCGTCAGCTGGAAGTGTCGGAGTGGTGCCTGCGGGTGGAGCAGCAGCTGCTGGAGCTCCAGGAGCGAGCGCTGGCCTGGCGCCAGGAGGCATGGGGGGCCTTCATATGCACATTTGAGTGCATAGTGGAATACCCGGCCCCCCATGCCATGCCGCCCGCCGCTCTGCCCGCCCTGCACGCTGCTCCACCTGCTGCTCCGACCACTGCTCTGACCACCGTCCCACCGCCGCCCGCCACCCTGGGGCCTTCCGCCAAGGGGGACCTGGGGCCTGCTGACACCTGCCGGCCATACCTGCCGGTTCGCCCGGCCCCCACCCAGCCTTGGCTAGGGCTCAGGCTGAGGCAAGGGTCGTGCCCACCAACCCCAGGTGCTGGACAGTAGAGGGGTGCGGGGCCCAGGACGTGGCCACCCCCTCCCCCTTTGTACATATCCCCCATCATATTTTTGTGTATATAGTTTGTGTTACACCCCTGTTCTTTTATATGGTACCTGCCCCACCATGTAAATAGTTCCCCCCTTTTGTTCTGTTCTTTCTATTATTATATTTTTGTAGTATTAATAATAAGAGAAATCACCTGTTTTTGGTTTCAAAAACAACAGGTCCATTTTTATTTGCAAGAAAAGTGCGGGGGGGTGTGCTCTTGGGTGCTCTGTGGTGTGGGTGTGGGGGCAGGGAGAGTTGTGGAGGATTGGGGAGTGCAGTGGGGGGCCTGCCAACATTCACCCCGCAGCCTGGTCGAAATGGGCCTGCAGGGCCTCCTGGACCCGGATCCCCTTGGGGTCCACCTGGCGACTGGGGGCAGCAGGTGGCTGCACATCAGGCCTGCCAGCCTCCACAGCCCAGCCCTGGAAAAATGCCTCCCCCTTGCTCTCCACCAGGTTGTGGAGTGCGCTGCATGCACCCACAACTTGGGGGATGTTGGTGGGGTCTGCATCCAATCGGGTGAGGAGACACCTCCAGCACCCTTTGAGGTGGCCAAAAGTATGCTCAACCACCTGGCGCGCATGGTTCAAGCACGTGTTGAAGCGCTCCTGGCTGGCTGAGAGATGGCCCGTGTAAGGGTGCATGAGCCAGGGCCGGAGGGGGTACGCCGCGTCTGCGACAACGCAGAGGGGCATGGTGATGTCCCCCACAGGGATCTCCCGCTGGGGGATGTAGGTCCCCGCCTCCAGCCAGTGGCACAGGCCCAAATTCCTGAACACCTGGGCGTCGTGGGTGCTGCCAGGCCAGCCAACATAAATGTCCAGGAAATGGCCCCGGCTGTCCACCAAGGCCTGGAGGACCACAGAATGGTAACCCTTCCTGTTCAGGAAGCATCCTCCGCTGTGCTCCAGAGCACGGATGGGGATATGGGTCCCATCCAGAGCCCCAAAGCAATTTGGGAAGCCCAGGCTGGCAAACCCCACGATGGCGGCATCCGGGTCCCCAAGCTGCACAAGCCTGTGGAGGAGCAGGGCATTGATGGCACGGACGACCTGCAGGGGAAGGACATGGGAAAGCACCAGTGAGGGGTGTGCAGGGTGTGTCTGGCCCTCCACCCCAGGGCTCCCTTCCCCCCAGGGCTCCCTCTCCCCCAAGGCTGTCCTGCCCCCCAGGGCTGCCCTCCCCTCCAGGCCCCCCCCGGGTCCTCTTACTTCCATGAGGACAGCCCCAATGGTGGCCTTGCCCACGCCAAACTGCTGCCCCACGGATCTGTAGCTGTCTGGAGTGTCCAGCTTCCAGACAGCGATGCTGACCCTTTTCTTGACTGTGAGGGCGCGCTGCGTGGAGGTGTCCTGGTGCCTCAGTGTGGGGTGAGCCAATGGCATAGCTCCAGGAATGTCTGCCGGCTCATGCGAAAGTTCTGGAGCCAGCGCTCGTTGTCCCACTCGCCAAGCACCAGCCGCTCCCACCAGTCGGTGCTCGTGGGGTAGCTCCACAGCGGGCGGCGTGTGCGGCGGGGGGGGATTGGAGGGCAGCAAAGTCTGGCGCTGCTTCCTCCTCCCCTGGGGGCAGCTCCTCTTCTGCAAATAAAAGGTGGTCAGCTGCCTCCTGCATTGCATTAAGCAGGGCAAGTACTGCTCCTGCAGGGGCGGCTGGGTGGACATCTGGCTGCTGCCGCTGCTGCTGCTGCTGGGGGTCCATACTGCTTCGATGGGTGTGCGTGCCTGTGGCTCTGCAGACCGCGTGCTGTGCAGGCTGAGTGTGTCTGGGAGGGGCCTTTAAGGGAGCGGCTAGTTGTTGCCCTGGAAGTGCTAGTCCTCCCTGTGACCCTGTCTGCAGCTGTTCCTGGCACCCTTATTTCGATGTGGGCCACTTTGGAGTGTAGACGCTCCCCTGCAGTGCCTACTTCGATGTGGTGCTGCCCAACGTCGACGTTCAATGTCAACGGCACCAGCCCTGGGGGACGTGTAGACGCTATTCATCGAAATAGCTTATTTTGATGTTGCTACATTGAAATAAGCTATTTTGATGTAGCATACACGTGTAGACGTAGCTGTGGTGTGCTTTCCTCAGTCCTTGCTGGACATTTCAGAACTTAACTGTAAAATATGATAGCCTCTTAGTCATTACATTATGTCGATTAACATGCAAAAACCAAAAGATTAAATAATCAAGTATACTGTACCGCAAAACAATCTTGACATATTTATTTTGACTAGTGTAGTTTAATTTTACTTAGAAAACTTTGGAATGTACTAATATGGAGTATTTATAAAATTGCCAAGAAGACTTTTCATTGCAGCATTCTGCTGTTAAATCCTTGCTGAAGCTGTCCATCTGAGTGAAAATCAGACATATTTATTATCATTGTTTCAATGATCATAGCACTTAGTATCCCAGTGTCCACATTTGGACCCCATTGTGCTAAGCTCTGTATAAACACAGAACAAAAAGACATTCCCTATTCCACAGAGTTTGTAGATTAACACTGAAAACAGGCAAACTTCTGCTACATTTTTACTGTACGACGATTTAATCTTTGGGCACTAAATTTGGGTACCTATCCATTTTCATTCTCCCTGCGTTAAACAAGTACTGCTGTTCCTGGAGGTTCTGGATTTGGAAAAACAGTATGTGAAGGACATAACTGCCTCAAATTACCATCTCTAGTGACGTAAGAACAGTATGTATAGTTGTGGGGGCGGGTTTTGGGAGGCGATTCTTTGTCAGGTTGGAGGGAAAAGAACTTTGTCAGGAATTAATTTGATTTAGTACATCTGGTTTTAACTGCATCCAAGGGAAATGATTTATGGGTAATGCATTTAGCATCAGTCTTCTATCTGCTGCAGAAATAACTTTGGCCTTTGTGTTTATCAAGAACAAAAATTCAAAACAAGTCAGATATGATAAAGTCACAAACAACATCTGTACTACCCGAAGTAATATTGTTTGCTTTAATTTATCGAGCTCAACAGATCATCTCATTGGCCGTTTGTACGCAGGCCACTTCCTTTGGAAGTGGCATGCTAATACACAGAGTGAAAGATGCTAATGAGGCACAGATGCAAATTCCCTGGGCCTCATTAGCATAACATCACGTGATTTGGAGTCCAGAAGACCATTCTTCTGGACTCCAAAAAGCTGTGCAGAAGCGCAGCCCTCGGGGGTGGGGCGCTTCCAGAAAGAAGTCCTCCTTCTGGAGGCCCCTTCTTCTCAAAAATTTTCAGGAAGAAGGGGCCTCCAGAAGAAGGACTTCCTTCCAGAAGCCCTCCTGGGGTCGCACTTCTACATGGCGTTTTGGGGTCTGGAAGAACAGTCTTCCAGACTCCAAATCACATGATGTTATGCTAATGAGCCGTGAGGAATTTGCATCCGTGCCTCATTAACATCTTTTGCTCTGTGTATTAGCATGCAACTTCCGGAGGAAGTGGCCTGTGTAGAAACGGCCACTGGCTGCTCCTACATGTGTCAGATCTTCAGGAAGATCATCTTCCAGAAGAGAGCATCTACACACAAAGCGGCATCAGAAAGAGCTGCCCGGTCTTCTGGAAGATTGCATCCACACATGTACAGATGCTCTTCTGGAAGAACAGAGCAGAAAACACCTCAGACAGGGTTGCAAGGCTGGAGAGCCCTTCCAGGCCGCCAGTCACACAGCCTGTTAAAGGGCCCCTGTACAACAGCCCCCTCCCTGCACAAGCTGCTGAGGCCCATCGTGCTGCCCAGAGCACAGCTCGTCGTGTCACTGCTCCTGCAACAACCCACATGCCAGCCATGGACCCCAAGGTCCTGCAGCAGCACAGGCTCTCCCTGATAAGGGTCCTGGGGAACTTCCTGGCCACCTTCCTTGGTCTGCTGCTGGAACGCATCATGAGCTATGAGGGCCCTGACCAACCCCTGCCTCTGCCAGGCCCCCTACAGCCAGTCCCCCACATGTGGATCCCCGCTGCCAGCAGGGACCGGGTGGTGACGGCCCAGTGGGACAATGAATGGTGGCAGTGGAACCTGTGCATGCTGAAGGTCATGCTGCATGAGATGTGTGCCTGGCTGGCTCCCCTGCTTCGCTGCCTGGACACAGGGATGTGGCCAGCCCTCTTGGTAGAGAAGCACCTAGCCATTGCCATCTAGAAGCTGGCCATCCTGAGTAGCTACTGCCCCATGGGGCAGCAATTCAGGGTGGGAAAGTCTACCGAGAGGGCTGTCATACCCAAGGTAAGCCACACACTGGGCCCCAACCCAGTTTGGAGAATGGGAGGGGGAAGTTGGGCAATGGGGACCTGGGGTTCTGGGGAGGTGGGGCTTGGACCCAGGGCCCAGGGAAGCCCACCACAGGGGACCCCGATGCCCCACCCATACACAGTCCTCTCCTGGAGAGGCACCCTGCCAGGGAGGGGGAGGGCCATAGGAAGGGAAGGATGGAAGGAGGGGAGGGCCAGGACCTGGCCCAGGGTACACCTGGGCACACCCAGGACTGTGCACACTATCTGTCCCTGCAGGTCATAAGGGCTATCAACAACATGCTCATGAGGCGGCTTGTGTGCCTCGGAGACCTCGATATTGCTGTGGTGGGTTTTGCTGAGCTTGGGTTCCCGCAGTGCTTTGGGACAGTGGATGGCACCCACACCACTGTCAGGACCCTGGACTGCCACACTGGCCAATTTATAAACTGCAAGGGGTACCACTTGATTGTGCTCCAGGTGGTGAGAGATGCCCGGGGCCAGTTCATGGATGTCTACGTGGGCTGGCCCAGCTGAACACATGATGCCCGCATCTCCAGGAACTCCTCCCTGTGCCACCGGAAGGAGGACAGAACACACATCACCCAATGGAACCTTGTCATTGGTGATGTTGCCATCCCACTATGCCTCGTTGCTGACCGATGTACCCCCTGCAGCCATGGCTGCTGCGCCTATACACAGGACACCAGACCCCCATCCTAAGAACTCTTTAATGGTCAGCTGGGAATGCCTGGAATCCCATGGAGCATGCCTTTGGGCACCTGAAGGTGAGGTTCAGATGCCTCCTCATGCACCTCAATGTAGGGATGAAGAACATCCCACAGCTTGAGGCCACCTGCTACGCTCTCCACAACCTCATCGAGGCACAGGGGACGCAGCACCAGGGCTGGCTTGCCCTGCCACCTCAGGGGTAAGAACACCCACTCATGACCCCAAACCAGCTGCCCCACCAGGATGGGGTCTGCATCCGGAAGGCCATCCAGAAGGCCTTCACCCACTGGGACTTCTGAGCTGGGCCCCCAGCAGAGCCACTTTTCCCCCAGGCTACGTCTACACGTGCACCCAACTTCGAAATAGCTTATTTCGATGTTGCGACATCGAAATAGGCTATTTCGATGAATAACGTCTACACGTCCTCCAGGGCTGGCAACGTCGATGTTCAACTTCGACGTTGCTCAGCCCAACATCGAAATAGGCACAGCGAGGGAACGTCTACACGCCAAAGTAGCACACATCGAAATAAGGGAGCCAGGCACAGCTGCAGACAGGGTCACGGGGCGGACTCAACAGCAAGTCGCTCCCTTAAAGGGCCCCTCCCAGACACACTTTCATTAAACAGTGCAAGATACACAGAGCCAACAACTAGTTGCAGACCCTGTATATGCAGCACGGACCCCCAGCTGCAGCAGCAGCAGCCAGAAGCCCTGGGCTAAGGGCTGCTGCCCACGGTGACCACAGAGCCCCGCAAGGGCTGGAGAGAGAGTATCTCTCAACCCCCCAGCTGATGGCCGCCATGGAGGACCCCGCTATTTTGATGTTGCGGGACGCGGATCGTCTACACATCCCTACTTCGATGTTGAACGTCGAAATAGGGCGCTATTCCCATCCGCTCATGGGGTTAGCGACTTTGACGTCTCGCCGCCTAACGTCGATTTCAACTTCGAAATAGCGCCCAACACGTGTAGACGTGACGGGCGCTATTTCGAAGTTACTGCCGCTACTTCGAAGTAGCGTGCACGTGTAGACGCAGCCCCAGATGGACAGGGAGACAGGGGTGCCAACAAACTGTATATGTAAATATATATGAACATGAGAAAACATACCCTACAAACAACAAAACAAGGTTCGCTATAAAACCAGGGATTGGGGTCAATTATGTACAAGGGGTCATCTGGGCAGTGGGGACATAGCAACCTGTGTGGGGAAGGGGAGGGGAGGGGTCCCTATTCACAGGATGGGGTGGGAGGCTGTGATCCCTGGTGCCCATCCCTGGGGCACCAGTCGAGAGTGATGCAGTCAGGCTCAGAGGGCTCCCTGCCCGGGGAGCAGGTTGGCTGAGTGAGGCTGTGCAACCTGGGTCAGCCCGCAGCATGGACCAGTGTGTGCAGGGGCTCTTGCGGGGGGGTGTGGGGTGCCCTGTAGCTAGTCTGTGGCACCAGAGTGCAGTCTGGTGTGGAGCATCAGGGAAGCGTGGTAGGGGGCCTGCATGTGCTCCCACTGGGGGGTGCACCATGCTGCTCACTCACCTGAGTTGACCTTGTATGAGTCCAGTGATGCCCGGCTGGAAGTCGCCTGGCTTCTCAGCCTGGCACGGCTATGACCTGGAACCCCTCGTGGAGGAGTCCGCTGAGGGTCCCTGCTGCTGGCTGCTGGTCTCATCCTCCTCCCCGGCTTCTTTGGAGGAGCTCCTGTCCTTCCCCTCCAGTGTGGCAGGGGTGTCTGTGGCTGCTGTGTCCATGAGATGGTGAGGTGGGGAGGTTTCATCCCTCACCAGGATGTCCCAGAGCTCCCTGTAGTAGGGACGCCACTCTGGGCCGGCACTGGCGTGTCATCTGGTGTCCCTGGTCCACACATAGCCCAGGTGCAATTCTTTAATCTTCCACTGGACCTGGTCAGCAGTCCAGGCAGGATGCCCATGGGCAGCCAGGGCTGTGGCCAGGTGGGCGCAGGTGGGGGCATTCCTCCAGTGCCCCGAGGTGTCCCTCAACACCTCTTCCTCATGCCAGAGTGAGAGGAGGTCTCACAGCTCTGGCTCAGACCAGGCTGGGAACCTCATTTTCCAGGGTCACTTCCCTTCTGGGCTACCATCATCTGAGTCCCTAGGTATGCCCTGAGGGACCTGAGGGGCTGGCTGTTTGCCACCCAGAAGCTGGCCGTCACTTCATGGGTGGCAGTAGAGTGGATGCCGCAGCACAGCACATGCTGCCAGTCTCCACAGCCCCTGCTTCCTGCTCTGGGGTTTCTCGGTCCTTGTAGCTTTAACTGCTGCTGGAACCAGGCACCACAGAGCCCCCAGGGGCTTGCTAGACTGGTTCCTGGCTCCAGTGCGGAGCTGCCATGGCAGACTTCTTCTAGAAGAAGCAGTCTGTGAGCATCCACAAGTGCTCTTTCCAGAAGAATCTCCCACAAGAAGGCACTATTCCTGTTATGGAACTGGCATTAGGGATCCAGAAGAAGCAGTGTGTTCTTCCGGATTCCTTCCGGAAGAGTGCCTTGCATGTATGGATGCTCCACCGATCTTCTGGAAGAAGCTGGTGCTCTTCCAGAAGATCTGACACTGTAAACACAGCCATTGAGAATAAATTTCATTTATTAAATTAAAATGTAGCATTTACACAATAACTCTTCTAAACACTAATTTAAAATGTGTGCATATCAATTTTAATTGTTTTTCTCTTTTTTACATTAGTTCTATTATACTGCTTCTAACTTGGTGCAGGATTTATCTACTGAAAATATGCCTTATATATTACTAATATACTATAGCATATCATCAGCAAAACAAGAACCAATAGCCTGCTTAGTTGTTTTGATCAAACGTGACATGGACTTTGCACTTATAGTAGACATATATTTCTGTAAGTTATAGCTTTCACAGTACGTGCTTTCATTTTACTATAATCCTGTCTATTTCAGACAGTAAGAATGCAGCACAGCCATTTCAGTTTTCAACCTGTCAAGACATTGCACAACTGATTTGTCAAGAAAAAGTGTAATTATGTCTGGCTTAAGGCTTCCATGTTAAACAGGAACAATTGTGGTGACTGAGAAAGAACTGCTTCTTGGCACTTAAGCAAAATGTGAAAACAGCATGATTGTCCTGCCTTGTTTCTTTCCATCAACACCCACTGGTTGAAAAAAGAAACCTCAAAATACTTCAGTTCCATTTCTATCTGTTTCCTGAAACTGGCAGCACCTTGGCATTTGTCTTGCACTCCGTGTGTGTCATACTGCTAGGGCAACAAGACAGCCTGTTGAATACTAAGTACAAAACCAAGCAGACTTCAAGCCAAGAGCTGCTACTGCAGCAATCAGACCGATTAAGCTTTGGTGATTCTGATCAGCATATTAAAATTTAAAGTGAATTTGGACACTTGGAAGAAAAGTCTGAATCAGTCTAATTGGAGGTAATCCTGTGGTGTAAACTGATAAACCAAAAAATCTGTTCACTTCTTGTTGTTTCTCCAGTGTTCTGAGATACATGCAGGCATTTTGTTGGCTGTCTGCTGTGGGGGAATGGGCTGGTTTGGAACTGGAGTACTTGAACACAATCTCTTACATTCACTCCATTATTTGGAAGAAGGGGGACCTTTGCTAACTCCCATTTGAAGGAAATGGAAAAGCTTCCACTGTGAGTTAGACTCTCCATTAAGTAATAAAGAGAGTTGGTAAAAATAACTGTGGGTAAAGGAAAAGGGAATATGTTGAAAATTGGACCATATGAGTAACATAAAAGTCAGTTTGGACTGGATAAATCCTAGGGAATTAAAGCAATTTCTTTGGGTTAAGCGTGACTACAGGTTGAACCCCTCTAGTCCAGCACTCTCTCGTCCAGCAACATCCACAATCTGGCATATTATTAGTTAGCTGGATGTCCACCTGTCATGGGTATGGCCAAGTTTCCTGTGGTCCCATAAAGTTTGTTTACAGCCATCAGTCCTGACTCTCAGTGTTTTGTGCTGTTGTTTAGCTGTAATGTACCCCGGAATGTCTTCTAAGACCCCAGTAAGCAGTGCAAGTGTTGATAATGCTGCTAGACAATATTGACCTCCTGTGGGCCAGCAAATCCTCTGGTCCAGTACTGGTCAAGTCCTGAGGGTGCTGGACTACGGCGGTTCAATCTGTACTGATTTGCAGTCCCTCATTTTTTGGGGTGCCCATCTTGAGACAGTTTAAGGGGACGTGTTTTTAGACAGTGCTCCGCACTCTATCTCCTAAAATTAGGCCCCTTTAAGATGGCTGCAGTTAGGTACCCAGAAAAAACAGGCCACTGAACTTAGTGACTAAAATCACTAGTTACAGTGTTTGTTGCAGCAAACTTGATATAAATTAAATAATAAAATCATGATCTAGCCCTTGGTTAACCACTTGCCCTATGAATGGACAATGCATGCCTATGCTGTCTCAGGGGCTTTACCAGATATGAATTTTGTGTCTGAGACTCTTAATTACTTCCCTGTACTGCACTTCCTCCTGAGGTTAAGAATCAGCTACTTTTCATATCATCATGGGGTGAAGCAGCCTAGGGAGGAACAAAACTCAGTGACAGCTCACCCAGCTGCATAGGGTGGAAGAGTAGCAGCTTATGATCTGGGAAGACAGTGTAGGGCATAGGGATGGAGAACTGATTGTGCAATCGTAAAGCTGGACTATAGAGGGCAGAAGCTGCTAAATCACTTGTTAAACAAACTTCCTTTAGAACACTTTAGGTGCAAGGTTTTGTTTGGGATATAAAATTTTGTGTTTCTTCCATCAGACACCTTACCTTACGGTATTTCATTGCGTTGCAATATGTGAAATCATGTCCAGTAACCATCTCATATATCAAGAATACATGCATAAACATACTGTATTAAACGCTACGGTATGTATTTGTTCTTAGGTTCAGAATAAGTTTATGCTATCATGATCAATTTCCTAAGTAATGTATTGTACATTCATCCCTTGTGTCAAAGGCACGTCTTGGACCCTATGGAAACCATCAGTTTAAACTCTCCAAGAGATATATAACAGTGGGAAAAAATCTAAAAGCAGCATGAGATTTGACATGGACCAGGATTATCTTCTGTGGATATAAAACAAGTACAAATAAATATGACACTGTTTCCTTCTTCCTTTTCATATTAGCCAACTTCTAGTTAATAATAAATACTGCCTTTATGACATGTACTATACAAATTCCCATGCTCCTCAGAATGATCTGTTAGAAAGGGTGCTGTGCCTTGTCTTTCTTTCCACATGGTGATTATTAGGCTTTGTGTCCTATGACATTTGCCTTTCATTCTTTCTTGCTTCTCTGCAGTAGAGAATTCTCTAACAGGATTTTCAACTGCTAACAGGGAGTCCAGATATATTATGTGTGACTAAGAAGGGAACTACTGAAAGGTCTCTCAGAAAACTTGGGCAAGAAAAAAAAAAACTAATCGAGGAAGGAAAAAAATAATATTGCTTTTGATTTTGAGAATAGAAAATTCCATTTATTTGAAGAACATATATTATTTGGTACTGTTTGGTTATTTTACCCAGTCATTTAAATCTGGCAAGTGTTGAACATAGAGCAACAGTAGCATGAGAAAATATCAATATGCTCTGTATGGATAGGGCTTATTTTCCTCACCAATTTAAAATTTGGTGACTGGACCAGGATCATTTTTTCTTTAAAATCTGCCATTTATTGAAATAATTGTCAAAATAATAGAGAAAGTAGAGGTAAACCCCACTTTTCTGATGTATGTGTTTGGGTGGAGTGGAGAAGATGCCAGAAACATTTATGAAATTTGGGGGGTTGAAAACATAGATTTAACTTTCTTACATAATTTTGGATTTTTTCTTACATAATTTTCAATAAAGAAACAGATACAAATTTCAGATAACCCAGAAATGTAGATGCTTGAGGTCTCTAGTGCAAAATATCCTAATTTAAAATCAGAAATATTAAAGTACACTATAACTTGAATTAGACATTCAGAGAAGATGTGTGTATGAACTCAAAAGAAATAATAATGAGTTTTTCTCTGCTTAGGCTTGTGACCTAAAAAGTCAAGGTTTCAGGTCCAAGAGAAGCTTACCTTATGCAGGCAAAATGAGGCTTATTCTGATTTTATGATAATATTCTCCTCAACTAAACACAGTTACTTTTTCTGAAAATCATCTGTGAATGAATGTTTTTTGTCGTTTGAAAAGAAACTGCTCATGGAAACTCACTGCAACATCAAATGGTACTTGTCTACATTTGAGAGTCTTCATCTTTCTAAGGTTTGCCCATCACAGTTTAGAAGTATTTTCTGCCATCATTTACTGCTCTGATTTTATAAACGTTACATGACTGAAGAAAATTATGAGGGCCCATTTGGTTTTATATCTTTTAAAAGAGCTATTCTACCTTATTTTAAATATTACACTTTATACAACCCTGAGCAAAAAAGTATTTTCAGTTTGGAAATTGATAAGTGAATCTCTAAAGTGTTGAAACTTCAGCTTAATCTTCATGCTTCTTTGGTCTGGAAATTGTGCTTAAAAATCTTGCCAAGATCAAGCATTTTAATGCAATTTCCACTACTTTTTGGCTGTGTCTACAATTAGAGAAATCTTTGAAATACCCATGCTAATGGCCATTTTGAAAAATACCAATGAGGTGCTGAAATGCATATTTGCTGATAGGAATAAGGGAACTTTGAAGTGGTGGGGTCCTTTTGAAAAGGAACCCCGTCTGGATGAGCCATGCAGGAGTGAAAAGAGGCAATTTCAAAGTGCCGCAGCATACTAATGAGGTGCTAAATATGCATTTCAGCGCCTCATTAGTATTCTTCAAAATGGCCATTAGCATGGCTATTTTGAAGATTTCTCTAAGCATAGATGTAGCCTTTCTGTTGTGTCCATTTTAGAAAGAGTGAAAATCAGTTTTTTATATGGATTAATTTAGTTCTTATATTTGTAGGATTTTTAAATTAACTGTATAGTACTTTTTCAAATTTCAGAAAACAGTACTGTTGTATCTACACTGGCAAGCTCTTTCAGAAAATCCAGCCTTTCTTCAAAAGAATACACAAGCTAAGTCAACACTTGTCCAAAATTGGAGAATACTAATGAGGCACTGAAATGAATATCAGGGATTTCGATGTTTGTGGCGTCCTTTTTCAACAGGCCCTGCGTAGATGAGCCACATATGATCAAAACACAGCTCTTTCGAAGTTCCACGGCCAGCAGCATGTTAATGAGGCACTGAATATTCATTTCAGCACCTCATTAGTATTCTCTGATTTAGCCATTAGCATGGTCCTTCAAAATTTTGGACAAGTGTAGACACAGCCATGGTGTGTATACATACAAAAAGTGCTCTTTTGATCTAAAATCAAAAGAACACGGCTCTTCTTCTGGAAGTCCTCTTCCACTCCCAGATCAGGAACAGTACCTTCTTCCAAAAGTTTCTTTCGAAAAAAGAGCTTGTGGAGTGTCTACATGTGCTTTTTTTCTAAAGAGCAGTCCTCGTGGCGCCAGATTTTTCAATCTCTGTCCCAATCTTTTAAAAGAGTGTGTGGATGCTCCCTATTAAAGGGGTGGATCAATCTTTTGATCTGCTTTTATGTGGGTGGATGCGCTCTTTCAAAAGAAGTTTTTTCAGAAGAGATCTTCCAGAACTTCTTTCAAAAGATTGCTGTAGTGTAGATGTATCCTACAAGTTGTACCAGTAAAATCAGAAATTGGCTCTGTTTGGTTTAGTTCAGGAAAAGTTTTATGAGTAAATTGGGATAATTTCAATGTTGTTACATATTTTTGTTTTACTTATAGTTTTGTGTTTATCAGAACACAAACATGTTAAATTATTTTAAACACCCTCATGCATTTTTAAATGTATTGTGAAATTGACTAAGTTATTTGATTGTCTGATGAGAGCTATTAAGAACTGGTTAACACAAAACTGATCCCTCTGTCTGCAATTTTACTAACATTTTTTCTGGTGAAAAAATACATGGAACCTTGACATTTTAAGCCTAAATTTGAAGAAAAAAAAATCCCATCTGGAAAAAGGAAAGAAAGAAACAGATCTAATTAATTTACTTGATTTTTAACATCATGATTTGCTCAGAGCATGCCTCCAGCCAGAGATCTATCTGAAGTGCATTTTAATACATCCCAGCAGTCATTAATCATGCAAATACACTATAATTTTTCAAGTCTTAGAAATAAGACACAAATGAATATTTTTTTCAAAATTGTCCAAATTTCATACTGGAAGCCTTGTATTTAGAAAACACAGCTTACAAGATCATGTAATGTGTATCTCGATATACCACTGAAAATAAGCTTGGAGATCTCTTGTCTTTGTTATATCTATCATAAAAGAAAAACACAGTGGCTGTGGCCACACTTGCCCAAAACTTTGAAATGGCCATGCAAATGGCCATTTTGAAGTTTACTAATGCGGCGCTGAATTGAACATTCAGAACCTCATTAGCATTAGGATGCTTCTGGCCATGGTGCTTCGAAAGTGCCACTTTCAAAAGTGCGCAGCTCAGCACAGCTATATGGGGGTGCTTTTCAAAAGGACCCCGCACATTTTGAAATCCCCTTATTCCCCTCTATTGAGAGGAACAATGGGGGTTTCGAAATGTGCACGGGGTCCTTTCAAAAAGGACCCCCGTGTAGTCATGCTGAGCCATGCAGGTTCGAAAGCAGCGCTTTTGAAGTGTCATGGCTGGAAATGTCCTAATGCTAATGAGGTGCTGAATATTCAGTTCAGCACCTCATTAGTAATCTTCGAAATGGCCATTTTCCTGGCCATTTTGACATCCTGGCCAAGTGTGGCCACAGCCAGTGCTATTTAATTTCAGCATTTTGTAGTCAGTTGAACAATTGTGATACAAGAATTTAAATGACACCAGTTGGTATGGCTTTAAGTTTAATCTATGGATCAATTTCCTCTCTGCCTTAAAAACTGCTAAGTCCTGAAAGCCCCAAACCTGCAAGTACTTAGATACATGTATTACCTTATGCTTGTGAGTAGTCCTATTGACTTAATTGCTGCTTATCTTCATTTGTAGTTTTGCTTATGAAGATACTGGATAAAAACTGAGTATGTCAAGATTTGAAATTTTGTGCAAATTTCCACTTGCATTACAAAGTTTCACAAGTAGCACTAAAATTTTCCTTTTGCAAAGCATAAATACATTTTCAACCAGCTCCAGCCACAATTACAAAGGCTGTAAAAAACCTTGTCAATGCTTATCTGACACTCATTTTGTAAAATATAAAAGAGTAAATACAAAATCAGCCTGATTCATAACTCGAGCCCAGGACAGCCTCAGATGCCAAAACTGCCCTTTTCACATAACGCTGAGCTCATTTATGGGTACAAAGTGATTGTTTGATTACTGTAGGTTGAGGAAAATAGTGCCAATTGGATGATCAGATAAATTTGAGAAAACGCAAATAATATCATTCCAGTTGTGGAAAAAGTGTTGGAAAATCATTTTACTGCTCAAAAATTTCTTTGTGGTGATCCTCCATTGCAAAATATCCTAAACCTTAACAAGCAGAAATAATAAATCATCCTCCATCCTGTGCCATAGCTTTTTCTCATATGACTTGAAAAATTATGTTTCAAAGTATTTTTCAGTCTTTTATTGACCTTTAAAGTTTATAAAAATGTTTCTGTTAAATGTTTTTAAATTGTTTTTATAAGTATGCTGTACTTCCACTAAGAAATTGTAAAATATTGGAAGTGTCTACAATAGCATGTCTTTTTGAAATAATTTTCGAAAGAAAGGGCTCTTTTGAAA
Organism: Carettochelys insculpta; assembly: GCF_033958435.1. Classification (NCBI taxonomy): domain Eukaryota; kingdom Metazoa; phylum Chordata; order Testudines; family Carettochelyidae; genus Carettochelys; species Carettochelys insculpta. The sequence continues at coordinate 158,032,621 of NC_134138.1, read as the reverse complement.
CAGCCCACAGAGCATCTACACACAAAATGTGTTCTTTCAAAAGCACTCTTCCACGCCTGTTTCTGGAAGAGCACCTTCTTTCAAAAGATTCTTTAGGAAAAATAAAAGTGTGTAGATGTTCCGTGGGCCACTCTTTCAAAAGAGCAGTCCTCCAGGACACCAGCCAGGCAGAGAGCAGAGACGCCATCGGGGTTCTATGGTCTCTGTGTCTCGCTGCATTTAAAACTGCAGTGACCCAGAAACCCATGGCAGGAATCTGAGAGCATGCTAGCAGCACCACAGCCACAAGCCTCTAGCAGCACACCCTCCAACCCCCCCGTGAGCCAGCCAACACACCTGGACATGCCTGTGGCCAGTGCCCAGGAATCTCCCACCCCCTAGGAGCCCCCTCTGAGCTGGCAGAGGGCTCCTAAGAGCCCAGCCAGGGCCCAAAGAGGAGGTGCCCCTCATGGAATGAGCATGAGGTGAAGGACCTCCTCAGACTGTGGGGGATGACAAGGTCCTCCTCCAGACCACTGGCTGGTGCAGGAAAGCCATGGCATTTGACTGTCTGTCCACCAGCCTGAGTGCCTGGGGGCACACGCACACATCCCCACTGTACAGCCAACCAGGTCCTCTCCAAAGTCAAGTAGCTGCAGCAGGCCTACTGCAGGGCCCAGGACACAGCCAACTGCTTGGGGAAGCAGCCACTGACTGTCACCACTATAGAGACCTGCATCGCCTCCTTGGTCCCAAGGAAGCAGCCCCCCCACCCCGTGACAATGCTCAATACTGCGGGGCATGAGCCAGAGACCCAGGTGGAGTTGTAGGAGCAGCCAGGACTCTTGGGCCACACCATCACCCAGGAGCTGGAGCCAATGTCCAAAGATGAGGGGTCAATGGACAGGACCTTGCTGATAACCCTGCCATCCGGGTCCTCAAACCTCTCAGTCTCCAGCAGGGCCTCCCCCAAGCTCCTCGAGGGATCTGCAGGTCGATACCAGGCACATCAGATATCCCAGGGTGTGGGGAGGGGGGGCTGCCTCCGTCACAACTGGCAGTGGGCTGCCCACATGGCTGCTGGCTCCAGTCTGGATGCATCCCGAACAGCCACATCCCCCGGGCCTTGGAAAGGGCCATGTACAGCACTCAGCACCTGCTTCTGTGGATGGCACCACAGGCCACACGCCCAGGGAGGGAATGGGGATGGCTGGTGTGAAGCAGGCATTTGACCCACCCATGCAGGGACCCCTCAGTGCCTGGGATTCCACAGGGGGGTTGGGTAGGAGCCACAGACAGTGAGAGGTATGGCCCCCAGAACCAGGTCATGGGACTGATGGGTCATCTCTCTTCCCGCTTGTGTCTGCATAGCTTCACCATCTGAGGGTCAGGCTAGCCCCATACATGGGCAGGGGAGCCCCACACCAGACACTGAGGGGGGCAAGGCACCCCCCCACCTCCAGCACCTACATGGGAGAGCAGCGGGGTTGTACGCCAGTGCCACCAGGAGGAGGAAGAGGCCACTACCACCCACACAGCTGCTCTGTGGGACCAAAACACCATCCTGAAGGAGTGGCTGGTGATAGAGAGGGAGGCCTGTGTTTGGGTGGCAAGCATCTTGATGCCCTCACCTGGGCTGTGACCACCCGCCTGTGCTAGCCTCCTGCTACCTTGCAAGGCATCCCCCCTGCATTCCCCCTGTGGCCCCCCAGACCTCACTGCTTTGCTCCTGGCTGACCTCCCGCAACCCACCCTGCTGGAACTGGCTCAGTGGCTAGTGGACAGGGCAGGCCATACAAAGCCAGCTCTCCCCAGCCCTTCTTATCCCGTTTCCCGCTTCACCCCCTGCACAGGCTGTGTCCATAGCACCCCTGCCACATCTGTACCTCCCTGTTGTCCCAGCCCCATCCCAGCCCCTATGGGGACCCTGGACCTGGGGTGATGGGGCTCCTGTGGCTGGCAAGGCTCACAGCCCCCCAACCCCATGGAGAACTAAGCCCTCCCCCACATCTGCCCTGGGGCACGCCCTCCAAGTTCAGTTGCCCCCACCCCTGCTCACCACTTTGCACATAGCTCTTTCCTTTCTCCCTGTATATAGTCCCTAGTATAGTTTGACATTAAACAAAACTTCCAATACATAAAGAGTTTATTTTTAACCACCCCACTTGTGATTGGTGGGGGAGCAGTGAGGGTGGGTGTGCGGGGGGGAAGCCCTTTAAAGGAGCGGTGGGCTGTGGCCCCTGGAAGGGCTTGGCAGCCATGTGACCCCATCCATGGCATTTCTTGGCCCATTCTTTCAAAAGAGCGGCCAGGGCTGTGTAGACACTCTCTTTTGAAAGAGCAGATGGAAGGCTTGATCTGCTTTTTGTGTGTAGATGCATGCTGTCAAAGGCTGATTGGCTGGAAGGTATCTTCCAGAAGATTGCCTTTTGAAAGAGTGCTGCAGTGTAAACGTAGCTATTCAGAATACATAGAAAAGGTTGCTTTCCTGTGCTTATGCAACCATTGACAGGTCATCAGGGATGCTTCGCAACCATCAGGGCTAGCTGGTCAGGGAACATGCATGGTGCTTATATCTTTAAGAACACAGGGCTGTTCAGAAACCTCCAAGCAAGGACTTTCTTTCCCAACTAATGCATTACCATTGCTGATGCTGAAATGCTAGTAGTGAGTCCGAGGGGATGCAGCCTACTCCTTGCTATCCTGGCTCACAAAGCTGTACACAGGCCACTTCAACAACACCAAGGACAGGCTCACCTACCAGTTAAGCAGGTGCAGAATGACAGCTAATGAACTTTTGGTAGACTGAAGGTATGCAGTGGGGCTGAGAGCTACTGTGACCACGGGGGCAAGGCGGGTGGTGGGCCTGTCCCCATGGTCTTGGAAGGGATGGGGCCAAGGGCAGTCAGCCCTTAGTGCTGCCTGAAATATGGCATGACCTTCACCTCCGTCCCAGCTTCATGAAGCAGTGTAGCAGCTATGGCTACTGCTGTTGCTGCTGCAGCTGTAACATCAGTGGCAGTAGCCAGAGATCTGAGATCTTGGTGTATATCTATGTATGTTTATATCAGCCGTGTCTACACGTGCACGCTACTTCGAAGTAGTGGCACTAACTTCGAAATAGCGCCCGTCACAGCTACACGCGTTGGGTGCTATTTCAAAGTTAACTTCGACGTTAGGCGGCGAGACGTCGAAGTCACTATCCTCATCAGGAGATGGGGATAGTGCCTTACTTCGACGTTCAACGTCGAAGTAGGGACCGTGTAGTCATTGTGCGTCCCGCAACTTCGAAATAGCGGGGTCTGCCATGGCGGCCATCAGCTGAGGGGTTGAGAGACGCTCTCTCTCCAGCCCCTGCGGGGCTCTATGGTCACCGTGGGCAGCAGCCCTTAGCCCAGGGCTTCTGGCTGCTGCTGCTGCAGCTGGGGATCCATGCTGTATGCACAGGGTCTGCAACCAGTTGTCGGCTCTGTGGATCTTGTGTTGTTTAGCGCAACTGTGTCTGGGAGGGGCCCTTTAAGGGAGCGGCTTGCTGTTGAGTCCGCCCTGTGACCCTGTCTGCAGCTGTGCCTGGCACCCTTATTTCGATGTGTGCTACTTTGGCGTGTAGACGTTCCCTCGCAGCGCCTATTTCGATGTGGTGCTGCGCAACGTCGAAGTTGAACATCGACGTTGCCAGCCCTGGAGGGCGTGAAGACGTTATTCATCGAAATAGCCTATTTCGATGTTGCTACATCAAAATAAGCTATTTCGATGTAGGCTTCACGTGTAGACGTAGCCATCTATGTATATCTACACCTGACTAGTGTTCTTCATGATCCACCAATCCTTGGAGAAACATAGAAAAGTAGACCTTTCTCCTGATATACTCTATAGCAAGATGTCAAAATAGATGTATGCAGTACATCCAGCTGTGGAAAAAGTACCCCAAAAGTTTAAAAGTACAGATGCTTTGGGGGCAATGTACTTAAGTGCAAGTCACTGGTTCCCTCTGGAAACTGCTTGAGTCAAAGTACACACACACACACACATGCACATGCACACGTATATGTGCACATGGACATGCAGAAGCATGTCATATCTTTATTGTACTCTGGTACCCAGAAGTGAAAGCGGCTGCACTTTTACTTGTGTCACTTTTTGGGTACTTTTCTTCCTCTGAGTTCATCTGTTGCTCCATCTGCAGTTTGAGAATGCCACTGTAGCAAATCTATCTATGTCCTAGCAAGAGTCACAGTCCTGTGTAGCAGGAGAGAACTTTGACAACAGCCCTGATAGTGGATTTTGCAATTCCAAAATTATTTCCCACTAACTGGTAGTAATCCAGCATTGTAAATTTCCTGCAAGATAGCCACTCGCTTCTCTGCTGTTTGTGTAGCTCTCATTTTGGTGCCCTTGAAGAGAAGCTCTGGGGTAAGCCAGGCACACAGATCTGGAAATGTGGCCTTGATCATCCAAAAATTCTGCGGCCACAGCTCATCATCCCATCCCTGCATTACAAAACAATCCTACCAATCAATGCTCATTTCTTGTGACCAAAAGCAGCTCTTCTCCATCTGTGACTGCTCTGTGAATACCACCACCAATTTTGACTTCTTCTTTGCTGTATCCAAACAAATCCTCTTGTTCCCTGCTGACTTGGTTCTTCTTATAGCTCTGTAAATACTGGAGAATCATGGGTCTTGTTCTTGCAACACATAAAAATAGTGCAGAGCTGTGAAGATTCCCTGCTTCTGTCAGAGATGGTAGATAACAAGGAGGCCCACACTGTTCATGGGTCCTTTAAAAAGGACACCAATATTGTGGGCTATTGATGGCATTATGGGATGGATACAGTTGAATGGTGTTATTTTCACTAGCTGATGATCTGAGCCTTTATAAATTTGCTATGTATTTGCAGATGGGCCTGATACGGCAACCTGCTGAGCCTGCATGGAAGGAAGTTAATGGTGTTTAATTCTTCACAGAATTAGGCCCCGAATCATAGACCAAATTCATCTCTGTCATAAGCAAACATAATTCTCATTCAAATGATTAAGAATGGCATCTATGTATACCGTGGCTGAATTTGACCCTGAAGAATTTAGGAATGGGAAATGAAAGCAGGGTCTAGAACAATAAAGACCCTTACTTGCATTGATAAGGTTCAATTCAAGAAAATAGGCCCATTGAATCCATTGAGATTTGAGTCCCTACATGCCAATCATAATTTGGCCCCCTAAATAAAATACAAAAGTCAGAGAGAGTTTAGACTGCGCAAGATATAACTCATCAGGGCCAAGATCAACAGGAGCAAACAAAATTAGAAATGATTTGGGAAATAATTTGTGTTTAGCATCTGGCTTTCATCACACACGGTGGTATTGGAGCAAACACTGTTACAAAACCTTTTGATCATTTACAAAAGCTTCAAAATAACTTCAATCCCAAAATAATGACAGGTTTTCCCATCCGTAGCAATATAACTTTAAAGAAATACAGATTGAACCTCTCTAGTCCGGCACCCTCAGGACTTAGTTGTTGCTGAACTAGAGAATTTGCCAGGCCACAGAAGATCAAAATTGTCTAGCAGTGTTACCAATACTTCTACTGCTTATTGGCCTCTTAGAAGGAAGACATTCAGGGGTAAATTGCAGCTACGCAACAACACAGAACACTGAGAGCCAGGACTGGTGGCTGGAAACAAACTTTATGGGACCACAGGAAACTTGGCCACACCCATGAAAAGTGGTCATCCAGGGAACTAAAATCATGACAGATAGTGAATGTTGCAGGAGGAGAGAGTGCTGGACTACAGTGGCTCAACCTGTAGTACCACAAAACTAGTAAAAGCCATATAATAGAATTTAATCTTTCTTCTAATTTGCATATATGACTCTGATCCTGGAACTGAGTCCTCCTGAATGGATCCCTGTGACAGGGCAGAGCTTAATTTAAAGCACTTGGGCACACAGAAGTACAAGGAATCACCCACAGAAATCCTATTACACAGCCAAGGCATGACTATGTATTGTTGATCTCAGATTCTCAGCCTGGATGTATGAATCACAAGAATTTGGTTTCCCTATAATTTATACTTTAGATAAAAGTCCAAAAATAATCTTTTGCTAAATTTTCAGAATAGAATTAAAGCCACTGCTACGATCTTAACTTAGTCATGAAGTTCCCAACCAGCTAAATTCTGCCATACTACCTCCTCCCACTCCCCATCTCACACTGTTCAGCCTACCCCCTATGCTGTATTACATCAGCTAATGCTGTCTGCCAATTTGAAGGTGTAATCATTGGGGAACTATATATTATTGTATGGGTATTTGATAATATCAGTCTTTCTGCTGATCAAAATATTATATGAAGGTCATTTTTTCTGAGCACCCCAGAGGATTTTTCCTGTACAGCCCAATATAAACTAACTCAGCCTACCATAATGCTGTTCATCCTTCTTTTCCCAGAGCATATGAGTTGACTTTTTAACCTGAATAGTATGATTAGCTACTTATTCCGAAAGGTCATATTGTTTGCAGATACATGCCTTCCTTGTATGGATATGTCATTCATGTGGGAGTAGATATCAATTTTGCAAAGCACTTGCTACTTGTCAGTTACAATAAAAATATCATCTATTTCACGTTATTTGGACATTTTGAGCAAGATTCATGCAGAGACCACATAAGTCTACTTAAATAACTACAGGTTAAACTTCTCTAATCTGGCACTCTCTTGTCCAGCAACATCTGTAACACAGCATGATTTCAGTTAGCCGGATGACCTCTTAGCATGGGTGTGGCCAAGTTTCCTGTGATCCCATAAAGTTTGTTTCCAGACACTAGCCCTGGGTCTCAGAGTTCTGTGCTGTTATTTAGCTGTAATTTATCCCTAAAAGTCTTCTAAGACCCCAGGAAGCAGTAGAAATGTTGGTAATGCAGCTGGACAGTACTGACCTCCCATAGTCTGGCAAATTTTCTCATTCAGCCCTGGTAAGTTCTAAGAGTGCTGGACTAGAGATTCAACCTGTAGTAATTTTATCTTACCTGAGTCAAATGCTCCTGATATTTGTATAAGACTGAAAATGATAAGCAGTAATGTGGAACCTTTAAAACTAACAAATATACTTGGACATAAGCTTTTAGACTCTGGAACCTGAGTATAGTCACTTTTCTGCCAGTTAATGAAGTGTTCGTGAAAGATAGCAGATTGACAGGCTGAAGACTATTAATTCAGAAAGATACAGATCTTTGCTCTTTATTTGGCAGAATAAACTGTTCCAAGTAGGGATTGTTTATGAAATTGCAACCTTGGGGAAAGAACTTCAGCTAGTGCATTGACTTTGATGGAACTAAGACACCTTACAACAGAGCTACAACCACACTGCAGACTAAACTCAAAATAAGCTATGTAATTCACAGTATGCAAATTGTGTAGCTTATATCAAATGTAGTTTAAAATAGGCTATTTCAGCTTTTGGCACTGTCTAAACAGTGACAAATGTTGAAATACTGTGCTATTTCAAGACATCCCTTACTCTTCCTGCAAGGAGTACAGGGATGCCGAAATAACATGCTCATTATTTCAAAAACTATTTGAAAAAGATGGCCGCATGTCAAAGGCACAGGGTACCTATTTTGGGATATCTCCAGTATCCTGAAATAGCTCTGTCATGTAGCTGTAGTCCAGCTGAGAATTTAGCCCATCGTTCACTATCTCCCTGATCTCTCCAACATTCTGCACTTTCTATCATCATTGCGTATCATTCATCATCACTGACTAGGGTTGCCTCCCTGTAAGTGTTCCAAAGGAGAAGTTCAGCAACAGACTTAAATGATATTCTAAGTACTCACTAAATGTCAAGCTCCTAATGCTTTCACCTAAAAATATTTCCTCACTGATCTATTCACTAGAAGCGGGGAAATGAAACAGACTTCTGTTGTCTTTGCTCCAGCCAGGGAAGCCTTTTTCTTCCAGTCGAGTCCTCTATAATGATGTGCCTGTTTTGGTTTTCATGAGTTTAATGTTGTGTCCATTCTGGGATTTCATTTGTTTGGTTTATAAGGTCTAGATCAGGGGACACAGAGCCTGAAGGGTGAGCTCACCTACTATTCCACACCTTAGTGAGCTGTAGATTATTCTCATAGATGTGTCAATTCCAAGCTCAGGAGGGACCACTCTGATAATCTAGATCAGTGTTTCCCAAACAGTCACTCATGACCTCCCAGTGTGTCCATGGTGTGAAGAGGAGAGGAAGGTGGTATGTGATTTTTCTCTTCACACATCAACAAGTTTGGATCCAGAAAGGACTGGGGAAAAACAAAACAAGACAACAACAAAAACAACCAACAAACACACAACTTGCATTTGGTGGTTTGTTTTGCTAAAAAAAATTGGTAAACACTGTTCTGGATTACTGAGCTCATTAATTCTGTTTTCCTATCCTGTAATCATTTTCATGATTCTTCTCTGAGTACTCCCCGTTTTTTTGCAGCTCTTCTTGAATATATACGGACACTAGAGCTGGACCTAGTATTCCAGCAATGATCACACCAGTGACCAATACAGAGGTAAAATAACATCTTTTCTTACTGAAGATTCCCCTATTTATACATCCTAGGATCACATTAGCCCTATTGCCACTATCTCTGTCTGGGAATGAATGTGCAGCTGATTATCCACTATTAGCCAAGTCCATTTCAGAGTCAGTGCCTCCTGGGACAGAGTCCCCCACTGCGAGTATGGGTAGTACTGAGAATGAAATTTTTACAGCTTTCTTCATTCGTGGCAATATACGCGTATCTAGTCAGCATATTGGTAATTTCTGTTCCACTATTTCTGTTATTACTATCATCACAAAGAGGGTCTTCTGAGGCCTGTTGGTCTGATCTTGTGGGAAGAAAAGACAGGCGATTTTTGTTCTGACTTTTAGGATGATGGGGATCTAAAGATTTCCTACTATTAGGAACTGGAAAGCCTCATAGTCCGTTTACTGTCTCTTGTCTTTGCCTTCTCATTGATAATGAGGACACATTAGGATTTAACTTCAGCCTCATTGGGAGATGAGTCACATTTTACAAACCAGCCACAACTCTGGGAGAAATGTATTTCATTGAGCTAATCCATATACATCTGCACTACATTAATTTTGTCAGAGCAATCTTTGGGACTTCTTGGAAGGTATGTCCTGACTGGTTTTTTTTTTGTTTGTTCATTTGTTTTTTTCTCCTTTACCTTTTCTTTCTTTCTTTGTCTAGAAATAATTGTATAACATAGCCGCAAAAGTCAGCAGGCATAAACTTGATTCTTCCAGCAAAAAAGTTATTTGCTGTAGTTAGCAAGCTGTGTTTATACTAATCCTAGCCTTGTACTTGGGGTGGGGGTAGGGGACATCCTTCAGTTATGGGGAAGGAAGCCTCAGAAGAGCTAATGCTGGAAAGAGAAAGCACTAGGTAGCCATGATTCTCTCTTCTTGCTCTCACACTATACCTTTGACAACTAAGCAGCATTTCAGACATAAAGCTTTATAGCTCAAAGCCATTCCAATTGATTTCTCTGAGGAGGCACTGTGTATGGTAGAAGTGGATTTCAGAGCAGGACACAGAGGGGTCTGGGAAAAAAAACTGATACTCTCTTTGTTTTATGTCTCTGCTTATCTAGGCGTATAGCATATTCAGCTAAGGGTGGTGGAGGAGTGGGGGAGAGGGTGACAGACTTACTGGGCTCCTGTGCAAGGTGGCGGGTGGTCTTTTTCATGCTCAAGGAAGGGGTGGCACCTTGCACAGAAATAGCAAGGTGGGGGCAGCCAGCCCTCAGCACCACAGGGAGCATGCTGCATGGCATCCCTAGCCTCCTGCCAGCCCTCATGGCCATCCAACATATTCAGAGTGGCACTTAGGGGGCATTTTAAAGAGGCCATGGTTCCAGCCACTGTTCCAGTAACATCAGTGATGACTGGTGGCCCCTGGCCCTTTATATATATGGCCCCAGAGAGCTGTCTCACTGGGCCTGCATGCAATAAAATTTTAAGTAGATACTTTATAATACCCCCTAGTTTCACAGACTTGAATGGTTTTTCAAATCAAATATGTGTCTATATTTTCTCTAAAGTGTTCAAGAAAAGTTACACACACACATGCGCGCACACACACACACATATATATACATACATATATATACACACACACACACATACACACAAAGGAAATTACCAGAGCTGACTTCCTACAGAAAGCCTATCCTGGTGAAATAGGTTTCTTTTAAAGTAACTCCAATTGTATGGGATCTTTTGGGTCAGATAGGGATTTCAAGACTACAACTTCTGTTTTGATGTTGGAAATTCAGAAGAAGAGCAAAAGTGGGAGATAGGGTTTCCAGCTCTGACTGAAGCTATTCCTGGCATTTTTTTCCCAGGATGTAATGTTATTTTCTTAAAATACCTTACTAAAATCTATAAGATCTATTTGAGTAGTCTCCGGGAGATTGGTGCCAGCTCTGGGAGACTACAGGCCAATCCTGGAAGGGCGGCAAACTTTGTGGGAAAAACTGAAAACAGTATTAGAGTTTCAGAACAGAATGATTAACCATTGAGAATTCTTTTGCACCCTCTTCTCTCCACTTCTCTCCTATCCTTCTCTGGTAGCTGGCAATATGCTTTTCTTCCCCTTTTCTCACTTCTTTAGTCCCTCCCACTGGTTGGTCTTTCAGTATAGGTTGAACCTCTCATGAGTGTCACCATCAGGACCTGACCAGTGCTGAACAAGAGAATTTGCCAGGCCATGGGAGGTCAATATTGTCTAGCAGTATTACCTACACGTCCACTTCTTGGTAAGACCTTAGGAGACCGTTAGGGTTAAATTATAGCTAAATAACAGCACAGAGCACTGTGAGCCAGGACTGGTGGCTGTAAACAAACTTAATGGGACTCGGGGAAACTTGGCTACACCAAATGGTTGTCCAGCTAACTAAAATCATGCTGGGTTACAGATGTTGCTGGATGAGAGTGCCAGACTAGAGAGGTACTATAAAAGCATCAGTGGCTCCTGCTGTGTTTTTAAAACTACTGTCACATGGAACTACTATCAATCTCCCTCCTGTGTGCAGTTGCTCCGTCTTCTGTTAGGTGGGTGGTTGGTATGTTGATTAATCTGTTCGTCTTTCGCAATATTTACACTTTCCAGAGAAGATATGATAATTTTCTTGGAACAAACTAGCAGTTAAATCATAGGTATTTCTATTATGGCTGGGTCCAGCTAATGTGAACTATATGTTTTCTGGCAGATGAAATAGCAGGAGGGACTTTCTTTAAATAGCTAAGGGGGTGGAAAGAAAATCCAGAAGAGGCTACTGATGCTGTTTACAACACACTGTGTTCATTTTCTTTAACTCATTTTTGCAGCCCTTAGGATTCAGGTCACGTGTCAAAGTATTCTTATGTTTTCGGAAGGATATATAGATGCCTTCAATACATAAGATTTCCTGATGAGATGCCTCATCCTCTTGGAATGTGAATCATGGAAGCCATAGCATAATAATGTAAAAAACCCAAACCAAACCAAAAAAAACATAATACTGGGAACTGGGTAAGGTAGTTGGCAAGCTACAAAGAAAACTATTCCTACAGAGTTTTGCTGTAAAGTGTGACTTCATCTCCCATAACTACGTTTATCCTATTCATGTGTGTAGTACTAGATCTACATGCCCTATTTAAATTAGAGATAATTTGTATAATCTACACACTCCACTCTCTCAGCCTGCTATTGCCAATTTTGGCTGGATGTATTCCTGGAAGTTTCATTACATAACATAAACTCTGGAGACTCCAGAAAAATCTCAGAGGGTTGGCATGCCCACCTCAACCCCTCAAAGAACTAATAACAAGAAAGTAGAGCTCCAGTATAACCATCTATATTTTTCATTTTAAACATGCATAGGAAAGCAGAAAAATGCAGAAGCATTCCTCTTAGACCTAAACAAGCTAAGGTTACAACTATGTTTGGGGTTATATGAATAGACGAGCTTCAGAATCAGGCCTAAGTAATTATTAGGAATGTGTTTCAAAGAATGCCAGACCTCTATTCCACGGAAGCCCTCCTCTGCTTCTCTCTCTTATATTCACTTCTCTCCCTGTTCATATATAGCTTTTGTTTTATTACTGTTACCCACTGGTCTAACTTGTTATGTCTATACAGTATTGTCTGGTTTTGTATTGTCTGATCTTCCAGTTTGGGCAAGACGTTCAATTGTATAACTGCCTACATCTATTGGAGATCCCCTGAAGTATGCAGTATTCAAAAACATACTCAAGCTGTAAAATATTTTGTACATGTCATTTGTCTGTTTCTTTATAAAAATCAATAAAATTCAGCCATAAAAAATGTTAATGTAATTTAGACCTTAAAATGTCAAGGTCCTATGTAAGCATTGTAAAATATGCTGCAGGAGGAAAGGATGAGAGAAAATGTAGTGAGCTTTAGAAAGTTCCCTCTCCACTTTTAATTATTTCTTTGGTTTCCCTGTAGTTATTGTAGCCCTGTATGATACTTACCCAGCTCTCTGCGATGGTCTCAATTTTTTTTTTCTAATGCTCTCTTGATATCTCTGTGGTACTGAAAGTCCTCCTGGCTCCTCTTGTGCTATTCTTTCCCAGAGGAAGAAGCTCAGATTTATTTGTTTACCACCAAAATGGCCTCAGTTTTTAGATTCCAGAATCACTTCAGCGGATCGTTTTCTCTCTCTCCTCCTCCCTGTATCTCGTCTCCCCCCACCCCTCCCCCAGAAGTCAGTCCTAATACAGTGACACATTACTTTTAAAAAGAAGCCAAGTGTGGCTGTTTGAAGGCAAACTGGTGAACATCTGCTATACTTTGGAGGACACCAGATCTGAAGACTTATATTTTATCCAATTAGCATCAAACCACTTGAAAAATGTATTATTTTGCTTTCAGATAAAAAACATAGAAGGATTTCTGAGAGTTTCTCAATCCTTCCCACCTACATTTAATTGCCCAACACATCTAACAAGTATCAAGCCTGTAGGCACGAACGACCAGGCTTGGCATTTTTTTCTTTCCTCCACAGATAAAGGCCAAGCTTTGCACTTTTGAAAAGCAAACGAAAGAAATGGAAATACCTCCCCCTTCCAAACAGCCGCAGGTTTTAAAGGATACCGGGATGAAAAAAAAATCCTCAAAGCTGTCTGCATGGTGGCTCAACAAGATTAGGTAAAACACATCCTCTCCAAGGCACAGACAGAATATAAAACATCTTAATCCCTCTCTAGTAGGTACCATAAGCAGTTACTATGTGGAAGAAACTTGTGTACAGTAAACAGTTCAAGTAATTCATGCCTGTTGGTCAGATTTTGTTATATTACCCCAAATGAGTGCAGTGGGTCTTCCCCAGGCACTAGATTAGATACAAGGCACAGGTAGAGGCACTATAATGTCCTTATCATAAGAAACAGATTTCCTTTTTATTAAGGTCTACATATTCTGTCAAATTAAAGATAGTCAGGTGGCCCAAATTGCTAGAAGATAGTTAAAGAAAGATAAATTTCAATGGAGACAAAGTATCTCCACAAAGAAGCAGGTGACATAATACTCTTTTCATTAAACTAAGGGCAACAGCAACATTTTTTTTAAATCTAAAGACCCTCCTGATGAGGTAGCCATTAGATCTTTTGTGTGCTAAAGGAAGCAGGCCAAACCTCTTCCCAGATACGCCAGTCTTCCTCACAGTTGAATTAGCTGAGAGCTAAATCCCTTCAATGCAAGCTACCACTGAGTACATCATTTACATGTATTACCCTGCTCTTTCTTTTATTGTGTTCTTGTTTTGGTTCAGTGTTTTTCTTAATTTGAAATGCCAGTTTCCCTTGCTGTACATTTGGAGGTATTTGGTACTAAGACAGAAAAGGCTTGTTTCTGAATCTGAATTAACCTAACAAAAGGGGGAAAGAACCAGAGCTGCATACAAAGCCAATGTTTCAATCAAAAATTCAACTCACAAACAGAGCAAACATAAAATAAAAAGTGTTTGCTCAGCATAGGGCTTTTCTTGATACACGTGCTATACGTCCATATTTATCTTCAGATGGATGGATTAGATAGATACTGTAGGGAGAGCATGAGAAAATATATTACATGTAAAGTAATATTATACCACTGTTAATTATGGTTACCTATTTGTAACTAGAAAGTCATTCTTTTGTACCTGAAAATGGTGTTGTCAACTGCACAAGGACACATCTAGAGAACCTCACTGGAAGGTTCAAATTGTAAGGAATCCACAGCTACAGTAGAGTATTTGTTTTTTTTTCCAGACCCACTGGGATTGCAAGTCTCCAACCATTTATTATGCTGAAACAGTCCTTTAAAATGGATTTTTTTCAAAGGTTACTAGGAATAGCTTCTTCGTCTCCATTAGCAAGCTGTGGACTGGTTCTCTTTGTAAGAAGCTGCAGGGGATGGAAATACTTGGCATCATATTGCACTTTGCTCAGGAAAATGTTCAAAATACAATACAAGAGCTGTTTACCATACTCTCCATTACAATATCTGCTCAGAACCCTCAAAGAACCAAGAGTCTTACAACTGAGATAACAGAATAGCCAGGCAGACACAAATCTACTGAACACTTGATTTAAGAAATTTCTGTGGGAATCAGTGGCTCTTCTTGTAGGGTATGTTTTCCTTTTTAAACCCAGTTAATGTTCCTTGCATCTTGCCGAGTCCACTACAATTATACACATATTGTATGCAGAAAAGATACCTTTTACTTCTTTATTTGTTGAAGAATAGTTCATCTTAATGGAGGGAAGAACACAGGACAGGCTTTGTATTAGCAAAAGTGAAATAGACTTTTTAACAGGGATAAGACAGAATGGTTAGATTTGTGTCTATGAAGTGCCAAATGGAAATATAACATATTCCAGTGATGGTCACACTTCTTCAATGAAAATGAAAAGATGTGACACTTTCCCTATTCTGACAAATCAAAGCTTTCTAAGGCTTGGTCTACCCTAGGAAACTAAGTCAATTGCATGTACGCAATTCTAGCTATGGCAATAGCATAGCTAGCATCAACTTATCTGAAATTGACTTACCTGGCCATCCTCACTGAGGAGGGTCAATTGGAGAAATTCTCCAATCGACCTCTCTTACTCCTTACAACAGCAAGAAGTACAGGGGTTGGCTGCCAACCCCTGATAGGTCGATTCACATGTCTCCAGCAGGCAAGTGAAATCAAATACCAGAAGATCGACCCTGAGCAGGTTGATCTTCTGGGTAATGTAAACATGGCGTAAGACTGGTGGGGGATGTGGGGAGCTTGGCTAAGAAGGCCCCACTTTCTTGCACACTTCTGGACCCAAGATCAGGGTACTACACATGAGTGTATGTTGGGTTTCTAAGGAGGGTGCAGTTTGTATCACAGTGTGGCCCAGAGAAAATATTTTAAATGTTAAAGTGGTAGATCATTTGACCTAAGTACAGTGGTCACTGTGGCCTGCTGCAGCAGAGTGGGAGAGGGACTATTTGCTCACCACTAGAAGATATGGCCTAAATAGACTGCAGTGAAATTAGCTTCCTTCACTGCTCCACAGTCCCAGAGGAGATGGAACTAGAGGTAATTCTTCGTGTTCCACTTAGGAATAGAAAAATTACATTTATGTGTGTTGAAGGAATTCCTGGTTTGAACCCTGAGTTTGCAGTCTCCCTTGCCTTCATTTAACTTCTTGTCCTTTCACTATTTTGATATTCTGTATGCAACATTTCCTCAAACAGAAAATACCTCCTCACATCACTGAACGAGAGGGTCTCCTGCCTTCTCTGATCCCATAAACCGTGGTCAAAAGCCTCCAAATCAAGATTGCTGCATAGACTTCAAGGATCCTAAAACAATTTCCCACCTATTTTCACAGAATATAGGCATATTTATAATAAAGTTACTGGGAAAAAAGCACAGACATTTCAAGTGCTGATGATCAGCTATCTGCATGAGCACAATACTGACAAGTACTCCAGCTTCTTAACAAGCATTCCTTTGTTCTGCCAATATTCTAAAGAACCAAATGTTCACAACTGATGTAAAACTACAGACTGTGAGGTATCAGGCTATTTGTTATGAGCAGGGAGTAAAATGTGTATTACCCAAGCACAATTTGTGATTAAGGAATGATTTTAGATAGCATGATAACAATACTTTCAAATAATTCCAAGGAATCCCATGACTTGTACCATAACTGGTCGATAGAGGACATTTCTTTTCCCTCTACTCATTTATTTGTCTTTTATTCCCCTCCATTTTTTGAGAATTATGCTCCCATAAATTCTTTATTTTTAAGTTTTAATCTAAGGCTTTGAATCATTGTAGCTTTAGGTTTGAATCCCCCAATGAAGTCCACAATATGGAGGGGAAAATACTAGAAAAAACAAATTCTTGTGGTAGATCAAATTCCCCAGACAAAAAGACTTTTTTGTGAAATAATATTTTTATGCAGAAGAAAAATAAAATGATTAAATTAAGATGAAAAAAGCATGCTGCTCATATTTGACCAAAATGATGGAGAATTTCCAATGGCCCTTTCTCCTTTAAGATTTATGGACATAAGGTTTTTGGGTTTTTTTTCTGTTCAGCAACAGATGTTTATGGCAATGCCTGAGAATTATGTAAATATAAAATTCAAACTTCTGTAAAATAACCTTTTATTTATTTTCAGGAAGAATATGGCAGATGTTAGCAAAACAATGCAAAAATGGAAGTGCAGCATTAAAATCGAATGTCACTTTAGCTAGCAAGACTGATTTTGCACTGCCTAGAGATGTACTGATATCACTGAGAGCAGAATGTGGGAAATGAAAATATTTAGTATATGCATGTCTATATGTAGTGATTTCCAGTGCATAGATATATACCACAACTTCAGCAAACATCACCTATCCATCAAACTCTCTCTACAACTGTCCCACACCAGCATCAATTTCCTGGATGCCACAATCAGTTTCAATAAAGGAAGCCAATAGACAGCTATATACAAGAAACCCAGAGATCTCCATACTTACCTCCACATAGCCAAATAACCACCCCAGACATACCAAGATATCTGTTCTTTACAGCCAGACACTAACATACTACAAAATATTCTCTGAGGAGAAAATCTGGGATACAGACTGTAATAAACTTAAAACCACCTTCACCAAATACCGTTCACTAGGAATTTTAAATTCGAACGGAGCACTACACCCATCAGGTTACCACGATTTTAGGATTTCAATATTATGTTGATTTTAGTGGTCCATAAATTGAGCTAATGGAATTTATAATGAGGAAAGGCACTTGGAAAAATCAGGCTAACTGTTTTAAAATCAATTTTATCTCGTAGTGTAGCTGCAGCCTAAGAAACCTGGACTGAACAGAGACACTGGATTTGTAACTTCTTACAACAATCTGCGGGGTGACCAGACAGCAAGTGTGAAAAATCAGGAGGGGATAATAGACACTTATGCAACAGAAGGTATCAAATAGTGGGACTGTACCTACAAAATTTGGACTTCTGGTCACCTGAACAATCTATAAGCATTTTTCCTCCTTCCCTTACCGCATGACTGGAAAAGGGTTAACCTGCCACTCACCTTGAATGGTTCTTTGAAATATATATTAACAACTTAAGTGAAGTATTTTATGACAGAGCACATTACCCAGACTTGAAGAGGAGCTCTGTGTAAGCTCAAAAGTTTCCTCTTTCACCAAGAGCAGTTGGTACAATAAAAGATTTTACCTCACTCCACCCCATCTCTCCAATTGAAAACCATGACAAACAATTGCATTTCCATGCTGCTGTACCATATGGTCATTGTGAGCTAGCTAAAGTCAGGACTGTGACAGATTGCTCATTCCCTGTCTGCTGCTATACGACAAAATGTTGCATCCCCGGTTCTCTTTTCTGATATTGCCCTCTTTGTGTCAACAGTACGGAGTACATGAGTTAATGGAGAGTACAGCACATGGGTTGCACACTATCTTTCAATGAGCCTTCCACACAATCTCACTTAAAGCTGTGGGACTGCGGTTTGACACACAGGCCCATCTGCACTGAGCTCAGTGCAGTCCTGGAGCCCTCATGCTGTTCAGTTGCTGCCTCAGTGGATAAAAGGGTATCACATGACTGGTGAAACTGTGTCTCCCTTCTAGAGGCAGGTGCAGTAGCATTGGAGCATTGAACGTTCTCCCTTCTGGCTCAGTTCATACTCAGGTGTAATTGTCAGGTGCTGAAGTGCTTTCAAAATCAGTGTCTGCCAGCATTCTTTTCCTGGTATATATGAATAATATTCTTCATAGCTTCCCCACGAGCTAACTGCAAAACAATAGGGTTTCTTAGCAGTGCCAAAAGTGACTGAGAATTAATTCTACATCTCCCTTTCCACATCTTTAAATATTATTTTGTGGGCTACAAAAGTTGACTGGCGTAATCAAGTGTAAAGATCCAGACAGTGCCATTTCTTCAGTATTGTCAAAAAGGCATGTTTTCCTTCAGAAAATATGGCATATCCAGTATTTGAGAGACTGTTCATCTCAGTTCATCAGTGCTTGACACTTACACCCAACTGAATGGGTCTGAGTTATTTGTGAATGCTGGCATAATGCCATGCTAACGGATGGGCATGGATGTCATCAGCCAAGAAACTGGGTCTACCTATCAAATATGAATGCTGTGAGCATGAGTCCAAGTCAGGAACATACAAAGATCAGGCTTGATCTGATGACAATGTTTGTGCCTAAAAAGCTATGTCTTCTCCAACATACCCATTCTTAGCTTACACTCTATCCCTTTTTATTTTGTGGTGTAAAACGATGGGCGCACAACAGCTATGTCTACACTAGCGAGTTTTACAGACAAAACTGGGGTTTTGTAGACAAACCTTGTGGAGCATCTACACACAAAATATGTTTTGTTGACAGAAATTGTCAACAAAAAAGCTTTGTAGATGCTCCAGGGTGCCCTTTTGCCTACAGTGCAGATCAAAAGATTGAGCCACTGTTATGTGTAGATGAGATCTGACTACACATTTTGTTGGAACACCTCTTCTGACAGTAACTTCTGTAGACAGATGCTTCTAGTGTAGATGTAGACAAAGAGCTTGAGATGTACTACCATTCAGTGTGCAGGAGTATGACAAGTGCTTAGCTTTACTTTTTTGTCTATATTTGAAATGTTGTGAATCTTTCAAAACCCCCTTCATTGGCAGCCCATTGTGCCTGGAAAAAATCAGGCATAAGGGGCTGCCAACAAAGGAGGTTTTTGCTGGCAGAACCAGGTCAACATGGCCTGATTTCAGTCATGAAAATGCAAATTAGTCTCATGAATATGCATATTAGCCAAATGGATATGCAAATGGATCAACATTTTGCATATTTGTAACTGCTTATTTGCATCAAACTGTCGGTATTAAGGTTCAGTATAGACCTAGCCAATGTGACAGAGCCATAGCTGTGGGGGTACAGAAAAGTAGCCCTATTGAGATCTGAAAGCTGGGTGGGCATAAGCAAGCCCACATGGAAAGAACCCTCCTCCAGCCTACAAGGAGGATCCACTGAACCCTAGAAACCAAATTATTGCATGGGACAAATAAAAACAAAAACAAGGCAATTGTGAAGGTTGAATGACCAAACCAAGTGAACTGGAAGGGGACACTGAGCCCAGAGCCCTGGCCAGCACCCACTGCTCCTCAAATACAGTAGAGTAGTAGAAAGCAAATATACTGTCCGCTGGCTGAGCAGTTTTCTGTTCCTGAATTAGTTCAGAACAAAGGCTACTCCTGGCTAATGTGGTCAACTGCTCCAATTAGCCTACAAAGAGTCAGCTGAGGCCATTAGGTTAATATGCTCACATGATTAAAATTATCATCCAGAGAGTCATTTGGTGTTATTAGGGCCATGTGCATACCTGGCTCCAATTAAGGCCCCATCCATACTGTTTAAAAGCTCTCCTTCTAGTCAGTCTCAGAAAAAGGTGTCAAAAGAGAGAAAGAACTGCTGAAGGACTAGACAATAAAGTACCAGCTAGCCACAGGGAAGAGGCAGAGAGAGGGACTGGGAGAAGTGGCCCAGGGAACTGTAGCTGCTCTAGTAGTGAAGGGAAAGTTGCCAACAGCTGCTTCAAGTAAGGTGCCTGGGCTGGAACCCAGAGTCAAGGGTGATCCCCCAACCCTCCCCAGTATATTACAGTGACAACCCCTAAGAGGGGACAAGGCCCATAATAGGACAGGAGGCTAAACTGTTCTTATTAAGCCCGAGGGATAGTTCTCTCACCAATGCCCTTATTAGCCTGTGATGGAAGTAGCTCAGTAAGCTGTGACTCTTGGCTCAAGAGACAGAAAGGCTATGTTAAGTGTCACAGTGAGCCTCTGGAACAAGCATAATCCATCAGGAAGCACAGAACCCACTGAACAAGGTTTGAGTCTCCTCTCTCTCCTTCTCCCTCCTCCCCCCAACCTCATATATACATACAAACATATCAGAAATTTCTTCTCTTCCCTTCACTCTCAGCTGAGAGGAATAAGGGGATTTTGAAATGTGCAGGGTCCTTTCGAAAAGGACCCTGTGTAGCCACTCTGAGCCATGTGCTTTTGAAAGAGGCACTTTCAAAGCATTATGGCTGGCAGCATACGAATGTTAATGAGGCGCTGAATATTCAATTCAGCATCTCATTAGTATTCTTCGATTTGGCCATTAGCAGGGCCATTTCAAAGTTTTGGCCAAGTGTGGCCACAGCCTGAGCTAATTCTCCCCCATGGCAGCTCCAAAGTGTTAAACTTCGAAGTGCCAGCTTATGTGTAGCTGCAGCTAACTCTCTGGTACTTTGAAGTGCAGGGGCAACTTTGAAGTCCTTTACTCCACAAAATTTTGAGGAGTAAAGGGACTTGAAAGTTGCCCCGGCACTTCAAAGTATTGGCGGGTTAGTCATGGCTACACACAAGCCGGCACTTTGAAGTTTAACACTTTGGAGTTGCAGCAGGCAAAATTAGTTTAATGAAGTGCTGCATATGCACTGTGGCACTTCATTAATAATCTCTCGACACCTTACTTGCTGTGCTCCTTTCAAAACAGGGAGCTAGTGTAGACAAGTCCAACATGATGCTAGCAAAAGGCCATTTTAGTAAACTGTAGTTTCAGTGTAACTTTGTTGCTCACAAACAACCTGGACTAATACCTTTCATGAAGGATGATATTCAGGCATTATGGTTATCCAGTCTAGGTTTCATCACAAGGGCCAACAATGAAACTATCAAATTATTTTATTTCTGATCTGCCATAATGAGCTGTTTTATGACTAAAGCTGGTAATTCTGTAAAAGTTTGTTTATATTGTATAACTTTACATCCTTAAATAGAAGAGATTTCATTTTTGGTTAAAAGAAAATCAAAAGGGGCAGTGTACATTATTAAATAAGACACAATAATTCTTTTTTTGTGGTCTCTGCAGTAAAACACAAAGTGATAAAGCCATGTGTGAACATTTTGTTTCCCTCTCCTGATTCCAATGCTAGCAAAAGATTTTGCCCTTGATCATGAGGTTTTAGACACGAAAGGCTTCAAATGTATCCAAGCTAAAGATGAACACAGAATGCTAATTTGGGTTCACAAGAGGAATTGGACAAGCAAAAGCTTTTATTCTAAATTGTTAAAAATACACTCTTTTTTGAGGGCCTTCTTCTGCTGCATATCCCTGAAGTACATAAAACTGATCTTCTTATCCTTTACAAAAATGTTTTTATGATATATATTGTGATCATATTATTATACACTAGTAAATACCTGTAAGTTTACATAGTGCTTTACGCTTGTAGAAAGAGATGTGTTCTCTGCCATAAAAAACTTACAATCTAAATAAAATAAGAGACACCAAACTGACACAAGAGAGAAAATGACAAGCCTGGTGAAACAGAGACTGTAGAGAATACTGATGAAGAGAAGAAAGGGAGTTACCAGTTAAATAATTTCACTATGCATGCATGCAACCATGTTACCTCCAGAAGGCTGTATTAAACCTATATATTTGATCATATGGACTGTGTCTACACGTGCACGCTACTTCGAAGTAGCGGCACTAACTTCGAAATAGCACCCGTCGCGGCTACACGCGTCGGGCGCTATTTCGAAGTTAACTTCGATGTTAGGCGGCGAGACGTCGAAGTCGCTAACCTCATGAGGGGATCGGAATAGCGCTCTACTTCGACGTTCAACGTCG
Organism: Carettochelys insculpta; assembly: GCF_033958435.1. Taxonomy (NCBI): domain Eukaryota; kingdom Metazoa; phylum Chordata; order Testudines; family Carettochelyidae; genus Carettochelys; species Carettochelys insculpta. Next base: position 158,010,409 of record NC_134138.1, on the reverse strand, counting down.
AAGTAGGGACCGTGTAGACGATCCGCGTCCCGCAACGTCGAAATTGTGGGGCCCTCCATGGCAGCCATCAGCTGGGGGGTTGAGAGACGCTGTCTCTCCAGCCCGTGCAGGGCTCTATGGTCACCGTGTGCAGCAGCCTTTAGCCCAGGGCTTCTGGCTGCTGCTGCTGCAGCGGGGGATTCATGCTGCATGCACAGGGTCTGCAACTCGTTGTCGGCTCTGTGGATCTTGTGCTGTTTAGTGCAAGTGTGTCTGGGAGGGGCCCTTTAAGGGAGCGGCTGGCTGTTGAGTCCGCCCTGTGACCCTGTCTGCAGCTGTGCCTGGCACCCTTATTTCGATGTGTGCTACTGTGCCGTGTAGACGTTCCCTCGCAGCGCCTATTTCGATGTGGTGCTGTGCAACGTCGATGTTGAACATCGACGTTGCCAGCCCTGGAGGACGTGTAGACGTTATTCATCGAAATAGCCTATTTCGATGTCGCCACATCGAAATAGGCTACTTCGATGTAGGCTTCACGTGTAGACGTAGCCATGGTGTGACATACAGGTTTTATCATTTGGAAGTTGGTCATATTCCTCAGAGTAAGCAAATGTCAACCTAAAAATGTGCCAATAAAATCTCTTCCAATAAATGAACATATCACAAATTTAGAGCACAATATCTCTGCATATTTCAGGGCTGAAGCAAGTTCCACTGGAATTCTGGGAGTTTCTTTCTTCTAACGGTATGAAGGTTTTAGTCCTGTAGGGCTGCAAGACATCAGACCTTACATTGTCACTGTCACAAGACTGAAAATGGCCTATACTGGCCATTGTGTAGTTGAAATGTGGGAGTAGGAGTTTCATGTTTTAGCAAATGTAAAATAGTTATTAGTCCTGTAATTCTGCTTCTCAGAAAATCTCATCTGATCAGATTCCTGATCCTAAGGATTGCTCACCTGGGAAAGACATGCCAGAACTATCATGATTCTCTCAGATGTTTGGCCTTTAAAGCTCCTCCAATTAAATCAAATTCTGAGACCAACTACTATCCTGTTTCAGTTCCTAAATGAACATTAGTAGAGAATACTCTGTATTTTCCATGTAATAGTTGTCCAAAGAATATTTATATCATAGGAATAACCCAAAGCAACCAATGACAATGTTACTTCCCTTCCAACTGTAACTGAAAATGTATAAATAAGTAGGAATCCTGTCCAATGAGATCTTCCGAGAATCAAAATTATAACTAAGTAATTATTCCTTCTGGATTCTTGCTGTTGCAATCTATAAAACATAGCCTTTCCCCACTATAATGAATATGTGTTCTCTTAAAAGCAGGCTGGGTGAAACATGATAATGAGGCATTGCCACATCAGGTTGAGTAGGGATATTTGCCATATTATACTGAAATTCTTAATATCAAAGCTCATCTTTGCACAGAAAGCTTCAGTTTTCTATGCCACTTTTTTGCAGCATTTTGAAGTCAATAGAGAACCTTGGGTAATCAGCCCTGGAGGTGCAATAGCTGCAAATATAGGTCCTTCTGTTCCTTCATGTGCCAAACACTGCAAGGAGCTAAGACACATTAATCTGTATTTTTCCAGAGCTGACTGACTACTCTGCAAATTCCTGAAGAAGCTAAAAGATGAAGAACTGAGAAGTGTGACAATTCAGGTACAATTAAATACATGCTTGACTAGATCCTGTGGAAATGAGAAACACAGTCAACCTTTAAGGTCTTAGAAGAGCAAAACATTTTCTCTCTGCACTCCATTGTCTAACAGGTTGAAGGTAATATCACATTAAGAGCAAATCCCTTGTTACAATGAATGTAGCAATAATAGTATTATGTTATGCAAAAAGTAAATGAGATTCATACATAAATGTACCACCCCAGACGCTGTGTCAGCTGCCTGAAAGACAAGAACACCTGAAAATATACTAATCCTAACAGAGTTCTGGTGCTTTGGGACAGTGAGAACAAGCAGAGGTATCTAAGAAGTGTCGTATAGTTAAAGTAAAGCACTTGAACCAGACCAACAAGACATTCAAGTTTCTGCACCTGTACCTCCAAGCCTAGTATGGCAATGAGTCATCGAGATTCTGAGCCAAAAACACTATAATGTATCTCCACACCCAGCCATATCTACTGATTTATTGCTGTAGAAACACAAAGGGGGTGGGAATATGACTCCACAATGACACTATACACTTCATGGGTTCTTTTGATCAAATGATAAGCCAACTATGTCTAAATCATAGAATCAGGGCTGCTGATGGGGGGAGGAGAGGAGCCAAAGGGGACCGTTGCCCCTGGGCCTGGCCTTCAAAGGGGCCCAGAGTCTGTCTGCTTCTGCTGTTACTTTGGCAGAGGCTGTGGCTGGAGTTCTGGGCCCTCTTGAAATGGTGCAGCAGCACTGCTCTAGCTGCCCACAGCTGTCATACAGTGTGGGATCGGGGGAATGCAGGGCTGCAGCCCGGGCAGCGCTGAGGGCTGACTATCTTTGGCCCTGCCCCTTCTGCTTTTGGCCCCAACCCTGCTGGGTGTGGAGCTGGATTGCAACCACACCTTGCTCCAGGGATCCTCAGCGCCTGTCAGCATCATTGTGCAGAATGCAAATTTGCACACGAAGCAGTCGAGAGCAACTTAAACTTGCCTACTTCAGAGTCTTCCAGACATCAGTAGTGTTGGCTCTCTCAGCATGTCTATCAGGGTCCCAACAGGTACAGTCGGGGTCAAGGCCAGAGTAGATATCAAAGTGGCAAAAAATAGTATTTTGAATTAACTAAACTATAAAAATATTCCTCATAATTTTAAAAATAAATCATCTATTTTCACTATTTCAGAAAGAAGCACACCCTCAGCTCCTTACAATCCAGCACATCCAAATAGTGTGAGGAAAGCAAATTATAGCATCTGAAGACTGTTACACTGCACCACAGCAACGTTTGTACTAATCCAGTACAGTATTGCCTTCAACTTCCTATGTGTTATCCATCCTAGCTTGGCTAATCTTTACAGATAAACATCATTTGGCTGTAAGCGATGAAAGCACTTGTGTATGGAAATGTTTCTGGACGTAGGGTCTTCCAGAAGGGGGATTTTCTGTGGAATGACCCCCGTGTCCTTCCAAAGGAGCCCTGGCTACACAGGCACTTTGCTTCCAGAAGGGGGTCTTTTGGAAGCAAGAACTTGCGGGATATGCTAATAAGACATGAGATATTTTAATCTGCACCTCATTAGCCTCTTCTGCTCTGCTCATTACCATGCTTCTTCCAGAAGGAGGGTGGGGAGTGAGTGTAGATGTGGCTCAAATGTTTGTAAATATGGCTTTTACCAGTATTCTCCCAACCCCACCCTGCTTCCTGTGGCAAATTGTGACCCAATGAATTGTAACCTTATTTCTTCAAACAACAGTTTATTTGTTTAGGAAAAACCAAAAAATGAAAACGAAGAATCCTGTACAGATAACAGCCAAAAATGAAAGATCTTTAATATTAGGGTTAAAAATGCGTAGTTCAAATTATCCTGTGTGTGCCCTTTTCCAACAAACCTAGTTTTGCATGTTATATGAAATGGACTTGTACAGCACATAATTAACCTGGGCAACTAGCATTATTAACCAGAACTGGAATCACCTGCTCAAAAAAGAAAACAGTTACCTTTAACCCTCTGAATCTGAGTTAATAGTATGCATTTACACTAAGTTTTGAGCTATTTATGTTGACACTGATATGCTCACTTTGTAGCCTCACTCTTCCTGCCATTTAAGCATGTATGTTTCTTTCCAGCAGGGGTCTATGTGACATGGTAAAAGGAATGTCAAAAATATTTTTTTTTTTGGAACTCAAGTTGGCAAGTTGGTTTGGATTTATACTTCACTGCCTAGAGAACAGAAAATCAGATTAAATGGAAAAAGATATACACAGAATCATTTTGGAAGAGTACTCAAGGACTTACGGTACTAAACTGGATTTGATGTGATTGGCAGCACATGAAATAGAGCTTTGTGTCAACCACCAAGTGGACTCAGCAAAGGCAGGATGTCAGGTTACGAATTGCAGACACTGTGACTCCATCTTAACTCTTTGTTACATTTTGCGATATTAGCTGGGAGAAAGTTTATATCTAGTGCACGGGAGAGATTTAACATAGGGACATTGTCATTTGAGCCAAGTAAAATTTTGACCAAAATAAAGTATTAATAAAAGAAAACAAAACAAAAAGAAAAAGAAAAGAAACAAAACAATCCTTGTGTAAACAGGGTATTTCAACAAAAGCTGTATAGGTTACAGGGACCCCAGAGTAAACTGGAGCATTGTCTTTGAAGTAAAATTTTTAACTCTTCCTGTAGGTTAGGGCTGTTCGGTTTGACAACTTTCACTTATTTGATTGCTAGAGATTATGTGGTGGTTTGTACACAAGCTATTTTCTTTGACACCATCAGCTATAATACAATATCAACAGCCACAGATAAAAAACCTGATTCAAATATGTAGCTTTGAGTTGAGTTTATTCATATTCTTATTTAGAAGATTTCCTCAGGAAATACCTACTGAGATCTAACCGAGTTCTGGAAACATATGGGAGCCTAAAAGATGTGGGCCATTTGAACCAAAGTCACAACTATTCCCTGCTGGTGATAACAAATACTTTGAACTTCCATAACTCCTTTCATATGAGGATCTCAGCATGCTTTACAAACATTATTTAGCTATCCTTCATTTACGGGAGCCCTGAACAGTAGGCAAGCAACATTTTGAGGCCTATTCATGAAGTGCTTTTTCAGGCTTTCTTGAGGCAAAGCTCCAGCTCTTGTTCTTAGTAAGTAAGGATTTCAGGAATGGACCTAGGCTATAGGTATTTTCATGATCAGTTCCTAATAATTATGAATTTCAATAAGCTAAATAACATATATAAACAAACTTAACTATATCTGTTGCTGCTGCCCTACCTATAATGTGGCCCAAAGTAAATGATGTCTTAGCTTGCATGAGTATTACCTGTAGGTAGCAATTGCAAATAAGAACGAAATAGTCAGAGAGACATTCAGGCAGGCCCACTGACAGGAGCGCACATAAAGGTCAATTGACTCCATGCCCAGTGTTTCAAAGGGGCCCAGAGTTCTGGCCACGACCATTGCTACTTTCACAGTGCTGCTCCAGCTGTGTGAAGCTGGTGGGTGGGGGGCAGCACTGACTGCTGTTGGCCCCACCCCTTCTTCTCTTGGCTCCACCCCTTCTGAAGGGATGGAGCTACCTCCACCTCCGCTGCACTGAGGCAAAGAGAGACTTTTTGGTGATATGCTGAACACCTATAATAAGCTGCACAATAATAGGATTTTAGCCGTGAGAGTAATTAGCCAAAGGAGTAAAGGTTCCAGTGGATTCTCCATCACCAGTGAATTTTAAATTGAGGTTGGATGTTTTTCTAAAAGCTGTGTTCTAGGAATTATTCAGGGGTGTTCTCTGACTATATTACACAAGAGCTGCGTCTACACGTGCACGCTACTTCGAAGTAGCGGCACCAACTTCGAAATAGCGCCCGTCGCGTCTACACGCGTCGGGCGCTATTTCGAAGTTAACTTCGACGTTAGGCGGCGAGACGTCGAAGTCGCTAACCTCATGAGGAGATAGGAATAGCGCCCTACTTCAACGTTCAACGTCGAAGTAGGGACCGTGTAGACGATCCGCGTCCCGCAACGTCAAAATTGCTGGGTCCTCCATGGCGGCCATCAGCTGGGGGGTTGAGAGATGCTCTCTCTCCAGCCCCTGCGGGGCTCTATGGTCACCGTGGGCAGCAGCCCTTAGCCCAGGGCTTCTGGCTGCTTCTGCGGCAGCTGGGGATCTATGCTTCAGGCCCAGGGTCTGCAACGAGTTGTCAGCTCTGTGGATCTTGTGTTGTTTAGTGCAAGTGTGTCTGGGAGGGGCCCTGTAAGGGAGCGGCTGGCTGTTGAGTCCTCCCTGTGACCCTGTCTGCAGCTGTGCCTGGCATCCCTATTTCGATGTGTGCTGCTTTGACTTGTAGACGTTCCCTCGCTGCGCCTATTTCGATGTTGGGCAGAGCAACGTCGAAGTTGAACATCGACGTTGCCGGCCCTGGAGGACGTGTAGACGTTATTCATCGAAATAGACTATTTCGATGTCGCAACATCGAAATAAGCTATTTCGATGTTGGCTGCACGCGTAGACGTAGCCAAGAAGTCAGAGAAGACAAAGGGGTGCCTTCCAACTTTGTAAGCTGCAAATCTATGGAAGACTTTTACAAGTTCCAACCTCTATATATTCAGACAAAGAGAATTAGCAAATCATCTAGAACAGCACGAGGGGGTGACTGTCAGTTATGTTAGAAAAAACTTAGATTTCCTTTAAAAAGTCAATCTTGGTAAGGCTAATACAGCTTTTCATTATTGCTGAAGAGATAAAACTCAATGGGAACTGTGGATGCACAGCATATTCAGAGATCAGAGCCTAGCTGTTTCAGTTCCATGGTAAGGAAAATTAGCAGAAATGCTCATTCTACTCATATTCCTATTTTATAGTGAAACTCACATTTTCACCTCCAAATTTTGCCAATTATATTAAGTATGTTTTGAGTTATATTAATTTACTCTCTAGACAGCCCATGAAGTGGAGTCATAATGCCGGCTGTATAGCATCCTGACTATTCCCTAAACAATACACTTTGATGTAAGTAACATAGTGCTGTGACTTCATTGCAGCTGACGGAGGGGGACAAAGGGGCCAATTATCCTGAAGCCCCTTTGAATCATGGCTGGAGTGCCACTCAACATGCTCTTTATGTCTCTGGGGGCTGGGAGGGGGCAAAACACTGAAGTCTGAGTGCCAATAAGGGAGCCCCCTTCCCTTCCCTTCTGCCCATGGCCAAGCCCACCCGGGGCTCGGGAGCCAGCCACACCTGCCTTCTGGCCCCAAAGCCTGTCTGTCAGCCCTGCTGATTGCAGGACACAGAAGATGACAGTGAGCGGAGAGGAAGAAAGAATCTACAGTAATCCAAGAAGAGTAAAACAAACGGCAATCTGGAAGATTACTGATGACATTAATTGATTCTCCACAAATTCTCGTTTTCTCATTTGACTTATCTAGAAAATCCACCTCACACACTTTGCTTTTCTGATACTTACGTAAACTCAGCCAAAGACATCGTGATCTTTAAAACTATTCTCCACTTCTGAGGTGGCTCAATCAATTAACTTCATTCAGAATGTTAATATATTATCTGGAAATGGTATGCTAAGAATCAGCCACAACAGAATCATAAAATTCCTAGGACCCCTCAAGTTTAAAAGACCTGTTTATTCTCTGAAGGTTTAATTTTCTAGTGCCTAAATGTACAATGATCATAAACTTTGTGACACAGAGGCCTATTGTGGCTCACTGCTCTGTGTCAGCACCTCTGGGCAGACCTCACATGTTCACTATTCCTACACCACACTATCTTTATACCCTAAACTTATCATAGAAGATAATACTAGAAAACGAATGCTCTAATCATTAACATTCTTGTGTGACGTACATATAAGGTGTGTACAAAGAGTTAAGGATATGTGTTAAAATTACAGTCTTTAAATGTCTTTGAAAAGCAATGCATAAACCCAATCTGCCCTGGATAAAGCAACATGTTCTGGCTTGTTTTCAAGCAGAGACATTGATGGCACATTAATATAAAAAATAAAAAATCCATCACCATAGTGAGTTGGGAGAGCTGGATGCCGACCTACAAAAGCAAAGAGTCTGAATCTCAAATCAAATCAATGGATTGTACACATTATTACTGTTCTATAAAAGTGTATCATATAAGTATGCATTAAGATAATATGAGGAATCATAAATAATCATTAATATTTTCTTTAAAGTCTGTGAACAAGCTAAAAGTGAATAGGTTTTCTCCCAGACAGGTCAGAAGGCAGCTGTCTCCAATGAAATTAAGCAAAATGGGGTGAAGAACAAGGGAAATCCCATTTACTTAACAATCAGCAGGGGAATGAAAAATCAGCAGGAGGAAAATCATAGACTCGTAGAACCATGGTCTTACAATGAAGTGCAAGAGCCATCTAGTCTAACCCCTGCTAGAATGTCAGACCTGTTGGTTCTAAACCATCCAAGACTGATGGCTGTCCAGATTCCTTTTGAAAACCTGCAGCTTCCACAATATCCCGAGACTGTCCTGGGCCATTTCCCTACTGTTCTTATAATCACGAATTTCTCCTGTGATTTAATATAAATCTGCTATGCTGTAGTTTGAACTGCCCTCTACGGCAACAGATAACTTTTCTCCATCTTTCTATGGAAGCTTTTCAAGAATGTGAGGATCACCATCCATGCCCCCTGCATCTCGGTTTTTCTAAACTAAACTTACCCAATTCCTTCAGCTCATATGGCTTGCATTCCATCCCTTTGATCATCTTTGTCACTTTCCTCCTTTCCTGTTTTGCTACATTCTTTCTGTGCATTAATGATTGAAACTGGACACCTTCCTCCAGCTGAGATCTAACCAGCACCAAGTAGAGCCATACGACCACCTTCGATGACCTGCGTGTTATGCCCTTACTGATACAACCTAAAATTACTTGCTTTTTTTTGTTTGCAACAACACGGAATTTCTGATGCATATTGAGGTTGTGATCTACCACAACTCCCAAATCTGTTTCAGCAATGCTGCTGCCAAGCCAGTTATCCCCCATTGTGTATTATTGTAATTGTTTTTTCTTCTTTTAATGTAGTATCTTACTTTTTTGTTGAATTATGTTTTGTTGACTATTACCCAGCTGTCAAATTTATCAAGATTCCTTTGACTATTAACTCTAGTCTCCAAGGTATAGCAGCACACCACCACCACCATGCCTTCCTCCCACAAGCTTTGTGTGATCTGCAAGCTTGATCGGCAAGCCCTCTATTCCTAGATCATTAATAAAGATGTTAAATAACACTGGACCCAAACCAGATCCCTACGGAACTCCATTTGAGACTGCCTTCTAATCTAACATAATTCTATTAATAGATAATTTGCATCTGAGTTTATTTTACTGGTTATATATAACTTTACTGGTAATTCTTTTGAGCCCAAATTTCTCTAGCTTAGGTATAAGCTTGTAATGTATGACTCTGACAAAAGCCTTGGCAAGGCCCAAGTATACTATATCCACTGCTTTCCCCCATCCACTGAACCGAAGAAAATCAAACTGATTTGACATGATTTGCTCTTAGTAAATCCATACTGACTGCTAGTGATGACCCTTTCATTCTTCAAAAATTCAAAATTGAATGTTTTATTCATTAATCTAGTAGCTTTCCAGATATTGACCTCAGGCTGATTGGTTGTGACTTTACTCAGGGCACAATACAGACCTTTGAACAGCTGCAGAGCAATATCAGAAAAGTCCCAGTCCCTGTCTTTCCCTCAGATACGTGAGTCTTGTATCCCCCGCAGCCCTCTCCTGGATTATACAGACTTAAATAAAGTCTGCAATTGTATTAATAGAAAAAGATGTTCATAAATAGTATTATATCAAAAGGAGTTTCCCAAACACTTCTGTCAAAGCACACTGGTTTAGATAAAAACAATAAAACAAGTTCATTAACTACGGAAAGACAGATTTTTAAGTGATCTCATGTAATGCTCAAAAATCAGAATTGATTACAAGGAAATAATAGTAAATGCATCTAATACCTAATTTAACAAGTTAAGTGAATTTAAAACAAAGGTCTCTCTCTCCACATGCTTCACCATCTGCCTGATCCCTCTCTCAAACCTAAACTTTTTTTTTTGCTCCTCAGGTGTTGTGTGTGCCATGAATACAGAGGAAAGGTGGAATAACTTTTAGAGTTCCATATTATTATACTTTTTCCTCTTCTTTGAGAATCATCTTTAGCTGGCTCAGTAGATAGCAAATCTGTGGGGTAGGACCAACCAACTGTTTTTTGCAAAGATGTGAAGTAATCTTTTTTCCTGCCTGAGAATGGCCACTTAACCAGACAATTGTTCATTTAATTTAGCAGATACCTGACTGAGGCATTAGTTTCTTTTTTGTCTCTGAGGAACCAGTTCATGGCTGCTTCCTCAGATTGTGAATATGTCTTAGTAGCATCATACAGTAGAATCTTGCAACTTTGCCTACAATGCTGCCACATGTATTTTACCAGGATCAAAAAATCAGGAGTTTTCAGATTATGCCTTGTAAAATACAGTTTGTACAAAATTTATCAGAGTCTTGAAAAGGGGGTGGATATAGGAAACCGATGATCCTATAGGACTATAGTTCTCCAGCTCCTCTTATTCCCCCTTTCCAAAGACAGACACAATGTTAGTCCTTCTGCATTTTCTTGGGCCTTTTCTGTCATCCATGAGTTAGTAAATATTATTGCCAGAGGCGCCAAGATTTTTTCAGATGATTCCATTACTACCATGGGGTGCAAAGCATCAATCCCCGCTGATTTGAATTGAAAAGGACAGCATGAGGTCACCTTGACCCTACAGAGAAAAGAATGTGTTTTGGACAATATAAGGAAAGAGTAGAAATTATTTTGCTGTCCAACACTAAACAGATGTAGGGAGTTGGCAATCTTGTAAGCTGAAAAAAATGGGTCCCTCAACCAATGGGACTGAAGTCTTTGACTACAGTTACACTCTGTCAACCTAAATCACTGTCAAAAGAGATTTCCAATAAAGCCTCTGAGGACACAGTGCCACCACACACAAAAGCCAATTGGAAGAGTGCTCTGCTCTGTTGACAGAGCAGCTGGAGTGCCTGGCTGCTCTCTCGACAAAACCAGCACCTGGAAGCACATCAGACAGGGCTTCCCATTGTTCTGGATGCCCCGTCTGTCCAAAGAAGGCCCCCCAGAGCATCCACACAGCTTTTGTTGTCAACAGAATCTGTCAATGGCAGCATTATGCCTCATGGCTGAGAGATAAAATGCTGATGTCAGAAGTGCTCAGTTGTGTCAACACACTATTGACAAAACACATTTTGTGTGTACACTCCATAAGTTTTATTGGCAAAACTCAATAGTGTGACCATCATCTTTGGGAATGGAGGGTTGGTGAAAAAAATTGCCTTGAGCAAAATCCGTAGGTTAGGTTTTAGACATTTTGAAATATGTTTTCACTTCTATTTATTAGTAACCCATTTTACTTTCAATCCTTTTTGGCGTGTGGTATTACTTAACTCATGTCTTCTTGTTAAAAATTTGTTTAATTTTTAATATAAATCAGACCAGTGCTATATGTGAATTGAATGCCCAAAAGTGGAGTTTTCCACTCACCAGTAGGGTCAACATGATAAGCTGTACTTTTGTCTTTTTAGAAATGGTCCTTTTGTTCTTCTGAGTTTTCCAGGAGAGGGTTGGACATTTATTGGCAGATTGTTTGGAGGAATTCAGGATTGTGCATGAAGGGCTTGGGAGGGAGGCATTATGTTGGAGCCACTTTGTTAATAACAACCAAGGTTGTGGAGCTGAGTGTGGCTATCATATATCTAACAGGCTTCTGGAATCAGAATTGCTAAACCAGGGCTGCTAAATTCAGAGGCTCAGTGCATCTTTATATGTTGGCCTGGAAGATCCAAAAAGGGAACTAGAGGAGCTGAGCATTTTTAAGACACTCTGGATTGCAGGACAAGAGGTGACTCAGTCTCACAATGGTCTGGGTTGGACCCCAAAACATGACACACTTACTTTCAACAACCTTCATAAACATACTGCAGTGTGCAGACTACCTACGCTGAACACATGAACATAATAACGTAACTGAATATAATGCATTTCAGGATATAACTGGTCAGAAATTGATGCAAATCATTTCTGTTGACGTCAGTAAGAATAACACCATGCACGAGAAGAATGGAATATAGTCTCATATTACCACATGCAACTGAGATGGAAAGGTTCCAAAAATAAATGTAACTCAGAAAACTGGTCCCTAGGATGTAAATGTTGAGATACAGAGATTAGATCTCCGTATTGCTCAAAATCCCCACTAGCCCTACAGAAACAAGTGTCATATGCCTAACCTTAGCACCCAGATAAATATGGAATGACTGCTCAGTAGCTGTCTTTATTCCTGATTTTTCTAGTTGGTAACTCTAGAAAGTCTGGTTCTTTAAAAAGAAGTTGAGTGTGTTTCTATTAAATATAACCATTCACCTAGATTTGTATACCAAAAAGCTGATCTTTGAAAATATACAGAGAAAGGACTTTTCCTTGACTTGCTCAAAATGACTTGCTAGAAAAACAGTTATAAAATGTCTCACAACACACAAAAAGTATATTAGTTAACTGAAGAAAATACATTGTTCATGAAACATTGCAAAAGTCCATTGTTTGCCTTGTCCCATTTCTTTAACTCTCCTGGAAGAATTGTCCAAGGTAGCTTTTTTTTTTTTTATTTTTTGTTTTTAAAGAAGCATAGGTACAGTATTTTACATTTTTTGCTAATGTTAACAATACACAGTTAAAAAGCCACATTTACTATTTAAAAATTAAGAGAAAGCAATTTAGCATTCAGCAAAACCTCACCAAAACTGTGTAATAATGTATTACACACCTTTGAATGCTTCGTCTACATTCAGTCTATATGGATTACTTCCTAAATGACAAATCTCATAGCTGCCATTTTTAAAATTGTTTCTTTGAAAATTCCCCAGATGTGGAGATTTCCACTCAGAAACACACATCTTAAGACAGGGCAAGGGAATGTTCAGCTCTCAACAAGTGACTGCTTTAAGAGCTGGTATTGTTTGTGCTTAGAGGGAGGCGTGGGGGTTGGGAGAGATTCCCACCTTCAGTGTGGGACACACAGCTCTTGCTTTTGAATTGGAAGATCCAGTGGATATTGGGCCTTAAAACCAAGACGTGTTTTGTATGGAATAAGTATTTGTAGGATAATTTTAGAGGTTTTCATTGACTCCCTGTGCATGGTATCAGTGGACTGAGGGAGTCAAATCAGCTCCTGGATCTGTAAAAATAATCTTTTTGGCATTCTCCCACATTGCTTCAATCCTACAATGAGCAGGCTAGGTAACCAATTTACACATTTGGTGGATCCCTAGTCCTGTGCTTGTATCATTCTTCTGACCACCAGATGGGCCTTAGACATCCAGCCTCCATTGGACAATCTAAAACTTTGGCTAATTTTAAAATGTGTTTTCAGTCATCTTTTAGGCCGTCTCAAAATTTCAGCTGTCACTAACTGAGACAGTGGCCTTCTTCAAAATTTTGGCAATTTCAAAATATGGGTTTTCTGAAAAACTATGGCTTTCTCAAATTTTTAGCCATCTTGAAAATTTCAGATTGCAATTTTTAAAGTTTTCTCATTTCAGAATGGATATGTCAATTTTAAACATTCATAATATTAAACCCAGTGGACTGCTTGGGTCAGATTCTTAGTTGGTTTACATTGGCATAGACTTATACCCTCTTATACCAGCTGATAATCTAGCCCATTATCTAACTCAGTCTTTCAAATGTGGCTATCTTCCAAGAAAGTTGGGTCACAATTTTTAACCTATTAATGTTTAAATTGAATATATGAACCTTGTACTTGTGTGAAAGAAAGAAAGAAAGAAAGAAAGAAAGAAAGAAAGAAAGAAAGAAAAAGATTTCTTCCTAATTAGATCTTGTGAAGAAAAAATCATTCTTTTTCAGTCAGTTCAAAAACAGATGAACAAGTATAACTCAAAATTTTCAGAATTAAATTTGAAAAAATATGAGCAATTGGAAAAACAAAGCTCATGGTTAGAATAAAATATCCAATTCATTCTTAATTATAGTATGTGCAGCTTTAACACAGAGAGACAAACCCACATACAATATTTAGCCATGAATGCATTATAGTCTGTACATTCAGTATGTATATTTTTATAGTTTAAATTGTCTTTGCAGAGACTGAATATATGAACATGAAAAATGAGTACTTATGGATTTTCCGAATAAGACCCACAAAGAGCAAATAAATTAGTATGCAATTCTTTCTTGAATTGTGTCTAGGATTATTAATAAATGATCATGAAATGGAGAAAAGAATACAAAGCAGGTGTCTATATATTTTTTCATTTCTTTTATCTGTTATTTACCTAAAGTACATTCTACTTCTGACAGCAAAATAATAACTTCGCTAGAAAAGGAAACTCAGTACATTGTTGCTGGTGATTTGTTATAAACCAAGGAGAGTACAATATTACATTTCTGGTACATCAAAATTTCGGAAGCTGTTTTTTAATTTTTGAGAAAAAAATGCTTCATGTTTGTGTAGTAATTAAACATTAAAAGACCCTGAATTCTATTTAAAAATGAATGCTTTCTTATATGGCACAAAATACAGTGTTTGCAACTTTGCAGAATTGAAAATTTTGATTGTTTTTAAAGAGAATGAAGAAAGACTGAAATAAAGGGGAAAAAGATATAAAGATGCCTTTAATATTGTTGAAAATTGTCAAAGCAAACAAACAAAACAAGCTTCTTCCACAGATGATGTATAAGAGTTGGAAAACTTTCACAATTTTCAGATAAACTGCACATACATATTAACACCTCAGCCTGTTCCCAGTTAAATTAAAGTGAGTTTTTCAATTTACTTCTCTGGGAGCTGGACTGTGCTGCTCAAAGAAAAGTAGTTTTTTAACAATAACCAGTGGGAGGGAGGGAGATGTTTTCAAAGATGAGTCAGGTACTCAGAAGGCCTTGGAAGAATGAGCGTTGCTACCATGATTATGGAATGACTTCATAGACAACACTTTTAATAAAAATATATTACTAACTAGTGAAGTCAGGAAAAATCAGCAGAAAATGGAAATCACTGAGCAGTCATTCCTATCCAGTTGGTAACACTAGTAAGTCTAGTTCCACTAAAAAAATCTTTAAAATTCCTTTGTGTGTATATGAATTAACTGATTTTGATAAATCAAGTAAAAGAAACGATTGCGTTTTTTAAATAGATGTCTGTATATTTATTGACAGAGAACAGAAAAATATCTGGATGGAGCGAGCAATACTAAGATGTATTCATTCTCTCTCTCTTTCCCTGTAGTTGTAGGCATTATCTCATTTACATCAACAGTTTCCATCTCACAGTAGATCGAGCTCTCCCCTAAACAAAGAGCTTCATATCATGGGTCCACTCCATGCTTTATGAAAATTGGCATATGAATATGAATATGCATAACTCAATAACGCTTTAGACAAAATACCTCACGTAAGATATCAATTTTAATGTTACAGCTTCTGGATGTGTATATCGTATTTTTGTGCATGTATTATTCTTGTATGTGAAGTTAGGAGTGTGAAGTATGGATCTGTTTATAATTCTGAATGTATCATTGAGGGCTATTACTGGTGCTCCGGAAACTTAATGAGTTGATGATCAAGGTAGTTACCTGTGACTAGTTTTGTTTTTCCTGAAAGCCCAAACTATGGTTGGTCCTAGAAAGACATGTAGCCAGGTCACCTGATGCTGAAGCCCGTTTTGGACCTGGTACTTTTCCATTCAAGGTGAGAAAAGCTTGAACCGAGCACATACAATTGGGCAAAAGGGATATGTGGGGTGGGGACAAACAATGAGGCAGTCGCCAGATGCCAGGAGCCACCTTACACACAGTTATCATCTAAGATGCCTACTGGAAACATCGAAGACTAAACAGGGGGAAGGATTGGGCCCAAGCTAAAAGGCTGCTTTGCTTGTGAAAGACAAATATGGAACAACTGTTCAGAGCATGAATTTGCATGTAGCATATTTCTTAGTAGATTAGGATTAGCTGGCATGGTTAATTTCATTTTGTTTAATTTAATTTTGTTTAATTTTAGCAATTTACTTTGGTCTGAGTGTTTTCATTTGCAGCCACTTAAATCCTATTTTTATACTAAATAAAACACCTTTGCTTATTATCAAGCCCAGTGTAAATAATTGTTACCTGGTGGGGGAGAGCAACCATTGGTAAAGGGGGCTGACCTTATGAGCTTTCTCTGCATAAAATGTTTACACAGGGTATGACAGATTTTGCTTTTGGGGGTTGGTACCATTTGGGGGCTGTGCTTCTGGGTGCTTGGCCCTCCTGTAACTGAACTGATTTAATATCTGTATTGTTCTGGACAAGGATGGTAACTCAAACTCTGACTTTGCTGAGGGAGATAAGGGCTTCTGGCCTAGCAGGACAGGGTACTGAAGAGCTCCAGAGAGCAGGAAGGTTGGCATGAGCGGCTTGATCAGAACACCAGGTGACAACCCTAAGGGGATTTCTGCAATCCAACCTGTCACATCTCAAACAATATCAGTTTAGGTTTTCATTGTAATGTGTGGAAAAATATTGATTATATGCATTACCCCATTTAAAATGGAATTATAATAACCTGAAAATGGAGAATCGCACAATGTTATATATTAATAGTCTGTAAATATATGTATGCAATGTTGTTATAGCTGTGTTGGTCCCAGTCTATTATAGTAATAAGGAGCTGAGGCAATATCTTTTATTAGACCAACTTTTGTTGGTAAGAGAGACAAGATTTTAAAGACATGTTTTTCAGGTCCTTTGTGTAAGCTTGAAAGCTCATCTCTCTCACCAGCAAGAGCTGGTCCAATAAAAGATATTACCTCATTCATCTTATGCCTGTAAGTGTGTACGTATATGTGTGCGTGTATGCACTGGACCAATGGATGAATTGCTTGACTATTATCCAGTCTCTCCAGTACTGTGCTTTGTGATACTGTGCTCACCAGGATTCAGGTGAGCACTGACAAATTCATTGCTGAAATACAGTCTTCTTCACCTGAGTGTGTTAGCGTGGTTCACATGCATGTTGATCTTTTGACAACGTGTTTAGTCTTTATGAAATGTCTGTAAGTTGATTCATGCATTCATCTCACTTACAATATCTTTATCGTGTGCTATATGATTGTTGCTTTATAATTGTAAAAAAAAATTTTTCTCAGAAACCATGAACTCATTAGGAGGAATAGACTCCTGCTCATCACAATGGTTATCAAAACTAAATAGGCTGTTGTGGAACATCACACTACAGAGGGTTTGTTAATTGTTCCTTCATGCCCATGAAAAGACAATGTGAGAAAGGTATCATCCCGTCTGCTTGAATGCTGAAAGGAAACAAAAATTGCTAACAAGAAAAAATTTCATCTTTTCTTTGCTGTTTAGACTCTCACAAGGCTAGAGCCACAAAATGGAAGCAGAGATCCCCAAGGTCAACTTGGGTTAGCTCTGAAAGACTTGCAGAAATGCCAGATTATTGCAATTCTGTCACCTTTTAAAACCATAGATGATCAGCTATGTGTGTATATATGCTTGCCTGCTTTAACCTTATGATAACTCTCTCATTTCTTTTTTGTAGTTCATAAATCTGTAGTTAGTTTATTATAGGATTGGCTACAAATGTTGTCTTTGGTATGGGATCTAAGGAAAAATTTGACCTGTGGTAAGTGACAGGTCATTTGGACCTCAAAGCAACTGGAATATTTTGTGAACTTTCACATACAGCAACTATTACTAAATCCAGCTTGCCTGGATAGATGGACATATTGGAATGCCCAAGGAGATTGTCTGTGACTTTGTGGTAGGACTGTTGTAGTGCTTCAAGAATTCATGTTTAATTATATCTAGTTATAGAACATACAACCAGATTGGGATCTCTGTACTGGTTCTTGAGTTTGGCACTCACAGTAATGAATCACTCCAGACAGTGTGACATGCCTATTTGAATAGTAGGCAATATGTGCCCACTTTTTGCAATGCTCTGCCACACCAAAACCATGTCCCTGTCTTCAGCACCTCAGTTCCTCATTGTGGTGCCTTCGGTAGTATCGACCTCCTGTTGGAGACTTAAGCCCCCTAGAAATTATGCAACCCAGCAGAGGTTTGCCAGGGCACAGGACAACCTTTTCCAAACAAATCAATGTTTATTAGTCAACTAGAGTTAGCGTGTAGGTCCTTAACTTAGAATGGGAATGCAATAGCAAAGCATGTCTATGTTGGCAGCTTTAACTACCTCCAAGAATCAAGTCTCTCTTCCCTGCACTATGCAGCAAAGTTCTCACGACGATTTGCTTCTTTATTTCATTCTCGCAATGCTGTTTGCAAATGTTTAACTTCTTTGGCTGGCAGACATTCAAAGTTAGAGCTTAGTCATTGGGCCTTAGGGATGCCAACTTCGAGGTTCTTCTGGGAGATTTTTTTTTCTCTACGTAACATAATGTCATCTTTTAAAAAAATAATCTATTAAAATATCCTAGATTGCTTCCAACAATAGCTGGGAGATCAATGTCAATTCCAGGAGACTCCAAGCCAATCCTGGATGGCTGGCAACCCTACTGGTCTTCCATTATATTTACCCAGACATGCTTCCATGATCAATGTTCAACTTTTATTACCATGCCCCAGGCAAGAAATTAGCCCCATGCAGTCCTAGCAGGTCATAATACAAAAGTGAGTGGGGAATCTGAGTCATACTCTTGATAAAAAGAGAACTGAAGCATTCTGCACCCCCCACAATATGTATTACAAGTACTATAATTATAATTATATATATATATATATATATATATATATCTGTACAAACAATTTATGTGCTGGCTATAATAGAAAGAATATTTTGATCCACTATCAATGGAGAGATGGGAGGAGAGAGGAGGAGATAGCCAATAAAATGTAAAATTCAGCTGGTTTACATTTTAAAATAGTAACAATAAAAAACAGCAAAAATTTTGAAAAGTATGAAAATTAGGTAGTGCTTGGCTCAGAGGATTGACAATAAATTATTAACCATTTCAGTTCTAGGGTGGTGGGTCAAAGCTGTCTTATAGTGCTAATGAATTAAAACAGTTGCTATTAAGGCTGAATCTACACTATGAGATAAAATCAATTTTAAGTCAGTTAGCCCAATTTTTTCCCAGTGCCTGTCCTCACTGTAAATTCCATTAGCTCAATTTATGGACCGCTAAAATCGACATGATATCAAATTCCTAAAATTAAAGTAACCCGACGGGTGTAATTCTGTTTGAACTTAAGAATCCTAATGAAGGGTAGTGAGGATGTGGCATGCTTTTAAATCGAATTCATTAGCCTCCACAGATGTCCTGTATGTGCCCCACAATGCACCACAGTTCTCCCCTCTGGCCTCTTACATCTCCACTGCTCTCAATTGCACAGGAATTAGGCAACAGGACCATTACAATTCAGCACCTGCAAGCCCATGGCTGTAGGGTGATGAGAGGCTGAAAAATCTTCTTTCTTTTTTAATTTGCTAGGAGCACAGCTGTGGGGTCTGTGCTTCTGTGTATACCCCTGCTAGCTTTTTTTTTTTGCACTTCCTGGCACCAGCCACTGGCCCCCGTACTATGTGTCAGTTAGTCTGTGGGTGGGGGTCGTGCTTGTCTGGTAGTATGAGAAACTTCTTTTCAGCCATTTACATGTTGTTCTGACCCCTACATCCCACATCCATTCCTGCCCCCTGGAGGTGCCACACTGTCTGGAACGTTCCCACAGCCAGCTGCATCCCATGGTTTGATCCCAAACCAATAAAAGACCGTGCTGCGCAAGATGCCAGTCAGATTGCATGCGGTGAGGGTCACGATTTTTGGGGGCTAGCTGTAGCTGGGGGTCTTGTAGTTGCCTGGGTGATGTCTCCGCTGGCTGTCATGATTTTCAGGGGCTGGCTGTAGCCAGAGATCTTTTAGCTGCCCAGGGTATGTCTCCCTCAGAGGTCATGATTTTGAGGAGCTGGCTGGAGTTGGGCTCTTGTAGCCACCTGGAGCAATACATGTCTCTATTAAGTCAATGTATTAGATATACAATTAGCACAGTTGTCGAAGTAAGGCTGGCAGCAGGGAATATTTGTGTCCTAAGAGTCTTCTTTTCCATGTGCAAACCTGGCTGTAGTCTGGGTTATTTTAGCCTGAGGAATCATTACAGTTTCAGTATAAGAACTGTGTCTACCTTGGCATAAGGGTTTCCTTTCTCAGGTGGCCTAAATCCAGATTCAAGTTTGAGAAAGATTTTGTGAGCAGTCACAATTTGCGTGGCTGTCACCTGGGTACTGTCTTTAGCTCACCCCGCCCCTTACTGATGATTCATTCATGTTTCAGTGTAACAATGTGTCTACTTTGACATAAGGGTCTTCTTTTTAAGGTGGCCTAAATCCAGATTCATGTCTCAGAGAGGGACTCCGTGGGCAGTAACGATTTGTGTGGCTGTCAACTGGATACTGTCTTTTAGCTGCCCCAGTTCTCTGAGCCCCAGAAAATGTATGTCTTCAGGTCTGTCAACCATCCTCATCTATGAGCTATAAATTCTGAAATTAAATTTATCACAAGCAATATAAAACCCATTTTACTGTATTCTTTCATTCTTCCTCCGAGTATGTTTTCAAATTTTTGTCACATAAACCAGACTATTCAAATAGACATACAATCTTAAATGAAAGGTTTTCTTATAAGCAAATATAAAGTGTATCCAATATAATAAAATAATTTAAGTAATCATAGACTTTTTGGACAATTAAAATCACTCAATCTTTAACTAGACACTCGATGCTTGAAAATCTAAATGGTCAAATGCCATACGCTCCACGCTGTGTCTGGTCCTCAACCCTGCTAAATTAAGCTGTTAGATAAATTAGGTTTGCATGTGTTTGCAAATATCTTTTTAAAGAGAAGAAAATAACTTTTCTAATCTTACTATTAAAGATTTGCTGCTGTTTTTGTTCTATCTGAAGGTATAAAATTAAATGGAATCACATTATTTTGTGAAAAGAAGTCTCAAATGTACTATTTCCATCCTGGATGAAAGCATGAAATGGGACACCATTGCATGGTGAATGGGTGTTCTCTGTGATTTTTAATCAATATTCATTACATACTATATTGGGAAGCACAGTATTCAGAGAAAAGACTTAGTATCATAGATAGAATCATAGAACGCTAGAACTGGAAGGGACCTCGGGAGGTCATTGAGTCCAGTCCTCTGCCCTCCTGGCATGACCAAATACCATCTAGGCTATCCCTGATAGATGTTTATCTAACCTTCTCTTAAATGTCTCCAGTGATGGAGATTCCACAGCCTCCTTAGACAATTTATTCCAGTGTTTATGTTTATGTCTATGTCAGTTAGGGAGTTTTTCCTAATGTCCAACCTAAACCTCTCTTGCAGCAGCTTAAGCCCATTGCTTCTTGTCCTATCCTCAGAACCCAAGGAGAGCAATTTTCATCACACACTCCTTGTAACACTCTTTTAGGTACTTGAATACCTCTACCATGTGCCCTTTCAGTCTTCACTTTTATAAACCAAACAAGTCCCGTTTCTTCAGTCTTCTCACATAGCTCATGCTCTGAAGACTTTAAATCATTCTTGCTGCTCTTCTCCAAATCTTCTCCAATTTCTCCACATCTTTAAACTTTGGTGTCCAGAACTGGCGCAATGCTCCATTTGAGACCTAATCAGTGCTGAGCAGAGCGGAAGAACAATTCCAGAATCATGTTTGTTTCTTTTTTTTTTTTTTTTAGCAATAGTATCACACTGTTGACTCACATTTAGCTTGTGGTCTACTATGACCCCTAGATCCCTTTCTGCAGCACTCCTTGCTAGACAGTTGCTTCCTATTCTGTGCGTATGAGGCTGATCGTTCCTTCCTAAGTGGAGTACTTTGCATTTGTTCCTATTGAACTTCATCCTATTTGCCTCAGACCATTTTTCCAGTTTGTTCTGATCATTTTGGACTATGACTCTATTCTCCAAAGCAGTTGCAAACCCTACCCGCTTGGTATCATCTGCAAACTTATTAAGCGTACTTCACACTCATTCATATAACTACCCGAGACTTCTAGCAGCCCCCTTTATTTTCTATCCAAATCCTCCAGCCAAACCACAGATTGGATCTCACCATTCACTCCCTACAATACCAGTCATAGAAGCTCTGAGCAGCCACTCATGCCCTCCGTTCCACTTCCTTAACAAGCATGTTCTTTTTGACTTCTTTTCCTGGGAAACCGCACTGGACATATACCCCATACTTCTAAAACGAATTGCTAAATATGACCTAGCCCCCTTTCCTTCTAACCATAATAAGTCCTCCCTGACACCCATTGTGCGGAAAAGCAAAAAAAAAAAAAAAAATCACACTCCACCTAGGCCACTATGGTGGCAAGTGAAAAGTTCCTTTCCAGTTGTGCTGAAAGGAGCAACTAATGTAATACCAACAGCAGGTCCTAATCAAACCCAATAATCACCACGTTGAGGGAAGAGAGGACTGCCTTGCTACCTGGAGAATGAGTAACCACTGGCTTGTACCCTTTAAACATTCCACCCTTACATTCCCAGGGGATAAGTCACCAAACTAACCCCCATCCACCTTTCTGCACCAGCTTCTGCCCTCCTTCCTCCACTCACCTATCAAGCAGAGCTATCTTCCTCTGATAAACCCAGACAATGGCCCTTCCCAGTCCAGATGTGGTACAGGCAATTTTCTAGCTCCAAAAGGTTTAAAAATAAAATCACAACAGGATGCTTCATGTTTGTTTCATCAATACCCACTACAATTTCTATTGTGATATTGACATATTTTCAGTACCAGGAAAGTTTGTTTTGTAAGTTTATTTAAAACCATCCTTGAAGCAGGTTATCAAAAGAAACAGACTTGAGCTTGAAAACTACTTTAAGTCCCATCTGTTCTATGATGCTGCAGCAATTTCAGACTGCATTTGGCATAGAATATTGCAGACATTATTCTGCAATGCCCTTTATGCAACATAAATGTGCTAGCAATCCAGTAATGAAGTGCCACAAAGCATCTGTTTGTATTCTCATACAGTATAAGGCCCAGGTTTCAGAAAATGAGATATTCAACATCTGGTTGAAATGGACTGTATAGTTTTACTATTTCAAAGATACTTATTTTGCTAGAGTAAATGTTCTTTTTATGTAACAATGATTTTCTAAAATCCAACATTTTACACATTAAATAATAAGTGTGAGTTTTATTGGATTCTCAGCTGGTATAAATAGAATATCTCCAGGATTTGGATCTTCCCATTAAATCCCTACAAAAACTCATGGCTCTTAAAACATTAATCTGCCACTTTTTCCAAGGGGCGCTAATGACCATATCTTCCATTAAAAAAAAAAATCCAAAAAGACCTTTTTATATTTTTTTACATAATCTTTTTAAATGGGAATTTTTATCCATCACAGTCACATTCTCAGAGTTCAGATGAGACAGGATTTTCTTAGCTGAACTCTAAAAACCATGTCTGGTTTGCCCCCTAGAATTGTATAGTATTTATTCTTTGTGTTATATATCATACCTCCTGACCTAAATCTGAAAGATTAAGTTCCCCAGGAGAAAGGAATCCTAAAGTTTTGATAAGAAATACAAAGTCAGAACAAAGCCCCTGAAGCAAAGAAGTTAACCTTTTGGCAAGGCTTAATATAATTCTTCTTGGGCTCACAGGAACTTGATAACAAGATGGCACTGCATGCTATCAGAGGTCATGGGGCATGCAAATATATTTCTCTTCTTCAAGTGGCCTTTTAATTGTCTGTCCGTTCTGTCTGAGGTCCTTCTGGAACTACCCCAATGCAAATCTGAATAACACGTAAGGTGGAGAAAAGCCCACATTTTCATGTGTATAGCAACTTCCAGCCTAACTGATACTGGCCTGTCATTATATTATAATACACCTAATGCACTGGGGGTCCTGTTTCGTGGTAGCACAAATCATAATAGGAATAGGCCAATCTGTCTAGCAAGGCTTGCAGGCAAATTCTTGTGCAGTGTAACTGGAAGTTATACAACATTCTTGTCTTCAACCTTCCTCTCAGGAAGGTTGCAGGCCCTCTTCTGATGCTGACAGTTTGGCTGAGTGTGAAGCCCTGACAAGTCATACAGTGCTGCAGCTGTCAGATGGGGGCCCAAGAAAGACTTGTGTGCATTTTTGTTTTGTTTTATTGTGTGAAGAATTTTTAACAAACATTAGCAACAAGGAACACAATGGCTATGTCTACATAGTGTGCTGCTGCCAGCAGAGTCATGCAAATGAGGGCACTCAACAATGCAAATGGCTTCTATTTGCATAGATACAAACCTCATTTGCATAGTTGCACAAGATCACTTTCCCATCAGAGGCTTTTGTCATCACAAAACAAGCTGTGTAGACAGGGTTCTGTCAATCAAATTCCCCCTTGTCGACAGCACTTTACCCCTCGTTTTTTTCAGGAATAAAGGGCCATTAACAAGGGGGATTTTGGTCAACAGAACCCTGTCTACACTGCTTGTTTTGAGATAACATAAGCCTCTGTCGGGACTGTGATCTCATGCAACCATTCAAATGAGGTGCATGACTACGCAAATGAGCAGCCATTTGCATTGCTGAGTGCCTTCATTTGCATTACCCTGCCAGCAGCAACATGCTGTGTAGATGTAGCACAAAAGTAAGTCTACCTGTTGCATTGGTTCCCTGTAAATGAACTACACATAGCTCTTTTCTTATCATGCTCTTCAAATTCTCTCATTGGCATCAGACTAGATAAGTTTTATACATTGATAGCAGTCATTACAACATATAAACACTATCGACCAGGGGCTTGAATCACGACAGGATTTAGGCACTTAGCCACCACTTTAGGAGCCTCAATTCAAAATTTGGATCCTTAAAACCTCTGCTTAGCTACTGCATACTCCCCAGTAGCTGCCTGAGCCTCCACTGATAAAGACCTCCAGTTACCAAAATTTCTGCCACTGAGCATTCACAAAGCCACGTAAGTTCAGGTGACCAGGCTGCTAAACTGCAGATGAGTGTAAATTGCCCTTATTCATCTAACCTCAGGGTGCTGACCCTGCATTATTGAAATCAATGTCCGCATTGTCATTGACTATATGAAAGTAGAAATAGGTCATATAAACGCATATGCTGTTATCACCTGACCTAGGCTAAATACATGCATTAAAGTATTAATGAAGTGAATTAATGAATTAAGACTAATTTTTTACACCATTCTTTCACTACAGTTAGACTACGCCTTTAAGCATAGCCTGATCTAGGGCTGGTGCATATAAGCTGCACCACTTCAGAAATAACACTGGGAGGCTTTGTGCCTCAGAACAAATCTTATAGGGGAAAGCTAGAGTTTGTTACTTGAATAGACCAGCAGCAAATTATAGTCTCTTTCATGCCTGTTCCAACTGAGTTGCTGCTCAAGCCACTGTCTGCTTATCACCATGTCCTCTAAGGAACAGCAAAAATCTGGAGAGGTCTTGAAACACTCTAGCCCTCTGAACTTGATTCAGTCACCCTTGCTTACACTGAGTCGTACTTTACTTCACAGATAGTCACACTCAAGTCAAAGCTGAGAGTATGTCTTCACTAGAGGGAAGATCAGCCCTGCTGCAGTTGATATTCCAGCATTCAATTTAGTGCACCTAGTGGGGATGCGCTAAATCAAACTTACATGGTGCCCGTGTCAACCACGGTACTCCTTTCTGCCACCGTCAGGAGTAATGGAAGTTGACATGGAGATGGCATGGAAGCCCGAATTAAGGTATGTACATCTGCTCTAGCTAAGTAATTAATGTAGCTGGCATTGCATACCTTAATTTGACCTTCACCTGTAATGGTGACCTGCCCTGAGTAAAGATGGAAGAACTAGGCCTGATAAGAAAACTTTGCAATCTTTCTTTTACCACAAAACATCTCTTCACTTCCCATTGGCAATTTTCTATATTGGTGACTAAGAAATAGCATTGTAGTCGGACTTGCACTGTAAGGGCTGAAATTTTAGTATGTTGTTTGGCAATACAGGCTTAAATATATTTTAAAAAGCAGAAAGTTGTCACTCATGACCATTGTCTTCTCTTTTTTAAAGCGATAAACTGCTTATACTTCAAATCCTCCTAATAATGAACAGACTACTGCAATATGAATTACTGGGTGATTGTTGTGGGTATAAATTAACAACATGTGTGTGAACATATTCCACTGCATGTGATGAACAATGGTGTGATAAGTATAAACAATTTTGTAACTACTGATGCGTAAACTAATGAATGTCATCTGGTCAGTGTTAGACTGAATAAAAATGAAGAGTCAGATATCATAAATGGTGTGAAGAAGGAATGCAGAAGACCATGATGTAATGAATGTCGGTGGGTTGAGTCATTCTTTTTTACCCTGTTTGTTTCTGGTAACTTCAGTCCTTGCAATATGCATTCTCTACTTGGTTCAAGTCACTTGAGGGAGTCTGACTGTTGAAATAGGAAATGGAAACAGCAAGTCAAAGTTCTGTAGCCTCCCTTCTGACAAACACCACAGCTAATGTCTTTTTCATAAAAAAAACACAGGAGATGGTATTCAGCTGGCTCCGCGCCTCCCCCATCTCCCCCAGCCAATCCCATAAATGGAGCTGCTGAGGTGCTGGTACTCAGTACCAGCAAGTACCGGAACAAAAAAAGAATTGACCACAGCTATTTTGTAGACATTTGCCAAGTCAATCATGAACATTTCCATACAGGAAAAAGGGTACTTAGTAAAGTTGAAAATCACAGGCAAGTCTTCTTCATATGATAGATTTAGTTGTACTGTGTAGGCAGGCAATGAGTGGATGTAAGTAGCCATGGTGACTTGACTTTTCTTTGGTGTAATCAGCTCACAGTCAAATATTTTCTGGTATTCAGCCCTATTATACATGCATTTTTTCTTCATATACAGGTAACTCTCATTTATAAAAATGTCACCTCTCCTGAGCAGGCAACAACAGCAGATGATTATAGCATTGTCAAGATGGCCACTGTGTGGCATTAATTTGTGTTGTTCAGTGTTGGCCAATGTCCAATGAATGCACAACTATATACACAACTTTAAAACTAAAATCAGAAAGGTGAAACAGGGGTATCTACTTGAGAAAATGATGAGATCAAGAATAGCTAGCCTGACCTTTTAATTTTGACAAACAATTATGGTTACTTTTTCATCACAACAGTAATCTCAGTCTTTATTAACACACTTAGAGCACAGGAATCTTCTTGAGCACAGCACAATTCTTAAAGAATAAACTTTCTATATTCACATTCACGTTTTGTTTCAGTTGATAGCAATTTGATGTAAACTAGAGATGACCACAATTTTCCCCAGGAAACAATCTTGCTATCAGACGTCCACCTAGCAAATTCTTCATTGGAAAGTTCTCTTATCAAGATTGCATGCAAGAGACAGAGCTCTTTTGAAAGTCAATGGTTTAAAAAAAGCTTCTGTTGGAGTGTGTTTTAGATGCATGATTCAAACTGTCAGTTTTGTTATTATCGATAAAGCTGGCCGAGGACTGGTGCCCAGGGGAGAGTCTGAGTTGAAATTATAAGGAAAAACTTGAGTTTAATTCTCCTCGTAGCATAAGAAAGCACAGCAGAGAATATAACCCATTCACCACAATATTAATTGATAATCCATAATGGCTATTTACTGCTAAATACCTTTGTTTCCAAAGCTGTATGGCATTTTCATACATGAAAGAGACAAATATGGTCTCTCTCATATCATATCATAAGGTAATATGTTTAATTATATGCTTACTCTTTACCAGAATAGTATTTCTGTCCATCAGTCACAAAAAGCACTATTACTAGATTCCAAAAGCATAAGGAATCATTTTGATTATCTGTTTGTGCCTCCATTATCTCATAGCCATAGAAGTTCCCTAAAATAAGTCTTAGAGCATAGCATTTGGAAAAAAAGTCCCCCTTGATGTGAAAATTGCCACTAATGAAGAATGTGCCACAACCCTTGTTAAGTTGTTCCAACTGTTAGTTACTCTCAGGCTGCAGTTACACTACATTCCCCTCTCAGAAGGGGAATGCAAATACGGCCAATTGGAAATGCAAATGAGGTTCTGATTTACATATTGGTGCCTCATTTGCATAATAGCACACATTTGCTACTCTAGGGCTGCGTCTACACGTGCACGCTACTTCGAAGTAGCGGCAGTAACTTCGAAATAGCGCCCGTCACGTCTACACGTGTTGGGCGCTATTTCGAAGTTGAAATCGACATTAGGCGGTGAGACGTCGAAGTCGCTAACCCCATGAGCAGATGGGAATAGCGCCCTACTTCGACGTTCAACATCGAAGTAGGGACGTGTAGACGATCCGCGTCCCGCAACATCGAAATAGCGGGGTCCTCCATGGCGGCCATCAGCTGGGGGGTTGAGAGATACTCTCTCTCCAGCCCTTGCGGGGCTCTGTGGTCACCGTGGGCAGCAGCCCTTAGCCCAGGGCTTCTGGCTGCTGCTGCTGCAGCTGGGGGTCCGTGCTGCATATACAGGGTCTGCAACTAGTTGTTGGCTCTGTGTATCTTGCACTGTTTAATGAAAGTGTGTCTGGGAGGGGCCCTTTAAGGGAGCGACTTGCTGTTGAGTCCGCCCCGTGACCCTGTCTGCAGCTGTGCCTGGCTCCCTTATTTCGATGTGTGCTACTTTGGCGTGTAGACGTTCCCTCGCTGTGCCTATTTCGATGTTGGGCTGAGCAACGTCGAAGTTGAACATCGACGTTGCCAGCCCTGGAGGACGTGTAGACGTTATTCATCGAAATAGCCTATTTCGATGTCGCAACATCGAAATAAGCTATTTCGAAGTTGGGTGCACGTGTAGACGTAGCCTAGAAGTGCTGTTTTCAGGAAAAAAATTAAACATTGTAGATGGGTTGTCTTCAAAAACAAACCCCATTTTCAAAAGAGCCCTTCTTTCTGAAAAATATGAGGAAGAAGGGTGCTTTTGAAAGCAGAGCTTCCTTTCGAATGAACCCCTTCTACACAGCTTGTTTTTTTCTGAAAACAGCACTTCTGGAACAGCAAGTGGCTGCCATTATGCAAATGAGGCACACAATATGTAAATCAGTGCATTTCTGATCGGCCATATTTGCATTCCCCTTCCGAAAGAGGAAAGTAGTGTAGCCGCAGCCCCTCTGTTAAAGATATGGACCCCCTGCTTACAGTGTACAGACTACTCAAATACGTCAAATGTTCTTTAGTGTTATAAACTACGGATATCTTCAGAAGTAAAGCTTCCCAACAAATGGTTGAATGTTACATCATAATATTGTATGGATGCAAACTTTTTAACTGGCCATGAACATATTTAGGCTGGAAATAAGATTTTTTAAGGGTCAGATAAATGAAGTTCTGGATCAGCACCCCAGCAGCAATAGTTGGGACAAACAGCTTAACTAGTTTTACGATGAGGCGTGATAAATTTATCAAAGAGATTATGTAATGGTGGTTGTGTGTGTTCGCAGGGACTTGAACACAGTGTCTCTGGAGGTCCTTACTAGTCCTACGCTTCTGTGTTCCAGTGAGAAATCTGCAGTTGTTCCTGGTAAGAAGAGAATAATTATATCTGCCACTGCAAGAGTCAGGAAGTAATTTTCCTTACCAATTATCCCAGTGCATTAAGGGATTTTTTCAGCTTCTTAAAAGCATCACTGCCAGATTCAAGATATCAGACTTCATTATCAAATTTGATAGGAAACAGTATATAATTCCCATTTAAGGCCCCAATTTATCCAGTATTGCTTACACTTATTTAAAAGGCTAATTTCCATTTAATTCCCTAAAAAGCCAGTTAATGTGGAATTTCAAATGCCACAATTGAGATGGAATAGAATACCTAAAGTCAGTCTGCCAAATATAACACCCTCCATCCATGCTACATAAACCCTGACTTCCATTCGTTTACTCCAAGCATCTAAGGAAGTGGGTCTTACTCACAAAAGCCCATGACCTAATAAAATTATCGGTTTCTAAGGTGCCACAGGACTGCTTATTAAACATAACTGTGTAGTTTAGAGACTATTTGAAAATATCCCTACCAAAAACAGTTGGATTTGGGGAATTTTGTTATTAGTTTTGGTCATTTTTGTTTGTTTGTTTGTTAATATATGAAGGTTTACAACATAATAAAATTAATGATGGAAAAGAATGCTATGTTCATCTCTTATTCATCTTGTTCCCAATGTATAAAGGGTAAAATATTATTACACGGGTGGGATAGGAAACTAATCAAAGTTACTTAGCTGTTGCCCAATACTATAGAACAATGTTAAATGACCTTTTAACACATTTTTCTTTTTGGATTTGAAAAACAAGTTCACAAAACTATAAATACATGGTTTTTTTTTTAAAAAAATCGAGTTAAAGTAAGATATAGCCAAACAACAATGAACAAGAAATAAATATTTAAGTATAAACAGAATTCTACACCATTCCTGCAACCATACCTCCATATTAATGTTAGCTACTTCTCACTTCTATGTCTACATTCATCTTTACATATGCAATAAATTTCTCCCATAGACTATAGAAATACACAACTGTGTCATTAATCTTATAAATAATATGTTTATATGACACAATTTCCACAACATTAACATACCAGACTTTCAAAGGTGTGACATGTGTACACTTCCAGTTTCTCAGGATTAATTTATTTACCCAGCCAAAGATCCTTTGCAAACCTGTTCAGAGGATTTTATACTGTGATCTGTTGATGAGAAATAATGAAGCAAATATTGGCTTGAATCAAGATGAAAATAAATCTTTAAATTGGAATTTCAACTGTAGAAACATTATTACATTATATAAGAGAGCTTAAAGTATGTTCCTCAGTAAAACTCTGGCGCTTGGATTTGTATTTTCTATTTCTTTCTTTGTTTTATAAGTCTGATGATTATATGTTGATTAATGTTATTGTTGAATGTGCTTACTGTATTTATGAGTAATAATTAAGACTGCCCACATACCTCCCTACCTCTTGCTCCATCCACCTTACCCCAAAGCCACTAAAATAACAAAAAACAGCAAGAGCACTGGGAAAACTTCAATTATAATCTCTCATTTACGGTCAGCTTCTTATAGAGAGTACAGGACTGCTTTTGCACAGCACAGAACTGCTCTTGACTTCAGTAAGAGATCATTAGTGATCAAATGTGCAGTTGAATGGTTGAAAAATTAATGAAAAACGGGACTGAATTTGTGAGCCTATACGCCAACCAGTTTATTATGTTCACCTACTCTAAACCCTCAAGTTCCACAGGGGTTACGTTTCTACACACCCCATGTAACTCAATTTTTTGTGCAAGTCGAGGGGAGATGGGAACCAGGCTACAGCCTGATTCCTGGCTCCCCAGGTTTGCAGGAACAGGGAAGTTGACCAGCAAGAGTCAGGCAAGAGTCAGAGTTTCCCACTCCTGTCAGGGGCAGCAGTCATGTTAATCCGAGGCGCACACAAATCTCTAGGGTTTACTACAATCACATTGACGAACAAGGACATATAGTAAGGGAAATTCACTCCCTTTTTCTGTGATGCAAATGGCAGTGGGGACTGTAAAACAATAGTAGATTTGGGAAAACTTTTGCTACTAGAAAATGTTTAAAACTCCAAGTAATTACATGTAAAATGAATGGATAATGGAAACAAATTGCTCTCAGAATAAATAGGCCAGGCATTTTCTCTGAATTGCAGAGGACTAGAAGGATACAATGACAACACAGAAAAAAGATCAGCTTAAAGCAGTCAGTCTTGTTTGACCAAGATGCTTTTTCTTGTCTTTGTCAATATGGGCTCTAATATGTTATCTAATATATTATTGTCTCCAAATTATCTATTATCATCATTAGATAGAAAATTAAGCCCAGGAAAATTTTAGCGTTTAAAAACCAGCTTTATTGGTAGGATGCACTAGAAACTGTTCTGAAGTACTTAAGTGACAAACAGTTTAGTGTTCTCACAAAGCAGTCAGTAACATGGCCATTGCATTTTGGCTTTCAGCTAAACCATAATCAGCTTTACAACAAACACCCTTGTTACATTACTCTAATGTCACTAACTGTTGTGTTTGTTATCCCATTGTGATAAGGGCATTATTGTTGTACTTACAATCAGGCTTTTGTTTGTGTTTGGATTTTGAGGGTTCCTATTTAACTAAAGGTATTTATGAAGGTTGCAATTTAAAGCTCTGTACTTTTTCTTTAAACATCTGCAATCAGTACATAGATTTAACGGCAGAAAGGAAGACAATTTTTTCCTGTGCAAATATTCTACCTTGTTTTAACCTTGGCACTCATTACTGAACATTGACTAACCTAGTACATAGAACTCGAGATTTGAGACAATAAATATTTACTGTAGCTGCTTCAAATCTTTTTGTAAACAATTGACAATTATAACTTCAATTTGATGTTTATGTTAGTAGCATCAGCAACTTAGTGCTTAAATGACCATGTTGTAGAGGAAAGGACTGGCTTTCATAAATTTGCAGCATACTTTTTATGACTATGTCTACATAGCAAAATTAATCAGAAATAACAGCCATTATTTTGAAATAACTTTGTGAGGATCTATGCTATGCACATGCTATTTCAAAATACACTCAAAATAGCAGGTGCATTATTTCAAATTTTATAAACCTAATTGCAGGAGAAATAATGCCTATTTTGAAACAGACCTCTTTTGAAATGAATTGGGAATAAGGGAATTTTGAAGTTTGCGGTTTATTTCAAAGTTCCCACTTCTACATGACCAGTTTGTGTTTCGAAAGTAGCACTTTCGAAGTGTGACTGGCCTGCATTATGCTAATGAGGCACTGAATATTCATATCAGTGCCTCATTAATCAGTTCTGATCCATGTCATTTAAATATCCCTTCCAAAAGGAGAAGTAATGTATACATGGCCTATATGTATCCATTGTGAACAGAAACAGAATTTTGAAAGATAACTTATCAAAGCAGACATAACATCACACCCTTCAAGAGTGGCAGTACATTCCACAAGGGCACTATTCATGTCTCTAGCCTTGCTTAAGGATGTATCGGTTGCAGAGATCTATAAAGCTGTAAGTTGATCCTGGAAACCACCTTTTCTAATCATTGTTATTTGGTGACTACTTAGATTAGATAATACTTTTTTGGACTCTGCTCCAAATCTCTGGCCTCTTCAGAGGGTTACTGCTTGGGAATCATCTGAAAGAGAACATCTACATGACACTACTTAAAGAAGAAAGCCACATCTACACTAGCAAATTTTTTCAAAATATTTTTAGAAAGAAGGGGCCCTTTCAAAATATCCAGCTGAGTGTCCATACGCCAAAAACATTCTTTTGAAATTAAATCAAAAGAACACGGTGCTTCTTTTGAAAGTGCTCTTCCACTCCGGTTTCAGTAAGAGCTCCTTCTTTCAAAAGCTGCGTTCGAAAGAAAACCTTGTAGATGCTCCACAGGCCCTTTTTTTTTTTCAAAAGAGCAGTCTTCATGGAGCCTGATTTTTCAATTCCTGGCCTGTTCTGTCAAAAGTGCCGGGACCAGGTGGACACTCTCTTTCAAAAGAGCAGATCGCTCTTTCGATATGCTTTTTTGTGTGTGGACACACTTTTCAAAAGAAGTTCTTTCAGACGAGATCTTCTGGAAGGATTTCTTTTGAAAGATCTCTGTAGTGTACAAGTAGCTGAGGTGAATCAGCTTGTGTAGTAACTGGTGTTCTTTGAGATGTGTGTCCCAATGTGCTCCACTACCACGCTCCTTACCCTCTGTGTCAACAGTCTCCTTGGGTGACTGTGTGGTGCAGAAGGAACTGAAGAAGGGTTCTGTCATGCAGCTCAGGATAGCCTCAATACAGGGTACAAGGATATGCAGAATGCATGGGCAGGTTAAATTGGCACTACTACTATAGTATCTCCAATCAAAATCATAAGGCATAGGTTCATCTGAAGTGGAACGCCTATGGGGATATACATCTCAGCAATGTGAATAACCTCTTCTTTCCATTATTAGATGGGTTTCCATGTGTTCAGTTTAGCTTGAATTTGTAGTACCATGTCCTTTGTTTTATCTTCTACCCTTCAGTACTGTGGTTGCTCTAAAAATGGCCAAGGCTTTCAAAGCAGCCACCTGAAATTAAGCTTCAAAATCCCGATTTTCAAAATTGCTGAGCACTGAGCTCTGAAGAAAGTGGAGTTATGGCAGCAGAGAATGTGACCTAAAATGTCAATTTACCTAATGTAGGAATCAGAAATATTAGTTTTTTCCCCCAAATAAAATAAAATAAATGTGAATTGCATCTTTAAAACTTACTAAGACCCGAGAATGGCCTGAAGTTCCATGTTACTCGTATTTCCATGAATTTGGAAGTGACCAAAACAACTATTGCAGGATAACTCTGTAGGTAAGTCTCCAAGGCAATTAAACATCTGTGCTGGCCCAGGTTAGCTGACTCAGGCTGGCAGGGCTTAGGCTATGAGACTATTTGAAAGTGTGGGCATTCCAGGTCAGGCTTCTGGGACTTTTTCACCGCTCTGCAAATCTTTGCACTGAGCTTGGACTCTTTCCAGTTAAACAGCCCTGTAGCCCAAATCTGTAAGGCAGAGCCAGGTAGCATGGGCCAGCCAACGTTTTTAACTGTGCAGTGTAGACTTACCCTCAGTGACTTACTGTATGTGAAGCCTGTAGTATCTCTTGTGTGACTCCCTTCGCAGGCAATTTCCTCAAGGAGGCCTATGATTCCATGGTAATGCAGAATAAACTATTCTCTGCTGTACAGCAGTGACTCGATTTACGTGAGGGTTGTGTTCCCACACACCCTTGCATAACTAGAATTTCACATAAGTCGGTGAGTGGCTTTTTCCCCAGCAGAACACACATTCTGCAGCCGGGGAAGCAGCAGGAGCACCTGGAGCTACATTGGAAAGGTAAGTCCTGGGATTCAAGGGTCAGCTGGGGAGGGTTAAGCCTGTAGGTAGGCTGGGGCTGTGGCAAAGGGGTGGGTGGGTTAAACCTGGGGTGAGTTAGGGCAGCAGGGAGGGTGCAAGGGTTGAACTGGGGCTGGGGGCATTGAACCAGAGCCACATGCAGGGGTAGTGAGCCAGAGCTGTGCTCGGGTGGTGAGCTGGGCTGCAGGGGGTTTAACTGGGGGGTTAAACTGAGGTGGAGAGGTTGAGACAGAGCTGCCCATGGGGGTGGTGAGCCAAACCGTGTGAGGGGAGGGGGTGAGCCAGAGCCATGCTCGGATGATGAGCCAGTGTGGGTTTTGAACCAGGGTGGGAGGATTGAACTGGATCCGTGTATGGGGGGTGCATTGAACCAAGGTGGGGGGCGTTGAGACAGAGCTGCATGTGGGGGTGTTAAGCCGGAGCCATGCTCAAGGGGTTTGAACCAGAGCCAGGGGCTGGCGAGGGAGGTTGAGCTAGAGCCGTGAGTGACGGGTGGGGAGTGAGCTGGAGCCGTGGGCTGGTGATGAATGGGGCTGGGGGAGTTGTTGAACCAGGCCATGTAGGGATGGAGGACGGTTGAGCCAGGGCCTGGGGAGAGTGGGATTTTGAGTTTCCCTTAACTCACGTTTGTCCCTTTTCTAGGATGGCAGGCATGGATAGTGACAGGTCTGTTGTTGTTACCTGCTTGGGATGTGCCATGTTTGTCTTCCTCCCTGAGGAAAAAAGGGATTTCTTCTGCACTAAATGCAAGCTGGTCTCCATTTTAGAAGAAAAAAATTAGAGGACTGGAGGCTCAAGTGTCAACCCTACGCTCAATCAGGGAGGATGAAAGTTGCCTTGACAGAAGGGAGAATTTAATCTTGCAGGCATGGCAGGCGGAAGAACTGGGGAGGGTGGTAAGGGATGAAGAAGAGAACTGGCAGCATGTAACTTCTAGAAGAAAAAGAAGGCTGACACACAAGTCCTCCATCAATATACAGATAAGTAATTGTTTTGAGGATCTCTCCACTGGTTCTGCAGAGGTGAATGCTTTGGAAGGAGCCTCACAGGCAAGAAATTGGAAGGGAACTGCTTCTACTGCAAGACATGGGATGTGTAGTCCTAGGGGTGGGGGTTCAATGACCACTACACCCATAAGAAAAAGATGGGTGGTGGTGGTAGGGAACTCCCTCCTAAGAGGAACTGAACCAGCCATCTGCCGACTGGACCTGGAATCTCATGAGGTGTGCTGTTTGTGAGGAGCTCAAATTCAGGATGTGACTGAGAGGCCTTGCAAAACTGCTCAAGCCTTCCGAATACAACCCTTTCCTACTTCTGCATGTGGGAACTAACAATACGGCCAAGAATGACCTTGAGTGAGTTACTTTGGATTATGTGACACTGGGAAGAAGTGTCAAAGAATATGGAGTGCAAGTGGTGTTCTTTTCCATCCTTCCTGTCGAAGGGAAAGGGCTAGGTAGGGATTGTCAAATTGAGGAAGTAAACACATGGTTACGCGGGTGGTGTCAGAGAGAGGGCTTTGGATTCTTCTATCATGGGACACTGTTCTGGGGACAAGGATTATTGGGAAGAGATGGGATCCACCTAACCAAGAGAGGAAAGCATTTTCACAAGTAGGCTTACAAACTTAGTGAGGAAGGCTTTAAACTAGGTTCGCTGGGGGACCGTGACCAAAACCCGAGGGGAGAAAGGAACTTGGAGGCCGGAAAGAAATGCAAAGAGGAATGTACAACAAAAGTGGACCCCTGGTTCAAGTAGAGAGGGCAGGGAGATCGACTGGTTATCTAAGGTGTTTGTACACCAATGCCAGAAGCCTGTGTAACAAGCAGGAAAAATTAGAAGCCCTGGCCCAGTCCAAGAACTATGACTTGATTGGGATAACAGATACTTGGTGGGATGACTCACATGACTGGAGCGCTGTCATGAAAGGGAATAAACTGTTCAGGATGAACAGGCGAGGGAGAAAAGGAGGAGGAGTTGCACTGTATGTAAGAGAGCACTATGATTGCTTGGAACTCCAGTACATAGAGGGAGAAAAGCCTGTTGAGAATCTATGGGTCAAGCATAGTGGTGTAGGCAGCACTGGAGATGTGGTGGTTGGTGTCTGCTACAGGCTGCCAAATCAGGATGATGAGGTAGATGAGGCTTTTTTTAGACAACTGAGAGAAGTTTCTGGATTGCAGGCTGTAGTTATCATGGGGGACTTTAATTACCCTGATATCTGTTGGGAGACCAATACGGTGGTACACAAGCAGTCCAGGAAGTTTCTGGAGAATGTTGGGGAACATTTCTTGGTACAAGTGCTGAAGCACCCAACAAGAGGTTGTGCACAGCTCAACCTGCTGCTTACAAACACAGAGGAACTAATGGGGAAGGTAGTGGTGTGTGACAATCTGGGAAGCAGTGATCATGAGATGGTAGACTTCAGGATCCTGACCAAAGGAAGGAAAGAGAGCAGTAAATTACACACCTTGGACTTCAGAAAAGCAGACTTTGACTCCTTCAGGAAAATGATGGGCAGAATCCCCTGGGATGCTACCATGAAGGGAAAAGGGGTCTAGGAAAACTAGCAGTATTTTAAGTAAGCTCTACTGAAGGCTGAGAAAGAAACCATCCCAATGTGCAGCAAGAGAAGTAAATATGGTAGGAAACCAGACTGGCTTACTGGGGAAATCATTGGAAAACTTAGGCCCAAAAAGGGAGCTTACAAAAAGTGGAAAATTGAACAGATGTCTAGGGAGGGTTATAAACGTATAGCTCAAAAATATAGGGCAGTTATCAGGAAGGCACAAGCACAACTGGAATTGTGACACGTGAGGAATGTGAAGGATAACAAGAAAAGTTTCTACAGGCATGTTAGCAAGAAGAAGGTGATCAGAGAGGGTGTGGGGCCCCTACTGGATGAGAGAGGTAACCCAGTGACAGATGATGTAAAGAAAGCTGAAGTACTTAATGCTTTCTTTGCTTTTGTTTTCATGGACAAAGAAAGCTCCCTGACTAATGCAAAATGTGATGCACTGTGGGATGAGGGTGGACAGCCTTTGGTGGAGAAAGAACAGATTAGGAGCTATCTAAAAAAGCTAAATGTACATAAATCCATGGGCCCAGACCTAATTCATCCGAGGGTTCTGAGGGAGTTGGCGTATGTCATTGACGAGCCCTTGGCCATTATCTTTGAAAAGTCATGGAAATCAGGAGAGATCCCAGATGATTGGAAAAAGGCAAATGCAGTGGCCACCTTTGAAAAAGGGAAGAAGGATGATCCCGAAAACTATAGGCTGGTCAGTCTTACATCAGTCCCTGGAAAAATCATGAAGGGGCTCCTCAAGGAAGTCATTTTGAGGCACTTGGAGGAGGGGAAAGTGATCAGGAATAGTCAGCATGAATTGACGAAGGGCAAGTCATGCTTGACCAGTTTGATTAGTTTCTACGATGAGATAAATGGCTCTGTGGTTAGGGGAAAATCAATGGATGATTGGAGTTTATCTTGACTTTAGCAAAGCTTTTGATACAATCTCCCACAATATTCTTGTTGTCAAATTAAAGGAATGGGGATTGGAAAAATGGATGGTAAGATGGATGGAAAGCTGGCTAGAAGATCGGGCCCAGAGGATAGCAATCAACGGCTTGATGTCAGGATGGCAGTTGGTTTCTAGTGGATTGCCCCAAGGTTCAATTCTGGGTCCAGTTATGTTCAACATATTGTCAGTGACCTGGATGAGGGGTTGGATAGCACCCTCAGCAAGTTTGCAGATGACACTAAGCTCGGGAGAGAGGTAGATATGCTGGAGTGTAGGGATTGGGTGCAGAGTGACTTAGACAAATTGGAAGACTGGGCCACAAGAAATCTGATGAGGTTCAGTAAAGACAAGTGCAGAGCCCTGCACTTGGGCCAGAAGAATCCCAAGCATTGTTACAGGCTGCGGTCTGACTGGCTTAGTAGTAGTTCTGCAGAAAAGGACCTGGGAGTTTTAGCGGAAGAGAAGCTGGACATGATTCAACAGTGTTCCATTGTAGCCAAGAAGGGTAATGGCATATTAGGTTGTTTCAAGAGGAGCGTTGCCAGTAGATCCAGAGAAGTGATTATTCCTCTTTATTTGGGTTTGGTGAGGCCACATCTGGAGTACTGTGTCCAGTTCTGGGCCCCCAATTATAGGAAGGGTGTGGACACACTGGACAGGGTCCAGCAGAGGATGACCAAAATAATTAGGGGGCTGGAGCATATGACCTATGAAGAAAGGTTGAGAGAATTGGGTCTGTTTAGTCTGCAGAAGAGAAGACTGAGGTGGGATTTGATAACAGCCTTCAACTTACTGAAGGGAGGTTGCAAAGAGGCTGGAGAGAGGCTGTTCACAGTGGTCACAGATCACAGAAAACAGAACAATGGTCTCAAGCTGGGGATGGGAAGGTCCAGGTTGAACATTAGGAAAAACTTTTTCACTAGGAGGGTGGTGAAGCATTGGAATGGTCTACCTAGGGAAGTAGTGGAGTCTCCATCCCTGGAGGTGTTTAAGTCTCGGCTCGACAAAGCCCTGGCTGGGCTGATCTGATGGGTTTTGGTCCTGCCTTGGGTAGGGGGCTGGACTTAATGGCTTCTTGGGTCTCTTCCAGCTCTATTGTTCTATGATTCTATGATTCTAAGTGCAACTTGAAATCACGCATTTCAAGGGTTTAGTGTAAAGTAGCTCCATGAGACAAATGAGAG
The DNA here is from genome assembly GCF_033958435.1 of Carettochelys insculpta. Classification (NCBI taxonomy): domain Eukaryota; kingdom Metazoa; phylum Chordata; order Testudines; family Carettochelyidae; genus Carettochelys; species Carettochelys insculpta. Next base: position 157,970,967 of record NC_134138.1, on the reverse strand, counting down.
GGGCAGTCAGCAAACTACGTTGCCAGTGACACTGATGGATCTCTTCTGCAGGGATAAGTAAGAAATACTGTACAGTATCTTCGAAGTTAGACCCTCTTCTCTGGTAAGAAAAGGACACCCAGGCATTAACTGAAGATGTTCTAAGTTTCTGAGCAATAGAGGTGCTGAACACATATATCTCCCACTGAAGTCAAGAAGGGGAATTCTCTCTGGATCAAGGCCAAAGGTTGGGGCATATTTAATAACATTTTCTAAAAAAGCAATGAGAACGACTCCTCTTTGCTTTGAATGTTTGAAAGATTTACAATAATGACACATGCCAGGCCTAAAACCTATTTGAGTACTAGCAAATTGAAGTCTCTTTTGTGTGCTTTAAGAGTATCATGATAGCCATTTCTTTTGGCAGGGAATACGTAATAGTAATCTCTTCCCACATTCCATGAGCATTATTAGTCAAACTAATAGTTTATTTTTTCACCAGAAAAATAAACCATAATGTACTCAGCACTGAAATTCCCTAAACCAGACTTCTGCTTTGTTTGACTTACAAAGTGCTCTATATTTTGAAAAATTATTCTATAATGGATGCAGAATCTGTGAAAAGTTCTACCCCAGAACTTTAATTTACTAGTATTGTAGGCATTGCCACTGAAAGAGACCACCAAGAGTTATCTTCAATCTGCATTACTGACAATGGTGCTGGGGGAAATACATAAAAGACTATCTCAGAATAATTTTAGTTGCATTGAGTAATATTTTTGTGCAATAGAAAATCAATGAAATAGTAAAATTATACTTCATCAGTCTTGTTCTCTTTAGAAATCTGGAAGACATAACAACACATAACAGCTGAAACATACAGTATAGGCAGAAAAAATATTCTTTATAGCATTTAAAATCTTACATAGTGTACTTTATTTCAATCTGCGTAACACAGTTACAAGTATAAATGGAAACTATTGTCAATAAGTACTTAAAATGTAATATATAGCTTAGATTCACATATTTGCAAAACCACAAATGCCACAAGTATATCCATAGTAAACCTAGCCGATGAATTTGAGCAGAATGCCCTTTTATCCTTCTTGAAGGAAATACTGTCCTCCTATCCATTCAAACATAACAATATAGCTAACCAAATAGCAATATATTTTAGAAGTTTTTAAGAAATTACTTTATAAAAATGTGATTGGTTAAAATCAGATCACAACCTGATTAAGAGACAATTGGTAGACTCATTGTTCTGACCAACATTCAGAAAGGCTATTGAAACTAAGAGCAATTGGCCCAGCTGCAATAACAATAACATTGCACTGAAAAAAGTATAGGTTGGAACCCATCTAGTGCAGCCCCTCACCATCTAACTGGTGCTGAACAAGAAAATTTGGCAAAACATGGGAGGACAATATTGTCTAGCAGCATTACCAACACTTCCACTGTTTACTGGGCTCTTAGAAGACATTTAAGGGTAAATTGGAGCTAAATAACAGCATGGAACCCTGACAGCCCCAGACTAGTAGCTGTAAACAAATTTGATGGGACCATACCAATTTGGCCATGAGAAGTGAACATCTAGCTAACTAAAATCATGGTGAACCATGGATGTTGCCAGATGAAAGAGTGAAAAATTGGAGAGATTCAAGCTGTATTTTATTTGATCAGGGCAGTACTGTTCCCTTTGAAGGGCTCTGAGGACAAAGGACACAGCAACACAATCCTGTCCTTAATATATCACTCATGCACAACGAAGCCACAATTAAGTTTCTCATATCCCTCTAAATAACGGTAAACATATATCACACCCTTCTATCATAGAGTCTGAATATATCAGTGTGATGCAGTGTTCCTTCACACATTCATCACTAGGGTTAATTAGGGCCAAGAAGGAGACTAGTTAACCCCTACAGGTCACAGTTAAGGAAAATCAGGTGGACAATAATTTCCTGAGTGGATAAGGGAGCCCATCTGTGAAACAATGAGCTGGGCAGGATATGTGAAAGTAGAAAATTGTAAGTAATGACAGCTATTAAGGATGTATGCTCTCAGAAGAAAGGGGAGGAGTGTTTGGAAAACGCAGGGTGTGTTGCCTACACTCTGTCTTGGGAAGAGGGCAGAGGCTTCAGGAACTGATAGACCAAGAAAGAGAAGAGGAACCAGTGGTAGGGAGCAGCTGAAAGAAAAAGCACTCTTTGTAAAGAGGAAACCCAGACTGCTCAGCTGTGTGTCCTTGGGCTGGAACCTGAGAGATGGTGGGCCTGGGTTCCCTGACCAGGAACTGGAGGAGTGTCATTGTGATACTGACTGAGAAGACTGCCTAGGACTGCTAAGTAACTTATACATTATGGGTGCGTCTACACTAGCCAGCTACTTCGAAGTAGTGGGCACAACGTTGAAATAGCACGCATCGCATCTACATGCGCTGTGCACTATTTCAACGTTGAAATCGACATTAGGCAGCAAGATGTTGAAATTGCTATTCCTATCCGAAGACGGGAATAGTGCCCTACTTTGACGTTCAATGTTGAAGTAGGGCACGTGTAGACGATCTGTGTCCCACTACTTTGAAATATCAGGGTCATCCATGGTGGCAATCAGCTGAGGGGTTGAGATGGGCTGTCCAACCTCTGCAGGGCTCTATGATCACCGCGCGCAGCAGCCCTTAAAGCACCACAAACCCAGATTTCCTACGGCAGGAAGCTGAGAGCATGCAGGCAGCAGCACACGCATGTGGCAGACCTACACGCCCTCCACAGACCCTGACCACTCCAACCAGCTCCCTGGCATCCAGCCAGCCCCCAGAAAGCCCCCAGGGCTCCCCCCCCAGGGGACGCAGGCACCCCCAGCAGCCAAATGGGGGGCCAAAAAGCGGCGGGGCCCTTCCTGGTTGGAGGCCAACCTGTGAGACCAGCTGGGGCTCTGGGGTAAGGAGGAGGTACTCCATGTGATGGGGAGCAAGTGGAAGAACATGGAAGCATTTGTCTGACTGGCCGAGGGCCTGGATGCCCGGGGTCACCCTGTCCACACTCCGGATCATGTCTGGAGCAAGGTGAAGGAGTTGTGGCTGGCTTACACCCGGGCCCAGGACTTGGCCAGCTGGTCTGGGGCCGCCCCTGCCACTTGTCCCTATTACAGGGAGCTCAGAGCTATCCTGGGCCCCCAGGACACCTCCCCCCAAAGGCCACATTGGACACCACAGCCAAGGAGTCCCAGAAGGCCTTGGAGCTGCAGTCTGGCCCCGATGCCAGCCTCAAACTCCGGGACCCACCTGACGATCCACCCCTCGGGACAGCGGAGGAGGGGTCCAGCAGCGAGGAGGGGGGACTCATCATAGACCTCCCCTTCCGTAGCACCAGCCAGGCATCCACCCACTGGGGTTCACCCAACCACGGCAGTGGATGGGCAGGTACATACCCCACAGGGCACACACCCCCGGGCCACAGGGTGGTGGTATCAGATGTGACCGGGAGCCCCACACACTCCCAGCAGATCCATCCACAGCACAGTCCAGGATGGAGGCATGGCCATCAGCACCCGTCAGCACCCACACCCATGGACAGCACTGTGCCCTAACCCCAGGGGCAGGGGGACCATGCAATGGGGACACCCAACAGGGACATGACACCCACCAATGGGGACGGAGACCCAGCACCCAAAGGGGGCTGGGGAGAATGGGCCACAGGTCAGGGTACATTACTAACAGCCTTCCCCTCCCTCTCTGCAGCTGCACCATCTGAAGCCCCAGGCAGCTGGGCACCCTCCATGGTCTGCAAGAGCCCACTGGAGGTCAGGCACCGCCAGTGCCCAGGGATACCTCCAAGGCCAGTGGGATGGGCATGCCACTGCCAGACCTAGGGGATGGCTCCAGTGGACCCCCAGCTCTTGGTGGCTGTCCGGTGGAAGGCGGAGGTAGCCAAGGAGAGGCTGCAGTTTGATAGGGAGGAGTCCACTCGGTGCTGGGTGGTGTGACAGGAATTCATGGGCTTCTTCCAGGACATAGCCAGTCATTCCAGGAGGCTGTCACCTGGCTCCTGCCCCCTGCTGCCCCCCTGCCGCCCTCCCTGCTGCTCTACCTGCCTTGCCCCCTTCCGCCCCACCTGCTGGGCCACCTGCCTCACCACCTGTCACCCCACCTGCTGCTCCACCTGCCGTGCCACCTGCCAGCCGCCCAGGACTAGAGCCCACTGTGGCTGAAGACCAGCTGGTGGAGGCATCCCGGCCGTACCTGCTGGTCCTCCCAGCCCCCAGCCAGCCACGCTGGGGACTGCGGATAAGGGGGCCAGCCACAACCCTTACCTGCCGGGGGTTGTGCACCTCTACACCCACCCCAGATTGATGGGCTAACGGCTGAGGCATCCCCTGGTCCCCCATTTGTATATAGTTGTTCCCCTTGTATATAGTTGTCCTCCCTTGTACATTGGCTCCAGTTTTTATTGTGCACATAAGACAGTTTACCGATTTTCAATATTCACAGTTTTATTTTCCAAAGAACCTGAGATGTGTGTTTGTTGGGGGGATGGTGTGCAGGCAGTGGGGGGTGGTGTGTGGGCAATGCGGACAGTGTGCAGGCAGTGGAAGCGGTGTGCAGGGGGGGCCCTCCAGGGACGTCCAGGGAGGTGCTCAGGGGTCTCCCTGATCAAATAGGCTCTCAGGGCCTCGCAGATCCATACCCCTTTGCGGTGGGCTTGGCAACTGGGTGCAGTGGCTGGCTGGGGGAAGCCCGTGCCAGCGTCAACTGCCCACCCCGGACTAAGGCCTCCTCCTTGCTCTCAACAAAGTTGTGGCGAGTGCAGCACATGCCCACAACCCAGGGGATGTTCTGGAGGCCGACATACAGGCGGGCAAGGAGGCACCGCCAATGGCCCTTCAGGCAGCTGAAGGTCTTCTCCAGCACCTGGCGGGAGTGGTTCAGCGATTCATTGTAGCACTCCTGGCTGGTGGTGAGGTGGCCGTTGTACGGGCACATGTGCCAGGCCTGGAGGAGGTAAGCCGTGTCCACCACGAGGCAGAGGGGCAAAGTGGTGTCCCCCAGAGAGATCTCCCTCTGGGGGATGTAGCTCCCTGCCTCCAGCCGGCGGCACAGGCCCAAGTTCCAGAAGAAGCGGGCATTGCGTGTACAGCTAGACCAGCCCACGCAGACCTCCTGGAAGCAGCCCTGGCTGTCCACCATGGCCTGCAGGACCATGGAGTGGTAGCCCCTCCAGTTGATGTATCTTCCCCCACTGTGGTCCAGCATGTGAATGGGGATGTGAGTCCTGTCCAGGGACCCAAAGCAGGTTGGGAACCCTGGCAGCGTATCCGGCAATGGCTGCGTCCAGGTCCCCAACTTGGAGAACCCTCTGCAGCCGCATGGCATTGAATGGACGGACCACCTGTGGGGAGGGAACACAAGGGCCCATGAAGGGTGTGCAGGGTGCCCCAGGCCTCTCCCCTCAGGACCCCTTCCTGGGAACCTCCCCAGGCACCCCCCACCCAGTCCCTCCCTCCCCGGAACCCCTCCCTCCCCGTCCCCACACCTAGCTCCCTCCCCAGACCCCATCCCCCAGTAGGTGCATGACCAGGCCTCCTTATCTCCATGATGACAGCCCCGACCGTGGCCTTTCCCACTCCAAACTGGTGTCCCATGGAGCAGTAGCTGTCTGGAATGGCCAGCTTCCAGGCAGCTATTGCAACCCTTTTCTCGATGGTGAGGGCGTGCCGCATCTGTGTGTCCTGGTGCCTCAGTGTGGGGGTGAGCCACTGGCAGAGCTCCAGGAAGGTCTGCCGATGCATGTGGAAGTTCTGCAGCCACTGGTCATCGTCCCACTCCCCCATGACCAGCTGCTCCCACCACTCGGAGCGGGTGGGGTAGCTCCAGAGTCGGCAGAGCACCCGGTGGGGGAGGAACAGGGGAGTCCAGTGGTCAGGGGCACCCCCATCTGCCCCCTGGAAGGGTCCCCCTGTCAGGAGCTGCAGAGTGGCCTCCTGTGCAGCACCTAGCAGGGTGCTTGCTCCCTGGGCGACAACCGGGAAGGCTTCCAGGTGCTGCTGCTGCTGTTGCTGGGGGTCCATGGCTGCTGTGTGTCGGTCTGCTAGAGTGTAGCTAGTGCTCTGCAGACCTCGTGCTGTGCAGGCCGGGTGTATCTGGGAGGGGCCCTTTAAAGGAGCGGCTTGCTGTTGCCCCGGAAGGGCTAGTCCAGCCTGTGAGCCCGTCCGCGGGCTTTCCTGGTCCCTTACTTTGACGGGAAGCACTTGTGTGTGTGGGTGCCCTGCATTTTCTTCTGGGGTGGCTCCTTTCGAAATTCCCCATTCAGAGTTGAATGTCAACAGCAGCAGCCCCACAGGATGTGGACGATATGCGTCCAAGTAGCCTATTTCTGTGTTGCTACTTCGAAATGGGCTACTTCGATGTAGTGTCCTAGTGTAGACGTAGCCTATTTGATCTAAGGCTTAGAAGTCTGAAGCAGCAGCCAAAATCTGAGACGGATGAGGTGTGTAATGTTTTTTCAGAAGTCGTAAAAGAGCAAGACTCCTATGTGGAAGGTATAGAATCCAAAATACCAAAAAGAAAATCAACTTCTTGCTGGTTGCAGCTGAATCACATGATGAAAATGCATATGTGTCAGTTCACTCTGCTTTGGATCATTGTCAAGCAGAACCCATCGTAAGCATGGATTCATATCTTCTGGACTGGTGTTTGAAGCACAAAGGAACATTGGAATTTTTAGCACATCTTGCAGGTCCAATGCTGACTACAACAATGCCATGCAAACACCTGTTCTTGCTTTCAGGTAACATTGCAAACGAGAGGCAGACAGCACTGTCGCCTGCAAATTGTAACCAAAGTTGGTTTGTCTGAACAAGAAATTAGACTGTGTATAATTTAGGCTTGAAAGTTTTACATTGTTTCATTTTTGAATGCATTTATTTTTCCTACATATGTTAACATTTGTAAGTTCAACTTTAATGATAAAGAGATGGAACAAAAGTACCTGTATTAGGCAAAATAGGTTTTCAACAGTGGAGATATTTTCAATGAAAAATAAACCACAAGTGAGCACTGTGCACAATGTATTGTACTGTAACTAAATCAATATATTTGAAAATGTAAAAAACTCCAAAAATATTTAAGCTATGGAATTCTATTATTTTTTACAACATGATCAATCGTGTAATTAATCACGATTAATTTTAATCTGTTGACAGCCCTGCTAAAATTCATTTAGATTGTATAATCATTTGCTTTATTTAAAAGAAGGAAAAATCGTGTGAGCATATACAAAGATACTGAATTCAAATTAACGATTATGGAAGTATTATCCTGCAAATGAAGAAAAATAAGATAAGGGGACATGAGAGGTGGCAAAATTTGCAGATAATACAAAAGTACTCAACATAGATAATTTCAAAGCAGACTGCGAAGAGCTTTAAAATGATCTCACAAAACTGGTGAGCTGGCAACAGAATGGCAGATGAAATTCAATGTTGATGATGAAGGCAAAGAAATGAACACTGGAAAACATAACCCCAGCTATACATATAAAATGATGGGGTCCAATTTAATTGTTACCGGTCAAGAGAATGATCTTGGAGTCATTGTGGATAGTTCTCTGAAAATATCCACTCAGTGGCAGTGGCTGTCACAAGAGTAAACACAATGTTGGGAATCATTAAGAAAAGGATACATAAGACATAAAGTATCATGTTACCTATATGGAAATTAATGGGGTGCTTATTTCTTGAATACTGTGTGCTGCTGTGGTTGCCTCACCTCAAAAAAGATATACTGAAATTGGAAAAGTGGCATGTGTAGAAACGGCCTTAGGTTTTATAGCAATATCATATGCCATAGGGTGCCACATGCGCCAGCTGTTGCTGTCCTGTCATCTAGTGTCATAATATTAAATGATATCTAATATCCATAAAGGATGTATTATCAGGAGTGTCATATGTAAAACACAGGCAGTAACTGTTCCATTTTGCTTTGCAGTGGTGAAACCTTAGGTGAAGTATTGTATCCAAGGTTGGGTGTTACACTTTAAGTAAGTTGTGGACAAATTAAAGAGCGAGAGAGGGAACCAAAATGATGAAAGGCTGAGAAACCCTGTTATAGGAAGAAAGACTTAAAAAAAAAAAAAAAAAAAACCCTTGTTTAATCTTGAGAAAAGAAGACTAATGGTAAAGCCTGAAAACCAGCCTTTAAATATATTAGGGGTTGTCATAAAGAGGAAGACAATCAACTGTTCATCGTTCTCACTGAAGGCAAGACAAGAAATATCAGCTTAATCTGCAACAAGGGATATTTAGGTTAGATACTAAGAAGATATTCTATCTATAAGGATGGTTAATTAATTGGAATAAGTTACCAAAGGAGGTGATGGAATTCCAGTCATTGAAAGTTTTTAAGACGAAGTTACAGAAACACCTGCCACAGAGGGTCTAGATCTGTCTCAGTGCAGGGGCTAGACTAGATGGCCTCTCAACATGCCATCCAGTCTTACATTTTCATGATTCTGTGAAAATAGAATAATAGTTCTTAATATTTTAAGGTAATAAATTAAAATGGCTGTCAGATATTGGATGCTGACAGACATTGATAGATGGAGAAAAAAGTGACTCATCCTTTCTCGTATACACAATACTTAGGTTTTGTACATCATCCAACTGAGAAAGCTTTTACCATCTTGGATTTAGTCAGTTATAATAACAGACTTGATGACCTCCTGCTGTTGGCTGACTTTTTATGAAAGGTTGTTCCTTCTTTGGATGAGTTCCTTCTTGAGGGCCGGAAACATGTGAACTACTGATGCCTAACAGCAAACTTTTGAAGTGATTAGTGTGTTCAGTAATTTAAATTAAAAGCAGTTTTTAGTTTATGTTAAAGTTTTCTCTCCGTATAAAAAGAATGAGAGGAAACAAAGGGAAAGAAAGCTCAAGATGTTTTCTCCATTCATGTAAATTTACATTAGCGAATCTATTTCTTATTCCTTCCTCTCACCATTTATTTTAAACTTTTAAAATCTTTTTGTTAAAAAAAGTCACCTGGAGTTAAAATATAGAGAAGACAAAAGATATGTGATATTTAATTTTGTTTTAAATAAAACCCCCTGGATATGCTGCCTAAAGGTGCATTGTGTGTAGCTTGAGTGCAATATACTGCAACTATTTCCCTGACTGGATTCAGTCTTGGATAATAGATAACTGAATATGTATCAGCTTTTCTCTCTAGGAGTTCTTTTTTTAAGCCATTATTTCAAGTTTATGCTTCATTATCTAAAGTCAAAGTGACATTTTAAATTTACTCACTGAAAGTAAAACAACTTTTTTCCTAGAAGGTCTTCTGTTTCCACCTATGTGGCTACGTCTACACGTGCAGCCAACATCGAAATAGTCTATTTCGATGAATAACGTCTACACGTCCTCCAGGGCCGGCAACGTCGATGTTCAACTTCGACGTTGCTCAGCCCAACATCGAAATAGGCGCAGCAAGGGAACGTCTACACGTCAAAGTAGCACACATGGAAATAGGGATGCCAGGCACAGCTGCAGACAGGGTCACAGGGAGGACTCAACAGCAAGCCGCTCCCTTAAAGGGCCCCTCCCAGACACAGTTGCACTAAACAACACAAGATCCACAGAGCTGACAACTGGTTGCAGACCCTATGCCTGCAGCATAGATCCCCAGCTGCCGCAGAAGCAGCCAGAAGCCCTGGGCTAAGGGCTGCTGCCCACGGTGACCATAGAGCCCCGCAGGGGCTGGAGAGAGAGCATCTCTCAACCCCCCAGCTGATGGCCGCCATGGAGGACCCAGCAATTTCGACGTTGCGGGACGCGGATCGTCTACACGGTCCCTACTTCAACGTTGAACGTCGAAGTAGGGCGCTATTCCTATCTCCTCATGAGGTTAGCGACTTCGACGTCTCGCCGCCTAACGTCAAAGTTAACTTCGAAATAGCGCCCGACGCGTGTAGACGCGACGGGCGCTATTTCGAAGTTGGTGCCACTACTTCGAAGTAGCGTGCACGTGTAGACGCAGCTTGTGATATGCATCTCCTTTCATTTGTGCAAGGACAGAACAAGTAGACATATCAGCCATTATTCAAAACTCTTTTGAGATGAAGTGGACTTCACAGGTATTTAAAAAAGTAAATGAGAAAGCGTGAGGATTTTGGGTTGAAATCCACACACTTCAGTTCTACTTCAGGGTGGGTACTAGAATAGGAGTGCCATTCCCCCTGCGTCACTTCCATAAGGAGTTAGGAGTTAGGGCCACATGATACAGATAACTGCATATCTTTATGAGTTTCCCTTAAACATTTCTCCCCATTGCCACTGGGGCCAGTGCAGATGTGTCCTGGGCAATTCACAGCAGGTGCAGAGGCCTGTTGCATGCTATCTGATTACAGGCACCCTGCACAGCCTCACTATAGAGCTTAAATGGTGTGGAAGCAGTGACCCCCTACCCCAAGGTAAATTTTACCATCAGTAATTTTGATTTCATATTGCTGTGTTGCTACTTTTCCACAGATTTAATCTCACTGAACACGTGTCTCTCTATCCAAAAGGAAGAAATTACACTGCCATAAAACTGGAGTAACTGCAGTGATGTATCAGACCCAGTAAATCTGAGAGCTGTGTTTGGCTATATGTAAATAAAAACTATAGGGATAATTTCTGATCTCTTTTACACATATTTAATGGGTCAAGGTTCACTCTATTTAATAAAAGGACTTCTGTCTTTCAATCTGAGATCACATATGCAAAGATATAATTTCTTGGCATCAGCTGCATAAGTAAATGATGCATAAATAGTATACATCAAGCAAGCAATCCAGCAGCCTGATCACTGTATCTCTTAAGAACATAAGAACAGCCATACTGGGTCAGATCAAAGGTCCCTCAAACCCAGAATCCTGTCTTGCAACAATGGCCAATACCAGGTGTCCCAAGTGGAATGAACGGAACAGGTAATCATCAAGTGATCCATCCCTGGCCACCCATTCCCAGCTTTGGACAAACAGAGGCTAGGGACACCATCAATGGCTACCCTGACTAATGGCTGTAGATGGATCTATGTTCCATGAATTTATCTAGTTCTTTTTTGAACCCTATTAATGTCCTAGTCATCACAACTTCAAGGAGTTCCATGGTTTGACAGTGTACTGTGTAAAGAAATGCTTCCTTTATTTCAAATGTGCTACCTATTAATTTCATTTTGTGACTTCTAGTTCTTGTGTTATGGGAAGTAGCAAATAACTTTTCCCTATTTACTTTCTCTGCAGTAGTAATGATTTTGCAGACTTCTATCATATCCCCCAACTAGTTGTCCCTTCTCCAGTCTGAAAGTCCCAGTCTTATTAATCACTTCTCATATGGCAGCAATTGCATAGTACTTTTTGTTGCCCTTATCTGAATCTTTTCCAATTCCAGGCTAATAAATGGCCCAAAATATACTAATGAGGCGCAGATGGAAATTCCTGTAGCCTCCTTAGCATAGATCACATGATTTGGAGTGTGGAAGAGCTTTTCTGGACTCCAAAACAGCAGGTAGAGGCACAGGCCCTGGGGGAGCTTACAGAAGGAAGTCCACCTTCTGGAGGCCCCTTCTTCCCGAAAATTCCTTCTGGCTGATCCCTCAGGGGCCGCACCTCTACATGCTGGTTTGGAGTCTGGAAGAGCTTCTTCTGGACTCCAAATCGTGTGACCCTATGCTAATGAGGCACTGGAAATTTACATCCATGCCTCATTAGCATATTTCAAGCCGTTTATTAGCATGCCACTTTTGGAGAAAGTAGCATGTGTAGCAATGGCCAAAGAGAAAAATTGTGGATTTTAATGTAAATTGTGTCACAATTATTTTGATCTGAATTATTATGGACCAGAAAAGCATACATTTTCTTACCCACTCTAAACTGCTGTAAATATGACCAGTAGCATACTAGCATGTCTCAAAAAGTGAAATAGAGCAAAAGGGAGAATGTGCTAATGAGCTTTGATGAAGTTAGACAGCATCATAGTGCAGTCTAGAACTACTAGTGTATCCTCTCAGCAGAAAATGTTTAAAAAGTTGCTAATAGGAAAAACTCAGCTAGGTGGTATTTTGATGTCCAGTTTTGTAATTAAAATTTCAAAACTGGGAATCACCTACTGATATCTATCTCTCTGTTCGAGGTCTTGAATTGTTTACCTGAAACAAGCAGGTAAGCAATAAAGTAGAAATGCCAGATAGTGATATGAAAGTTATTTAAGTCATCATAATTAAAGTAAGGATCACAAAAGAAAACCAATTGAAGTAAGGATCACAAAAAAAAATGGCCATTTCGAAGTTTACTAATGAAGTGCTGAAATGCATATTCAGCGCTTCATTAGCATGCGGGTGGCCGTGGCACTTCGAAATTGAGCTGATGGGAATAAGGGGACTTCGAAGTAGACGGGGTCCTTTCAAAAAGGAGCCCCGTCTGGACGAGCCGCACGGCTGTGAGCCGCGTCAATTTTGAAGTTCTGCGGCCACGCTCATGCTAATGAAGCGCTGAATATGCATTTCAGCGCTTCATTAGTAAACTTCAAAATGGCCATTTGCGTGGCCATTTCGAAGTTTGGGGCTCGTGTAGACACGGCCATTGGTATTAACTACTATCAGCAGATATTTGAAGATATACCAAAACAACTACTCCATGACAGAAACTTCCAGAAGAAAGTTAAATGGCATTTTCTGATCAACATCTCCCAATAAAACAAATTCATTTCCAACTCATTTAAATTAGAAGTCATCAATAATTATGTAAATTAGAATTATAGTCATGCCCAAGTCACCATATAGTAATGGAAATCTTGGGGAAGACAGGGCATCCAGAAGGAGGATTTTCTTTGGGGATATCCCCATAGTCCGTGCTTCTACACTGCTATTTTGGAGTCCAGAAGAGCATCTTGAGGACTCTGAATCACATGACCAAATGCTAAGGAGGCACCAGAAATTTACATCTGTGCCTCATTAGCATCTTCCAGGCTGCTCATTGCCGGGTCACTTCTGGAGAAAGTGGCATGTGTAGAAATGGCTACAGAGCCTATTTTGAAATAGAGCTATTGGACAAACAGATTGCATCTACACTAGCAAGTTCTTTTGAAAGAATTTTCAAAAGAAGGGGCCTCTTTGGAAAGAGCCCATGGAGCGTCTACACACAAAGGCTACGTCTACACGTGAAGCCTACATCGAAGTAGCTTATTTCGATGTAGCAACATCGAAATAGGCTATTTCAATGAATAACGTCTACACATCCTCCAGGGCTGGCAACGTCGATGTTCAACTTCGACGTTGCGCAGCGCCACATCGAAATAGGCACTGCAAGGGAACGTCTACACACCAAAGTAGCACACATCGAAATAAGGGTGCCAGGAACAGCTGCAGACAGGGTCACAGGGCGGACTCAACAGCAAGCCGCTCCCTTAAAGGGCCCCTCCCAGACACACTTGCACTAAACAACACAAGATCCACAGAGCCGACAACTGGTTGCAGACCCTGTGCCTGCAGCATGGATCCCCAGCTGCTGCAGCAGCAGCCAGAAGCCCTGGGCTAAGGGCTGCTGCCCACGGTGACCATAGAGCCCCGCAGGGGCTGGAGAGAGAGCGTCTCTCAACCCCTCAGCTGATGGCCGCCATGGCGGACTCTGCTATTTCGAAGTTGCGGGACGTGCAATGACTACACAGTCCCTACTTCGACGTTGAACGTCGAAGTAGGGCGCTATCCCCATCTCCTGATGAGGATAGCGACTTCGACGTCTCGCCGCCTAACGTCGAAGTTAACTTCGAAATAGCGCCCGACGCATGTAGCCGTGACGGGCGCTATTTCGAAGTTAGTGCCGCTACTTCGAAGTAGCGTGCACGTGTAGACACGGCTAAAAAGTGTTCTTTCAAAAGCAAATCAAAAGAACGTAGCTCTCCTTTTGAAAGCACTCTTCCACTTCCATTTCAGGAAGAATATCCCCTTTCAAAAGCTTCTTTCAAAGAAAATGTGTGTGTAGATTCTCCACAGAGCCCTTTTTTCAAAAGAGCAGTCCTCATGGCACCCGATTTTTCAATCGCTGGCCTGTTCTTTCAAAAGAGCAGGGACTGTATGGATGCTCTCTTTTGAAAGAGCAGATCACTCTTTCAATCCTCTTTTTTGTGTGTGTATGCACTCTTTCAAAAGAGGTTCTCCTGGAATGGGTACATCTACACTACAGCAATCCTTCAGAAGAAGTTCTTCTGGAAGATTTCTTCTGAAAAAAGTCTTTTGAAAGAGCATGTCCACACACAAAATGTGGATTAAAACATCAATCTGCTCTTTGAATAAAGAACATCCACACAGCCACACATCTTAAAAAAGAACAGGCCAGAGACTGAAAAACCCGTGACAATGAGAACTGCTCCTTTGAAAGAGGGGGCCATAGATTGTCTATGCATGCTTTTTTCTAAAGAATTTTTTGAAAGAAGGAGCACTTCCTGATCTGAGAGTGGAAAAGGGCTTCCAGGGCTGTGGCCGCACTAGCCCCCTTCTTTTGGAAGGGGCACGATAATGAGGGATTTCAGAAGATGCTAATGAAGTGCTGCCATGAATATGCAGTGCCTCATTAGCATAATGGCAGCCACACGTGATTCAAAAGTGCCTCTTTTGAAATGCACACCACCCATGTAGCTGGGGGCCTTTCAAAAGGACCTCCTGCTTTCAAAAGCCCCTTCTTCCCAAAACCACAGCTTGGAAGAAGAGCCATATTCTTCTGATTTTGGATTGAAAGCATGCATTTGGTGTGTAGATGCTCCACATGTTCTTTCAAAAAAGGCTCTGATTTTGCAAAAGAACTTGCTAGTGTAGATGCTGCCTATGACTTACTTCAAAATATTTGCTATTCCCTGTCTTAACAGCATGTATTTTTAAAGTAGCTATTTCAAAATAGGTTCTATTCCTTGGGAAATGAAATTTACCAATTTTGAAATCAGATGGACACTATTTCCAATTTATTTCAAAATAGCAGTTACATCCGATAGATGCTAAGTTACTTGGTTTGAAATAACAGCTGTTATTTCAAAATAACTTTGCTGTGTAGACCTACCCTAAAATCTTCGTCTCTACAATTCCCCTAATCTCAGTGGAATTATTCTGTTCACTCTGCGGCCGCTTTTAACACAGGGAAGGGTTTTTTAAACTCCCCAAATTCAAATATGGGTATTTATATGGACTTTTTAAATTTTAACTGTTGAGATAAAGAACATATATGTACTCAGGATACACAGTAGCTATTTACATAGCCCTTCTCAGCCTCAGGATTATATCGCACCTGTTTGCTGAATGTATGTACATTATATACATGACACATTATAGCCTCACCTTAATCTATTACAGTAGACACTATATTACACTCATACATTACAGGTCACCTTATTTTATAACATTACAGATTCTATCTAGTTCATTATTTGATAAAAAATATTTCTGGTATTTATATTAAAATGCATAACATTTCACTGTATTTCTCTGGATCTGTATTAAAATAGTTTTAAAGTCACAAAAATTTTATGTGTTACACTTTAAAATATATATGACAAAATTCACCTGTGCAACACTATGAGATTACTTTGCCTTGGAATAGTACCTTACTCCCTAAAACAGCAAATTCCTGAACTGACATTTTAGTGGTTACAGATAGCTTAGTTCCCCCATAAGGAAGAAATGTAAGAAAAAAGAAAGTGAAAACGCATTGCAGTATTAAAGTTATGTACTTGATAACAGTTTTCACAACTGGAATAAACAAAGAAAAGGACCATTCTTGCAAGTTGACAGAGAAGTTTTACTAACTATTCTATATATGTAGATGCAATATACAACTAAAGCATGTGTCCAGCTTGGTCTATGGGAAAGATGTTGAAGAAGAGAATGAACAAAGTAATTATTTCCTTTGCTTGCCAACTTGGATGGCAGAGACTGTATAGGCAGTTAGAGAAATAGGCCTGGAAAAGTGGCTTCTGTCCTGTTCTGGCTTATCTTCCCATAGCGACAAAGCATGAACAAAGTTGTTAATTTAAAGAACGTGCATTAAAATATGCAATAACTGATTTCCATCATCTGAGTGGTTTGGAATTGATGTCTCATACCTTTTAATAACACAGCTTGATTATTCAGTCCTCAGTGGATATGTTGCCCATCATCAGACTTTTCCAGCTGCAGACAGGAATCGTTTCCAGAATTTTACAGACAGTGAAGAGGTCTGTCTGAAGGATAAGAAAACGCAAATTAGCCTTTGCAGATTGGCCTCAATCAATGCTGGCTTTGTGCTACAATATCCTTCTTCAAACAGTTGGATGGATCATTTTAGGATGTTGTGTCAAAGAATTATACAGTCCTCCTCCCCCACCACAAAAAAAATTTACAAGGATGGTTTTCTTTTGTGTGCGATTTTTTTTTGAATCTTTTGAGGAGTTCTGAAAATCTTTGAAATGTAATGCTACATGTATACATTGGAAAAGAGAGAGCTAGCTGAGATGAGAATTCAACATCAGGCATTTAGCAAAGACACAGTAAAAGGGGACTCATTTCTCCAATAATTATTAAAATGAGAGACTGTTACTTTTCTTTCCTTCTTTTTTAATTCTTTATCTTGTTGGTTAGAATTGCGTTTTCATGGATAATGTATTTCCATCATTCACCCATCATTTAAATTTTATACTGTATGAAATAATCTCATTGAAGATAAGACTTTTAGATCCTTTATTGTTTCACAGCACAAGGCTTTATAAATCCCTGTTCATTTATTAGCAATGAAAATGAAGCAGAGGGACATCTGTGAGTTGTTAGTTGTGAAATTTAATTCCTAAAAATTCCAGCGATTCGCCTTGCACATTTCTCATTGTTAAGAAGAAAAATGCCAAGACATCTAGTGATTTCTGTAATAGTAGAATTTACAATTTAAAATTCATACTATGTAGGTTAGTTACAAATATCATTCATGCAAGAAACTGACAGACCTAACCAAACCCACAAAATATGAAATTAAATATCACAATGACCTGTGCACAGCCTGTAGATCAAGAACTATTCACAAAATGTATTTGTGACATTTTTAAAATAATGAATGTGTAGCATAACTTCACAATTTCATTGTGAACAATTTGCAAAAAAAAAAAAAGAAAAAGTATCTATTGACTAAATAATTCATTGCAAATTATTCACTCAACTCTATTATTCCTACAACTATCTTTGAAACCATTGAAAATCTTGTGGCTTTTTTAAAAAGAGGATTTTGAAATTTGAAATGACTGTTCCTATTTCTCTGTAGAGTTTATGCTGTCTTTTAAAGAGAAATTAAATAAATGACTTGCTCTTCTAAAAGATGTCAAGACAATTTTCAGTGGAAGTGGAAGTGGCAGGGTAGGTTGTACCAGTGGTGTTAATTGTTTTCTTTCAAAGGATCCTGGTGTCAGGATCACAACGAAGGCTTTGCTAAGGTGATTTTGATTCTCAAATTCCCCTTCATGTAACTGTCCAAAAGATTAGCGTTATCTGTTTGTTAAACATCTGAAACTTTTGTTTATCTGTTTTGGTTTGTTTTCAAGGAAAGTTGGATTCTTCTCTAGATCTGGTATTCTGGATGTGACCATAATTTCTGTTTGCTCTTTGTCACCCTTCCCTTCCTCTTCACCTAGTTTCAGATTTCAGTCATAAGAACTGGCAGCATATTGCTTCTGTTTGTGTGTCTATTTGCATCTGGGCTGTTTTGGCATGGTGAGTAACTAGTTAAGACAATATACGGTAGCTATTCTACAATTGGCCTTGAAAGAAATATCTCCAACTAGACTATTGTAAGTATTTAACTCGCTTGAAAGGATGTTATTCTAACCATTCAACTAATGATACATTTTCATCAACACCATCATCAATAACCGTGGGCTCAGTGCCTGTTGGTGTCTGATGCCTCTCTCACTATTTCCTTCCACCTTTCCCTATCCAGTGCAGAGTGGCTTAGTTTCTGTAGACTAGCTCCACACCAATCTACTACATCATCTATCCATTCTCTGTGGGGTCTGCTTCTCCTATTGGAACCATCCATTATGCTGAATACCAGGGTCTTGATTTTTTGTGCATTGTTCATTCTGCAAATATGCCCAAATAGTTGTAGCTTCCATTTTATAACCTTCTGCAGTGGGTTCTCTTTTGACTGTATCTTTCTATATAATTCCTCATTGGTGACCTTCTGCATCCATCCTATTCTCAGAATCTTTCTATGACAACTACTTTCAAGCGCCAACATTCTTCTTTTCAAATCTTTCATTATCACCCATGTCTCACATCTGTACAACATGCTGCTGAATACACACGTTTTCAAGATGCTCAGCTTTGTTCTTAAGCTAATTGCTTTGTTTTTCCAGATCTTATCCATTGCTTTCAAACTCGTTCTTGCTTTCGCTATTCTAGTTGCTATTTCCTTCTTGCAGTCTAGATCATACACTATGTTGCTCGCCAGATATGTGAAATTCTCTACATTTTCTAGTTCAATACCATCAACACTGATCTTCCTGGGCCTCAGTAAGGAAACCACTTAAACAAATGCTTAAGTCCATTCATAGTCTGGAATGAACTTAAGCTAGTTCTTAAATTTAACCATGTCCTCAGTGCCACTTAAGTGTAGGACAAAACAATGCCTAATTCTTTTCCAGTTTGTCCAGCATATAATTTTGCCAGTGCAAACTGAATACACCTCTGTTTTGACCAGGATGAGAGTTAGCTGTGGGTATATTTTGTACTTGTACTTTTCTACACTAATATATGTGCAAAGAGCTTGGGGAAGTAACTCCCAGAAAATCTAACCCTTATATCTATAAATATATATATAGCTTTCTATATCTGTATATATAGGAAGCAAAACTGAAAAAAAGACATTTTTTTACTTGCTTATATGAATGATTTTCTATTCTGACCACTCCAAAGAGCAAAAGCACCTCTCCCTATCTGTTTGTAAAGTACGTATCATAGGCTATGTCTACACTAGCAATGAACTTCAAAGTTACTTTCAAAGTTAGGGGCTACTTCGAAGTAGAGTGTGGAGCATCTACACACATTTTGTGTTACTTCAAAATTAACTTCAAAGTAAGGGGGCCCAACTTTGAAGTCCTTACTCCATTGCCCAGAATAGAGTAGCACCCTATTTCAAAATTTAACTTTGAAATAGGATGTGTGTAGATGGTCCACAACTGCTATTTTAAAATAACAGGTCCACCATGGTGGCAGCCCTGCAGGAGACTGGAGACACTCCAGCCAGCTCAGGGGAGGCTTTATGGTCACTATTGGCCGTGTGTCAGGAAGCAGGTACCCAGCAAACCCAGGCAGCAAGCTGACAGCATGGCAAAAGAAGGTGGACCACTTTGCTGCATGGCACCCTCTTGACACCGGAGCTGTGCCACACACCCCTAGCTAGCAAAGACATCCAGCCAGGAGCCCCATGAACCCCCAGAGCCCACCAGCGGGTCTCGCAAGGGCTCACAGCAGCCAGGTAAGTCGCAGCAAAGGAGGGGCCCCTCCAGGACTAAGGTTGAACTGCAGAACCTCCTTGGACTGTGGGGGGATGAGAAGGTCTTGCTCCAGGCATGGGTGTGGCTCCAGAACACCACTTGGGGAACCCACATCCAACTAGGGAGACCATCTGCACAAAAGTAAAAGAACTGCTTCAGGCAACCAGCTAAGTGAGGGACACCGCCAGCTGCTTGGTGGCACAGCCCACCAATTGCCCTCAGTATGAGGCGATGCTTTACCTCCTGAAGCTGAAGGAAGTGCCCTACTGCATCTCCTCATGGACACCGCCAGCTCCACCTGTGAAAGCAGAGGAGGACCCAAGTCAGTTGGGTGCCACCAGCCACCACCGAGGGACCAGGGCTGAGGCTGAGAGTGATGATGAGTGTTCCAGTGACGGGACCCTCATCATCGCCTTCCCCTCCAGGACAACCAGCTGCGCCTCCTCGAGTCCTGCATCGCCTAAGGTCCTGGATGTAGCAGCCAGTAAGTACAGGGCATTCAGGATGCCATGGGACCCAAGGATGGAGACCCCACCTTGAACAGCCCCACAGTCCACACACTCAGGAAAGGAGGGGGGCACTGAATCCAGCTTGACCCTCAACACGCAGGAAACCCCCTGCATCCAGGATCTCATGGCCACCCACCTTGACCAAACTCCCACTCCCTCACCAGTCCCCCCAACAAAGCCCCCCCCCACACACAGTTGCCCACCTCCCGGTGGACCTGTCCCTGCCTGCCCACCCGCATTAAACTGGCACAGTGGTTCATGGCCAGTGCAGGTACCCTGACAGTGGCTCCTGCAGCCCCTCCCTTCCTTCCCACACACCCTGGGAAGGCCAAGCCAGCAATGCCCCCACCTCAGCCCTATCTCCCCATCATCCCAACCCCATCCCAGTCCCTCAGGGGGCACAAGATCCAGGTGCTAGAGACACACGCGGCCACTGCAGCTCCCAGGCCCCATTGCTGGTGGATGTATGAGCCCTCCCACACCCTGGTTCCCTCCTCCAAGTTTGGTCTTTCATCCCGGACCCATGCATCCCTCCTGTACATAGTTTTCCACCTTGTAAATAGGCATTGTTTAGTTATTTTGAAAAAACAATTTTATTATGATAAGCCCCAGTAAAAGTTGCCATTCTAACCCTAATCCCAAGTCTCTAGTGTGTGGTGGGGGAGTGGTGGGGGTGGGAAGCAGGGGGTATGGTGGGGAGGGTGGCTGGGAGGGTCACTGCAGGCCCCAAGCACAAGCCTCATGCAGGGCCTCCTGGACCTTTACCCCATTCCTTTGGGACTGGAGGCATGGGGCAGCAGCTGGCTGCTCATACCCAGCCCCTGGATCTGCATCCCAGTCCTAAATAAAGGGCTCCAGTCTGTAATGCACAATATTGTAGAGAGAACAGCAGGCAGCAACCACCACAGGCACATTTGGGAGGCTGACACCCAGCCTTTTGAGGAGACAGTGAAACCTCCTCTTCAGCCTCCCAAATACTCACTCAACAGTTCCCCTGGTGTGGTTGAGTTGGCTGTGAAAAAGGTCTTGGAACAGGGTGGTGCATCCTGTATTGGGCCATATGAGCCATGGGTACGGTGGGTATGTGGTGTCAGCCACGATAGAGTGGGGGGCATTGTGATGACCCCCTGCGGGAGCTCCCACACGGGGACATAGGTGCCCTCCTCTATCCAGCATCCCAGCCATGAGTCACAAAACACCCATGCATCATGGGCCTTGCCTGACCATCGCACACACACGTCCATGAAGTGGCCCCTTACATTGACCAGGGCCTGGTTGGAGTCGTACCCCTTCCTGTTCACATATGTGCCCATGCTGTGGTCTGGGACCCGGATCACAATGTGTGTTCCATCCATTGTGCCAAAACAGTTCAGGAGCCCCAGCTCTGCAAACCTGGCAAGGGTGATGTCCAGGTCTCTGACCCTGACAATGCAGCAAAGGAGCACAGTATTTATTGCTCGGATGACCTGCATGGGGTGGAAGAAAGACACGTCTGAGAATGCCTGTCTGGGTGGTCCCCTTCCCCCTCCCCACCAGAGTCCCCTTCCCTGCTCCCCCTTGCCCAGTAGCCCCCTCCCCATGGTGGGTCTGTGGCGTGAGCCAGGCTTACCCCAAGTAGAACTGCCCCAACGGTGGCCTTGCCCACCCCAGACTGATGGCTGACAGACCAGTGGCTGTCTGGGGTGGCCAGCTTCCACAGTGCTATTGGCACTCTCTTCTGCACAGGGAGCACAGGCCACATTCGCATGTCATGGTCTTGGAGGACTGGGGTGAGCCAGTGGCAGAGCTCCTCAAATATCCACCTGGTCATGCGGAAGTTTCTCAGCCACCGCCCGTCATCCCAGTCCCCCAGCACTAGCCAGTCCCACCATTCTGTGCTAGTAGGAAAGGTCCATTGGTGCCAGATCTCTGGGGACTGGGGTCAATACAGCACGGCCCAGCCCAGAGCCCGCAGGATGGGGCTGATGCAACCAGCCATGCCATTAACACAGCAGCAAGCACCATGGCCAGCTAGCTGGCCACTGCAGAAAGAAGATACCCCTGGGGGAGCAGCTGGCAAGGCACCTTGTCCCTGGCTAGTTCTGCTCCCTAGCCCATGCTCTGCCCTGCTGTGTGAAGCCTGACATCCCAGAGCATGTATAAGGTGAGGGGAGGGGTTGGGAGGGGCTTTAAAAGGCAGTGGCTGGCTAAGAGCCCTGAAGGACTTGTCAGCCATGCGACCCCTGTCCGCACTGTTTCCTGTCCTCTTATTTTGAAAGAGGAGTTATTGGTGTGTACATGCTTCCTTTCGAAGTACTGGGATGCTATTTCGAAATAAGGGCTGGGGGCTTTGTGTGTGTGGATGCGCAACTTTGAAGTCTGTTAGTTTGAAGTTGAACTTCAAAATAAGCAACTTCAGAGTTACTGTGTAGTGTAGACATGGCCATGCTGTTTCAGGAGTAGCTTAGTCTGTTTGTGTTATAATACTTTTTGCCAT
Organism: Carettochelys insculpta; assembly: GCF_033958435.1. NCBI lineage: Eukaryota > Metazoa > Chordata > Testudines > Carettochelyidae > Carettochelys > Carettochelys insculpta. The sequence goes on along the minus strand of NC_134138.1, from coordinate 157,948,470 downwards.
TATACTAGTTCATAAATGACTAATAAACACATCATTATAATTGTAATTGAAAGATTAAACTTGCAATAATATAAAAATGCTGTATGAACTGGTCCTTCTACCTTTTGTTTATATATTGTCCATCCTGTTAATAGGTTTAATTGTACAGTAAGGTCAGTACAGCAAATACTTTAGAATTGTTTCTTTTTAGCCCTGAAACTCCTCTGTTCCAGAGGGTTTTTTATTTGCTTACCCTGATGTTTCCCTTTGCATGGAAAGAAATCCCATAATCCTGCAGATCAAAGTACTGTGGGTTTATTGACTGACTTAGTGGTGTCAGAGGTTAGAATGCACTGTCAAACAAGGGGGATATTAAGAAATACAAAGGTTTACAAATATGAAAGCAGGGGATAAAGTGCCAGCACTAAAAGAGATATTTAACTCTGTAATAAGATGCAGTAGGTTTAATATACTACTACTGTAGTCTTTTCAAAAATCTGAATAAGAAAGCAAATCATATGCTTCTTTCTGAAGCTTTCTTTTCAGGGAATACTGTTTCTCTGGTATGATGATCTCTTGGAGATAGATGAATTTACTCTGCATGGTATTGGATATGTTTGTCTAATTTCAGAAAGATTTATTTGAAAATTCAAATATAGTTCCACTGTTCTAACTATTCAAGCGTTAAACCCAGCTATTTTAAAAGAAAGCCATTATTTCTAAAGAAGTCGAGGAGGTTAATATATGTACATATATACCTTATGGGTGCTAGCTATTTCTTTGGATTTATATTGGTGAAACTGTACAGTGGAGAAGGGGTTAGTCATCTATAAGGGAAATTCCAGAAATGCCAGAAGGACTTTACTAATTCTTCCAGTGATTGGTGTTAGCTTTTGGTGCTGGATTAACTGGACTCTGATTGATATGTAAATACCATCTTTCAAGACTTTATGTATCCATTAATGTACAATATGGCTCTGGTATCACAAATCTGTATGCAAATGAAAGTAACATTTGTAGTAATTCAAAAATGAACATTTTAGCCTTGAAGTATAGATCCCAACTTCTTATTCTAAGAATGTACTTAAACTTTTTAAACTCCATTTTTGCCTCCTCCCCCAGGTATCTGTGGGCTTCACATGAAGAAACATCAGGCGGGATTAAATGCACTAGCACTGCTAGTGATGTAAACACATTGAAATTAAGCTGCAAAACTGTACAATGTGTTCTCATGCCGCCCCTCAAATCTATTATTTAAATTTTTGCTCCTTTGCAGCTGGAAATAGAATGTTTCTGAAAAACACAACAATACTACACATTTGTCATAGAGGCTATGTCTACACGAGCCAAAAACTTCGAAATTGTTATGCAAATGGCCATTTGGAAGTTTACTAATGAAGAGCTGAAATACATATTCAGTGCCTCATTAGCACGCAGGCGTCCATGGCACTTCGAAATTGACGCGGCTCGCCGCCGCACAGCTCATCCAGGCGGGGCTCCTTTTTGAAAGGACCCTGGCTACTTCACAGTCCCCTTATTCCCATCTGCTCATAGGAATAAGGGGACTTCAAAGTAGCCGGGGTCCTTTCGAAAAGGAGCCCCATCTGGATGAGCTGTGCGGCAGCAAGCCATGTCAATTTCGAAGTGCCATGGATGCCCGCGTGCTAATGAGGCGCTGAATATGTATTTCAGCTCTTCATTAGTAAACTTCCAAATGGCCATTTGCATGGCAATTTCGAAGGTTTTGGCTCGTGTAGACATAGCCAGAGTGTATTATACTGTATACCTCTGTGACATTCTCTTATCATTCCAGATATTTTGTATTTGACATGTTACAATACAGCACATGAGCCATATATATATATATATATATATATATATATATATATGTATTACTCAGATGAGTATGCTAGTTCCATTGACATAACTAAACAATAACATTTGGCCCATGCTGAAAAACAGAATAATATGCTATAATAACAATAACAGAATACAAGACAAGCTATTAATATGGTGACTGAAGTAAATTTCACTGTCTGGGTGGGTTTAGTAATATGAGTTCAACACATAAATCCCCTGAATGTCCAATCCTATAAATTGAAGTTGGGTAGGATTCTTTCCTATATCTCCATCACTGAAGATATTTATGAACAGGTTAAATAGACATCTTTCAGGGATGGTCGAGACCAAGAGTGAGCAAAGTGGGAGGGGGAGTGCCCTCAAGGGGGCAAGTAGTTTCCTAAGTGGGGCACAGAAGGATTGGTTGCTGGGTCTCAGGCTCATCCATCTCATTAAAAATGTTGAAATATGTTAGTGTTTTTATGTAGGTGCATTCCTATTTATATACCGACTAATAAAGTTTTTACATTCTATAAACTTATTTTCTTACATATTCCAAAAGAGGGTTTTTTTTCATATGTTTTGGCTTAGATTACATTACACAGGTTGGGGAGAGGAGCCTGCTAATTGCAGGGAAGAAAAGTGGGGCCTGATGTAAAAAAACTGTTTACCCCTGGTCTAGGCAGTGCTTGGTCCTGCCATGAGCACAGGGGAATGGATTCAATGTTCTCTTGATGACTGACGAGCACCACATTTTTCATGTTTTATTCTCCTTGCAAGCAGCAAATATTATGCATACTCACTTTACGCGAGTTCGACCTCTGTGTTAATCGTATTAATGCAAATGATGAAATCCTGGGCTCCAGCCACCCGCTTCCCCTTTCAGCACTCCTCTGCTGGCCCCAAAAGCTGGAACCAGTGGTGGAGCACTGAAAGGAGCAGCCCCAGTTGGGAAGCAAGGGGAACACTGCTTCTGGGAGGAGGGGAGAGGAGTGGGGGAAGCCCCTCACTCCCAGGGAGATCGAAGCCAAGCACAGCAGCACCTGGTCAGTTTCCCAGCTCCCCACTGCTTGCAGACCCTGGCTTCTGGGGGCTTGGAGGATGAGGGAGAGGGGAGGAGGGAAGCAGGGGTGAAGTCCTGCTGCTGTCTCCCTGCTCCCAGGGACTCAGAGGAAGAGGGAGGGGTCCCCCTCCCCCGACTTACATGAAATTTGAGTTATGTGGGAGTTGTGGGGAACACAAACCTGGTGTAACATGGGGTTTTACTGTAATCTAACAACCTATTTGATATTTAACACACACTCCCATCAAGACAGGTTTTTATAGATTATTGACAGTTTGTTCACTTTCCGGTTACACTGCCGTTTCTACATTATTTACATAATATAAAACACTATAGAAACTAAATATGAGCAATAGATTTCTCATATATGTAAATATAGCACAAGACCTTATGGTTCTTAATTGAAACATTTTAAAACTCAGATTATCTCCTCACACAGCACACAGTCTTTGTATAGTTGAGGTATGCTGCTGTTCTAAGTAAGTTATTTCCTAGAGATTTTAGGTAAAGTTTAAAGTGAGACCAAGTTTGGAATTAGAAATTCAGTCTTATTAATGAGTTGCAGTCATGTTCTAGTGCAAATGGTAGTTTCTGTTATTATTTGCATAACATATGTTGCAGCTCACTAAACAACTTCCATGGAGCTCAGTATGAAAGTAATTAAGATACTGTTTATGGGATGGAAATACTCCAACTCAATAACTTGCTTCTCTGGCTCTTCTTTTGAATTCTTTCTCTTAAATTCTTAGCACTTGAAAGTGCAGGAAGAATAGATGATGAGAGGATTGGTGGGACATTGAGCCATCCCCCATTTTTGTTTACGTTTGTACCAACCTACCCACCACACCACAAACACGCACACACGGTAGCTTTCTACAGCACTTGCCCAAGACATTACTCTAATGCTTTGTGACATAAAATGTTTGGGACTATTTCTGTAAAATGAAGTAGTGTTTTTATAAGACATCCCAGGGAAGTAATGACTAAAAGTTATCGTATGATGATTATTCACTAACATATGGGACGTAAATATGTAGTATCACTCTGGTTTCCTTATGTTTAGCAATGCCAAGCTCATCTTAAAACTTAGAACTTAAAACTTACCCCAAAAAAACATGTTTTTTCCAATCCTTTTGTTACACTTATAAGAAGCACAAGGGACCTTTTTAAGGGAAAAGGCAATACACCACATTTATTGAGCATACAAATTAAAAGACACACACACACACACAGAGGCTACCTCTACATTACCTTGGAAGATTGACCAGCTCAGAGTCTATCTTCTGGGGTCAGTGTTGACCCCATAACTTCTCACGAGCTATGAGGATTAAGGAAGGTGAAGAGGGGGCGGTCCTGTTAACCTTCTTCTGTGAAGACATCCACAGAAGTCGACAGCTGAAAAGTCAGTTTTAGCTATGCAATAGCAGTAGCTAAAATCATGTATTAGCAGTCATCCGTTATGTCTAGTGTAGACATAGCCACAGAAGCTAGGTCTACACTGATCTGTTCTCCTGGCAGCTTCATGCTAATGAACAGTGTTGCAATTGCAAATGGCTGCTCATTAGCATAATTCCTGGGCTAATTAGCATAACCATGCAAGATCTCCATGCTGACAGAGGCCGCTGCCGGTATTAAACAGGCTGGTTAGACCTGCCTCTGCTGGCTAAAAGCCCCTCTGTCATCAGTTCCTTATGCCTGAGAACAGGTTAATGTAGCCCCAGCCAAAGAGTCCTCCCAACCTTGTTTTAGTTACCATTCTTTGCTTGCATCAACCTAGTGGCCAGTAAGGCTGAGTGAAAGGGAGGAACTGGACGTTATCAGTCTGGGCCAAGGCTCCTGATCTTGGCAGGACAGAATCCAAAGAACAACGCAAGACACTCCATTCCCCTTAGGAATAAAGGGATTTTGACGTGTGCAGGGTCCTTTCGAAAAGGACCCCCATGTAGACGAGCCACGTGTGAGTGAAACGCAGCACTTTCGAAGTGCCGTGCCTGGCAGCGTGCTAATGAAGTGCTGAATATTCATTTCAGTGCCTCATTAGTATTCTCTGATTTGGCCATTAGCATGGCCCTTTTGAAGATTTCCCCTAGTGTACATGTAGCCAAAGAGTTAAAATTGTGAAAGGAATCAAATGTATACAACAATTTCAATATTCTTGGTTCAGGCTCATTACAGCAATGAACTAAACTTCTGCTTGAGTGCATCTGTCATTCAGCCCTTTGTTAGAGCTTCAGTTTGTCGCAAAGACCCTTCAGAGGTAAGGAAAGGTACTGAAGACAAAATGGAGGGTTTTCCAGATCATTTTATATCCTCTGCCATGTGGATGAAACCCCATTGTTCTTACTGTGGAAAATTACAGGAGCAAGATGGAGTCACACAGGCAAGACACATGTCCATGAATGACCGAGTTCTTTATGGATAAAAGCCATTTCCCCCTTGGTAGTCTGAAAGTCACAAGAGGGCTCATCACGTGTGGATTGGTAACTCCCAATGCCTATTGTCAGTCAAGTATTTCTAGTGAACTTGAATAGTCCTTCCACAATGTGCAGGCCAAATGTTTTGCCGCTGTCAGAATCAAACACACTGAAACTAAAGTCCATAGCCAAAGTTCATAACTTCAAATACAAAAATGATGCATGCACACATATGATATAATCATTCCCAGCGAATCATAAGCTTTTCATAGACACTTCACTTGGCACATTTTGCACAAGAGTTGTTGCAAATACATAGCAATGGTTGCAGCAATGATTTTTATTGTCGAATTTTAATCAGATAATATCATGACTTTCCCCCTGCATCTGAACTTATAACACAAAAGCTCATAAACATGCCAGTAGCAGTACAATTAGTATTGAGTCCATGTAAATAATTCTAATGAACTTGGTAAAGCTAAGCTTGTGTTCAGGAAAAGAGAATATACAGGCAATTTCTATACCACTCATTTCCTCAAGCACCATGATGGAAGTCCATCTTTAAGAAGGGATAGAGTACTATGAGATATGCAGATGAGCCCCAGGGAACTTGGATTACGTTTAGAGGACTGCCTGGAGGACATCATGGAGATGGTCATGCAAGAAACTGACAAATGAGTGTAAAAGAGTGGAAGGAAACAGAGCAAAGGGGAGAGCAGTATTGCCAGCCCACACATTCAAAAATGATGAACCAGACTGCCCGGCCCCCCTAAAAAAATCATGGCAATTTAAAAAAACTATGTTTGCTTGTGTTTGCCTTCATGTATTCAAACACTCTTCTGCAACTGTGAGGTCTAGAAACCATTTATTGAAAACTGAGAATCTTATGTAATCACATGACTCCAGGTGCTGAGGATTTTAAGGAAAATACTACATACCACAAAAGTCAGAATCTCTTTGGGAGAGTTGGAAACCCAAATGGGACCAGTATAATACTAGACTAGGAAAATTCAGTCAGGGAGGGCTGCATTGCTGGTGTTAATCAGATGTGAAGATGTGAAGACATACACATATAGGCCGTGTCTACACTAGCCCCAAACTTCAAAACGGCCATGCAAATGGCCATTTCGAAGTTTACTAATGAAGTGCTGAAATGCATATTCAGCGCTTCATTAGCATGTGGGCGGCTGCGGCACTTCGAAACTGACATGCTCCTTTTTGAAAGGACCCCGCCGACTTCGAAGTCCCCTTATTCCCATCTGCTTATGTTGAAGAACAGTCTGCTATTGATCTTAATAAACTTGCAGCATGACACTTTAAATCCCTCTATGGCTACGTCTACACTAGCCCCAAACTAAGAAATGGCCACGCAAATGGCCATTTCGAAGTTTACTAATGCAGTGCTGAAATGCATATTCAGCGCTTCATTAGCATGCGGGCAGCCACGGCGCTTCGAAACTGACGCGGCTCACCGCTGCGTGGCTCGTCCCGACGGGGCTCCTTTTCGAAAGGACCCCGCCGACTTCGAAGTCCCCTTATTCCCATAAGCAGATGGGAATAAGGGGACTTCGAAGTCGGCGGGGTCCTTTCGAAAAGGAGCCCCGTCGGGACGAGCCACGCAGCGGTGAGCCGCGTCAGTTTCGAAGCGCCGTGGCTGCCCGCATGCTAATGAAGCGCTGAATATGCATTTCAGCACTGCATTAGTAAACTTCGAAATGGCCATTTGCGTGGCCATTTCTTAGTTTGGGGCTAGTGTAGACGTAGCCATAGAGGGATTTAAAGTGTCATGCTGCAAGTTTATTAAGATCAATAGCAGACTGTTCTTCAACCTATCAGTCCTTAACTGAGCCCAATGCATAAAAGTTCTCATGCCATACAACCAGGGAATGAGAGCTGTCTCATTAGCTAGCATATTCACAATTCAGTCTTCTGCTGAATCACATCACTCTCTCTTCAGAGAAGAAATGGAGATATAGCATGGGGGAGGCCAGTCTCTGAGTATCTAAAATCTCCATACACCCCACAATTTCACAGGTTCCACACACACATATCCCCCAAGACCTATACTCAGGGCTACCTTAGGAGCTTACCTTGCTGTGTTTTACCCAGAGTGAGCTAAGTGGAGCCCAGACAGTGGACAGGGCCCAAGGTGGCATGGTGATGGTGGGGTCTGGCTGGTGAGCAGTGCAGCTATTTTCATATGGTACACAAGAACCTGAAAGTTTGGGCCTGGGGCAACTACCTTGCTTGCCTTGCCCTAAGGTGGGACCTGCTCTTTCCTACGCTGGACACATAAGTATAAAGTTATTATAATATTTATTGACAAGTATAACCCTCTTCTTCCTCTTCCCAGTCACCAGGACTCCTGACTACTGAAAGGAAGATTAAAAAATAATTAAAAAAAAAAAACCCACTCTGGATACTTTTCCAATCTTGCCAAAAAAGAAAACTACTTCCTCACCATATAGATGATGTAGGCCGAACCACAGCAATGACGGTGATCTAGCTCTGACAACTGCTGGTTGGTAGGGCAGTTTTCCACAGCAGCATTCCCAGGAATGCTTACATACATATGTGGTGGGGAGAGGGTCAAAGTTTACTTGGTCCAATCAGCAACCTCCATTCTCCCAGAACTGGCCAATTGCACCACTGTCCTCTTTATGTGCACAGCCATACCATTACACTTCCCACACACAGTCCCCGTTGAGGTGGCAGGAAGGAGAAGGGACTCGGATAGACAGTGGCTATGCTTGAGGAATGGCTTTTCCCCCATCATCCCCTCCTCTCCTAAGTGAAGGGAAGCTGGAGTGGCTGACTAAAAATTCAGGCATACAGTCCCAAATAGGGTATAAATACAGAAAGTACTGATTTGTACTAGATAAGGAAAACAAACAGAAAAATAAAATTCCACTAAATCTGGAGCAGCACTTCTTCTTCTTTCATATAGCTTGAGTAGGTAGCAACAACTACACATTTCTGTCTAGGTTTGATAGACAGCACATAGCTGCAGCCCTGAGCTAGTGAACATCCTTCAGGCCCCCGATGGAAGAAGCAAGTGGACACTCAGATATGATGTGCTCCTTCATTTTTGCCTGCTGACCACAGTCGTATACCAGTGTTTTGTAATGAATGGTACTTAATTTAGTTTTATTAAGCATGTGCTGAAATACTGTCCTGAAATGCAGCCTTAACTTTCAATTCAGGAAGGTATCCCTAGCCGGGAAAACACTTCTCTATGTGTAACTGCACACAGGCAAACTCAAGCCTGGGAGCTCTGGAGCTTGCTGAAGGCACCTCTACAGCTCAAGCTAAAGGCCTGCTGGCTCCCAACTTAGGCTGTAGACGACACTTATTCTTTCTCTGTGAAGTGGTCTAGGTACCATTACATGGGACAGTTAACCACACCTAGGTGCGTGGGTTACACCGGCACTTAACTTCAAGCAAGTCAGGAATGGGAAAGCTAAGTACATGCTGAAGTCCCATCCTGCGGAAGACAGACGTGAAACATATGCACAAGCATTTTCCAGAATTGGGATCCTAGGCTTCTATCCTACTAAAATCTGAGTATGTACTTAAATTTAATATGTGTGTCTGTCTGCAGGACTTCAGAGCACATTTTGATAGAATGTTTAGGCTCTGAGTCTCAAATACTTAGGCCTGTGTTTAATTTTCACCCTTTTAATAGTCCCACAGAGGGCTTCAGCTGAAATATTCATATGCTTAGCTAAGTAAGTGCCTAAGTGCTTGCAGGATGGGGCCATAGCTGTCATATTAGGAATGACCATCCATCCTGTATTAGGTGGGACGGTCCCGTATTTGGGACACCAAAAAGGCATCCATACTTATTTTTTGAAAGGGACTCATTGTCCCATATGTAGGCCTACCCTCCCCTACCTTTCCTGCCAGCAGCTGTGCAGGTGCAGCTGCTGGTTGTAGTCACTCCCCTGACCTCAGGGAAGCAGGTGGAGCATGGACAGCTGCCCTGTCTCTGCCACTTCCCCAGAACTCTGGGGGAAGGTCGGTGGCTGCTGTTTCCGCAGGGCTCAGAGAGCGTTGGGGGCTGCCGCTTCTCCAGGGCTCCAGGGCAGGGCTGGCGGCTGCTAGTTTCCCAAGGCTCCTGGGGATCACTGGCAGCTGCCGCTTCCCCAGGCTTCCAGGGAGTGCTGGCAGATGCCGCTTTCCCAGGGCTCCTGGGAAGTGCCAGTGGTTGCCACATCCTTCCCAGCTCCTTGGGGATTGGTGGAGTGAGGAGGAGCCACCCCTCACCCCCATATCTCCCTCTCCCATATTTGGGACAGGGCGATATGGGCGCCCTACTCATTACTCTTGTGTGACATCTTTACCGTTCTGTTTGCATCTATCAGTAGTACATTGACAGCTGAATTACACCTCTGCTTCTGCGATGTGAAAAACCTGATAAATAGTTGAAATTGATGGTTTGGAAAACAAACATATCTTTTGACAGAGAACGGCATAAGAATATGCAAGTTGGTTTGGGTTGTAGATTATAAAGCTGTAAATTTACTTTTAACAAAGCAATTTCCACTTCTGGTTCTATGAAATGATGGTAGGTAGCAGACTTTTAGATATCTTAATCAGATGAAAAAACAGTTGGCTTTGTTTTGTCTGGTCAAATTAACCCCTCCTTAAAGCTGACAAGATCCCAGCTCCTGTCTGCATTACTGTAGTTAATTCAAAAAGAGAAGAGGTAAAGATCAGATGATGATCCTAATGCTGAACTTCTGAACTGCCCTTAATCAGACATTTGCTCTGGAAATATTAATAAGAACAATCAAATATGTTCAAATAATTGTGTAAGCTAAAAGTGAAAATCTCTGACTAAAATATTTTAATTCCACACGGGACTTGAGTGGAAGAATTACACTTTTATCTCATTTGCTATGCTTTTGCATGAGGGAATGAAAAGAATGTAGGGGAAACTAACTAGAATGGTCTGAATTTTGCTCTGTTACTCTGTGTAAATTCAGAACAACAATTTAGTGTAAGCAATTTCCAGTTACATGTGTGTTACTGAGAGCAGAATTTGACCCAATTTCTTAAATAAACTAATTTTTGGTGGGAGAAGCATAGTCTGTACTATGACAAATCTTCCATTTGTTTTTCTTTCTGGGGACTGAATGGTAACAGAAGTCAGTAGTCTTAGGTCTATCATATTTATGATACTTTAAGTATCAAGTTGTAACTTCCAGCTTGTGATCTTTTCTCACTGATTCCAAAATCCTTTAAAGGAGGTGCTGGTGGAAGAAATTTCCATGATGATTACATCTCAGTCTCCTACATATTGACCTGTTTGTAGCTGGGGAAGTTAAAGTTTGAACTATTTTACTAAATAAATCATTGGGCCTACCTCCAAAACTTGTGGCATCCCAGGAAAAACTCAGAAGGTCCACACTATTTCTGCAAAAGCCCTGTATCACCATGTGACCTCTGGACAGTAGCAGTCCACCTTTTGATCTCTGATAGAAACGTTCAGTTTGAATAAACCACACAATTGTAACCTAATTTTATCTGTGGCTCTTCTCCACATTGTCTGAGGTCTTCCTCTTTTTCATTTTCCTTGCAGGTTCCATTTTGAAAGCTTGACAGACTATGCTGGATGATGGTTTTCTGAGAGGAGCAGCCTAAAAACACAGCATATTTAACACTCAATTCCAAATGTCACTTTGGCTGTGTCTACACTGCAGACTTTTGTTGTTAGAAGTTACTGTTGGGACATAGTTCCCAAGAGAACCTCTGTCAACAGAACATGTCCACACCTAATAGAGGCTTCTCCTGTCAATACCCTCTGCTGACAGAGAGCAGCCAGACTGCCCAGTTCTCTGTTGACAGAACAGCCAACTAGAAGCTCTGCAAATCTGGATGGCTGGTGAACTGAAAGCCCTCTCTGTCTGCAGAAATCCTCCCAGAGCGTCTACACTGTTTTTTTGTCAACAGAATCTGTCGACAGAGGTGTTATGCCTCCTATGGCAGCAGTTTAAATCTCCCAAGAAATCTGCTGCATTCTGTCGACAGTTTCTCAACAGAACACATTTGTAGTGTGGATACTTTGTGAATTTTGTCAACAAAACTCTATAGTGTAAATCCAGCCTTTGAGATTAACATAGCTGATTATTAAAAATTATTGGAGTTCTCCAGACACAGAGCTAGGGGTTATGGGGCATCTAGCCTCATCTCCGTGGAGATTTTGAACTCATAGTTCCAAGAGAATGTGCACAGATTGGCTCACTGTCAACCATATGCAAATTAAACTAAAAGACATTTGCTTTAAAATATTTACACTTTAAAAAATATATATATAAACTGTTTGCAGTCATCAGTCAATAAGTTTTTCTTTCTCAATAAGACAAAGAAAGATAATTTTTCAGCACTTCGTATGACTATATCACACAACTGACAGCTCCTTTTCAGATTATATACTTAGAGCAACCAGACTAGCGTCAGGTAATGTATTTGCCTCTTCCACAAATACATAGTTTATTGGCAGTAATGTGGTTTTTGAAGCTAGTATTATAATTCTTTGTGCTGTGCCACAGGACACTATATCTGGACAAAATATAAAGCATTTAAAAATCTTGATACCCTATGGTTCTGCTGACAAAAACGTTTTGGAGGATTCTGACGATGACTTTTTTGTCTTGCCCAGTGTCAGTATTCAGCTTGGGCAACAAAGAACTCTAATTCTTCCTAAAGTGGTACATGACATTTCTCTCCCTTAAAATAAAAAGGATGGCAAGGCCTAAAGCAAGGCTTAGGAACAGTTATTTAAATATTCCAGCTCAAACCACACTGCTTATAAAAGGGGTTTTGAATAATGAATCTCCCTGCTCCCAGGAGCTGCTTTTAACTTTTAAATGAAGCATGACTAAATTCTAGCAAAGAAGATTTGATGTTGCCAATTAGCTCAGAGAGCTGAAAATAGTTGTGATATTATCGCAGAGTGAGTGCTGGGAATGGGAACCACATCCTGACATAGCCTGCATGGTGCTAATAATTTCAGAACCATACAAATGACTCAATAACTTAGTTCTCCATTCAGGCTGCATCCTACCCAGCCTCCACAAACCCAAACAAACAAATACACAAAAGTCGCTGGTCATATTTGCCCAGATGTATTCTACTAGCAGGTCATATTTTTCCTAGACAAGTTGTGGGTTATGAATAATAATCACTTTTAAAACAGTGAGCTGGTGTAGCATTTTCACCTAGGGACTGTTCCCAAGCTCCCTGAAGTCAATGGAAGTCTTTCCTCTCTTTATGTCATTAGAATGCCTCAGTATACTCACAATCTCTGCAACTTGCATGGAGATAATAATGCAAACAAAGCTCCCAATCCTACCAAAGCTCGCAAGTGTGTTTAAGTGTATGCACATGAGTAGTCCCTTTGAAGTCATTGGGACTTAATATAGCTCTTATAAGCTGCGTCTACACGTGCACGCTACTTCGAAGTAGCGGCACCAACTTCGAAATAGCGCCCGTCGCGTCTACACGCGTCGGGCGCTATTTCGAAGTTAACTTCGATTTTAGGCGGCGAGACGTCGAAGTCGCTAACCTCATGAGGAGATAGGAATAGTGCCCTACTTCGACGTTCAACGTCGAAGTAGGGACCGTGTAGACGATCCGCGTCCCGCAACGTCGAAATTGCTGGGTCCTCCATGGCGGCCATCAGCTGGGAGGTTGAGAGATGCACTCTCTCCAGCCCCTGCGGGGCTCTATGGTCACCGTGGGCAGCAGCCCTTAGCCCAGGGCTTCTGGCTGCTTCTGCGGCAGCAGGGGATCTATGCTGCAGGCACGGGGTCTGCAACCAGTTGTCAGCTCTGTGGATCTTGTGTTGTTTAGTGCAACTGTGTCTGGGAGGGGCCCTTTAAGGGAGCGGCTGGCTGTTGAGTCCTCCCTGTGACCCTGTCTGCAGCTGTGCCTGGCATCCCTATTTCGATGTGTGCTACTTTGACGTGTAGACGTTCCCTCGCTGCGCCTATTTCGATGTTGGGCTGAGCAACGTCGAAGTTGAACATCGACGTTGCCGGCCCTGGAGGACGTGTAGACGTTATTCATCGAAATAGACTATTTCGATGTCGCAACATCGAAATAAGCTATTTCGATGTTGGCTGCACGTGTAGACGTAGCCATACTCTTACTGCTGTTCCTAAATTGAATGATGTGAACAGAAGATATATATACCTGGCAATTCATTCTATATTTAAATTCATAGAGCCACAGATTCTAGATTCCATTCTGACCATCTAGCTTGACCTCCCGTAATATCAGAGATCACAGAACTTTCCTAACTTTCCCTGTAAAAGAGAGTATCTTTTAGACAAGCATCCAATATTGCTTCAAAAATTATCAGTGACATTATATCCACCATGATGGCTACGTCTACACGTGAAACCGACATTGAAGTAGCCTATTTCAATGTGGCGACATCGAAATAGGCTATTTTGATGAATAGCGTCTACACATCCTCCAGGGCCGGCAACGTCGATGTTCAACTTCGACGTTGCGCAGCCCAACATCGAAATAGGCGCAGCGAGGGAACGTCTACACGGCCAAGTAGCACACATCGAAATAGGGATGCCAGGCACAGCTGCAGACAGGGTCACCGGGAGGACTAGCGCTTCCGGGGCAACAGCTAGCCGCTCCCTTAAAGGGCCCCTCCCAGACACACTCAGCCTGCACAGCACGTGGTCTGAGGAGCCATAGGCACACACACCCCGGGCGCCGCAGTCATGGACCACCAGCAGCAGCAGCAGAGGCAGCAGCAGCAGCAGCAGCAGCTAGAGGTCCACCCAGCCCTCCTGGCAGGAGCAGGGCTTGCCCTGCTACGTGCCATGCGGGAGGCAGCTGAGCACCTCCTTGCCCCAGAGGAGGAGATGCCCCCAGGGCAGCAGGGGTCAACCCCTACCCCTGCAGCGCCCCGCCCCCCCCCCCCCCGCCTCACATGCCGGCAGCTGTGGAGCTACCCCACCAGCACCGACTGGTGGGAGCGGCTGGTGCTTGGCGAGTGGGACGACGACCGCTGGCTCAGGAACTTCAGGATGAGCCAGCAGACATTCCTGGAGCTGTGCCAGTGGCTCACTCCCGCACTCAGGCACCAGGACACCACCATGCGGCGTGCCCTCACAGTGCAGAAACGGGTCGGCATCGCTGTCTGGAAGCTGGCCACTCCGGACAGCTACCGATCCGTGGGCCAGCAGTTTGGTGTCAGCAAGGCCACCGTCGGGGCTGTCTTCATGGAGGTAAGCGAACCCATGGGGGGAGGGCAGGGCAGGGGAGGGGAGGCCAGGGCAGGGCAGGGCAGCGGGACCAGAGCAGGGCAGGGCAGGGCAGGGCAGGGCAGGGCCACGCACACCCTGCTCACCCCTCATTGGTGCTGTCCCATGTGCTTTCTCTGCAGGTTGTGCGTGCCATCAATGCCATGCTCCTGCACAGGCTCGTGAGGCTGGGGGACCCAGATGCCACCATTGCCGCCTTTGCCACCCTGGGCTTCCCCAGCTGCTTCGAGGCTCTGGATGGGACTCACATCCCCATCCGCGCCCCGCATCACAGTGGAGGATGATACTTCAATCGAAAGGGCTACCATTCTGTCATCCTCCAGGCCTTGGTGGACAGCCGGGGACGTTTCCAGGACATTTACGTGGTCTGGCCTGGCAGCACCCACGACGCCCGGGTTTTCCGGAACTCGGGCCTGTGCCGCCGGCTGGAGGCGGGGACCTACATCCCCCAGTGGGAGATCCTTCTGGGGGACACCACCATGCCCTTCTGCGTCATCGCAGATGCGGCCTACCCCCTCCGGCCGTGGCTCATGCACCCCTACACGGGCCATCTCTCCGCTAGCCAGGAGTGCTTCAACGACCGCCTGAACCACGCGCGCCAGGTGGTGGAGCGCTCATTTGGCCGCCTGAAGGGACACTGGAGATGTCTCCTGACCTGCCTGGATGCGGGCCCCAACAACATCCCCTAGATTGTGGGTGCCTGCTGAGCCCTGCACAATTTGGTCGAGAGCAAGGGGGAGACCTTTTTCCAGGGCTGGGCTGCGGAGGCCGGCAGGGCACACGTCCAGCCACCTGCTGCCCCCAGTTGGCAGGTGGACCCCGAGGGGACCCGGGTCCGGGAGGCCCTGCGGGCCCACTTCGATGAACAGGCTGCGGAGTGAACTCTGCCCAGGCCCCCTACAGCCCGCCCCTTCCTCCCCCACACTCCTGCCCCAACGCCCACACCATGGAGCACCCCACCGCCCCCCCCCCCCACTTGTCCTGGACAAATGACAGCACGCACTTGTGGCTGAACGTAAACTTTTTTTTTTCTTTCCGAAGCTTTTTTTTTATGACTGTAAATAAATATGTGAACCACAAACCAAAAACTATGTACAAACATAGAACAAAAGCAATATGTACAAAAATAAAACAATACAAAGAAACAACTGTCCACAATAATAAAAAGAAAAACAGGGAGGATAAAGGGGAGAACTATTTACATGGGGGGGACGGGGCAAACTGGGGGCCAAAAAAACCAGGGTCCAATTATATACAAGGGGGGGTCACGTCCCGGGCCCCTCACCCCTATAGCCCGGCACCGGGCGTTGGTGGCCGGGAGCCCCGCCGCGCTCGCAGCCTGGTCCGTGGCTGGGTGGGAGCGGGCTGGACCGGAAGGTACGGTGGCCGGCAAGTGTCAGGTGGCTCCAGGGGTCCCTCGGCGCTCTGGCCGTCGCCGGTGGGTGGCGGGGCGACGGCGGACGGGACGGCGATGGGCGGAGCAGCTGGTGTTGGGGCTGCAGGAGCAGGCAGGGTGGGCGATGTTGCGGCCGGCGCGGCATGGGGGGCCAGGTAGTCCACTAGGCGGTTAAATGTGTCCATGTAGGCCCCCCATGCCTCCTGGCGCCAGGCCAGCGCCCGCTCCTGCAGCTGGAGGTGCTGCTCCACGACCTTCAGCTTCCGACGGTGGATGGCCAGCAGCTGGGGGTCCGTCACCGTCGGCTGTTGGAGGCGCGGGGTCCGCTGTCTAGCCCGCTGTGGGGCCGGTCAGTCCTCGGCCGAGGGGCTGCCCTGGAGCGATGGTCCCGGAGGGCTCTCCGGGACGACTGATGCCTCGCTGGCGCTCTCTTCCGGTCCTTCTGATGGTGCAGGTGCAGGACACAGGAGAGGAGGGGGGGAAGAAAAATGGAGACAGGCGTTAGTGTGGGCCCCGAGCCGTGGCCTTTGTCCCCCCAGCCCTGTGCTGCAGGTTCCCCATCCCCGTCCCCGGGAGATGCTGCTGTGATGGATGGGGTTCAGGGGTCCCCCTGCCCTGCACCCCGTCCCCTGGTGGGAGCGACTCTCACTGCACCCTGCAGGGTCTGAGAGCAGGAGCAGGAGAGGTTTCTTAGGCCACAGATGGCCAGTTTCTGCCAGGAGTGACAGCACCAGCTGTCGGAAGAGACAGTCCTTCCAACCCGTCGTGGGGAGAAGACCCCAAGGGGTGCCCCTGTGGGATGCAGCTTTCGCCCTCCTCAGGCTGGCTGCCTTCCAGCTCTCTCTTCCCCTAGCCTCTACCTGTGGGCCCCGCCCTCACCCCCCAAGTCCAAGCCAGCTCAGCTCCTCCCTCCTGTTTGTTCAGGGCAGAGGTGTCACCTGCCAGCTGTAGCCCCAGGATCCTCCTTTGCCCCTGGGAGCTATTCAGCTCTTGTTGCTCATATGTAGCCTGAGTCTCCCTTTGGCACCCCCCCCACTCCATCACATGCTGCTGCTGCAGGGTGTCACACCCCCTCCTCCTGGGGGCCCCTCGAGGTTCCGCTCCCCCGTGGCCCGGGGATGGGGCATGGCACTGTCATGCGGGGTGCGGGGGGCAGGGGCTGATGGATGCAGTGCTGTGAGGGCCATGGCCCTGGTGTCCTTGGGGCCATGGCCATGTGAGCATGTGGGGGGCCCTGGACACATATCTCTTACCCCCACCCCTCAAGCCCAGGGGTGTCCACCAGAGGGGGGTACCTACCTGTCGGTCCGCTCCCACGGTCCGGAGATCCCCGGGGGGCGGAGGCCCTGCTGCTGCTCCGGGATGGCAGGAGGAGGATCTGCAGCCCGGATTCTGTGGAGGAGGAGCCCCCCTCTTCCTCCTCCTCCTCCTGCCGCAATGTCCCGGGGGTGGCCTCCGGGGGGGGGTCCCCGGGGTGCGGGGCTTGCCTCCAGGGCGGACTCCGTCTGCAGGGCCTGCTGGGGCTCGTCAGCCGAGGTGTCAAGGGTGGCCGGAGGGGAGGAGGTGTGCCGGGAGCCCAGGATGTCCCTGAGCTCCCTGTAAAAGGGGCAAGTGACGGTGGCGGCCCCTGATCGGCTGGCCTCATCCCGGGCCCGGGAGTAACCCTGCCGCAGCTCCTTGACCTTACTCCTGACGTGGTCAGGAGTGCGGGCAGAGTGACCCCGGGCAGCCAGGCCATCGGCCAGCCGAGCGAACGCATCCGCGTTCCACCTCTTGCTCCCCATTACCTGGAGCACCTCCTCCTCGCTCCAGAGCCCCAGCAGGTCCCGCAGCTTGGCCTCCGTCCAGGAGGGGCCCCGCTGCCGCTTGCCAGCCTGGCTGCCCTGGCTCCCCTTGGGGGGGGTCCCCTGGGGGCGCTGGGGGGGCTGCCGGCCAACCATCGCAGCTCTGTGGGGCTGAGGGTGGTGCAGGCTGGCCGCGTGTGCAGGCTGCAGCCTGCACGTTCCCTCAGCTTCCTGCAGAAGAAGGGAGGGGGAGGGGACCTTTAAGGGGCCGCTCCACGCGGCCACCAGTGAGCTGAGGGGCTGGAGAGAGCGTCTCTCAACCCCCCAGCTGATGGCCGCCATGGAGGACCCGGCAATTTCGACGTTGCGGGACGCGGATCGTCTACACGGTCCCTACTTCGACGTTGAACGTCGAAGTAGGGCGCTATTCCAATCCCCTCATGAGGTTAGTGACTTCGACGTCTCGCCGCCTAACGTCGAAGTTAACTTCGAAATAGCGCCCGACGCGTGTAGCCGCGACGGGCGCTATTTCAAAGTTAGTGCCGCTACTTCGAAGTAGCGTGCACGTGTAGACACAGCTGATATGTGATAAATAATTCGGTTGGTTAACTCCTCAGCTAAAAATGTACTCCTTTTTTCCCCATCTGAATTCTACTAGCTTCTAATTCCAGACATTGGATATCATTATACTTTTCTCTGCTAGATTGAAGAGACCATTATTAAATATTTATTCCCCATGTATGTATTTAGCCTGTAATCCAGTCATCCCTTAGCCTTTATTTTTGTGTTAAGCTAAACAGATGAAGATCTTTGAGGTTGCCACTAAAGCTGCGTCTACACTAGGCAATTCGTTTGAAAGAGCAGGCCCCTTTCCGAAGGAGTGCATGGTGGGTCTACACGCGCTGTGTGCTCTTTCCAAAGCAAAATCAACAGTAAGCACCACAGGAATCAAAACACTGTTCCAAACAGAAGATAGGAAGAGACCCCCTTTTGATGTCCTTTTCCAAAAAAGGACGTGTGTAGACTCTGTGCATCCTGCTCTTTCGAAACAGTGGGGTCTGCCATGGTGATCAGCTGTTAGGTGGACATGTGATACTCAGTGCCTGCGGGGCTCTATGGTCTGTGCATGCAGCAGCTCTTAAAGCTGCACAGACCTGGAAACCCCATTACAGGAAGCTGAGAGCATATAGGCAGCAGCTCTTGTGTGTGCTGCCCCTACATGCCTCGGTGACGCCCTGAACAGCTGCCAGACAGCAATGACCAGCACCCGGGCACACCAGGAGCCCCAGGGCCCTCCATCCAAGCATGTCCAGGGCTCACAGAGGTCCAGCCAGAGGGGAAAAATATGCCCTCTCCTGGACATAGCATGAGCTTCAGGACTTGCTGGGTCTCTGGCAGGAGGAGCAGGCACACCAGGTCATGGGCACCAAGCAGCGGAGTGTGGACACTTTCACCCAGTTGGCTGAGGGCCTGAATATCTCAGGTCATCCTGCCTTCCCTCCTGAGAAATCAGGAGTAAGGCCAAGGAACTGCAGCAGGGTTATGCTCAGGCTAGGGACTTAGCCAGCCAGTCGGGGGCTGCCCTGCTTCATGGCCTTACTACTGGAGCTCTGGAGCATCCTGAGCTTTCATTAGTAGCCATCCTTCAGTCTACGTAGACTATGGATCATGCCTGTCATAGTTCCATTTGGGATCATCATTTGCAGCGTTGATTGTGACTGTGAAGGCCCACATGAGAGTGACAGTCCTTGCTGCATCTGTTGCATGTGTAGTGGGTGTCTGGCAGGTACTTACTGTGCTTTCTGTGGGCTCGCTTCTCCTCTGCTAGCTGTCTGATCCTTATCTCACCCTTCTGAAGGCTATTGTGTAGATCCTGCCTGCATCTGCTGCGATCGTCTGCCAGCTCCTCCCAGCTGTCCGGCTCGATGTCTACCTCCCTGAGGTCCCTCTTGCAAACATCTTTGTAGTGCAATTGGGGGTGTCCGGGAGGTCTTTTGCTAGAGGCTAGCTTGCCATACAGGATGTCTTTTGGGATCCTTCCATCATTCATCCTGTGGATATGGCCAAGCCAGTGGAGCCGTCGCTGCCTGAGGAGGGTGTACATGGTTGGGATTCCATCTTGTTCAAGGATGGCAGTGTTGGGCACTCTGTCCTTCCACGATATTCCAAGGATGCACCAGAAACAGCGCAAGTGGAAGACATTCAGCCTCTTTTCCTGACAGGCATATAGGGTCCAAGACTCGCTACCGTAAAGGAGGGTGCTGAGGATGCAGGCTCTGTAGACTTGCATTTTGGTATGGGTGTACAACTTGATGTTATTCCACACTCTCTTGCTGAGTCTGGACAGAGTTGTGGCTGCTTTTCCAATCCTCCTATTTAGCTCACTCTCCAATGACAGGGTGTCAGTGATGGTGGACCCGAGGTAAACAAACTCGTGGACAACCTCTAGCAAATAGTTGTCAATGTTGATTGATGGAGGTTCAGCAACGTCCTGACCAAAGTACGTTTGTCTCCTTTAGGCTGATGGAAAGCCCGAAGTCCTTGCATGCTTTGGAGAACTGATCCAGCAGTTTCTGAAGCTGGTCTTCTGTGTGTGACACTACAGCAGCATCATCTGCAAGCAGCATATCTCTGATGAGGACTTCCCACACCTTAGACTTAGCTTTCAGCCTTGCAAGACTAAACAGTTTCCCATCAGATCTTGGGTGCAAAAAGATGCCTTCTGTTGAAGATCCAAAGGCGTGCTTCAGGAGGAGTGCGAAGAAGATCCCAAACAATGTTGGAGCAAGGACGCGTCCTTGTTTGACACCACTCCTGATGCTGAAAACATCTAATAATGTGCCATCATATTGGATGGTTCCTCTCATGTCTTCATGGAAAGACTGGATCATCTTGAGTAACTGTGGTGGACAGCCTATCTTGTGGAGCAGTTTGAACAGTCCATCCCTCCTGACCAAGTCGAAGGCCTTGGTCAGGTAGATGAAGGCAATATAGAGTGGCTTCCTCTGCTCCCTGCACTTCTCCTGCACCTGCCTCAGAGAGAAGACCATGTCAATGGTAGATCCCTCTGCATGGAATCCACATTGTGATTCGGGATACACCCTCTCAGCAATCTTCTGGAGTCTACCGAAGATTCTGAGAACAGAATTTCCAAGCGAACAGTTTACCAGTGATGCTTAGGAGGGAGATTCCATGGTAATTGTTGCAGTCGCTTCTGTCTCCTTTGTTCTTATACAAGGTTACAATGTTAGCGTCACGCATATCCTGTGCAACCTCGCCCTCTCTCCAGCGCAGGCACAATAGTTCATGTAGGGGTTCCAGGAGGGTGCACTTGACTACCTCTGGTGGTATACCATCCTGGCTTGGGGCCTTTCCTACTGCAATGTTGTCGATGGCTTTCTTCATTTCATCCACAGTTGGTTCCTGATCCAGTTCATCCATTACTGGTAGGAGCTCAACGGCATCGAGGGCTGTATCAACCACAATGTTCTCGCGTGAGTACAGCTCGGAGTAGTGCTCGATCCAGCGCTCCATCTGTTTGGCTTTGTCAGTGATGACTTCACCAGATTTGGATTTCAGAGGTGCCATCTTGTTCTGGGTGGGTCCTAATGCCTTCTTGATGCCCTCGTACATTCCCCTGAGATTACTAGAGTCAGCACTGGTCTGGATGCTGCTGCATAGCTCGAGCCAGTAGTTGTTGGCACAGTGCCTGGCTGTCTGCTGTGTTGTTTTTCTGGCTGCTCTGAGTACTTGCAGGGTACTCTGGCTCGCTGAGCGTTTGTGCTCCAGGAGTGCAGTGCGCTTCTTTTCAATGGCTGGAATCATCTCACCAGAGTTAGCTTCGAACCAGTCATTTGTGTTTCTAGCTCTTCTTCCAAACACCGACCAGGCTGTGTTGTAAATTGTATCCCTCAGATACTGCCATCTGTATGCCACATCGGCACTCCCAGGACTCTGGCACAGATTCTCCTCGAGGGTCTCTCTGAACTTTTCAGCTCTCTCTGAGTTTGCTGTCTTTCTGGCATCAGTACAGGGCCTTCCAGTTGGTCTAGAGTGGTACAGCTTCTTGGGTCTCACCTTGAGTTTGGAGCAAACTAGCGAGTGATCTGTATCGCAGTTGGCACTATGATAGCTGCGTGTCAAAAGGACGTTTTTGAGGTTATCGTGTCTAGCGATGACCATGTCTAGTTGATGACAGTTTTTCGAGTGTGGGTGTATCCATGACACTCTGTGCTGTGCCTTGGTTTGGAAAAATGTGTTTGTGATGCACAGATTGTGGCATGTGCAAAGTTCGAGACGATGCTGTCCGTTTTCATTCATTTTTCCCACACCGAAGTGGCCTCAGCAGGAAGGCCATGAGTCACAATCGGCTCCAACTCTTGCATTGAAGTACCCAAAATGTACAGCTCTTCACGAGCAGGTATTTGCGCTATGGAAGCACTAAGCACATCATAGAACTTGTCTTTTACTTCTGGTGTGGCGTACAGGGTTGGAGAGTAAGCACTGATCAGGTGGACAGGACCAGCGCAAGTTTGAAGTATGACCTGAAGGAGTCTTTCTGATCTGCCCATGACTAATTCCACCATTTGTAGAAGGGTGTTTCTGATGGCAAAGCCAACACCATGCTCCCTGGGTTCTTCTCGGGCTTTACCCTGCCAGAAAAAGGTGTAGTCCTTTTCTTTTAGAGATCCTGAATCTGCGAGTCATGTCTCTTGCAGAGCAGCAATGTCAACTTGGAACCTCTTCAGTTTCTCATTGATGACAGCGGTCTTTCGGATGTCACTGATGTCCTGAAGATCTTCAGTCAAACCAGTCAGCATGGTCCGCACATTCCAGCAAGCAAGCTTAAAACTTTGATGGTTTTCTTTTCTTGTTGATTTTCTTGTTGGTTTGCCTGGTGCTCAAATTTCAGTCACTTGTCAGGTTTGGGAACCTTAAGCCTCACGCTGGAGTACCTCTCCAGGAGCGAGCCTGGGCAATTGTTTTGGGACCCTGGGCTTCCCAGACACCAGTGTCCCCCTCTCAGCTTTACTGATATAGTCCAAAGGAGATGATAACCTCTACGTCTGGTACCAGCTCAGCTGCAGGAGTTGCCGGGTCAATGCCAGAAGTTGGCACATAACCACCTTAGGACTCCCCTCCTGATTTTCTGTCAGGGTTTACTCCCTTAGCCTTGCTCCTTCCCAGGATAACCCACTACCTCTTGCACCTCGCTGGCATCACATGTCCTCATAGCTCCCCATGGCCTGACAACCTCCTCATCTCCCCAGGACCCTCCTCCCCACCCTCTGCCTCCCATCGCCTACCAACACCCCCCCAGATCCCCCCTCCCTGCCCCCTTGCCCCCCATCCACTCCCATGTTCCCCCACCTCACCACACTGCCCCCCCATCAGCTCTCATCACCCCCAGGTCACCCCTCCCCCAGCCTCTCCGCACCCAGCCACGCTCTGCTGCAGCCCCACATCCTCCAGGAAGGTGCCGATCTTGTGGCCCAGCCACGCCCTGGGTCCCCACCAAAGTTTCCAACTCTTCTTCTGGCTGCGGCTGCCCCCGGAGCCCCATGGAGCTGCTGCGGGCCGCGTGTGCAGGGATATGGCAAGTCATATGGCATAAGCTTGGGAAAACACATAACCTATCCTCAAGAAACTGTCCCAGCTTAAATGGATTGAGAAGTGTCTGTTGCCACTCAGGCTCACCAGTCCAATACTGTAACCAGCCAATCCACACACCCAAACTTTCTTCATACCACACTTTTCAAATGCCCCACGTACAACTCGGTCCAGTCTGTGCAGGCCCTGACACATCACCCTGATGCATTCCCTAATTGAACCTGAGGCATTGCCCCATTTACGTTGGTCCAGAGTTCTGCTTGCTCCCTGCCAGCTACCCTACTGGCCATCCACCTGTCATGCCTGCTGTCTGCACACTGCTCCTCCTACCAGTTATCTGCCAGTCACGCCGTCCATCTGTCCATCCATCCGTTGCTGCGCCTCCTACCAGCCTGCCGCCAGTCATGCCATCTGTCCGCTGTTCCTCCTACCAGCTGGCTGCCAGTCACGTGGTCCTCTACTCCTCCTACCAGCCGGCCACTGGACATGCCATCTGTCCAGCCACTGCTGTCTTGTGGGTTTTGCTGTAGGTAAAAGCCTGTGATTCCAGCTCTCAGTGATTTCAGCTCATAGTGGCATTCAGCTCTGGGCCTCGCCACAACATCTCAGTATCCACCAAAGAGGATTCTCACAGAATAACTATTGACCCATTTTTAGGTCTATATGTGAATAGTGGGGGGAGAACTAGTCAAACCAGTCTTACAGCTAAGAAAATGGACCTAACAAGATTATTCACAGAATCACGGGCACATTCTCATGTTCCTCAACTAACATCATATATGCCATCATGTGCCAACAATGTCCACACACTGGCTGTGTCTACACTAGCCCAAAACTTCAAAATGGCCATTTTGAAGTTTACTAATGAAGGGCTGAAATACATATTCAGCACCTCATTAGAATGCCGGGAGCTGCGGCACTTCGAAATTGAAGCGGCTCACCACCATGCAGCTCATCCAGATGGGGCTCCTTTTTGAAAGGACCCTGGCAACTTGGAAATCCCCTGATTCCTATCTGCTAGTAGGAATAAGGGGATTTTGAAGTTGCCAGGGTCCTTTCAAAAAGGAGACCCGTCTAGACGAGCTGCGTGGCTGCGAGCCGTGTCAATTTGTGACCTTACAACATGTTGTTTACAACAGACAATACCTCCTTGCTTTGCCTGCTCCCATGAGGCTTTGTTTACAGGGTGCTACATATGCACACCTTTGCATTTTCATGCAAATGATCTCTACAGAACACATTCCCCAGCTCCTTCAGCAGTATTAAGCTCCTGCTGGCACATTCCTTACTTTTCTGTTAATGCATTGATCTGTAAGCATTCAAGAACTTTCTCTTCAAACTTATCAGTGTCTCAGAAAAAAGCAATGCCATTTTTGACATAGTCTCATTCCCCATCCCCCTTTTGCCTACTTGATCTTCTGTAAATAGATTATAACCGTTGATTTCAACATTCTAAAACTGCAGAATTTCCCACTGTTTTCAAAACTCCGGTTAGATTAAATTTATGCTCTTACTGCCCCCATTTTATATTGGCCAAAGCAAACATGAATCAGAGGCTGAGTCAGCAACCACACTGACCCTTTGGAATCAGTTTTCATCTCTTCCCCTACCTCAACCATAAAGCACTGTTCCCTTCATTCAGCAAGCCAGCCAAATGTGCTCTGCCACTTTGCCCTTTTAAAGGTGCAGTGCAGTTATTATATTTAATAAAAAAAAAAAGTTTGCACAGAAGTTGTGATGTAAGAATCCTTTGTCTTTATGCTGTGTTATTTTTGTGAGGTCATTGTTGCCTGTTTGTGTGGCTTTTGACAGTTATCACTATTTCCTTATATTCTCTGGTTATGTTTACAATGAGGGATGCTAGGCATACAGCATGTATGAAGGTGAACAATGCCTTTCATAGTGTCACTATTAATCAAACTAGCTGTTTAGCAACAGAAGTCTATTCAAAACATATCCCCTGTACACTGAGTCCAAAATGAATGGGCAGAGTTAAAACGTATTCTTGGGAATATATTTGGATTGAGTTTCAAAAGTCCATGTAAACATAAAGAAGATGAGACAAAATATTATTTCTGAAACAATATAAAAGTTTCCTTAACATCATCACAGTTCCTCACAAAGCACATTATTGTGTATGTGATTTCTTACTAGAAGATTTCTCACTCTTGCATCCACAAGAAATCAGATTTTTTATCTGCAATCACTTAAATAGGGTACGATAGGGCAAAAGAGAGTGGAATATACAGATTGAATAACAAGTACAGAATCAGTGCCTAAAGTGTCTACATGTGTTAGGGCTGTCAATTAATTGTATTTAGTGTGTGCAATTAGATCAAAACAAATAAACTAGATTTTTAAAGGATCACATTTAATCACACTTTTTATCTACTGTTAAATAATAATTGTATACCAATTTAAATGTATTAAAAATAATGCAGATGTTTTTCTTCAGTTTCAAATATATTGATTTCAATTACAGCAAAAAATACAATATGTACAGTGCAGATTTACCCAGACTTGCTCAGATCCTCAACTCAATAATAGGAAAATGTACCTACTTTATTTAAATGGTTGTAGCTTTCAAAAATACAGTGTCATTTTTATGAAGCATTTTTAAATTTGGATTTCTTAAAAAGGGATTGTTAAAATTTTTCCATTTAATATTTTTAGCATATTTTTAATGGGAATTCCATCAGCTGTATATTTTCTTCATTCCTGTAAATGCCTGTCATTCACTGTGTTTTAACAAAAAAAAGGACTATAGTTAATTTGGTTTCCAATAACATTTTCTTCTCACTTTCAAGCCTTAAGAATTGACTTAATTGTACCAAACAAAGCGCTGCTTCAAATTTTTCCATTTTATCTCTTTTCTGTAAGGTTGATTGAGAAGCAATCCAATTCTAGGATCATCCTATTTTTCTGGCTCATCTTGGTTCAGTCTCTTTCACCATCCCCTCAGTTATGTTAGTTTTGAGGACTGTGCATGACTTGATACAGCTGTCTCTTTTCTGTCTGTTTTTATAAGGGAAGGTGTATACCATATTTGGTGGTCCTAGCTCTTACCATTTAGGAAGAGTTCTTAATTGAACAGGCAAACAAAGAAATTTTCTAAAACATAAAGTAGCATTTTGCGCTGTGGAACGATAAACAAACATAATGGCATTTTTCATTTCACCTCTTGAAAGTACTGTAGTGAAATCCCTTTATTGGCATTCTATTATTGTTTAACAGTAGAATTAAAACTGCTATTAGAATGTTTTAAATTTTAACAGCTCTACTTAGAATATATAACATTTAATCTATTATTCTTCTTGGCAGAGAAAAATCCCTGCATGAGTATTAGTGTACTTTGTACACACTGGGAAGGAGGTAGAACTTGGTGTAACCATTCTATGGTTTCTTACTCATTTATGCATACAGCTCAGTGAAGTGAATTCAGTGAAGTCCTGGTGATACTGAACTCAATGACAAAATTCATTTTGGCTTCAGGGGATTTTATCTATTGAGTTTAATTTACTAAATTCAGAATTCTATATGATTGGTCTCGCTGGCTAAATTGGAGGGGTTGGGAATGGGAGCAGTAAAGATTTTCATTGAAAAACTGACATTTCTAAAAGCACACTTTTTGGCTATGGCTAAGCTGGAGATTTTGTCAATGAAAGCCCAGTTTTGTCAACAAAAACTGGTGGAGTGTCCATGCACAAAATACACTTCATTGACAGTATGTCGACAAAAGTTGGCACTTTTGCCAATAACCTTCTGCCTCTCCCAGATGAGGAAGAGCACCTTTGTTGACAGATTCTGTCAACAAAAAAAAAAAGCCGTGTGGATGCTCTGGGGGACTGCCTCCATCACCAGACAGGGATTCCAGTTTGCATGGCAGCCTTGTTTGCTGAGCTTCCGGTCTGACATTCTGTCGAGAGAGGGCTGGACAGTCCTGTTGCTCTCCATCAACACAGGGGATCTCACTATCAATCCGCATTAGTGTATGGCCACACTCTGACAACAGACATTTTGTCAGACAGTCCCTTCCGACAGAAACATCTGTCAACAGATGCTTTTAGTGTAACCATAGCCTTTGAGAAAAAAAATTGTCAACATTATCCGAAATGGAACATAGCCAACATTATACGTATGTTCCTATTTGTGGAGTTGTACACTATACTTTAACCAAAAGTTTATGGACATTCTTAGCAGAATAATTGTAGAAAAACATGAACATATTTTTTCATTATCAGAAAATCCAGATTTTAATAGGAAAGTGTAGTTTTCATTCACCGAAAATGCTGATGTTTTCTAAATTCTTTTAAATTAGTAAACCTTTGTGGGAAAAAATATTTTAAACATATACTAAAAAATATCACTGAAAAAAGGTGGGGATAATCAGGGTGTAATTCCTCCTCTGCCCTGAAAAGAGCACACTTTCCTTTGTCCAGCAAAACCAATTCATCTTCAGTTCTGAGGATTTTTAGCTCAAGGATAAAGTAGATATTAAACTGAGCTTGCACAGTTATTAATGGTAACTGAACCACCACTGGTTTCTGGATTCTACTAGGTAATGGAGCATCCTAGTTTTCAAAATTGAAAGGATAGCATTTAAGTCTTTCTATGCAGAATTGGTTCATATGCAGGGTAAGCGCTGTGTCTGACTGCAAATTTTTGAAAGAAAATATTGATTGGTGCAATCCCTGTATAAGAGCGAGAGCAAATGGAAAAAGTCACAGACTCATGGTCTCCTGCTACTACATCTATGCTGAGGCAAAGTTTATCAATAAAAGTGTTCGTAAAATTATGCTAAGGTTTCTTGAATAAGGAGATTTGTGATTGGATTAATTTACATTGTTATTTTAACAGTAAATGACATTCAGCCATCCAAAGGAGCAAATGGCCAGCCCATTTTCCACATGCAATAATTTACAAAACTACTACATAAGATATTATGTAATGATTGGCTGACTACAAGCATTATTTCACACCACTGGTACAACTAAAGTAAATATGAATTGGGCAGACAGTGCACATTTTTTCTCATGCTTGGCACTTGTGAAAAATGTTATTAACTTAAGAGCTCCTTTGGGTCTATTAGTCACTAGCTCCTCCTCAGGGGAGCTGTGTAGATTTATGCTGGTTCAGGAGGAGCTGTGCCAGACATTGTGTCCCTGGGAGGAGCAATATCCCTCAAGGCAGGTGAAGCTATTCCTATGCCCTGAAGAAATGAACCTGCACTCCCTTTACCTTCTGGAAAGTAAATGTGGCCTGTGGGGCAGAAGGGGGAAGAAGAAAAGGAGTTCAGTGCTCTGTACAACCTCCTCCTTAGGGTCTAAGGAGACACAAGTAGAGTGGGAAGAATCACCTTGGACTGCACTGGCTTCTAAGTCTCCTGCCAGGAGCATTTCCAGTCCTTAAATATGCACCTTTTTTTCTATACACTTTGTCGAGCCCACCCCCATGCCTTTGGACACAAGGTAGTCATCAGAAGAGAAGCTGTATTCACATGGATCAGCTAATACCTAACAAAGGTCCTGGTTTTGAGAAGCTAAAGAGATCACTGGAAGATTGTTGTGTCAGAACACATATTTTGGATTACCCGGAACAGAAATTTAAAACTGGATGTCGACAGCTTGATTTAACCACACCCATCAACCATGGTTCCCCTTTTTCTACTTTCCCTTCATTATTCATTTCTATTCTTTTAAAGGCTTTAGTTTCCTTTATACAGTGCTCCCTTGAATTTTGCAAGGGTTACATTCCCACACACCCTTGCATAACTCAAATTTCGCGTGGGTTGGGGGGTGGGAGGTTTCCCCAGCAGAACACACATTCTGCAGCTGAGTGAACAGCAGAAGCACCTGGAGCTCCTTTTGAAAGGTAAATCCTGGGGTTGCAGTGGGGGAGATGATGGGGAAGCTTAAGCTGGTTGGTGGGTTAGGGCAATGGGAGGCAGGCAGGGGGTTTAAGCCTGGGGTGGGTTAGGGCTGCAAGAGGGCCAGGGGGGTGGAGTTGAGCTGGGCCTGTGGGGGGTTGAGCTACAGCCACATGTGGAGGTGATAAGCCAGAGCCAAATGTGGGGCGGAGGGGTGAGCTGGAGCTGCGTACAGAGGTGGTGAGCAGGAGCCATGCACTCAGGTGGGGAGGATTGAGCCAGGACATAGGGGGATTGGACCAGGGCTGCAAGGGGGCTTGAACCAGGCCCATGTGGGATGTGGGGTTTGAGCCAAGGCTGCATGGAGAGGGATTTTGAGTTGCATTTAACTCTCATTAATGCAAGTTAAGGGCAACTCAAAATTGTGCATTTCAAGGGATTACTGCACCTATATATAACCTGAAGGATAATTAGCATCCTTAAATGAAAGTTAACAAATCTTTTGTTGAATTAATACCTCAGACTCCCTCTCTTCTCTCTCCTCCTAGTCCTTCATTTATTTCTATACTATGTCTAATGAGGAAGTCTGATTGTTGAAATACAAACAGACAGAGCTATTTATGGGAGAAAATCCAGTCCATACCTCTACCTGTCATTCCTACTGCTTCTTACAAATTTCCCCTTTGGTCTGTATCTTGAAATTTAAATCAGGAAGTCTGAAACAGTGACCCTGCCAGTAGTTTTCCTAACACGGGATTGTATGCTGAAGATTCAGAATGTCACCAGCTGGACTGAGCAAAATTCTTATCTTTTGTGAAATAAAGGATTTCCAATTAGTTTAGAGAGTAACCATAGCCCTCCACTAGCAGCTTCCAGATGCTAACCTCTGTAGCTCCTCTTAGAACAGCTCTGCTGAGTAGTGGTTAGTGATGGAAAAGACCTATTAGATTCTTAAGTCCATTTCCCTGCAAGTGTATGAAATAGTCCCCTGAGAGGTGGCATTTCAGATATTAAAATGATACTATACTTGATCTCAGCCAAAAGGTCAGTCCTAATATTTATTGTACATGGCAGTTTTCTAACATTCGGTTGCTTGGTCACCTTGCAGCAAATAGACAAAACCTCTATGAAGTGCACATATTCACCTTTCTGTTTGTTGCACTAAATCCTCCAAGCTGACCTCAATTATAAGAGGTTTGACATTGAAGTGAACTCAAGATACCAGGAATCTAAACAGGGAGTCTATCAGAGGTAAATTTTCTAAGTGATAACACAGCTCCTATTAGCATCAGTGGAGAGTAAGAGAGCTAAAGCACATTATACTCTTTTGAAGTACACCCTGAGATTGCAGGAGAGTAGGGATCAACCCCCCGCACCCCCACATGTGAAAGCACATAATACCAGACATGGGATAGCTTCTGTTAAAATCCTGATTTAATGTAGTCAATAAAACAGAGATTTAAAAATTAATTCAAAAATAAAGCCTAGTGAATTAAAAGCAACAATGGAGAAAATAATTTAAGATGTGGAATAACGAGAACAATTTCCATCCATGAAATGTTTTTTTTATCTTCTGATAACTCACAAATGGTAAAGCCATGAATTTATGCATAAGATACAATACACAACAAAGAGATAATTCATATTCAAATCTCATGGCCCTCCACCACACATCCCTCTGTTTATGTGTAGATAGTCTTATGAGAAAATGACACCAGGCACAACCAAAATTATGAGACAGCAAGTCAAGCCTGAAGATAATGATTGCTTAGTTCAACAGACACACTGAGATTCTACAGCTCACGGTCTTGGTGGCCAGCAGTGGCGAACATATCATGTGAAAGTAGTAAATTAAAAGGACGCTCTTCCCTTTATTTTCTCTGAAACACTTAATGAACTAATAACTGTTTGACAAATGCTTCGCCAACCTAGGAAAGGGAGAGAGAGCATGAAGCTGACTAAAAATGTTTAGGGCCAAAATCCACTCTTATTTACACTGGTGTAAATCCAGAGTAACACCATTGATATAAGTTGTGTTCTTCTGCATTTCCACTGGTAGAAATGAGAACAGATTTTGGCTCAGAACAACACCTGGTCTGCTTTTTGAAGCAGATGTCAGCTTCTTGTAGGAAAGTTGATTTGAACAGGCATAATATGCATTATATAAAATTCTTGGTGTTCTCATTAACAATATACTGTACAGTAAAACTGTAAAATTAAAGTAATCTAATCCAATAACTGCAGAAGAAAAATTTATGTATGGCATTTTCTCTTGATAAAAGAGACTGTTTATCATTCTGTCAAGTTGTTTAGTTACTCAAGCTTTTCCTTAGACTAGCATTTTGAAATATTTTTTAGCAATTTACACAACAATTGCTTTTGTCTTCACCCTTCTTCTGAAAGAAAAAGTTCCACTACTTACAGTTTCTTCAACCGCGAGATTATCCTTTTTCCTCCAAACAGTCAGGAAAGCAATTAATTATGACACCTTTCTCAAGATGACTACAAGTTAGATAGTGTGCAAAGTGTCTGTTTAATATACTCATGCAGTTAAACTTCCTAATTGCTAGAATCATGAAATACAATATTATTCTCTCATTGAAATTATGATTAAATAGTCATAGCATGTCTAAGAATAAAGCAGTTTTGGCACTTCTGTTACAGAAGTTTAACATCAAGAAGATTTTGTTATAATGAGTCTTAAAGCAGCATCATGTTACTGTTAGCAACTGCCAAAATGTAAACCTGCTTCAGGATTATTAAGTGAATGTGTGTGTTTTCCTTTCTCAAAATACATTTTTAAGCATGTGTTTTCCATTCACTCTTCATAATACATATTTTGTTGACCATTATATGTGACATTTCACTCCCACTATCTGATATAAGTGAAAAAACTAATACTGTTAATGGAGAGACTCTTACTGTTCTCTTTCAGTGTTGAAGTTAATTGTAAATCTATAGATAATGGCTACGGTTACACTAGTGAGTTTTGCCAAAAAAACTGGTGGTATGTCCACACGCAAAATGTGTTTTGTTGACAGTCTGTCAACAAAACTCAGCTGTTTCTCCAGCAGCATTCTGCCTTTCAGTCATGAGGCATAATGCTGCCGTCAACAGAGTCTGTCAACAAAAAAGCTGTGTAGATGCTCTGGGGGAGGCTGTCTCTGGACAGACAGGGCATCCAGAAAAATGGACAGCCCTGTCTGCTGTGCCTCCTGGTGCCTGTTTTGTTCAGAAAGCAGCTGGACACTATGGCCACTCTCTCAACAGAGCAGAGTGCTCTTCTGATTGGCTTTTGTGTGTGGCCACACTCTGCTGACAAAAGTTTTGTGAGGAAATCTCTTCTGACAATGACTTCTGTTGACAGAGCGCTGTAATGTAGCTATAGCCAAAAGGTTTTTTACACTTTGGTTTGGCAATCTGCCCCATATTGTCATTGTAAACCGAGGGGCAGAGTCTCAGCTAGAGTAAGTTTTCATAGTTCCTTTGGAATTATGACAGATTGACAATGACTGAAGATCTACCCCTGGAGTTTGCTTTCATTTATGCCATTCCAAGATGTTGGAAAACACCAAATGTTGGAGCCAATGTTGCAGAGAAATCTTTCTTTTTAAACTGAATATATAAATGCTCTTTCTAGGAGTGTGGTTCTTGTAAGATGTGTGATGGTGCAGCAAGACAAGAGGGAGGTTGAATCTTATGAATACATAAATAGGAAGTGAAAGCCTGAAGTATTTGACTAGATGAGTTAAATTGAGAAAAAAAGTATTATCCGAGCCTGAAGTTCATGTCTAGTGCTATACAAGATGATCACACTGAAATACAAACCAACAGCAGACTTGTAAGAATGAAACTCAGAAAATTCATCAAGACTCAAGAGTCTTAGTTCATTTTGAGGAAAACTGATCCAACTTACATGGTTTCATTAGAAACATTTCAGATTTGTGGGTTAATTCAGTTCAAAATTTTAGTCTGAATTGATTCATTCTATGAGATATTTCCCAATTTATACCCAAATTCACGTAGGATTTTGGATGTCTAAGTCTATGCAGATGGTAATGGAAGGTATAAGCTACTCCAACCTTAGTACAGTAAACTTTCTAGCTGAATCTACACTACAGAGTTCTGTCAACAGAAAAGACGTTCTGTCGCCAAAACTAGGGAGTGTCCACACTACAGATGTGTTCTGTTGACATTCAGTTGACAGAAAGCAGCTGTTTTCCTGGCAGAGTTCTGTCTTAACCATATGAGGCAGAGCACTTCTGTTGACAGATTCTGTTGACAAGAAAATAGTGTAGATGCTCCAGGGAACCCTCTGTCGACAGAGAGCCTTCTGGTTCATAAGGCTGCCCAGTTTACAGAGCTTCCGGTTGGCTGTTCTGGCCACATTCTGTCAACAGGGGGCATTGACATGGGGAACCTGTATTAGGTGTGAATGTGTTCTGTAGACAGAGGTTCTGTTGGGAAATATCTGTCGACAGTGAGTTCTGTCAATAGAATTCTGTGCGGTAGACACAGCTTTACTGACCATCCAATTATCCATGACTTTTCAGGTAATTTTTTGTTACATTGTGGTGTAATGCAACCTTGGTATTTCAACATAGTTTACATTTATAATCTCAAAGGTTCAATGAAACTTGACAACATTTCAACCTATGGATTCATCTGCTACAAGTTCTATTTTCAAGGCAGGTAAAATAAATATGATTCCATATTGAATAAAGAAGATAATTTATTTCTGTAACATTTTAATAAGAAAAAAATTAAGACCCACATTCTTAGAGGTATCTCGACCCATAACTCCCATTATTGTGTCTAATGGAAGCTGGTCACCTTGGAGTATCTGGGCCTAAGTGCTAACTTATTGTCTTATTGCCAATTACTGTTCTTTTTAGTCTCCCATTTTCTATGTCACCTTTTCACTGGCTTACATACATCATGTACATAAGATAAACACTGGAAAATCTGTAAGTGTAAAATTTTACTGTCATGTTTAAAAAGACAAAACATATTTAAATATTAAAGGTTTCATAACACAGAAGATGACCCTCAAGACAGTTCAACAATTCAATTCAACTATCTGAAACTTATTTCCAAATCTAATGACTCTTTAATAGACATAAGCAAGTAATTCAGAAAGGATAGTTTATTTGTCTTAATTCACCTCTTTTCTATTTGTAAATGGGTTGCGAACAGAACATAATATTCTTGAATGTATTAGTTATACAAAGCTATTAGGTATTCTTAATCTTGGTCTGTGGTTTCCTTTTTGAGCAGCTTCTTTTAACTGTTCACTTTCAAAACTCAAGTTATTTCAATTAAATGCATAACTCACATAATATGTTTGTGTTCCTAAACTGGATGAGTATAGCTCTTAGAATCAGGTTTTGTGTGCAATTAGGTAAATTTATACCTTTCAGATGTATCTAGGACTCGCTTTTGGGTGAATTTTCTGGCTAGTGAAGTCATTCACTGGTATACTTGCAGAAAGCGAACATGAAAAAAAGTGCCAACACTTTCAAAGTGAATTTGCTTAAATTTTAACAAACATTTGTGTTATAGTTTTGCACCTTTCAGGGAATTTCTTTTTGGCAAAGCTTTGTCCAAATTTAAAAAATTCCATGGGTGAGTCTACTATTCCTGGGACCCTAACACCCCATTTTATTACATAAGCACTCCAAGCTTCCTCTCATCTTGTTAATTAATTATCTCCAAGTAATAAGGGTGGGACCTTATGTCCATTTATGGGTCATAAATATAATCCTTCTGCCAGGTGGAGGTGGAGCTGACGGCAACCAGGGCCAGTTCAATATCTAGGGTTTCTTTTCTAACAGTACAGAAAAGAGCTGGCTCAGGCCTTCACCCAGTAGTTTGGGCAAATTACATGCCACCACTGGATACCTCTAAAAGGCAATACTTCCCCACTTACAAGCACAGAGTCTAAGTGTAGAAAAGAAACTTTTAATGACAGGAGAGAAGTCACTCGACACTAATTAAGCAAATTGATACCAAAAAAAAGATTTATAAATATCAAACTATGATGGGACATCTACCCATGAATGTGTTGGGTAATGCCTTCAGCCAAACAGATAGCCCAAAGGGTAGCAAATGGGTACCTAAAGGGTAGCGATCAATGTCTCAATGTCTGGTTGGTGTTTGGTTTCAAGTGGAGTGCCCCAGGGATCAGTTCTTGAGCTGGTATTATTTAACATCTTTATTAATGACCTAGATGAGGGGAAGGATTGCACCCTCAGCAAATTTGCGAATGACACCAAGCTAGGGGGACAGGTAGATATGTTGGAGGGTAGGAGTAGGGTCCAGAGTGACCTAGATAAATTGGAGGATTGAGCCAAATGTAATCTGATGAGAGTCCTCCACTTGGGACAGAAGAATCCTGAGCATTGTTACTGGCTGGGGACCAATTGTTTAAGTAGCAGTACAGCAGAAAAGGACCTGGGGATTATAGTGGATAAGAGGCTAGTTATGAGTCGACAGTGTGCCCTTGTAGCCAGAAAGGCTAATGGCATATTGGGGTGCATTAGGAGAAGCATTTCCAGTAGATCTAAAGAAGTTATTATTCCCCTCTGTTTGGCACTGGTGAGGCCATATCTGGAGTATTGTGTCCAGTTCTGAGCTCCCCTGTACAGAAAGGATGTGGAAGCATTGGAGCAGGCCCAGTAGAGGATGATGAAAATGATTAGGGGGCTAGAACACCTGACATAAGAGCAGAGGCTGAGGGATCTGGGCTTATCTAGTTTGCAGAAGAGAAGAGTAGGGGCAATTTGACAGCAGCCTTCAACTTCCTGAAGGGGGCTCTAAAGAAGATGGAGAGAGGCTGTTCTCAGTAGTGATGGATGGCAGAACAAGGAGCAGTGGTCTTAAATTACAGAGGGGCAGGTGTAGGTTGGATATTGGGAAAAACTATTTCAGCAGGAGAGTGGTGAAGCACTGGAATGTGTTACCGAGAGAAGTGGTGGAATCTTCATCCTTAGAGGATTTAAGTCACAGCTTGACAAAGTCCTATCAGGGATGATTTAGTTGGGGTCAATCCTGCTTTAGACAGGGGACTGGACTCAATGACCTCTAGTGGTCCTTTCTAGCCCTAAGATTCTATGATTCTATGAAACTAGAGACCCTTACCGAAAGTCCACAGCTCCTGGTTGGGAGACCTGTGTCACCCCCATCACACTTTCTCTGTCTCTCTCTCTTTCTTACTTTCACAGGTGTCTGGCATTAAAGCTTAATGAGGTCCTTTCAGTTGAGTCTGAACCCCTCACCTGGTATAGGTTAAGCACAGTCCTGCTTTTCTGCATTCATACAATAACAACAACACAGACACACCAGTTCAGTACCCCTGCATTCAGTACTAAAGTGACTTGTAACCCAATACCAGCCAAAGCGTATCACTTCAGGCAATATAGCTTTATTTGCTAGATGCCTAGCCAAAGCATGTGTTCATGCCAACACAGTTTACTCCTGATTCTGAAGTTTCTCCCTGTCCCAGCTGTCAGGGGAGAACTCATTCAGACCCTGCTTACATACAATTAGTCTTTCTTCTCTTTTACTAGACAGATGCATATGTAGCTAATGCAACCAGCCCTATGATGAAAGCATGTAGGGCCAGATCCATAAAAGTATTTAGGTTCCTGACCAGCATTCCCTGTAAGCTGAGCACTTGGGTGGCCACCCCTCTGATTAGCAGACTGACCACAGCCAGCAGCATGTGTTTCTACTGGTGATGCACATCCCTGAGTGCACATAACAAAATTTATTCTACTCATGAATGAAAAAGGTCAGACGGAACATTACTCCTGATTACCCTTGATTTCAATAGAAGTTACAAGCTTAAATACCTTTATGGATCTGTACCCAAGAAAATCACTGGAATAGCAGCGCAATCTACAAAGCCTGATTTAGGTGAGATAGGCACCGTAACATGTGATTCATATAAGCCACCATTCTAGGTGGGGGAGCTTCATATAATAACCAATGGGAGATGCTGACCAGAGGAAGATGTCTTAAGCCCTGCCCTTCTCATAGAGCTTCATCCCTACCTATGCTCAAATCTATAAATGGGGGGAAGATAAGCATTCTTCTGCCTAGCCTCTCCGTGGGGCCAAATCCAGGAAGTGTATTCAGGGGCTGATTATTACCACACAAAACCACCAGGAAGGAGGAAGAGAAGGTGGATGCCCCTGATAGACTTGGCCAGTAGCTGAAGAACTCACATAGGTGGTAGAAAACTCCAAATTCGTATTGCCCTCCAGATGAGGAGAAGGCATTTGAAGAGGGATCTGCCACTTCTTAGGTGAATGCTGTAACTCTTAGATGATAGAGTGATTCTCCCTCTTTGGCTGGCCCAATTAATATTTAATTATTCAATTACTAATTAAAGTAGAACAAACTACATAGGACAGACTGAGGGAGACCCACTTAGGCTACCTAGTACTCCAGTGGCGAGGGCATTGACCTGAAAGGTGGCAAATGCTTGGTCACATCCCTTCCTCTCATCTTGCTGAGGGGAGACTTGACTTTGCAGGGGAGGGAAAAGAGGAGTATCTTAGGCTGCATCTACACTACAAGACACATTCAATATACAATAAAATTGAATATGTAATCTCAATATCACAAATTTGAATAAACTGTCCACAAAGCTTCTTGAAATTTGACCCACCTTTTGCCCACGTCAAATCTCTGTGTCCCCATTGCTCCAAGCAAGTTCAACAGCATGAGCACAGCATTGTGGGTACTTACCCCACAATGCCTTAGCTCCAGTTGCTTGTGGGTGTTTCATGTTGGAATCCCAGAATTCCAAACACTATCACAGAATTCCCTGCATCGGTAACCATGAGAAAAAAGAACTGGAAATCATGCCATTTCCTGTTGCATCATTCCAGCACAAGCATGGCTCCATGAATGCTCCAAATCATAGCACAGATCATTTCAGCAACCACAGCAGCTGTCACACAATTTGTCCTTCAGTTCCAAAGTTCAGTGGTGCTTGTCTATCATAGTGGTGCTGCTACTACTACTATTGCTGCTGCTGCTGCTGATGATGATTATGATGATGGCGATGACAAAGGTGGCGTTTTGGAACAGCAATTCTGCCAACTGCAGACCAAGAATGCTGAGCTGGTGGCTGCCATGACTGCCCTGGTGATAGTGGAGCAGCGTTTTTGGACTCTAGAGACCAGCACACACTGGTAGGATCAAATCATTTTGGAGTCCTGGGATGACCAGCAGTGGGTGCAGAACTTTTGCATGCACAAGTCCACCTTTATGGAACTTAGTGAAGCACTGGTGCCCACCCTGAAGCACAGCAACCCCAAAATGAAGTAAGCTTCAACGGTACAGAAGTGAGTGGTAATTGCACTGTGGAAGTTTGCAGCCTCTGACAGTTACCGATCAGTGGCAAATCAATTTGAGGTGGGCAGATCTACAGTGGGGTCCGTGGTGATTGAGGTGGTCCATGCAATCTGTCGGCATCTCTTCAGGAAGCCTGTGAGGTTGGGAGATGTATGGGCTATAGTGGATGGCTTTGCTGCCCAGGGCTTTCCTCACTTCGGTGGGGCAATAGATGGCACGGACATCCCTATCATGGCCCCGGCTCACTGGTGCAGGAGTATATTAATCAAAAGGGGTACTTCATGGTCATGCAGGGACCGGTAGATCACAAAGGTCATTTTACCAATAACAACACTGGCTGGTCAGGGAGGGTTCACGATGCATGCATATTCCGAAATTCAGGACTGTACCGAGAACTCCTGGATGAGACTTTTTTCCCTGATCAGAAAATCAAGACTGGTGACATGGAGATGCCCATTGTTACATTGGGCGACCCTGCTTACCCTCTGCTTCCCTGCCTGATGAAACCCTACACAGCAGCCCTGGAACCCAGCAAGGAAAACTTTAATTACAGACTGAGCAACTGCAGAATGATCGTGGAATGTGCTTTTGGACATTTGAAAGTGAGGTTTATGACTGATCTGTAATGTACATGGTACCGATGTATGTCTCTGCCATACTGCCAATAAATCAACTGTGCCATAATGAATGAATGATCTTTTTTGGTGGTACAAGGGAGTTTCGCTGCCCCTCCCCCCTTGCCCAGTTCCCTCAGCCACCCATCGGCTGTGGACCAGGGAATCTGACTGCCCAGCTGTGCCTTCAGCAGCACTCCCCCTCCCCCCACCTGCCCATTTTGATTTGTGTTCCACCCCACCCCCACCCCATCCCCTCCTGCAGGACAAGAAATCACACCAAGCTCAAAGGAATAACTTTATTTTGAGGTTAGGAGAAGTTTAACTGTCTGGGAAAAGAAGCTTTTGCAGGGGTGCTAGAGTAGCCTTTTGCAATGGCCCTTGGGGCAGGAGCAGCAGGGTATCCTTGTCCTCCCTCCCTTCGCATGCAGACCCTGAGGATGGGGGCAGGGTGACCTCCCTTCAGGGGACTCATCACAAGGGTTGCGATGACAGGGGGGTGGGTGCCCTCTCCTCAGGGGACTCCGGCCAGAGGGCATTAGATGATGCCCTGCTGGTTTGGGGGTCCCTCCGCAACTCAAGCAGAGAGTGCAGGATCTCTGTCTGCTGAATAACAGCCATTACGAGCTGTGCTGTGACCTCTGTCTGCTTTGCCATGGCCTCCGTGAGCTTTGATGAGGCCTCATTCATTTTTGAAAATTGCTGCTGCTGCTGCAGGTCAAGCATTCTCTCATTGAATTTTACTTGACTCTGACGCCACTCACCTGTACTGTGACGCCACTGAGCAGTGTCCTTTGTCAAGTTATTACACTCTGCACCAGTGTCTTGCATGTGCTGCAGGATCATATCTTGTTTTGTTTTCCTGCGTCTTCTGTTTTTTTCTGCAACGCTGGGCACTGGGTCTGGAAATGAAGGTCAAAATTAAGATACAACTGACATAATGTGCTTTGAAGTGCAATGAATGGGTCTTTCTGTGCACTGTCACTGAAAGTATACTTTTAAAGGACACATCGGTTGTTAGGGATGGGCAGTAAGAATGCATTTCACAATACCTCACTTGCCATCACTTCTCCAGCACATTGCTTTGTGGACTTGGTAAGTTACAAGCAATTGTCCTATTTCAGTGGGAATGGGAGGTCTACAAAGCAGGGGCAGCTGCCAGGTGTCCTGGCTGGGTGTCCTGTGGCAGTGACAAATGGATGGCCGCATGTGGAACTTCGATGCAGAATAAAAATGGTGTAAAGAAAAAAATATCCAAAGAAAGGCTGGATGTAAAAGGACATGAGAGAGGAAAAGCACAGCATAGCACAGCACAGCAGAGGAATCCCTTTGTGGCGCAGGGGGATTCCTGAGAAATGAAAACAAATGGTGCTTGATAATGGACATGGGAGGGAAAATGCCCAGCAGAGCCTGGCAGCCGCGGGGAGGGAGCGGGCATGAAAATTGAAAAGAAATTCTGGTTGGAAAGGGACATGCAGGGGGGAACCCACTCCAGAGCTTGCAAACCACATTGTGGAGTGGGGAATGGAGCACCGGCTGGCTGCTGTAGGCCAATATAAAGGGGTAGGAAGCATGTTAAAAATAAAAAAGCATATGTGCATTCCGGTGCTTCTGCAGCTTGCCAAGGAAAACATCACCCTCCTTACACTAACAGATATGGAGAAAGAACAGCTGCTCCTGCTGTGTGATCAAAAGCCTGGAAAATTTGCTAAAATGCTGTGTGGCGCCATGACACCAGATCGCTATCTGGTAGCCTGGCGTGGCAAGGGGTGCTACCGTGGAAACCACAACAAGTGAGGCCTGCCCAAGAATCTCGTGAAAAAAAAATACAAGACTGCCTTGATGAGGCCTTCAAGGAGATCTCCAAAAAGAAGTGCTATGTCCCAAGAAACATTAACACTCTGTTCTGAGGGCCACAGAAAGCACAGCTAGCAAACCTGTATCCATACACAACCCTATAGCTATACCCACCCCCAACCTGCTTCTAGCACGCAGAATAAAGACTGATCTGAACTGCTTGCTCCAGCGGGCTTGGAGACCTGTGTGGAGGTGACCAGCATGGAGGGGACCACCATGGAGGGGCCTGCCATCGAGGGGACCAGTTCCA
Source organism: Carettochelys insculpta (assembly GCF_033958435.1). NCBI lineage: Eukaryota > Metazoa > Chordata > Testudines > Carettochelyidae > Carettochelys > Carettochelys insculpta. The sequence goes on along the minus strand of NC_134138.1, from coordinate 157,907,139 downwards.
GGTCTATGGTGAAGAGCTCAGGCTGTCCAGAACAATTTCTTCTGTCCCCTGCTCATGCCTTCCTTCCCCCTCTCCATTGCCCTTTTCCTCCAGTTCATGCTGCTCCTCTTTGCTTAACCCAGAATCCATACCAGAGCCCCCAAGAGCATCTTAATTCAGTTTGGGCTCCATGGTATGGTTGTTCCCCATAAACATGTGGAGCTGTTCATAATAGCAGCAGGTCTGTGGACCCGTCCTGACTGCTGGTTGGCTTCCCAGACTTTTAGATAGGCCTGCTGGCTTTCTTTCATCTTCACCTGGCACTGCATAGAGTCCTGGGAGTATGCTCGGGCTGCCATCTCTCGCCCCATCTGATCATAGATGGCTGTGTTTCTCTTGGCTACCCAAGGTCTCTTTGCCACCGCTTGGTCTCCCCAAATAGCAATGAGATCCAGAATGTCCTGGTGGGTCCATGCTGGGGCTGTCTTGCAAGTCTGAGAAGTGCTAGTCAGATCATTACTCTGAGTGCTCATGGTTGACGTACAGGGCTACCGATAATTGCTACCTAGACAGTGCAATGGCTACCAGTGTGGTGCAACACAATGGGCAAAGGGATTTTTTTCATAATGGACACGCTTTTTATTTGCAGGGCTGGGCTGCCAAATTCCAATTCAAATTTTCATTCAAAATCAAATTTAATGCAAACTCCGTGAGCTTATTTTGACCTTCTTCCTGCCCGCCTGACAGCAGTGCACAATGAAGTTGCTATACTTGGAGGGTCACTGCGTAGCTTTGCGGGATACATGTGGGACACTTCTGGAGGTTAACAAATTCAAATTAAGGATATGGTGGTTGCACACTAGCCTTGATTTGAGATTTTAAATTTGAGATAGATGCTATACCCGTTCTGTAATATCAATATTCTGTAATCAGCATTATGGATCAATAAATCAAGTTAACGGTATTACATGTGAAGACAGTCACGTTTTAATATCTAGCTAAAGCTTTGAAATTCGAGTTTATCTCGTAGGATAGACGCAGTCTTAATCGGTAGGCTAAAGGTTAGAATGGAGGGCGAGCTCACTCTTCCTCTTCTTGTGAAGAATGTGTGGCCTTGGCTGACACCTGTTGGATCAGGCCCAACAGGTGAGATAGCTTCCCCCAGTTTGTTGATAGCTCAAGGTTTAGGTGTGAAGTAGGTGCCCAGACTCTTGTGTTGTAGCACAGGCATGCGGAGGGAGAAACAGAGATGCCTTGGGAATTGAAAGATGTAAGTAACCGAGTGAGTTTAGGTACCTAGGATCTTAGAGGAGACCAGGTTTTATGGCTTACAGTGGCGTCTATAGCTACTATTTATGCACCTACATACCTTTGTGGTTCTGGGTGTTAGATTGTTAAATGCTGAAAAAAACATGAGAACAAGTAAGAATATTTTATTCTCTGCACTTGCATGCTGTCTTTCTAGCTCTTAATCCACACAGGAAAGTTTTATCCATAGAAGAAATCTACCCCCCACCCAGGTCCCCACCACATCAGCTCTTCTTTAAGAGGAAAAATTCTCTTCCATCTGTACTGCTGATCTCTTATCACTAGTGAATGTCTCTGCTACGTTTGTGCCATCTGCAGAATTCCAGTAATGTCAATGTAAATTCTACATACAGAACAAGTGCAGAATAAGCACATGACATCCACATTGTGGATAATTAGAAGACACCCTTACTTATAAGAATATTAAAATAGTGTTGCCTCTTCACTCAAATAGCTTCACTTTTCATAGTTTGCTGCCTTAATAGAGAGTAATTTCTTAATAGAATAATACAGAAAAAATATCAAAAGATGATATTTTACTCAAAGGAGTCATTTCTTTAACATACACGAGTATAAACCATACATTATTTACTATGAAAACTTAGCCAAGTATTGTAAGAATAAGGCCACATTCCACCTAATCCTCATTTCTTAAATGTGCCTAAATCTAATTAGAGTACAGCATGAAAGGCTGGCACCCTGGTGCCAAAAGAGAGAATTTACCAGACCACAGGATGTCAATGTTCTCTAGCAGCATTACCAACACTTACACTCTTTCCTGGGCTCTTAAAAGACATTTAAGGGTAAATTACAGCTGAGAACAGCACAGAACACTGAGCCTGTGTTTAGACTAGCCCCAGCTTCAAAGAGGGCATGGTAATTAGGGTGATGGGAGATTACTAATGAAGTGCTGCGGTGCATATGCAGAACTTCGTTGGGCTAAATCTCCCCCACGGCAACTTCAAAGTCTGAAACTTCGAAGTGCCAGCTTGCGTGTAGCCACGAGTCAGCCATGGGTACTTCGAAGTGCCCACGCTGCATCGAAGTCCCTTTACTCCTCAAGCTGGAACTTCAAGGTGTGACACTTCGAAGTTGCCACAGGGGGAGATTTAGCCTAATGAAGTGCTGCATCTCCACCACAGCACTTCATAAGTAATCTCCCAACACCCTAACTACCACGCCCCCTTCAAAGTTCGGGGCTAGTCTAGACACAGCCAGAGAGACAGAACTGGTGGTTGTAAACAAACTTTACGGGACCACAGGAAACTTGGCTACACCCGTTATAAGTAGTCACCTGGCTAACTAAACTCATGCTGGATTACGGATGTTGTCCAATGAGAGAGTGACAGAATAGAGAGGTTCAGTCTGTACCAGTACTCTCTCATCTGGCAACATCCCTGATCTGACATGACCATGGATGGTGCCAGATGAAATAGTAGCAGCTGGTGCAGGAGGCCCCACAGGGCTTGGAGCCAGAGCCCTTGCCTGCCCCGCAGCAGCATGCAGGAGCTAGGCTGAAGCCCCCGCTGAGTCGCAGTTGTGCAGAGGTTGGGAACCGGAACCTCAGCCAGTCCTACAGAAGCAGAGGGGGCTGGAGCTCTTTTCTGGTCCATGGCAGTCAGAGAGGCAGGGTCTAGAGCCCCATGGCATCCTGGGCTAGGAGAGAGGCTGCAGGATGGAACTGCAGCAGCCCGTGACTACAGGACTTTCTGCCTTCAGAAGCCCTACACCTCCCCTCGTCCAGCAGATTCTCTTGTCCGGGACCAGTCAAGTCCTGAGCATGGGAGGTTCAACGTGTGGTGAAATACTGAAATTATACAACAAATATCACATGTGCTCTTTGAAATAAACAGCTTAGGAAGTATCACCACACCTCTCACATTCATTCAGAATTATTTCACTTGTTGACTTGTTGTATGCAAATAGCACTTGATTACTGTGTAGGAGATGCCCAGAGTCAAAGCTATAAATGTGGAAAGGTAGCTTTTGAGATGGTATGGCAAAAGTACTAATACCTCCTTGCTGTGATTTATAGTAATGAGCATTCTAGGATATAAAATATTAAGTCACATTTCTCTCAACTGGAATTTTGTAAATACTATTGCAGATTTTAGAAAACAATTTTTTCCTGTGGCATAAATAGCCCTGTCATGAGTTTTAAAGATTACAATTAACTAGACACAATGACAGGGCAATGATAATATGAACTGACTTTGGGAAAATAGGATGTTTGTGGACCCTCATTATTTTCCATGCCCAATTTGGTGAACTTACAAATAGGAAGATTTGTTTGTTTGTTTGTTCGTTGGTTTGTTGGGGGGAGTTAATTAAAACCTTTTAATTTTTGTTCTTTGCAGTCACAAGCTAAAAAATATGCCTGCAATCCAAAAACCAAGTTGTCTAGTAAAAGATTCTGTATGCCAGGTTCTGCTTTCAGTTATGTGTGCAACATCTGTGTCTTCAGATTCTGCCTTTAGTTATCTTTCCCTTAAAGAGGGTTGTGTCCAACAGCAACATTTAATGTTGCAATGGAAACATAGTTAATAGCTGTGTTGATGCTGCATCTGTACTGGCTCAGCAGGTTTAATAAAAGCAAGCAAAAAAAAAAAGTGAAAAAGGCCACCTTATTTTTTGTCATCAAAGTAAGCAAGTGTGACTTTTAATACACATCAGAAACAAAGCTGCTGAAAAAGTGTTATTTTTATAATGATACTTTTCAGAGTGGAACCACATGTAAAAATTGATGGAAGATATAAAACAATATGGGACAAAACCAATTAAAAATGATTACATTTGTAATTTACAAAAAGGATAGTTCTTGCAGTGGTGTTAACTACTACTATTATTTCTATTTGTGTCAAGATAATGCCTCAAGGCCTTAAAAGAAAACATGGCCCCATTTTGCAACTGTACACATGTACATCACACAGGAAGAGAAAATCCTCTCTCCAAATTAGGTAGCTAAATAAACAAGATAGAACAAAGGAGTGAGAGGTAGAACAGAGGCACAGAGCGCTAAAGTGATTTGGGCAAGGTCTCACTAACCGTGCTACATGTGCATGCTACTTCGAAGTAGCGGCACTAACTTCGAAATAGCGCCCATCACGGCTACACACGCCGGGCGCTATTTCGAAGTTAACTTCGACGTTAGGCGGCGAGACGTCGAAGTCGCTAACCCCATGAGGGGATAGGAATAGCGCCCTACTTCGACGTTCAACGTCGAAGTAGGGACCGTGTAGTCGTTGCACGTCCCGCAACTTCGAAATAGCGGGGTCCGCCATGGCGGCCATCAGCTGAGGGGTTGAGAGGTGCTCTCTCTCCAGCCCCTGTGGGGCTGTATGGTCACTGTGGGCAGCAGCCCTTAGCCCAGGGCTTCTGGCTGCTGCTGCGGCAGCTGGGGATCCATGCTGCAGGCACAGGGTCTGCAACCAGTTGTAGGCTCTGTGTATCTTGTGTTGTTTAGTGCAACTGTGTCTGGGAGGGGCCCTTTAAGGGAGCGGCTGGCTGTTGAGTCCGCCCTGTGACCCTGTCTGCAGCTGTGCCTGGCACCCTTATTTCAATGTGTGCTACTTTGGCGTGTAGACGTTCCCTCGCAGCGCCTATTTTGATGTGGTGCCGCGCAACGTCGAAGTTGAACATCAGTGTTGCCAGCCCTGGAGGACGTGTAGACGTTACTCATCGAAATAGCCTATTTCGATGTTGGCTTCAGGTGTAGACGTAGCCACTGTGTCAGAGGGGCCAACAGCCAGTGCAGGCCCTCAGGCAAAGTTGGGGGTGGGAGCAGCTCCATCCCCTGAAGGTGGCAGGGCCAGGACTAGAAGGAGCAGGGACTAGGGTAGTCAGCCCTTAGCACTGCTCAGATTACAGGGCCAGGCTCCCTCCCTTCCTTCAGAGCCTCAAGGAGCAGCCAAGCAGAGCTGCGGAGGCATTTCCAAGGAGCCTGGAGCTTTGGCAGCTGCCCACCACCACTACCAAAGGAGCTGTGGCAGTAGCCAGAGTTCCGGGCCCTTTGAAACAACAGACCCAGGGAGACCTATTCCCTTTGCGCCCCCCCTCCCCCGGCCCCTCGCACTGTGTATGTCTCTATTTGGTTTTGTTTGACAATCCAACTGCATGTTTGAAGACTTTGTTCCAAAGAGAGGGTCTTTTGTAGCCTTGGACACTGGCAAGAAGGTTATAAACAGTGGAACTCAGAGTTTCCAGCTTGGCTATGAACGATAACTCTCAGGTTGGCAAAATAAATGTATTTATACTGTCTGCTAATTAAACATGCTGCAGGGCACAATTTGTAACATTGGTCCAGAGTGACAAAAAGCTATTAATAACTAGCACCTGGTCTGTGCCTCCCAGTGCATGAAGTGAGTCAGTGGTCTTGGACCACATTCTACTGAAGAGGAGACACAACTGCAAAACAAGCACTAATGTGACTGATACAGACAGCCCCCCCTTATTAGCCATCTCATTGAAAGGGCCAAGAATGGAAGAGCCACAGGGAACAGAGTCGACAAGACCTTGAAGGCTGTCTATCAATGTGATTTGTGTTTGTTTGTAGGGCAAAGTGGGAGAAGCTGTACTACCACTCCCTGCTGTATTTATTCCATAGGTCAACTTCAATTGCCAATAGTAACAACCCAACATTTTTCCATGTGTAATAAATGCATTTTAAAATAATTGCAAATGTTCATCACATGAAAAGCAACAAATCCATATCATTACATTTCACCAGAGCTTCAAATCTGTTTTCAAAAGCTGTTTGCAAGCTTGCTGGCTACCTTACTAAATTAACAGCAAGATCACAGCTGTATAAGGCATCAAGGTTCACTCAGTGGCATGCTGGTCTACTACAAATGTCTCTGATGTAGAAATTAGAAAAGACTGGAGCAGTAATTTAACTGATAACATAAGAGGCACCCCCACCTTTTTTGATTATATAAGGTTAGTTCTGCTTGACTCACTGCTTTGGCATGGATTCGTTGAGTTTATGTGTCCTTTGTTTTCCTCCCACTAGTGTTGAGAGCTAAGAAGGGGTTTACTGCATGCTATAAATACGTAATAAGAAAGCTATAGTAGCTGTCAGAGAATATTCCAGTGTTTAATGACAGTTGTCAAAATGTAAGGTTTACAGATCTCAGTTACTATAGGTACCCTAGCCAATAAAATATAGTCATACTCCTGCTCTATTTATTTGACTATTTCATTATTTCAGGTTATTTCCATCCATCCAAGATTAACCAGAGCCCAAATCTCAGATCAAGTGCTCCTCGCAAACCTTGTTTTAGAGTTACAAAGGAATGAAGTTAAAAGTAGAATCTGAGTGAAAGGTCTTTAGCGGAATTTCAACCATATCCTACTAAAGAAACAATACTGTCAAAAACCAAAGTTATCCTACTTTTCAAAATCATTCAGAAGTCAACCCTGTCCCACCATCCCCTTCCTCCAACATGCACAGGTATACCACGTGAAACACACTTATATGCCTTCAAATTATAGTTGAGACAGAAAACATTTTCCTGGGAAAACAACATGCTAGGAAAAGTTAAAGGTTTTTATTGACTTCTCACAGTAAAATTGAATATATTAGACTATCACAGCTCACAAAATCTAATTATATTAGCACTTCTGCAGTTACAGTTCTGCCTTCTCAATGAAAAGGGACACGTTAGCTTTAAAATGGGTTTTGGACTGAAGTTTGCTGCATATTTTTTTCTTAAAATCAATAAAACTATGATTTTTAAAAATGTCTGACTGCTTTCTCTGTCTCCTATGCTTTAGGAATGCATTTGCTTTGAAATGAAATATGCACTTGATGTACTAATTCTGAACAGCTAATGTGAAAATTAGAGACCTGTAACTGGGATTTTTCCTTTGTATTTGGGATTCAAGATACTCAAGTACATTTGCTGATCTATCACACATCTTACTGGTGTTATTTTTAACAGGGAGCTAGTACAGTCATATAAAATGGATCAGAGTCAATGTGAAGTGATGGGCTGCTTTATGCTCGGAAACCTAAATCCCACCTTTAATGCCTAGTCTGAATAACTCCATTTGTATGCTAAAAAACTCCATGGGGACAACAGAGGACATAATCTCTCACATCACCTCCACCAGGCCTGCATAGCTGGAGTACAGCTACTCTGTAGCCACTATAACAGCCTGCAAACTGAAGATACTACACATCCCATGTGCTGCAATTCTTAGTCACACCATTTTGGGTTAATGATCAATTATCATGAATGAAAGAACTGAGGAGATGACTGAAGAGACTTTGTAGAATTAAGTCACACAATTGGTTCACAGTGGCTGTTTTTCCACATGCCACTTTCACCGAAAGTGGCATGCTAATAAACAGCCCAAAATATGCTAATGAGGCATGTATGTAAATCCCCAGCACCTCATTAGCATAAAGTCACACGATTTGGTGTCCAGAAGACGGTCTTCTGGACTCCAAAGCACGTGATCATATGCTAATGAGCTGTTGTAAATTTACATACACACATCATTAGCATATTTTGGGCTGTTTATTAGCATGCCATTTTCGGTGAAAGTGGCATGTGGAGAAACAGCCAGTGAGTTTAACCCAAGTAAAGACTGCATGATCACCACCTTAGAGTTAATTGCATAATATTTATTGGGAAACAATACAAAAGAAATTCTGTGATAGAAATACCATTTTAAAATATGCAAGACATTGCTCAAGGCAATCTGAATTTCAGAAATGTTTACAAATACAGCCTCAAATCAAATACCTTTATATCAAAAGGAAGGAAGGAGATTAGATAGACTGAAAACAATAAATTTAATACTATTCTCTCCATTCTTGATTTTTTATCTGCATTATCACCTCTAGTGGAGGTTGGAATGGCTCTATCTTTATCTAAATGTGGGAGGATTCTGATTACATTTTTAAATGCAACACAGATAAATTGTTTTCATTCATCATTTAATAACATCACAGCCTTCTTGCACTTCATTTTGGGGGTTACCACATGTTCTGTCTCACTTGCTGTGTGTAAATAACATGAAGAAAGAGAAGAAAATGTAAATGAAAAGTAAAATAAAGCAGTGGGTTAGTGCAAAGAATTTGCTGATGGTCAGAAAATGTTCCTACTCTTAAACATAATGGTTGCATCTACATTTGCACTCCTCTTTCAAAAAGGAATGAAAATGAGGGAAATAAAAATTCAAATGAGGCACTGATTTGCATACCTCATGCTTCATTTGAATAATCTATTTTCGGAAGAGATTCTTTCAAAAAAAAAAAGCAGTGCAGATGGGGCTCTTTTGAAAATAAACCCCATCTCCTAAAGATCCCTTCTTCCTATTTTGTTTCTGGAAGAAGGGTTCTTTCAAAGATGGGGTTTATTTTCAAAAGAGCACTATCTGCACTGCTGTTTTTCTTTTGAAACAATCTCTTCCAAAAACAGATTATGCAAATGAAGTGCACAATATGCAAATCAGTGCCTCATTTGCATTTTGTTTCCCTCATCTGCATTCCTCCTTCAAAAGAAGAATGCAAGTGTAGACATAGCCAATATATTCTAGTTTACAAATGAGTGATACAGCCTTGATTTTAAACCATTCCTGAACCAACAGAATAATGTCCAAACAAACATGCTTTTTCTCAAGCTATAAGAATATGAAATTTAGAATCTGAAAACTGAAAAAAAAAATGACGGGTAAGAAAAAGCTCAAGTATTCTGTTCTCAGAAATAGCAATAAATCCATTCATTCTAAAAACAAACAAACAAACAAACAAAAATGAGCATTATAGCAAATCATGCTGGTATAAAGTCATTCAGATTTTCTCAGCAGAAAAGCTTAATGTTATGGATTATTGTTACTACACAACACAAATATTATAAAAGCGTTAGTATAAAAATATAATTATAGATTGATCATTATTAAAATATAGCACAAAACACCACCTGAACAATTTCAGTGTATCGTTACTTCCAGGGTAGTGTCTTCAGAAAGCCACACCTCCAAGATTATGCTATGTGAGGTAATCAGTTCTCTGTGTGTAATGTCACTTGAGAGATATCAGTGACTGCATGTCCTGGTTTCTCCCATCCTACCAAATTAAATTCTGTACAAGTAATTGTTATAGCCCTAGCTACAAACAAGTAGGAGGCAAACAAGCCATGAAAAGTAGGAGGTAAATATTAGACATGCAGCTGTTTCTGGAATTCAAAAAGAATGTTAATAAGTTGGAGAACGTTCAGAGAACACCCAAGAGAATGACTGAAGGATTAGCAAACATGGTTTTTAGTGGTACAATCCTCTCATGCCTTCGTGGAACGACTGGATCATCTTGAGTAACCGTGGAGGACAACCTATCTTGTGGAGCAGTTTGAACAGACCATCCCTGCTGACCAAGTCAAAGGCCTTGGTCAGGTCGATGAAGGTTATGTAGAGTGGCTTCCTCTGCTCCCTGCACTTCTCCTGAAGCTGCCTTAGAGAGAAGACCATGTCAACAGTAGACCTCTCTGCGCGGAATCCGCACTGCGATTCGGGGTACACCCTCTCAGCAATCTTCTGGAGTCTGCCAAGGATGACGCAAGCGAACAGTTTACCAGTAACGCTTACGAGGGAGATTCCACAGTAGTTGTTGCAGTCACTTCTGTCTCCTTTGTTCTTATACAAGGTTACAATGTTAGCATCGCGCATATCCTGTGGAACCTCACCCTCTTTCCAGCACAGGCACAGTAGCTCATGTAGAGGTTCCAGGAGTGTGTCCGCGGCACACTTGATTACCTCTGGTGGTATACCATCCTGGCCAGGGGCCTTTCCTGCTGCATTGCTGTCGATGGCTCTCCTCAGTTCATCCACAGTTGGTTCCTGATCCAGTTTGTCCTTTACTGATAGGATCTCGATGGCATCGAGGGCTGCGTCAACCATAACGGTCTCGCATGAGTACAGCTTGGAGTAGTGCTCAACCCAGCGCTCCATTTGTTTGGCTTTGTCAGTGATGACTTCACCAGATTTGGATTTCAGAGGTGCCATCTTGTTCTGGGTGGGTCCTAATGCCTTCTTCATACCCTCGTACATTCCTCTGAGATTACCAAAGTCAGAACAGGTCTGGATGCTGCTGCATAGCTGGAGCCAGTGGTTGTTGGCACAGCGCCTGGCTGTCTGCTGTACTGTTCTTCTGGCTGCTCTAAGTGCTTGCTGGGTACTCTGGCTTGGTGAGTGTTTGTACTCCAGGAGTGCAGCGCGCTTCTTTTCAATGACTGGAATCATCTCATCGGAGTTAGCTTTGAACCAGTCGTTCATGTTTCTAGCTCTTCTTCCAAAAACCGACAAGGCCGTGTTGTAAACTGTATCCCTCAGATGTCGCCATTTGGATGCCACATCAGCACCCCCAGGGCTGCTGTGCAGATTTTCCTGGAGGATCTCTCTGAACTTTTCAGCTTTCTCCGAGTTTTCCATCTTTCTGACGTCAATGTGGGGCCTTCCAGCAGGTTTAGAGCGGTACAGCTTCTTGGGTCTCAGCTTGAGCTTGGAGCAAACTAGCGAGTGATCTGTATCACAGTCAGCACTATGATAGCTGCGTGTCAGAAGGACGTTTTTGAGGTTATTACACCTAGTGATGACCACATCTAGTTGATGCCAGTGCTTCGAGCGTGGGTGTCTCCATGACACTCTGTGCTGTGGCTTCATTTGGAAGAAAGTGTTTGTGATGCACAGACTGTGGTATGTGCACAGTTCAAGGAGACGCTGTCCATTGTCATTCATTTTTCCCACACCATAGTGTCCTAAGCAGGAAGCATCTGCTATCCTAAGCATCCGATAAGGTGCATTATTGGAAGCTTTCAGAATCAGGAGCGGCGTCAAACAAGGATGTGTGCTTGCGCTGACATTGTTCGGGATCTTCTTCGGACTCCTCCTGAAGCATGCCTTTGAATCTTCAACAGAGGGCATCTTGCTGCACACAAGATCTGATGGGAAGCTGTTTAATCTTGCAAGGCTAAAAGCTAAGTCTAAGGTGCGGGAAGTCCTCATCAGAGACATGCTGTTCTCAGACAATGCTGCTGTAGTGTCTCACACAGAAGACCAGCTTCAGAAACTGCTGGATCGGTTCTCCAAAGCGTGCAAGGACTTTGGGCTTACCATCAGCCTAAAGAAGACAAACGTACTCGGTCAGGATGTTGCTGAATCCCCATCAATCAGCACTGACAACTATACGTTAGAGGTCGTCCACGAGTTCGTTTACCTCGGGTCCACCATCACTGACACCCTGTCGTTGGACACTGAGCTAAATAGGAGGATCAGAAAAGCGGCCACAACTCTGTCCAGACTCAGCAAGAGAGTGTGGAATAACAACAAGCTGTACACTCACACCAAAATGCAAGTCTACAGAGCCTGCATCCTCAGCACCCTCCTTTATGGCAGCGAGACTTGGACCCTGTATGCCCGCCAGGAAAAGAGGCTGAACGTCTTCCACTTGCGCTGCCTCACGCACATCCTTGGAATATCATGGAAGGACAGAGTGACCAACACTGCCGTCCTTGAGCAAGCTGGAATCCCAACCATGCACACCCTCCTCAGGCAGCATCGACTCCGCTGGCTTGGCCATGTCCACAGGATGAATGATGGAAGGATTCCAAAAGACACCCTGTATGGTGAGCTAGCCTCTGGCAAAAGACCTCCCGGACGACCCCAGCTGCGCTACAAAGATGTCTGCAAGAGAGACCTCAGAGAGGTAGACATCGAGCTGGACAACTGGGAAGAACTAGCAGACAACCGCAGCAGATGGAGGCAGGGGTTACACAAGGGCCTTCAGAAGGGCGAGATGAGGATCAGACAGCTAGCAGAGGAGCAGGGAGCACACAGAAAGCACACTAAGGACTTGCCAGACACCCACCACATCTGCAAGAGATGCAGCAAGGACTGTCACTCTCGTGTGGGTCTTCATAGTCACAGTAGACACTGTAAATGAAGTCCTCAATTGAAACTTTAAAGGGCGCAATCCATAGTCTATGCAGACTGGAGGATGCCTACTAGTGGTAGAATCATCAAGCTCTAAGTATTTAATTTAACACAGAGAAGATTAAGGAGCGATATTGTTAGACCTGTAAATACCTACACAGGAAATAATATTTAATAATGGGCTGTTCAATCTAGCAGAGAAAGGCATAACACAAATCCATGGCTGGAAGTTGAAGGTCAACAAATTCAGACCCAAAAGAGGTTGTAAGTTTTAACAACAGGAGTAATTGATCATTGGAACAACTTACCAAGCTTCATAGAAAATTGTCCTTCACTGTCCATTTTTAAAGCAAGATTGGATTTTTTTTCTAAAAGCTTTGATGTAGAATCATAGAATTCTAGGGCTGGAAGGGACCTCAGGAGGTCATCTAGTCCCCAACCTTACCCCACCCCCCCACCCCCGACCAAAGCAGGATCAACTCAACTAAATCATTCCAGCCATGACTATGTCAAGCTGGGACTGGGAATTATTTTGCTGAAGTTCTATGGCCTGTGTAATACGGGACGTCAGACTAGGCCATCGTTATGGCCCCTTTCAGGCTTGGAATCTATTAATCCATATATAGTGAGGACCCACTTGCTTTCTATTAAGCGGTCTTTAAAATTCTGTCAAAATGCTAAAAAATGTTGAAGTTATATAAGGAGCATGACAGAATTTTATAAGAATATGTTATAAAACTGTTCATTCATCCAGAAGGTTTTGCGATCAATGGGAGATACACTGAAAATTCTAGATAAAATGAATGGGAGATAAATCAATGGGAGATAAACTGAAAATTGTGGATAAGCAATGGTATTTTTCATGGCAGCATATCTGATAGAGCTTTTGAACCTTTTAGGATCAGTTTCTTGGTCCTGTTGTGATGCTTCTCGAAGGTCTTTAGGACCAATGGATATACCCTGTGAGAGGCAAAGAAACTGGACGAAATTGGGATGAACCCATTATTCATCAGGAGTGTGCCAAGCCCATTATCTGCTCTGTGGAGTCTGGGAGGGCAAATATGGAAATAAGGCCAATGAGGGACAGGCACCTGTTCATTCACAATGAAGCAATATTGAGCTGGCATAGAAGGAAGACCATATTATGTTATTTGGTTATACCTACCAAATTCATAGTCTGTTTTGGTCAATTTCTTGGTCATTGGACTTTTAAAATGGTAAATGTTATGATTTCAGCTATTTAAATCTGAAATTCCAATGCTGTAAATGTAGAGGTACTGATCCAAAAAGGAGTTGTACGGAGATTGCAGGACTTCCCCTTTTCTTTCTGCACAGCCGCTGGCATTAGCATTGCCTTCAGAGCTAAGCAGCTGAAGAGTCGTGGCTGCTGGCCATTAATCCAGCTCTGAAGGCAGAACCACCTCCAGCAGCAGCATGGAAGTAAGAATGGCATGTTATGGTGTACCTTTGCTTCTGTGCTGCTGCCTGTACAGCTGAGCTGTTAGTCAACAGATACCGCTCTCTAGACACCCAGTTCTGAAAGCAGCAATACAGAAGTAAGGGTGACAGGGGTATTGTATTGACACCCTTACGTGTTTTTTTCTTGCTGGTGGGAACCTGCCTTCAGAGCTGGGCACATGGTCAGCATTAAAACCACCACTTTCCAGATGCCCAGCTCTGAAGATGGCACAGAAGTAAGAGTGGTGATACGTGACATAAGAATACATGAAAATAAGAAGGGCCATACCGAGTCAGACCAAATGTCTATTTAGCCCAATATCCCAATCATGCCAGATTCCCTAGAGAGACTGAACAGAACAGGTAATCATCAAGTGATTCCTCTCCTTCCATCCACTTCCAGTCTCTGACATACAGAGGCGAGGGACACTATTCCTATCCTGGCTAATAGCCATTAATGGACTTAACCTCCATTAATTTCCTACTTCTTAGTTCTTTTTTGAGCCCTGTTAAAGTCCTGGTGTGCACAACATCCAATGGCAAGCAGTACCACAGGCCTACTGTGCACTTCATGAAGGAAAACTTCCTTCTTTTTTAAACCTACCACCCATTAATTTCATTTGGTGAAACCTAGTTCTTATGTTATACTGTTCGCTTTTTCCACATCAGTCATGATTTTACAGACCTTTCTCTTATCCCCGCTTAGTCTCCTCTTTTCCAAGCTGAAGAGACCGATTGTTTTTAATCTCTCTTCATAAGTCATCTGTTCCAAACCACTGATCATTTCTGTTGTCCTTTTCTGAACCTTTTCCTATGCCAATATATCTTTTCTGTGATGAGGTGACCACTTATGTACACAGTATTCAAGATGTGGGGTACCATGGATTTATATGGAATAAATAAGATATGCTTTGTCATTTTCTCTATTCCTTTTCTAATGATTCCTAACATTTTGTTTGTTGTTTTGACTGTTGATGCATATTGAGGAGATGTTTTCAGAGAACTATACACAATGGCATCTATGTTAGCAAGCTCGTTCAGAAAATCAGGTCCTTTTTTCAAAGAACATGCAGAGTCTCCACACACAAAATGTGCTCTTTCAAACTGAAATCAAAAGAACACAGCTCTTCTTCCAGAAGTCCTCTTCCACTCCCAGATCAGGAAGAGTACATCCTTTCAAAAGATTCTTTTTATATATATATAAAGTATATATATATATATATATATATATATATATATATATATATATACTTTTTTTTACTTTATATATATATATACATACATAAGGACAAAGTAGACTGTGAAGAGCTTCAGAAAGATTTCACAAAATGCATGATTGGGCTACAAAATGGCAAATGAAATTTAATGTTGATTAATGCAAAGTAATGCACGTTGGAAAACACACTGGAAAACAGAATTCCAGCTATATGTACGATATATATATATATATATATATATATATATATATATATATATATAATATAATGTATATATCTATAAGAAGCTTTTGAAAGGATGTACTCTGCCTGATCTGGAAATGGGAGCACATTTTGTGTCCAAACATTTTTATACATATAAAATAATATAAAATATAAAACCATATGTAGGCACTCCGCAGGCTCTTTCTTCAAAAAAGCAGTTTTCGTGGTGCTGGATTTTTCAGTCCCTGACCTGTTCTTTTGAAAGACAGGGCTGTGTGAACGCTCTTTGTTGAAAGAGTGGATCGATCTTTCAATCCACTTTTTTGTGCGTGGACTCTCTCTTTCAAAAACAGTTATTCCAGACGAGATCTTCTGGACGATCATCTTTCAAAAGATCGATGTTGTGTAGACGAGGCCAATGACTGTAAGATCTCTCTGTTGAGTAGTTATAGATAGTCTCCATCATTTTGTACATATAGCTGGAATTCTGTTTTCCAGTGTGTTTTCCAATGTGCATTACTTTACATTAATCAACATTAAATTTCATTTGCCATTTTGTAGCCCAATCATGCATTTTGTGAAATCTTTCTGAAGCTCTTCACAGTCTGCTTTGTCCTCAAGTATCTTGAGTGTTTAACTATCATCAGCAAATTTTGCCACCGTGCTGTTTTCCCCTTTCTCCAGATCGTTTATAAATAGGATGAACAGGATTGATCCCAGTACAGACCCTTGCAGACACCTCTAGGTACCACTCTAAATTCTGAAAACTTATCATTTATTCCTATTCTTTGTTTCCTTTTAACCAGTTATCAATCCATGAGAGGACCTTCCCTCTGAGACCATGATAACTTACTTTACTCAAGTTTTTCTGGAAATCTAAGTGTATTATATCCACTGGATTCCCCCTTGTCCACATGCTCATTGATCCCTTCAAAGTACCCTAGTAGATTAGTAATGATTTCCCTTTACAAGAATCATCTTGATTTTTCTCAACAAATTATGTCATCTATGGCTGTTTCTTCTTCTGAAAAAGGAAGCAGGGGCCTCCAGACGAAGGACTTCCTTCCGGAAAACCCCTGGTGGCCATGTTTCTAAACCCCATTTTGGAGTCCGGAAGGCCGTCTTCTGGACACCAAATCACGTGACCTTAAGCTAATGAGGGGCTAGGAATTTACATATGTGCCTCATTGGCATATTTTGGGCTATTTATTAGCATGCCACTTTCTCCAAAACAGCCTATGTGTTTGAAAATTTTATTCTTTACTGTAGCTTCTACTAATTTGCCCAGTAGTGATGTTAGACTTACCCATCTGTAATTGCCAGGATCACCTCTATAGCTCTTTTTAAATATTGGCATGACATTAGCTATATTCCACTAATTAGGTACAGAAACTGATTTAAGGAATAGTTTACAAACCACAATTAATAGGTTCACAGTCTCACATTTTAGTTCTTTCAGGACTCCTGGGTGAATGCCATCTGGTCCTGGTGACTTGTTACTCTTAATTTTATCAATTTGTTCCAAAACCTCCTCTAATGACATCTCAATCTAGGACAATTCCTCAGATCTGTCACCTAAAATGAGCAGCTCAGGTTTGGGAACCTCCCTAACATCCTTAGCCTTGAAAACAGAAGCAAAGAATTCATTTGACCCCTGTCGAGCAAAGAAAGACCACTGAAGCAAAGAATTCATTTGAGTCATCCTAAAATAACCTTGTAGCTTCCCCCCCACACACACACTCCTTTTTGGGTCAGGACCTCCAATTTAAGAAACACTCATCTCCTGCCCATGAAATCTGTATAATATAATGCAAAAGGCCAGATTTCACAGGAAACCAGATTTCATGGTCCGTTATGCTTTTTGCATGGCTGTGAATTTGTTATACAATGAGTTTTGATACCAGCTGTTGCCCCTTCCATATGCTGAGTAGGCACCACATATGGTTGTGATTCACCTTGTGGAAATGATTCAGACACACGTAAAAAGCGATGGACTTAATGCCCAGAAACAGAGAAACTCAGGGCAGATCTGAGAACGTTTCCCTCTACTAAAAATTATTTTTCTGGACATCTTGCAACATAGAGAGCTGTGAAGCCCCTTGGATCAACAAAACTAGGAGGTATGTGAATGCAGGGCTGGCCGAATTCATTTGCTATAAAAACAAGTCATTTAGGGTATTTTATATATATATATATAGTGGTATATATATATATATATATATATATATATAGTGGTAAACCCGGTGGTAGACCCTTACCTGGAAGCTTACGGAGCCTTCTAGAAGGACAGTATACTGGTTGGTGGGCCAATGCATTTCTGTTCCCTGTCTAGGCCCAGACCTTCGTTGGTCAGATAGGCCCTATGCTCCCTATAAAAGGCTCCCCATCTGGTAGCAGGGGGGAAGGTTTTGGGAGGTGCACCAGAGGAGCAGGAGCAGGAGCAGGAGCAGGAGCAGGAGCACAGTGAAAAGGTACCACGGGGAAGTGGTGGGCGAAGTGGCCCAGGGTGAGGCTACTACTTTGGGACAGGGGTAAAGGTCCTGCCAGTTGCCTCTTGTTCCCATAGGGACCCTGGGCTGGAGTCCAGGGTAGAGGGTGGGTCTGGGCTCCCCCCACCCTTCCCCCGAGGGATCACTTTACTGGAGCAGGCACAGGCCTGCAAGGGGGACTGGTATTATTCTCCCTGTACTGGTCCTGCCTATGATGAGGATGGCTCGCTAAGCAGACACCCCTGCCTTTGGAAGGGCCTGGGCAAAAGGGGGGCCTCCGTGAGTCTCTGAGGCAGCACAGATCTGCCAGGAAGCGAAGGGACCCACAGAGGCTGACAAGGGACTTTGTCACAATATATATATATATATATATATATATATATATATATATTTGGAAGCTGATTGTTATAGGAGACCAATCATGTGGCTTTCTTCATTAAGATCCAGCCTGACCCTGAAACATGCCACATTCACTAGAGTGTATAACGGGCTTTGTGTGAAGTGGATTTTATACTGAATATCTTTGTTTCTTGCTTTTAAGGTCCCTGAAGACATGAAAACTACAAAGAAACCCAGAATAACAGGAATGAAGGAACAGCTGTTAGTTAGGCACTTTCACATAATAAAGACTTCTAAGAATCACTGATGCCCAATTATCAAAATAGTTATTCTTAAATTTTCATTCAGAGCATGATAAAATCATGAGCATGATTTTAGCTGGAAAAAAAACCCAAGAAAGTAGCTAGTGTCCCAGTGATGTCAATCCAAACAGACACATAAACACACAGGGTATCATTTTATTTTGCAGAGCACACATAACATAGCCAAATAACTCAGTACTAAAATGAGATCAACTAATCCTGTAATAATTACTTTACATAATCACGTGTGTGGAGAGTAATTATTATCTGATTATTTTGGTATAGTAAGCTATAGCATTATAATGAACTTACTATGCCAAATAAGTTCAAATATTATGAGCAAGTCAATTAAGGCCCTGTCTATACTACCTTTGTAACAATGTTTGATTCTACTTTTAGTTATTTAGGACTATAAACAAGGGCTTCATCATGATTCCTTTCAAATCAAGAGGAGATTCACTATTGACTTGCACAGGCACAGTATTGGGCTTAGTTTATATTTGGCTCAACCTTCTGTGCAAACAAGTGAATTCCTCTTTTTGTACAATATAAAATATGCTGATATTGATATATTATGAAGCACACTAAAATATTCAACACTTTATGATGGAAAAAGATTGACAATACAAGCGTGCTGCAGCTAATAAAAAGCTTATATATATCTATAAATATTCCTTCTTAAAAATCCACAGTAATACAAGCCTTTATTATCTAAATTTCTTTAAACCCCTTCTTTGGATTGAAAAAGGGACCCATTAATACCATTAGGTCCCAATCCTAATTCAGAGTGCCAGTCAGCCTCATAAGACCACCAACCCCTAATGCTTCCCTAGCCCCATCGCATGAGCCCACAAATCATGCTAACCGATTGACCCAATGAGGACCTTTAGTGGGAGCAAAACAAAAACCAAAAGCTCAACAACAACAAGTCTGGGCTCTTTTCAAAGCATCCCCTCACTATTTTATAGAGGGTTCAGAAAGCCCTCGGGTAGATCAGAGCTGTAACAAGGGCGAGGCGAATGAGGCGCATTCCCTGGCCACAGCTGAGGGGGTGCGGTTAAGATAATGTCTTCACTGTTTCTTTCTGTGCCCCCTAAACTCACACACCCACCCACGCACACACACACACACACCAAGATCTTCCAACTGGTGCCTTTATACCTTGCTAAAGCTGGCTGAACTGATCCAGATTTCCTTTTCTGGGTGGGGGTGTTTCGAAATAATTGAATTACTTTTTTACAGTATGAAATATTAATTGAACAATGATGCTTGGAAAGTGTGCCTGTGGAGAAAATTAGATCCACCCATGTTATTTTAAAGTGACTTGTTTGATGTTTTATGCAGTTAAGCCTGGGGGCTGGGGGCAGTGGTTTGGGGCTGAGAGGGGTTAAACCTGTGGGGACAGGTTTGGGGCTGACAAAGGTTAAACCTGGGGACAGGTGGATGTGGGTTTAGCGCCAAAGGAGGTTAAGCCTGGGGATGGGGGGGGCATGTTTGGGGCTATTTTGTTTTTGGCCCCCAGAACACGTAAAAATTGCCACGTGACCCCCAATGAACAAAGGTTGGACACCCCTGTAATAAGTACTCACTCGTGCCTCATGCCATGTCAGTACCTCTGCCCGCACTGAGCATCATCAAGCTGGTAAAGTAAAATAATATGTTGTGCAACAAAGATTTTGTCAGATTTCTAAAAAGCTGTTTTCTTTTGGGCAATTCGTTTGTTAAAATGGATACTGCTATTCTTCAAAAAGCTGCAGTAGATTTAAGTTTTAAATATAACTGCGATTTGAATGTCTCAAAAATTTCATCAGGGAATCAGAGTTTTAAACACCAGACATTGGCGTTGTTGCCAAACATTTAATCTGTGAGTAGTTTAGACCTTCTACAGTTAATTCATTAATATAATCTGGCTGAATCTTCTCCAAATTTGGAAATCTCCCTGCAAATATTTCTCTGCTTGCCTGTGACTGTGGCTTCTTGTGAAAGAAGTTTTAGTAAACTAACATTAAGAACTACTTTCAAGCATCCACATAGCCTGAGTGTGCTATCATGGAAACAAAGAAATTATATCATTACTAGCTCAGAAAAGCCAAAAGTCCCACAAGGGAACCTGAATAATCTCTCATATTCTAAACAATCTCTTTTTCTTCCATTTGTTTCTCTTTCTTCTCTGCTGAAACTTTATGAGAGAAGATAGCATTACTTGTTGGTGTTACCAAACAGATTTGTCATGAACATATATCTGAATATGGTCACAAGATACACAACTCCAACTACATTGATTGCATCAGTTTAATTCCTGGTAAAACATTCCTTCTCCAAGATCTTGTCACCAGAAACAATCTGTCCATGCAAAGATGGACTCTGTATGGAGAAACTCTTGAGTCCAGTTAAGTTTAAGATAGAAATGGCAAGGTGGGTTTTATTAACAGCAACATCTCTGTAGCTTTCTTGGCAAGTCTGAAGAGGGATAAGTTGTCTCTGAAGTAGCCCAGCAATAATACACCATTCTTAGAGGTTCACACTGGGTCTATAAATTCAATCCATAAATAAACTGTGAGACTATAGTAAACCAGCCTACTGGATGAGAAAAGAATCTGAAAGAACAAATTGGTTTATGGGATGCTTTCTGCAAGCTTAATTGGCGTAAGTCTAGGGCTGTGTCTACACTAGCCCCAAACTTCGAAATGGCCATGCAAATGGCCATTTCGAAGTTTACTAATGAAGCACTGAAATGCATATTCAGCGGTTCATTAGCATGCGGGCAGCCGTGGCGCTTCGAAATTGACGCGCCTCACCGCCGCACAGCTCGTCCAGAAGGGGCTCCTTTTCAAAAGGACCCTGCTTACTTCAAAGTCCCCTTATTCCCATGAGCTGATAGGAATAAGGGGACTTCGAAGTAGGCGGGATCCTTTCGAAAAGGAGCCCCGTCGGGACGAGCCGCGCGGCGGCGAGGCGTGTCAATTTCGAAGTGCCGTGGCTGCCCGCATGTTAATGAAGCACTGAATATGCATTTCAGTGCTTCATAAGTAAACTTCGAAATGGCCATTTGCGTGGCCATTTCGAAGTTTGGGGCTAGTGTAGACGTAGCCTAGGAGACATTTATCTACCCCAGTGTCATAACTAGCTATTTTTGTGCCTGAGTCAAAAATAAAAAATTGCTCCCCCAATATATTCATAGTAGTTATTTTATTTTATTTAATGGGAAGAAGGATTCTTTCGAAGATGGGGTTTACTTTCGAAAGAGCAGCGTCTACACTGGCTTTCTTCTTTCGAAAGAAGCTCTTTCAAAATCAGAATATGCAAATGAGATGCCAAATATGCAAATTTATACCTCATTTGCACTTTTGATTTACCTCATTTGCATACCTCTTTTGAAAGAGGAATGAAAGTGTAAACGCACCCAAGTAGGGCTGCAACACACAAAAATGTATTTTGAAATAACACTTAGCTATTTTGAAAAACAGTGTGCACACCTAGCACTTACCTTGAAATTGTGCCTATTTTGAAATAGGTGCTGTTACGACAAGGGCCGTGGGTACTCTACCCCTCCATTTTAGAAGGAATATGTAAATTCCTGTCTGGAAATGCAAATGAGGTACTGATATGAATATTCAGCTCCTCATTTGCATATGGAGGCCACCTGGACTGTGGAATGTGCTGATTTCGAACCAGAAATAGCCATGTAGCTCGGGTTCCGTTGAAAGGGTGCACTGATTTCAAAAGCACCTTCTTCCCCACCAAAAAAAAAATGGGGAAAAAAAAATCTATCCACATTAAGAACTCTTTCTCTCTGCTCTCCACTCTTATACAAATAAAAGACGAAAGAAGAATGGAAGAAATATTTGATAAATTAAGCCGGTAAGCATTCAACCTCCAAGGGGGTTACTTTCTGAAGATGTTTGTCATGAATACGCCTACCCCGATGGCTCAATAAGCACCTGCAACAAGTCACAGCCAATATGAAATTAGTTAAAAATCTCTAGCAGTTTGAGGGCATGTCTATGTTTATCTTCAGAGCAATGCTCCAGAGGTTGATCTTCCAGTTTTCGGTTTAGCATATCTAGTAGAGATGCACTAAATCACACGTTGAGATTGCTGCTATCAACACCAGCACTCCTTGCAGTCAGAAGAGCAATGGAAGTTAATGGGAGCATTTCTCCCATTGACCTGCCTCTGTGGAGAGCACCAAAGTACCAATCAAGGTATGTCGAATTGAGCTTTGCAATTAATGTAGCTTCTGTTGTGTATCTCATAATTCAAATTTATTTCCTAGGGCAGACCTTGTCTTAGCTTCTTTTCTTTTTCTTTTTTTTCCTTTTTATTTTTTATAATGCTCTACAAGACCCAAACTGTTGTGGAGA
The DNA here is from genome assembly GCF_033958435.1 of Carettochelys insculpta. Classification (NCBI taxonomy): domain Eukaryota; kingdom Metazoa; phylum Chordata; order Testudines; family Carettochelyidae; genus Carettochelys; species Carettochelys insculpta. Next base: position 157,884,547 of record NC_134138.1, on the reverse strand, counting down.
AGGTTGCATGATTCTGAATGTAAAATGAAGATGTAAAATGAACATAAAATAAAGAAATTACCATTCATGAAGGCAAAACAAAGAATTTTTCAAAAGAATATATACATTTAAAACACTTTGAAGCAGTTCTACATGTGAAACACTTTTGAGATGAAAAAAAACTATGTTGACCTTGACCTTGGGAGCACTAAGAGAGTAATAATTTGTGACCAGTTTCTTCAATATACCTCTATTCCCACTTACTATTGCAGAAAATTCCTTCATTTATAGCAGGTATTTGTCTCTCACAAGCTTCTTGAATCATCCTATGTACTAGCAAAGTAAAGGAGGATTTTTCCATGGGTAAGAAATAACTTTGTTATGACATTTGTCTCAAGGACAAATTTGTCATAGAACAACAGTTTTTTTTCTGACTATCCATACCAGCACTTCTCTAGCAGGATTCAGACTGATTTTTGTCAGATGATCTCATGGAGAGTCCAAACTTCCACTTTGTCCCTTCCCTTGGAAACTGGCAATAGTATAGCATACCAGTCCATTAAAGGATCTAATTTCAGAGTAGCAAAAAAGCAAAAACAGTGCCAAAACACTATTCTGTGATATAAAGTGAAGCCATGCACTGTTCAGTGTGCACCACTGAAAGCAGCTTTGTAAAATGGTCCAGTCATCATTAAAATATATATTCTGATTATGTCTAGGATTTGGATTGCACTATGCTGTGCCAGGCACTGTACAAACACAGAGCAAAAAGCCTGTCCCATCCCAAAGAGCTTACAATATATGTTTAGGAAAAATGCCAATAGATAGACACAGATACACTAATGGGAGAACTGCTGCTTAGATAGCCAGTTCGCAGCCATAGCAGTGTATAGGATTCTTCCATCCTAAGTGCAGGACTTTGCACTTGTCCATGTAGAAACTCAGCAGATTTCCTTTATTTCAGTCTTCCAATTTGTCTAGGTTACTCTGGACCCTATCCCTGCCATCCAGTATATCTATCTGCCCCTCCCCTCCCACAAACTTGCTGAATGTGCAATACCTCCCATCATCCATATCGTTAATGGAGAAGTTGAATGAAATCAGCACCAGGACTGACCACTGGAGCAAGCTGATTGATACCTGCTACCAACTAGACATCATGACATTGATGACTATCCATTAAGCCCAATGATCTAGTCAGCTTTCTTTCCACCTCGTAGTCCATTCAATCTAGTCAAACATCTTTAACTTGCTGTGAAGAACACTGTGGGACATTGTATCAAAAGCTTTGCTAAAGTCAAGGTATATCAAACCAACCACTTCCCCCATATCTACAGGGACATTTATCTTATGCCAGTATGCAATCAGGTTGGTCAGGTGTTTCCTGTCATAGGTGAGCTGATGTTAACCATTTGTAATCACCCTTCTTTCCTTCAAGTATTTCAAAACGGATTCCATGAGGACCTGTTCCATGATTTTTCCAGGGACTGAGATGAGGTTGACCAATCTGTAGTTTTCAAGATTTTTTGTCTTCTCTTTTTCAAAGATGTGCACAATACTTTTTTAAATGTCTAGGACCTATTCTGATCACCATGCTTTTTTCAGACATATTAGCCAATGGTTCTGCAATCACATCAGTCAATGCTCTCAGCACCCTTAGTTATATTAGATCTGGCCTCATGGATTTGTGCTTGTCCAGATTTTCTAAATAAGTCTTTAACCTGTTCTTTCACCCCTAAGGGCTGCTCAACTCCTCTCCTTACTGTTCTGCCCAGTGCAGCACTCTGGGAGCTGATCTTGTATGTGAAGACCGGGGGGAAAAAAATCGAATACTTCAGCTTTTTCCACACTCTCTGTCACTATGGCTACATCTACACTAGAGAGTTTTATTAACAAAACTGGCATTTTTCCCCCCCAAAAAACTGTGAAGCGTCCACCCATGGCCACAAAACTTGAGGCTCACTCCTGGACCAGGCCTGAGGTCCAGGATTTGCTGGACATGTGGAGCAAGAAATAGCCCCACCTCCCCACCAAAGCCAGCCATCCCCACCCTGACACCAGCCTCAAAGCAGCACCAGGATAGCCAAGAGGGCAGGCCCATGGCCAGAGGGAATTTTGCCAGGCAGATGATGACCTCCAGATGGCCCATACTGCTGCTCTTTAGAGGCTGACTGACCTCCTTGAGCTCTGGCTTTGGGACAACTGGCAGTGGTCAGTGTGGGCCTGAAAGTGGTGGTCATGGGGCTGGGACCAACTGATGTCCCACTTTGATGCCACCACTGGTGCCCCCACCCTTGCCCCTTTGCCCTTGCCCCCCTTGCTCTGCCTCCAATGCTCTGCCCCCAACTGGCCACGCCCCAAGCCCTCCTCAATTTTTGCCATTGGATGAGAGTCATGCCCAACCTCCCTGCCATGCTCCCCTGCTCCCCAGGCCCTCCTGCTCTCCCTGCTGACCCAGACCCTGGTGCAGCCCCACTGCCTCCAAACTGTCCCATGCTTCCAGCCCCAATCAAGCCCCAGTGAGGGCCCTGAGTCCATGGCAGGAGGGAATCCTGAGACCAATGCCACTCGGGATCCCACTCCCCCATGGAGTCACAGCATCTCACCTCTTCCATGGATTGATGCCACCCCACCTCCTTTCCCAAGTCTCCCCATTATATATAGTTCACTGTTTTTGCACAGTATACAAATAGTATTTTTATTACAACCTTAATTTTCAAATCACTTATCTTGGTTCCAGTAAAAAAGTGGTTTTCTTACCACCATTATGTCTCTCTTTGGCTACGTCTACACGTGCAGCCAACATCGAAATAGTCTATTTCGATGAATAACGTCTACACGTCCTCCAGGGCCGGCAACGTTGATGTTCAACTTCGACGTTGATCAGCCCAACATCGAAATAGGCGCAGCGAGGGAACGTCTACACGTCAAAGTAGCACACATCGAAATAGGGATGCCAGGCACAGCTGCAGACAGGGTCACAGGGCGGATTCAACAGCAAGCCGCTCCCTTAAAGGGCCCCTCCCAGACACAGTTGCACTAAACAACACAAGATACACAGAGCTGACAACTGGTTGCAGACCCTGTGCCTGCAGCATAGATCCCCAGCTGCAGCAGCAGCAGCCAGAAGCCCTGGGCTAAGGGCTGCTGCCCACGGTGACCATAGAGCCCCACAGGGGCTGGAGAGAGAGCATCTCTCAACCCCCCAGCTGATGGCCGCCATGGAGGACCCAGCAATTTCAACGTTGCGGGACGCGGATCGTCTACACGGTCCCTACTTCGACGTTGAATGTCGAAGTAGGGCGCTATTCCTATCTCCTCATGAGGTTAGCGACTTCGACGTCTCGCCGCCTAACGTCGAAGTTGGTGCCGCTACTTCGAAGTAGCGTGCACGTGTAGACGCAGCTTTTAGGTGGGAAGGGTCAGGGAAGCTTGAAGGGGTGAAGGGAGGTATTGTGGTGGAGACGGGATAGAGCTGTGGGCCTTGGGGAGGGTCATTGGGAGCTGTGGGAGTTCTCCCTCAGGGCCTCACAGATCCTCACCCCATCCTGATGTGCCTGGCAGATCAGAATTGTGCCTGGCTGCTCATAGCCACAGCTGGTGACCACCCCCTCAAACCTCAACTTGGGGGATGTTGTGCTCCCCCGTGACCAGGAAGATGAGAAGGCACCTGAAGCATTCCTTCAGGCAGCCAAAGGTGCACTCAGCCTGGATCCATGCCCAGGTGAATCTGGCACTAAACAGTTCTTGGTTCAGGTCCAGCTGCCCAGTGTGGGGCTTCATAAACCAGGGCATGAGGGGTAGGTGGTATTCCCCCACAATGCACAGTAGCATATGCATATCCCCAACCACCAGCTCCTGGCGGGGGATGAAGGTGCCTTCCTCCATTCTTCAGCACAGACCAGAGTTGCAGAACACCTGCATTTTGTATGGCCACCCTAACCCAATATACATCTTGATAAACTGTCCCTGGTGGTTGACCAGGGCCTGCAGCATGATGAAGTAATATTCCTCCTGTTTGATGAACTTGGTCACACTGTGGTCCAGGGCACAGATGGGGATGTGCATCCTGTCGATAGCTCTGAATCAGTTTGGGAACCCCAGAGCAGTGAATCCAGCCATGACTGCATCCACATCTGCCAGACGGATGACCCTCTGCAGCAGGATGGTGTTGATGGCTTTCAAAGGGAAGGGACCAAACACACACATAATGGACTGAAGGAGGAAGCTCCGGACTCCGGAGGGGTGCCCTCGATCCCTCCTGTTCCTTTCCCCTGAGTTCTCTAGGCATTCCTCCATAAGGCTGTCCCCCTCAGGGTGGGACAGCATGGTCCCCTGGGGATAAGGCTTCCCCCTAACCCCCACACAATCCCTCGCTCCCCCAACTCTGTCTCCTGAGGGTTCCTCTGGGGTTAGACACTCCCCCATTCCTCTGTGAAGGGCCTGCAGCCTGAGAGTGCCTTACCTGCCTGAGGAGGTCCCTGATGGTCTTCCCCATGCTGAACTGGTTTCCCACCAAGTGGTAGCTGTTGGGGGTTGTGGGATTCCCGAGGGCAATGGCGACCTGCTTCTCCACAGAGATGGCAGGCCACAGCCAGGTATCTTGTCTCCAGAAGGTAGGGGCAAGCCGGGTTCAGAGCTCCAGGAACATGGCCTTCTGCATGTGAAAGTTCTGGAGCCGCGGTTGGTCATCCCACTGCTCCATTGACTAGCTGGTCCCACCCATCACAACTGGTACTGTGCCTCCAGACCCACCTGAGCACCCAGAGGGGTGAGCTCAGGTGGGCCCATGCGTCAACAAGGGCTTGCTTTTGGAAGGTGGTATCTGGGTCATCCTTCCTGGGGAGCAGGAGGAAGATGGCCGTGATAAGGTTCAGCAGAAGCTAAAGCACCTCTGAGTGGGGCAGTGCAGTCCCAGGGGTTGCTCTGGCACCAGGGCTAACCGGAAAATGTTGTGTCTCTCTCAGAAAGCATAGGAGCCCTGCTGTAGCAGGGCTGTAGCATCTGTGCTGTCCCTCTTTGCGGTAGGCAAGCCTCAGCATGGGCAGGGAACAGGCATTGCAGTGGGGCTCATTAAGGGTGTGTCTCACTGGGCTCCCAGAAGGGATTGCTAGCCTTGCAACCCTGTCTGTCAGGTTCTGTGGGCTGTTCTGTCAAGAAAATGGCCAGGAAGTCTGATTACTCTCTGTTGGCATAGCAGATCAAAAGAGTGATCCGCTTTCATGTCTGGCCACAATCTGTTGACAGAAGTTTTGTTGACAGATCTCTTCCAACAGTAACTTCTGTTGACTGATTGCTCTAGTGTAGATATAGCCCAGCTTACCTCCCCTGTTCAGTAAGGGTCCCACATTTTCCCTGACTTTCTTGTTGTTAACATACCTGAAGAAACAATTCTTGTTATCCTTCACATCCCTTGTTAGCTGCAATGACAAATATGTTTTGACCTCAAATACACCCTGCATGCTCATGCATTATTTTTATTCTCTTTCTTACGCCTCTGTCCAATTTTCTACTTCCTGTAAGCTGCTCTTTTATTATGTGTATTATCTCACTGAAGATTTGTCTATTAAGCCAAGCTGGTCAGCTGCCATATTTGCTATTCCTTCTGCACATTGGGATGGTTTGTTCCTGTACCATAGATCAATGACTCCTTTAAAATACAGTCAGCTCTCCTGGACTCCTTTCCTTCTCTCAACCTTCCAGGGGATTGAGCCCATAAGCTCCCTAAGGCAGTCAAAGTCAAAGCCCAGGGCCCATATTCTGCTGCTCTCCTTTCTTTCTTTTGTCAACCATCTCATAGTCACTGCTGTGCAGGTTCCCACCTAATTCTACTTCCTCTAGCACTCACACAGGGAGTTCAAGCCTCACACCCTTCAAAAGCTTCCTGGATTTCCTGTGCACTGCTGTATTGCTCTCCCAGCAGATGTCAGGGTGAATGAAGTCCCCCATGAGAACCAGGGTTTTTGATGTGGAAACTTCTCTTGTCCAAAGATACTTTTATTCTTCTTCCACCCACCCTTTCCAGGGTCTGATGCTTTTGGAAATACACTGTCCATCAATTTAAGTGCTTTACCTATAAAAATAAGTTCTTTTAAGTATTAGACACTAAATTCTCTGTTGCTTTTTAAGGGTAGACAAGGAGATGCACTGATGGTTAAGAATTAACCTTTAGGTAGTCTTTTTTTTCCCAAGATTTATTCAGTGCCATAGGAACTGAAGATACTTTGTATTAAGCTGTCCAACATTCCTGTATTTTTATGACAGCGGTGTCACTGTGAATCCATGTTCAATATCACTGATGTCCACAGAATAAGCAGTCTCAAATACATAAAAGACACACCAGCACCAAATCAGCAACTTTTTTTTACTATTTTTCTACAGAGACATGATAGCTAATGCCACCCTGTAATTTATAATACAATGTTAAAATATATTTTTTTTAAATTTGGGATTCAGTCCTATTCCTTCTGTAGCCAATGGTCATTTTTATTTATTGAAATGAGACAAAGAATAGTGCTTTTCATCAAAGCTGCACAGAATATGACTGTATGATATTGTAACTTTGTGCTCACTCATAGCTATTAAACAAATCCTCACCAGCCATTACAAATTACAAACCAGTGACTCTAGGCCTGGAACCAGCCCCTGCAACAGTCCTTGCTGCCAACTCTGCTCACATATCTACACCAGTGACATCATCACAGGACCCAACACCAACTATGCCATCAGGGGCTCCTTTACCTGCACATCTACTAACATAATATATGCCATCATGTGCCAGCAATGCCCCACTGCAATTTACATTGGACAAACTGGACAGTCTGTACGTAAAAGAATAAATGAACATAAATCAGACATCAGGAACGGTCATGTACAGAAGCTCGTGGGTGAACATTTCAATCTCCCTGGACACTATGTGGCAGATTTAAGGGTGACAGTCCTGAAACAAAAAAAATTTCAAAAATCAAATGAAGAGAGAAATTGCTGAGCTGCAATTTATTTGCAAATTTGACTCCATTAACCATGGATTAAACAGAGACTGGGAGTGGCTCGCAGCTTACAAAGGCAGCTTCTCTGCTCTGGGTGCTAATACCTCCCCATTAGACTCTGACAAAGGCTCATCCCCCTGTCTGATCTGACTTGCTTTTTCCTCTTTTGAGAAGTACTGTTGATACTGGGCCATTTCCACCTTGCTGAATAGACCTCGTCAGCTCTGGCCCTCCCTCTTACTGGGACCCCACTCTTTAAATACCCCTTTGAAACCACTCCCTCACACACACACTCATGCATCTGATGAAGTGGGTCTTTGCTCACGAAAGCTTATGCTCCAAAATATCTGTTACTCTATAAGGTGCCACAAGACTTCTTCTCGTTCTCATAATTCTATCTAGAATCACAACATCCTTTGAGGCCCCTTTCCTCTCAACACGTACAATCTCACCCCCAAAACAAGAAAAAGCAAAAGAAGCCAAAACAAAGTAAAAAAGATATGTAGCTATCTTTAATTAATCAAAAACCAAATTAAAACATAATCTAAAATGTATTTAACATAAATATTTTTGAAAAATTGAGTTGAACTGTATCTGAACTTTTGAATAGCTATAAAATATTGTCACTTTACTCAGAATGATATCAAAATATTCTCAAGAACTATACACAGGAAGTTTATTTCCTACTCACACCTAGTGTATTTGTTTATAATAACCAGAAAGACAATACACTAGATGATGGATTGTCCTAAATTGTCCTTGTATTTATATAGCACCCGTCATAAAATAACAGCATTGTTTAGAAAGTTGCACTGTAACGTCCTATTTTGCTAAACACTAAACAATCAAATAGATATGCCCAGTCTGTGACCTGAAGAGCTTATAAAATAGTCATCAATTTTCATTAGACATCACGGTAGAAGTAGATTTTGAAGAGAGGTTTGAAAGAGGAAAATGGAGTTAATAGTTAGACATGTTAAGTTTAAGTTGACTAGACAGCCAGGAAATGTCAAAAAAGAGATACAGATAGAAGACTGGAAGGAGGGAGGGAGATCAGGAATGGGGATATTTGTGAGTTGTTACCACAGACATGATGGTTGAAGGTGTTTAAATGCACATAATCACCTAAAGAAAGGAGATAATAGGAGAAAAGAAGATAATCAAGTACACAGTATCATAGAAAGTGAGGGAAGAATGAAAGAAAACCCACAGAAAGAGACACTGAAGGAGTAACTTATGAAGAAGGAGGTGAACTAGGAGAGGATGGAATTACAAAGCCAAAGGAAAAGAAGATTTAGAAGGAAGGTTTATCTACTGGTACTATAAATATATTGTGAAAAGTACAGACGTGTTCATCCAGTCATAGATGGTACCTTCATAGTAGATTTGAAGGCCTATAAATAGTGCTTGAGTATTCATAAGTAGAAGTGGGTATTAGGGGACATTGTATATTCAGATCTTCACTGATAATCTTATGAAAAAAAAACAAAAAACAAACAAACAAAAAGCTTTCCATAGCTGGAGTGGGAGAAAAAGAAATGGGGATAAGAGTTACAGTAAATAAAACTGTCAGATATAACTGTAAATACAATTTTATTAGACTCTTAGGTGGGAAATGTCTTTAGAGTGATCATGCTTATACACATAGGGAATCTGAGATTAGCAAAATAAAGGAGGGAATGAATTCTCCACGTAATAATGAAGCCTTCATTTTTATTAGAAAACTTAAGATTCAAAATCTGAATATTGATTGACAATCACGGCCCAACTGTTTCCAGTCCAAGAAATAACATATGTGCATACATCAGATTAGAGTTGCAAATTTACAGTCCTCATGGTGCCTGGTTTGCAACAATAGAGGTACATGAAAGGGACGCAGAGCCAAAGAACAACAAGGTATTATCAGTCTCAGTTTTCATTTTTTAAAATTGTTTCTAGTTTTTATGGTTATGAAGAAAAGCTTAAAAAAGTAAATTGAGCCACTGATTGCCTGAGTCTGCACACATCCTCCAGTAATAGCTCTGAGAAGTGTGAATTACCCAATTCATCTCAAAGAAGAGTTAATACTGCAACCAGTTTCTCTGAGGAGGCTCTTACTGACACCTTCACAGCAAAGAACTCTGTAGGTGGGTAGGAAAGGATGGATTGAGATACTTCCATCTCATCATGGAGGTTCTATGATCATGTGGACAGAGGCCCCTACACACAGAGTTCTCTGCTCATGTGAGTAGGGGTCCTTCATCTTCCAGAACTGACCTCAACATGCCAAAAGATGGGGAGACGTGGCCCAGCGTGGCAAAAGAGCCATGATACTGTCCCACTGCTACCCTTATTCAGAAAGGCTTTTATGAGTAGTTCCTGTCAATAGTATCACCACCCCACAGGGAGGAGGTCCATGAATAAGGTAGAGGCCCATGTATGGTATGCCTAGGTACCTGGATTGCTCTCATCCAGATCTGGGAAGAAGAATTAAGTGGTTGCATGGGAAGAAAGTCTCTCCACAAAGACAACAAGAAACCCTATGGCACCTTATAGACTAACAGAAATTTGGGAGCATAAGCTTTTGTGGGCAAAGACCATGCATCTTGGGCAAATGACTCATGCATCTGACAAAGCTGGTCTTTGCCCATGAACGTTTATGCTCCCAAATTTCTGTTAGTCTATAAGGTGCCACAGGACTTCTTATTGTTTTTGAAGATACAGACTAACACAGCTACCTCTCTGATACTTCTCCACAAAGAAGTGCTCATTAAAATCACATACTCAGTTCCTAGGGGTATAAGTAAACCTGTCAGGCTGAGCATTTTGTAACCAAAACCTTTCAGGAACATCCTAAGTAATGGGCATACAACACCTACTTTGTTTCCTCCTCTGAATCAGAAGTACCTGAAAGAAGGGAATTTAGCATGAATAGCTCAGCACACTCTAGCAGCAATGAGGCTAACTGCTCAGTGTGAGCATTCAAGAGCTAAATGGCTACTTGTGTGTAAAATAAACATTCAGAGGGATGGAAACTGAATTTTTCTCTTAGAAGTATAAAAGTATTTACCATTCATATTTCATGAGGGAAACTAAGAAGGATGGGCAGTGCGGGGGGGGCAGCAATATGGAAAAATCACCTGATGAAGTGATACTCATGCCAGCTGACTTGCACTACTGCTTCCAAAACATCTAGCCACAAGGCATTTGTGAAACCACAGCACAGCTGGCTACACTGAGTACTGCAAGAATACAGCACAAACGTTTCCCCTGGTTAAAAGAAACAACACACCTTCTTGTAACACACTGTCATTTTGATTACTTTATATACCTCAGGTGAACTGGGAAGTTTAAACTCTTTCAGGAATGTGATTTGGATATAAACACTAACAGAGACTTATTTTATCTATGTCGGTATTTTAAAGTCAACTGTCCTCATTAAGTTGTCACAGCCAATGTAATAGATTGATTTCCACTGATGAAATTGTTATATAATTAGTAGACCACATAATCATGGTATTGCTATTCAGTAGCCTCAGATACCAAAAATCAAAATTATTTTAAATTTTAATATTTGTAACATTACTGTCTTCCATTAATATACATAGATACTTTCATTCCAAAGGACTGTACAAGTGTTATGTTTCAATGTTTCTTTAAGACAAAGTTACACTTTGTTATTTTACTTTAACTACTTTTTGTTGTGGTTCACCACAGAGAATAATGTATCTTAAAATAAGGACATGGGTTATTTTACAAGGGGCTTGTTTTTCTGTAGAGTACCAAGTGACAGATGTAGCCGAAGAAAATAGACTGAGTTCCAATGGACAGCATCTTTTCTACTTGTCCTGTGTTTAGGTAATATTTCCTAGAACATTCCAAAAGGAAAAATATAAATAAATAAATAAATTAGAACTCAGAGACTATTTGGTTGCCTACTTTATTGATGGGCAACCTGAAGTAGGAGCTATGATATGCATTGCCTTACTGATCCCAGCGCAGGAGAAGACCACAAGGGCCTTCAGTGAAGTCCCCTGTTTAATATGAGCATTACCTTGGGTTTCAGCAACTTCATTGTCTCTGTTGCTTATAGTCTTCCTAGTGTGGTGCAAAAAGACTTTTTTGTTTGTTTTCCTGAGGTAACCAACACTTAGCAGTTGAGAGATACAGAAATAGCCTTTGTCCACTGGTATGAAGAGGTCAGCCACTAACCAGTGAAATCAATGCCTTCTCCATGACATATCCATATGTGAAGCTCAAGGTTCTAATATGGTTTTGGGGGATCAAATGGAGTTGTTTGCTACCTATTCTCCCAGTAAAGGGAGATTAGACCCAGGGGATAGGTAGAATACAGCACTTTTTTCCAGTTTACTTTTTCTTGGGAGAATACTGCATAGTTCAGGATCTCTGGGAGATTTCCTTTACTGAGGAAAGCATTGGCAAGCTGCAATTGTTGTGGACATAGCTGATCTTGTCTTACTTGTCTTGTTTCCTAACTTGACAAACATGAGACAGGAGAGTCCAAAATATCAGTTATATCCAGAGATAGACCACGTGCCAAATACCTGAAATAATAGGACTTGTTAAATGCTCTCTTTATGAACCCAGCCCCAGATCCACAAAATAAAAGTAGGTGTTCTGTCACTGTGGCTACTGTTACACTAGTGAGTTTTACAACAAAACTGGTGGAGCATCCACACACAAAATGCGTTTTGTCAACAGTATATCAGCAAAAGTCGGCTCTTCCACTGACAACTTTCTGCCCCCTGCAGGTGAGGAAGAGTGCCTTTCGTTGACAGGTTCTGTTGACAAAAAAGCTGTGTGGATGCTCTGCAGGGACCTTCTGTAACAGACAGGGCATCCAGGACAATGGGCAGCCCTGTCTGCTGTGCTTCCAGGTGCCTGTTTTGTCAAGAGAGTGGCCAAGCAGGCCAGCCACTCTGTTGACAGAGCAGAGCACTCTCCCGATTCACTTTTGTGAGTGGCCACACTCTGTTGACAGAAGTTTTGTTAGGAAATCAATTCTGACAGTGACTTCTGTTGACAGAGTGCTGTAGTGTAACCATAGTGCAGGAAACCAAAAAGCAGTCAAGTAGCACTTTAAAGACTAGCAAAATAGTTTATTAGGCGAGCTTTCGTGGGACAGACCCACTTCTTCAGATCAACTTCAGACCACATCAGTTGGTCTGAAGAAGTGGGTCTGTCCCACGAAAGCTCACCTAATCAACTATTTTGCTAGTCTTTAAAGTGCTACTTGACTGCTTTTTGTTTTGATAGTGTATAGACAAGCACGGCTCCCTCTCTGTTACTGTTCATAGTGTAGGAGTACACAATATCTTAAATTGGCTTGTATCTAAATTCTAGCTCCTAGTGAATCCTGTATTCCAAAGTTTATGTGATTAACGTTGTGCCTGAAACATTACGAAATTTAAGTAGAAAAAAAAAAAGAGTAACAGTAAATAAATAAATAAATAAACCTTGCTCTGGCTTGATAGAAAATTTGTTTCCACAAGATAGAGCATAATGTGTAAAATGTGATTCCTGATATATTCCCTGCCTCTTTACTCCTTTCAGAGACAACCAAACACAGCTATAGTACATCTGTAATGGTTGTTAATTTTTTTTTTCATTTTGGTTTCTTGTTTGCTGTTTTGTAAAAGAAAACAGATCGCTGCAGACCAACAGGGGGAAGAAAAAAGAAGAAACACAGCTTTAATCCTGTCCTGATTGGCAGCCTGGAAAGCTCTAAATAATTTAACAAAAGACCTAACTTCTAACAGCATAGGAGTGACATGTACAGAGGAAACCTTCAAACAGGTGAGAAAGCACATGATGAAAAGTGAAAACTGCATTCAGTGGCACCCCCTTTGTCCTGAACAGTGCTTCGTTTTCCTACTATTGAGCCCTTTTTCTGTCAACAACCTTCATGGATGTGTGGTGACTGTTACAATGGATAAAGTGTGTTCTTTTTCTTCATAATTTCAAATGTTAAAGTTGAAAGCAAAAGTCTTCTGAAAAAAAAAATCTTATATCAGTTATAAAAGCATTTGTGACTCACAGCTGTCTCTACTATTGGAAAGTCAGGCAACCTCTAGTAACCAAGAAATGGAACGATGACACTGCTGTAGCAAAAGCAGCTTGACTGAATCAGATCCCTGAGTAAACAACCCAGGAAAGTTAACTAGGGCTACTTGAAAAAATCCATCAAAACAGGCTTTTGTTTGTTTGTTTGTTTGTTTGTTTGTTTGTTTGTTTGTTTGTTTGACTAAACATTTTTTTGCAAAAAGTATTTGCTTTCCATGGAAAATGTTGAGTTCTGTTTGAAAAATCCAAAAACCCAAAACTTTTTGGCCCCAAAATTTTAGGTTTCAGGTTCTCAATTAAGTAAAAATATTGTTTAGAAGTAGTAAATGGAAAGGACATCTTTTCATTTCATTGACATTGTCTAAGGTGAGAGAGGTTATTCCAACCAGCTGTAGTTTTAACTCTCTAAACTGCTATCTAGGTGCTCTCTCAGTCCAGTTCCAGATGAAGACATGTGGAAGCAAAATTTTAAGACAACCTGAGCAGGTGGGTAAGATGTCCTAAAGTACCACATCACAGGTTCATAGTTTCATCATATGGTGAGAGTTCTCAAGAGCAGATGGTGAAAATATTGGAATCCAAATATTTTTCAACTGAAATGTCTATTCGACTAAAGTGAAAATTTTCCAGGAAAATTATTATTTTGATAAAAAAATGTCTGTTTCTTCCACTTTTTTGTGGGTGAAAGACCTCAGAGTTTGTTAGTGTCTGCACTGCTCTGTTTCCCCTATGGGCCCTCACATCTACAACACTCATTAAATTCTCTTCTTGGATCTCTAGAAGAGAAGGCTAAAGAGGGAGCAGTGAACAGAGACAATGCAGAGTACTCTTCTCATGCTGCAATGCTACTAACATTTCCTGAGGGTCACACATAACCCCTACATCCATGAATGAGAGCTCACTTCAGGCTTGAGTCATATACCCTAGGGAAGTGGAAGTGGGGAAGCAGACTGCCACGTCCACCATTCAGCGGCAGCCTCTCATGCAGCAATAAAATATTTCATTTCTTCATCCATTAGTTTTCCATGAGGTGGACAAAGAATGGTCAGAAGCAGGGGTAAAAGTAGACACTGAAATTACCGGTGTAGCCTGCACCACGCCCAGCATCCTTGACAACACAGGAGTGGCTCTGGATCCCCAGAACAGGTGGGGCCTCAAGCAGAAGAGGTGGGACTGGGGAAAGAAAGAAAGAAAGAAAGAACTGAGGCAGTGTTCAAAGAGATCTGGTTTTGAGCTTGGTTAGCAATGAAGAGCTACGTCTACACGTGTATGCTACATCGAAATACCTTATTTCGATGTAGCGAAATCGAAATAAGCTATTTTGATGAATAGCATCTACACTTCCTCCAGGGCTGGTGCCCTCGATGTTCAACATCAACGTTGGGCAGCACCACATCGAAGTAGGCGCTGCAGGGGAGCGTCTACACACCAAAGCAGCCCACATTGAAATAAGGGTGCCAGGAACAGCTGCAGACAGGGTCACAGGGCGGACTAGCACTTCCCGGGCAACAGCAAGCCGCTCCCTTAAAGGTCCCCTCCCAGGCACACTTGCATTAAACAGCACAAGATACACAGAGCCGACAACTGGTTGCAGACCCTGTGCATGCAGCATGGATCCCCAGCTGCAGCAGCAGCAGCCAGAAGCCCTGGGCTAAGGGCTGCTGTACACGGCGACCATAGAGCCCTGCAGGGGCTGGAGAGAGCGTCTCTCAACCCCTCAGCTGATGGCCACCATGGCGGACTCCTCTATTTCAATGTTGCGTGACACAGATCTGCTACCCATACCCTACTTCGACGTTCAACGTCAAAGTAGGGTGCTAGTCCCATCTCCTGATGGGGATAGCGACTTCGACGTCTTGCCGCCTTACTTCGATTTCAACTTCGAAATAGCGCTTGCCACATGTAGACGTGGCGGGCGCTATTTCGAAGTTGGCATGGCGACTTCGAAGTAGCCGGCACATGTAGACGCGGCTAAGAAGTGTAATATTTCTAAGAACATTCTGTAGGGTTAATGGGATTCCGTATGAATTAAGAAACTTGTTATATGTGATAAGAATAAAAGTGGATTGGTGTATCTAAGGTTGTTTGGAGAAGATTCAGTTCCATTTTCAAAACACTTCAGTTTCCTTTTATATAAACTCTGAGAAGTGTCATTCATGACATGTTTATGGCCGGCTGGTTTTATGAATACTATTTTTTTAGATCCTTTCAGATATACATATATATGGAGACATAGATATCTCATAGAGCTGGAAGGGACCTTGAGAGATCAACAAGTCCAGTCCACTGCCCTCTCTTCAGGACCCCAAGCACCCTCCCTGAAGTTTTTTTACATTTTTTTGGTTGTTGTTTTAACCTGTTTGCCCCAGAGCTCTAAATGGCCTTTCAAGGATAGAGCTCACAACTTGATGTGTACAAGGCCAATCCTCAGACCTTCCTCCCCTTAGATGGCTAAGGGCAGTGCTGCCACTTCACCAGACTAAACACACAACTAAATGATTGTGCCAATTATCAGCAAGTGTAAAAGAAGAGCTAATTCCATTCTACAAGATTATTGAATAATATGATGTGTCCAGTAGTATTTAATCCCTCTTGAAGCTCTCAATGGCCATGTCTACACTAGCCCCAAACTTTGAAATGGCCACGCAAATGGCCATTTCGAAGTTTACTAATAAAGCACTGAAATGCATATTCAGCGCTTCATTAGCATGCGGGCGGCCACGGCACTTCGAAATTGATGCGCCTTGCCGCCGCGTGCCTCGTCCCGACGGGGCTCCTTTTCGAAAGGACCCCGCCTACTTTGAAGTCCCCTTATTCCCATCTGCTCATAGGAATAAGGGGACTTCGAAGTAGGCGGGGTCCTTTCGAAAAGGAGCCCTGTAGGGATGAGCTGTGCGGTGGCGAGGCGCGTCAATTTCGAAGTGCCACAGCCACCCGCATGCTAATGAAGCACTGAATATGCATTTCAGTGCTTCTTTAGTAAACTTCAAAATGGCCATTTGCATGGCTATTTCGAAGTTTGGGGCTAGTGTAGATGTAGCCAATAACTATCACAAAAGTGTTCACTGAGATCAGCCCTAAGTAACCACGACACCCAGCATTCCTGTTTTCACCCCATACGTTGTTCTAATACTCTCTGCACAAAATATGCCTTGTTCAGTATCATTTGAAATCTAATAACTCACTGGATAATTAACATTCTTGCATGTTGTATCTCTGGGGGGTATTAAGAATTATGAACATATGCTGGAATTATGTGTACTTAAAGTGTGTAAAACCAGTCAAGTCAGGTGATGTTGGTGAACAGACCTGCATTAGACAAAAAGACTTGTGTTTTTCCCATGTGGAAGTTGCTTCTAAAGTACTTTAAAAGGCAATGAGAACACATTTGCATATTGCATAAACAGACTCTTATAAAATTTATAAATACATTTTATCAATCTATGGAGATACACATCTCATAGAACTGGAAGGGACCTCAGGAGGTCATCTAATCCAGTCCCCTGCTCTCTTGGCAGGACCAGTCACCATCCTTTCTTTTTTTATTATTATTTTGCCCCAGACTCATAAATTAACAAGGGGTGGAGGTAAATCTCACACTAACAAGTGGGGAGAAAAAAAGACTCCAAAGCCACGTCTACACGTGCCGCCTACTTCGAAGTAGCAGCGCCAACTTCAAAATAGCGCCCATCATGGCTACACGTGTTGGGTGCTATTTTGAAGTTAACATCGATGTTAGGCGGTGAGACGTCGAAGTCGCTAACCCCATGAGGGGATGGGAATAGCGCCCTACTTTGACGTTCAACGTGGAAGTAGGGAATGTGTAGTCATTGAGCGTCCTGCAACATCGAAATAGCGGGGTCCTCCATGGCGGCCATCGCCTGAGGGGTTGAGAGACGCTCTCTCCAGCCCCTGAGCTCGATGGTGGCCGCAAGCAGAGGCCCCTTAAAGCTCCTGCCCCCTGCCTTCCTGTGCAGGAAGCTGAGAGAGCATGCAGGCGGCAGCCCAGACACGTGGCCAGCCTGCATGTCTCTGAGCAGCCACACACACACCCCACCGCTGCAATGGCCGCCCGCCAGCCCCCCAAGCGCCCCCAGGGGACCCCCCCCAGGGCTCCCAGCCCAGCATCCAGGCGGGGAAGCAGCAGCGGGGCCCCTCCTGGACGAAGGCTGAGCTTCGGAACCTTCTGGGTCTCTGGAGCGAGGAGGAGGTGCTCCAGGTAATGGGGAGCAAGAGGTGGAACGCGGATGCGTTCGCTCTGCTGGCCGAGGGCCTGGCCGCCCGGGGTCACTCTGCCCGCACTCCGCATCACGTCCGGAGTAAAGTGAAGGAGCTGCAGCAGGGTAACACCCGGGCCCGTGATGCTGTTGCGAAAAAGGCAAACATGATTCTAGGATGCATTAACAGGTGTGTCGTGAACAAGACACGAGAAGTCATTCTCCCACTCTACTCTGCGCTGGTTAGGCCTCAGCTGGAGTATTGTGTCCAGTTCTGGGCACCGCAGTTCAGGAAGGATGTGGAGAAATTGGAGGGGGTCCAGAGGAGAGCAACAAGAATGATCAAAGGTCTAGAGAACATGACCTATGAAGAAAGGCTGAAAGAATTTGACTTGTTTAGTTTGGAAAAGAGAAGACTGAGGGGTGACATGATAGCAGTTTTCAGGTATTTAAAAGGGTGTCATAAGGCAGAGGGAGGGAACTTGTTCTTCCGTGCCTCTGAGGATAGAACAAGAGGCAATGGACTGAAATTGCAGCAGGGGAGGTTCAGGTTGGACATTAGGAAAAAGTTCCTAACTGTCAGGGTGATCAAACACCGGAACGAATTGCCTAGGGAGGTAGTAGAATCTCCATCACTGGAGCTATTTAAGAAGAGGTTAGATAGATGGCTTTCAGGGATGGTCTAGAAAATGCTTGGTCTTGCCATGAGGGCAGGGGGCTGGACTCGATGGCTTCTCGAGGTCCCTTCCAGTCCTATTCTTCTATGATTCTATGATCTGGGGCCGCCCCCGTCACTTGCCCCTTTTACAGGGGGCTCAGGGACATCCTGGGCCCCCGGCACACCTCCTACCCTCCGGCCACGCTTGATACCTCAGCCGACGAGCCCCAGCAGGCCCCGGAGGCGGAGTCCGCCCCGGAGGCAAGTCCCGCACCCCGGGGCCCCCCCCAGGAGCCCACCCCCAGGGCACTGGAGGAGGAGGAGGAGGAGGGGGAGTCCTTCTCCAGCGATGCTGGCCTGAGGATCGTCCTGCCATCCAGGAGCTCCAGCCGGGCGTCCGCCCACCGGGTGTTCCCCAACCGTGGGAGTGGACCGTCAGGTATGTACCCCCCCAGTGCACACCCCCGGGGTTGAGGGGCGGGGGTAAGAGACATGACCAGGGCCCTCCACATGCCCAGATGACCATGGCCCCAAGGACAGCAGTGGCATGTCCCTCAGAAGAGTGCATCAGCCCCTGCCCCCCCAAGCACGACAATGCCATGTCCCATCCCCGGGGCTGGGGGGAGCGGAACCTCTAGGGTCCCCCAGGGGGAGGGGGTAGGACACTCAGCAGCAGCAGCAACATGTGATGGAGTGGGGGGAGTGCAAATGCGAGACTCAGGCTAGATATGAGAAACAAGCTGAAGAGCTCCCAGTGGCTAAGGATGACCCTAGGGCTACAACTGGCAGGTTACACCTCTTCCCTGAACAAAGAGGAGGGAAGAGCCGAGCTGGGTTTCAATAGGCGGCGGCAGTTAGAGGCTAGGGGAAGGGAGAGCTAGAAGACAGCCAGCCTGAGGAGGGGGAAAGCTACACCCCAGAGGGGCACCCCTCGGGGTCTTCTCCCCAGGACGGGTTGGAAGGACTGTCTCTGACTGCTGTACTGTCGCTTCCATGAGAAACTGGGCATCTGTTGCCTAATAAACCTCCTGTCGTACCTGCTGAGTGAGAGTCACTCCTGCCAGTGGACGGGGTGCAGTGCAGGGGGACCCCTGAACCCCATCACAGCAGCACCTCCCGGGGATGGGGATGGGGAACCTGCAGCAGAGGGGTGGGGGGACAAGGGCCACGGCTCGGGGCCCACACTAACAGCTGTCTCCACTCTTCTTCCCCCCCTCCTGTGTTCTGCAGGTGCACCATCAGAAGGACCAGAGAGCACCGGCGAGGTGTCAGTGGTCCCGGACAGCCCCCCGGGGCCATCACTCCAGGCCAGCCCCTCGGCGGAGAACCGACCAGCCCCACGGCGGGGAAGACGGCGGACCCAGCACCACCACCCAACGGCGACGGACCCCCCCAGCTGCTGGCCCTCCACCGTTGGCAGCTGGAGGTCCCCGAGCAGCGGCTGCGGGTGGAGGAGCGCCGCCTCCAGCTGCAGGAATGGGCCCTGGCCTGGTTCCAGGAGGCATGGGGGGCCCTTCATGAGGACCTTCAATCATATCGCCGACTACCTGGCCCCCCCATGCCACGCCGGCCGCTGCTGTGCCCGCCCTGCCTGCTCCACCTGCTGCGCCACCCGCTGCACCGTCCGCCGTCGCACCACCACCCGCCACCGAGGGCCCTTCCGCCGAGGGGGACCTGGGGCCAGCTGACACCCGCCGGCCATATCTACCGGTCTGCCCGGCCCCGAGCCAGCCCCGGCCAGGGCTGAGGCCGAGGCGTGGATCCCGGCCGCCCACCCCCAGCGCTGGACATTAGGGGGTGTGGGGCCCAGGATGTGCCACCCCCTCCCCCTTTGTATATATTCCCCCCAGTGTTATGTTATTTTGTAAATAGTTTGTATATTTGACCCCTGTTGCTATTCTGATCCTTGCCCCCCCATGTACATAGTTCTCCCCTTCCTTGTCTTCCCCTTTCATCTTATCCTTATTTATAATACATATATATATAAGTTTGATTTTGCCTGTAAATAGTTAGTCTTGATAATAATAATAAGAGTTCTCCAGATATTTGATTTGACGAACAACTGTCTGCTTTTATTTTTACAAGAAAAGTAGGGGGGCTGTGCTCTTGGGTGCTCTGTGATGTGGGCATAGGGGCAGGGAGTGTTGTGGAGGATGGGGGGGCAGTGGGGGGCCTGCCCGCGTTAACCCGCGGCCTCATCGAACTGGGCCCACAGGGCCTCCCGGACCCAGGTCCCCTCGGGGTCCACCTGGTGACTGGGGGCAGCGGGTGGCTGCACATTGGCCCTGCCAGCTTCCACAGCCCAGCCCTGAAAGAAGGCCCCCCCCTTGCTCTCCACGAGGTTGTGTAGGGCGCTGCATGTGCCCACAATCTGGGGGATGTTGGTGGGGCCCGCATCAAGGCGGGTGAGGAGACACCTCCAGCGCCCTTTCAGGCACCCAAATGTGTGCTCCACCACCTGGCGCGCATGGTTCAGGCACAGGTTGAAGCGCTCCTGGCTGCCTGACAGATGGCCCGTGTACAGGTGCATGAGCCAGGGCCGTAGGGGGTATGCCGCATCTGCGATGATGCAGAGGGGCATGGTGGTATCCCCCACAGGGATCTGCCACTGGGGGATGTAGATCCCCGCCTCCAGCTGGCGTCACAGGCCCGAGTTCCGGAATACCCGGGCATCGTGGGTGCTGCCAGGCCAGCCCACATAAAGGTTCAGGAAATGGCCCCGGCTCTCCACCAAGGCCTGGAGGACCACTGAGTGGTAGCCCTTCCTGTTTAAGTAGCATCCTCCACTGTGTTCCAGGGCGCAGATGGGGATGTGGGTCCTATCCAGAGCCCCGAAGCAGTTGGGGAAGCCCAGGGTGGGAAAGCCCGCGATGGTGACATCCGGGTCCCCAAGCCTCATGAGCCTGTGGAGGAGCAGGGCGTTGATGGCGCAGACGACCTGCAGGGGAAGCACATGGGAGAGCACCAATGAGGGGTGTGCAGGGTGTCTGTGGCCCTCCCCTGCCAAGGCCCCCCTCCCCTCCCCTCCCCTGCCTTCCCCTGCCAGGGCCCCACTCCCCTCCCCTCCCCTGCCAGGACTGTCTCCCCCTCCCCCCATGGGTCCTCTTACCTCCATGAGGACAGCCCCAACGGTGGCCTTGCTGACACCAAACTGCTGGCCCACGGATCGGTAGCTGTCTGGAGTGGCCAGCTTCCAGACAGCAATGCCAACCCGTTCCTCGACACTGTGGGCATGCTGCATGGCAGTGTCCTGGTGCCACAGTGCGGGGGTGAGCCACTGCCATAGCTCCAGAAATGTCTGCCGGCTCATGTGAAAGTTCTGGAGCCAGCGGTCATCATCCCACTCGCCAAGCACCAGCCGCTCCCACCAGTCGGTGCTCGTGGGGTAGCTCCACAGCCGGCGGCATGTGCGGCAGGGTGGGGGACAGGGTGCTGCGGGGTTGGGGGTTGCGTCCTCCTCCCCTGCGGGCAGCTCCTCCTCTGTGGCAAGGAGGTGCTCAGCTGCCTCCTGCATGGCATGGAGCAGGGCGAGTACTGCTCCTGCAGGGGCGGCTGGGTGGACCTCTGGCTGCTGCTGCTGCTGCTGCTGCTGCTGCTGCTGCTGCTGCCTCTGGGGGTCATGACTGCGTCGCTCGAGATGTGCGTGCCTATGGCTCTGCAGACTGCATGCTGTGCAGGCTGCATGTGTCTGGGAGGGGCTCTTTAAGGGAGCGGCTAGCTGTTGCCCCGGAAGCGCTAGTCCACCCTGTGACCCTGTCTGCAGCTGTTCCTGGCACCCTGATTTCGATGTGTGCTACTTTGGCATGTAGATGTTCCCTCGCAGCGCCTATTTCGATGTGATGCTGCCCAGTGTCGAAGTTGAACATCGACATTGCCCTCCCTGGAGGACGTGTAGACATTATTCATCGAAATAGCCTATTTCGATGTCGCTACATCGAAAGGCTATTTCAATGTAGCGTACACGTGTAGACGTAGCCCAAGAGAAAAAAGAAGCTTGGCCTGGCTTTTATTTTTCAAAGAATATATTGCAAATGCTTACTGGTCTTTAAAAGTGCCTGGAGTGGCGATGAACCTGTAGTGATAAGCAAAGATTTTTTGCATAAAAAGACAAGGGAAGCCTTTGGCTTATGTTTTTATGGAACATCTTGACTGACAGAAAGTCAGCAAAAGCTGGGAAGGATATTGGCCAAAATTTGCATCTTGTGCAGTTAAGTTTTAGATTTCAGGCTCATATTTTGACATATGTTTCTAACCATTGTTTAACCATTTCTAACTTTAATTATTTTATTTAACATTACTTAACCTCTGTCCTGTTGCTAATACATTTTCTTTGTTTTCATTGTAAATCCCCTCGGTGGTGTGTTTAAACAGAAGGTATATTTACCTAAGGTAATAAAATGTGATGTGCTTTTGTGTCTTTAGAAGAACAAAAGGGACATTTGTCCAGTATAAGGTGACCATCTATCCCATTTTTCCCGGGACAGTCCCTTATTTAAGCTGTCTCAAAGGCATCTTGATTTTTTTAAGAAAATGGGCAAATTGTCCCATATTTTGTGGGGCTCCTGTTCCCTGGCACCTGGTGTCTCAAGGTGGTAGCCGCTGCTGCCGGGAGCTCCTCTGCTGGGTGGCTGTCCCCTTCCCTGGCACCCCATGGAGGCAATTACCACTGCCAATGAGTTCTGCCAAAGAACGGCCTCTTCATTCCTTGGAGTTCCTCTGCAGGGAGGTTGCAGAGCCTCCATCCTCCACTCCCCCTCATCAGGAGGCTTCAGAGCCCCCATCCCTGTTGCCTCACTGTGGGGCAGCTTCCCCCTTCACTGAGGACCCCTGACATGGAACAGCAGTCCCCCATCCCTGGAGGCCAGTGTCCTGTGTTTGCCAAAGGGCAATGTGGTCACCCTACTCCAGAAGAGTTCTGGGCGTACAGTTTTGGGTAAATTCAGGACTGGGACTATGTTTTGGTCTCCTGGCTGTTTGTAGCCAAGGCTGATGAAAGCCAGAGTGAGCTTGTAGAACTACAGATAGGCTGTTCAGGTCAGAGCTGCTGAAGCAGGGCTGTCTGGCACACAAGACACTCTTGAGTGTGACCCTCATGCTTATAGGCTGCTTATGAGTTCCCGGAATGAGAGTTACATCAGCAAAGAGTTACGAAGCACTGAGCATTGCAGGGCAAGTGGAGACACAGCCCCTCACTGGTCTGGATTATCCCCTGAACATCCATAATAGTGAAAAAGACAATATTTGGGATCATCTATTCATTGCATTTGATTTATATCATAGACATGATATAAACATAAAATCTAATAACTTCCAGAATCTATCAAACTAACTATATATGAACCATAAGTCTTTTCTACATGTCTCTCTTTCAAAGGGTTTCTAATGTGTCTTGAAGAAGGAAGTCAGCAATTCTTTTTCATTTTTTCATTGCAAATCTGCATTACTTTGTCAGTTGGAAGACATTATAACTAGAGAATTATATCCTGGCTTTGGATGTATGCGCTCATCGACTATAATCATATATTAAAGTGAAGTTTAAAGCTACAGAGACTTTTAAAGATAAAAAAGACTAGCTCCACAAGGGATTTGCACTTGGCACTGCAATACTTAAGTTTTAAAATTTGCAACCTGCCACCACATGGAATTTTCAGCCTAAAGTTAGGTACCCAAGCTCCATATCAATACATAGGGAGAGCTACACACCTAAGAATGGGATGCACTGAAGCAAGCACACTGAGGGAAAGCCACCTAGGCTAGCGACAGGTGAACTTCTCTAATCCAGAACTCTCTTGTCTGGCAAACTCCATAATCCAGCATGATTTTAGTGAGCCTGATGACCACTTATTATGGGTGTGGCCAAGTTTCCTGTGGTCCCATAAAGTTTATTTACAGACACCAGTCCTGGCTCTCCGTGTTCTGTGCTGCTATTCAGCTGTAACTCACTCCTAAATGTCTTCTACAGCCCAGTAAGCAATGGAAGTGTTAGTAATGTGCGAGAAAATATGAACCTTGTGTCATCTGGCAAATTCTTTCATCCAGCACTGGTTAGGTGCCAAGAGCGCTGGACAAGAGAAGTTCAACCTGTAGGAGGAAATATCAATGTGAAATTAGTGTGCAAAATGACTTAAGCACCTTACTGACAGGCTGAAAGAAGCTACCAGTCTCTGCAAAAAAAAGAGACATGGATACCTCTCCCAGTGCATCCAATATCCCAGTGCTATGACACTCCCTGAGGATGTAGGAAATTTCTACTCTGCCTGCTTTGGAGCAAGAACTTTCATCTGGGTCTTCTACCTCCCAAGTGAGTGCCCTAAGTACTCTGGGATAGAGGATAGCAATTTTGGGAGTAAAGGCACTTTGAAGTTGTGCAGGTGCTCCAAAGTGCCCGTGGCTACATGGCTTGCCAGCCCTTCAAAGTTTGCAACTTTGAAGTTCCCGCAGCGAGAACTAGGTTAATGAGGTGCTGCGTATGCAGTGCAGCATCTCATTGTTATTCTTCGCTTTGGCTCATTTACATGCCCCCTTTGAAGGAGGGGGCTAGTGTAGACAAGCCCAGAATGTTATTAACATTGAGTCAACTGGAAAGTGTATCAGTCTCAACTTCCGTGTTTTTCATCAGTTCATGTGCTCAACCTACATTTAGGAGAAACCACACTTCCTTTCCCAAAACTCAGATCGCATGATTATCAGCATAGCAATGTGCACGGCAATGTGGCATATACTCTATTTTGTTTGAAAAATGTGCAGTTTGAGGGATTCAGTATAATTAGTCTTGGTTTCTGCTTCATAGTAACATTTTAGGCTTTTGCACACCACAGGAGCAGCACACAGATGAGGGCAAATACTTTCATGATTGCCATTTCATCTTGACAGATGCAATGTAGAGGCACATAAGTGGCACCTATTGAGAACAGTAATGGACTTATTTCCTGGGTTTTACATCTTGACAAAGCATTTGGAATCTGCATTCAGATGAAGACCATGAAAAATGCACAAATCCAAACATCTCTATCAGAAAGGTAATAAAAATCACGTGTCAAATCATTTTAAATACTTTCAGTGAATTTCTTAGTATAAAGAATGAAAACTCACATCCAGAACACTCATCAAGTGAGGAAAATTTCTACCTTCACCACAGGGTTGAAGCTTATGGGGCTCCCATATTATGATCATGATTTGCAAATACAATGTTCTCTGCTCTCTGAAAGCATAAAAACAATAATTTTAATAGATATTCTATTAATGGAGAATTTGAGAGATAACAAAATTCCCAGAAAAGTGCCAGGTCCAGATTTTCAAACACTTGTCTATGTATTTGCACCCACTTTTTGAAAACACAATTTAGCATCCAAGGCTATTTGATGATGCAAATTGAAGCCTTCAAATAAGGTGCTTAGACTAATCTGATAAAGGGACTTTACAGCTGCAAATTACTGGTTCTGTGACAACCTTCCCCACCAGGTAAGGGGACTCTGAGTGGTGTTTTACTTATTTTGGGGAAAGAAGTTGCCTGTGAAAGGGTGGTATCCTGCAGGGTGATGGACTGGAAAGTCATGAGATCAGGATCTCAGAGGATACTGTTAATTTATTTCATTTATTTATGTGAGTCTCACATCCATCCCAACCTCAAAACAATTGAGATTTGTAATTGGATTATAATTTGTAATAATCATAGCCCCTGTGAGGATGAGAGATTTACGGGGAGAGATAAGGTAGTATATTGTGGGAGGGTGAGGTATGTTAGGTTGAAGGAGGATTAAAGGGGATGTACTTCTTGCAAATTGCTGTCATCTTGCACATATCTGGCCTTCACCCAGTCACTCACTTCATTCAAAAGCAGCCTCGCATGCTCTTCAGCTGGGTTGTCATCATGAAAAAACACAGCCTAATTCACAAACTCTCTAATGAGAACAACAAGAAGTCCTGTGGCACCTTATAGACTAACAGATATTTTGGAGCATAAGCTTTCGTGGGAAAACACATGCTTAGTCAAGTATCTGATGAAGCAGGTCTTTACCCACGAAAGCTTATGCTCCAAAATATCTGTTAATCTATAAGGTGCCACAGGACTTCTTGTTGTTCTCGAAGATACAGACTAACATGGCTACCTCTGTGATAAACTCTGTACTGGTATCTGAAGAGGGGCACATCCTGACCATACCTGGTGTCACCTGTATGGGCAGTCACAGCACATACCCTTCACCTGTCAATTTTGTGGGGGACCCAAGCAGACCCTGGCCCATGTCTCTGCCATCTAGATAGGACCACCCACACAGAGTGGCAGAGGAGGCAACTGCCCTGGGACCTGGAGATTTAAAAGGGCCTGTGACTCCTGGCTGTCACTACGGTTACTGCTGCAGCAGCAGCTAGAGCCTTGGGCCCTTGAAATCACTGCCAGAGCCCATGCAATGTGCTCTAGAGCTCCAGGTGACACTGAGGGCCGGGGCAGGAGGTGCGGTGCAGTTCAAGTGGCGTGGAGGACTGGCTGGCCCCAGCCCCACTTCATATGCTCACGGACCCGATCCTTCTGTGACCATAGAGCTAGGCACTTTGCCCAGGGGCCGGACTTGTCTGCTAGCCCTCCTGCTCCCAGGGCCCAAGCTTCAGCTCCCCACAGCTGCCTCTTGCAGCTCTGAGTATGGCCAGGCTATAGCTCTGAGCCCCCACCCCTGAGCCGGCTCAGAGTAAGAGCCATGTGGGCAGCTGTGGGGAGCCTGGGTCACTTCATCTGCTCTGGGCAGTGGGGACCAGGGATGAAGACATAAGAAAAGGGATGATTACAGCCCCACAGCCCTGTTTTGGTTTCTGGCTTAGGCAGGAGCAGGGCCTTGGATGAAGAGGTAGGGCCTTGTGGGGAAAAGGAGGGCCTCGGGGGAAGAGGTGGGAGTCTTGGGAGAAAGAAGAGAGAGAGGAATAATGCCTTCAGAGGGAAGGTGCCTCTAGTCTCCCTACTTCTGGGAAGACTCTGCCAGCCCTAGTCCACATGGCTGCTGGTTCAACTCATACCTCTGGCTTTACTCTGCATCTGGTGTTTGTACAGGGATCAAAGGATACAAAGATGGAAGTTAGAGCCTTGTCATGGAAGCAGTTGCAATTTATCCAGCTGGGTCTTTTAAAAGGTAGCTGGACAACAAATTTAAAAGAAATACTATAGTGAACAATCCATCTTTAACAAGTCTTTTCTATTGCTAATTTCTATGGTTCTTTGAAAAACCTTGTAAGTTATTGATGTTGTGAGCAGTAATGACTTCTGTATAGAGCAGGGAGAATAAATCATAGTGAATAATTCATCAGATGAATTTTTGCCTCTTTTCCTGTTTGCAAATTGTCAGTGAACAGATCATGATTTTCTCCAAGTTTATTTGCAATTGCTCACCAGATAATTTCTGTTATTTATTTATTTATGACTGTAGCTTGTTCAGAAACAATTCATTCTGCAAGCATTCAGTACTGGAGTACAGAGATGTTTTGAATGGACACTGAAGTCACAAGGCTTGTCCCTGGTCTATGACTGGATGAGTGTAACGCTTCAGAGAAAGCTTCTAGATATTCAGGTTTCTGAATCGGAAATTAATTTTCCATTATATTTGCTTATGGTTCACTATATCAGTGAGCATTTCCACCAGTAAACAAGTCTAGTAAAATATTTGTGGAAAGAAGATACAAAAGGGCATGAAGCAAATTTGTTTATGTATTTCAGAGGTATTCCACAAATATTTGTGTAGAAAAAGCAGCCAAGTAGCACTTTAAAGACTAACAAAATAATTTATTTGGTGAGCTTTTGTGGGACAGACCCACTTCTTCAGACCATCCGAAGGTCTGTCCCATGTGGGTCTGTCCCAAGAAAGCTCACCAAATACATTATTTTGTTAGTCTTTAAAGTGCTACTTGGCTGCTTTTTTGTTTTGATAGTATATAGACAAGCATGACTTTCTCTCTGTCAATATTTGTGTAGAGTTGGGTAGATATTGTCTGGCAGAATTCCACTGAGTACTGGACTCTTAGAAGACCTGGGCCGTGTCTACACTAGCCCCAAACTTCGAAATGGCCACGCAAATGGCCATTTCGAAGTTTACTAATGAAGCGCTGAAATGCATATTCAGCGCTTCATTAGCATGCGGGCAGCCGCGACACTTCGAAATTGACACACCTCGCCGCCACGCGGCTCATCCCGACGGGGCTCCTTTTCGAAACCCCACCTACTTCGAAGTCCCCTTATTCCCATGAGCTCATGGGAATAAGGGGACTTCGAAGTAGGCGGGATCCTTTCGAAAAGGAACCCGGTTGGGACGAGCCGCGCGGCGGCGAGGCGTGTCAATTTCGAAGTTTCGCAGCTGCCCGCATGCTAATGAAGCGCTGAATATGCATTTCAGCACTTCATTAGTAAACTTCAAAATGGCCATTTGCGTGGCCATTTCGAAGTTTGGGGCTAGTGTAGACGTAGCCATTTAGGGGTAAATTACAGCTAAATAACAGCACAGAGCACTGAGAGCCAGGCCTGGTGGCTATAAACAAGTGTTATAAGACCATGGGAAACTTGGCCACACCCATAATAAATGGTCATCTGGCTAACTAAATCATGTCCCATTATAGATGTAGCTGGATGAGAGAATGACAGATTAGAGAGGTTCAACCTGTAGTTGTTGGCTTAGTTATGTTTCAACAGTCATCTGAATTCTTAATACTGACTCTCCACTTTGTGTGGTGGAATACTGTAAAAGGAAAGCAGTAAAAAGCAGAAAATTTCCATACCCACAGAGAAAAAAAATTAACAGACGGTTCAACCATTCCAAAAATTAAACTAATAATATTTCTGAGCAAATGACCGCTTTTAATAGTTATTTACTGTATTTTATAGCACAATTTTAACCTAAGTCATAAAACATAATGACTTAGACTGCAAAAGTGGCAGCATGTTTTAATTTTCATTCCAAAAATAGTAATATGCTGAGTTTTTAACTTTTACTTTAGTGTGTTTTAATGGCCAGGAATTTGTTATAAATCGCTGTAGAAATTAGAATTAATTTCTACAGCAAAATAAAAACAGATTATTTCCCTCTAGCCCTCTCTCCTTCTCATGGCCCTATAAATTATTTTTTACTGTATTACCCATGAAAAATATATAGAAACATATAGTCATTTCCAAAGCCAGGCTCTATGCAGTGAGGTGCCAAACTCTCTGACAATAATTAGGGTAGCTGAGTAACTGTGGTATTTTTGAATGTTCATTTTATTTCTTATTTGCTATATTACATTTCAAGTTGCTCACAATTCAAGTGTTTAGCTTGCCTCTAGTGTGCGATTTTTGGCAACTTTTGCTATGAACAATATCGCTTCTTGAATATCTGTGTTCTACATGGAGAGTGGCTGTGTGTGGTGTATCTATTTACCCCATAAGTGCTCTCAGACACCACACTTTGGCCACATCTACACTCCTTCCCCACTTCTGGAAAGGGGCATGGTAATGAGCAGATTGGAAGATGCTAATGAGGTGCAGTCTAAAATATGTTGTGCCTCATTAACATACCCCTGTGAGATCTTGCTTCCAGAAGATCCCCTTCCAGAAGCAAAGCTGCCATATAGACAGGGCTCCTTTGGAAGGACACAGGGGTCCTTCCAAAGGAAATCCCCCTTCTGGAAGACCCTTCTTCCTTCCTCACCCCCACATCCTTCTGAAGGATCCCTGTCTACACGACACCTTCTCTTCTAGAAGGGAACCTTCCAGAAGTGAGATCCCATGGGGTAGATACTTGAGGTGTGAGATATTTTAATCTGCACCTCATTAGCATCTTCCAACCCACTTGTTACCATGCCCCTTCTGGAAGGGAGCGGGAGAGTGTTGGTGTGACTTCTGTGTCTCACTGAGGCTGAAGTTATTGTCAAAAAAGTGAAAATCAGAATGGGGGGTCAGAAGAATAGAAGCTGTCAAATACTCTGCCTGACAGGTATTTTGGCTACAGTGTCAACAAAGACCTCCAGTAAGACACGCAAAGTTTTCTTTTGCTTTTTTTTGTTTTTTACATCAAATTGAATTTATTTTCTAAAATATATGCTCTGTGACTTGGGGTTGGCGGAGGTGAAAGTTCTGTGGCCTATCTTACACAGGATGTCAAATTAGATGATCATAATGGTCCCTTCTGTCCTTGGAATCTGTGAACGGATCTATAAATCCATATGTGATGTTTCGTCTCAAAATACAGCATACTCAATTTGATATGTGACCAAAATGCTAAAAAGATCTAACAGTAACTATTGGAACATAAAAGTCATTGTTGATTTAATCTGTAAATTGTGTTGATTGTTTTTAATTAATTCCTGATAAACTTTTCTCTTGAAGGATATGATTAATTTATTTTTATAATTTTGAATTAAGATAATATTTTTGTAAAACTGTCAAAAGTCTTTTTCTCTGTCAGATTTAATTTGTTGCTCCTCTGTGTATAGTTGAAGTGTGTATTTTTTTCTGCTTTACTTCTTTTCTCTTTCCCTTTTAATTTTATACTTTCATTACATTTTGAATAAAATTGAATATGCCTGTCTTGAACTTGTGTTTGTTAATTTTTGCTTGAATTTACAATTTTTCTCCTTGCAATCATCATTTCTATTTATTAATACTTTCTTTCCCACCATCTTCTTCCTTCCTATAATAAAATGAATTGAGCTATCTATTTATTTTAGACCCTGATTCTACAAATATCTACTAACATGCTTGTCTTGATTAATATGGCCCAAAGTGAAGCACTTCCAATTAAGCACATTTGTTACATGCTTTGTTGACTAGATATGCACTTAATAATTAGGTGCAGACAAAGGTGAAAGGGGTGTGGCAGGGCTACATCTTGGCCCACAACACCAGGTGGAGCTCTGGAGGAGGACCAATGACGCCGACACTTCCCCCTCCCCGCCCCCTGCCACAGGGAGCTGCATGAGATCCTGGGGTCAGACAACACATCCCCTCCACCTGCCCCTGTCACCAAGGCAGAGGAGGTCCATCCCCACCACCCCCCCAGCTGAAGCCCAAGGAGGATGAGGAGCAGAGCACTCTGGGACACAACCCACACCAGAGCCAGAGGTGGACACAGGGTCCGAGGTAGGTGGAAGCACCTTCGTCATAACCTTTGAGTAGGGCCCCTCAAGCCAGGCCACCTCCAGGGCATTCCCAGAAGTGGGCAAGAGTCCCTCCAGTATGCACCCCATGCGTCCCTCCTCCTTGTTTTCCTTACAACAAGCGACGGCCGAGCCATCCCCACCTCCCCACCAGTGTGGGCCAGCCTCACCCTGGCACTGGAGTAAGGCATCCCTGAACCAGTGCCAAGGCCAAGAGGGAAGGCCTGTGGCCAGAGGGGCCATCAGCAGGCAAAAAAGGGCCTTCAGAGGGCCTACACTGCCACCCTCTGAAGGCTAACAGACTTCTTGGAGAGACAGCTGAGGGACGACTGGGAGTGGCAGTTGTGGTGCTGGGACAAACTAACGTCCCACTTGGATGGCACCACTGGCATCTGGTAGGAGCTGTTGGCCCACCCACTCATGGCTTCCTTTCTCACTGTACCTGCTCCCCTGCCCCTACTGCCCTGCCCCCAGCAGCAGTCCCACAGGGCTTCCTCAGGTTTTGGCAGTGGCTGAGGGCCACTCCTGCCCCACTG
Source organism: Carettochelys insculpta (assembly GCF_033958435.1). NCBI lineage: Eukaryota > Metazoa > Chordata > Testudines > Carettochelyidae > Carettochelys > Carettochelys insculpta. The sequence continues at coordinate 157,852,998 of NC_134138.1, read as the reverse complement.
CCATGCCCATCCCTCTCTGTTCCCCAGACCCCCCTGCTCACCTGCCGACCAGACCCCACCATAGCCCCACTGCCTTTGTACCTCCCCATGCTCCCAGCCCCAACCCAGCCCTGGTGGGGACCCCAAACCCACAACAGGAGGGGATCCCAAGCCCAATACTGCCTAGTGTCCCACTCCCCCATGGGGTCATGGCCCCTCACCCCCTCCATGGCCTGAGCCCTCCCACCCCTTGTCCCAAGTCCCCCCCACACTGTATATCATTTGCTGTTTTCACACTGTTCGTAAACAGCTTTGTATTATCCCATCTATTTTCAAAATATTTGTCTTTGTTCAAGTAAAAAGTTATTCAACCACCACCCCTGAACCCACATTCATTAGGCAGGGGTCGGTGAGAGGATAGGGGGTGATGGGAGGGGTTGTGGTGGGGATGGGGCATGCACCTGGGCTGAAGGTGCCCTGGGGATGGTCATTTTGGGCCTTCGGAGAAACTCTCCCTCAGGGCCTTGCAGATCCACATCTCATCCTGGTGTGCCTGGCAGATTGGAGCTGCATCCAGCTGCTTGTAGCCATGGCCAGCATCAGCCACCGACTCTGGGAGGGGGGCCATGCTTTTTCCCTCCACAATGTTCCACTCCCGCACATCTGGGTGGATGAGGAAGAGGAAGACAGCCATGATGAGGTGCAGCCACTGAAGCACCTCTGGGTGGGCCAGTGCAAGCCCGGGGCTGCTCTGGTACCATGGCTAGCTGGAAAGCGCTGTGTATCGCAACAAGCATTGAAGACCTGCTCTAACAGCCCTTTTGTCCCTTGTGAAGGTAGTCAAGGCTCAGCATTGGCAGGGATTGGGTGTCTCGGGGGTGGGGGGCCTTTTAAGGGCACGTCTCAACAGGGGTCCCAGAAGGGATTGCCAACCATGGGACTCTGTCTGTCAGCGTTCCAGGAGCCATTCTGTCAAGAGACTGGCTGGGCAGTCTGGCCCCTATCCGTCAACATAGCAGATTGCTTTTTCGATCAGTGTTGCTATCTGGCTTCACTCCGTCGACTTCTGTTTGTTTCAGAAGATATCTTCTGACAGGCTGTTCTGTCAACAGATCACCCTAGCCTAGATGTAGACTTAGTGTTTTCCACAGATCCATATATGTAACTAACCCTCCAAACCTACAAAGAAATCCACATGTGTGGACCACTGAGTCTGGATTGTGGTATAAATGAAATATAGTAAATGTGGAGTCTGCTACATTCCCTAGTTACAGAAGTATTAGGAATAACCCATATGCAATAGTATTAAATATGTATTATATTACATATTAAAAATTATGTTGATATTAGTAGCAACACTGGTAGTAATTGAAATTATATATTATGATTAATGCTTTTGCAGTGTTAATACTTCTTTGTAGGAAAGCATATTTGCATCTTTAACAATAATTGTTATGAAACTAGAATAATCACTAGGTTGCCCACTTTATGGTGGATTTAAAGTAAAGACTAAAAAAAGGCTTTAGATTTGTCTATGTCTTCACCTGGGATAGCAAAAAAAACAAACCAAAAACTCTAGTTTCTTTACAATACTCAGTTTAATATACAAAACAATAAACACGTAAAGTATGCTGATATATGTGCCATCATCTGAGAGTAATGCACTTTTTATTATGTGACAATGTTGCCTTATGGTAATTGTAACATGATGAATTTATTATGTTTGTTTTATGAAAAACTGTTTCTGCTGTTAAATCTGATCTATTTTTGTAAACTTTATTTGAAAACTGAAGTTAATGTACAATACTAAAGAATATTTTGAATATACTCATCTCCTTATAATTGCTTATATATACTCATCTCCTTATAGTGGGAAGTGAAGTAGAATGAAATTTCAGATTTAGGTGCCTAAACTTGGGCATCTAAATCTACCCTTAGGCATCTAATTGTGTAAGGCTGGGTCTACATGAGCCCCTTCCTAACACCAAATAGGAAGCAGGGGCTTTCGAAAACGGGGGGGTCCTTTGGGAAGGTCCCCATCTCCACGGGCAGCGCGCAATTCGAAAAGCCTCACTTTTGAATCACTACAGCCGCCATTATGCTAATGAGGCTCTGCATATTCATGGCAGCGCCTCATTAGCATCTTTCAAACCCACTCATTAACATGCCCTTTCTGAAAGGAAGGGGCTCATTTAAACACAGGGTAAGTGTGTAAAACATGCCTCTAGCAGCCTAATTTTCAGGGCCACTATCAGAAGCTCATGAGAGATGTAGGTACTCAGCACTTCTGAATGTCAGACAGTTAATTGCCTAACTTTGGGTATTCAGGTTTGCAAATTTGGTCTGATAGCTATGTTTCTGAATCTTATAGTATTAATATAAACATACTTCAGTAAAGTAGGTTGATTTATGTTATAAATACTTTCTCTTGCATGCAGTAGAGTGGGTGGGGGTCAATAATTTTTGATGGGGTATTCAACTCTAAGAATTTGGTAAGAGGTTATAGGCCACACTTTTCTATGATATTAATGGAGGGGGGTTGGGATTGGGATGGAACTTGTTCCAGCCAATGGGAGTTGTGAGAATGTGCTGTGGGTGGGATAATGCATCCCCTGGGTTCCGTAGTGTGCAGAGCATGTGGCCCATACAGCCAGCCACTTTGAGTGGTGTACAGGGGCAGGGCAGATAGAGAGCGTGCCTGAGGCTCCCGCTGGGCTGCAGGCCAGATCTGGTGGTTTGGTGAGCCAGATCCTGCCCACGGGCCATATTTTGCCTGCCCCTGCAGTACAGTATTACTTACAGAGTTGTTTGAAAGAATTTTGAAGAAAATGTTTACTTTTTTTAGGTAAAAAATTAAAAACAGTTTTTAGTAACCAAATACTAAACACACAACTCTGTTGCCCCTGATAATCAAACAGAATCATAGAGTCATAGAACACTAGGACTGGAGGGGACCTCACAAGGACATCAAGTTCAGTTCCCTGCCCTCAGGGCAGGCTCAACCACTGTATATACTATTGCTGTTAGATATTTATCTAACCTGTTCTTAAATATCTCCAACGATGGAGATTCTACAACCACCCTTGGCAATTTATTCCAGTAATTAATCACCTGGAGAGTTGCTAATTTTTTCGTAATGTCCAATCTAAACCTTCCTTGCCGAAATTTACACTCAGTGTTTCTTGTCCTGTTGTCAGGGCATAAGGAGAATAGTTTTTCTCCCTTCTGCTTGTAACATCCTGTTAGATACTTGAAAGTTGCTATCATTCCCTTTCCCAAACTAAACAAGCCCAATTATTTCAATCTTATCTCATAGGTCATATTTTTAGACATTTAATCATTTTTGTTGCTCTTCTGTGGACCCTCTCAAATTTCTCTACATTTTTCCTGAAATGTGGGGCCCAGAAGTGGCACAGGAATCCATTTGAGGCCTGGTAGAGTGGAAGAATTACTTCACCTGTCTTGCTCATAACACTCCTGTTAATACATCGCAGAATCATGTTTGCTGACAACAAATACTAATTTGTCAGCATCAAAAACATCAACTGTCAAAAAAATTCTAGCTTACAAAAACCTGGATATTTAGGTTTAGTCAAAAACCCAATTCTCTATTCGCCTCTTTCCTTCTCCCTCCCTCTCAAATAAAAAAGTTTCAACTGAAAATGTTCATCCAAACCTAGTTAATTGTATCTGCTTTTAGTGAGCAGAATTTTCATATGTTGAAAATTGTTTCAGATATCTTTTCTGACAAGGATTTAAATTAACTGGCATTAAATGATGATCTGTTCACTGAAGTAACAGAAATAGAAAAAATAACAATCAATATTCTGAATATTCTTTTTGAAAATTCTGTAGATGACTGTGTGAGTCTATACATTAAAAAGAAAATTTTATTTCCAAGGACTTTTCAATTATGATGATTCAAAGTATTCTAACAAAACAAAAAAGCAGTCAAGTAGCACTTTAAAGACTAACAAAATAATTTATTAGGTGAGCTTTCATGGGACAGACCCACTTCTTCAGACCATAGACATACCAGAACAGACTCAATATTTAAGGCATAGAGAACCAAATACAGTAATCAAAGTTGACAAATCAGAAAAAAATTATCAAGGTGAGCAAATCAGAGAGCAGAGGGGTGGGTGGGGTGTGGAGAAGTCAAGAATTAGATTAAGCCAAATATGCCAAAGAGCCCCTATAATGTCCCAGAAAATTTGATTCCCGGTTCAAACCACGTGTTAATGCGTCGAATCTGAATAAGAAAGAAAGTTCAGCAGTTTTTTTTTTTACAAAGCAGACTGAAAATTCTTCTTGAATAAGACGCAAACTTTTCAGTCATTAACAGAATGGCCCACTGCATTAAAATGTAGACTAACTGGTTTGTGGATCAGGAATGTTTTGATGCCTGTTAAGAGTTTGAGTCTTATTGAAGAAGAATTTTCAGTCTGCTTTGTAAAGAGAAACTCCTGAACTCTCTTTCATATTCAGATTCGACGCATTAACACGTGGTTTGAACCAGGATGCAAATTTTCTGGGACATTATAGGGGCTCTTTGGCATATTTGACTTAATCTAATTCTTGGCTTCTCCACCACCCACCGCCCCTCTGCTCTCTGATTTGCTCACCTTGATTATCTTTTTCTGATTTGTTCTCCTTGCTTACTGTTTTTGGTTCTCTATGCCTTAAATATTGAGTCTGTTCTGGTCTGGCTATGGTCTGAAGAAGTGGGTCTGTCCCACAAAAGCTCACCTAATAAATTATTTTGTTAGTCTTTAAAGTGCTACTTGACGGCTTTTTTGTTTTGATAGTATATAGACTAGCACAGCTCCCTCTCTGAAAGTAGTCTAAGATACACATCCTGTTTTTTTTATCAAAGAGCAATTTTAAGTCTGTCAGACTTATAAACTACTTCAGTAATTTGCATAATATTCTGCAGAATTACATATATAAATAAATAATATGTGATAATTTTATTACAACTAATGTTTATCTTCAAAAGTAGAGAACAGATGTTTACCAGAAATTGTTAATGTAACCTTACTAACTACTGATGACTCTGTATTACAAACAATTTTATTTTAAAAGAATGTTATTTCATTTGCAAAGTCAGGCAGGCCAAAATTAGGAAATGTTGGATTGAAGGTGATCCACACAATATTAATTCTTCCCCCGTCCCCACATGCAATCACCCTGTGCACTGAGCGAGGCAGGGATCAGTGGAAGATGATGATATGATCATTTAATTAAAGACTGCATGGTAATGTATACACACAAGACAGCTGAATTAATTTTTCAATGGCAACCATAATTCCAGAATTTCCTAGCTTTTTAGTGACTGACTTTGCAACTTTAATAACATCTTTCTAGTACAGCCTTTGTACATAATTTCCTAATTTTTAAGCATAAACCAAATACATTATGTACTTCTGTAAGCAGGGCAGTGGTAAAGAGGGCAAGAGGGCAATTCAGTGGGCCCCAGTGATTAAAAGATTCCCAGGGTCCAGCCTCTTTAAACCACTGCCAGAACCCTGTGCAGTGAACTCTGTGAAGTTCTGAGCACTGGCTGTCCCTAGCCCCACTCCTATGGTTTGAGGGCCTGCTCCTTTCCCCATTGTGCAGGACCCAGCGTCGTCTTTCGCCAGCCCCAGCTGTAAGAAATCCCTCTCCCTGACGACCTGCACCTTCAGCAGGGTTTGGAAATGAATGCTCAGCGTCTGAGTACAAACTGCAGGACTGTGTAGCAGCTAGAGAAGGCTCATTATCCCCCGGAGCAGGTTTTTAGCCAGGTGAAGAGAAATGGGTCCCTGAAGCCAGATGCTGGATCTGGCGGACAGTCAGAGAAAGCCCAGCAGAACCCAGATCTCTCTCTTTGGCTCAAGCTGTCCTCTCCAACCCAGGCTTAGTGTTCCAATTAGGCACAATAGGAACATGCCTACAGGTACTGGCATTCTTGGGCACCTAAACTTTAACAAGGAGTTTCATTTTCTCCAGGAAATACAAAGGTCAATTGTAGATGGGCCCTGCGTGCTGAAGATGCTTTGCCTAGGGGTGCATAAGTTGTAAACCTGTCTCTGTCTCCACCTATGTGATGATGGAGACCATTTTGTCATGTCTCCAGAGAATGGGCTGGGCTGTGGGTCTAAGGCAGGACTCAGCAAACCCTGGCATGGATGCCAGAAAGGCACGTGAGTCAATTTTCATTGGTATGTGAGGTGGGAACTCAGCCCCTCCCCTCCTACCTCATGCAGCTGGGAGCTTGCTCAAAGTCATGCTACCTGTGCTACCCCAATGCTACCAACCACCACCTAAATGGTAAAGCTCTGCATCTTTATTTGTTAATGAAGCTGTTATAAGTATGACTATTAGTGACTTTATCATAGACACTCAGATCATTCATTGAGGTCAAAAAATCAAATTTCAGCACTCTACCTCGCAAAGGTTGCTGACTCCTGGTCTAAAGGGAAAAAATTGATGGTATTCTGGTTCATATTGTTCTTTTCCCTGCCCTGGAAATAAACTTGTTCTTTTTTATTGGTTGGTTGGTTGGTTGGTTGGTATTATTATTTCATTTTTTTTTCATTTTGCTACTCCATAATTTCCAAAATTGTAGTACTTTGGAATAGTTCCAGAATAGAAAAAAGAAAAAAGGGCAGGATAAAAGTCCTGGTATCATTCAGTCATTAAAAAAGGGCAGGGGGACCCAATACTTAAGAATTCAAAGTTTTCAATAAATAAATAAATGTTAATAAAAAATTGCTTCATTTTGAACACTGTAGACTGAAGGTAACTTTGATTTTTTTCCATTAAATTGTTCTTCTGTTTTATTTTTTACCAATAAATTGATTTTAAGATGAGAAGGAACCTCTGTAATTATGTACTTTGCTGTCTGTACAACACAGATGTGAGGTAGGCCAGTGATTCCTGCATCAAGCCCGTAAGTTCTGAGTGAGCTAAAGCACAGATATAAAATACTTGATTTAAAAACACTTAAACTAATGAAGCTGCACTGATTTTCAGCAGCTGAGGATCTGGCCCACTGTCTCAGGCCTTATCCTCCGAAAAAGGAGGAAGGATTGTGCCCTTTGCATTATAACAACTTTGTATTCTAAATAGCTATTTTAAACAAACAATAAGCCAGACTCATCACTTCAGCTTGCTCTCCACAATGTTGTATTTGTCTTCACAAATGCTGCATTAGAGTCATTTTGATTATATATTCATTTTCTATTACCATACATATGGTACCAAGTAACTAATATAATACAATCAAACCAATATTTAAAATGTTCTCTAATGGATGTCACAATGTATGAGATCGCTTTTTCTCTCTATTCTTCTTTAACCACCTACAGAGAAAGACCTTGAATGGCAGCAGGATAAATTATTTGGTTGATGGTTTTATATTCATGTTGCTGATCCTGTGATTTAATTTATGCCAAGTTACTCGTTCTTTAAAGAAAATGATTACTATTAACTTTTAAGTTAAATTAATTTTGCTACCTATTGGCCCTTATGTGTCATCTCTGTGCAGAATTAAAGCTTGTGTTTTTTTTAATTCCATACAGTTTTAATATAAAACAAATATGGACTGAACATCATAGGTGTACCTCTCATTCCCAGTATTCCCAAAATACACCAAAATTAAGTGACGTGACACAAAACATGTTCCTCCATTATGGTCATTATAAATGATGCAATTTTTTTCTTTATGCACAGTATATTTGTGTTCTTGGTATAACTTAAATATACTCAAAATCAAACTGACCCAACAAAGTAGACCTTGCTGTGCTGCGATGTGGCTCTGCTTATTATTTCAATAAAGCCCTAATGCATAGATGGTTTATGTTATTTCAAGGTGACACTTTCCCTAACATGTGTCTTGGCTGTAAACTATGGAATACGTTGGGAAACCTGAAGTTTTGCACTCATGGTAGCCCAATTTGATGATGCTGACTGTTTGGGAAGTGGATGAGCTTTCAGCAACTGGAGAATAAGCCTTCTCTGGCTGTGTAATATTTTGCATCTAATTGTGTTTTCCTAATTGGGCTTTTTCTGTTGGTGATACAGAAAAACCTTGATTTAACAGGCCCTGATATAACACACTTTGGAAATAATGTATGTTGTCTGCCAGCCCCCCTACCCCTCTCCAAGTAAATGCTGGAGACTCACCAGAGCTGCCACCAGGGCTGGAGGAGCTGCCAGAATGACCAGGGCCACCAGGCCTGGAGGACCCACCACAGTGGCTGGGGCCACCAGGGCCAGAGGAGCTGGGGGGTGGCTGTGGCAGAGTGCAGGAGCACTCCTTCCCCTGCCCCATGTGTGTGGAACATGTCAGCACCCAGCCATTGCTGCCTGCAATGGTGCTGAGCAGCAGCCATGCTGTCAGAGTCTGCTGCCCACTGGCAGGCTGGGGGTGGCCATGCTCTACCTTCGCGCAGGCGGCTCAGAGATGGGGGAGTTCAGCTCCTCTCCCAGTAATTGGGAGAGGGAGAGGGGGAGGGAGGTGTTAGAGAAAGAATGGGGCAGGAGGGAGGAAGGGAAAAGCAGGGCCGGAGGACAGGAGTGGGTGATGGGCTGGGAAGGTCAGTGCATCATCATACAATATAACCATTTAGATATAATGGACTTTGTGCTTAATGGACACCCCTTCCCCCCATTAGTCTATTAAATTGAGGGTTTACTGTATTATGTTGACACTGGTTTTCCTGATTAGACTGTCATGATTTGCACATATCCTCAGCTTTTGACATCTCCATGCTTTCTTGAAGAAAAGCAACTTACTTTGAGATGGTATGTGGGATTTTGGCCATACTAAAATCATCAAATACATTCTAATCCCTTAAATCCTGCTACTCTGGTGCTGGTCACACCACTGGGCTATGTCTACTCAGCACAGCTATTTCAGGATACCTCAAAGCAAGAAAACTTATTTCAAGTTTAGGGTGCCATGTAGATGTAGCTGTGGACTCCTCTATGATTCATGCTCATAGACAACATGTGTTGGCTCGCAAGAGAAGGATGCTAAACATGAGTAATGGCAATTCAAATCTTAGTCTGCTTGCTACTTATGAATCTGCTAGGTGTAATTTAGATCAGAATAGCAGATCTCTTAAATCTCACTGGACTGTACCCTGCCTGTATTTAAATTCAGAACTTCAACAGCTCCTGAATCCCCTCCAGAATTATGGTCCATTTTTGCAAAAAAAATGCTCACTTTTCTATTTTATGCATGCAGTGCTGAGAATGACCTATGAAGAAGAGCATTGATGCAGGTTCAGCACTGGTTCAGAAGGTCTCCACTGTTTCTATGTGTAAGTCTATTTAGTTATCTTTGCTGTGGGCAATTTGCATCTGTTAACACTCTTAAGAATATGGTTGTTCAACAGTTACAGTATGGGATTCAATGTCTATGTTTAAATGAAAATCGGATATTTTGCTAAAAGTTATGCTATGCTGTGCTTCAAATAGTCCCAACAGCTTATTACTTTGGCACAGAAAGGCCTATATGTACTTTTTTATTTTTCAAGTTCCGGCCTTGTATTTATTTTAATAAAACTCTTATATTCATGACAGGGTAGCAGGAATGTATGTGGTTACCGTTAAAGACTTCCTTTTACTACAGTTCTACTTGTATCTACTTGCTATTACACTGCTTCTTGTGTGCTGATCAAGATTGCCAGTTTACCATTTCAAAATCCAAACGTCCAACATGTTTTTTAAAACATTTCAGCGGTGCAGAGATGTAAATTTTAGAAATGGCAGCCCCAGATGCCCTAGAACTTTCTGATCTTGACTTTGTCCTCAAAATACAAAGTTTCAAAACACACACTTGAGTTGGAGGATCTGACTGGCTGAAAAAGGTATCCTTTAAATAAAGAATGTGGCTGTTTTAAGTCACAGCATTTTTGAGAATAACTACATGAGACCTTTGTAGATGTCTTTATAATGAGCTTCCACATTAATTTGAAGAAATCAGTATGATGCGCTGCTTGCAGATTATAATGTAATTCTGTAATACAAATTAGATCAGCTTTAAAGTCTTTGAAATGTAGTATGTTAAAAATGGTATGTACAGGTTAAAAGATACAGATTCAGAACACCGGGATTTACATGAAATTATCACACATGCTTTGATAGAGTCCTAGACTGATTCAAAAGAGCAAGTTTCATATGAAGCTGTCTCATTTTCTTTGATAGCTACCTTGATCTTTATGCAGTCATCTATTAATTATATTACAGATAAGGTAAATAAAAGTGTTGAAATATTGAGATCACAGTCTTCTTTTTTCCTTGTGATGACTGAAGGTATGCTCCTATGAAGTCAGTGAGCAACGGGGGATGATAAAGGTATTCGTTAACTGTCAGACAGTATTTATTTTGACACGTGACTGAAAGATCTAGAGTTCAGTAGCTAAGAGCACAACTGAAAGGGTAAAACTTAGATGTGATTCAGAGTAAAGTTATGGTAAGGCACTCCATGGATTTTTATAAGGCCAGCGTAATGGATAACAGTATGCAGGTTTTCTAGGTGTAATTATGTTCGGTTTAGTTCTCCACTTAATATTCTGTGGGTCCAATCCTGAAAAGTGCTGATTTTTCTCAATTCCACTGATATCATTATGAGCTGAAGTAGCTTATTACCTCCCACTACTGGACTCTATGATTTCTCCATGTAAAACGTTAGTGATTACAGACTAAACATAGCAAGTATGCTTATTTTATCAGCATTCAGGATTTAGTAGTGTGGTTTTGAGTTTAATTTTTCTTTCATTTTAAATAGTTTACTGAGTCCACTCTGAACTAACAAACTATGTTATAACAGTTATGCAGTTGCAGCTGCATACAACGTACTCTGCTCCAAGAAATTTGTTTAGCTAGTTATCATTTAATTCTGAACTTTGTATAGCAAAGTCCCTCTGTCTTTGGTAGACCTAAGTAGGTAGGGATAAGTAAACTTAAAAAGGTGTTTATCTATATGTCAAGAGCATTTTCAGTTGAGCTAAGTGCCTTCATTTCTTTTCACATCTGTTTAATGACCGCACTGCACTGTCAAGTTTGTGTCTGGTGGGGGTATATTTGTCTGGCTGGTGGAATGAAGGGAGCTGTGTATTATGGCTGCTGGAGGGAGGAGATGAAAACTGATGCAAAAGAGTCAGAATGATCGCTGACTCATCCCCTGGGAAAGATGGGTTTAGAAGGGGCAGCCCTGTGCCTGAAGCCTCCCTTCAACACAGAATGCGCAGAGGTGGCTCCCACCTGCCCTCCACTTCTGATGGTAACGTACTAGCTTTGGTCTAGAACTTCTGTTCATGTTGCACTAGCTACCCCTGTTTTGGGAGGGCTAGGAAGGGATATTTCCCTTGTCACCATATTGTCCTAGGTGCAGCTGGAGTTTTCTTACCTTCCCCACAGTAGGTTCAGGAAGGGCACTGCCCATGCATGGCATGAAGGACAAAAGGCTGTATGTTGCAGCTCATTATTTAAGCATTGGGTGGATGTCCAGTGCAGCTGCTCCGTAGGGAGAGTGTACAACAACTGGGTGAATGGCTTGGAAAGACTCAAAAGGAGGTGTTCATGACAGGAATGAATGGGGGAGGAAGAGTGCTGGAACTCCTGTGACTGTTACAACAGGGAGACAACCCCCCATCATAATAACCCATCTTAGCCCTCCAAAAAAGTGTGCATGGGAGGTGGATGGTAAGGTCACAGTAATAGATTTGCTGGAGGGATCAAGATGGAACAAGGGGAGGAACTGGTAAAAGCCCCCTGGATAATTCAGCAATAAATATGATGTTGCCTGCACTGTACACTTCTACCTGCCAGGTAGTCCTGGAAATCTAATAAGAAAGTAGTAGCCTGATTAAACCCATATGAAATGTCTCCTGTTTTTCTTTTGGCATAACCAAACAATGATCTGCCTTACTACATATATGTGTTATGACTTGTCATTAAAGGCAGCCAAAAAAAGTTTATTCACAGGTATCGCCGCAGGTAGGAAAAAAAAAAAAACTTTCATTTAATCAGCAGAAGACGTTACTACAGTGTGGATATTCCCAATCAACTAGCCTGACTTTCTGTTATCCTTGGGGAGTTTTTAGAGTCTTGACAGAAACCAAGCTGTTTTATTTTGCTTCTGTCAGAAATATGCTTGCTTTTTAAAAAGTATGAAAGAATTATGTAGCTTGATTAGAAGAAAGGTATACAAATGAGTGTGATTCTAAAATGAACATGGAAAAAATATCTGATTTGGGTACTAGCCTTTCTTGAACAGAAGCTGACAGGAGTTGGGCTATGTCTACACTTGCCCCCTTCTTTGAAGGGGCATGGTAGTCAGGGTGATGGGAGATTACAAATGATGTGCTGCAGTGAATATGCAGCAGTTCAGTAAGCTAATTCTCCCCTGCAGCAACTTCAAAGGGCCAGCATGTGTGTAGCCATGGGCACTTCAAAGTGCCTGTGCTACTTCAAAGTGCCTTTACTCACCAAAATATTGAGTAAACTTTCAATTGCCTGTGGTTACACGGCATTCTGGCCCTTCGAAGTTTGGAACTTTGAAGTTGCTGTGCAGGAGAATTAGCCTAATGAAGTGCTGCATATTCACCGCAGCACTTCATTATCCCATCACCCTGATTACTATGCTCCCTTCGAAGTTGGGGGCAAGCGTAGACCCAGCCTTAAAGTCCATTATTCTAAGTTTGTTTTATTAGAAATCCTCAGGATGCTATGACGACTGAAGTATGAATCCGTTTTTGTTATTATTTGTTTAATGTATTGCTTCCACTTTTCTTTCAGTCTTAATAAAAACAGAAGGCCACATCCTAAAGTTTGACTCAGATTCTTGTTCTGACCTTACTCAAGTCAGAGTTAATCTAACTGACAGGAAACTAAAGAAACATCTCAAGGTGCTTCAGCAATGAACTGGAGAGCCCATCCTATTTGATAGGATAAATCCAACCCCTGGCTTATTAAGCCCAGGCCCATTGAGCTGAGAATGCTGACTGGGCAGTGTGTGTGTGTTTGTGCACGTGCATAGAGTTGAGACCTGTCCACAGGAAAATGGCCCAAATACCAAGCTCATTTCATATAAATCACCAGTCACTCGTACTGATATCTACTGTTATCTACTAAACTGTGGTGAATGTGAACCAAAAATGTACTAATGAAAATCTCTGTATCTTACTACAGGTTGCACCTTTCTCGTCTGGCACCCTCAGGACCTGATCAGAGGCAGATCAGAGAATCTGCTGCGCCTGGGAGGTCAATATTTTCTAGCACATTACCAACACTTCCACTGCTTACTAGGCTCTTAGAAGACATTTCCAGGTAAATAACTGCTAAATAACAGTACAGAACACAGAGAACCTAGAATGGTGGCTGCAAACAAACTTTAAGGGACCACAGGAAACTTAGCCACAACCATGATAAGTGGCCACCTGGCTAACTAAAATCATGCCAGATTATGGAAGTTGTTGGATGAGAGAGTTCTGGATTAGAGAAGTTCAACCTGTACCAATCCAGTCTCCCTTATCTATCTTGGCACCCTTCATTTATAATTGCTTATTATTCCATTATTAATGTTACCGGTCATTAAAAGCATATTTTCCCCTTAACTAAACCTTTTTTCTGGTTTTCTAGGTTTGAGTCACAGTTTTGAAGGGGTTTATTTTCCCATTCATGTACAGTATTCGTATCACTATCAATGAGATGATGCTGGAAATGTATGAAGAGGGAAAACAGTCCTTTTATGCTTAAAATGTAGTTTAGATAAATATTTTAGTAATAAAATTATTCAGAATTGTGCCCAGTATTTATTCTGTGCTTCTGATCTTTTGTAAACTCACTTTGTAATCAAGAAATATGAGTTTTTTATAGGTTTATTTTTTCTCATACTGAGGAATGCAATTAGGTGGCTTTATCTAAAATATAAATCTGCTGACTGGCTATTGAAGTTTTGGAAAGTAAGGAAATGGGCAATCGTTACTGTGAGGATTAAACTGGATTGTTATTGTGCAACTGCTTTGAAGTATTCATTTGCTACAAAAATTCAGTGTATGCAGTCCCATTACACGACAAAAGAACACAGTGGTTGTCCACAAGGAGGAGTGAGTGTGGAGTTAGAATAGAACAGAAAGAACAATGCAGATATAAATCCAAGGGAGGCCAAAATCTGAGGGCCAGATTCTGATACTCATACTCAGGCAACCTGCACCACTGAAATTGATGTGGCTGCCTCTACACTAGCAAGTTCTTTCAAAAGATTTTTCAAAAGAAGGGGGATCTTTTGAAAGATACCTCAGAGTGTTTACACACAAAAAACATTCTTTTGAAAGTAAATCGAAAGAATGTGGTGGTCCTTTCGAAATCTCTCTTCCTTTCCTGTTTCAGGAAGAGCACCCTCTTTCAAAAGTTTCTTTTGAAAGAAAATGTGTGTAGATGCTCCTCAGGGCCCTTCTTTTGAAAGAGCAGTCCTCATGGGGCCTGATTGTTCAATCCCTGGCCTGTTCTTTAGAAAAAGAGGGGGCTGTGTGGACACTCTCTTTCAAAAGAGCAGATCACTCTTTTGATCCGCTTTTCTGTGTGTGGACACACTCTTTCAAAAGAAATTCTTTCAGAAGTGATCTTCCAGGAGGGCTTCTTGTGAAAGACCTCTGTAGTGTAGACATAGCTTGAGGCTACTCACAGTGTAAGGTAATACTCAGCATGTGAGTAACAGTGCAGAATCTAGTCCAGAAAAAAAATGAGTATCACAACATGGAAAAGGGACAGTTTATGCATCCGTAAACCAGAAATAAAAGACTACCTAGAAATGACCAACGTGTTCCGCTAGAAAGCAACTTCACTTACACCTTACCGTGCTAACAAGACTTGCCAGGGCAGGGAATACCTGCTGTTGACTCTGGGCCTACACTGATGCTCAAGCTTTCTTGAACGTGTGATAAAATTTCCAAAAACACACCTAAGTAGCTTACAGCTTCAGCTCCTTTAACTTGAAATGTAAGGAAGGTTCATTTAGATTCTTTTGAAAAATCGACCCTCTATCAGGAGTCAGACTGCATTGTGTGTGTTTGTGTGAACAGCAGAAACGATTAATCATTTCATCATAATTTATTACACATAATTACCCTTTTGAGCATCTGTCTAATCTTCTTTCCTTCCCCTGCAAAATACTGTAAGAAGCACAACTGTTCAGAATATGTATACAATATTTTGTATATTCAAATATTTAACTATAACAGGCTGTAATCAGACAACCATTAAAATGTCAACACATTGTACCAACAAATGATATGCTTTTTCCTTAAATGTGAATTTCTGTATTTTCATAGGCCTATTTAAACAATTTTCTAAGAATTCTAACCCTTGGTTTTTTATTCAGAAATTATTGTTTCTTTGTACCCCTAAACTTCTTTTGTATCCTGAGGCTTGCTCTATTGCTAGCAAAATCAGAAACATTACCTAACATTGATTGTAAAATCACTCTTTGGGAAACTGCAATGAGCCTGGCTGAGTTAATACAGATTGGATCAGACTTAATGTAGCTCTATTATTAGAGTTTTTCCACTGTCTTTGAATTGATTTATGTTGGTAGAAGGTAATGTATATTCCCACTGCTTATAACTGTCTGTCTCTGTCCCTCCCTTGGAAAAAGAAAAGTAGAAATTTGAGACTTGATGGTGCTTTTGAAAACAATGTTTATCATTTTTGGTTCAAGACCATATTTTAATTAAAACATGTGGTAAAAATATCAGATCTAAAGCTACAGGATGATGTATGGGTATCTGAATTGAGAGATTCCCCCAAAATATTAAAAAAATAGCTTCTTGGGGTGATATTTTGCCAGTTGTTACATCAATTAATTAACAGCTGTGAATAAGTTTGAATATATAGAAATAGGATATAAATGCATACAATTACGACAGTAAACTCTTTCATATCTGGCATCCTATCATCTGGAACTCTCAGATAACCAGCATTTTACATTTTACATTTTACATTGGTACAGTATAGTGAAAGTAAATACAAATAAATACAGCCAATACAGTATAAGTTTACAATGTACAATACTACTGTTGCTGGTAAATAAAGCACTCTGCGTGCATTTTTGTTTGTTTCTTAATATCAAAGATTGTTTTTCTTTAGTGTTGTGCATTGCTAGGTATACCTGTCCTTTATCCAGAATATTTGAATGTCTGGCAACCTCCTGGTCCCAAGGCTGCTGGGTATGAAAGAGTTTACTCTGTAAAAAGAAGTATGCACAAACAGCATATAAAAGTTAAGTATATTTTTATATAGATATAACGAACTAAATATAGTGAACTTATATGCAGTACTTGTCTGGCTTACTGAGACTCAACCATTAGTATTAATATCACCTAAAGAACCTGTAACTACTGTGCCAAGATTTTATATTTGTCTCTACTTGGATTAAATGTTCATAAATGTCTCTCTGATAAATATACTTATAACGCACCCGAGCAGGTCAAGCAAGACTTTAAAAAAAGTTATGCTACAAAGTCACTTTTCTTCTCTCACTTGTTTTAAACAAGTGTAAAAAATTGCCCCTGGTCTGCCCTTGGGTTGAAATCAAAAATATAGTGTTGTTGTCTTGAGGGAAAAGGCTATATCTGCAGGATTAAAAGAGAGAAGCAAAGATACAGTATCTGAGTCCAGTGAGAAAATTCTGAGCCCTGCTTGTATTGATAGATGATTAGAAGACCTTTGATTTTTCATGCCTTTAAAAGGGTCATTCACATTATGATGACAGAGAACCCAGCTTCCTGTGTCTGATGAAGCCCAACTCTGGAACACAACAGAAACATGCTCAACGGAACTCACCATTCAGGAAGCTTCATACAATTGTATTAGCATATAGTAGGCTTTGTAACTGAATTAGATACCTATGCTGTTACAGGTTCATTATATATGTGTTCCAATCAGAAACCCCGTTTTCAATCACACATTGGCATTGGAATCTCATACTTTCACTTGCATTTATGTTTTCCAGTTTAGATGCCATGTTTTTAAACAAAAGTGTGTTTAAATCTATTTGTCTTATTTTGATTTAGAGCTGCACTAGAGAATAAACAGAATTGTCAGGATTATCCTGCTTTTTTTATTAAGTAGTACAGCTTAAACAGCTGGGCTTATTCAAATAACTTTTTGCAAGCACTGGTCAGAAAATAGAAAGTGTCACAAAATTCCCTCCTAGTTTTTATTTTCATTTTTAAAATAACTTAATTTTAATTTTAAAAGAATTTCAAAATGTTCCAACCACCTCTAGTCTGGTGATGTTCACGCAACTCCCATTGATACACAGTCCCATAAATGAGTGTAGATGTTATTTCTGAAAATAGAGTTGAACTAGTTGAACATGCTTACCCACTTCACTCCCCAAAATAAAAACTGTGCAAGATATATTTATATGTGAATAGTAGTTTCTGGGAACACACTGTAACTGCTTTCTATATGATCACCTTATATCTATTATTATATGCTTTACATAATATTATCATAGGGCAAAGGAGTTTATTGCAACTCTTGCACATAATTGAATAAATTCCCACTGTGATATGCTAGGGTTAAGCTTTAAATATTAATTGGAGTCATTAGATGAATCACAATGCATTATGCTGAAAAGGGACCATTAATATTTGTATCGTGATGGTTCTAGTGGCATTGCATGCTCTCCAGCTGAATTTCAGACCGCATACAATTTCTTTGAAAGACATGTTTTTCCCTCATTTGTTTTTCTTCTCCCATCCCAAATTCTGGTTTCCTTTCCTTGGCTGGTTTACGTCAGACCTTTAGTGTTGTTTTAACATTTTGTGATTAATATGTATTGAAAATGGCCTAAGTCTCATGTTAGCACAGCTGTGAAATCGGAATTTTATCCTCTCATGCTAAGAGTCTTGGGGGACTATAAAGATTTTTACAACAGTGCTTCTTAAGGAGGTACAAAACTACTACCTTAAAAAATCAATACTTTGTACAATACTCATGACCTTGGTAGTGACTAAGCAAACCCAAGACAGGACCAACCTATTAGCCAGTTAGCGTAACCCAGTCCTTACACTGCACCCCCACTTGCTACATACCAACTTCTGACACTGACAGTTATGTTACATATTTTAAATGATGCAGTGTACCACAACAGGACTAACATGAGCTTAAAAGGAAAAGGCAATGCACAGATTTAATGTTTGTTGCTCTGACACCCACTTCAAATTTTTACAGAGGTGGAAGAGATAAACTGCAGAAAGATGACATTTCTGATTAATATTTAAAATGGATAAGGACTGATTATTCATCCAAGCTGTAGTCCAATAAACTGGAATCTCAGATTTTAGGTTGATATCTGACATGTTTAATTCTCTAAAAAGTTGAGTCTTTAATTTATTTGCTTCCTTTACTTAGCAAAAGCTCATTAAAAAATTAAAGCATATATCAAGCATTTCTCTATACCAGACAAACGTAAAGTGTGACATATAATTTCCAGTGAAAATTTCATTCATTTTAAATTAAACGATTCAGCCAACACATTACAAGACTTTTAATATGCCAAGAGTTCTTATTTACAATACATTTGCTTATGTCACAATGTGAGAATTGCTGAATGGTTTGAACAAAAAATTCACAAAATACAATTTAGCACAAAAATAATATTAAGGGAAAGCAGGCACTTTCTGAATTCAGGTTTAGACAATATTAGTTTGCTCGATGTACATCTTGAGACAAGAAAATGGGCTTCGCCTGATAAATCTTAATTAAAAAAATAAAACTGAAAATTATGCCACCTTGTTTATATAGAAACATGCATGGCTGTGCAAAGGTGAGATTTAAAACATTAAGTATTTTCATAAAGTTCCAAATCATTTTAATAAAGGTGATTGGATAAGAAACATTATTAAATAGCACATATGAATTTCCATCATTATTTATTATTGGAGATATGAGGTTACCACCAAAACATGCTTTGAAAATTGGAGGACAAAATATCCTGGTTCAGCTGTTCTCCAGAACCAATCCTAATTGCAACTGCCCAAATGTAATATACTGATGTGGTTTAAAAAAAAGTTTTGCATATCAATATTGCAATAACAATGGGCCAGTTTTACTCATACTGTACTTACAACAATGTAGTCACTGAGATTTTTAACAAGAAACATGTATAATGCAACAATTATTTAAATAACACACTTGTATTCTGTGGCCTGGCCCACACAGAGAGCCAGATCAGGTGTTGTCAGCAGTGTTCTAGCCTGCCCTCTGACGTTATTTTTTACTGGATCTACCTACACTAAGGCTACACAAGATTGCTCATACTCTGCGTCTCCAGAATGCAAAAAAATTCTATGTCCACTACTTGGGGAAAGTCCTGTTACCATCTTAGCAAAAACTGTTTTTAAATGGGGTTTTAGATCAAAGATTTTTGCTCCCTATTCAAAAAGGGCCTCAGTGCATTGGGAAGCTGTTATGTTATCTTTAAAGCTTGTCAAAAAAAAACCAAAAAAAAAAAACCTTCAAAACATATTTTCCCACAGAAAATGCCTTTAAAAATCACTACAGCAAATGTTATTTTGTTTGTTTGTTTGTTTGTTTGTTTGTTCGCTCTGCAGCAACCTCCATGAGCCTTGGCCCTGACAGTCCATGTTGAGGGGACGGAAAAGTGCATCGGGGAAAGAACAGTAGAAGGAACCACGTACAAAAGTTGCAGAAGAGGTCATGGTAAAAAGACCAGGCAAGTGCACTCAGTACCTTGGGCTAATCAAAAAAGCAGCAGACCATGAAAGCAGGCTGTGATCCCTTTGGATCATGGACCTTCTTTGTTTTTTCTTTTCTGAGCAGAGTGATTCCTGGATCATGACTGGAGCTCCTAGGCACTACTGCAGTACACAGAATACTTCACATAAAAGGCTTCTAGAATTGTTAACGGTGTGTCTGTCACTCAAGAGCATGGTTTCCCAAACTAGGGGGTGCACACCCCCTGGGGGGGCATGAAGAAATTCCAGGGGGTGGCACAAGGCAACCCAGCCCCCCTGTCATTCCCCTCACCCTTTGCTTCTGATTCTCATCCCCTGCCATTTTACGTGGGGGACCCAGCACAGCTGCCGTAAAAAGCAGGCAGCTGGTGAAGACCCAAATGCAAAGGTGAGTGAGTGTGGTTTGTGGGGGGAGGAGGAGGAGGCTGGGTTAGATGGGGGCTGGTGGTGCCTGGCTTTGTGGGATGGGAGGGGCTCAAGCAGGCAGCTTGCAGGGCTCAGGCTGCAGGCTGGATTACAGGACTCACAGGGCTTGTGTGGCTGGCCCTGCCATCGCAGGGCTCAGGTGGCTCAGGCTGGTTGGTGGGCAGCTGGCCCCAGCAACATGGGACTCAGGCAGCTCAGGCTGGCAGCTGGCCCAGGCAGTTTGGGGCTTGGGCAAGCGGCTCAGATGGCTGGCCCACAGCTGGGGTGGGTGGCTGGTCCCAACGGCTAGCAAGGTGGCTGGCCCCAGCGGTGTGGGGCTCGGGCAGCGCAGCACTGAGGCAGGCCAACAGCTGTCGTGGGCACCTCTGGCAGCTCGCATGGGGCTCAAACAGCTGACCAACTGGGGCTGCGCCAGGCAGCAGGATGATGGTAAAGAAAAGGTGGGTGGTGTGAGGGTTTCTCAAAAACCAAAAGGGGGGCGTGATGCCAAAAAGTTTGGGAACCACTGCTGTAAAGCCTAAAATGTCTGTTCAGTCAGTGTGAAAGGATGGATAGATGGCTGAGAGCTTAGAATAGCACCTGATTCAATCACTCGGGGTGTTCACAGAGTGTTACCATCCAAAGTTCTCAGCTATTTTGACTTTGTGAATTACACCCGTGTGACAGCATGGACTGTCAGCTACTGGTCATAATTAATAAGTATAGGAAGCAGCTAAAATGTGGATGGTCCTGAAGGTGAAAGCAAGGACAGTGAATTTGATTAAGGAAACAATAGGAGCCAGTGAAGGGAAGTCAGTGTGTTTTCTGCTTCAAAATATATGAACGCTCAATCAATGAACTGCCTCTGTAGGCCAACATATCAACCACAGCATACTTAGCAAAAACAGAAACATGTACAAGCTTTCTTCATTACAATCAGTTGTTAGTGAAGGGAAAAGTGGACCAAAACACCAGATTTATCCTGTTACTGTTTTCAAATATTCCATGGGCTTCCACCTAATGAACCTGCACAGATGGGCCAAAGGGCTCAGGGCTGATGATAGACTTCACTGGGCCCTGAGCAACAGAGAGGTGGTGGGAGGGGGTGAAGGGTAGCTCAACTCTGAGGCTCCCAGAAGGGGCAAGGCCTCTGTTGGAAGGGGCAGGGCTATGGGTAGCCAAGCCACAGTGTCACTGGGGCTATGCTGTACCTCCCCCAGACAGGCATCCCTTAGCACTGCCCAGACCACATCATGCAGAGCTCCAGCAGCAATATAAAGGGCCTGAGGCTCTGGCTGCCATTACTTCCCCCATAGTGGTGGTAGTGGCCCACACCTCCTGGCACTTTTAAATTGCCATGTCTGGTGGCAACTGATCCCTTTGCTCCACCTTTTCGGTGGCCCTGAGAGGGCTACAGGCTTAATATCTCCATGGCAGATTAACTCCAGTTTATAAAAGAAGGTGTCCTCTAGTCGAGTTTTGGACTCGAACCTGCCACTTTTGTTTCAATACAGCACAACCACAGACAATGCCATATTGATGTATAAAAGAAAGAATGTGTATATTTTTGCTATAGTATATATGCCTTGATCACCTTTGTCTGCCTAACACCAATTAGACCTATAGACCAAGATTTTCAAATTGAAAGCCTAAAGCCAGGCTCTAGGTCCATACCTAGGCAACTATTTATCACAATTTCAAAAGTGCTGAGCACCCTGCAATTCCTATACATGGATTTATAGACTTAGCCTTAGGTAATCATTTTTAAAATCTCAATTTTAGACCCCGATACTGAGCCTGGAGTTCAGCTTCTCCCGACCAAAACAGAAACCTTTGGTATTAGAGCACTACTGAAGAGTAATTACTATGAATTCTAGCATATATTTTGTCATTCTCTGTAGAGTCCCATAAATCTGTGAATATTTGCTTCATAGCAGGACACCTATGGGTGATTGCAGATAGCAGAGCAGATACTGAATCAAACATTGTTTCTGAACAAAGCTTTAGTTGTCAGCCACACTTAAAGAAAAAAAAATTCTTTGAGAAATCATACAATAAATTTCTGAATGATTTTGTTTTTAGTGAAAGACAGCATCTCTCTTTTAGTTCAAAATGTACAAGGCCTAGTTCCATATATCCGTGTCTTTATTTCTAGCACAAAACTGGAGTATTTCAATCTGTGCATTTTGATAACTCTATGCCAATGTTTGCTAAGGCATTTTAATAAAAAAAAAGACCAGCAAGAAATATTTTAATATATATTTCATATTTTACTTTAAAAAGCACATCTTGGACCCATCACGAAAAAGGAAAAGAAATAAAAGTTGTACTTATTTCATAGTGACCCAAATTCAACATCAGATGTTAAAATCAAGACATGAAATTTTGGTAGAGAGATAAAAGTCAGAACAGAGACCTGACCACATGCCGGATGATATTAGTGGCAGATGTGATCGTCAGAAGTGTGATGGCATTTCCTCTGAATAGACGAATGTACTCTTCAAACTTTGATGTTAACATGATTCGCAATGAAAGTATGCTTTGTTCCTTTGCCTTCACATGGTCTCAATATTGGCAGTTATAGTTTACTTGTATTTTTAAATCAAATATTATCCTCTGCTCTATTCATGTACAGATGCTTCACACAATGCTGCTCTTTTGTTGGATCTTAAAGAAAACTGTGAACCAATGCACTTAATATGGAGCCCGAAGTGCTAAAAATAAATGCTTCTTTCCCCTTTTTACTTAATCCAACCCTTTGTGCATTCTTGTTTTTCTACTTTCAGTCCTCATAGCACTCTCTCCTATAGGTTACTTAACAGGAGTACCCCCTCTTCATAGGCAGTCTTTTGCCCCCAGACACCCATTAATTGACTGCAAACACAACTTTATTGCAAAATGACTGCAGCTTTATTAACCAACAGGATTTACAGGCAATAACATAATCAATATAACATTAATATATCACATAATTAAATAAGATTCTTACAAGGCCAGCCTGTAGCCTGAAATGTACAAAAGATCATTGTTCTGACTGATAGCATTTACCAGAAATAATATGAACTGGTAGAAAGCATAGCTTCTACACTGGAAAAATACATTCACTTCATAATCAGTCTACATCAGAAGGATGATGCTCCTTTTATCCCATCAAAACAGAAAGCAGTCAAGTAGCACTTTAAAGTCTAACAAAATAATTTATTAGGTGAGCTTTCATGGGACAGACCCACTTCTTCAGACCATAGCCATACCAGAACAGACTCAATATTTAAGGCACAGAGAACGAAAAATAGTAATCAAGGCTGACAAATCAGAAAAAAAATTATCAAGGTGAGCAAATTAGAGAGTAGAGGGGCAGAAGTGGGGGGGAGGGAAGTCAAGAATTAGATTAAGCCAAGTATGCAAATGAGCACATGGTATAGAGACTCTAGAAGAATTCCACAGAGACTTTAACAATCTGCACCCCACCATCAACTTATGCCTCGATTACTCCACACAAGAGATACATTTCCTGGACACTACAGTACAAATCAAGGAGGGCTTGACCAGTACCACACTGTACCAGAAATCCACTGATTGCTATCCTTACCTACACGCTTCTAGCTTCCATCCTTCACACATAACTAGATCCATTGTTTACAGTCAAGCCCTTAGATACAATCACACGTGCTCTGATCCTACTGACAGAGACTGAAAACTACAAGATCTTTATCAAATGTACATAAACCTGAATTACCCACCAGGAGAAATACAAAACAAATAGACAGGACCAGCTGAATACTCAGAGACCAGCTACTCCAACATAGGCACAAAAAAGCCAATAACAGAACACCTCTGGTCATTACCTACAGCCCCCAACTCAAACCACTGCAACATATTATTAAAGACCTACAACCTGTCCTTAATCAGTATGCCACACTCCAGAAGGCCCTAGGTGACAGGCCTGTTCTCTTCTACAGACAACCTCCCAGCCTTATGAAGATTCTCAACCACAACCACAGTCTATACCACAGGAACCCCAGTCCTGGAACTTCTCCTTGCAACAAATCCTGCTGCCAGCTTTCTCCACATATCTATTCTGGAGATACCATCACTGGACCTAACCAGGTTATTCACAGAATCACGGGCACATTCTCATGTTCCTCAACTAACATCATATATGCCATCATGTGCCAGCAATGCCCAGATGCTTTGTATATTGGACGGACTTCAAACTCTCTCAGACAAAGAGTTAATGGGCAGTAAACAGACATAAAAACATTCCTGATCCACAAACTGGTCAGCCAGCATTTTCATGGAGTGGGCCATTGCGTTAATGACTTAAAAGTTTGCATCTTACTGAAGAGGAATTTTCACAACAGTCTTGAAAGAGAGGCTGCTGAACTCTCTTGTATATTCAAATTCAACACATTAACACGTGGTTTGAACCGGGATGGGAATTTTCTGGGTCATTATAGAGGCTCGTTTGCATACTTGGCTTAATCTAATTCTTGACTCCCCCACCCTTCTGCCCCTCCACTCTCTGATTTGTTCACCTTGATAATTTTTTTTTCTGATTTGTCCACCTTGATTACTATTTTTCGTTCTCTGTGCCTTAAATATTGAGTCTGTTCTGGTATGGCTATGGTCTGAAGAAATGGGTCTGTCCCACGAAAGCTCACCTAATAAATTATTTTTTAGCCTTTAAAGTGCTACTTGACTGCTATTTTTTGATAGTATATAGACTAGAACAGCTCCCTCTCTGTTACTTTTATCCCATAGTTATCCCCACTGGCAATCTAAAAGTATTAATTGCCCTGTCTTTGGGGCTTTGAAGCTACTTAAATACATAATGGGCCTGATCTTGTAACTCAAAGTAATGTGATCACAAGTGGAAGCCAAGGGGACTACTCCTGTGAGTAACTGATTCAGAATTTCATTCACATGACTAACAGTGAACACAACCGTGCTGAAACAAAACCACATGGATTATTGTGGACAGAAAACCAAAAAGTGAATAAGCTCACTGACTGATTTGTGTGTCTCTGCCAATCAAACAGGTGAAAGAAGCATTATGGGACCTGACTGAAACACACCTTGGATGTTCTATATCCAACACAATATACAGATAAATACATTTACAAAGTTCTTTAATTCTGAAAGAGAATAGCACTGAAAATGGTAAAGTTGATGTTGCTACAAATGACAGAATCTATCAAAATGGTAAGAATGTTTAAACGCTTGCTGCAGAAACAGAGGTTTCCAGAAGGCTACAAAGTTTCTATGAGAGTATCAGATGGTTATGTTATGTGTTTTTACTTAGTAACTTACCTGTTCATTCACTGGCATCACAGTGGTTCAGCCTATTTCATGCCCTATGGGACTGGTTTCATAATCTGGAAATTAACTCTTTTCTTAATGAAGCTGCTAAGAGTCAAGTTACCTACCCAATGTCAGACTCAATCAATGGCAGATCAATGTTTGTCAATACCCTTAAAAAACTAAGAGGCAAACCTAATGAGGAATTAAGAAAATGAAAAACATACATATCCTCTTTTGTGGGCTGAGTCTGTGGTGGAACCAGGCTAGGTGAAGGGCTTGTAAGAAAAAGCAGGGTCCTTTCTTTGGTGTTGGGTTGGGAATGGAAGGGATAAAGGGCTATAATGGCAGAGAAAAAAGAGGGACTAGGCAGAACTGGGGGCAAAAGCAAATCTGTATCTTAAGTGCCTATATAAAAATGCAAGAAGTACAGGTAATAAGCAGGTAGAACTTGAAATCCTAATAAACAAACACAACTCTAATGTAATTGGTATCACAGAAACTTGGTGGGATAAAAATGCATGATTAGAATATTGGTATAAAAGGGTACAACTTACTCAGGAAGGATAGGCAGGGTGAACATGGAGGAGATGTTGCCTTTTATATCAAAAATGTGCATACCTGGACTGAGGTGGGGATGGATGCAGAAGACAGACATGTTGAGAGTCTCTGGGTTAAGTTAAAAGGGGTAAAAAATCCAGGGTGACGTCATGATAGGGGTCTACTAACGATCACCTACCCAAGTAGAAGATGTGGATGAAACTTTCTCTAAACAATTAACAAAATTATCCAAAACACAGAACTTGGTGGTGATGAGGGACTTCAACTATCTAGACCCATGTTGTGAAACTAACACAGGGAGGCACAGAATATCCAGAAAGTTTTCAGACTGCATGGATGACAATTTTTTATTTCAAAAGGTGGAGAAAGCCACTGGGGGGAAGCAGTTCTAGATTTGATTTTAACAAATAGGGAGGAAATCATTGAGAATTTGAAAGTGGAAGATAGCTTGGGAGAAAGTGACTGTGACATCATAGACTTCATGATTCCAAGCGTTAGTGAAAGGAAGAGCAGCAAAATAGAGACAATGGATTTCAGGAAATCAAATTTTGGTAAACTCAGACAGCTGGCAGGTAAGGTCCCATGGGAAGCAAGATTAAGAGAAAAATCAACTGAGGAGAATTGTCAGTTTTTCAAAGGGACATTATTAAGGGCCCAAAAGCAAACTATACTGCTGCATAGGAAAACTAGAAAGTGTGGTAAAAGACCACGTTGGCTTAGCCAGGAAATCTTGCATGATCTCAAAATCAGAAAAGAGTCATATAAATAGTAGAAAGTAGGAGATATTACAAAAGATGTATAAAAGCAAACAGTGCGTGTATGCAGGGGCAAGATCAGAAAGGCCAAGGCACAGAACAAGCTCAAATCAGCTAGAGACATAAAGAGTAACAAGAAATATTTCTATAAATGTCTGAGAAGAAAGAGGAAGACCAAGAACAGGGTAGACCCACTACTCAGTGAAGATGGAGAAACAATATCAGGAAACTCGGAAATGGCAGAAGTGCTTAATGACTTCTTTATTTCAGCCTTCACCAAGAAGGCCAACGGAGAAATGTGTAACATAATGCATACTAGTGGGAAGGGGTTAGGTTTAGAGGATAAAATACATAAAGAACAAGATAAAAATTACTTAGAAAAATTAGATGTCTTCAAGTCACCAGGGCCTGATGAAATGCATCTTAGAATACTTAAGGAGCTGATAGAGGAGGTTTCTGAGCCCTTACCTATCCCCTTTGAAAAGTCCTGGAAGTCAGAAGAGATTCCACAAGACTGGAAAAGGGCAAACATAGTGCCCATCTATGAAAAGGAAAAAAAACCCAGGAAACTACAAACCAGTCAGTTTAACTTCTGTGCTGGGAAAGATAATGGAGCAAATAATGAAGGAATTCATATGCAAACACCTAAATGAAAATAAGGTGATAGGTAACAGCCAGCATGGATTTGTAAAGAATAAAACATGCCAGACCAATCTGATAGCTTTTTTTGACAGGATAACAAGTCTTGTGGACGAGGGAGAGGCGGTGGATGTGTTATACCTCGACTTTAGTAAGGCATTTGACACGGTCTCGCATGAGTTTCATACATATAGAATGTGAAGTGACTGTCTAAGAAGGAGTACTGTGGAAAGGGACTTGGGGGCCATAATGGACAATAAGGTAAATATGAGTCAAAAGCGTGATGCTGATGCCAATAAAAGCAAACATGATACTGGCATGTATTAACAGGAGTGTTGTGAGCAAGACACAAAAAGTTATTCTTCCACTCTACTCAGAGTTTATTAGGCCTCAATTGGAGTCTTGTGTCCTGTTCTGGGCACCACATTTCAAGAAAGATGTGGTGAAATTGGAAAGGTCCACAGAAGAGCAACAGGAATCATTAAAGATCTAGAGAACATGAGCTGTGAGGGAAGACTGAAAGAACTGGGCTTGTTTAGTTTAGAAAAGAGAAGACTTAGAGGGGACATAATAGCAGTTTTCTAGTACCTCAAAGGGGGTTACAAGGAAGAGGGAGAAAAATTGTTCTCCTTGGCCTCTGAGAATAGGAAAAAGGACCAATGGGCTTAAACTGCAGCAAGGAAGGCTTAGATTAGACATTAGGAAAAACTTCCTAACTGTGGTTAAATGCTGGAATAAGTTACCTAATGAGTGTGTGGACTCTCTAACACTGGAGATATTTAAGAGCAGGTTAGACACCTATCGGGGATGATCTAGATGGTGTTTGTTCCTGCCAAGAGGGCAGGAAACTGGACTTGATGACCTCTTGAGGTCCCTTCCAGTTCTAGCGTTCTATGATTCTATGATTTTTCTTAAGAATGCACTTAGCCCACATAGGGATTTGGAGAAGGCTGGCTATGAGAGGTTTTATGGGCCTGGCTATGCCTCACGATGGGCTTTATGTGTCTATTACAGGAATTTTTCTTCCACACTGAACTTAGCGCTGGCCCTGTGAAGAGTTAGGAGACACACAGACACTAGATCTAGCATCATTAGCTTCCCAGTGGATCCATTACATAGTTTCTAGGGATGATGTGTGTTTCCTAGTGCCACCAAAAGCCATTCCCTTATATCCAGTTCCCTGTGCTAATACACAAATGGCCCATAAATGGGTTTTACTTAGCTGGTCCTGAAGGCACAGTTTCCCTGTTTTCTTGGTAATGATCATTCAATTAAGCAAAATCAGAAGATTGCCAAGATCTTGGTGGCTGGTTCGGGAAGTCCTACATGCCTGGAAATGGGCTGCATATGTTATTTCACCCCTTCTTCATATTCCACTGTTTCATAGCTCTTTTGAGTTTGACTTCATTGGTCCTGAAATATAAGAATTGAACACTTTAAAAGGCACACCAAATTAATGCTCTGAGGCTGACCGTATTAAAAACCATGAGAAATAGGTATGGTTTTGATAGAGGAGGTTGGGGCAAGATCCAAAATCTAACAGTAAAAGTGATAGGATATCATACAAACTAAGTGGTGGATGTTTTTCCCCCACTCCCACCACCTCTCCTTTTTTCCCCCCCTTTGCTAATATTTGGGAAATTGCCAGTGGAATTTGTGATGGAGAAAGAGTGGAATTGGTGCTCGAGTGGAAGCTGTACTAAATGCACTGTTCCTTTAAGGACCCAATTCCCTTTCACTCCATAAATACACCAGTGGTGTTACAAGAGAACTAGACTGACATAACCTCATCCATATTGAATAGTGACAGAGAGATAGCCATGTTAGTCTGCATTCTACCAAAACGAAAAAGGAGTCATGTAACACTTTAAAGACCAACAAAATAATTTTTTAGGTGATGAGCTTTCATGGGACAGACCCACTTCTTCAGATCATAGCCATACCAGAACAGACTCAATATATAAAGCACAGAGGTCCAAAAATTGTTAACAAGATTGACAAATCAGGAAAATTGTTATCAAGGTTGGCAAATCAGAAGAGCAGAGGGGTGGCAGGAGAGGGGTGTGGAGTGGCGAAGTTCAGAGTTACTAACTCTTAACTCTAACTCTTAACTTCCCCATGCCACACTCCTCTCTTGCCACTCCTCTGGTCTTCTGATTTGCCATTCTTGATAACAATGTTTCTGATTTGTCAACCTCGATAACAATTTTTGGGCCTTTATGCTTTATATATGGAGTCTGTTCTGGTATGGCTATGGCCTGAAGAAGTGAATCTGTCCCACAAAAGCTCATCACCTAATAAATTATTTTGTTGGTTTTCAAAGTGCTACATGACTGCTTTTTTGTTTTCATTCATATTGTGTGCTCTGCCACTATTCATTGGAAGCAAGAACACTACTGGGACTGCAGCCACACTTGGCCAAAATTTCGAAATGGCCATGGTAACAGCCAAATCAGAGAATACTAATGAGGCACTGAAATGAATATTCAAGCACCTCATTAGCATGATGCCAGCTGCAGCTCTTTGAAAGTGCTGCATTTCACTTGTGCGCAGCTTGTCTACATGGGGGTTCTGGCAGACTTCAAAATCTCCTTATTCCTATCAGCTGAGTTGTGAACAATTTTACTTAATATCAGAATAAAACAACTTTTACAAGGCCACAGAATGCATAGGAATAAGGACTGATAGGAAAAAGTGGATTTTGACATTTGCTGAGTCCTTTTGAAAAGGAACCCCGAGTAGATGAGCGGTGCATGAGCAAAACATGGCACTTTTGAGGTGCTGAGGCTGGCAGCATGCTAATGAGGCACTGAATATTCATTTCAGAACCTCATTAGTATTCTCTGATTTGGCTATCAGCATGGCCGTTTTGAAGTTTTGGCTAAGTGTGGCCGCAGCCTGAGGATATATTTACAGTCACCAGGAGATCAACCCAGTTAGGGTAGATCTTCCAGGGTTTGATTTTTGCACACTTAATTTTGCTTTCACGCACCTAGTGATGACATATGAAATCACACTATCAGGGTCCACAGTCGATTCCTGTACTCATCATTCTCACACTTAAGCTGAACTAAAGTTTTTTAATAGATAGAGCCAGGCCATAATTTTAAACAACAGGAAACTCAAGTTAGTCTCCTAAATTCATATTTCAACACAGAACTATGCAGTCTAATATTCTAAAGTGTTCGGCATTCAGATGTCAACTTTAGGCTCTTATTTTTGAAAATCTGAGTCTTCAGACCAAGCTCTGCAAAGTTTCACTTGTGTAAGTGATTCCACTGACTTCAAAGGGAGTAAACCAGAGCTCTGAGATCTCAGCATCTCTGAGCAACAGGCCAATTTCACTTATGTGACTAAATAGGAAATTAGTTGTTTAACTTTTAGGGGCCCAGACCTGAAAATTCAGTTCTAAATTATTTTGGAATAGGGGACCATAATGAGCTGAATATGGGACTGTGAGTCAGAAAATCTGGACACTAATTCTGGCTCTGATATTGATTCATGCTGTGGCCTTGTAAAAGATGTTTTGTTTTGCTATTAAGTAAAATTGTTCACAACGCATCCCTACCATAGAAGTCCTATATAAACTTGAGCAAATCACTGAATCCCTTTGCTCCAGTTCCACATACATAAAATGGGAATGATACTTCCCTTCTTGCATCTTTTAGCTGTCTTGTCTGCTGATACCATAAAATGCCCCTGGTAGGGATTATCTCTTACTTTGCACAGAACCTTGCTCAATGGGACCACAATTTCGGTTGAGGCCTTTGAGGACCACTGTAATAAAATTAATAATAACTTCCTTCTTTCATTTAGGGTTGGAAATTTGGTCATTCTTGGTCCATGATATTCTTGAATCCAAAGCACACATACAAACAGGCAAAACATTATTTAAGGTATTGATTATTTAATGGTAGACTCAACTGTATGGGAACTTAGAAGAAATCTCCTCTAGTGGGTGTTATGCAATAGATACTTACTGCTGCATTTCTTGTCCTTCCTTCTGAGACATCTGTACTGTCCCCAGGGGCTTAACTCAACACATGGACCACTAACTTGATCTGCTCTGGTACTTCTCAAACTCTCCACTATCACTTTCAACAATGGCTGTGTTTCTGGTAACCTTAACATTATGGTAATGGCGCATACTTGTTAATGTCTGAAAGCACTTTCAGGGTGCTTTATGCCTATGTATATAAGATTAGCTGTGCCCTTGAACTTTCCATGGGAAGTGCACCTGTCCGATTCAGCCTGGCAGGTTCCTCACTGGGACTGCTTTATTACACCTGCTACTCCTGTGTTTGCTTTTCTAGCAAGGCTGAAAGTTGTTTTGCCACCTTGCAAATCGCTAGATACAGACCTTCTTCCTTAACTGGGGGGCACCAGGCAAGTAATTCTTATCACCAGACTACTCAGTAACATATCCCGGGGTAGGTTCTAAGTATGTGTTCCCTGACTGTGATGCAGTTTTAAATGATCGGTTACTAAGAGAGGTGGTTAGAATGCATTTACACTGGAAGGATGAACCCAAAGTCTACAGCAGAGCTGGAAGGATGGAGATTGAACAGACGGAAGCAAGTGACCAGAGGAGAGGGCTGCGTGTTTGTCTCTGCAGGAGTGGGCTCTCCACCTGCCCCCTAGCAAACACGATAGACTATACTAGATAGCCTAGTGGTTTGAGTAATTACTTGTTAACTCCAAAGTAGTGAGTTCAATCCTTCAAGGAACCACTTAGCGACCTGGGGCAATTAAGTTTTTTTTTTTTTTAAAGAGGGGGAGGGTAGTTGGTCCTGCTAAGAATGCACAGAACTGGACCCGCTGACCTCCCGAGGTCCCTTCCAGCTCTATCAGAGGCGTGTATCTAAATCCAAACGCCTTCCAGCTCTGCCTTAGTGACCAGGGAATGGGCAGGACCCAGAAGCTACAAGGTGACGTTGCGACGTGGCTGCCAAACCACCAGTTCAGCTTCCTCTTCCCACGAGGCAAGCCCTCCAACGCTCCGCCTCCTCTCAGCTTGCAGCTGGGCTTCACAACCTGCCCAGCAGTGACAGATAACAAGCCCCTGACCTTAAGGGCGGCTGTGTCTGTCAGCCCTCTTAGCGCAGTGACTCACCGCACTCGCCGTGTGCGCTATTTTAAGTAGCACATCTATCAGCCACTACCAAACACAATTGGTGGCCATGTGTTTTGTATTAGCAAGTCACGTCTTTAAAAGGAAAAAAAAAAAAAACAGCAGAAGAAAGGAGGAGGAGGACTTCCTGCATTTCAAATTAAAACCTAATACCCGAGGAGACTCTGGAAGGCAGGTGATACACTTTTCGGATCGCCCTTGTTTTCAGTTACGCCATAAGGAATCTATCGGGATGCTAATGGGCTTGCGTCGGTAGCTTTTCAGTTTTTGTGCCTTCTCTTTACACACCTCCGAGCCGCACAGCCATGTCAGAAATACACCCTTCCCCACAGCAGAACACATCTGCGGGGAAGCTGCACAGAAGCAATTAATTTCCTTGTGGTATTTTTACACTGGGGGGTTAATGCAAGTCTCCGTTATACAAACAAAAAGCTCCAGACAGCTCCTGCTGCCTGACAAAAAAAAAAAAAAAATCAGATTGAGAAGGGCTGTTTGGCCTAGGACTGCTACAGGCGATGACTTGTAATGAGGCATCCCAACGCTAATTATTGAAGCGTATTAAAGCAGATTGTCTAAGTTGCACTCGGGCTGGCTATAACTAAGTTAAGGAATTCACGCTGTCTGAACTGGGGTCCCCTACTCCTTTCCCGGGAACAAATGCACCTCCTTAACTAGGCTAATCTGGGTGTCAATTTCTAGTAGAACTATTATTGTGCTTGGCAGATTGGTCAAGATGCATTTGCTAGAGAGGCAGGTGAGAATCCCAACAGCTTGGAGATAATTCACCCATCATAGCTTTACCCAACCAACACCTGCCAGCAAGCGGGGAGCGGGGGAGAAACTCAAAAACAAATACTTCCAAGCCGGGGTTTTATTATTAAACGGCTCCTGAATCTCCGGGAAGGTTAGAAAAGCAATATTTCAGTGTACAGTTTCAAAAAGATTAATAAAGCTGTTAGGAGGCTGAACTGCTGTGAGATTTGTTTAATTATTCCCCATAGTCCTGCCCTAGCAATCTGCTGACATTTAGCCCCGACCTTGCAAATCCTCAGTAAATATTAATATATCAACTCAAACAGGGAGCGTTGTTTTATTGGTTCACGGAGCTCAGAGAGATTCGCCACAGCAGTGAAAAATAATGCGCAGAACTGAGGAAGAACGGCTCCTTTGATATCACCTTCTGCTGCACACATGTGCTGGGAGCATCAACAAAATGGAAATGCTGTTACTTTGCCACAGCTGTAGAGTGACACTTCAGATGCCTTTGCTTGCCTTTGTACAGCCTGCTGGAATAATCCCAAAACCACAGTGGCAAGGGATCGGGGGCGAAGGGGCGGGGTGGGGAGAGAAAGAGAGAGACCGTACAGGAGAGAAATCTTGTTTTATTATCTCACACGGTGGAAATTTTAATAATGGGTAAGTTTCCATTTTACAATCTAATAAGCTTTGCCCAGAACAATGCGATCCCTAACAAGCGCCAAGGAGTGCTAAGCATAATTCTCTGCTCACTGTTTACTATAGCGACTTTGCTATTTGTTTCTCCGGGTTGTACATCAACTTCTCTTTTTCTCCTATCACTTGCCTCTCTTGACGGCTTGCCTGAAGTGGCTTATGTGCCCAACAGCGTACACACAAAAAGAAAAAAAAAATCCCAGGGTTCCCCCCTCCTTCTCCTTTACTTGCTTTCCTCACATTTAAATACACATTATTAAAATGTCTCTCATAAATACGCTGCCAGACCTAATAGATGAGGGTTTGATGTGGGTCAGTAATATGTCCAAAATTCTTGGGTTTAGGGAAAAGGGCTGCTGTGCAACATTTGGCATTCAGCTGTATTGAGCTGCAGAGTTAATGCGTGATTAATTTTATTCATAAAAATGTTAATCACTTCATTGTGAGATCTTCTT
Organism: Carettochelys insculpta; assembly: GCF_033958435.1. Classification (NCBI taxonomy): domain Eukaryota; kingdom Metazoa; phylum Chordata; order Testudines; family Carettochelyidae; genus Carettochelys; species Carettochelys insculpta. The sequence goes on along the minus strand of NC_134138.1, from coordinate 157,818,563 downwards.
AACATTCTGCGCACCGACCACCTTTTAACTTCTGTTTTTTTAAAGCCGAGTTTGCAAATGTATATAATGTTTCCAAACATTCCGCGATTACTAACCACCCTTGTCTCGAAACAGACCTGGAAAACTTGACCGAGAACGCAGCAACAGTAAACACAAACAGCTGCCAGTTCCCTTTCATCGCCCCCCACCCCTTCCACAGGCTGAAACTGACCAGCTTCTTTAACATGCACTTGTTTGCGGAGTCCCCGAAGCAATTTTTTCTCAAGCATGCTTCAAACCTCATTGGCACCCGTCGACTCTCATGAAAATAATATAAGCCTGTAGCACGTTACAGAAGGGACGTGTTATAGAGGGAAAATAATATTTCTGCTTAAAAAGGAGGAGAAGCTCTCGGTGTAAGCACGGCATTGTGTCTTTGAGGCGAGCACGAAAGTCTCAGCTAAAAGTGGTATCAGGCAGTGGTGGGTGTGCCGCTTGGACTCAGTGACTTGTTGTTTCCAGCTGGGCAGGGCTATTGTGTACCTATTCAGCCAATGCACTCATGAAACTGGATAAATGGATTAGTGGATCAGAGACACCAGCGGCATCTTCAAAAGGAGAACAGCAGCCTGCAAAAAGCCTGACATTTGTGTACCGGGGCAGAGGGTGTGTGAATGCTCTGCTTCTGCCAAAGGGACAAGACAGTGATAAACTTTCAGCACTGACCACCTCACTTCGTGCTACGATTCACCGACAAAATAAATGGATTGCTTCATTGTTTTTGAGCCATAGAAAGCACAGGGAAAGCGCCCCTTGTACAGCAACAAAGGACAATGTATTGTGTGGGGCCAACAACTCACCATAAAACCTGTAATTATCTATGGGTCAGCCATAAATCTGGAATAAAAATAAATGTTACTTTTCCAACTCGCATTTAATGCTGCATGAAGTTTACCCCAATGTTGTCTAATCTCATAAGACAAATGGAACTCGGCGTGGCTCGAGTTTTCATTGTTAAACTAAACAAGCAGTTTGTTGTATTCTTTTGATACCGTCCTAAACAGGCAGAGAAACACGTTTCAATATCAAACGTGAGGGGTGTCTGAAATGCTAATTAAAGTAGCCAAAATCAGATACACGTTTTAACGTCCACGTTCTTTTTTTTACAAACGCCCATGCCAGCCTGCCTGCGCTCGTGATACATACAAAAGGGGAGCCAAGAGCGGCAGTATGAATGGTGATGTAGGAATTCGAGTAAAGTAATTCCTTACAGAAGTACGTTCTTCAGTTTTAAGAGCTCATATTTTCTAAGTCTTAAATTTTGAATGCCTATTTCTAGGGGGGTTTCAGTCTCCTGGCACCTTTTTTTTCGGCGATTCCTGTACACATGGCTGGTTTTATGGGCAAGCGCCGAGCGAAACTGCATGAGGGCACCGCACAACTGGGACCACGAACCCAGCCAAGAGTCATTGATGTACCTTTTCCTCTGGCAAGCGTGTCACACAAGCCCATGTTTACTCCAGGTTTTACTTGATTTGTCAGGCCCAGGTAAGAATTCGCTGCATACATTTACTGTAGGACTTTGCAGCCTGAAAAAGGACTTAGTGCAATGCCTCTGATAGCCCAAATGGGCAGCAGGCTAATTCAGGGCCACACGACCTCGACTGCCCTTCCTTAGTACACTAAAGGGATTCCAAGTTTCTCCTCATTCATATCAACCCGATGGGGTTTTTTCAAGTTTATGGGGATACCTCAGCCGTAGCCGGAGTAAGGTAACCGGAATGATGGGGAACGTTATTCACGGTGGAAAGTTAATCTGTTATGCTGTGTGGCTTTTATGATTCCTACGATATTATTAGTGTTATCTGATGCTACTTATCTATTCTCTCCCCCGGTAGCTGCTAGGTTTGGGGAGACATTCTGGCAGGGGCCGGTAGCCTCGAATGTAGGATTGAAGCGCGAGGCGCTGGAGGGGAGGGGGGTTTAAACCACCTGGTCCCTGACCTCACCCCGGGGAGGGGGAAAAGGTGTTTGGAGCCCCAAGTTTTGAGCGAGCTTTCTGCAGGCCATGCATGAGCTTTCGCGCGGCGTTGGTTGCCCACTGGGGGCTGAAGCCCTGTCCAACCCCGCCGGGGCCAGCTGGAGCCCTTCTTCACACCCCTCCCTTTTGAACAGTTGAGGTTGGGGTGTTTTAGGCCACTTTGAAACTGCTTCCTGGGCCGAGCCCGCAGGACGGGCTCCCGGCCCCGCAGCTGTAATGCCGCGTGGTCAGCCTCCAAGCCCGGGAGTTACTCAGGCCCCTCCAGAGCGGGCTGGTTAGCGAGCGCGAGGGGGGCTTTCCCTAGTGGAGGAGCCAGCGGTGGGTGGGCTGGGGGGCAGCAGGCAGGGTCAGCCCCGAATCGGCCCCCCACCCCCGTGGGAAATCCCTTGCCACGGCCATAGCCTGGCGTGACTCAGGCCGCTCGCTGGGGCCCCTCGCACGGCGGGGAGGGCGTGCGCAGCAGGGAAAGGGCAGCGGCCCGCAGGTTCTAGGGAGCCGGGCGGAGAGCTCCGGCCCCTCCCCTCTAACAGGCGCAGCCCAGCCCTACCCCAGCCTACAGCTCTGGCCGGCCGGGGCGTGGGGCGCTCAGAGAGCCTCCGCCACAGCAATCGGTGGGTCTTGGCTCTCCCGCGGGCAGCCGGAGGCGGCGGGAGAGAGGGAGTCGTCCCCGCCCTGCCCTGTAGAGGGCTCGCTCGGGGCGCTCCCCCGCCGCACGCCTTGGGGTCCGTACTACCTCACCCGCCCGCGGCCTCCCGTTGTGGGGCACTGGGGCAGAGGGGGGCTGCGGAGCTAAGCGCCGACGGCTGGCACTGGGGCCGGGATCAGGCTGCCCAGGGCTCTGGACTGCAGCCACCCTCCGCCGGCTGCGGCTTCCCTGCAGACACAGCTGCTGCAGGGCCCGTCTGGTTCCCGATCCCTCGTGGGCTGATTCCCCCAAGAGCCTGTTCAACGCGGCGGGCCGCAGCTCTGAAGAGCCCTTCTCCCCCGCCCGGCCGGCTTGCATGCCGCGTAATCGTCTCCGCTGCAAGGACGATTGAAACTTTATAGCGCATGATTCATAGAGGGGAGCCGCGCTTGGAGCCGCGGTGCCCGTTACATTAATCAGTGTCAGGCCCCTCCACCGGAGATATGAATATGAATTCTCCATATTGCCGGGGAGATAAATGGGCCTGGGAATAATTGAGCGGCGCGCGTGAGAACCGGCGCGCGACGTGAAAGTGACCAGGCGCCTTCACTGGAGCAGGGAGAACGCCCGGGCAGGGGCTGCCTGGGGCTGGCTCGCCCTGGCCGGAGGCAGAACGAGCCTGTGCTCCGGGACCGGGCGGTCTGAGAACGAGTTAGCAAACACAGGCCGGAAAGCGCGGGGGGGGGGGTTAATGCGGGGTGGCGGCACCAGCCTGGCCTCCACCGGCTCGGAAGCGGGAGAGGCGAGGAGCAATTAGGGAGTTCTGAGTAATTAGCACCGAAAGGGACCCAGGCAATAGGAGCGAGTCTCACTCTGAGCGCCGGGGATGGCCCTGTCCGGATTTGACCCGCAAACCCCTCGTCCAAATGCCGCCTGCTGGTTTTAGGGGAGAGGATAGAAGAGAGGCAGGAAGGCGCACAGGCAGGGTTGGTGGCTCGGCGCCGCGAGGGCCGCCCCAAGGGCTCCGTTGGCTTGGCGTGGGTCCTGTACAGGCAACGCGCAGTACTGCGGCTCCTAGAAAGTTCCCAGCGCCTTCCCTGGGCGGTCGTAGGTTTGTGCGATCGTCTGTACGTGTCACACAACAGGCGGGAGGCCCCAGCTTACTCGCTGCCCTGAGGGGTGTGAAATCAGACAGAACCGCAGAGGGATAGGAGGGGAATAGGCCGATGTTTGCGGGCTGAATTAAAAATAGGGCCCGATCCTACTCCAATTGAATACAACAGGTTTTTTTTCCTGTAGATTTGGTCAGACTCAGGATCGGTCCCGTAAATATAAACTAGAAAGAAAAGGTAAGACAGTACCACTGCCCAGGCTGCTTTTATCATCTCCAAGCACAGTTAAGATTAAGGTTCTCTCTGAATGCAGTCTGTTATTCGCTTTATATGCGTAGATATTCCAGAGCACATATTATGCGCAGATAATACATCTGCTACTCAAGAGTCTTCTGGAAGTGGAAAATATAACCGAAACTGCAAATATTTCCCTGCCACTTAACGTAAGGTCTCATTTCTAGCCTTACTTGCGCGATATAGGAAACACAGGACATAATGATTGGATTTAAATACCGGAAGGGCTCGGAACAATTCTTTGCTGAAGTTCCTCTCCCTGTAAACATTTCAGCGTTTTCTAAAGCAGTGTTTCTCAACCTTTTCTTTTTATCAAGTACCCCCTTTTAAAAAAATTATGAGTATCCTCACAGACTTCCTCACTTACATGTTTCACCATAGCCTTTTCAGGAGTCCAATTTATTTTGCTTACACCTAACTTGAAAACTACTTACAAAAACATGCAAAAATATCACAGAAGACTTCTACCGAAAACTGGCTGACTTTCTACCATCTTATTATCAAATAAATGAATTGGAATAGAAATATTGTACTTACATTTCGGCTAAGGCACACGAAGCAGTAGAAACAAGTCATTGTCTGACTGAACTTTTAGATTGTACTGACTTTGCTAATGTTTTTATGTAGCCCACTATAAAACTAGGCAAATATCTGGATGAGTTGATGTACCCCCTGGAAGGCCTTGGTGTACCTCCAAGGGTACATGTACCCTGGGTTGAGAAACAGGGGTCTAAAGTTATGCCAGACATATATGCCGCCAGCTACTGCATGTAATTTCATGCACCAGAGCTAAACATGAATATAAAAATATGGATGCTTTATACAGTGAAGAGAATATTCGATCCTTCGGAGGTGTGATCTTTTGTCTGAAAGATCACCCACATAATGAAATGTACATATACGCATGCAGAGAACCAGAAGATGGTGGAAACTTTTCTGGAAGACAAATAGCTATTTTGAAAGTCAATAGGGGGAAATTCCTAAATTACCTCTTCTCCTACAAGTTGTTAAGCCTAAATTAATTCTTCTGCTCCAGGAATGGCAAGGGTTCTGGTGGTGCCTTGTACCAGAGGGGTAGCCGTGTTATCCGCAAACACACTGAGAAGTCCCCTGGCACCTTATAGACTTGCCGTACCATGAGCTTTCCTGAGCAAAGACCCGCTTCAGCAGAGGCATAAGGTCTATAAGGTGGGACAGGACTTCTGGTGGTTTTGGACATACCGAAGGCAGCGATATTTCTTACTCAAGAAAGACCACATTTTCATGGTCAGTTTCCCTTATTGCGGTGGTCTTCCTTCCTCACTGAAGCACGTTCCTTAAACTCTGCAAACGTCCTACAACCGCAAGTGGGCGGGAAGGCCCAAGAAGTTGTTGGAGCTGAACCCCAGTTTGATCTGAGCAACCAAGCTGCACTCACCAGGCTGCAGCCAAACACAATCAACTCCCCAACGGTGCTGAAAGGTCCTCCTGCAATAGAAAAGGGGGAAGGGGACGAGGTGCAGGACTCCTTGTTGTGGTTTCATTAGTAAATGAAAGGAGTCCAACTGGGGGTACTTGTCCACCGGGTTTACCTCGCCAAGCTCTGAGCCAGCTCCAGCGGGGAAAGATACTCTGGTGGCATTTAGTCTCAGTGGGCTTTGTCCAGGAGAGCTCATTACTCAGTTGCTAGTCTTGAAAACTGCTTGTGTCTGATGGGATTGGGCGGCTGGCATCCGGCTGCTCAGAAACCCCTGAAAAACCAGCGGGAATGGCAAAAGAGTAACTTTTTAAATAATCCATTGAGACAAAAATGCGCCAGAAAGGAAAAAAAATGGTCAAAGAGTTTGCTGATGGGCCACAGATTTATTCGTAGTAGTCCTATTAGGATGGTGAGCGTGATGCTCTTAGTCCGTGCTGCGCCTGCAGCGTTGTGGTATTTGATCGCCTACTGGGGTGGGGGTTCGTTTGCCGAAGGGGCCCCCACCTCTCGGGAATTGACTTAGAAAAGCTCAGGGCCGGTCCGTCTCCACCTTCGGCTGTTAAAGCTTCAGGGCACGGGGCCTGTTCTGCCTTGTGCCCACAGAGGGCGCTGCGAGCCTTCCCAAGGAAGACGACTCCCCCCCTTCGGCAGCTCAAGCACAAGCGAGCCGAGCTCAGCCCCTGGCCCCCCGACCTCACACAAGTGACGCGCGGGCACAGCCGCGCCCGCCCCATCAATACTGAAAGCTCGCTCTTACGTTAACCTGAAGCAAAGCAATCAGCCTCTTCCACCGCGCGCTCAGCCCCCCAGAGCAGCCCCGCGCGCTTTGTTCGGAAACGAGAGGGGCCGGTTTCTGCAAGCCAGGCGGGTACCCTGCAGAGGGTCCCACCCCGCAGTCCTGGGGCGTCCGGCTCTCCCACTGAAGGCAATGGCAGCTGTGTTGTGATCAAGGGACGCAGAGACCAAGGAACGAGGCTGCAGCTTTTCTATTTACTGGCTGCTGAGCCCCGGGAATTCGGTCAAGTTTATCCCAGCAGCTGGTACTGGAACTGGCTGTCAGAAGCGTGGATGGTTTTGCATGAGCTACCCAAGCGTTGATCACCTCCCTTTCAATGCTCAGCAGCTCTCCGAAATAACCAAGTTCTAGTTTTGTTTGAAACCGGCAAAGTTTAATATAAGGATTTAAAAAGAAACCTTAGCAAAGTTGTATGCCAAGCGCAGCAAAATGAACTGCCTTCCCGGGGCAAAGAAGCCACACCGCACATTTCAGGCACCTCGCCTCTCCCGCGCCTGTTCCTGCAAGAATATGATTCCATATTAACCATTTAAAAATAAAACTCAAGGACCTGCACTTCTTTCTAAATCTATCTCTGAGAGTTAGTCAGCTCAGGAACCCCCTCTGCAATCAGTATTGCAGCTAAACCCAGACCAATATTCTGAACCTTGATGGGGATTTTATTAATATTTTATTTCAAAATCTAGTCTTGTTTCAGACAACTCCTGTTCTGGGGTTGGTTCAGTGTGGCTAGGGCGTCACCGCATTATTTCTTAATGACTTTCCCAGCTGCTTCTTTCTATTTTCCACCATCAACAACCATCTGGTAGCTTATTAGCACCTCAATGCTCATTTCGTGTTCTCTTTTAGGAGAAAGAAAAGAAAAGAAAGAAACTCGGAAAATACTACAAATTTTAACGGTTTGTCTTTGGAAGATTAATGCCAATCTAAACCATGCTTGGTGGCTTTTTCCCCCCTTCTGTCTCCTTGTAATCAAAAGCACAAAACTTGTAACAAACACTCTAGGAAAAGTACTGTCTCTGCAATTTCTTTCCCCATATTTTTCTAGGAAGATTTTACCTAAAACTCAAGGGGAAACAATCTTTCAATGGTGACATTTTCCCAGTAATTTAAAGAATCACTGGAACAAAACCTACAGCACACTTTTCTACTCCCGTTTTCCCAATTAGCCCAAAAGATGGACTAGATGTACAGATTACTGGCGATCCAATTTACAAGCTGATTTTTAAAGTCAAGTTATATGTTAGCGAAGTAAGAGAAAACGTCCCTCTTTTTTAACTTTGACAAATCAGTCCTATAGAGTTTTAAAGGTAATCAAACCCTCTACCCTTTCGAACATGACCGTGTCTGAGCATTTTTGTCCCTTACTAGCTGCAAGGGTAATTATCTAGCTAACCAACAAAAAAATTGCACCCAGTTCTTTAAATGTATATGTAGGAAATTGGAAATTTGCACCTTGTCTGTACCATTCACAAAGAGTAAAGGCAAGAGCCTTCATTTGGTGGTTTTTAAGGTACACTTACCTAAGGAAAAATACCCTCGAATATTTAGGAGGAAAGCAATGAAAGTTTGGTCAAAAGCCCAATTTAAGTTTAAATCCTGCAACAACAAAATACGTACCTGAAGAGGTTTCATAATTTCATTTAGTTTATTAGACAAAAATATATGATTTAGACAAGTTTTGCTGACGCGCTATTTACAATCTGAAATCACGCTATATACAGAAAAAAACACAGACACGTGGGAAACATTTACCAAACAAATAATTCAAGAATGGTTAGAGTAACACGATCTGAAATGGTACAGTGGAGAAGGGGGATCCATCTACAGATTTGTGTAATCGCCTTTATGGATTTGCACCACCTTATTGCAAAGAGAGCTTGATGGGAGCCGTTTATGTCGTTTCTATTTGTTTGTCCTTTAGACCAGTCTCTGAAATATTTTTCCACCAACCCATTTAATCAAGCAGAAGGGAGAGCCGTTAAAATTCGAGGTGTTCCCTCTTGCTGAGTCAGAGAGCTGTAGGAGGAAGAAAAAGACGCAATAATCTATCAGTTTAAAAAAAAAAAAAAGCGAAAGCATCGCTACGGTTGTCTGTCCTCTGATACAACTGCCTAACATCAGCTAACTACACGAAACGATTTTTCTAGGGCGTAGCTGCCCATCTCAACACAGGTTGGGTAAGTTTTTAAAAAGTTACCAGCAGTTGTAACTGAGCCTGCCTGTGAAAGGCTTAGCCCAGGAAACGCGGTATTGTCCTTCTGGGTGTGTTATGTATAAATAGCAAGGTAAGCGGTGGTTCTAATTAGGCTTTGTTATTCAAAACACCCTGTGTCACAGAAGGAACATTCCTTCAGTGAAGAACAACTCACTTGTCACGGGCAGGCTGGAAAGGCGATTTCAAAGGCTGAGGTGGGGTTTCAGTCCTGGGTGCGTTTTCTCTTTCTGGGGGAAAAGAAATCCCAAGAAACATCTTAGAAAAACCAAGCCAAACAAGCACACCAAACCGCACGCGTCCTCACGCCCGCTCCCCAGTGTACCTAAGCAGACCCACCTCTCTGTCGGTTCACGTGTGTATTGCCTTAATCGACCCTTCCTTGGCCCAAAGCAGCTAGAAGGCATTTTTGCCGCATGCCGTTTTGTGGTGAAGCACTTTGAAGCCGAGGGCTTTGAACTAAGCAACAAACCGAGGGAAAGCTCCGGGGGCAGGTTAAATAGAGCTCCCCTAACTTATTTTTGAGGTGCCTGCCCTGCTCCCCAAGAAGCAGACCAAGGTTATTATTGAGCAGCTTAGGGGCTAAGTGCAGCCCTATGGCAAAGTTGGTGGAAGTCTCTTAAAGACAGTGAGTGACAAGGCTGCATATGACCCCATTAACCCCCCCCCGCCGCCCCCGCATATCTGAAGACAGGGCTGCGCGGTGCCTTACCTATGTGTTTGGGACTGGTTCTCTCTGTAGGCTTTTCACTGCTGAGAGCTCCCAGGGTCGTTGTTAACACCGAAGGCTGCTGCTGGGCCTGGAGGTGGTGGTTGTGATGCGCCGCGTGGTGGTGGTTTACTCCCAGAAAAGACCTGACGTTTAAGAGGGAGCTCTGCGTGAGGAAAGTCCCGTTTGTCCAGTTGTGAAATTTGCCAATCTGGCAGGTGTAGAGTCCGTGGCTCGGGAGGAAAGCCGGGTGCTGGATCGGGCTGGAAGTGTGGTTAACCTGGGAATGAGAAGGCGGAGGAGGGGAGGACTTCAGGGCGCCGTCAGGGCTGGTGGCTGTCTCCGCCAAAGACCAAATCTTGGGTTTGCTGTGCGGTGGCCCCTGTAAATTATTCTGTCCACTGGGGGTTACGATTCGTGTGCTGTTATCAGAGGCCTCCTTTACCAGGGAGAAAGAGTCTTTGGGTTTCAGGCCTTCGGAGGCTGACAAGGACAAATCCTTTTCTTTTTCCAAATGTTCATCTTCCCCGCCTTGTCTCAGGAGCTCGGCTTTCTCCTCCTCCTCTTCGTTGCTCTGCTCCCCGTCGTTCTCGTCGATTTTATCAATGTCTATGCTTTCCAGGTCGATTTCCTCGTCGTCCTCATTCTTTTCGGGGTCTCCCTCGTTGTCACTGCCAAAGAGGTGACCATCTTCTTGGTCCTTACTCCTTGCCCCCCAGGTCACTTTGTTCTCCTTCTTGAGCCGCCTCCGGGCGTTGGCGAACCAGGTGGAGACCTGGGTGAGGGTCATCTTGGTGATGATGGCCAGCATGATCTTCTCGCCCTTGGTGGGGTAGGGGTTTTTCCGGTGCTCGTTCAGCCAGGCCTTCAGGGTGCTGGTGCTCTCCCGGGTGGCATTCTTGGGCCGCCCTGGGTCCCCATACTGGAACTGTCCGTAAGGGTAATAGCCAGGGGCAGTGTGGGCAGCAAAAGTGGCAGGGTGGACTCCGGGATTGTCCTTCAGTTCGTACTGGGAGCCCTGCAACACAGTCAGACAAGCAGAGAAGAAAAGAGAATGAGTTCGCTGGGGAGCGTCTCCCTACCAGACCTGAACACGTTGCTGCTGCAGTTTGTTCACTTCTCAAGAGAGATGCGTTTTTTTCTCTCACGCTCTCCACGGAAAAGGCCCGGGACTCTACGCCTCTACAATCCGACGAGGGGTCTTTCCACTACACCTTTACCCTCCTGCTTCTAGATCATGCACCGTTTACACTGAGCAGAACTGCTCCCAAACGACTCCCTTCCTTGCGCCCAGGGAGCTGCTAAATGTTAGGCGTGCTTTCTGCCCCTCAGCCCTCATAGTCTCGCCCCCAGGCAAACCAAATCAAACGAAGCAAAGGTAATGTTTCCACAGGTATCTCGAGGAGTCCATTGTAGCCTGGATGTAAAACAAGCAGAGATTACCTCCCACACGCACATCACGCCAGCCCCTAATCATACGCCTGTTTTCCAAGCAGCCCTGGGTCGTCCACAATTACCTCCGAAGTACCTTTCGTCGGCTCCAAACCAGTCTTAAAAAGTAGCCCGTGAGCAGGTGAAAGGAGTCGGGACAGGTCAGAAGCGATTTTGAATGGCAAACACACTCAAATGTGCGGCATTTCACAGGCACACACAAAGCTCAGCTATCCAAAATTAACTGCCCAGAAGAGAGCCCTTGTACTCTGGGATGGAAACGGATCCATCCTTCTGGCGCGTAAGCCCTGCGGTTACTCTATCTCCTAAGTTTTACTTGGAGGTGAAAAATTTGTTTGCGAGCGTTAAGAGACGGTGATTTATCCGCAATCAATATTCCTTTTATTATCAGGAGTAAAACACAGCAAGTCAAATTATCCCATCAGGTGTTTGGGTAAATAACATTTTATCTTCCTAACAAGCTCATTAGGCCCCATTATTACCGCAAATTATCCAGACAGTCCCATAAAATATTTTACCTCTGGCTTGCCAAATAATAAAAAGCCTGGGAATGAAAGCAGGATGTTACCATCCATTCTAGGAGTTGCTACTGTACGCAAACATACTAGTATCTTCGGGAGTAGCCAGTTGGGATATTCTTAAATATTTAAATATTTCAAGCCACCTTGTGTTTCTATTTTTTGTTGTGTTCAACACAACCTGGCTCTGCTCAGGCTTGCCTATGTTCCCGGGCTTAACGCTTGCAAAACGTAAGCAGTGAAAATGAAAGTTCAAAACGCCTTTCATTTTCAAAAAAGTATCAAACGGCTTTGCAAAGAAACTGATTTCACTTTGGCGGCCAGTTGAAAAGGAAGATGTATTTTATACGGAGTCCACAGAGAAAAGAATACCATCTTTAAAAAGGGCAGGTGTCATTTTTATTCTAATTTGCGTTGGAGTAATCCTTCTACGCTCCTTTTATGCCATTGTTTTTGCTGCTATGTCTGAAATGATATTTTTCTGTAATCTCCGCCGGGAAATCTTATGACGAAGGGGCCGCTTGTAAATCAACTCATTACTTCAGCGTCAACTTCTACTGCATTAGCAAAATAGAAGTAAAATTACTGAAAGCGGTTTGTGATAAAATTATTCATAAAATGATTGCATCGTAAAATGACCTCGTTACAAATGTCTTCCTTTGTTCAAATTATATCTAGTTATATCTCTCTCCCTCTATCTATAGCACAATAGATTCCTTACGTGTGCAGAGTTATAAATATTCACATCCTACACCTTGCTAGGGAAGGGAGGGGAGAAAACGGAAGGGGGATTAAGAGGTGTTTAAAAATCCAGAGAAAGCTAAAAACGTCACCAACTCGAAAATTCAGATACTTTTTCGATTAGTAAGAAAATATTGCAGCGAAAAGGCGGATAAAAGGAGTTAACAGACTGCTCCTTGTCACTTTTCATTGGGTATATTCTCTGGCAAGCAATCCAAGGCCAAACACAGCAACGTTTTGGCAAATTAACGACAATGTTTCTCTCTCCTTCGACGCTGTTTCACTCGATGCAACTGAAAGCTGCGAAGCTTAAAATGAAGGAGAAAAGGCAGCGGTCCGGCGATGTTAAGCCTGGAGCGAAACGCCTGAAGTAAGCAAATATAGCTGCTACTTAAACCGCTCGCTGCTCTTTTGGTATTGTCGGTCACGCGCTTCCAGCGCCACAGTAAAAAGAAAATGACCAGCCGGCAAAGGAATATGATTAAATAACAGCCCCAGGCAACCCCCGCGGACTGCAAGTTGAGTTGCTAGGGCAATACAACAACACGGACCGGACTGCGGCCCGGCTAATCCACTCCCAAGCAGGAAACTAGGCAGAGTTTGCTCCCAGCTGAACTAGCTGCCGCTCGGCCCAGCGCCACCCCGGGGTGGTGGGCACAGCTTCTGTCCGGATCAGACCCCTCTTTCCTGCCGGCTGGGCTCGGCGCATCCCTCCCTCCCGCAGCGGCAGCCGGGAGCGCAGGAAAGCGGCCCCCTTTGGGGATCAGCAGAGCGTCCAAGCGGCGGGACCCGCAAAGTTCCCTCGCCGCGCTTCTCCCAGCCGCAGCCGGCAGTTTGCCGAGCGGGCCCCGCCCCAGGTCTCCCCCAGCCCGCCCCGGAGCGCAGAGGGAAGGGGAAGGAGGCCGGGCGCGGGGGCCGGGGGGCAGCGGCGCCCCAGACTTACCATCTGGGAGAAGAGGCTGAGGTCGGCGGTGTAGGGCAGGAAGGCGCTGTAGTTGGGGGCGCCGTAGGGGCTCGCGTACATGCCCAGCACCGAAGTGACAGCCGCCGAGCCGCTCCCCAGCTCCGCGCCCCCCGGCCGGCCAGAGGCAGCGGCGGCGGCGGCGGCTGCGGCGGCGGCGGCCAGCACCCCGGGCCGATCGCTCCCGTACACCGCCTGGCCGGCGCTGATATACTGCGGGTAACCCAGCTGGGGGAAGGACATCTCCAGGGCGCAACCACGGCGGCGGCGGCCGAAGTATAAAGGGGGGCGGGGGGAGGGCTGGAAAATAAAAGGGGGGAAGAGGGAGGAGGGGACCCGAGGGCCGGAGTGGGGGGCGGAACAAGCCCGGCTGCTTGGGGGGCTCGCTCGCCCTTTGTGGGGCCGGCCGCCTGGCCCAGCGACCGGGAGCTTTGCTTTTCTCCTCCGCTTTCTTCCTCGCTTGTGATGGGAGGAGGAGGAGGCGGAGGAGGAGGGTGGCCGGGTTCAGCGGGGCGCCTCTCCTCAAATCTCGGCTCTTCCGCGCTCCTAAATCCCTTAGATGTGATCTGATCAACAATTGAGCTCCAACTGATGTGGCTGCCCTTAGGTCCTAGGCTGATCTTTCAGATACAATTTGAAGTTGATGCTTTGATTGGCACCCACTTGAGCCGCAGGCCCCGCCCCGCCCCGCCGCCCCCCTCGGCGGAGCACGTGGTGCTCAGCCTCGGCTCGGCCACTTTCCGGGCTGCGCGCGCGCGCGCGCGTGTCTGTCTCTGTGTGTGTGTGTGCGTGCGCGCCCGTGTACTTAATGTTTAGCGCTGGGCTCCGCTCGGAAAAAGCCCCCACTGCTGTCTGACAACCTGTCTACACGATTTTACAGCTGTCCGACATTGGGGTTTGGCTGTTTGGCAGCCGGAGTGTGTCCCCTTTTAACAAAAACAACTGTGCAGCTGGGGGGGGGTCCCCCTCCTCCTTTCACACCGAGTCCCCCCGCTCATCGCCAGGCTCAGGGCTAGCTGAGAGCAGCGTGGCAAGGCAGGGGGCTTTGCAGCCACCCCCCAAAAGGCTGGTGGCGGCCATCAGCCCAAGCCCCCCGCTCCCCAACCCGTTGCAGGGGCGACCTTTCCTAGCGGCTCTCCCCAGAAACCTTTCGCTCCGCACATCACCAGCTCTGCCCCCCTTCGTCCCACCCGAGCCAGCGGCGCGCGGGGACCCCACCCGCAGTCCAGCCACAGCCAAAGCAGCGGTGCTCAGCCAGCCGGCGCAGCGAGAGGGGGGCACCGCGGGCTCTTTTTTAAGCTTGCAAACTTTCCGCGGCCTCGGAGGGAGCTGGAGGGCAGGCGTGGTGGGAAGGGAGCTGGTAGGAGCTGAACAGTCCCTCTGGGCCCCCGCCTCCTGCCCGGGCTATGGATCCTGGGTGCTGGAGGAGGAGACCCGGCCGCCGTTAAGAAGCTACTGGGGGGTTGGGGGAGCTGTCGGCTAGTCTGGGGCTGGGAGAAGTGGCCCCGCTGCGGACCTAACTCTCCCCTTTCTGCTCCCCCCCCGTCCTGCAGACCCGCGGGGGGCAGGCTGGGTTCTCTTCCGCTCGGTCCAGGGAGCCAGGAGAAAGGGGTCCGGCCGCTCCAGCTCCCTAGCGAGTAGGGGCTCCCCTCTTCCTCCCGGGCTTTCCGCCCTCCCAGGGGCGCCTCGTCTGGCAGCACCCGCCTCCTCTCAACTCCCAGCCCCGCGATCTACTTCACGCGTTACTCGGGGGGAGGTCGCTCCCTGCCCTGCCGCGCCGTGGCGAGCCCCTCTCGGGCCCTGGTTTAACCTAGAGCGACCCCGACAGCTCCCCGTGGGTCCCATCCCCGAGCCGCTCGGTGGCTCGTGCGGCCGGGGCGGATTTCACAGACAGCAGGAGGCACAAGCCGTGCGCACAGCTGGGCTGAGCCCCCCGCTTCCCCCCTCCGCCCCACGATGGGGACCAGGATCCTCCAGCAACCCCGGCTCCGCATCTGCCCCCGCTCGACCCCGCTTCCCCCCTCCCGGCTCCTTCTTGCTCCGTTACCCCGAAGAGGACAAGCCAGCGGGAAGTTCAGCTTCAGGGCGGGGAGGAAAGGGAGCTACAGGCGAAGGAACCGTCCGGCCCCGGGCTCGCCCAGCCCTTTGTTTGAAGGGAGCCAGGCTGGGGGCTTTGCAAATCAAACATCTGCGGGAAACTCGTTGACGTGCCAATCTGGGCGCAGACCCGGCTCCTAAGCAAGCCCTCCGGCCGGGGCTCCCTCTCAAACCAGGACCCCTTTCCCCTCTCTGCAGCGGCCGTGTTACCCCGCGTCCGCCTCGGGTTCCCTCCGGCACGAGGCCGTTCAGGCGCCCCGCACGGCTGCGGATTTGAAGTGTCCCGTGTCAGTCGGGCGTGGGTCCCCTTTGCTTTTGCTTGCCCTGGCCAAGCAGTTCCCCCTCCACCCACACACGCCCCCGCCCGCCGGGAAAGCCTTCCACCCAGGAGTTGGCTAAACTTCCCTTTTATCCCCGCTCCCAGGCGGAGGTGGAGGTACCACCCGCTCCGCCCGCAGGCTCCAAGGGAAGAGAGCCACCCGGGACACCACTGCCACGTTGTAACAATGGGGCCCAGACAGCTCCGGACCCGCCGTGTTTCGCGCACTGACGTGTCACCGGACCGGGCTGCGGGTAAAGAAAGGTGGGACGAGCCACGCCGGGCCCTGCCCAAGTCTCCTCAAAGCTGGAGATGGTGCTGGGAAGTCCAGTGGGAGGGTTGGGAGATGTGACACCCCCTCTTGCTCACGCTCATCATTCCAGGAAATTATGCCGCCTGCTCTTCCGTCCCCTTCTGCCCCGGGTTGAATTGGCTACAGTTCCTAGGCGGCTCTGAAGCCCGGGGGAAGGGGCCGGGAGAGTGGGATAACCAGCCGCATCCTTCCCAACAAAAGATCGGGAAAGTTTCAGCCTGCTGGTCCGCGAAGTTCTGGGGCGAACACCTGAGCAGCGTCTCGGGAGAGCGCAGTTCTAGTCCATGCAAACGATCTGGGTCGGGTTTGCACGGGGGACGCTGTCCAGTTCATAACAGTTAAAATCACCCTTTCAACCCCCTTCAGTTTTTCCCCCGCTGTGCAAGTGAGCGGGGACCAGAGGCTCCTGCACTGAGCTACTTGGCTTCCGAATCAGTTTAGTGAAGGTCGAGGAGATTCTGAGTTTATTTTCCCCCGTACAGGACCCAGAGCCGGGGCTGCATCGCAATTCAAGTTCACAAGGAACAAAACTGCTGGCAAAAGATACGGACCGCATCAGCAGCTGTTTAGACAGACAGAAACTTCTTCCTCTGCACTCAAACAAGTGCAAAGCAATCAAAAAGATCCCCCCCCCATCAGCCTGAAATTAACTCGGTGGAATTAAAATACTCTTGTTAGAGAGGTTCCCTATCCCACCATGACTCGTGTTAAAAGAACAAAAATCCATCCTGCTTCTAAAATCCGATGTTTGCCTTTCTCGGCCGTTTCTTTCACTTTCGACAAAACCTAACCAAAAAGAGCCCCATTAGCGCAGCACGTTCTACCGACTGGAACCCTCGGTCACGTGGCAAAGGAAGGGCTGGGGATCCGAGGGAAGAAGACCCGGTCCCCTTTCCAAAGGCGAGTGGATTGACCTATGGAAACAAGTAAGAGGGAACTGGGGTGCCCCCCCTGGGTCATCTGCGATTACACCTAGAGGAATGGCTTAAATAAATCGCAAGCTCCTGAAACCCAGCCGACCTCCATGGCCGCGCTTGTAGGATTCAAAGATCAGCGCGCAGATAAACTCCAGTTTGCAGCAACCCTCTGAGATCGAGTTTGCCTAAAACAGCGTGAGCCTTCCAGTCTCTCAAGGCGGTGGTGCGTTCACCGGCGAGAGAGGGCCGGTCAGACATGCAAATCCAGACATAGGGGTCGCTGCTTGGCCGAATTTTAACTGAAGGCTGGCTCTGCAGGAAGCGGCTAACGGGGCTGTTTGCAGAGAGGATACTGCACGGGAAAGCTCTAACACGGACTACCAAGAGTGAAGTCCGCGATTCCGATCTGCTCCAGATGTCCTGAGAGTGGATATGGCCGGGCTGGGAATCCTCACCCAATATGCGCCAGGGCTGGTGGCAATCAGCAGAGCATATCAGGAAGGGGGTGGCGGGTGGGGGACTGGCAATTGTGATAACCTGCTGGAAACGTGCAGGGCTGGAGATGGCAGTGATAAACCGCTGCAAATAGCTTCCACTGGAGATGACAGAGCTGTTGAGAGAAGACACCCCAACTACCGAGAGAATAAGACGCTCGCTACAGTGTGAGAACGGAGCTGGTGTCTGCTTCACCGCTATGATTTTCACATAGATACCTTTGTGCTCCGTACAACCCGCCTACACACATGCACATATGTGCATAAACCGGTTATTGAAATCAGGGTCTATTTGGCGCCGATAACACACACCAAGATAGATCGCACGTCTCTTTGCCAAATTGCCCTGTTTGTGGCTTGAGAAGAAAAAGGTTTTTTTTCCTCCATTCTATTCTGTGTTTTGAAGGAGCTTCACAGTGACTTCTTTGCAAATCCACTCTTGGTTTTTAGTATTAGTAATGTCAGAAGGTATTGAAGTTACTCTGTTAAGTTTATAATCTATTTGCATTTCCTCCCCGGAAATAACGCTTAGACTAAATGAAAAAAAATGAAAATAACTCAAGAGCTGTTCTTCATCCATCCCAATCCTGTATCTGTGTAAGTATAAAACAGCGCCACTAACTTAAGCGCCAAAGCTATACACTTTAGTAATTCATTTGTTGAGAGCCGAGTTCCTTACTTTACAATAAACTACCTAGAATATAATTAAAAGCTGTCAGGAAACTATTTGGAGCTGTTGCTTTGAGTTTCTCAAAGGTGTTACTTTAAATTTAGCATAGGAGCAGGTTTTGCTTGACAATTCACATTTTTGGGGATACCAATATGGTTAGTAACATTTCGATCGACCCCAGGTATTCTCCTGCTCTCGTTGGCCATCTACTGTCAAGGCCTGCCTCCTTCCTTCATACCCCCACCCCTTGCAGTTCAAGATCACTTCTCATCAACCCTGATTTATGAGCCTTGTTAAGCAATCATTATTACTTTGCACCTTATCCAGCAGAATGTGGGAAAGAACCCCACTCTGTGACAACAAGAGGTGCCAAACAATGACAGGCAGAGAGGCAATGCATCTGTTGAATTCCAGACCCGCCTTTGCACCTTCCAACTGGAAAAAAATATCTATTTAGGGAAAATCATATTTTGCAAAACTTCATTCACATTAACAACAAACTGCAGCCTTTGACCATAAGACTGAGTGGGTTGGTTTGTCCTGTTTATTACAAAATAGTAATAGAAGAGCATGTATAGCTTGTTAATTGTAAATGTGGGGGCGGGGGAATGGGCTTTTACCATCAAGGAAAAAGGGTATCTGAATATACTCATTTGAATAGCTAGAACATGGTAAACACAGTTATCACATTGTTTTAAAGAAAATATCAATTTATGTAATTTATAACTTAAAAAGAAAATAATTCTTTAGTGCATCCAATGGTGTTTTTAATAATGCTTTATTATTAACTGTTATAATTATTGCTTCCATTTAATCTATCTTAATTTTGATTCTAAATTGATTAGACTATTCATTTTTTGCATTGTATGACTTAAAGGTTAAAGCTACACGTGTCTGTGTAAAATCCATACACACAAATCTATTGCAGACCTATACTTAATTAATAAAATCATTTTCATTCTGTCTCCACAATGATCAACAGCAATTATGTGAGATTTTCTTAAGGTTTATAATTTTATGTTACAAGACAGTTGCTTGAGGGCAGAGGCACAATTGCTGTGCCAGCTGCAGTTGTATTTATTTGTTTTTCTGTCTTGTTCCTGTAGGGCTGCATTATGCAGTTTTTAATTAGTTTGTGTTTGTATTTCACCCGTCCCAAATCAATGCCATCCTGGAGCAATGCAATGTAAATTCCTGCAGTACAGGTGTAGCTGCTAGCTCTGGAACACTAGGAAACTCATGTCTTACAAATGAAAGCAGTGAATGCCATTCAGCCAAACTGTCAGCTTTAAACAGCCAAGAGGAAGGAGATCAAAGCAGAGAGCAGGAACTTCCACTCTCCAGATTAGTCTTTAATAGCATTAAGAGTTCAAACCATAAAGGGAACCAGGACATATAGCACCTCCTTGGCTACAAAGTTGCTTCTAATTTTGCTAAAGTTCTGCCTTATTTTGGCTAGTGTAAGCCTTCAGAGAATTTCAAGATGCACTGTTTCCTTTGAGGCCTAGTAGCTACTCATCTGAAATTATGCAGAACTAATGCCTTCAGAGACACATTTCTGTTTGTGCGCATATTTATATAACTTATCGCCTTTTGAAAGATAATTTTGATTTCCTCCTAGATTCCACAAAGTCTTTTAATAGAACTCAGAGCAATAAAACCTGAAATTCTAGTATCTCTGGACATGAAAAGTCCCTTTATGTTGTGTTTGGTGTCTCTTCTTTCTTGAAATGACCTCTGTATGGTGGTGTATAAATCTATTATTCCAGTCACTGGGGAGTTCTTTTAAAGCTTTCTGGTTTTTTGTCAGGAATAAGAAATCACTCATCTTCAACTAGGCCACATAGAAATTATGATTCAACAGCAGTGTATATTTAATTAGAGTAATCTCACTTGAATTTAATTACCTAATGAATTATTTGTTTAAAAGGTAAAAAGGCATGTTTGCCAAGTACAGTGCAACCCACTGATAAGAACTTCCCTTATAAGAACATTAGTATTAAAAACATTTTTATGGTTTTATGATTTTAACTCTTTGATTATATTAATCAGTTTTTATCATGCAAAACAGACAATGATTAGAGGACAAATGCCCTTCTGTTTACTCTGGCAAGCAGTTCCACTGAGGAAAATGGGACTAATCGTACGAGTGAAACAAACAAGTATTGGCTCAATTTCATATCATAAGCTATGCCTACACTAGAGCATTTTGTCGACAAAACCCGTGGAGTGTGCAGATTTCCAAGGCATTCTGTTGAGTGTAAGTTGGCAGAACGCAGCATTTTTGTCAAGCGCTGTACCCCGCTTTTGTCAACAGAAACCTGGTCTGGATGTTTCCGGGGGCCCTCTGTCCAGAGACAGGGCTTCCAGGATGCTGGGCTGCCCTATCTGCTGTGCTTCCGGTTGTGTGTTTGCCAATACAGTGGCAGCCTGGCCACTCTCTGTCAACAGAACACATTGCTCTTGCAATCTGCTTGGCAGTTTGGCCACGATCTGTCGACAGAAGTTTCGTCAGAAGGTGTCTTCTGACAAAAACTTCTGTCAACAAATCCCTGCAATCTAGACATAGCCATACATACATACGTCCACATTGTCCCATCGATCTTCAGGCACCTGCTTACAGTGGAAGTTCTGCTTCAAAATGGATAGCCCAGCGTGTCCTGATGCCATGTGAGATAAGGAACTCTTAAACAGAACGGATAAGGAAAAGCCCCACTTTGCTTATTTGCTCATTCCTCTAAATTAATTTATTGAGCTCATTCTTCACTCCAGAGTTTCCCTCCTTTCTGTGGTTATTTGGGTTTGTTTTGACTTCAGATATCACTTAGATAACATTTGGTCCAAATAGGATTCCATTAGGTGAGCAAATATTAAGGAAGTGAGTATTGCAGAGTGCAGTATTTCAGACTCCCATGTCATTCCTTTGTGCTTTATACAGTGCAGCTAATGACACTCCTGTGATTATTGATGCTTCTCCAGTTACTTCAAACAACTGCGGTAAAGAAAACAAAAACTGACCAGCACCTAACTTTGACCTTTCTGGTCTCAAATTTTCCAGCTACCGCGTTTCTTGTTTCCAACATATGAAGCATACGGCTGTCAACTGCAACATTTGTCAGAAGGTTCATTTGACAGTGTTATAGCTGTGGAATTATTTTCCCTTTTAAAGAAGGGAATGATTTTCATAATAGTAGTTTGAGATTCTTCTTCAGGTTTCCTATTGAGCTACTGCTAAAAAACTAACTTTTCAAATTTAATTTTTTCCTTCTGCAGCTAGAAATCATCACTCACATTAACCACCATGACACTGTGAATAGATTATTGTATGTTTGCATTCGGGTGAGACTGAAAATGTTTAAACAGAGGCAATTTCCAGTTTCAAGCCAAAGCAATGGTACA
The DNA here is from genome assembly GCF_033958435.1 of Carettochelys insculpta. NCBI lineage: Eukaryota > Metazoa > Chordata > Testudines > Carettochelyidae > Carettochelys > Carettochelys insculpta. The sequence goes on along the minus strand of NC_134138.1, from coordinate 157,797,452 downwards.
GTATTCTATTCATGATGGCTTGGTGGCCATGTGGTGAGTGGATCAAGACTGAAAAAAAGTGTAATTATCTGACCGGATTTTTTTTCTTTCTGCACCATCTTTGGACATGATGCTGTGGTAACTGGATGCATGTTTGCTTTTAATAAACCCTATTTCATTCTGAATGGACAAGCATAGATACGAATGTTAAAAGAGCTGTTTGTTTGGGTTTTTTTAGATCACCAAGTTCACTGTGGAAAAATACCAGTAGGGGAAACCATTAGGTATCCAATATGCTAAAAGGCCTGTGCATTTTTTCCCTTCCTCCCCAAGCAAACCAACCAAATAGCTCTCGGTGTGAGTCCCGAAGAAGGGATAAGGAGTGTGTGTGGCTGCAGGAGGGAGCTGGTAGGCAGAAAGAGAAGCAAAACCCACAAGTAAGTTGCACATATTTATTTTTGAAATGTGAGTACACATGCTGTCCCAAACTAGTATCTGTGGAGCACCAATCTATTCAATATAGTGTGCTACTGCTGCTCAGGCAACTGATTACGAAAGCTATGAGGGTTACTACTTGGAGCACTTTGACTCGAAGAGTGAATGCAAACCTTCCCGTGGCTCAATGAAAACACCCTGGATGTGCAAAGGCGTACCGGGAGCTTGAACCACAATTCAGAATGTCAAAGCTGTGTGAACAAATGGAAATTCCCCTCAAAGGGGAAAGAAAGGAGCAGGCTCTTCGTCCTGGGCAGCCCATCTTCTGGGAAGGCGTGGGCAAGGGTCAGCAGGGATCTGGAGATGGGGAGTGGGACACTTTAAGCTGTCCAGTGTGAACTGTTTGGAGGAGACCCTTTTCCCACCATATGTAGTTAAGGGGATGCACTTCAGTCAGGGCAGGTCCTAGAGCAGCATTCTCAAAGTATGGTTGTGGACCACTAGCGGCAGCCCACCATCTTGCAGATGAGCTGCAGGCTCAGGACTTATCCCCCAACTCCAGCAGGGCACCAGCACTGGCTTTCCAGCCCTATGCTCCTCCTGAAGTTACAGCTGTGTACCTGTGATTTTATGCTCCAGTAGATGAATATGAATAATTTAGCATTCAGGGTATTTAGAGATAAGCAAATGCATTTTGTCACCGTGGATGGTTGGCTGCTGGTCCATGGAAAGGTTTGCATTGTGCAGGGTGGGCCACAAAGTTTGAAATCCACTGTCCTAGAAGCATCCTTCCCAATTTGCACTGGTGTTGTGTCTCTTGGGGTACCATCAAGATTTTGCCAAGTCTGCCCTGCATGGACTTTTGTCAACCAGGCTCCTTAATGTAATATTCCTGCTGGGTTTCAGGCCTAAAGCACCTGTGCTGGGGCTGTGGGAGAGACATCTCTTTGCAAAAAAGTGTTTGTGGCTGATTGATAGAGATTCTGGATGGTCAATAGCAATTACACTCAGCCCTTCCGTGGCTGTTCTTAATGCCTTCTCATATTTCCATTCTGGAGTATGAAATACATACAGGATTGCAATAGTTTCCGCAACAGTTGGCTAGTTTGGTCCAGACAAGTCTGCTCAAGTCCTCAGTCAATTTGGGAGCAGCTTGCACACTACTTAATTACATCACAGTGCAGCTGTGCTAAAGCCCTGCTAGTTAAAGCAAAAGGAGCTTTCTTCAACCTGGAAAGTTAATGTTTCACCTCTTGGGATGATTTGGTGAGGTGCTAGAAATAAGGCAGGAAATGAGCATGTGTGTTCTCCTTTGAAGAGGAAACAGTTCCCTACTTTTTCAGTGGCTTGTTCTACTTTTGAGCCATACCTTCATCTGTAATTGCAAATCAGCATATTTTAGCACAATATTCAAAAGCTGTACCCAGGCATAATCAGAGTCCTTCTACCCATAACCGCTGAGAAATATGATGTTGAGTTTCTATGCTTTTATTGGTTTATATTGGAAATGTGTACTTCCAAGTGGCAGAATATTTATTTCACATTCTCCGGTGAATATATCGGGTGTCTAAAGACACCCGATCTCAAGAGTAGCCTTTATTCTGTGACACTATAACAATGGGAAAGCACATAGTGACTTGAATGGTTGTAGGATCAGACCTCATTTCACACAGTTATGTTAAAGGCTTATATTACACACTTCTAGATGAGAAAATTATAATATTTGTAGGTGTTATGGTGAGATTATTATAATTTTTCACTGGCAAAGCACAGATAAATATATTATTCTTCTTTCCTCCATTAGGTATTCTCCATACATAGTATATAAAAATCCACTGGTACCTAGACATAAATGTTTGTATGAGCTTAAGATATAAGTGCTATAGGCCTGGCATTTGAATTCCTGAGTACCTGCGCTTTTTCTAAAGCTGTGGGTGCAATAGTCACAAAACATCTACATAATGCAGTCTACTCCTATTTATTTTGCTGAACAAATACATAAATCAAGAGGGCATGTTTGACTGTACGTATTTACTCATTCTAGCTATTGGAAGAGGTATGTGTTACAGTTTATTATTATTTATAGTATATAGACATTTAATTTAAACCATGTAGTTACAATATGATAAGCAACATCTACTCAATAAATCTTAAAATAGAACTTGTTGAATTAAAATTCTGCACAAAAGCTTGCAGGATTCCTTTTCCTGTACTATGAGCAGCATAATTTACAATGCCATTCTAGCCCTTCTGTAGTTGTCTTCACTTTTCCAGCTTTACTAGCATAATGGGTATAATTTCGTCCATGCTTTTTTTCTTAGCTGCACAGTCACTCTTTCTGTGATTGATTTAAGTATCTGCTAATGTGTGTCACTTTGTAATGATGACTTTTTGTTTTCTCCAATAAGATTTTTAATATGATTGCATGATTTTATTTTACTGACAGGTATAAACTGTTGATTTGATTTCTAAATCTTATAGAATGACCCCTGTTGAGATGCACAAAGTGCTAATTTTCCATGGGATGAAAACATACTTGGCATTTGCAATGTAACATATTCAAAGTCTGGATATATAGTAGAAGGATATGTTTGCTTTCTTGGGATTTTTATATATGGGACAGGAGAAAGGCATATTTTAAACTCTCTATCTCCAAATTCTGCTCCTATTTATTCTTCTTCATAATACAACAGTTTTGCTGAATGGCAGCACATTTAAAATTAATAAAAGGTAAAATCTTTTTACACAATTCATGTGGAGTTTATTGCTGTAAGATACCATCGAGACCAATAATTTAGTTTGATTAAAAAGAGATCCTGACATGGAAAAGGAAACTATCCCCGCCTATATACAATGGCATTAAATTATGATAAAACCCCTCATGCTTCAGGCCATATCACAAATATTAACTGATAGGATTAGGAAGAAACTTTTTCCATAAGTAGGTTATGCTGTAATTTTCTGTTGTGGGGCTTTTTGCAACTCCTCTGAAACATCTGGTATGGACCACTGTCAGAAGCACGAGACTGGACTGGAGGGTTTGCTGGTTTTTCCTTTCTTATGTTGCTATACGCAAAAACAGGCCTGGGCCTAGAGCATGCAGTATACAGTTGTGCTGTGGAATACTGTGAGGACATGCTGAATAGATTCCCATTAGTCAGGAGGCCTAGCATTGACTCACTGCCCAGTTACAGGTTTAAACTGTGCTTTAAAATCATGATCAATTGTAATAGCAGTGATTTTCCCCACCAGGAGCTAGGGCAGAGTGAAGTAAGTCCCTTTACTCTTCCACTCTCATTCCAATGTTGAGGGACCCTCTAATTCCTTGGGGCAGTAGTAAATCTTGCATGGCTTACTCTCTGCTCCAACTAAATGATCTTGAGCAGTGACTCTCAACCTTTTCAGACACCTTTCAGATGTCTGAGTTTTCTCATGTACCCCATGTTTTCCGTTATTTAAATATAGCTTACTTAGCAACTCAGACACAAAAATAAGAAGTGTCACAGTGTCATTTCTACTGTGTCACACTAGTACTGAAAAATTGCTTACTTTTTATGTTTCATTTTTACAATACAATTATAAAGCCGATCATTTGGGATACAAATATTGTATTTACATTTCAGTGTGATAGTTGAGCCTGTTTTTCACTTGTGGGCCTTGTCATTCTGGGAAGCAGTAAAGGGACAGCAAGAGTTATTTTTTTCTCCACTATGAGTCTATTTCTACTCTGACTTTATGGCAGTCATAAGAGAAAATATGACCTCACAAAGATACGTTAACTTAATTCAAAAGGTTAAGCAGGGTTTCCCAGGTCTGTGTACTCTTTCTATAGTAAACAGCAGAACTGATTAAATTAAATTATGAAGAATTTTCCAGATCAGAAGAAGTGGCTCTGTCCAATAAAAGCTCATTACCTAATAAATACTTTTTTTTTTTTTTTTGGTTTTTAGTTTTTAAAGTGCTACAGGACTGCTTTTTTGTTTTGTGAAGATACAGACTAACACTGCTATATCTCTGTGACTGCTCATTGAACTTAACAGTCCAGGAGGCTTGATGTCAGCAGAATAATGTTTACAATCTGGACACAGGTCATTACTATTGGCTGCCAGCTTCACTCTTCTGCCATGGTGCTCTGTACACAGCTTCACTTTTTCCTCCCTTTTCTCTCTCCCTCTCAGTGTTCCTCTTTCCCTTTCTCCCTTTCCTCTACTCCCTTGCTCCTATTCGCTATTCTTTTCAACCCAGGCATACCTCATAATTAAAACAAGTAAAGAAAATGGAGAAATAAAAAAAGAGAATTAAACTGAGAAGTCACATGTCCATTGCACCCCAATCACTTTAATTGGCTATAGTAACCCCTTTCCTTTTTGTGGGAGGGTGTGTGTGTGTAGTTTTTTTTAGAGATTGTAAACAGGGTGAACAATTTGCATAGTGGACTTGCTGAAAGCCAATGAACCAAACTGTAAACCTGTATGTAAAAGAAACCACTTCAAGTTAAGGGATGCAGCAGCATCTCCAGCACCCTAATTCCAACATCTATGATTGTAAATTTTTCAGAGCAAAGGCTTGTGTCTTTCTGTGTGTTTGTACAGAGCCAAGTTCAGCGAGGTCCTGCTACCAAGCATTAAGGATTAGTTTACACTTAAAACTAAGGTCAACCTACCAACTTCAGACTAAGCTTTGAAAAAATTAACACACTGTGCAATGTAGATAGGTCAACTTGATCCTAACAGTAGACACAGCTAGATTGATGGAAAAGTCATCCTTTTGATGTAGCTTCAGCCTCTTGAGACAGTGAATTTACTGCAGAGATGGAAAAAACGCTCTTCTGTCACTTTACTAAGTGTTCACACCAGCATAGCTGCAGCAGTGTTACTATAGGTGTAGACATATTCTAACACTACTGACATTCCAACTTCAGGTTCAAATGCCATGTCTGTCTTTTCTGGGTGACCTTCTTCCCACTCAGGTGCAGTCAGCAACTTTGGGGGTGGGGGGACTTCAAATCATGCTGTCTCTCTGAACTAGAATTGTATTTGAAATACACTTGCATTTCACAGGTATCTTGACAGAACTAAAGACCTTAAAAAAAGAAACAAAATAACATTTGCAGGTTTATTGCGGCATGTGAACAACTTCTTGGGAAAACCGCCATTGGTTTGTGGATACAATCCAGACTTGATCCAGGACTGAATTTGTGGTTTGAAAATCAAACCGTTCACATGGTACTGAAGATGGCAGTGTACGGCTACGTCTACACGTGCACCCAACTTCGAAATAGCTTATTTCGATGTTGCGACATCGAAATAGGCTATTTCGATGAATAACGTCTACACGTCCTCCAGGGCTGGCAACGTCGATGTTCAACTTCGACGTTGCTCAGCCCAACATCGAAATAGGCACAGCGAGGGAACGTCTACACGCCAAAGTAGCACACATCGAAATAAGGGAGCCAGGCACAGCTGCAGACAGGGTCACGGGGCGGACTCAACAGCAAGTCGCTCCCTTAAAGGGCCCCTCCCAGACACACTTTCATTAAACAGTGCAAGATACACAGAGCCAACAACTAGTTGCAGACCCTGTATATGCAGCACGGACCCCCAGCTGCAGCAGCAGCAGCCAGAAGCCCTGGGCTAAGGGCTGCTGCCCACGGTGACCACAGAGCCCCGCAAGGGCTGGAGAGAGAGTATCTCTCAACCCCCCAGCTGATGGCCGCCATGGAGGACCCCGCTATTTCGATGTTGCGGGACGCGGATCGTCTACACGTCCCTACTTCGATGTTGAACGTCGAAGTAGGGCGCTATTCCCATCCCCTCATGGGGTTAGCGACTTCGACGTCTCGCCGCCTAACGTCGATTTCAACTTCGAAATAGCGCCCAACACGTGTAGACGTGACGGGCGCTATTTCGAAGTTACTGCCGCTACTTCGAAGTAGCGTGCACGTGTAGACGCAGCTTACATGTGCAGCACACTGGTCTATAGTACATCCGCAGTTGGTAGCAAGGAGGTGATTCAGGCAAAATTTTGAATACATTTTATGTTATCCCTACCATTTAACTCTGTGTTATTTTTGGTGGGTGAAAGCAGAAATGGAAAAGCAAATACTAGAAAGGAGACCAGAAACATACAATAGCTAAATACGTAACACTTTTTTAACATACCTTCCCATGCCATAGGGCCATGTGGGGCAAACAGCCAATTTTGCATGTGTAACATGCTTACGTATTTATATAATACACACCTATTTCATTCCCAGCTCTGGATGCCCATCAGAATGTACCGCTCAGCAGCACTACTACTCTCATTCGAGGTCAGAAGTAACTTTCTAAGGCCAAGATAGCTGGTCTGCTGCTGCTTTTAATGTTCAAAAGGCAAAATAAGTGAGCTTGAGCTCTGACATACACTCTTCCAGCCCTTTTTGTACACCCCTGCTGCTGTTCCACAGGATGAAGCTGAATATGGAATGGTTATGATGTGAGTAAAATGTGTGTAAACCATCCCAGGGAGTAAATATTGATCTGTTGAGAAGCCTGCTGTCCCCATCCATGTAGTGCATTAATGGCCAGTTCCAGAAAATAGGCAATATGTAGCCTTGTGTGCCCATGCACGGGGTTTTGTATTAAGGAAAGAGCTCAGGCTATGTTTACACTGTGCTCTTAACACAAAATAAGATATGCAATTTTCATTATGAAAATTGCATCTTATTTCATGTCAAATTTGAAATACGTTATTTCAAAATTGGGCACTGTCTACCCAGTCCAAATGTTGAAATAATGCTTTATTTCGAGACATCCCTTACCCCTTCTGCATCGAGGGGTAGATGGATGCTGAAATAGTGCACATGATATTTTGAAAAATAGATGCAGAGTTACTATTCTGAAATAGCTCTGCCATGTGAACATAGATGCAGAGATGACTGGCGCAGGGATTCCAGGGGGCGGAGGGACCACTGGCCACATGATGCTGCCTTGCCCCTCCTCGCTCCTGCCACATCCATGCTTCACCCCTCCCAGCCCACGCCCTGCCCATGTCCCCTGCCTTCCCACCCTCTCCCTGGCCCCTTCCCTGCTCCACCCCCCTGCCTTTTCTCAGGGGGGGTTGCATGTCACCCCTGGTATACCCCCGTGTGTTACCTCTGAATGTACTTGCCAATTATAACAGCATATTATGCTTTCTTTCAATCAGGTAATTGTGAGGTTAATCAAAATAAATGAAGAGCCAGAAAGAGTATGGGAGAACGTTATCCATAGAGACAGGGTCCATGGATCTCCTGGATCCCACTCCTCTGCTCAGTCCATGGTCCCACAGCACGGGCCTGGTTGCCCTTGCCAGGGTTTGGGCTTTGGTCCCTGGACTCAAAGGGCAACAGGTAAAAGCTCCTCCCCCACACCACTCCTTTGGTCAGGCTGAGCACCCAGTCTCCTGAGCCTTTGGCTGATCCCTGAGGTTACCTGTGGGAACTGCTCACCACCTCTGATGTCTCTGGTGTTACTTCTAGTTATTTGCACCTTTCTCCTTTAAATCTCCAGACGCCTCTCTCTCCAACCTCCTCCTACACTCTCTACCCCTGCTCTATAACGGGAAGGTTTTTAAAAGGCAGTCTCAAGTGGGACCATCGGGCCGTAGTTGGTTAAGAAAGCCTCCTCCCCTGCTGCTTTCACTTTGCCTGATTGCCAGGACTATTTCAAGCTGCTTTCTTCTTGGAAGTTGCTGTCCTGGCCTCACCCCATCACACCATATATACCAGTGTTCAGTGATGTTCATCCAGGACAGGTTGTCTCTCTTCTGAAGACAGGCAGACCCTTTAAAAAAGAAGTAAATGGAACATTGTCACAACTGGTGCAGCATTAACAGCTGTGTGTGGAATAGGGTATGAGATGAAAAAGGTGACAGTGTATTGCAGAAGGAAGAACCTTAATTTATTGCAAGTACTTGGCAATCTGATGCCATTCCAGCACTGTGACCCTCTCTTCTTCTTGTCCCAGGCTATGTCTACACTAGCCCAAATCTTCAAAATGGCCATGCGAATGGCCATTTTGAAGATTACTAATGAGGTACTGAAATACATATTCAGTGCCTCATGAGCATGCCGCCAGCTGTGGCACTTCGAAATTGCCGCAGCTCGCTGCCATGCATCTTGGCCAGACAGGGCTCCCTTTCAAAAGGATCCCAAGAATTTTGAAATCCCCTTATTCTTATCTGCTGATAGGATATCTGCTGATATCTGCAGATAGGAATAAGGGGATTTCGAAGTTCATGGGGTCCTTTTGAAAAGCAGCCCTGTCTGGATGAACTGTGTGGCAGCAAGCTACGGCAATTTTGAAGTGTCGCGGCTGGCGGCATGCTAATGAGGCGCTGAATATGTATTTCAGCGCCTCATTACTAATCTTCACAATGGTCATTTGCATGGCCATTTCGAAGATTTGGGCTAGTGTAGACATGGTGCCAGAGAGACAAGGATAACACCATGAGTTATTTTGTCCCCATTCAGTAGTGTCAACTGGAGCCTCCTTCTTGGGATCATCAGGTGCCTCATTTTCCCCAGAGAGAGACCAGGGTGAAATCAATGTTTTTTCAAGAATCTTGGGTGAATGGGCTGGACCTGACGTACTATTTTTCTCTTGCTTTCTGGAATGCTTTTGGTGAGGTAAGCGGGGTTTGGTGCTAACATCCCATTGCATTTCATGGGGTACTTCACAACTTTCAGATCTATGGTTTCAGGCTGTTCACAGACTCAGGCAGACATAACCTGGCAGCTGCAAAAGCAGATTAAGTAGGTACTACTGCACTGTGGAGCAGGGTAAAAAGGAAACCCATCAAGGCCCACCCTTTCCCTCACATTCCAAAACTATGAAGAAGAGACATTCAGACCATCATATGGTTCATCAGGTGTTAGGTCTCAAGTTGTCTTTCCCTTCTCTTAACACTCAGCTCAGAGCAAGAAACTTCAGGGAGAAGCCAGATACTGAAGCTAGCAGAGTAGCTACAGAAGTGACCGAGGGACACAGATAACATTTTCTATAGCTTTATCTGAACTTTTTAATCTCTGTGTCTGTGTTGTGTATTTAGACTAAGCTCTCTGGAGCAGGCAGTCTATACTAGTTGTGTTTGTACAGTGCCTAGCACCATGGGGAGACTTTGATCTTGGTTGGTCCAGAAGTATGACAATAATAAAGATGGTTACTAATCTCTGCTTTGACTAACTAAGATCTTCTTTCCAAGCTTTTCTACTCCACCGTGAATGCTAGAAACTTACTCTTTTTAAGAAGCTGATGTAATCCTGTAGAGTATGAAATGAAAGCCTGTCCTGTAACTATGGGAAAGGGCAGAGGAATATTCCCTTTTCTAGGAAATACTTTTATGATACTTTTAAGATACATTAAATATTAAGAAAGAGTCAAGTGCTTTTATCTTAAATCCAAAGTGAACAGGAGTAATACAGATTTTTAAATATGAGGTTTTTTTTTTGCAATGTCAATAGAGGACATGGATTTTTAATCATAAAGTGCATTTATAAATGAAAAGTAAGTTAGACTACATAAAAGATACAGTTTAATTGTGTGATTTAAGCATAATTAGATGGCATTCCAAAATATTTTATAACAGATAATTTGTTTAGTGTCGGCATTTAGAGACTGGAATTTACAGTAATTCCTTTATTCTTTTTTTGTCTAACCAATAATAATCTTAGTAATAGGTAGTAGGCTCTTGAACTGAACCGAACTAAACATGCAAGGGTTTTAAATGTTTCTATTTGTCTTTTGTTTCAATAGGAATCCAAAACAAAGTTAATCTGATCAACAGGGATCAATAGAAAAGTGAGTGAAGATTCTTATTTCTTTGAAGCCCAAAAAGGCAAAGAAATAATCCTCCTAAACAATGAGGCCTTTAATTCAGAGTCCTGAACACTGAAAGGCATTGTGAAGTGGGATTTGCAGTGTTTTCAGTTTTAATTTAAACTGTACAAGCAGGTGCAGTAATAGGAGGTGAATTGCTCTTCTTACATTGTTGCCGCTGGTGTAAGATAAAATCCACAGAAACTCCAAGAGACTGGGTTTATCAGTGAGGTGAATAAAAACACACATTAAAAAAAAGAGTTTTCACTCTTTGCTTTTGGTTTATTGACTTTTTCTCCATTTTATTAGTCCCTTTAGAGCTCTATGTTGAAAGCATGCTATGTAGGTCCACATCTCAGCCTTCCAAGAACAGATTGAGAGGGGAGTGGTGACCCAAAAACTTCTTAATGCCAACTAGCATGATGATGTAACAGGGTTATAGGAATCTCCTGAATCTGATATGTACAATCTAGTTCATTAAGGAATGTTATGGGATGGCTCAAATAAGAGTCCATGTCACTCGGATCATCAATATCATTGTGAAATGTTAGTACAGATATTGCGTAAGGAATTATATACATATTCCGGAAATATGTTCTTAAAGTCTATATCCAGGTACTGGTCATCAGCAAAAGTGGAAAATTGTTTGCATATAACTTGAGTTTTGTTTCATTCACAGTGGGACTCCTATCATCAGTCTGACCCGAATGCCAAGGAAGGATTTCATGCACTGCCACAGGCTGAGGACTGATTAACTAAGCAGCAGTTCTGCAGAGAAGGACCTGGGGATTATAGTGGACAAGAAGCTGGATATGCGTCAACAGTGTGCCCTCTTTGCCAGGAAGGCTAGCAGCATATTGGACTGTGTTAGTAGAAATGGTGCTGGCAGATTGAAAGAAGTGATTATTTCCCTCTACTTGACACTGATGAGGTCCAGTTTTGTGGCCCCCCACTATAGGAAAGATGTGGACAAATTAGAGAGAATCATCATACCATAGAACTGGAAGGGATGTTGTGAGATCCCTGATGGATACTTTTAATTTTTTTTTAAACCAATTTTAATCTAACCTGCTCCAGGCCCTTGAAATGTTCCCTCAAGGATGGAGCTCACAACTCTGGGTTTACAAGGCCAGTGCCCCAGTCACTGAGTTATTTCCTCGCCCACAGCAGGAGGAGAATGACAATGATTAGAGGACTGGAGCACATGACTCATGAAGAGACGCTGAGGGAACTGAGCTTATTGAGCCTGTGGAAGAGTGAAGGAGAGTTTGATAGCAGCTTTCAGCTACCTGAAAAGGAGTTTTAAAGAGGCTGTAGTGAGGCTATTCTCAGTGGTGGCAGAAGACAGAACAAGGAGCAATTGCTTCAAGTTGCACTGCGAGGAAGTCTAGGTTGCATAGTATAAAAACTATTTCACTAGGGCTATGCCTAGACTAGAGAGTTTTGTCAGCAAAAGGGCTGTTTTGTCAACAAAATCTGTGAAGCGTCCAGTCCAGCACCATACCCCATTTGCCATGGGGAAGAATGCCTTTGTAGACAAAACACAGGTCTGGATGTTCTAGGGGCCTTCTGTTGACAGAAGAGGCCTCCAGGGTGCCACACAAGTGCCCTGAGGGACAATCTGTCCACAGAGATCAGTGCTCTATGGTTCCTGCCACAGGCACTTCTTAAAGCCACATGGACTCTGGCAAACCCTGTGGCAGGAAGCTGAGACCGTGTGAACAGCGGAGCAACACACAGCTGAGCTCCACACTCTCGCAGCAAACAGTCCCCATGGAAGACCAGCTAGGAGCCCACAACCCCCTTGGGCTCTTGAGGGACCAACCTGAGGGGTCCCAGGAGCCACCCCAGGGCAGCAAGAAGTGGATCCTCTCCTGGACTGGGACTGAGGTCCAGGCCCTGTTGGACCTGTGACAAGAGGAAGAGACCCTCCAAGACCCCAAAGCAAAGTGGCACAATGCAACCACAGATGGCCACCACCCTGGCCAAATAGGGCCACTCCCCCACCCCCTGAAGCATGGAGCAGGTCTGGGCAAAGGTGAAACAACTGTGTCCAGGCCTGGGATGCTGCCCATTGCTCTGGGACAGGCCCTATGACTTGCCCCTACTACAGGGAGATGCATGGCATCCTGGGGGTGGGGGACATGTGCCCGCAGCACTGTAGCACAGACATGGCACTCAAGGCCCTCACACCACATTGGGATCTCCCAGAGGAGGAGGAGGAGTAGGAGGAGTAGGTCTTTGAGCTCCAACCCATTCTGGAGCCGGAGCCAGAGCTGGAGGCCAGCGGCAGGCTCTACATCTTCCTGAACCCTGGTTTCCAGCAGCCAGACCATGTGCAGGGTGTCACTGGAACTTGGAAAGAACCTGTCTAGTGAGTACCCTGCATGTCACACACCCGAGGGCGTGGGAGGTGGGCACAGATGGGGAATGCTGTGAGCCTAGCTTGGCTGGTTCAGGCAGGACCTTGCACCACGGTTCATGCAACCACGGGCAAGGTAGTGTGCACCACCTGGACCTGGCAGACAGCCTCCAGGTAACATCCTGTTGCCAGCCAGGTGGTGAATCTGGCAATGACGGCATTCACGTCTCCCATACAGATGACTCTCCGAAGCAGGATTGTTGTTGATGGCCATCATGACCTGGAGAAGGAGGGGACTGAACACACATGTCAGGGACTGAGAGAGGGAGTCTCTGGGCCCTGTAGGGGTCCCTGGCCCCCTCTCACCCCTCCAAGCTACCCGGGAACCTCCCTGGGAGGCTGATCCCCACAGCAACAGAGCTTTGGAGGGTTCCCTAGGGACAGAACTCCCCCCTACTCCCACCCCACCCTCCCCTCGCACCCCCCCACCCCGCTTATTGAAGGTCCCCCTTGGGCGGGGCACCCTACCTCCCCATGCAGGGACTGCAGCCTGATAGTGCCTTACCTCCATGAGGCAGGTTCCAACAGTGGACTTCCTCATGCCAGACTGGTTGCCCACTGAGAGGTAGCTGTTGGCGGTAGTGAGCTTCCAGAGGGCGACAGTGACCTGGTTCTTTACAGGGATGGCGGGTTGCAGCTGGGTGTCCTGTCTCCGGAGGGTGGGGGTGAGCCAGGTGCAGAGCTCCAGGAAGGTGGCCTTTCACATTCACATGTTCTGGAGTCACTGCTGTTTATCCCATTACCCAATGACTAGCCGGTCCCACCAATCAGAACTGGTGTGGTGCCTCCAGATCTGCCTGTGCACCTGTGGGGGAAGGGTGTAGGTGTGACCATCCTGCAGCCACGGTGAGGTCCACGCAGGTGGTCTCAGGCTTGCACAATGTGAAGAAGAGGAGGACAGCCATTAGAAGGTTCAGCAGCTGCTGAAGCACCTCTGTGTAGGCCCAGTGCAAGCCCAGGGGCTGCTCTGGCACCATGGCTTCCTGGAATGAGCTGTGTCTCCCGGAAAGAAGTGAAGCCCTGCTCTAATGGTGCTGACCTTCGAGGAGTTAGGCATGCCTGCAGCATAGGCAGGGCACAGGTGTCTGGGAGAGGTCCCTTTAAAGATGCATCTTGCTGGTGCTTCCAGAAGGAACTGGTGACCTGCGACCCTGTCTGCTGTGGCTCTGGGTGACCATTTGGCTGGTAAAGCGGCTGGGCAGTCTGGCCACTCTCTGTCAACAGAGCAGATCACTCTTTTGGTCTGCTGTGCAGTCTGGATGCACTTTGTTGACAGAAGTTTTGTCAGAAGAGAGCTTCCAACAAAAACTTCTGCTGACAAATCGCTCCAATCTAGACATAGTCTAGGAGGGTAGTGAAGCACTGGAATGGATTACTTTGGAGGTGGTGGAATCTCTATCCTTAGGGTCAGGCTTGATAAAGCCCTGGATGGAATGGTTTAAGTGTGGCTTTTCCTCCTTTGAGTAGAAGGCCGGACTAGATGACCTCCTGAGATCTCTTCCTGCCCTAATCTTCTATCGTTCTATGAGTGTGGGGACAGCAGTCAGGTGGTGAGGAAAAACCTTAGCTGGAGGTCTCCTCTAAAAGGTTGCTCTGCTAGATTCAGGAGGCATTGGAGACACTGTGGTACCCTTCACTGTAGAAGTAAAGTGACGTTTGTTCCATCAAAGGGGGTCTCAGCCAGGTTTTGCTGAGCTGAGCTTTCTTAGACAAGAGGTGGTCTTGCTAGCTAAGTTTAACCTCTAGAAAGCATGCTATGAATTCGTTTTATAAGGAACTGCTTGTTTCCAACAGGGACAATGTCTGGAGAGGGGCACCAGGAGGCATCAGCCATGTGACGACTCCTTCACATGTCTCCTCTTTGTGTCACCCTTAGCCCAGGGGAGGGCCAGCACAACACTCCTCTTTTTGCCCCAGGCCCCGCTTCTTCCTACTTCGCCTTCCCCTGCCCTTCCCCCACTCTTGCTCCATCTCCTCCCCACCTCTGCTATGCTCCACCCTGCCTCTTCCCCCAAGTTCCTTCCCCTGAGTGATGTGGACTGGGAAACTAGTAGGGCTAGGGGGCTGGCTTCAGCAGCAGAGGTCAGCCCCTTGCCTCATGAACTGGCAGCAAGTGTGAGGGAAAAGCAGAGAGTTTTGAACTTTGGTTTAAAACTTCTAGGGTATCATCATTCACGCAGTTGTTATCCAATTCGTTTAAAAATCTCTACAGATATCTAGGGCTCAGCCCGAACCTACTAAGTAGTCATGGGATAAGAGGGAGGTGATCCCATGAGAGAGGAGAGCAAAGTGTAGACATAAATGGTCAGTTTGCACAAAGGAGAGACCTAAAGAGCATAAACTGATTCTGTGAAGGCCAAAAATATAACTGGGTTCAAAAAAAGAGTTAGATAAGTCCACAGAGGACAGGTTCACCAGCCGCCATTAGGCAACTTGGTAAGGGATGCAAACCCATGCTCCGGGTGTCCCTAAACCTCCACCTGTCAGACACTAGGGCTAGATCATAGGGATTGGATCACTTAAAATTTGCCCTTTCCTGTTCATTCCTTCTGAAGTATCTGGCCATGGCCTTTATCCAGAGGCTGAACACTGGGCGAGGCAGACCATTGCTCTGGCCAAATATGGTTATTGTCATATTCTGATGATGCTGATATAGGCTACGTCTACACGTGAAGCCTACATCGAAATAGTCTATTTCGATGAATAACGTCTACACGTCCTCCAGGGCTGGCAATGTTGATGTTCAACTTCGACGTTGTGTGGCACCACATCGAAATAGGCGCTGCGAGGGAACGTCTACACGCCAAAGTAGCACACATCGAAATAAGGGTGCCAGGCACAGCTGCAGACAGGGTCACAGGGCGGACTCAACAGCAAGCCACTCCCTTAAAGGGCCCCTCCCAGACACAGTTGCACTATAGAACACAAGATACACAGAGCCTACAACTGGTTGCAGACCCTGTGCCTGCAGCATGGATCCCCAGCTGCCGCAGCAGCAGCCAGAAGCCCTGGGCTAAGGGCTGCTGCCCACGGTGACCATAGAGCCCCGCAGGGGCTGGAGAGAGAGCGTCTCTCAACCCCCCAGCTGATGGCCGCCATGGAGGACCCGGCAATTTCGACGTTGCGGGACGCGGATCGGCTACACGGTCCCTACTTCGACGTTGAACGTCGAAGTAGGGCGCTATTCCGATCCCCTCATGAGGTTAGCGACTTCGACGTCTCGCCGCCTAACGTCGAAGTTAACTTCGAAATAGCGCCCGACGCGTGTAGCCGCAACGGGCGCTATTTCGAAGTTAGTGCCGCTACTTTGAAGTAGCGTGCACGTGTAGACACAGCTATAGTGAGTTAAACCATGGTGTACCTGCAGTCATTCTACTGTGCTCCTCCAGAGGCCATAGTGCCATTATCCTCAGCCAGGTTAGGGGAGGCAAAATCAAGCTCTGTTTTGCAGTTGTTTTGTTTCTGTGGCAGTTTCACACATTATAATGATAGTATTAATTTCCTAAATCACGTCTGAAATTGAACAAGCTGTTAGTTTCAATAATATATTTTCCATCAATGAAAACAACAAAGATAGGTCTTTCATACTCTGACAACACTGGGAACTAGGAGTAGCATCAGAAGAGTTAGAATAAGATTATAATGACACAGGAAAATAAAAAGTGTTATTTATCACTGTTTCAGTGTCACCACCTTGTTATTTTTATTGTTCTTCAGAATAATGGGATTTATTGTGGCAATTTATCCTCAAGTCACATGTTGCATATTATATTTGAAGGGAGAAGCATTCTAACAGATCGTAAAAAGAAACCTAAATTTAATAAAAATCTGCAGCAAGTAAATCTATACTTTGTAAACTGTTCTGTTATCATTCAGAGAAAATACAATACTGATATAGAAAAAAATGTAAACATTTAAAAAATTAGAAGATACCTGCATATTCCATGACTCAAAAGAAAAGGAGAACTACTGAGTATACAAATTACTTTCTGGAGGTCATACATCTTGAAGAACCATCTGAAGTATTAAATAAATGTATTGGCCGCTATTTATTTGGGATGTATACACAAATATGTATGTGTATATACAACATTCAAAAATCACTAAAAGGTTGTTGGAAACCTGAAATTCTATTGATTTCTAAAACTCAGTAATAGCTACTATACTTGTTTGTAGGAACAGACAAACAAACGAGCAATAACATAACAGTTGAAAATTTAGTATAAACAAAACTGAGTATAATCTGAACAAATATTCCAGCCACTTTGGCTTCAGGAGATAAATTGCAACAATGGTGTTAGGTTAGCTCCCAAAAGACGATTATTAAAAATTAAGAATGATACAATGATAAAAAAGTGTTTTAAATCAGGCATCAGAGAATGCTAAGGATCACAGATCTTTGCCTCTTGTAAATTATCGCAGTAAATTCCTCTTTGGATTGTTCTTTTATAACAACTGTTAACAAGAAAAATCAGAGTCTTTGGCTAAAATGCCAAGAACTTTAAATCAAAATAGTGCACACTGAACAGTTTAATTATATCTGCTGCTGCTCTTAACTGTCTGAAAAATAAAATCAGGCAACACTAATCAAATCACTTGATATAAATTAATGTTTACTTGTTAGGATCCCAATCTAAGCACATAATAACAGAATATTTAATTATGAATATTTTGACTCCTAGAACTAACTAGATCTGCAGGTTAGACATTAGACTTCCTAAATCTTGTCCTGATTTCATTCATAACAGAATATATGAGAAGCCATTTCATTGCCAACAGTGGAATAATAACAGTGTAAAACAGGTGTGGAAGCATAATCAGCCCCTGCAATTGATAAAAGTTATTTCTCTGCATTTTGCATGGCTCACAAACCTTGCAAAAACAATTGCTTGAGAGGTGAAAATAGTAGTTTCACCCTTCCTCTTCAGATTAACTCCAAGAGTGCTGTGCCTTTGCTTTTCATCTCGTTAGTGTTATTAGGATGGGAGCATCTCTGTGATGGCTTAACAGGAGTGGTCATTGTATTGTAGCCCATGGCTCCATTTGCTGGAATGCCTTTATGTGCTAATTACAAGGGAAAATTGCCTTAGAGAAAATTTATAAAAAAATACAAACTGCCTTGACTGGCTTTAATTTAGGAAGTCACCTTTCATCATGGGAAGCCAAAAGAGATTTTTTTCAAGTGGTATACAAACTAAAGGAGAACACTCCAATTTGACATGAAAACACAATCTCAACAGTACTTAATTTGGCCTGGGTTTAACTTTACAGTAATGTTGAGACACAGTCTACAAGCCCATGCATTTTGATTCAATGTTTAAATGGCAAATCATAATGGCGGTTGGCCTCGTCATTGTATGACCCCTCCTCCAAGTATAATTATTCACAAACATCTTAATGAATGCAATTGTCTTTCATAAACAAATCTGGGTTCACTAATATATGGCTAATTACTCCTTTTATCAAAACAAAAAGCAGTCAAGTAGCACTTTAAAGACTAACAAAATAGTCAAGGTGAGCAAATCAGAGAGTGGGGAGGGACAAAGAGTTAATGGGCACAAAACAGACATAAAAACACTCCTGCTCCACAAACCTGTCAGCCAGCATTTTCATGGAGTGGGCCATTCTGTTAATGACTTAAAGTGTGCATCTTACAGAACAGGAATTTTCACAGCAGTCTGGAAAGAGAGGCTGCTGAGCTCTCCTTTATATTCAAATTTGACACATTAACACATGGTTTGAACCGGGATGGGAATTTTCTGGGTCATTATAAGGTCTCTTTTGCATACTTGGCTTAATCTAATTCTTGACTCCCTCCCCCCACTTCTGCCCCTCTACTCTCTGATTTGCTCACCTTGGTAATTTTTTTCTGATTTGTCAACCTTGATTACCATTTTTGGTTCTCTGTGCCTATTCTGGTATGGTTATGGTCTGAAGAAAATGGGTATGTCCCACGAAAGCTCAGCTAATAAATTATTTTGTTAGTCTTTAAAGTGCTATTTGACTGCTTTATTTGTTTTGATAGCATATAGACTAGCACGGCTTTCTCTCTGTTACTACTCCTTTTATATAATTCCCGTCATACATGCTACGTAATTTTTAGGAAGAGAAGAAATGAGCTGGTTGGCAAGTGAAAAGTCAAGGCCATTTTAGTTTTCATTTTTTTTTAAATATTTCTTTGCCATCAAAATCTTCCTACAAGTAAGACTCAGAACTGAATATTCAGAACTCAGAGCTAACTGTAAGTATGCAGTATACTGCTTAACTTACTGACAAGATGTCAGTCTCAGAATATTGATTATTTCTGAAAAAAAATCTGATTCTATTCCAACTGAATTGAGGTGCACTTATCTATTACTTGTATAAATTCCCTGTATGCCATATTTAGATTCCTCACTCCACCCACCTTTAAAACTGTCTCTGTGCTCTCAGACTGCTTTCGCATTTCACTCAAGACGTGTTTTGTTAGTGGTGGTTGTTAGTAAATGCTCTGATTGAAGTGGAAAGACAATAATACTTTTTGGATTTGTCAACAGACTTTGATGCCATTGACCATGAGGGTTTGTTAATCAACCTACAGACCCTACTTGACATAGATGGTATATAAAGTCCCAGCCTTGACCTGTTTAGGGATTAATTCTCTGAGAAACTGCAGGTGTTGGTTTCGGCCAATTATTCATTGACATGCCCTGTATGCTTTTTGGCTGTATTCTGCAAAGATCTGTCACACCTCTACTCACTATGACTCTGCTGTTTGGTAAAGTAGAGAAGTTCCTGGAGTGCCTTTTGAATCTTGGCAGTGCCTTTAGTGCCTTAGGGTCAGCAGAGGAAGGAAGGTTCATTAGCACTACTATTCCTCCCACTCCGAAACACTCCCCTGCAGAATCTGACAAGGCTCAGTCTTCTGCCTCATATTATTCAACTGGAGCAGAGAGAACAATGAAGTTTTCTTTTCAAGGACAGACAAAATCAGTTCAATTAGAAAAGACAACTTTTTAAAAAAATCTTCACTGAATCAAAAAACTAACCCTCCACTTCCTTTCAAATTGGCCAATCCATTTTGAGTCATAGCCACACTACATTTTTTTCATGTTTTCTCAAATTAATTCCAAGCTGAATAGAACTTTTTGGTTAATGAAAGATGTCTCCCTCCAATATTCAATAGCCTGGTGATTCAGGGACTGACCTAGGAGCGCAGAAACCTAGGTTCAAGTCACTCCTCCAAATCAAGTAGAGCAAAATTTTGAAAATAAGTTTCACCTATCCTAGACGAGTACCCTAATCAGTGGGCTTTTGGAAATAAGGGCGCATGGCTGAGGGCACGGGGGTCTCTTGGTGAGAAAGGACTAACTTGGCTTAGATGCTTAACTCCAGGAGATGGTTCACAGTTGTGAATCCTCAGTGGAGCTGGGTACCTCTCTCTAGTCTGGAATTAGGTGCCTAATTCCCTTTGAGGGACAGTGTATAGGCACCTTTTTTTCTTGGCATTCCCTAATGACTGTCTTAGTTGTCTTCCTGCTCATCTTTCTGGCTTCTGAATGTCACACTCTTAGGCATATAACTCTATCCAGGCACTGTATAGGGAACCCTGGCACCCAACAGGGAGCTCAGAATTCCGCTGGCCTGCAGGGTGCCTAACAGGGATGCACAAAGAAGGATCTAGCCATTACTAGATAAGTCTTGTTGTAATAAATACCTAGTACTCCTAGTTTTATTCCTAGTTCTGCAAGACTTTGATTTGAAGAAAGAACGAGAGATGGAACCTGTAATTTGAAAAGAAGAAGTTCTGACCATGGGACTTCTGGATAGTATTATTATTGATCAAAATTGAACATGGCAGAAGTGTTGACCAGTTATCTTGGTGATAATTTATGAAGCATCTTATTTGGAGGTGGTGTACAGGGGAAGTAGGTAGACAGATGTTCTTAATGTTTTGTGCCAGAAGTAAGAGATGAACTTGGGACCTCATTCAGAAATTTTGTTGTCTGGGAGTCCAGACCACAGTGTGCTGCAGAAGTTGGGCAGCAGTCTTGGTGGAAGACAAATAGTTTCAGACAATGAAGTGGGGCAGTGTGATCAGGCAGCCCACTGTTATTCGGCGTAGGGTGTGAACCTCATACAGTGGGAATTCCATAGTTAGGTCTAAGCTGATGGCAAACCACAGCCTAGCTCTGGGGTTGGCAACCTACAGCTCCAGAGCCACTTGTGGCTCTGAGTGCTGCCACCACTGACTGTTGTTGCAACTGTGGAAGCTGCCGCCACTTAAACAAAGCCTGCAGTTCAAACGGAATTTAGTTTTTTTGTTTAAGTGGTAGCAGCTTCCAGAGCTGCTGAGCAGTCTGCTGTGGCAGGGGGGAAGCCGGCAGGGCAGAGAGCCACCTGTGTTCTCCGTGTGGGGTAAGTCAGCCTGCATGGGAGCTGGGGGGAGGGGCAGCTGAGCCTGCCCCTGCCAGAGCTGTGCAGCTATGCTGAGAAGGAGGTGGTGGCGGGGAGAGTGCATAGAGGAGCAGTGGCTGTATGCAGAGCTCATTGGCTGAGGCAGGTAAATCCTGGGGTTGGGGGAGGGTTTGGGTTGAAGGAGTTAAACCTGGGTGGGCGGTGGGGTGAGGGGGCAAGTTTGGGGCTGGAAGGGTTAAACCTGGGGTTGAGGGGGCAGGTCATAAAGCTTGGGGATGGGGGGGCAGGTTTGGGGGCTGAGGTGAGTAAGGCCTGGAGATGGGGGTAACAGCTTTCTAACCGATTCAAATAATTGTGTGTGTGCTGTTCTTCAATTGGGGTGAGAAAAGTATGTTTTGACGTTATTTATTAAGGAGCGTCTTGTACTCACAGGCATTGCAGCTGTTGAAATATTGATTTTTGTAACCAAATTTGGAAAAAATGGATCTTCTCACTATTTTGGTTGTAGATGCCTGGTCTAGCTGGAATCACCAGAGATACAAATTCCCAGTGAGTCTAGTTCAGGGTATCTTGGTACATGCATAGCACTTGCAGGAATCCATGCAGGGGCAACCATGCCAGAGGCCAAAGTGATCTTCCAACTGAATGTCGTGGCACAGCCTTGGGATCTCCAGGCAGGGGCACCCCAACAGCACATATATGTGTTCATCCAAGTATGTTAACCCATTAAAACATGGGACTGTGCATCTTAGACTCCAGTGGCATGGACTGTTGTCTATTGGGTAAGTGGGGTCTCTTTCGAGGTGGACTGGATACGAGAGAACTGGTCTTGCTGAACTGTGGTATTGACAATGCCACCAGGTTTAAGGAGATTGGGGGCTGCTTTTCTTAGGAGAAGTGACAGGATCCTAGCCAGTGGTCAAATGGCTGTAGCATCAATAGCTTCTGGTGTGGGCTGAGGAATGGAGAATAGCTGTCGGAAGAAAGGATACAGGGCAGCTGGGTACCCTGGGCAGCTGCTAAATTGCATTTAGGAGAGAAGTAGTGGAGTCATGTGCAAGCTGGGTGAGTGCCAGGAAGTCCCAGTCAGGCACCAAGTTGCAGGTGGCAGGTAGATAGCAGAGTTGGAGCCAAGCCAGGTCAGAGTACCAAATAAATCGAGGATGGGCATCAAGTTACAGACAGCAATAGAATAGCAAAGCCAGGAGAAACTAGCATTAGAAGCTGGAGTTCTAGGATCTGCCATAAGCTGGGATAGGAGCAGTGGAGGCAGGCAGTCTGTGGTCTTGCTTAGATAGCACCTTAGCATGGATTCCAAGTTGATATACTGGCATCAGCCAATCAGTGATCTGTGCAAGGCCACCATTCAAACTCTGTTTGGCAGGACTTGATGCCAAACCTAGCTTCACAGAGCCCTTTTGTGGCTACCCAGCCTAAGCCTTTAATAGTAATATGGCAGCATCAACATCCTGAAATCTCTGTAGTCCCAGGTTTTAGTCCTACTGGTTCTTACAAAACCACAGCAAAGGGTAGGAAGGCTCTGAATAAGATGTTTTGGGGGACACAATTGGTGAAGAGGCCTGAGAAAGCAGATCAGTTCATAAGCGAAGGGTGCAGGAGAGTCATTTGTGGGAGTAGCAAAACAATTAATTGAAGGTCTCTAAGTGAGGGGCCTTTGGGAAGGAGATATAGAAGACCTGTGCACAGGAGGGAGATTGAATCATACAAGCTCTTTCTATGTCTTGGTCTACACAGAGATTCTCAAAGTAGGTGGTCCATGGACAGCCAGAGGTCAACAAGGGGATTCCAGGCAGTCTGTGGGTTTTGGAGATCATTGTGGAGTCAACATTGCCATGGCTTCAGGCTGTCTCCAGGTCATTAGTGGGGCTGCTGGCCTTGCTGATAAACCACACACCACAGAGCTACATATAACACCAGTCAATCTCCTCCTTCTCACTCACCTGCTCCCTCCCAGCATGGATGGAGGCAGTAGGGGAGCTGAAAGAGGGAAGTGGCTAGGCTCCAGGATGATTCCCAGGATCCACACCCATCTCCACACTGATAGGTGCTTAAGTTCCTTTTGCCATATCAATTTCCTCTGCTAAAGACTGCTGCCTCAATCTTGATGCCTGGCATCTAGTTCAACCTGTCCAACTAGGTGTTTCTCTGCCAATGTTGATTGCAGTGCCTGCTCTTGTCAGCATTGTCAGGGCGTGGAGGGTTAGACTGGGCTCTGAACACACAAAGGCCTGGGAGGAGGTACCAAGATATTATGTACTCTTCTTAATAATTAGGAAGGATTAGATTTTTATCGAAAATTGTCAATCTCACTGTATGCACAAATAAGCCAAAAATACTTCTATCTATCACAGTCAAACTTTACAGATAGCAGAAGTAAGAAAAATGCTACTAGAGAACTTCTAAGTTTGATTTAAGGACATTTACTCTTTATATTTTGACATGCGATGTTGACCATTTGTCCTTTAATGGGTAAAAAACATTAATTTTCCAAGTCAATTTCTATTGTCACTTAACAATATTGTTTCACCTCCAGTCTATTTCCCACAAATATGAAAATTTAAATCAATAAAAAAGTTTAAAAATAAACATCAATACCTTCCATCAACATTTTATAAATAATAGTGCTTTTCTTGAAATTGGTAGGCTTGGCGGGTTCTTGAAAAAATTTAAGTCATTGTCATGTCCTCAGTTTACTAAAGTTTGAGAATTTCTGGTCTAGAATGATGTAGCTGCACTGCTGTAGCTGTTAATGTAGGTAGGCCAAACCACTATTTACCATCAAAACAAAAAGCAGTCAAGTAGCACTTTAAAGATGAGCAAAATGGTTTATTAGGTGAGCTTTCGTGGGACTCACTTCTTCACCATTTTGCTAGTCTTTAAAGTGCTACTTGATTGCTTTTTGTTTTGATAGTGTATAGACTATCATGGCTTCCTCTTTGTTACTATTCACTATTTACCATGTGGAATTTGTCCCCCATCTAAAACCCTGGATTAAATTATATCTTTGCCAGTTACACAAAAGGATTCCACAATGACAGCTACATTGATGTTTGTAACTGGGACAAACTTTCAGTCTAGACAATGTGTGGTGATAGATAGATAGATGGATAGATAGATAGATAGATAGATGGAGACTCATGAAAATTAGGAATGTTCTTTTTTTGCTTGGAGATGTTGGCAGATATGAGCCTGAGAAATTTCAAGCCAAACAATTAAGGTTGTAAGAAAATGAAAACAAGAATTCTTAATAGAGTATATTTGTCAACCTTATGTAGAATCATCAGTACTAGCTTTTCTGTAATCATGGAAGTTTAGCAACCATGAAGATCACTGTATCTTTTGTTTCTAATATAAATTGTTTGCTTTTTTTTGTCCTGCCCATGGATCTGCATGTCTTAGCGATAGGGGCTATGCCCTCAGAAAGATTAAACTTACTGTTGGCTATGTCTACCTTATAAGATGAAGTCAATTCTAAAGCAGTTAGCTCGATATTACAATGTCACTGTCTTCATTGTAAAGACCATTAGGTTGATTTTAGGGAGTGCTAAGGTTGATATTATAACACTGTCAAAAATGACTGGGTACAGCATCAAGTTTGAATTTATTAGTTCTAATTAAGGCTACTGTGGAAATGCCATAACTTTAAATTGACTTTATTAGCCTCCAGAGGTGTCCTGTATGTACCCCACAATGCCCTATGATTGTCCACTCTGGCTGCTTCCATCTCCGCCACTCTCCAGGTGTGCAGAAATTAAGTAACAGGAAGCCTGTGAATTTGAATTCTGCACCAGGAAGCCCATGGCAGCTAGGCCGTGGGATCATGCTTACATGAGAGGCTGAGAAGCTTCCTACTTTATTATCTACCCATTAAAAATAGCCCCCACATGGAGTGGTGGCTTCTTCTCTTCACAGACTATAGCAGGATAGGCTGAGAGATTTTTTTTTGGCACTAGCGCCAGTCCTTGCCCCACCTCACCTCATGACAGCTAGACTGTGGGGGTTGTGCCTGTATGAGAGGCTGAGAAACTTCTTTTCTGTGGTTCACGTTTGTACAGGGGCAGTTGCTCCCCCCCACACAGGCACCATGCAGTCAGGGTCTTTCCCACACCCAAGCATGGCTGGCCCCAAACCCAATAAAACCACATGCCAGCAGTGAAGTGCAGACCATGCAGCCTGACTCTACAAAGTCCTGGCTTGCATGAGGTGAGGGCTCCAGAGGTGGGAAAGATTTTTGGGGCTCTGTTGTCACCAGGGGAAAAGAACCATTTTAACTGGGCCTTCAACCAACTACCCCCACCCATGATACACCTAATAGAATGTGGGGGAGCTGACCCCAACAGTTACAGTCAGTTGAGGTTGGCCACCCCACCTGGGCAACACACAACACAAATGACCCTTCAACCAATTACCTCCTACTCCATGATACCCCAAATAGAATGGGGGGCAGCCCCCACAGTTATAGTAATTGGGGCTGCCCTCTTGCCTGAGCGATACGTTGAAGGGACCAGGAGTGGGGGCAGCTATGGCAATTTCATGCCTGGAACTCTAGTTGTCTTATCAAGTAAGAAGCCATACCATTCTGCCCAGGCAGGGGTGCTTTCAAGGCGGGACGGCAGGGGGAGGAGAGGGCAAGTGGCTGGAGGGCCAGTTGAGAGGACTCAGACACCTGGGTGATTACAGAGTACAGAGTCATTCTGGCATGTTGAAATTTGGTGAGCTCAATGCCCTGTGTTGGACACATTTGTGTAATGAAGTGGGAAGACAAAAATCCTGTGTCACAAATTGTCTTCTTTCCCCCGCATGAGGGAGTTGACTTTAGTTGTTATGGTTTGCACTTTCCTCAACTTTACTGTCCTTCTCTTTCTTCAAGCTGTGCTCTGTTCCTCTAATATTTTCAGGGAAAATCTTTCTTGATTCAAGAGGGGGAAACGTGGCTGGAGGTCTAGTTGAGATGACACAGGTGCCTGGGTGATCCCAGGGCAGTAGGACAGTCCCCTGTCTGATGCACTATACCTTCTGAAACCAGTCTGTCTGGTTTTCCTTCACCTGGGATTCCCTAATTTTCCTTCTCTCACTCTGAAAAAATGGCTGTTTGCTTTCCATGGGAGCGGAATGAGGCAATGCAATGTGGGAAGATAACATCACATATTCACACCCATTTGTGGTGCATTTTTTTCTCATACTGCGCAAGTGAAAATACCCAGAATGCTATGGGGCTGAGGGAACGGTGGGATAGGGCTCCACAATGCACTGCTGCAACAGTTGATGTTTGGTGATTAAGTGTGGCAGCAATAAGTTGACTTTGTGGGGACTTTGTAGGGAGGTGAGGACAGCTAAATTCAAATTAATAAAACCTAGCATTATAAAATCGATTTTAAAAAAATTGAATTTACATCATAGTGTAGACATAGCCTTAGTGGGGACATTTATAAAATCTATGCTTCACAAAGTCTAATGGCACATCTGTGGGATCAACAGAGAGTTTTAGAAGTGCTGAAGGCCCAGGCAAATTTCTGCAATTTTTTGATTTTCATAGTGGAATCATACTAATGAGAACTTTTGACTTATAATGCTAAAACACAATCTTACATACAATAAAACAAATGATAACAACCTAACATTCAAATTCAAGCTGTTAATTTTTTTCTCTTTTTCATTTAGACACAAGTTGTAACGCTTGACAAAAATGTCATTAACATAGTTCTTTAATAAAGAGATAGAAGTTCAATTTAAACTACAATGTTAATTGCCAAAAAAAAATCTGAAAGGCTGGAAACTTGACCAATCAACCAATCACCCCAGTTCCTCATCTGCCGATCTAATGATATATCATCTGAGTCAATCTGTATGGCATTTCTTACAGTGTGAATTCTGAGGGTAGAGGAAGAAGGCTGAATAACTCCACTCATAGAGAGTAGGGGCTAAGGTACAGTATTGCTTCTGGATGTTGGAGAAGAGTTTCCAAGATGTTCACAATAAATCTTTATAGGATATTAACTATAGTTGTCATTTCTGTTCCTACTCTAGTGTCTCTCACAATCATCTCATTGCTTAGGTTACAATCCCATGCTCTTTGTTCAGACATGACTCCCGTTGACTTTTGCTATTTAAAATGCATAGGATCAGGTTCTATATCACTTTATGCTGTTTATAATATTTATACAAATATATTTTCCTGGCCACTTTTCTATGTTACAATTTCTCTTATTGATTCAGATCATCCTCTTCTCATTTCTTGGTTCTTCAGTGTATTGCCAGTAGCATGACATCCAGACCTGAGCACCAAAGGTGGAGTCATGTACCATATTTAAACTGGATATTTCCATAATGCTGTCTTTTAATGCGCTCTGTTGATGTATCCTACTTTTGCATTTACATCATTAACTGCTATCATCAAGCTGATGTTCTTAAGCTTCTATCTCCTGTCACTCCCAAATACTTTTCCTGATTAGTATGTTGTAGCATGTGTCTATTTAAAGAATAACTTTCTTTTATAATGTTTATAACCACAGACATTAGCGATATAATAGAACTACTGGGTAATCTAGCCTATCTCCATGTCAGTGTGGGATACATTGTAGCCCTCAGGAGAGAAGACGTATCAAACTGATAACTGGTAATACACTTGATTGACTTCTTACCAATTTACATTTTTCACATTGCTCACTATATCCCAAAATATTTATCCTGTAGTCTCAGCATCAGTCCCAATTTGCTGCCCAAATCACTTATCAAGACTGTTTGAAGGCTGTACCAACTCCTGGTTAAGTATTGTGACCGTGGCTCCTTGTGATTCTTTACAGAGGATCCAGGTTCAGGAGACAATATATTAGGCTTATTTTCATTGTGAGACAGGAACTCAGTTAAATTTAGTTGTGGTTTAATTTTGAGCCCAGTCCTGCATTCCTTATTAACAGGAATTTTTGAATGACTTCATTAGGAGTTTTGAGTGCAAGAAAAGGGGGTTAGTCTCATGATCTCTAGGTCAACCTCTTCTAAAACTCTAAAAATGTTGGTTATAATTATGAGCTGAGAAGCCACCTAAATTTAAAACAAGACCTCATATTCCTCTTTATAATACCTAGCTGAAGTTTTTTCACAGGAAAGAAAAGCTAGAAAAGAAAGTGAAAAGGGGTTCATGAACTGTTAAAATCTTGCTGTGGAGATGGAAAGTAACCTGGAGAGTTCACCGTGGGCTCAGAAACCATCAACAGACAATACCTGTTCACTTCATTTCTGAAACTCCTAATGCTTTTTCCAGTAGAGCAGGCTCTCTCACACACTGGTATGTCTACCTGTTAGCACATGGCTCCTATTCCACTAAAAATCAGACCTTCCTAAAGCTTGATCTCCTTTCTACTATTATTTCCCTCTGACTTATCCAAGTTAAAATGTATTTTGTGACAGAAAGGCAATAACAGACAACTGTCTTTCTGTAAAATATCATGAGGTTGTTCAGTACAAATGGAATGAACCTCATTTTTTTCATTTCAGATCAAAGTAGAAATCTTTTGAAGTTGCGCTATTTGATAAAAAGGGGCTTTATAATAAGCAGATATAGAAGTTAATAGGACATAGAGATATTTTATTAAACTGCAAACCATTATTAATATTGCAGTTTTAACTTGAAAGAAATATGTGAAATGACACCGGAAATTAATTAGATTATTTCATCATTCTTTTACATTATAAACTTTGATACACTTGCATAGATATATAGGTACATTGATAAAAAGACACAAAGACAAACAGAATTTTAATGAGTGGGGAGCTTTTATCTACTATCACTTTGTGACTTAATTTTTTCTGTTTATACTGCCTATTGATTCCAGTTGAAACCTGCTGTTTTAATGTTGTTATTGATATTCTCTCTGGGTTTTCTTCTAATTCTGGCATTGATACTACCTTGATCGGATTTAGTTTATTTGAATTGCCTGTAGGTTTCAGTCTCCGGAGTTTTTCACCTCTTATAGACATGCAAAGATAAAACCTCTCTTTTTATCTAAAAATCCTTGAGAGACACTGAAAGATACAGCCATTTTCTGAGAACATTAAAAACCGAGACAAAAAATCAAAAGGAATATTCTTCTCACCCAGCCTATTCAGACATCATATTTATACATCCTGCATATTCTCTGACACACACAGACTTCTAATCTAGTCAGTTCCATTTTACATTTAGAAACTATGTGTGGAGAAATTGTTTTGTCAGAAAGTCACAAGTGGTTCCAAGATCCGTGTCACTGGTTTTGCTTTTAACAGCGTGTTTCCTGATTCATTTGGGAAGTGAAACTGCAGCCTATACAATCCCCTGAAACAGTGGCTCCCAACCTTTTTCACTAGTGTAGATTCCCAAACACCCAACTCACTTCATTCACGGACCCCCATCAAAGTCAATTCTATTTTCTATGAGGATTTTTATTTACCTTGTATTTTTTTTCATGGACCGCCTGCAACATCCTGGTGGACCCCAGGTTGGGAACCCCTGCTCTAAAACCATATGTTTATTCACTTATTTGAGGACACTGATGAAAGTTTACATTTTTTGCTCTTTCTTAAAATAATTAATTAAGTAACCAACTAACTTTCATTTCTGAGAGTGATGTTAATCTATCAACATGAGGGAAGAGAACAAAAGACAAATCTGGTTGGGGTTTGATTTAAAGGTGACTGCTGTAGTTGCTACAATAAATGCCACAGTACGATATTCCTAATCTCTTTAGACAGACAGAAAAATCATTAATTTTCAAAACAGAGACCACTAACAGTGTTACTTTCAAGCAAAAGGTTTTTATGGTGTTTGGTGCCTTCCTTTCCAGAGTAACACTTTCTAATATTTTTCTCTCTCTGATTTGTTAGTTTTGTTTCCTCTTTTCAGCATTTTTTTCCTATTTGGTCTTTTGGATTAATTTCAGCCTTCATTCCCTTATTTTTGTTTGTTGCTGTATGCCTACTCTTCATTTTCTTCTCTTTCCTTAGGCTTCTTTGGCATCTCATTGGATCATAGAACCGTAGACTGAGATCTGCATATCTGCAGATATCTGCTTTATCCCTGTGGATAACCACATCCATGGACCATTTTCATAGATGTGGTCACCCTCGCATGGTTCTCCCTCACTCCATCCAGCTAGGCCCCCCAGTGCTGTCAGTGAAGGGGTGCAACAGTTACCCCTTGCTCACTTCAAATATCCCTCCCTGGACAAGGAACCCGGTTCCAATCCTGCCCAAGGCCCCACCTCCAGCCTGGTGAGCCCTTACCTGTGGGAGCTCCAGCCCCAGAACCAGCTCGGGGACGCTTGCTGCCCACTCTACGTTGCTGTTCAGCTGGGAGCATGTGTGGAGGATGTGGATGATTTCTGGGAGAGGAGGAGGGCACTGGCTCCCTGCAAAGCAGCAAGCTGCCCTGCTCCATCTGGAAGGAACTAGATCTGTAGGGCTGGAGCTGCAAGGGATGTGGGGGCAGTGCCCTGGGCAGCAGGCCCACACCCTGCCCTGTGGATTGCAGGCGTCAGGGCCCTGACCCTTACCCCTCATCTCCACTGTGATGTGACAGAAGCTGCTGCATCTGGGTGCCATCCCTCATGAGCCCCTGGTGGCAGCAGCAGCACATGATGCAACGTCCGTTGCCTTCCCTCCACTCCCACTTGAGGCACTCACCCTGCCCTTGTTTGGCCCCTTACCTTCAGTGCCTGCTCCTGTGCTGCTTGCCTCTTCCCTGCAAAGCCCTGCCCCTGCTCATCTGTGCCTCCTCCCCTCCTGATGTCTAGCAGCTGTGCTGCAGATGCTGATGAAGGTAAAATCTTGCTAGTGGATCACTGGTTGGATGGAAAGATGGCCCTGGAGGATGTGGATCCAAATTCTTGTATCCATTCAGGACTACAACCACAGCACCATCAAATTGGAAGGAACCTCGGGAAATCATCAAGATCAGTCACCTGCACTTATGGCAGAACCAAGCACCATCTAGATCAGGGATGATAATAACTGGCCCGCAGGCCATCTACATTTCACTAGGGTTAGGTGCTAGCGAACCACCAGACCCTTTGGCTGTGTCTACACTGAGCCCTAGTTCCGCCAGTTTGAGCCAAGTAAGCAGGCTCAAAAATGAAAAACGGGGACTCATTTGCAAATTCACACAGCTAAAAGGCATATTCATGAGACTAGTTTGCATTTTTAGGGCAGAAATCAAGCTGTGTAGACCCGGTTCTGTCAGCAAAAGCCCCCTTTGTCAGCAGCCCCTTATGCTGGAAAAAGTCAGGCATAAAGGACTGACATCAAAGAGGGATTTTGCCAACAGACTCAGGTCCTTACTGCTTGGTTTATACTGCAAGAATGCAAATTAACCTCGTGAATATGCACATTAGCTGTGTGAATATCAAAATGAGTCACCATTTTGCATTTCTGAGACTGCTTATTTGCCTCAAACTGTCAGCACTAGGGCTCAGTGCAGACACAGCCTTTGTTTGCTTGAGCATCTGCAGGTATGGCCACTTGCAGCAGCCATTGCCTGCAGTTCACCAGCCCTGGTCAATGGGAACTGCAAGAATTGGTGTAGGCTGGGCCACCACTTCCCACAGCTCTCAATGGCTGGCAATAGAGAACCTGGGAGCTGCAAGTAGTCACACCTGAGGATGCTCAGGAAAACAAAATGTACGAAGGCCCAGCAGCAGCTAACCCTGGTGAGCTGCATACGACCTGGGTATTGGATATTGCCCACTCCAGATCTAGACCATCCATGACAGATGTTTGTCTAACCTGCTCTAAAAAGTCTCCAGTGGTGGAGATTCCACAACCTCCCTGGGCATTTTATTTCAATGCTTAACCACCCAGACAGTTAGGTGCATGCTGCAATTAAAGCCCATTCCTTCTTGTCCTATCCTCATAGGTTAAGGAGAATAATTTTTCTCTTTCTTCCTTGTAACAACAAGGTATTTTAGGTATTTTGAAAGGTGTTATGTCCCCACTAAGTCTTCTCTTTTTCAGATTAACCAAAGCCAGTTCTTTTAAGTCTTCCCTCTTAGGTCTCAAGGACCATGAAGAGCTCATCACCTGCAGCTGCAGCATGAATTTGGGTACTGACCATACAGGGGTCAGTGAACTCCTCCTGGAGCAAGTGCTGTGTCTGGGAATGAGGCACTCTAGAAAGCTCTGAGTTGGGCTGCTTGACACTGGCCATTGCTACAACTGGCTCAGTGGCCTCTAACATAGCTCCACTGAAGCAGGTGGAAAGGGCCGGGAGCACTCCATAAATGAGAGCAGGGGGAGCACCCTTTCCAGTAAGCTGGTGAAAAAAGGGGGTGGAGGAGAAAGGGGGAGGGGTGTTGTAATTGCACTTTGCGTCTATATGGAAGCCCTTTGGCAAAGCACTGTCCTCCCCCTAGGTTAGAGGGGTCAGTTGTATCATATTCTTCTGATATATTTTCTATAAAAAATACCAGTTTATATTAACTGAAGATGCTAAATAATAGAAAACAATGTATTGACTGTTGTGTGTTAAACCATGTATTGTATTTTGCCTATGTATTGAATGTCATATCTGATGAAGAAGAAAGCCTGTTTGTGCCTAATACTTTTCCCTGGAGAGATTGTTCAAGAACTGTTCATCCTTGTGGAAAGATTATTCCAATATCAGTGACTCTTATCTGCTATGTAAGTGCCAGTTGAGTTGTAAAGCTCCTCTAGGGTATTTTATCAGGTGCTCTTACTCAGCCACAATGATGTCTTGAAGAGCAGAAAGCAAGAATACAGGAACAGTGGCCTGTACTTCCCAGTTTAAATCAAGGTGTCTTCACATTTCTGCTTCTTGAATATTTTCAATGTAATGCAAAAATGTATCCATCCTTTTTACCTTCCTCCATCTCTGACTTGCTATCCATACAGGAACTAAGACATAGAATACTTCATTTATTTTATTTTAGTTTAATCTATATGTGGGTGTTATTTCAGAAGGGAAAATATCACGCATTCTTATAATGAATTCTTATATTTTAAAGAATAGATTTTCTGTTTTTACTTCAGTAATTTGCCCTTTAGAATTTCCTGATAGTCTGCCTGCCACAGATATGTGGGCTACTAGCTTTTAAGATATTTCAGTAGGAGCAGCATACTTTTATCTAATAGATAAATTTGGGCCTTTGGTTTTGCATATCTCATGAATCATTTTAGGAATGTTAGGGCTTGTCTACACTAGCTACCTACTTCGAAGGGAGGATGGTAAGTAGGGTGTCAGGAGATTATTAATGAAGTGCTGCACTGCGTATGCAAAACTTCATTAAGCTAATTCTCCCCTGCAGCAACTTCGAAGTGTTATACTTCAAAGTGTTGGCTCACGTGTAGCTATGGCTAACCCACGGATATTTCAAAGTCCCTTTATTCCTCAAAAAAGTAAAGGGACTTCAAAGTAGCCCAGGCACTTCAAACTACTGGTGTGTTAGCTGCGGCTACACGCGAGCTGGCACTTCAAAGTTTAACACTTTGAAGTTGCCATGGGGGAGAATTAGCTTAATCAAGTACTGCATATGCAGAGCAGCACTTCATTAATAATCTCCAGACACCCTACTTACCATACTCCCTTCAAAGTTGGGAGCTTGTGCAGACAAGCCCTTAGTAGTATTAAGCCTTGAAAACATGTCATGCCTACTGTGTTCTAACTGGGGAATATTATGGAGTAAATTGGAGATCCATTGTGTAAGAGACTGGAGGTAGATTTCTTATTTAATCTTCATGGAAAATGTATTTGATGTATGTATGTAAATCAAATTGAAAACAAAATGTACAAGACTCAAGAAAGTTAACAATGTACCAAGTTTTCAAGGCATTATAGGCTAATAGGTTTAAGAATGGAAATGGAATGCAGTAGGCTTACTTCCTTCCAGTCTGTTCCACACACTTGCTTTGTGACTTTGTACAAGTTCATTAGGAACTGACTTTGCTCCTCCATCAGCGGGAACTTTGAACATCAGTTTCCTCAACTGTAAAATAAGATTCTAATTTGCTTACTTACATTTTTTTGTATTTGAAGTAATTTGAGATTCTTGGGCTGAAGGAACTATGGTCCCCTTTCTGACAAACCTATATACTTTTGAGGATTATCCTGTGGTACAAGTAGTACTAACGATTTTAATTAAACTGCTTATGGAATAACACTGACTGTGAATAATATAAATGTTCTGTGCTTCTGGACCACACTGTAAGATCTTTTTCAAAATCTCTGCATTCATGTTGAAAATGGGGCCTTACAACAGTGAAAAGGAACAGCAGAAAGCAAGAGAAAGAAAATTATGAAGTGGAGTTTTAAAAACTTTTCTAAAATGCATTTAATTTTTTTTCTGATAAGCAAAGTAAACAATTACAGAGTTTGCTGTTTGGCAAAAGAAAACAAAATAAAGGTGTGTCTACATTCAAAGTGGAACTGAAATAACCAAGTCCGTCGTCATTCCTACCTTTTGTTGTTTTGGGCTAAATCTGTGTGTGGACGTTCATAATGCACATCCAGAGAGACCTACAGTAAACCCTTGATTTAATGGACTCTGATATAACAGACTTTGGAAATAACGGACATTGTCTGCCAGCTCCCTGTCTCCACTTCACATAAATGCTGGAGACTCACCAGAGCTGCTGCTGGGGCTGGAGGAACTGCCAGAGCGGCTGGGGCTGCCACGGCTCTCCTGAAATGGCCTTGTGTGTGTGGAGCATGTTGGTGCCCAGCCACCACTGCCTGCAATGGCGCTGAGCAGCAGCCATGGTGTCAGATGCTGCTGCCTGCTGGCAGGCTGGGGGCAGCTACGCTCTACCTTCACCTGGTCGGCTCAGAACCAGACACTAGAGGAGCTGCAGTGCTGAGAGCTGCAGGCGAAGGAAGGAGCCAAGGCTCCTCTCCTGGTAACTGGGAGAGGGAGGTGGAGATGTGAAGGGAAGTGTGGGGTGGGAGGGTGGGAGGGAATGGGGGGCAGAGAACAGGAGTGAGCGATGGGCTGGGAAGGTCAGTGCATCATCAAACAGTATAACCATTCGGATATCATGGACTTTCAGCAACAATGGACACCCCTTCCCCCCATTGGTCTATTAAATTGAGTGTTTACTGTATTTCATATAACTTAAGCTGATTTCTTACCAATGTCAGTTATATTGAAACAGGACAATTTTTATTCTGAAATCAGTATCCATACATAGACTTGCACTGAAATAATACAAATGTAAATGAAAAATCACTTAATTATTTTGACTCTGGTTTGTGAGTAATCAGCTGAAAGGTACAAATCAGAAAACCACATTCTCTTTGTTATGTATCGAACCATTTAGTAAACTTCAGATGAGAGTGAGAAAGAGGGAAAAAACTGAAAGTAGTTGTTTTATGAGTTCTTTGCTGTTGCTACAGTGTGAGTATGCATTGTTTTTATTCTTGTTACTATACGTTGGGTTCTTAAATTTCTACTGCCTGTAAGGCATGAATGTAGAAAGTGAGCGAGACGGAAAGTTCCACTTTGCCTTATGCAGAATGATAGGTGGACACTAAGGCTGTGCCTACACTGATCCCTAGTGCTGACAGATTGAGGCAAAGAAACAGCCTCAAAAATGCAATAAGGAGGCTTATTTCCATATTCATATGATTATTGTGCATGTTCATGAAGCTAATTTGCATTTTTGTGTCAGAAATCAAGCAGTGTAAACCTGGTTCTGCTGACAAAGGGTTTTTTTGCCAGCAGAACTATGTCTACGCTGTCTGATTTCTGGCATGGATGTGCAAATTACCTTCATGAATATGCACATAGTCACACAAATATGCAAACGAGCCACCATTTTGCATTTTTGAGGCTACATATTTGCATCAAACTGTCAGCACTAGGGATCAGTGTAGACACAGCCTAACTGAATAGTTTAGTCAAATCTGAGGGAGTTAATTTCACATCCCATCCTACGCCCATGTGGCTCCTTTTTAAGGTATGAGTGGGATGACCATTGTTTTGCTCATGCAATGACAAAGATGTGCAGTACGCTGTCTTCTACTGTGCTAACAAAATGGTAAAACCCAGTATTCTTCAAAATTAACTGAAATTTTACCACTGACTTCAGTGGGAATAGGCTTAGTCCTCATGAAAATGCTGGGCAAATTTTTCAAACTTGGGTGTTTAAAGTTGGGCACCTAAATCCCTGTTTAGTCGTCTAAATATACGGTCTGACTGGCAGAGTTGCCTTTGGAGATGTTGCTGCATGCTTTGCCTGGTGTGTCTGGCCTGCACTGAGGAAGCCTGCCAGAAGTTCCTTCCCCAGCTTTGCTATGTGGTCTCTTAATACTTTGTTTGTCCTGTTTCTCAGTGCTCATGGCAAAGCAATATCCTCTTATGCCTGGGTTGGAATGACTTTGGTGAATGGAGACATAAATATTAAGCCTAATTACAGTGCTTACAGGCCAATCAGAATGCAGGGTTTCCACATTCCATTTGAAACTTTAAAATAATTAAACTGCCAGGTGACAAGACACACCCAGCTAGGCCACTGGTATAAACACGTGCCTGTTATTATTTATTGCAGGAGGCAAGACAATATTGCTTATCACTGACGTGCATTGAGAATAGTGATTAGGCTGCATTCTCACTTCTGTTCAATGTTCCCTCTAGTATTTTCCAACCACGCCCCTATTTTTTCAATCTATGTGTGGAATAATTTATTTTATGTGCACAGAGGCCAGGGGGAATGTGCACCACCAATAGAAACAAAACCCTTAGCTGTGGGCACTCTGCTAATCAGTTAGGCTGCTTTTGAATTTTTCTTGAGCAGCTGCACAAACACTCATCTTCTAGGAGTCTTTGTATTTGCTGAGAAACTCCTGGAAGAGATCCTTATTCTAGGTGCACCAGCTGTTCTATGGTTCACATAAAGCCCCCAGAGAGCCCCCACTCCTGTGACAAGTCTCTGACCCATCCACACTCCAGTTACAGAAAGCTGCTCAAAGTGGTTAGGGTATTTTTTACTTTAAGAACTTCCTAGACTATTTCCTGCATTTAGAAGATGACATTGGAAGTGGACCAATAGGTTTGATGGCCTTTGTGTTGCTACCCCCTGCCCTTTGATGCTATCTACCTTAAATGATGTATAAAGAATAGGATGCATTGCCCTCTGGGGTGCCAAGCCCCAGAACACATGCAATTTGCATTGAATGTTTTCTCAGCTGGATCTGACTTTTCAAAAGAGCCTTTAACAGGTGACTTTGAGGCTTTCTACAAAGGGTAATTTACATTTATTTACACTGCTAGTGAATTCCTAACTTTGTCTGTATAATTAAAACAACAAAGTGTTGTCTCATTGATCCCTTAATTAGATGTAAGAGAGCAGTCCATTATCAAGGATGGGACATTATTAGGCTAAACCCGCCCCATTATAATCCCTCATTTATGAACGTGTCACAAAGTCAAAGGGAATAAAACAAAAGGTATAATGCTGTTTCAGAATGCCAAACACAGAGACACCTAAGAGCAAGAATTGAGTTAGATCCACAAACAGCCCCAGTTGCTTCTTTAAATTTAAAGATCAGGGGTTCATATCCAAGAAATTACAGAGAGATTTATTCAGGATCATCTGGTCCCCAACTACTACCTTATGCAGCTCGCCCATGTGGATAGTGACGATACTTCAAGGAGTGACCCTGAGCAGATCAGAAGTGACAACAAGAAGAGTGTAGGTAGTGTTCTTATTGATTTTGCAAGTCAAGAGTAGGGATCTGGGTAGACAGAGATATATCCTGGAGGCAAATGCATGGCCTCTTGTATGATGTCTCCAAAAGGGCTTTGGCTTCCTTGACTGTGGGATCCTAGGATGCAAGAAGTAGTTCTGATATACTGGTATATATAGCAGAGATAAAAAGAAACATGATGCATGTCTACATACAGCTATAAGTCACTTCCAAGAAGTTAACTCACAGTGAATATGAAATGTTAATTTGGAGTGTGGGAGGTAAAATATGCAAGGCACATTAGTTAGCAGGAAATTCAACTTGATTCAGACAAGCCAAAGGCATTACAACCTTTATCAGAACCCCAAGATGTTTATGTTGTAAGAAGACCCCTGGGCACAACAAATTATTTTTTGAAATTTGGATCAAACTTAGCTCAACTACCAAAAGTCTTAAGGGACCTACTTAATGGTCCTAATCTGTGAGTCTGGGAGAACACACAACAAACTTAATTTAATTAAAGATCTGCTAACATTTCCACCTGTTTTGTCACAATACTCAGTAAACTATTTAACAACAGAAGCAGCAGATGCATCTTCATATGGATAAGGAGCAGTGCACACAGAAAAGCTGCTAGAAAGACACTAGAGACCTGTTGTATTTATATAAAGAAACGTCACAGGAACTGAGCAGGAAACATACTGAAGGAACAGGAGCACTCTCACAGTTATTTGGAATGGTGAATGTCTCAATACATATCTGTTTGACTTAGAATTTAACATAGAAACAGACCACTTAGTAATAATATTTGATTTAAACTACTGGAAGAATTTCCATCTAGGAGTCAAAGATTTAAATGATGATATTAAAGAACTGGAGAACAGGAATACAGATCTGCTGGCTTCCCTGGATGCATTGGTTGTAGTGGAGCGCCAGTTCTGGAGACATGAAACCAGCACACACTGGTGGAACTGCATCATTCTGAAGGTCTGGGACAACCAGCAGCGGCTGCAGAACTTCTGCATGCGCAAGGCCACTTGCATAAAACTTTGTGATTTGTTGTCCCTGGCCCTGAAGCACAGGGATACCAGCCTGAGACCTGCTTTTACAGTTCACAAGTGAGTGGCAATTGCTCTGTGGAAATCTGTAATGCCTGATAGCTACTCGTCAACGGAATAGCAATTTGGAGTGGTCTGATCTACGGTCAGGGTTGCAATGATCCAGGTAGCCAAGGCAATCAGTGTCCAGCTGCTGCAGAAAGACTGTGACGTATTGGACAACTTTGCTGCCATGGGGTTTCCTAACTGTTGTGGGGTGATAGATGGAATGCACGTCACCATCCTGGCCCCAGACTACCTGGCCTCAGAGTATATAAACCACAAGGGGTACTTCTCCATGGTGTTGCAGGCATTGGTTGATCACAAAGCATGTTTCACCGACATCTATGTGGGATGGTTGAAAAAGGTGCATGACGTGTGGATCTTTAGAATATGAGATCTGCACTGAAAGCTCCAGGATGGGACTTTCTTCCCAGATCAGAAAATCAAGATTGGTGACATGGAGATCCCCATGGTGATCCTGTGTGACCCTGCTTACCCTCTGCTCCCTTGGATCATGAAGCCATACACAAATTATGTATGGATTGCTTCAACTAAAGACTGAGCAAATGCAGAATGGTGGTGGGATGCGCCTTTGGCTGTTTAAAAGCCAGATTCAGGTGCCTTTTGATCCATTTGGACCTTTGTTAAACCAAGTTCCTCATATAGCAGCGTGCTATATTCTCCATAACATTTGCAAATCAAAGGGGGAAAATTTCATGCCAGCCTGGGTCGCAGAGGCAGATGGATGCCCTGGCATGGCCAGACACAAGGGCATTCACCAATGCACATTCAGAAGCAACTGCAATCAGGGAGGCTTGAAAAATAGCTTTATGAATGACCAGCCCCATGAATATGTTGCATTTAACTCTTGTGATATCACCTCCACCTCCCATAATGGTGTGTTCTTGACCTTTATGAAAGAACCTCCAACTGCAGCACACCCCATATGAAGCAATAAATGACGCTGTAGTTTTCACAAAAATATTATTTTTATTTGGGTTGGTGGGGCTAAGGGGTAGGAAAAAGAAGAGAATCATGGTGTCAGGAGTGGTGGAATGTGAGCCTTTTGCAGTGCAGGGAAATCATGGGGGTAGAGCATGAGATGTTACTTGTCCTCCCTACCTCGCATCTGGGGAATATGATGGGAGGTGGTCAAGCCCTATTGAGGGAAGGCTGGGAAACAGGATGTGGAGGCCGCATAATGAGTTCTACTGTCTGTGTCCCTCTGCAGCTCCAGCATGGAATACAGGATGCTGGTTTGGTCCCTGACAGCCATCAGGAACTCTGCTGAGTCCTTATTCCTTCACTGGTGCATGGTTTGTCACCATTGCTGGGTCCACCTTTGTTAGCAGTGGCTTTGGCTCATTCCTCATCTGCTGTCTCAAGCTGCTGCAGAGTGGTATCCTGTTTGAATCTTTTTTTTTCACCTCATCACAGCAACCTTGTCTCCCCCATGCATGCTGCCTGTTGAAGATAGTGAAGGTCAAAATTTTAGATGCAATTTTTAAATGTGGCACAAAGTGCCTACCCATAGAATGAACGAGTCTGTGTTTGACAATCACAGAAACTTTTGTTTTCCAAGGCCAATTTTGGCTTCTTAAGGATGACACTGAATCAACCTGTGCAGGACAGAAACTATTATTTATCCAGACCATTTCACTGTGGACACAGTAAGAACTTGCAAGTTTAAGGATAGTGAGATTGGGGCGTGGGGCAGAGAGGGTTGAATCAAAGCCCTGTAAAATGTAGAGCATGGAAAAAACATTTTTGGTGGCTCATGGTGGGATAGGTGGTGTTCATCCCTGTAAACTGTAAAGCAAAGAAAAAAATTGCTTGGTGGCTCTTGGCAAGCTGGGATGAGGTGGAGGGGAATCAGCCCTGGAAACTGTAAAACACAGAAAAAAAATTTATGGGCAGATCCTCACAAAACCTGTGCAAAGAAAAAGTGATTTAAAACAGGGAAAGCCTGTTGTGGACATGCTGGTGTCCAAGAGCAGGGTCCACTTAACCCAGAAGCCATGTGGTGGTGGGTGGGGGGAGGGTTTAAGCCCACTGGCTGAATGGAAAGCTGTAAAGCACAGACAATAATTTCTCAGCAGGTCCTCAAAAATCCTGTGCAGGGAAAAAGCCAGCAGCATGGTGGGAAAGGAGAGAGCCAGGACAGGCCATGCAGGGCAGAGAGCAGAGATGTAGAGCTCACCAGCCACATGGTGCAGCAGGGCAGTCCTGGGAAATGTAAATGTCCAGGGAGCAGTGCAATAATGTTAAGGGGACAAACTCCAATGAAATTTCCCATTTGTCTTCTATGTTGCCAAGACAGACATCAGCCTCCTAAGAATAAGAGAGCGAAAAAGAAAACACACTCATACTGTGTGAGCACAGGGCTGGAAAGTTTGCCGGAAGGCTCTATGGTGCCATAATACCAGATTATTTACTGGTTATCTGGTGTGGCACAGTGTGCTATTATGAAAGCTGCAATAAGTCAGGCACCCCAAAAAACCTCATGCAAGAAATAAAAGAGTACCTGTCTGAGACCTTTATGGAGATCTCCACATAGGATAAGCACTCCATCCCTGGAAATATCAACATGCTGTTCTAAGAGGCATAAATCCACTGCGCCTGACTGCAACCTGCTTGTAGCTTTTTAAAAAAGTATGCTTAACAGAAGTAAACCTATACCTCAACCCAGCTGCCATCTGCTTGTAGACTTCTAAAAAAATATACTCATCAGAAGAGACCTCAGTAGTGTTGCTGGACTCCAGTGTGTCAGATGTTGATGAGGGGACTGGCTCCAGTGTAAGGAAGAACTCAGAGACATCATGATAGCTTCCTTGAGCACCTGCTGACTGTCGGCATCCTCCTCTTCATCCACCTCTGCTTCCTGCTCCTCCCTCTTGACTCCCACCAGGGACCTCAGGAAAGCCTCCTGAAGAGTCCATGATAGCCTTGGGGAGCATGGTGGGTCCCTCCCAAGAAAGATGTCTAGCTACCTGTAGCAGTGAGAAGTCTGGGAAATGATCCAGATCATCTATTGGCTTCTTGCACTTTGTAATAATTCTGTTGGAGCTCCTTTATTTTGACCCAGTATTGCTGAGCACCCCAGGCATACCCTTTATTGATCATGCCCTGCAAAATCTTCTCATAAATGTCCATATTTCATTTGTTGACTCTCAGCCTACTCAGCACTGAATCTTCACTCCACACAGAAATGAGATCCATGATCTCATTATGGCTTCATGCTGAAGCT
Source organism: Carettochelys insculpta (assembly GCF_033958435.1). Lineage (NCBI taxonomy): Eukaryota > Metazoa > Chordata > Testudines > Carettochelyidae > Carettochelys > Carettochelys insculpta. Next base: position 157,755,346 of record NC_134138.1, on the reverse strand, counting down.
CTTTTGCAACTCTGAGAACTCAGATCAGAGGAACTTTGAGTTTTCATGGTGACTAGATATGATGTCTAGATATGAAGGGATGATATGGATGGCTCCTGAGCTGTGCTCCACACTATCCATGTTGGTCAGAAAGAAAAAGAATTCAAAGTCCCGGGCTTCTTGTTTTGTATGTCCTGCACACCTGGGCTACGTCTACACGTGAAGCCTACATCGAAGTAGCCTATTTCGATGTGGCGACATCGAAATAGGCTATTTCGATGAATAACGTCTACACGTCCTCCAGGGCTGCCAACGTCGATGTTCAACATCGACGTTGTGAAGCACCACATCGAAATAGGCGCAGCGAGGGAACGTCTACATGCCACAGTAGCACACATCGAAATAAGGGTGCCAGGCACAGCTGCAGACAGAGTCACAGGGCGGACTCAACAGCCAGCCGCTCCCTTAAAGGGCCCCTCCCAGACACACTTGCACTAAACAGCACAAGATACACAGAGCCGACAACGAGTTGCAGACCCTGTGCATGCAGCATGAATCCCCCGCTGCAGCAGCAGCAGCCAGAAGCCCTGGGCTAAGGGCTGCTGCACACGGTGACCATAGAGCCCCACACGGGCTGGAGAGACAGCGTCTCTCAACCCCCCAGCTGATGGCTGCCATGGAGGACCCCACAATTTCGACGTTGCGGGACGCGGATCGTCTACACGGTCCCTACTTCGACATTGAATGTCGAAGTAGGGCGCTATTCCGATCCCCTCATGAGGTTAGTGACTTCGACGTCTCGCCGCCTAACGTCGAAGTTAACTTCGAAATAGCACCTGACGCGTGTAGCCGCGACGGGCGCTATTTCGAAGTTAGTGCCGCTACTTCGAAGTAGCGTGGACGTGTAGACACAGCTCTGGAGAGCAGAGGAGGTGAAAGCAGTCAGAACAGATATCTGTGGGGCATTGTGGGATACCTGTGGGCCTCTCTGGAGGGAAATAAAATCAATTTAACGTAATGCTGTCTCCACTCTTGCACTAATTTGACCTTTTAAATTCAAAGTTGTCATTACATCGCACTGGAGGGTTGATGCACGAATGTCGCTCTTAGTGCCCCTTGAAATTGATCTAATGGTATTTGCAGTGATAACAGTCACATTGTAAAACCAAGTTAAGTGCCTTAAAATTGACTTTATGCTGTTGTGTAAACATAGCCTGTGAAAGCCGTGTACTCCCTCTGCATCCAATCAAAGCACTGCTATAGTTCAATCAATACACCTTGCAAATTCTAAATATGCAGGTGCATTTAACAAAACTACCCTATTTCAGGAGACCATCTTGGTTATAACTATGTTGCCTACTAAGTTCAAGGAGGGTCACTCGTGGTGTACTCACTAGGTTAGGTTGCCCATCACTGGACTAAACCCCTGATTAAGCAGCCATATGTCTGTGTCTACATTGAGCTGTAGTGCCAGCAGCTTGATGCAAATGCATGGCCTCAAAAATGCAAATACTTGCTCATTTGCATATCCACATGGCTAATTTGCATATCCACATAAGATTGCCTTGCTGGAAGAGCCTGATGCCAGCAGAAAACAAGCAGTGTAGATGTTGTTATTTTGCAGGCATAAGGGCATGCTGACACAGGGGGATTTTGCCAGCAGAACCATGTCTACACTGCTTGCTTTATGCCAGCAGCAGCCTTTGCCAGCAGGGTGATCTTGCATGAACATGTAAATTAGCCACATGAATATGCAAATGAACAACTATTTGCATTTTCAAAAGCCTTCCTTTGCATCATGCTGCTGGCAGCATGGCTCAGTGTAGATGCAGTCTAACAGAAGAAGATAAGAGTTCATTAGTCTTGTCCCAGCAGCAACAATAGCATCTCCACTTCACAGGACCAAATTAAAGATGAACAATTAAAGGATGATAATTGCCAAAAACTCACTCAATTTGCCAAAGAGAGTAGGGTCAATCGAGTCAACTTCCAACAGATTAACTTTCACATTTGTAGGACCAATGTGATCTTCACATGGCTGATAGCTGGTTTCTGAAAGGACAATGAATTCCCATCCCTATGGTACATCAGAAAGAGTTGTTCTCCAAAATCCATGAAGATATGAACCAAGGTATAAACAAATATTGAGCATGAGCACAACGATCTGTATAGTGACCTAGTGGCTGTGTCTACATGAGCCCCAAACTTTGAAATGGCCATGCAAATGGCCATTTTGAAGTTTACTAATGAAGCGCTGAAATGCATATTCAGCGCTTCATTAGTGTGCAGGCGGCAGCGGCACTTTGAAATTGACGCGCCTCGCCGCCGCGAGTCTTGTCCTGACGGGGCTCCTTTTCGAAAGGACCCTACCTACTTCGAAGTCCCCTTATTCCCATCAGCTGGGGTCCTTTCGAAAAGGAGCCCCGTCGGGACAAGACTCGCGGCGGCGAGGCGCATCAATTTCGAAGTGCCGCGGCTGCCCACATGCTAATGAAGCGCTGAATATGTATTTCAGTGCTTCATTAGTAAACTTTGAAATGGCCATTTGCGTGGCCATTTCGAAGTTTGGGGCTAGTGTAGACGTAGCCAGTTTGAATAGGCAAATTCAAATGTTAGTAGAAGGCTTTAAGAAATATAAGAAGGGGGAAAAAGGGAAAACAATAAATCAGCAGAACCATTACTCTTAAAAAAGCTTCCTGACAGCCCCTGTCAGCTGGTGGCAACAGATTTATTTTTCTGGGAAGGATACAGATCCATCAATGCTAGGTTTCTACCAAATTCATGGCCATGAAAAATGGGTCACAGACTGTGAAATCTGGTCTTTTGTGTGCTCTTATCCTATGCTATACAGATTTCATGGTGCGGGGGCAGAGGGGCAGGGAAGATCAGTATTTCTCAGATTGGAGCCCCGGATGTAAAAGGGAGTTGCAGGGAGGTCACAAGGTTATAGTGTGTGTGTGTGTGTGTGTGTGTGTCACAATATTGCCATCCTTATTTTGTGCTGCCTGCAAAGCAGAAGCCAGATGCCAGCTCTGAAGGCGGTGCCCCGCCAGCAGCAGAACAGAAGGAAAGATGGCAATACCAAACAGGGCTGCCCTTCTGCACTCCTGACATCAGAACTGGATGGCTGGAGAGAGGCAGTGGCTAACTGGAGTTACCTTACAGGTTACCAGAATGTAGAATGCTATAATAGATAAGTATGACTGAACTGCTGACAGGTAACTGCAAGATATTGGTTGATATGAGCTTTAGATATTTTAAGTTAGGAACATCAGCAGATGCCTGACTATAAGAATGCCATGGTAATTAATTGATGTGTACACTAATGAACTTGAGATCAAAGGCCTGGTAATCTATGGAAGAAGAACACCCAACATTAGTAGAGTGGTGAATTTTAGATAAAGTAAAAAGCCAGAAACCCCTACTGAATGAGCATTAGGCATAGTTGGCATCAGTGTAAACATTATAAAAACTATATCTTGGCCTGAATGCCTTGGGGTGTACCAGCAAGATGACCTCGGGTGGTGGTAATGACAACGAGGATGATGACAGACAGGATTTGTCTGTAAGGGATGGTGTTAGTATATGAACGCTCAGAAGTTCATCTTATATTATCTCTAATTTACTGCACTGGAGTGTTGTGGTTTGTTAACTGTACTAATAAAAATATTACATGGACAGGAACCCTTTTCTAAGTGTAATTGTGTCTCACGTACACCAGGGTTCTCATAGTCACTCCAATATTTCTAGGTCCGGTCATGGGGCAGAACCCTGCCAAACTATGGTGTTACCTGGCTTGTCAAATTAATATTTTAAATATATTCAAACAGAATCATAAACTAGGCAATTTTATTTAGTATGAGTTTTTTGTTATTAATGTTTTTGTGCCAGAATAAAAACATTGCTTTCTATTCCTACATGTCCTTATGTAAATGAGAAGTCCTCACATAACTACTTCCTCTGATTTTGATAACCCAGTTCTGTAAATGCTGACACGTGGAAAAATAGTATGTGATTATGCAATTTAAGACTGTCATAATGCACGTTCACAAAAGAGGAAAATTAAGTTTACACAGGTAACCCTAAACCTGACATTTGCCAACTTTTGAGTGGTTGGCATTTTTAACACAGGTTATTACATATGTAATAGTGTTTACAGTTCATGTTGGGTTGCAATTGTTGCATTATATGTATTACAGTAAAAGCTGTTTTATCTGCACTTTGCCAACTGAACAGTTCTGTAACCTGACATTTCTGATCTTCTTGGCAACTCCGGTGTATTGTCTGGTTGGCTTTGGGCTAGCAGGCTCCCCACTTGGCTCCACATAGCTCCCAGAAAATGGTGAAATGTCCCTCATGCTCCTCGACTGAGGAAGATGTCATGGGGGCTTCATGTGAGACCCCAACCCTGAGAATTGGCTCTGAAGTTCCCATTGTCCAGGAACTACAGATAATGGAACTGTGGAGATGGCACCTGTTGACAGAGACAATGCTCAGAGCTGCCTAGATTTGCCTCTATCTAGGAGCAGCAGGACCATATTCCTGTTTGTGGGCAGCCACCCAAAGAGAACACAGTCCTGCTCCAGCACTCTGAAAACTCTCCCTTCCCCTACCCACAGCCCAGAATCCCCTCCTGCACCCCAAGTCCCATATGCCTGGCTCCATCCTGGAGCCCATACCTCCAGCTGAAGCTCTCACCCCTCCTGAATTTAGCACTGCCTTCCACAGCAGACATTTCTTCAACATGCCAGATTAAAAAAAAAAAGCTTTTACTCTATTATCTTTGTAATTTTCCGTATGAAAGAGTAGAAATACAACTAATGTAAATTTGAAAGTCAGCAACAGTAATAAAGATTAATGAAAGACTGGGATAAATATTATAATGAGAACAACTGTTTGCAAGTATTTCAGAAATGTCTTCATGGAAGTTCTTTTCATTTATTCTCCAATTCTTTTGTAGAATCTTTTCATGCAAAGTCATGAAAGTTGTGTTTTCTTCTTTTAGATATTCCTGGAAAGTGAGTTTGAGGCCTATAGCCAAGATTCATTCAATCATGAAACAAAATGAGTTTAATCATGAAACTAAATTAGACTGAACATGAATTAGAATGATATAAAGGCAAATTAATGCAATCAGAGAATGGAGACAATAGCATGATTTAAGTAGTCTGATAAACTCATCAAATATCAAACTGAGTGTAGTGAATACTCAGATCTATAGTCATAACAGTTTGCAAGAAAACCCATAAACTGACATCGACAATTGTGCAATTTTAAGTATCAAACATATTTTAAAAATTGCCTTTTCATAGAAATTGTAGCTAAATTTAGTAATACGTTCTATGAGTTATCCTCCTACTCTCAATAATGCTAAGTTTGGCTTGCCTTTGGATAGACAATAGGTCAGGATGAAAATATAAAATAAAATATTTTAAGCCAAATTTGAACTGACTGCCCGCTACACACAATAACTGTTCAGAACTGAATCAAATTTGGAATTTTCACTGGTGGGTCTTTATTTTGTGATTTAGCCTCTCTGCAAATTTCAGGCAAATGCAACAGAGTTTGAGAGATTTGTGTATTCAAAAATTATATCATCTTATTTGTTGTATATTGTTCTAACTTTTAGTTTTGGATTGTCAGAAATCCAAGATAGAGTTCTCAAGTAATTCCACAGATGTTGATATGGGGAAGGAGACAAGATGCTTTGATTAACTGTGGAAGGCTTGTATCTTAAGTGAGTAAGGCTATGTCTACACAGCAGTCCTGTTTTGAAATAAGCTATTCTGGAATAGCTATTTCAAAATAGAGCTGCTACACACAAAGGCTGTTTCTCCAAAAGTGGCATACTAATAAACAGCCTGACGTGCTAATGAGGCATGTATGTAAATTCTCAGCGCCTCATTCGCATAAGGTCATGTGATTTGGAGTCTGGAAGATGGTCTTCCGGACTCCAAAACAGCATATAGAAGAGTGGCCCCCGGGGGGGTCTTCCGGAAGGAAGTCCTCTTTCTGGAGGCCCCTTCTTTCTGAAAATTTTAGACAGAAAGTTTTATTAAATGGGGTACATATAACTTAAGAGAAACACACTCCCTCCATCAAAACAAAAAGCAGTCAAGTAGCACTTTAAAGACTAGCAAAATAGTTTATTAGGTGAGCTTTCGTGGGACAGACCCACTTCTTCAGACCATATCCAGACCAGAACAGACTCAATATTTAAGACACAGAGAACCAAAAACAGTAAGCAAGGAGGACAAATCAGAAAAAGGTAATCAAGGTGAGCAAATCAGAGAGTGGAGGGGTGGAGGGGAAGGTCAAGAATTAGATTGAGCCAAGTATGCAGACGAGCCCCTGTAGTGACTCAGAAAGTTCCCATCACGATTTAAGCTATGTGTTAATGTGCCGAATTTGAATATAAAAGTCAGCTCGTCCACTTCTCTTTCCAAAACGGTGCGATAATTCCTTTTCAGTAACACATGTACCTTTAGGTCATTGACAGAATGCCCCATTCCATTAAAATGTTGACTAACTGGTTTGTGGATCTGGAGTGTTTTGATGTCTGTTTTGTGCCCGTTGACCCTTTGTCTAAGGGAGTTAGAAGTCTGTCCAATATACAAAGCATCTGGGCATTGTTGGCACATGATGGCATATATGATGTTAGTAGAGGAGCATGAGAAAGTGCCCGTGATTCTGTGAGTAACCTGGTTAGGTCCAGTGATGGTATTTCCAGAGAAGATATGTGGACAAAGCTGGCAGAGGGCTTTGTTGCAGGGAAAGGTTCCAGCACTGGTGTTCCTGCGGTATAGACTGTGGCTGTTAGTGAGGATCCTCATGAGGTTGGGAGGTTGTCTGTAGGAGAGAACAGGCATGTCACCCAGGGCCTCCTGGAGTGTAGCATCCTGATTAAGAATAGGTTGTAGGTCTTTAATAATTCGTTGCAGTGGTCTGAGTTGGGGGCTGTAGGTGATGACCAGTGGTGTTCTGTTCTTGGCTTTTTTGGGCCGATCTTGGAGTAGCTGGTCTCTGGGTATTCCTCTGGCCCTGTCAATTTGTTTTTTTTATTCTCCTGGTGGGTAATTCAGGTTTATGAATATTTGGTAAAGTTCTTGTAGTTTTTGGTCTCTGTCAGTTGGATCAGAGCAAATGCGATTGTACCTAAGAGCTTGACTGTAAACAATAGATCTAGTCACGTATGCAGGATGGAAACTAGAAGGGTGTAGGTAAGTATAGCGGTCAGTAGGTTTTTGGTACAGTGTGGTACTAATCAGGCCATCCTTGATTAGTACTGTAGTGTCCAGGAAATGTATCTCTTGCATGTTGTAATCGAGGCATAATTTGATGGTGGGGTGTAGATTGTTAAAGTCTCTGTGGAATTCTTCTAGAGCCTCTGTACCATGGGTCCAAATCATAAAGATATCATCAATGTATCTTAAGTAGAGGAGTGGTAATAGGGGACGAGAGCTGAGGAATTGTTGTTCCAGGTCAGCCATAAATATATTAGCATATTGTGGGGCCATGCAGGTGCCCATAGCAGTTCCACTAATCTGGAGGTATAAATTGTCCCCAAAACGGAAATGATTGTGTGTGAGAACAAAGTTACAGAGGTCAGACACCAGATTGGCTGTGGTGGCATCAGGGATGGTGTTCCTGATTGCTTGTAATACGTCTTTATGTGGAATATTAGTGTACAGAGCCTCTACATCCATTGTGGCAAGGATGGCGTTATCAGGAACTTTTCTGATGTTTTGTAATTTCCTCAGGAAGTCGGTGGTATCTCGGATATAGCTGGGAGCGTTGGTGGCATAGGGTTTGAGGAGGGAGTCCACGTAATTGGATAGTCCGGTGGTAAGGGTGCCAATACCTGAAATGATAGGGCATCCAGGGTTTCCAGGTTTGTGGATTTTGGGAAGTAAATAGAATAATCCAGGCTGTGGCTCAGATGGTGTGTCTGAGTGAATGAGGTCCTGAGTCGCAGCAGGGAGTTCCTTCAGTAGTTGTTGTAATTTCCTTTGGAATTCCAAAGTGGGATCAGCGGAGAGAGGTCTGTAAAATGTGGTGTTGGAGAGTTGTCTGGCTGCCTCCTGTTCATAGTCTGACTTATTCAGGATGACAACAGCACCCACTTTGTCAGCTGGTTTGATTATGATGTCTTGGTTATTTTTGAGACTCTGGACAGCATGGCTTTCAGCATAGTTGAGATTGCGTCTCATTTGGCATTGTTTGTGTATAATGTCAGCCTGAGCACGGTTGCGGAAGCACAGTACGTAGAAGTCCAGACTTTCACTGAGACCCTCAGGGGGAGTCCACTACATTCCCTCCAGTTTGGCTGCAGGATTAAAAGGATGTCAAGTTTTTTCCCCTCCACTCCCAAGATTTTTCATGCTTCACAAAAGCAAAATAATTAAGCTTTTTTACTCATCTTTTCCAAAAAATTCACCATTGTAAATGAAGATCTTCTCCTTCAGGCCTTAAAATAAATTTTCAGAATTTAGAGTAATTAAAACCATGAGAAAAGGGAAGAGTTAGATTGAGTACCTCGAAATACGCACATTCAAAAATACGATCTGATACATAGAATATGGTGGGGAGGAGTCAAGATCATTTGTGTGCAGATGTGAAATAATGAGGGACTTGAACAAGAATTTTAGCTCTGTGGACAGAGAAGGAAGATTTAAGAGTTAAGATTTAGATACAGTTTGAATTTTGGGGTTTAGAGAAAGGGCTGGGTCAAAAGTAACACCTATGTTAATTGGGAGTGGGGAAAATAAAAATTGGTGGCCTATTGGTTTCTTACCAGGCCAAAGTCTTGACTTGCTGGGAATGTAGCCCACACATCTCTTACAAAGAAATCCAGGGAGGGAAAACTACCCAGCATAAGAGCTAAATAAATTCTTGGAATGTATTGGGGACAACTTCTGTTTTAGAAAGCGGAGAAAATAAAGGGAGCAGCCATTTTAGATATGATACTAACCAACAGAGAGGAATTGGTTGCAAATGTAAAGGTTGATGGCAATTTGGGCGAGAGTGATCATCAAATGATGGATTTTATGATTCCAAGGAAAGGAGGGAATGAAATCAACAGAAAAAGGACAACAGACATATCAAACCCGAGATCATAACACTCTCAGGCTGTGGAACACTAGCCCCTCTGTTTGGAAGGCCTATGGTAACGTGGCACTTTGGAATATGCTAATGAGGCACTGCCATGCATATGCTGTGCTCCATTAGTATAATAGTGACCGTGTGTGCTTCAAAACTACTGGTTTCAAAATGCATGCCACCTGTGTAGCTGGGGGCTTTTCAAAACAACCCCCTGATTTTGAAGGCCCCTTCTTCCTCTCTGGTTTTGGGAAGAAGAGGCTTTCAAAATCAGGTGGGGGGGTCATTTCGAAAGGCCCCTGCCTACAAGGGTGGTGTGCGTTTTGAAACCAGCAGTTTCGAAGCCCACATGGCTGCCATTATGTTGATGAGGCACTGAAAAATCGTTGTGGTAGCTCATTAGCATATTCTGAAGTGCCACATTACCATAGCCCTTCCGAAAGGAGGGGTTAGTGTGGCCACAGCCTCAGAGAACTAATAAATATGGTCCTATGAGAAGAAACTGAAGGGATAAAGGAATTCAGGGGAGCTGGTAGTTTGTCAAAGAGACAATAATAAAAGCACAAAAGCAAGCTATCTCAGTGTGAAGGGAGGAGAATAGTAAGAGGCCAATATGGCATCATCAGGAGTGCTCTAATTACCTAGAATAGTAAAAGGAACTCTATAAAGAATGGAAACATGGACCAATTGCTTAAAATAAGTATAAAATAATTAATGGTGACCAGATACTTAACATGATTAATATTAACAGTAAGGAGGAATAAACACAAGCTAGAATAGTGAATGAACAGGTTAAAGAATATTTTGGTAAGTTAGATGTATTTAGGTGAGCAGGGCTTGATGAAGGTCATCCTCTGGTACTTAAGGAACTATCTGAGGCCATCTCAGAACAATTAGTGATTATATTTTAGAACTCATGGAAGACGGATGAAGTCCTAAAGGACTGGAGAAGAGCAAACCTAGCATCTATCTGTAAAAATGAGAACAGAGAGGATTTGGGGAATTACATACCTTTCTATCTAATTTCCATATCTTCAAAGAGTCTGGAACGAATTATTAAGCAATCAGCAACTGGAGACTAATAGGATAAAAAAATAATAGCCAGTGTCAATTTGTTGAGAAGTCACGCCTAACCAAAGAACATCCTTCTTTGATGGGTTACTGTCTTAGTGGAAAGTGGGGAAGCTGTAGACATGATACACAGTGATTTTAGTAGGGCTTTTTGCAGAGTTCTACATGATATCCTCATTAGCAAGCTAGGGAAATTTGATCTAGATGAAATTAATTTAAAGTGGACTCAAAACCAATTAAAACATATTCAAAGATTAGTTATCAATAGGTTACTGTCAGACTGGGGGAATTATCTAGTGCAGTCTAGTGACGTTATCTATTTGTATTAAAGATTCAGATTATGAAGTGGAGAATGCCTTTATAAAATTGGTGCCGTATACTAGTTTGGGAGGGGATGCAAGTGATTTGTAGGGCAGAGTGAAAATTCAGGTCAAAAGAGTTGACAAATTGGAGAGTTGGTCTAAAATCAACCAAATGAAATTCAATAAAGACAAATGAAATTTACACTCACTAGGAAGGAAAAATCAAATTCACAAATACAAACTGAGTCATGAGACATAGTAGTGTTGAAAATGATGTCTGGGTTATCACAGGCCACAAATTGAACATGAGCCAACAATATGATTTGGGGCTGGTCTACAGTGGTCTACACTGATCTGGAAATCCAGTATCATCTGAGCCATGCAAGCTCTGCTTTTGCCCACCTGAGACAAAGGGTCTTCAGGAACCAAGACATCTATCTAAACACAAAGCTCTTTGTACACCATGCAGTGGTTGTTCCAACTCTACTGTATGTATGTGAAACCCGGACAACATACAAGTGTCATTTGAAGGCACTTGAGCAATATCATCAATGCTGCCTCAGGAGAATCCTAAATATCCCTTGGGAGGATAGGCGCATGAACACTAACATCCAGGAAGAGCTGAACATGACCATCATTCATCAACAACTTCATTGCACTGGTCACACGGTTTGGATGTCTAAGCAGCACCTCATAAAATAGGTTCTGTTTTCTGAGTTGGAGAAAGGACAGAGAAGCATTGAAGACCAGCAGAAATGACATAAGGACGTGCTGAAGGCACACGTGAGAAAGTGCAGCATTGGTGTCAACACTTGGGAGAACTTTGCACAAGAGCATCCCCAATGGAGAGTGGTAATCCATGATGGGGTGGCAGTCTGAAAGGTCCTGCAGCAGTGCAGACAAGGAGAGGTAGAGAAGAAAAAAATAGTGTCAAAAGCTGCCCTGCTCCCCTCCAGCAGCTCGCAATACCTGACTCTTCTGTTATAAGATCTGCAGCTCCAGAATCAGTCTGATCAGACATCAATGGACTCACAAATAGGAGGGTGACATAACGACATTCTACTTGCTATTGAGTGACCACCAAGAGATGCTGGAAACTTACATCAGTATAGCTATGTTAGGCAAGAGCATGAAAAAATCCACGTCCCTGAACTATGTAGTTATTCAACAAAAGCACTGTGTAGACAGTGCTAGATTGATAGGAGAATTATTCTGTTGACTTTCTTATTGCTTGTTCAGGATGTGGAGTATCCAGTATAATTCTGAAAATATTAAAAGGAATGTTATATGTAAGATGTGGGAGGTGATCATCCATATCTGATTGGTATTCATCAAGCCTCAGCAGAAGTGCTATGTCCCATTTGAGAAAGACAAACTTGAGAGAGTCCAGAGTCCAGAGGAGAGTTACAAAAAATTCTGACCTCTGAGAAAAGGGTAAAACACTAGGTATTCTTTGTCATAATAAAAGAAGACTGAAAAAAGACTTGTTAATAGTCTTCAGATAAACTCAGGTCTATTATAAAGAAGACAGTGATCCGCTGAAGATCAGACAAGAAGTAGTAGGCTTAATCTGCAGCAAGGGATATTTAACTTAGATATTAGGAAAGCTTTCTAAGTGTAAGAATAGTTATACACTGGAACAGGGTTCCAAGAGAGGTTGTGGAATCTCTGTCATTAGAGCTTTTTAAAAACAGGTTAGACAAACACCTGTCAGGGATGGTGCCTCATTAGCTGCGTCTACACGTGCACGCTACTTCGAAGTAGCGGCACCAACTTCGAAATAGCGCCCGTCGCGTCTACATGCATCGGGCACTATTTCGAAGTTAACTTTGACGTTAGGCAGCGAGACGTCAAAATCGCTAACCTCATGAGGAGATAGGAATAGCGCCCTACTTCGACGTTCAACGTCGAAGTAGGGACCGTGTAGACGATCCGCGTCCCGCAACGTCGAAATTGCCGGGTCCTCCATGGCGGCCATCAGCTGGGGGGTTGAGAGATGCTCTCTCTCCAGCCCCTGCGGGGCTCTATGGTCACCGTGGGCAGCAGCCCTTAGCCCAGGGCTTCTGGCTGCTTCTGCGGCAGCTGGGGATCTATGCTGCAGGCACAGGGTCTGCAACCAGTTGTCAGCTCTGTGTATCTTGTGTTGTTTAGTGCAACTGTGTCTGGGAGGGGCCCTTTAAGGGAGCGGCTTGCTGTTGAGTCCGCCCTGTGACCCTGTCTGCAGCTGTGCCTGGCATCCCTATTTCGATGTGTGCTACTTTGACGTGTAGACGTTCCCTCGCTGCGCCTATTTCGATGTTGGGCTGAGCAACGTCGAAGTTGAACATCGACGTTGCCGGCCCTGGAGGACGTGTAGACGTTATTCATCGAAATAGACTATTTCGATGTCGCAACATTGAAATAAGCTATTTCGATGTTGGCTGCACGTGTAGACGTAGCCATTAAGTCCTGACTCATTAGAACCTGGGAAAGGGGAGGCTAGATTAGATGTCATCTTAAGGTCCCTTCCAGCTCGAAATGTTTATGATTCTATTGCCATGTCTACACTTAGAAAAAACTTCAAAATGGCCATGCTAATGGCCAAATTGAAGAATACTAATTAGGTGCTGAAATGAATATTCAGCACCTCTTTAGCATGTGGCCGGCCTCAGCACAGCTGATAGGAATAAAGGGACTCAATGTTTGCAGGGTCCTTCAGAAAAAGACCCCCGTATAGATGAGCCACGCACAAGTGAAATGCAGCACTTTTGGAGTGCCGTGGCCAGCTGCATGCTAATGAGGTGCTGAATATTCATTTCAGTGCCTCATTAGTATTCTTCAATTTGGTCATTAGCATGGCCATTTCAAAATTTTTCCTAAGTGTAGACATAGCCTATATGTATAATGGATAGTAAAGAAAGTCCTGCCTCACCAATCTGATTAGCTTCTATGACGACGTAACAAGCTCTGTGGACATGAGGAAGTCAGTGGATGTGATACACCTTGACTTCAGGAAGGCTTTTGGTACGGTCTTCCACAACATTCTTGTCCATAAGTTAAAGAAATATGGATTGGATCCTTGGACTTATAAGACGGCTAGAAAGCTGGCTTGATGGTCGGGCCCAACGGGTAGTGGTCAATGGCTCAATATCTGGATGGCGGTCTGTTTCAAGAGGAGTGCCGCAAGGCTCGCTTCTGGGGCCAGTGTTATTCAACATTTTTATTAATGACCTGGATGAGGGAATGGGTTGCACCCTCAGCAAGTTTGCGGATGACACAAAACTAGGGTGAGAGGTAGATATGTTGGAGGATAGAGAGAGAATCCAGAGGGACCTGGATAAATTGGAGGACTGGGCCAAAAGACATCTGATGCGGTTCAATAAGGAGAAGTGTAGAGTCCTGCACCTGGGGAAGAAGAATCCCAAACATTGTTACAGGCTGGGGACCGACTGGCTCAGCAGCAGTATGATGGAAAGGCACCTAGGGGTTATAGTGGATGAAAGTCTGGATATAAGTAAACAGTGTGCCCTTGTAGCCAAGAAACCTAATGGCATACTGGGGTGCATTAGGAGGAGCATTTCGAGCAGATCTAGAGAAGTAGTTCTTCTTCTTTATTCAGCACTGGTGAGGCCACATCTGGAATATTGTCTCCAGTTTTGGGCCCTACAGTATAAAAAGGATGTGGATTTGCTAGAGCAGGTTCAGTGAAGGGCAAAAAAAATGATTAAGGGTCTGGAGCACAAGACCTATGAGAATAGGCTGAGGGATTTGGGCTTGTTTAGTTTATAGAAGAGAAGACTTAGAGGTGATTTAATAGCAGCCTTCAACTTCCTGAAGGGGAGCTCTAAAAAGGAGGGTGAGAAACTGTTCTCAGTGGTGTCAGATGGCAGAACAAGGAGTAAAGGTTAGAAGCTGAAGAGGGAAAGGTGTAGGTTAGATATTAGGAAAAACTTCTTCACCAGGCGGGTGGTGAAGCACTGGAATGCGTTGCCAAGAGAGGTGGTGGCTTCTCCATCCCTTGAGGTTTTCAAGCCCTGGCTGGACAGGGCCCTGGCAGGGATGACTTAGTAGGGGTTGATCCTGCTTGAAGCAGGGGGCTGGACTAGATGACCTTCTGAGGTCCCTTCCAGCCTTATGATTCTGTGATTCTGTGAAAGTCAGGAATGGTGGAAGAGTGGAGAGAATACACAAATATGAACCACTATGACTACTTATTCTAACCAGTACAATGAGAAATTTATGGGAAAAAGATTTCTTGCATGCATGTCTGAGAGTAAATGAGGATATCCAAGTTATCTCTTAGTGTGAGTTTCTCCATTGTATGTATGGAGGCAAGTGTTGTTTTCTGTTGTACAAGTGTAGTGAAGGGTTTGGTTGTTTGGAATGCCTCAGCAGTATGCTTTTCAGTGAATGAATGGCTGTTACAAGGCAGGATGCAGTGGCATTTCCTATATGCAGGTCAAGCTTTGACAGAGGTGATGATGGAATAATTTAGTGCCCCAGCAACGTGGCTGCAGATGGCCATCCACAGAAGGCAACATTGTTGAGTCAGTGAGGTTGGCTGCCTTTAGTTTGGCAAGTCTCCATTAAAATGTAAAACAATACTTTTGAGTAGGCACAAATTGGGCAAGGATGTCCATTTTGTTATGCCAGATTTTCTTTTACTCTGCATAGTCTTGGATGTGAGGATGATAAAGAATTTGAATTTAACTGTTAACATACTGACCAGTCATGTACTGACAACTGGTCATTGCATGGAGGTTTCATTGTATCCATTTTGATACTGAAGGGTTTTTTCGTTATTAAAACAAATGGAGCACAGTCAAGAATAACATGCTTGAATTATTTCCAGGGTTTTTTCACTCTGTCGCAGTGAATAAAACTAATACTATAAGTAGTTCACATGTAGAAATTAATGGAACAATAGCATGATTTGCAGTTGTACAAGCTGTCCTTATGGTACCCATGGAACTAGCTGAAGAAAACTCAGAGCCATTGGCAATAATATTTGCAAACTCATGGGTGATGGGAACTGTCCCAGAAAACTGAAAGTCATACTTAGTGCCCATCTTTTAAAAGAGGGAAAATAAAGAGGCAGAGAACTATAGACCAATCACCTATACCTGGGAAACTACTAAAGCAATGTATAAAACATTCAATTTGAAAATGCCTGGAAGATGAAGGCATAAATGTTAGCTGCCAGCATGAGCTTACCATGAACAAAACATGCCAAACTAGCTCGATTCCCTTCTTTGACAGGGTAACTGATTTGGTTGATGGGAGATTGGAGCTGACATAATATACCCAGGCCATGTATAGCCATAATATACCCCCCTGAGAGACATACCTGGCTGTTGGTGCAGTAAGCACAGAGTCATCAGAAGGTTAAGGAAACCCACCTGCACAGCCTTGAATTGGAGAACAACAGAGCAGATGAAACAGTAGTGTGAGAGAGGGAGCCAGCAGGAACTCTGAGACCCAGGCAGTTGCCCTTTCAGAACATTGGCATTGCAGAACTCCTGAGAAATTAGATTGTGATAATAATGATTGGATAGTGTTTGGAAGACAGGAGCAGAGGTGAAAATGGGAAGAAGAGCACAGTGGCAGCCTGTACAGGGCTAGGTCTAGGAACTGGATCCATTTACCACAAAGTCCACAGTAGCTGAAGGTCTGGTTAAAGTTACATACTGTTCCACATTTGAGAGACTTACTTTTCACTATATCAGAATATTCAAAATATTACATTTTTGTGATGAAATTTTCCAAGGTTGATTAGACCACAAAGACAAATTATTTTGAAAAATTGAAGCTACGTGTTTTTGGTGGTTCCCCTGTAAAAGATATCAATAATTATCAGGTATGCATAAGACTCCATCTTCTCTTGCATACATTCTAGCTTGTCTGCAAGCTTGTCTGCAAGCAGGGCTAAGTCATCTGTAAACTCTAGATCAGCGGTTCCCAAACTTTTTGGCATCCTGCCCCGCCTTTTGATTTTTGAGAATCCCTCCCACCCTCCTACCTCTTCTTTACCATCATCCACCCCCACCTTTTAAGAAAAAATTCAGTTTGTAATTTAAAATAAACCCAAAAACTTGATATAAAAATGTTATTTAAAATTAAAAATAAGCACAAATAGTTTTTCTTGGCCCCTTGTGGTTGCCTGGTGCTGCCCCAGCTAGCCAGCTGCCTGAGCCCTGTGCCAGCCTTCAGAGCTGACTCCAACAGCCGTCTGCCTGCCTGAAACCTGTGCTTCCAGAACCGACTGCCCGGGATCCTCTCTTCGGGGGCCACCTGCTCACCCACCAGCCACTGGGGCCAGCCGTCCACCTGCCCACTGGCCACCTGAGCCTCACACTGCTTGTACCAGCTGCCTGCCCACCTGCCACACACCCCAGCTGTGGGCCAGCCACCCTAGCCACCTGCCCAAGCCCCATGCTGCCAGTGCCAGCCACCCACCTGCCATCCCAAGCCCCATGCTTTTGTGGCCAGCTGCCCAAGCCCTGTTCTGCTGAGGCCAGCTGCATGAGCCCCATGCATCTCACAAGCTGCCCGGCTGCTTGAGCCCCACATACACTGCAAGCCACCCACCTGAGGCCTTCCCCTGTCCTCCCACAAAGCCAGGCACTCCCAGTGCCCCCATCTAACCCCATCTTCCTCCTCCTCCCCCACAACCCACACTCACTC
Source organism: Carettochelys insculpta (assembly GCF_033958435.1). NCBI lineage: Eukaryota > Metazoa > Chordata > Testudines > Carettochelyidae > Carettochelys > Carettochelys insculpta. The sequence continues at coordinate 157,738,232 of NC_134138.1, read as the reverse complement.
TCATTTGCAGAAGGTAGCCAGCTCCACGTGGGTCTTTGACAGCTGCCTGCTTTTTATAGTGGTTGCACCAGGTCACCCACGTAAAATGGCAGGGGCTGAGAGCCAGAAGCAAAGGTTGGATCTTTCTTCAGGTTGCCCTAATACCACATCACGTTTCCACTATAGCTTCCTTCAGTGACCTGCAGACTCCCTCCACAGTTTGTTCTGCTCCTTCCTCACTTTGGAGTTCCTCAAAGTCGTATCTCAAGGTAATGTGTAAGGCTGTCTTTCATTTCTTTTATCCTCAGCTTCCTCACATCAAAACTGGTTTCTGTGCCAGGCTGTCATTTTCTTGCCGCAAGTTTCATTTGAGTTTAGCAGCTACTAAGTGATGGTGTGAGCTGATGTCTGCTCCATGCCTAGCACACACATCTTCCAGGGATTTTCACCCTCTCCTTCGAACTGCGAAGAATTTGGTTTTGTGTACAATTTTGTGTACTGGATTCCACAGGAATGCCTTAAGGAAACAGCTTAGTGAGTGGTCCTCGAGATCAGTCATGAGAAGACTAAGTTGATGCGCATTAATAATAGACAGGAAAGTGAAATTACAACTGAAGGAAAAGCAGTGTAAGATGTTGACCAGTTTGCATACTTGGGGAATGTTATCAGCAAGAATGGGGGCACTGAAGAGGACATCAGTGCAAGAAGAGGAAAGGTGCAACAATCCTTTGCCATATTGCAATCAGCCTTGTGTACAACAGCCATTTCAACAAGAATCAAGCTATGTATTTTCACTTCCAATGTGAAATCAGTGCTGTTGTATGGCTTTGAGATGTGGCACATTGTCCAGAGCAACATTAAGATAATTTGTCAATAAATGCCTTCGACATATTCACTAGCTAAAGTGGTACAACAGAATGCCAAATGAAACATCATGGACCGAAACAAACTAGAAGGCAATGGAAGTCCAGATCAAGAAGGGAAAATAGCGATGGGCAGGCCATACCCTGTGTAAGGACTGCGAGGAACGTATCAAAAGACGAGCATTAGAATGGAATCCAAAGGGAAAGAGGAAAAGGGAACATCCCAAGCAAACATGGTGATGAAGTTTCTTGGAGGAAGTAAGAGAGGCTGGCTTAACGTGGGATCAAATCAAGAGTATAGCCAAGGCTTGCAAGAATGACTGTGGAGGCCCTATGCTCCATTTGGACATCAAAGGATTAATCATAATACTCCAAGAGAGTAAATTTTATGTCAGCTGGATATATACCATTTTCAAGCTTTCCAAGATGAGGACCAGAAGGAAGAGAAATCGAAACTTAACCTGGATAAGACTGAAATGAAGCCAGCGATGAAGTCTCTGCCTTCACAAACAAATATTTATTTAGGATTTTTGTGATTTATTTTGGAAGGAGATTATAGTATTGAAGAGAGGCAGGTTCAAAGGTGAGAGAAGAGGTAGTTGTTAATGGGACCAAAGGGGAAAAATGGAGTCTACAAAGTGGATTTGATTAATGAAAGCCAAGGAATGAACAAGGTAGGGCAGCAAAGATGTGGTACTCGTGAGACAAAATGGGGACTCGGGTTATGTCTACATGGCCAAGTGATCTTGAAATATCAGCAGTTATTTCAAAATAATTTTGGCAGTGTCTAAATGATGCACAAGCTTTTTATGAATAAATTCAAAATTGTGGGAGTGTTATTTCAACTCCAGTAAACTCAATTTCCCAAGCAATAATGTCTATTTCAAAATAAGCTATAATGGGCTCCAATGGCACAATTTTGAAATAGGACATTGAAGGCAGATAAAAGATTGTAGTGTGAAATAAATAATGTAAAAACTAGCATAAACCACTCAGGTTTAATGGGAAGTCAATGTACCTGAAGGTGTTGCAGTAGAGGTGAAACCTGGGTAGGCCTCCATAACCTGAAGTCCCTGCTCAGTGTTGCAGCCCTATTTTTTTTTTAACTATAGTATATATTTGCACTTTCAACCTCTCAAGATCAGATTAACCACTCATATTTTACCTTTGTCCTCCTCGTCCCCTAACACCATTATAATCACTCTGCTATATAATCACCATTTAAACCACTTGAGGCTTTTTACTTCCATCAGTTTTCATCCCTAGTACCTGGTTTTAGGCCAAATTAATAAAGTATACAGGAAAACTTCATAATATGTTACAAAACAATATAGTTTCATTTCTTACAATGGAATCAGTCTTTAAGGAGGCATACTATCCAAGCTTGCACATAGACTTTAATCAACAGTATTTTACAGCCATTGTAATGGGGGGTGTGGGTGAAGCTGGGAGAGGAAAGCCCTCAGCCCTCCTCCACCTTGCTGCTTGAGGTCCCCCTTGGGAGTCAAATCCCCAGACTGAAGTGGCAGACCTCCAGCTACCCCCTCACTACAAGCAGGAGATGAATGTGTCCAGCATCTCTAGCTTTAGAGGCGATTGGATGGAGCACCTGAAGCAGGGGAGGAACTGGGGCAGAGTGTGGGCAGGTTTAGACCTGACAGTTTGAGAAGTCATTGCCTTCCCCTGCCTCTGATATCTTTTTTCCATGGCTATGGTTCTCAAACTTTGCCCTTTTGTGACTTGTCATTAAGGTAGAGAGCTTTTCACAGACTAGCTCTCTTCCATCCACCTATTGTCTTTTCTTGTACGAAATATGATGAGATTTAGATATAAGAAAAATTAAGATAGCAATAAAGAGACACCATAAGAATAAACTCCCCATAATGTGATGCATACATCACCTTAATTTTGTCCCTCATTTTGTAAGTGTTCATCTCTTGGGATATACAACTTAATATTCATTAATATAAAATCTTCCTTCATTGCCTCTAGCTCACAGTGCTTTAATATCTTCAGGTCATTGTACAGTGTGTTTGCTAAACCTGTAATTTTTGTGTAACTAAATGTGATCACATTTGAAACACCTGACAAAAGAAGGACACTCATCAGTAAGTTTCATTTCCTCTACAGCAATCCAAGCAAGCAGAGGCATACAAGAGATCACTGGCAGGAATAGATAGAAACTGTGCTTGAAGGCTGACAAGTAAAACTTTCAGAGAAAGTAGGATTATGTCTTGCTTCAGTTGTGCATTCTGCTAGTGGAAACAAATCCACTTGAAGATACTCTGTGCACCACTAAAATTCCAAAGCCTCCTCTTTGTCCCATGCAATTCCACTCAGATTTGGATGAGAGACAGACATCTGATGATTGCCATTTCCCTTATGTGTCTTGTATAATCAACAAGTTTTAGCGGCACACCAGAATAACTGAGTATAAATATTCTAAGCTAAATGTGAACATTGCAATCTAAAATGCCAAAGCCACATCAGCAGCATTAGCAACCCCGGGAGCAGATAGTTGTTTGAGACGGGAGGGATGGTAAGAGGAGAGGGAACCAAACCACACACAGCTTCAGCCTATACCCAGAATGACATTGAGTGGCTCCTCCTACTTCTGGGGGCTCCATATGATGAAAGAGCTCTCCTCACCTCCCAGGAGAACGCCAGGCTGGTCTTCCCTTGATAACACCTTAGACTCCTCTCAGGCTCAATGGGCTACCCAACCCACTCTATCAATGACACAAACTTCTGGTGGTGTTGGCTTTTATGGTTTGATCAGAAGCTCAAGCTGTGCCACAAGGCTCGAACATTCAGGTTTCAAAAGCTACTGATGAGAAGAGTTATTATAGCTGTGCAGAATGTCAGTTTGCTTTTACCCTTTTCTTTTAAAAAAGCCTAAGAAATTTCATACAAAACATCACCCTTAAGAACACTATGGGACTTCTCTACACTAGCTCCTTAGTTTGAAGGGAGGATGGTAATTAGGGTGTTGGGAGTGTATTAATGAAGTGCTGCAGTGCATATGCAGCACTCACTTCATTAAGCAAATTTCCCCCACCCCAGCCACTCCAAAGTTTTAAACTTCGAAGTGCCGGCTCACGAGTAGCCGCAGCTCACCCACGGGTACTTCGAAGTGCCCAGGGTACTTCAAAGTCCCTTTACTCCTCAAAATTTTGAGGAGTAAAGGGACTTTGAAGTTGCCCAGGCACTTCGAAGTACCCGTGGGTGAGCTGCAGCTACCCGTGAGCCGGCACTTCGAAGTTTAAAACTTTGGAGTGGCTGGGGTGGGGGAAATTTGCTTAATGAAGTGAGTGCTGCATATGCACTGCAGCACTTCATTAATACACTCCCAACACCCTAATTACCAAAGTAAGGAGCTAGTGCAGACAAGGCCTATAGGTTCCAAAGTCAAGCCCTGCAAAGTTAGGCAACGCCAGAATTAGCATTGCCTGTGCAACCATGTTAAAACACAAGCTTTAATTACAGGATCATGTAGTGTTTTTTCTGCAGGGACCTGCCTCATTCAGTGCTCTGTATAGAGAGTCAAGCTGTTTGTAGGATCCCTGCCTTGTTTGCTCTAGCACAGTGGTGTCCAATAGGAATTCAACGATCACCATACTTGTGGTTGTCATCCTTCCATATTCACCACAGCCATCCCTTGCTCTAAATAAATGCCCCCCCACTCCCCCAGAGCCAGGCACCCCCAGCCCCTCTGTTTTAAATCAGTGCCAGTGACTCAACAGAATCACCAGAGCTGCCACCGCTGGAACTGCTGGGGCAGCTGCTGGCGGGGGCGCCGGGCCCACTGGAGCGTCCGGAGCTCCTGGGGCCTCCAGGCCTGCTGGAGTGGCTGGGGCTGCTTGGGCTGCAGGACCTGCCAGAGCAGACAGAGCTGCCCGGGCTTCTGAGGCTGCCAGAGCCACTGGGGCCTGCAGAGTAGCTGGAGCCAGCACCATTGGGACCACCACTTCTGAGGCCACTGCCGCTGCCGCTGCCCAGGCTGTTGGCGAAGCCAGAGCTGCTGCTGTGGTGGACAGGGCTGCCACCGGAGCTTCCAGGGCTGGAGCCCCTGTTGGGCCCACTGCTGCGGCTGCCACACACTTCTCCCACCAAGCAGTGGGATACATGCCTGGTGCAGGACAGCACTCCTTGCATGCCGCTCTAGGAGGAGTTGCATTGAAAGGGTCCAAGAGCTGCATGCAGCTCCAGATCCAGGAAGCACCACAGCACAGTGCCCTTTTTGCCATATTGGTGAGTGGCGAACGTATTGGACACCATGGTTCTAGGAACTGCGGGGTGTGCATGACAGAAATAGGTTACAGGAAGTGAAAGATAAATGAATGCCACTCTGGACAGCTCATGTTTTTCACTTCTCTTGCTACTGTCTTTTTATGTGATGTTGAGAAAATCACTTAAACCAAAGATTTTGCATATGGCCATTAACTGCGTGTTACATATTTTCTGATTATCCAACATGAAACACCTGGGGCCTAATATACAGATGTGCAGAACAGTGTGTAATAAAGCAAGTGTTAATAGTTATGATTAATGTATGTTTGAAAGTTGCACCATAGATGGAATTGAGGCAGTATTGCTGAGGTGGTGGCAGACTGGTTGACTGAGGGATTCTTTACACAGGAGAGTTTTCCAGTTACAGTGAGTTAATTATACCAGTATTTTTAAACTTACTTAGCTGTTCAGACGTAACTTATCCGTGTGGATGCTCTTATTCTAGAATAAGATCTGCTTCTAAAGTGATGTAAGCTAAAGTGGAAAAAAGCTACTTATCCTAGACTAACATGGAAAATATATCAGGGTAAATACAACACTTTAAATTCACGCCCTACTCTATACTGGTATAACTTCCCAGTGTAGACAAGCCCTTACAAGGAAGATGTGTGATGAGAGCAATTATTCAGAGTCAAAGAGTACACAAAATTTTGTAAAGTTGAGAAATGGTGGTCAATTTCATGAAAGAAGGCAAAGGAATGTTAGCTGGGGAAGGAAACAGAGAACAGTAATATTGGCATCACTGTATGACAGAACGAGAACATGAGAGAGAGAGAGAGAGAATCTAATTTAAGGTCCTTAAATTCGAAATTAGATTTTCTCTCTCTCTCTCTCTGCCCCCCACTGTTGTTCTGTCATATCTGAAAACCTTCTCTTTGACATTAGAAAAGAGGAGTCGGTAGAAAGTTTTGCAACAAGTAGAGATGTGCCAGGAAGCAACAATCTGAGATGGAGCGTTGCTACCCAGAATTGCTCTCATCCAGGATTTGGAGGTCTTGTTTCTGGTCAGTTTTGGCCAATCGTCTCATCTTTGCATTATTGTTTGTGAGGGGTGGGATTCTTTCTTTGCTGTTGAAAATCTTTTTTTCTACTTGGTTTCTCAGAATTTCGTTGGCAGAGCTTCTTCTTCTTCTGAGCTGTTTATTATAGCTGACTCATGGTTTCTTTCTAGGTTGTTGGAGGTTGTACTGAATATTATTAGTGTATGGCTAGCGTTGTTAACAAGGAGGGGGTGGAGTCTATCACCCTGCGAAGACTGTAAGGCTGAGTGACGTCATCTACTTCATACAATTATTTTCTAAGAAATAGAGCAAGAATGCTTCTATTTAATATCAACCAGTAGCATATTAAGGGCCTGAGCCAAGCACTAAGAAGCCAATTCACTTAGTGCCATGAATGTCAATGCTTTGGACAAAACATTAATTTTGGAATTCTCTACATTTATGGATTTGGGCCACAATGTTATGTTATGATCTTTCCTTGACACCTATGTTATGGAAAGTTATGAGGTATACATTTTGAATCAGACAGTTTTTAAGTTAAATAAATACGTAAGTTACCAAGTAAATATTATTTAGATGTTTCAACATTGTGTATTATTCTCCCTTAATTACAGACTCTGCATATATTTTGCTTTGCAACTTCATTAAAATATTCATTATATGTAGTGATCACTTGCTATGAATACTATGCTATTTATGCATTTTTGCAAATTGCTAGCCCTCGCCTTATATGTGAAGAAAATTCCACTTCTTGCACTATATACATTATAGGACTTATTTGAAGGTTACTTTTAAATAAAAA